>NC_090939.1:932687133-934169566 GCF_040938575.1 Ambystoma mexicanum
TGAAGAGATGTTGGAAAACGCCGGAGTATTTGCAGGCGTTTCAATTGTGGCGAGCGCGATGGACGTGAGTAAATACCTGTCTAATGTCTCTTCGTTTGTCTTTCAGATGCTGGGTTGCAGCGTTGAAGAAATCCGGAATTCGCAGAGTGCCGGTAAGTAATAACAATGCTTTTGTCTTCACAGGCGGAGGTGCAGCGTGAAGAAATGTTCGCTGCCGATGGATCAGGTGAGGAAAGCGCTGCGTGTAAAGGTTGCCGTGCTAACCTGTTGTTTCTTGTCTTTGTAGGTGCTGCTGAATACTGTATACAGGAGTGGTAAATATTGTTCTTGCAGGTTCAGGATCGGAAGGTAGAAAGGCTGGAACAGACTCGGTGAGCGTTCTGCTGCAGATGCAGAATAACGCGAAGCACGTTTGTTCAATCGGGTGTGGTTTAAATAGCCTTGGCGTGATGAGGCTCCTTCCTCCACGGCCCCGCCTAGGTAAGAAAAGAGTTCCAGTTCCAGAAGGGTTCCCGTGTTGTATCCAGGGAGTTTGCCCCACCCAGATAAGAAAGTAGTTCCTGTTCACAGAGGATTCCTATGTGGCTGGTAAGTAAGCAGCATGGTCTGCTGCAGGTAAGTCCACCCAAGCATCTTCATACATATTATGAGCCCGGCGCTTCCAGTGCCGGGACCGATGGCTTTGATGAGCCTGGTGCCACCGGCGCCAGGACAAGGTCCAAAAGGACCCAGTGGGGACCGGCTGGTGCCTAAGATAACGGTTAGGGGCCTGCTTCCAAGGACGTTGGGCTGTTCCTGACTCCTTGGAAGCAGTGATCATGACAGCACCCCCCCTCAAGGCCCCTCCCAAGCGTGTCTTCTCCGGGCGTTTTGGCTTGTCGGGGTGATTCAAATGGAATTTCTTGACCAGACGAGGTGCGTGGACATGCTCTGAGGGTTCCCAAGACCTTTCCTGGGGGCCGTATCCTTTCCAATCAACTAGGTAATATAATTTAGATTTGGAGATTTTGGAGTCTAGGATGTTTTTTACTTCGAACTCAAGTTTTCCATCTACTAAAACATGTTCCGGGAGTTCGGTCAATCGGGTTCCTGGTTGCACTGGTTTTAGTAAGGAGACATGGAATACTGGATGTATTTTCATATGCGAAGGCAAGTCCAATTTAACAGCCACCGGATTAATTATGGATGAGATAAGATAGGGTCCAAGGTATCTCGGGATGAAAGTGCGGGGTCCTTTTAGAGGTAGGTGCTTAGTGGATAACCAGACCTGATCTCCCACTGCGTAGTGAGGGGCCTCTTTACGGTGCTGATCTGCTCCTTTCTTAAATTGAGCTTTAGCTCTTTGCAGATGGGCAGTGGCTTCCTTAAAAGCACGAGTGATCTCTGAGTGCAAGTGATCCACAGCAGGTGTTTCGAATTCTTGGGGAGGATCCAGGTTAGAGGTTCTAGGATGGTGTCCGTATAATAGGAAGAAGGGAGTCTTCCCGGTTCCAGAATGAGTCGAATTGTTATAGGCGTATTCAGCGATCCAAAGAATGTCCTTCCAAGGGTTTTCAGTTTGTTGGAGCATGCAACGTAGATATTGCTCTAGAGATTGATTTGTCCTCTCGGTATGTCCGTCAGTTTGGGGATGGTGACTGGTAGAAAGTCTCACATCAATTTGGGCTAAACGACAGCAACTTCGCCAAAAGTGGGAGATGAATTGACTTCCCCTATCGGAGACCAAAACCGAGGGGAAACCGTGTAACCGAACGATGTTTTGTAAGAATTCTCGGGCTAATACTGAAGCTGAAGGTAGGCCCTTCAGGGGAATGAAGTGAGCCATCTTGGAGAATAGATCCACGACTACTAAAATGGTATTATACCCTGAGCATGGAGGTTAGTCCGTGATGAAATCCATGGACAGGGTATGCCATGGACAGGGAGGGATGTCTAGTGGGTGTAAGAGACCGGCTGGTTTCTCCTTCTGACTCTTATTCTGGGCACACACACTGCAGGAGATTACAAAGTCTCTAATGTCCTTCTTCCATGATGGCCACCAGAAATGTCTTTTGACCTTTTCCATGGTTTTGGTTATGCCAGGGTGACCCTCCATTAGTGAATTGTGATAACAGGAGATTACCTGTTTTTGTATTTTCTCACTGGGCAAGTACAATCGTCCTCGGAAATATGGTAGGTCTCGGTCCACTGAGAATTCTTTTCCTTTTAATTGCCAGTCCTGTAAGTCGGCCGGAGTTAAAAGTGATTTGACTGTAGTCTTAATGTCTTCAAAGGATTGAGCGCTGGCCAAGCCCAAAATCCTTTGTTCTGGGATTATGGGTATTGGTTCTGGATTGGTCAAATGTTCATCTATTCCCATCCGGGAGAGGGCATCTGCTTTTCCATTTTTACTGCCTGGTCGATAAGTAATTATAAAGTCAAACTCAGCCAAAAACAGAGCCCAGCGAAGCTGCCTGGAAGACTGAGCTTTGGCTGTCTTCAGATACTGTAAGTTGCGGTGATCAGTCAAGGTTAGAAACACAGGCTGAGAGCTGGGAAAAGGCTAGGCGTTCAAGTAATTTAGAGAGGAATGGGAGTAGAGAGATTGGATGGAAGTTTGAGGTAAGAAGGGGATCGGCAGAAGGTTTCTTCACAATAGGTATAATAGTAGCATGCTTGAATGCCGAGGGGAGGGTAGCTGAGGAGAGACATGTTGAAGAAGGTTAGGTAAAGAATGAGAAGAGGGTAGATCTTTGGGATAAGGAGGGTGGGGAGAGGGTCGGTGGGGGCCGACGTAGGATGGGCTTTGGACAGGAGAAGGGACACATCAGAAGGGGAGATGGGTGAGAAGTCAGACATGCAAGCTGAAGGGGAGAAGGCGGGGCAAGGGGGAAGGGGGTGGAATAGGAAGGGGGGGAATAGGAAGGAGAGCAGAGAATGTTTTGACGAAGAGAGAATCTTGGAGGAGAAGTCGTCAGCAAAGTCAGAAGGAGATAGGAAGGATCTTTTTGAGGGGTCCGGGGTGGGCGGGGAGAGAAGACGAGAGAGGGTTTGAAAGATACGGCGTGGGTGAGAGGCTTGGAAGTGGCGAAGGTTAGAATAGTAGGAACGTTTAGCAGAGCTGAGGCAGGAGTCATAAAGAGAGTGGTAAGAGAAATAGGAGGTTTCATTGGATAGAGAGAGAAATTTGAGCCAGTGTCGCTCGAGGCGACGGAGGAGACAACGCATGGAGCGAAGTTGAGGGGGAGAGCCATGGTTGAGAGGGTTTGCGAGTAGGACGAAAGGAGGCGAGGGGGTAAAGTTGATCAAGGGTGGAGGAGATAGAGGAGGAAAGAGTGGATAGAGCATCATTGGCCGAGAGAGAAGAGAGAAGAGAAATCGGGGAGGGGTGGGGGAAGATGGGAAGAGCAAGTGTCGAAAAAGAGAGAAGGGCTAAAGTCGCAAAGGTCACGTCGAGAGAAAGAGGTAGGGGAGGGTACAGGAGCAAAAGGGAGAAGGGGAGTAAGGGAGAAGGAGAGTAAAGCATGGTCCGAGAGATAGTTGGGTAGTGTAGAGACGGTGGAGGAGGGGTAGGTAGAGTTAAAGATGAGATCAAGAGTGGAGCCAGAAGAGTGGGTACGAGGAGAGAAGAGAGGAGGTAGGAGTCGAGGATGGAGAGAAGAGTGGAAGATTGAGGGGGAGTAGGGAGGTGAAGATTGAAGTCGCCAAGTACAGTGAGTGGGTAGGGGGAGGGAGAGATAAGAGAGAGAGAAGGTGGTCGAGGTCATCGTAGAAGGAGGAAAGGGGGCCAGGAGGTCAGTAAATAATTAGAAAGGAAATGGGGTGAGGGGGAAGTAAAGGATTTGTATATGTATTCGAAGGAAGGGAAGGTAGGAAGAGGCAGTGGAGTGGTAGAAGAAAGGTATTTAGGGTTGAAGAGGGGGCCAATGCCACCGCCACAACCAGAAGAACAAGAGATATGAGAGAAGGAGGAAGCGGAGGTGGTGACAGAAGCAGGGACAGTAGAGTTGTGAAGAGGGATCCAGGTTTCGGTTAGACATAGGAAATGAAGGTGAAGATGAAAGAACATGTCCAATACAGCTGCAGTCTTATTGTGGAGGGATCTGGCGTTCTAGAGAGCAATGTTCTAGAGAGAATGGACTACTTATATTACTTGATCTGAGCGCCGCTTTTGACCTCCTTGATCAGACTTATGAAACGTGCACTAGAAAAAGTTGCAAATTGCTCAGAGGATGCAATTGCATGGCTCCGATCATTTCTCTCCAATAGGAAATCTAAAGTTCATTGGGGTGACAAATTCTCCCACGCAATTGACATTCTTTGCGGAGTCCCACAGGAGACTGCATATCGCCCCTACTGTTCAAACATTACCTAAGACTACTCTGTGAAGTCCTGGACAACATCAAGGTCTTTTTCACCAATTATGCAGATGACACCCAGCTAGTATTGGAACTAAGTGGAAACTACTCAGAGGATAGCAACTCAGTTACATCAGTATACAACCACATTGAATCATGGATGTGTCAAAACTGGTTATGCCTTAACAACAAGAAAACCGAGCTAATGATCTTTGGCTCCCAACAAGCGCAAGCCAAACTAACCCCTCAATACTAATCTTTCCACATCAAGGACTTCCCATTACAGGTTGTACAAAAGGTCAAGACACTGGGTATGATCATGGAGGCATCTATGAGGTCTGATGCTCAAGTCACGCATGTCACAAAAAACTGCCTATATCATCTTAAACTATTAAGAACGATAAAGCCCTACATTAGTGAAGAGAACTGTACGACAATAGCCAGAGCAATTATACTACCGCGGCTGGACTACAGAAACTCACTAATGCTTAGTGCAAATAAACAGTGCACCACAAAACTCCAACACATACATAACAATGCCATCAGGATTATCAAGCAGAAACCCAAAACCCAACACATTAGTAATGACAGCAGGGAACTTCATTGGCTCAAATTGGTAGACAGGGTATTGTTCAAGGCCATAACGCTGGTCCATAAATGCCTTTATGGGAAAGCCCCAGCATACCTCAAATCAAACATTTCCATATATGTTCCAGGCCGCTCATTAAGATCTGAACACAGAGGCCAAATCACAGGAGCTGCCCACAAAAGATCCAACGGAATGGCAAGGCTTTTCCCATATCTGCAGCTGTCAAATGGAATAGTCTGCCTGTAGTTCTAAGACTAGAAACCAACCTTTTATGCTTCAGAAAAAAGCTGAAAACCCTCCTTCAAATAACTGCACAACTACAGTACGTCTATATATTGTCCTGTCTCCATTTTTGTCTACTTGTTGTCTTATGTGTCTTTATGTGACGCCCTGATGCCTGAGGGCGACCGGCGTGATACAAATAAATAAATAGGTAAAACATGAGGCTGGAGGGTTGGACAATAGGGGGAATAGATAAGGTTAGGACGAAGAGGGAGGGTTGGCGTGGGGTGGGAAGAGTGGGGGAGGGGGTTGAGGAAGGGAATGGTCATGAGGAAAAGGGGAATGGAAAGTAGGAGAGGGAGGGGCCAGAGGATAGGGGGTGGCAGGAGGGGGTGGAGTAAGGAGGACAGCAAGAGAGGAGTCTGGCAGTGCGCATGACAGAGGGGAGGAGAGTGAGCTGTGATGAGGGAGTAAAAGGAAAAGACAGGGGAGGGTATATAGAAGAAGAAAGAAAGGGAAAGAGAGAAGGAAGGCGTCAATGGGGAGAAAAAGCAATCTGGACAGGCTATGCAAACCTTGGATCAGAGGGTTCGGATGGGGGAGGGGGAGTCAGGGGAAATAGGAGACCTAGAGGTGGTGGGTTAGCAGTCAGGAGAGCTCAGGTAGGAGCAAGCAGATCGCTGATTGGAAAGGACCAATGGTAGCATATAGCCAATGGGGGATGAAGAATCCTGGAGGTGGCAGGGAGGTCCGCTTATAGGAAGGGCCAGATGGTGACCGGCGGGCCACAGAGATAAGATGGGAATTGGATAGTAGCAGGAGGTCACAGTTCAGAAAATCTCGGGTGGAAGCAGGCAGTCCACGGAAGATGAGGAATCCAGTAGGTGGTAGGAAGGCCAGCAGATGGGAAGAGCCAGGTGGTGACAGGCAAACTGTAGAAATAGAATGGGCTCAGGTGGTAGCAGGAAGTCCACAGTACAGAGGTCAGATGGTAGGGTAGCAGGTGGCCCGAGGAAGATGAAGAACCCGGGAGGTAGGGGTCCACGGGTGGTAGCAGGTAGATGAGTGCTGAGAGTCCCAAAGGTAGCGGGCAGTGCGTGGAAGATGAGAGCCTTGTAGGTGGTGGGGGTCAGCAGGCAGGAGGGAGGAGGTGATAACAAACGGGCCACTGAGCCAAGGGACCAGGAGGTGGCAGGTGGTCCGGAGGGGGTGGAGGCCCAGGTGGAGTCAGGGGCAAGCAGATGGGAAGGGCAGGGTGGTCTGTAAAAGTTGAATAATCTTGGATGGGTAGGGAGGTCAGCAGAAGGGGCCAGGTCGTATCGGGCGAGCCACTAAGCAGTGGGTGGAAGCAGGAGGATCACTGATCAAAGGGTCTCGGGACGTAGTGGGCGGTCTGAGGTATGTGAAGAAGCCAGGTGGTAGTAGAGGGTCCACAAGCAGGAAGGGCCCAGGGGGAGGCAGTGATACTACTGACCCAAGGGGCTCAGTAGTGGTTGGCAGTTCGCAGAGAGTAAGGGCCCTGGTGGTAAACAGTTGGGGAGGGTTCAAGAGGAAGCAGATGGACCAAAATACAAGGATTCCCGGGGCAGCAGGGGTTTCCGGCTAATAGCCACACGTCAGGAGATAAGTGATAAGAGGAGCCAGCAACAATGTCTCCATGAGGCTGGGGACCAGGAGGCAGATGCTGGCAGGGGAGGACTCGGAGGAGAAGAGAGGCCAGTCGCGGTGAAGGGGGAGCAGTGAACCGAGAGGATCCGCGAGAAGTGGAGCTGACCTGGATGGAGACGTTTGAAGGCATGAAGCAGGCGGAGGTACAATCCTCCCAGTGAGGCACAGTAGCCAGTGTCTGTATGGCGTGTGCGGCAGGAGCAGGGAGAACACTGTCGAAGCATCTCTCAGACGGAGAGCAGCTCCCTCAGCTCATCCGAGAAGCCATCCAAACGCGGAGGGCCGGAGCCAAATTGAAGGACAAGGTCAAGGCGTCTGCCCACCGACATGAGAGGGAGCAGAGAGGAAGTCACAGGCAGCCAGCGGAGGTCTAGCGCTCGCCAAAAGTCAAAGGCGGGAGTGTCCAGTACCGGTGGAATCGAGGGCCCAAAGAGGATGGGGCAACAAATTCAGCAGCCAAGGTCCTTAAAGCGTGCACAGCAGGGGTGGAGCAGGAAGGTCGCAGTGTGCCACTGATAGAGAGCGGGTTCATTCTGGTTCAGAAGCAGGGACGTCATTTCACCAAAATGGCAAGGGTCGTGGAAGTGATATCACACGACCTTTGACCTCTGATGACATCACAGGAAGAGCAGCTGGCAATTTCATGGACGATGAATGGGCAACAAAGCACGCCATACCTAGAAGAAGTAAGCATCTACCAATACCTGTGGAAGGGGTAGATGGCTCTCCCCTATCCTCGGGTCCCATCAAACAAGATACTCATGAATTAATAGTCGGGATGAACACCCATTGAGAAATAATTGCATTTGACTTGATAAGGGCGGCCCACTTCCCAGTGATCCTGGGAATCCCTTGGCTAAGGAGACACAATCCTGGTATTGACTGGTGCGCAAATACGCTGGAATTCCGCTCTGACCTCTGTTTACACAACTGTTTGTCTCAAGAGACTGAGCCAATTCAAGCTAATAACACGATGCCCATCAAGAGCGTGATTGGTATTCCGGAAGAATACCAGGAGTGTTCAGATGTTTTTTTTCCGACATCCAACCCAAGCCTCTACCACCTCACAGAACAGAAGACTGTAGAATTGAATTAAAACCAGAGGCAGAGGTTCCGTTCGGAAGAATTTTCCCGTTGTCTCTACCAGAGAAAGACGCCCTGAGGGAATATCTAGCCACCAATCTACAGAATGGTCTCATCTGAGAATCGACCTCTTCTGCAGGGGCTTCTCTGTTCTTTATACCCAAGAAGGGTACCACGGAGCTCAGGCCCTGTATCGACTATCGAGGTCTGAACAGTCAGACAATCAGAGACCGCTACCCGATGCCTCTTATCAAGGACATTCTGGAGGCTGTGCTAGGAGCAAAATGGTTTACAAAGTTGGATCCCAGGGGTGCTTATCCTTTACCAAGAATACATAAAGGAGACGAATGGAAGACGGCTTTTTGTACACCCCTGGGTCACTTTGAGTACAGGGTAATGCCTTTTGGCTTAGTTAATGCTCCTGCTCAATTCCAAAGATTTATGGACAAGATTTTCTCTGATTTGTTCGGCAAGGTGGTAGTGTACCTGGACGATATATTGGTCTTCTCAAAGACTCTTGAGCAGCATCGTCTGTATGTAAAGGAAGTCTTGGAACGGCTAAGATATAATCATCTCTTCGCTAAGCCTGAAAAGAGCCAGTTTGAAGCCTCTTCTGTTCCTTATCTGGGATTTATACTTTCGGAAGACCAACTGACTATGGATCCGAACAAGATCAAGGCAATATCCCAGTGGCCCACTCCCGCTTCGGTCAAGGATGTTCAACGATTTTTAGGCTTAGCCAATTTTTACCGGAAATTCATCACCGGGTTTTCCAACATTGTCCTACCAATAACCGCCCTGTTAAAAAAGGGTGTAAAGTTCACATGGTCAATCGAAGCAGATCAAGCCTTCCATCAATTAAAAGAAGCTTTTACTGCTGCTCCAATGCTTAGCCAACCTGACCAGACACAGCCTTTTATCATTGTGACTGACGCTTCGTATGGGGCCCTCGGAGCCGCTCTTTTACAGAAAAAGGAAGACCAGTTGGAACACCCAATTGCTTACTATTCAAGAACCCTCAATTCTAGTGAGAAGTATTACTCGGTGATCGAAAAGGAACTCCTTGCCATTCGACAAGCTTGCGAGGAGTGGAGACCTCTTCTGCAGGGAGCAAGGTTTCCTTTTCAAGTCTGCACGGATCATAGAAACCTTAGCATTCTACAACAAACGGAATGCAGGAATTCCTGCCATGCCAGATGGGCATATTACTTTTCCCAATTTGACTTCGAACTGACCTATCTACCAGGGAAGGAAAATCATTTAGCCGATGCTCTTTCTAGAAGTCATGGGGAAGAATCAGGAAAGTACTCGGGTCACGAATACTTACTGCAGGGTAAAACCTTTATCAACTCCATAAACACTTTCTTACAAGATTTTCTTGAAGCCCAGAAAGACCCATCCACCACCCTTATTCCTCTCTTGACTCAAAGAGGGAACCTTTGGTTTCGGGAGGAAGGATTGTATCTTCCAACTCAGGAACTCGGGACCAAGGCACTTACATGGTGCCATGATATACCTACCGCAGGCCACAAGGGTCAGTCTGCCACTCTGGAACTATTACGTCGACATTTCTGGTGGCCGAGGATGGCTAAGGATACCAAGGAGTACTTCTCCTCATGTCCCACCTGTGCAAGAAACAAATATAATACAGCAAAGCCCTTGAGACTTCTTCAACAAGATGGTCCTCCTTAGGAACCCTGGCAACACCTCTCGATGGATTTCATTGTAGAATTACCAGGCTCGGCAGGATACACGGCAATCATGGTGGTAGTCAATTCCTTTAGCAAATTGGCTCATTTCACTCCTATGAGGGGCACTCTGTCAGCTTCGGAGACGGCCCTTGCCTTTCTCAGAGACATTGTGCGACTACATGGAATTCCGTTTACCATAGTTTCTGACAGAGGTACCCAATTCACCTCGAAATTCTGGACTGCTCTTTGCAAACAACTTCAGATCCAAAGAGCTTTATCTTCAGGTTTCCATCCCGAGTCCAATGGATAAACGGAGCGTCTTAACGCTACTCTCGAGCAATACATAAGATGTTTTTGTCACCAAACACAGGATGATTGGCATCAGCTATTACCGGTGGCTGGGTTTTCTTATAACAACACAGTACACTCAACAATCGGAATGAGTCCATTCAAGTGCACCAATGATACCATCCTCGTCACATCCATTTTTCTACCATGCAACCCACCTCGTTACCTACCATCGATCAGCTGCTGCACACACTCAGAGACACTCACAAGGAGGTTCAAGAGAATCTGTCGGACAGCCTCCAGAAGAACAAAAGATGGGCCGACAAGGGTAGAAGACCCAATCCTAAATGGCAAGTCGGTGATAAAGTGTGGTTGTCAACCAAGCATCTTCCAAGATGGGTCCATCCTGGGAAGTTTGCCCCAAGATACATTGGTCCTTACTCAATTGAAAAATGTGTCAATCTGGTAGCCTTCCGACTCTCTTTGCCATCTTCCTTACAAAGAGTCCACCCTGTATTTCACACATCCCTGCTCAAGGAATACAAATTCGACCCATATAAAAGGCAACTGAAAAAGAAGACACCGACTCCACAAGACACCCAGGAATATGAGGTCTCCCAAGTATTGGACTCCAGGTACAAACAAGGCAAAGTCCAATACCTCATACTCTGGAAAGGGTATCCCTGGTCCGAAAGATCATGGGAACCTGAAAGGAATGTGAAGGCTCCCAGGCTCCTACGTCAGTTTCATAGAAATCATCCAGGCAAACCAGGAGGGGTGCCCATAAGAAGGGGTCATACTGTCACGATCCGCCATCCCTGGAAACTATGGTGGAAATGGAAGAAGGGCTACTGAGTGGAAACCAATGCAGCGCTCTAGTTGTTTTACGGCGCGTCACGTACAAATACGCGTCACGCCTAAGCGACGATGCGTTGCAACCCTCCTTCTTTGGGTATACACGCTTGTTCTCTGTCCACTGTTCTGGTGGTTCCCGCTGCCTTCCCGCCTTCCTTGCTTTTGTCTTCTCCGTACCTCCTTCCTCACTTTCTCCTAGCGGTTCGTTCTGTTCTACCGACCGCCATTCTGCCCCTCTTGTGCGCTAAGCCTTCCTTCGGAGCATTTTTCCACTCTGAGCCTTCTCAAAATGTTCTCCCTTACTCTTACCTTCTACAACGCATCTGTTAACACGCATTTGCGTTTCCTCTTCAATACCTTCTGGAAAGACTGGATATGCCATTTTCGTCTCACAAAGTCGACTGCATTCAAGAACCGCAGTTTAACATCGTCCCAGGGTTTTTCAGCTTTGCTTTTCCCTGGTCGTGGGGCGGTCCCTCTGGAGGCCCCCACTGCCGGGCTGGCTGCTAGTAGGCAGGGTGGCCTCTGGTGGGGCTCTTCCTAAGACTCATCCAAAAAAGCCGGAGCACGCCTGGAGAAGCCGGAGGGAGATATCTTCAGAAGACTCATCCGAGGAATCACGGACAGGTGAGGAGGAAGGGGAATCTGGGTCAGAAGAATTGTTCTTGGATAGTTTACCCCACATCCCTGAGACCAACTTCCACTTTGGTGCCACTGGCATTTCACCAATGTATTTATATTTCCATATAAATATATTTATAACGCGCCTTGAAACACTTGTGTATAGGCGTTTATAAATGCCATATCATATCATACATTTTTGAAGCATTTGTCTGCGTGTGGCTTAGTGCAGGCTCCCAGGGAAGAAAGCGGGGGGATCCCAGCACAGCGCACGCCGATCACGGAGGTATCCCCTTTAACACTATCTCACCCGCAGCGCTCCTTCAAAGCCATTCTTATTGCCTGATGGTAGGAGATAAGTAAACCAAATAAGACCGTGCCAACAGCGGGTAAGCTGGGGGCACGCCGCTGTGCTTCTGTGTGATATGCCACAGCCTTTCACAGCACTGGGCTTTCTGGGGGGGATAAACCCACAGGGGAGGCCGCATGGATTATTATAATTATTCTTTTATAACACGCTTAATACCAGAGATGGGCTTCTAAGCGCTGGATCGGGATTCGAGCCTAGGTTGCACGCATTGCCGAGTCCCCCCCACCCCCCTCAGTAATCGTGGGATATGCCCGGGCATAACCCCATGCTGCCATTCACCATGCCCTAGCCCAGCTCCTTGCAAAATTAAAAGACCTGGGTGCACTGTGCCATCCTCCCACCAGGCGGACTTACCAAGACTTGCTGCTAAGAGAGTGGATGAATGATTGAATTGTGGATAAGTGGCTCTGCTCCCTGCCTCCCTGGTCTGGAGGTAACAACTTACCCCCCCCTCTGTGTGCACCCCCACTCTCTGTGCACACCTTTACATTGAATAACCATTTCACGGGCATGCATTATTGAATGGTGATTAAAAGCAGCGCTGCGGTCCCCGAACCCCCACGCAGTGGGAGCAGATGACTGTCTGGGCTATCAACGGTCTTTCTGTGCAATTATTAAAAGCCGTTAATAGCCCGCTCACAAACCATGCCTGCTGCTCGAATGTGTGGTGTGACGTTAAGCAGCGGGATGGGGGATAGTAAAGGACATGTGTATGTTGGGTGGGGTATGAACGCACGCGGTGTAGTTTTCACAATGGCCGTGCCAACGCAAGAACCTCCAATTGTATTGGATGTGACAACCTTGCATCAGTTCACATATTGATTTAATAGTATTAAAAGATAGCATACTTACTGAAGCACTGCAAGTTGCCTGCTGCAGCATACCGTGTGTCCTCACTCTGCCTAGACGTTATGTGCACATGTACTCTCTTAATGGAAAGGAAATTCATTGCAAGTCTTCCCATCCGTGCTTGATTAAATGGCCCTTTTGTGAAGATCTAACTTGCTACATCAGAGGAGCTTAATGAGCTGCGCACAGACCAGGATTCACATCTCCCCTCTCAGGAGTTTTAATTGTTGCAGGGTCACGGAAGGGCAGTGTTGTTTACTCAATCAGTGGTGCCAGCCCGGCAGCTGCAGTCCGACACTTGTAGATACAGCTTTTGTGAAGTTGGAAAAACAAGAACGACCACGCAGAAGAATAGGCTTTTTCCTCCTTTTTCCTCTCGATGAGAAAGGGCAGCCTGCCTTCGCCGTGGCCAGTGATCATTGAAATATCACGTTTTTCAGTTGGAACATCCGTCTGTTAAAAAAAATGCTTTCAAAAAAGGAAAATGTAGCGGTCGCAAGGGAACCACAGAGGTCGCAGCCCACAGACCCAGAGGTCGGACTAGCGACCTCTGGCGACCCCCAAATGACGCCCCTGTGCAGAAGGTAGAGCCCACAGAGGACCAGCCCACAGAGGACAGAGCACCAAGCACGGCAGCCAAGCTCCACAAGGCGTGCGCGGCAGGGTTGGAGCAGGAAGCTCGCTGTGTCCTGCTGACAGAAGAGAGTGGATCCGGTCCGGAGCAGCAGGTAGAGGCCCTGCGCGCCCCCGTGTGATGGATGCGAGAAGGGGCCTGGCCGCCCAGGTCAGGTGCTGGATTGGTCTGAGGTAGGTCCAGAGCTGCAAGCAGGGGCTCTGCGCACCCGTGTATGATGGGAATGGAGAGAGGCCAGACCACTGCTGAAGCGACAGGTGTTTTGCATTGCAGAGAAAAGGTTCGAACAGGTGGGGGCTCGTATTCCCCACCCCCCAAAGAAAAGAGCGATGTTGGAATCCTCTGCAATCCAACACAGTCCCAGGCGGCTGGTCTGCTCCTCAGAGCGGCGGAGCAGAGATGAGCTTTCTGAGGACCCCGCGGCACAGGTCTAGACAGAGGCCCTGACGCGAGAAGAAGCGGTGAAGGGAGTGCAGAGGGTGCGGCCACAACACCAGAGCCAGCAGAAGAACAGAGGGAGACTTCCAGTGGGTTGCCCCCGTTGCCCCCTTCCCGGACCGGCCACTTGGAGAAGACCTTGCAGTAAGCAGAGGAGGGCACGGAGACTTAGGAAGACCTGGAGCAGCCATGGGGGAGGAAAGAGGACGAATAGAGCCCAACCAGGGGGACAAAGCTCATTGTGCCAGGCCCAGGAGCCCACATCAGTGCGGGGTGCGGGCCGAGAAGTGAGAGGCCTGGAACATCAGCGAAGGCGGCAAGAAGGGGAGAGAGCCCATAGAAGGGTGAAGAAGGCAACAATTGGAGAGCGATTGAAGGTCGGGTCTGTGGCAGGCCCATAGGGCAACATTAGGCCTGCAGCGGTCTTGGAGCCCCACACCCTAAACTCGGCCACAACTTTGGAGTGGCATACATTGGTCCACAACCATCCAGGGGGAGAGAACCTTCAGTATATTTCCTCAGCAACAAAAGCGGGCCTCTCTCCAAAGGAAATCCCCAGAACATTGCATATAACATCCACGATAAGCAGCTACGAAACCAACTAGGCCCCCGAAGAGTAGGGTCTTGCGTGCCACTCACTCCACATAAGGAGTCCAGAGGAAACACCCTGATAGAAGCCTAGCCCGCAGCAGAAGGAAAGGGGAGGAAGAGGAGGTCTTCCAGAAAGGAGTTAGCTACTGGCAAGAAAAGCTAGGGATATGGGTGGTGAATAAGTATGTCTAAAAATAGGGGAAAGGAGCCACCAACACCTTCGAAGGGGACCAGGAAGCCCAAAGAGAGCAATTTGCTGTAGATGTGAGGCAAGGAAGCTAGCTCCCCACAGGTTACGCAACAGTGCCAGGATCAAACGGACTACCCCAACCCAAGAAGGCCAAGATCAAATGGTTCCATGTGTTAAAATTGCAGCAAAAATGACCGTGAACATGCCGCAATCCATATAAAGGATGCGGGGGACACCCCTGCAACCCCCGGAACCATTATACCATTTAAGGGGAGCGGGGGGACACCACCGCAACTCCCGCTCCCCTTAAATGGTGTAATGGGGTACATCCTTAACGGGTCAAACCACAGCATTTTTGCCACAATTTTTTTTTGTTCAGGCGAGATTTTTGCCGCAATTTTATCACTCCATACCGATCAAACTGTGGCATAGTTGCTCCTTAAGCAGTACTTTAATGACTTTGGTGACAAAATTGCAGACACGGTGCAAAGACAAATGGACAAAATGAGAGAAGATTTGGCGGCAGCTCTATAGGACATAAAATGGGACGTGAACAAAATGGAAGAAAAGGTGGACACCAATGAGAGAGCAATCCAATAATTGACGGAGGACTCCAGGAGGACATACGTGACCCACAACATTGAACTGCAGGCAGAAGACCTGAAATAGGTCTAGGATCTGAAGTGTCTGACCGGGGAGGTCCCAGACAAAGACCTTGAGGCAGCGATCAAAAGCATTTTCGTAGACCTCCTGGGAGCAGAGTATCTGTCAGAAGTAAGAATTGACAGTCCATAGAGTGGAGCCCCGAATAACAGATCTGGGGGCAAAGCCAATGGACGTCCTTGCAGCCCCGAACGACTCCACAACGAAGGAAAGGATTTTGCTACTGTCGAGGAATTCAAAACGGATAACCTACAACAGTGCTGAAATACTCTTTTCCAGACTCCTTTTCAGGACTTTTCCCAGACAACTCTGTCCAAAATGAAAAAATTGGCCCCGGTCCCGATGGTGCTCCGAGACAAGGACATTCGATATCGATGGACTTTGCCGTTTGGTTTGGTCTTTGAGTGGCAAGGGAAGCTCCATCGGATAGAGTCCTATGAAGGAGGACAAATTTTAGGAATCGAAGAGGAGGACCAGTGCCCAAGGGATCCCCCAGCAAAAGGCCGGAGCAAACTCAAGAGTTGGGAGTGGTTAACGGCAAGACCTAAAAGTAAGGGTGGATATCAACCTCAACTGAAATGTCCGGCACATAGGAGAGGGGGAACCTTCCTGCAAAGGACACAATCTGCTGAAATGGACAAAGAGGTACAAGGGGCTAATCGGAGTGCAAGCCTGGGGAGGGCCAACAAAAAGGACTGCATTGACTGTTCTGGGGGGATGCAGAGGGCGGGGGTGAAATCTGGAATGGGTTTGGGAGAACCCACAGATGCACAAGTTGGGGTTAGTAAGGGGCTCAATACTCGAGTACGAATCGGGGAGTGGGGGGGGGGGCTTAGAGGCCACTTGAGCTCACCCAGTGAAGGGAAGGTGGAAGAAGGGGGGGTAGGGGAAAAATGTGGGGGGCGAGAGGTAGAGGGGCTTTGGAGAAGGGAGGGGGTCCAAACATGATCCTATGAGGAGGCAGTACAGTCAATGCTACCCCCAAGATGTGTCATCTTCTTGAACATTAATTAAATAAATTTCCCTGTGAAAAGGAAGAAACTGGAAAGATATTGATGGAGGGAGGGGCCGGACATAATAACTTTACAAGAGACCCATGTGCAGAGCCGGGACAACAATAGAGTTGGCATATGGGGCTTCCGCCAAATTGACCAATCCAATGATAACAGCAAGAAGGTGGAGTGGTGGTAGCCTTCCGGAGCAATCTTGACCTGTCACTGATACCGAGAGGGATGTCCAGGGGAGATACCTAGGCCCTAGCCCGCAAAAATCACTGGCAAAAAGGGAAAGATTTGCTAAGGGCCCTTTAGTTTTGACTGCAGATTTTAACTTGGCTTGGGATCCAGTAAGGATAGGAGCAGGAAAATCCTTGGTGCACAGGGTAAACACTCGAAAGAACTTGTAGAGAAAGTTGATAGGCTTGCATTGGTGGGCGTATGGAGGGAAAAGGAAGGGGATAAGGAGGGGTTTATGTTCATCGCTCATCATCTAGGATAGATTAAGTATGGTCATACCTTGCGCTGTTGGGTCATGTGTCGGATGTAGAGGTGGGGCACTAACCTTGTCAGATCATGCACCAATGACTCTGACAATCAGAAGGAGAACAGGACCTTTAGGATTGTTGGATGCTGTCATGATGCCTACCCCCGGAGCACCAGGCCAGGCCCAGCACCCCCAGGAGCAGGCATCCTGCCCTCGGGTAAAAGCCCAGCGGCCCCTTATAGGGGCTCTTTGGACTCTGTCCTGGCGCCGTTGGCGCCAGGCTCATGTTGGACATCAGTCCTGGCGCCATAGGCGCCAGGCTCATGAAGGAAGGTGTTTTGTGCACTTACCTGATGCAGACCATGCTGCAAGATTCAGGCATCCCTGAGACCTGATTGGGACTATTTTGCCACTCGGGCGTGGCCAGGAAAGGATACTTACCTGGAACTACTTTGGGGGCTATTTAAGCCACGCCCAGATAGTAGCTCACGCTTCGCGTTGTTCTGCATCCAAGCAGTGGATCGCTCACCGTGTCTGCTCCTGCATCTGGTCTCCAGCCACGCCCGCCTCGATCCTGGAACACCTGTAAGGAAAGAAGAGAAGAGAAAGGTGAAAACCAAGAATTTTATCAAACTTCTTACCTGCATCCGGAACCTTCACGCCAGCGTTCCTGAGAAAAGACTTTCATTTAAAAGCACCGCGTTGCTCGCTGCAGCGCCGCGCTTCACTCACCTGTCCTCGGGAGTTCTTCTGGCTCCACCGTGACTGTCTGCGCTGGTCGCCACATCTCTGCGCCTAGGAGAGAGAAGAAGAGACAAAAGGTGAGCAGAAGGAACATATGAGGAAAGCCTAATTTTCCACCATAACTCTTACCGGTCTTCTGTTGGTGGACCATTCCTCATTTCGGGTCGGCGCCACTTCGTTGGCAGGTACCGCACCCCGGCCCCTATGGGGGAAAGGACAAAAGACATTACTGGAGGAATATGAAGACATTAAGAGGGGTCGCCCCCATCGCTAACTCACCTGAGTTTACCATCAGTAATTCAATCCCTCAACGCATCGCCTTCATTCTGCACCTGAAATAAAGGACAGATCACAGGTTAGGAAGGCAACAGAAAAGGAGGCTCAACACTTGAACTTTTGTAATATTCATACTGATGGCGTTCCGCTTGGAAAAGCCAAGTGGATTTTGCCAGCGCCATTCTGAAAACCAGTGAAGTAACTGGACAAACACGCGCCACTGCACCAGAAGCAGGATGGAGAGTTCATCCTTTCAAACCATAAGGTGAGCTTCAACCGGGGATTTCGGAGGAAGTTAGAGAAGAACGAAGGAGGCAAGGGGGGAGCAAGCACACTATTCTGCAGACAGTTAATCCCCTTTCTCATCTGCAGAAGGATATTCCTATGGACCAGACAAGCAAGATTTGAGGGTCCTGTTCAGTCGGTGTTCCGAGTTCTGCGCATCACGCTCGAAGAGGCCACAGCAACCCAGACTAGACCAGCGCCTCCGTGGGAGTCAGGTGAGCGTTACAGATACATAGACAAATGTGTAATAACAGAAATAACAGAGCAGGAGAGAGAAGCTCTGGAACAAGACATCGTGACGGATGAGGTGTGTAGGGCCATAACGTCACTACCCCTCAAGTCTACAGGTCAGGATGGATTCACCTTAGTTATATAGGTCCTTTATGGAGACATTAATCTCATACTTGGTACCTCTCATTAACAAATTCAGGAGAGGGGGGTGGGGGCAAAATCCATGAAGAGGCGAAAGAAGTCTTCTACCAAAAGTGGGTAAAGATCTGACCACATGCGGCTCTTATAGGCCGATAGCTCAATTAACGTGAATGCCAAGATATAGACGAAGGTTCTAGCGAACCGCCTAGACCAAATCCTCCCACGTATCATTAGTACAGACCAATCAGGCTTCATCAGGGGTAGACCCAGATAGCGCATCTCACATAGAAAGTTAACAAGAATAATATTCCTGCCCTCTTTATTGCTTTAGATGCCGAAAAGTCCTTTGACTGGGTAGAATGGCATTTTTTGCTCCTGATCATGAAGATGATGGGTTTCAGTGAACATTTTCTAACGATGATTATGGCCAACAACCGGAACCCATCATTACGCTTAGCAATTAACAGGCAATTGCCAGAGGACATTAAAGTACAGAGGGGCACAAAGCAGGGATGACCCCTCTCACAATTGCTCTATGCAATTCACATGGAGCCTCTACTGCCTGCAGTAAGAGCCAACAGGCAAATAGTAGGGATACCATTTGAGGGAAGGAACCATAAAATCGATGGTTTTGTGGACGATCTGCTACTAACGTTAACAGAGCCGGAAGTCTAACGCTATGCAGAGAGATGCAACAGTTCAGGTCAGTAGCAGGATTAAAAATAAATACCCACAAATCGGAGCTCCTGAACCTGACGACACTGAGAGAAATGGAAAGTGGACTCAAAAAGGCGCTCCCATATAGATGGGTTGAGAAGGCCATAACTTATTTAGGAGTCAAATTAACAAAAACAATGGAGGTGCTATTTCTGGCTAACTACCCGCCTCTGCAAAAGGCCATAAAGAACAAACTCATCGATTGAGGCCTGTTAGTGATAACATCCATTGGTAGAATACAACGTCTTGAAGATGGTTATCCTTCCTCAACTACTGTATTATTTCACGACTCTCCCAACTGTTTCCTTCTTCTGTGCTATCCAAAAATACACTGGTAGATTTGTTTGGAATAATAAAAGGCAGAGAATAGCGAAAAGAGTAATAATGATGCCAAGGAATAGGGGCGGAATGGGGGAGCTTAAGGTGTACTTCTTAGCGGCACAAACTTAAGTGATTAAGGATTTGCAGAGGGATGATCGGAATAAGATTTAGAGGGCAATGGATAAGGCGGTGGTAGGAGAGAACTTAGACGCAGCACTATGGAAACCAAATGAGGATAGATCAATTAACATGTACTGTAGCAAGGTAGTGTCAGTGGTGGGAGATTCTGGGGATGAGCTAATAAGGCAGGCCCAAATTACCACCTTCCCGTCTCCACTTACAGCGATTTTTGGCAACCCCGCAATTTTCCCCGGGGGCGAGAGGAAAGGGGTTTAGTAAATGGCAGGAGGGAGGTTGCTACAAGATCCGGGATATGTTTGAGGAAACGGAAATAAAATCCTTCATCCAAAGCATGGTGGATTTGGGGTGGAAGAAGGGGAGAGGATTAGATATACCCAAATAAGACATTGGTTGTTGCAGCTGTCTCTGAAGGTAGCCACAACGGGAACCTTAACCCACTTCGAGAAAGAACAGAAGTCCTTGTCCCCAGACGGGGAGTCTCTCCCGCTGAGTCTCTCCTTTCCAGGGGTTTCAGCAGAATATGGAGAAGCTGTTCGCCCGACACTCCCAAGGCCAAGCTTTAGATAACAAACTGCTGTCTCTTCGCCAAGAGAACCAGGATCTGTTAACATATATTGCAACCTTCAACAGATTAGTAGTGGAAGCCAGTTGGCCTGAAGACAAAAGAACTACGTTATTTCATCGACGTCTTGGCTCAAGTGGTCAACCCACCCCGAGACTGTGTGGAATACATTGACTTGGTGGTACAACTGGACCACAGACTGCAGAACCGGAAGGCTGACCGAGCTGGATTGGAGAATCGGGTGTTTGTGCGTCCGAGAGACAACACCTCCAAAACCATAGACCCGTCCGAACCCATGCAAATTGGAGGAGTACGGGGGCACTATCTAAAACCGAGAGGGACAAGAGAGGACAACAATTGTGCTTATATTGCAGAACAGCCGGCCCTTTTCTTCGAGACTGTCCAATGAAAACACCCAAGAAGGCAGTTTGGTTGGCAGAGTCTCTCCTGCTGAGGTCCCGCTTGCCTTTCCTCTACCCCTAGGGAGGGTATTGCGGAGCAGGCTCACCTCCCTGGCCTCCCAGGGAAAAGCTCCCCCTTGGGGAGAATTGACAGATTCCTGTGATTCGTCACAATATCCTCAAGTACGCACACCCTTTTTAAAAAATGGGTTTTTATTAACCAGGTCGAATAGGGTCCCTCTTGTCTCCCACGTGCTTGTCTCACCCTAGCACAGGCTTCCCTAAACCCCAAGGTGGTCAATATAGATCGGTAACCACTATCGTCTAGGTCCCGGCTGGCGAACAGTGGGGTCTGTGACGATTCATGAGATCTCGTAACTTCTCCCCGGGGGGGAGGTGAGCCCGTTACACAACATTCCACCTAGGGGTGGTGGAAAGCGGGATCTCGCAGCCAGAGACTCCTCTCTTGGGGATAGGGACTCCAGTTCCATCTAGGAACTCCCTATAACCTCTTCTGAGGAGATAAACAGAACATCAAACAACCAAAACCTTCCCTCCAAACCAGTTAATGTTTGCTACTGCAATATTATCAATAAAAAACCTTCATCTACCATTCATACTGTGAAGAAGATGATTAAGAGAACTATGAAGAGTAATCCGTAGTTGGCAGCCAACCACACTAAGACGAATGAGAAAGAACGATGCAGAATGAATATTCCCTGGAAAGAAACAATGGACTGTGTGCCTACGCTTGGGAGGGCCCAACGCTTTCTCAGAAAAACCAAGAAAGGGCCAATGAAAGGCATTCTCGTCTTCAGAGCCCGGGAAGTTCGGACTGGGGCTGAGAAAGCAGTAGGACGATGCCGTGCAGTCTGCTGTCGGACAGATGCTCAAAACCTGGAGAAGTGGAGAAGGAAGAAGCACTGAGGAGACAGGAGCTGGACTTGGGTGCCGGAAGAAGACCTGGAGGCGATGGCGTGACGCAGAGAGGGGTGTACTGCGTGGTCCTCTAACAATGCTGAGACCATACCAGGACGGGCTTTGCAGAGCTGCAAGCTGAAGGGGGAAGGAAAGGAAACCCACGCACGTTGAGGCAATCAGTCAAACCTCACCCCGCGAGAAGAACGAGTGATGATAGCCCTGTACCAGAGAGGGTAACGGGACCGGCGGGATACCCGGGTGGGAAAGGGGCAAGACAAGAAGCTAATGAAGGGTACCAAGGGACCAGTCCTACTTGTCCCAGAATAAGTGATAGTTGGCAGGCTAGTGAAGATTACCAGCAAAACCCTCACACTCGTCCCAGCATCAGGCAAGATTGGAAACAGAGGGGAAAACACCAAGAAGACATTTTTACTTGCTTAAAGGTAAAAGGAAATTGGAGAGAAAGAAAGGAGTGGAAAGGAGCCACCCATTCCCATATAACAGAAGGACTATTTGTGAAACTAAATGAACAGGCCAGGGGAGGAACCCAGGCAGAACTGTCAAGCCTGTGCCACTGGCACACCAATTGGCACCCATCATGGCCTATTTGGGACTCCTTCATCTGCATAATCCTCCCTGGACAATACCTATTCATATGTGTGTCTTTACTTTCTGTTTGCAGGACCTTGGAACTTCCTTATTCAATTTCACAAACTACATGTCCTATAATGCACCTTTTGGCATTTCCCATGCTCTGGCTATTCCTATGCTGCAGTCTTAGAACTACAATCCCAAGAAGCCTTAGAGATCAGTGCTTCTTTTACTTTACCAGGACCAGAGAGGGGAGGCCAATTACCTTCAGGTGTGCTGCTCCAGGTGCTGCTAATTAGCCTGCTTCAGCACAGAGCAGGTCCATATTTAAGAAGCTACCTGCAGGAGCACAGGTCTCTTGCATTGAGCTAGCTTCCAGCCCTTTGTTGCTTGAGCCTTGGATTTCTGCCATTTCCTGTTGTTTCCAGAACCTGCTCCTGTTCCAGAGCCCTGTGCTCCCTGCCTTGCAGCCCTGCTACTCTGCCTTCACTCCCCTGCCTTCTGCCCTGCACCTCTGTGCTTCATGTACTGCAGCCCTGCTCCCCTGCTTGCAGTTCTCTTTTCCCCTTCTACAGCCCCTTACTCTCTACCACCAATTATCCTGTTGCCTGCCTGCAGTTCCTTGTGCTGTGCCCATTGCCTGTGTTGCCGGTATTTAGCTTCCTTGAGTCTTCAGTCCTGTCCTTGTTATGCCACTGCAGAGTCAGTTTCCTTGTTTTCTCTCTGTAGTCCTACCCTGGTAATTGCAGTCCAGAGTTACTGTTCCTTCTTTACAGTCTCCTTACCCCTGCACTTCGATTCTAGTTTTCTTGCTTTTCTTCTTTATTCCGGTTCTCTGTCCTGAAACTTGCTCAATTTGACTTTTTTTCCCTGGATATTTCTGTTACAGTTCTTGTACCAGCAGTAGAAAAGGGGAAGCCCCGGAGGGACAAGAGCCCCTTAGAAGAATTAAAGGAACTTATTCAGAATATCACCACATGCCATTCTAAGAGAGACTGGTTGAGGCTATAGAAGCCTATCCAGGAGAAAGGGAGTCATTCTCCTGGACCCCTTATTTTTTTTTGCTTTTTAAAATGGTGGTAGAGCCTAAATAGGGTAATTTTGAATGAAGGGCAGACTATTATTTTTGTTAATCTCAAGGACGAACAGCACCCTGTGTAGTTTTATGTTATGTAGGGAAAACACCATAATAGATGGGCCTTATTCCTTATTTACATCTACATGTGAAAATGCCACCAGTTACTCCGTCTCCTTCTGACCTACCACAGGTCCCAAAGCAAATCGACTTATCACTCCAACTCCTTCTGTGATCTGAGAATGACTCCTACGTCCCGTCCCCTTCCCTTTCCTCCATACTATGAGGCTTCCCTCGCTAGGGACGGGAGACTGAACCTTTTTCACCAGAAATAATCTTCCCGTTTTAAATTTAGAGGCACGCAGGGGCACAGCCCTGGGAGCATGCGATTTCCCCTGACTCAGCCCACCAGCGCCACTCCCCGGTCCCTGACCGCTTTTACCAGCGCTCCTGGGTTTGGCTTTGACCGTATAATTCCACGCGCTCTTCCCTGGATTCTGTCTTCTGTTTTTTCGTCTTAATCTGGTACTAGGTCCTCTGGTACCACGCTCCTACCCGGCGCATGTCGACGTCGGCGGGCTTCAACAGCTGTCCAGCCTGCGAGGGCTCTTCCCTACGTCTGACCCTCATGCTCTTTGCCTCCACTGCCTTGGCCCCGAACATGGCTGGGAGGGGTGTACCGCATGTGACGTGCTTACACCACAAGCACTGAAGAACAGGCTAGCTCGGTTGAGGGAGCTCTTCGAGAAGTTGCCTCCAGAGGACTTGAAGAACTTTCGTCAGACACAAGTCAAGGCCCAAGGTAAGGCTGCTTTTTTTCCATTGCACGACGCAAGGGCGACTCCTTCCCAAGGAAACATTTGAGCGGGAGGGACCGTTCAGGTTCTTTCACCAGCACAGGTACCAATACCGATTCAGCTACTGTCCGCCAGGCCGAGGGCTCGCTAGATCCCTCCATAGACAGTGCTGAGGGACCGCAAGGTTCTTCTACTGTGTGTCTACCCGAGGGACTACGCCCTCCTACCGGACAAATGTCTGAGGGGGCGCCTGTACGCAGCACTACCAGCATCGCAGCTGAGGTCACTACGCCTACCAGGCTTCATCCTGAGGTGCAGAGTTTGCCTCCTACTTCACCACCAAGAGTTCTGGAGGAGGCCAGGCCCAGTGAGGCAAGCACCATGGCTCAGGCAAGTGACATGCAGCCTGACAAAATGGCTGCTCGTCCGATACCACCCCTGTTCGGGGAGCAGGTGGGAGATAGAGTGTCCAGGTGGGACCTGTCTTCTCCAGATACGTGGCCTACAGCTTATCATCCTTTAGTGTCGCAGGGCAGATACCGCCCACAACCAGCAAGGCAGAGTACGCACAGGCCCAGCAGCCGCACACTACTCAGTCTATACCACGTACTACCCGCCCACCCCGCCCCTCAGCCTGCGAGGACAGGTTTTTTGAGAGGTTCCTCATGCTTATGAGGTCCCCTCAGATGAGTGCCATCCATAGGGATGTGATCAGGGATATGCTGCCTCCAGACCTGTCTTCGATGCCTATAGTCATTCCTCCTATGTCTCCAGTGCCTCGGGCCCCCGTACAGCCCCAGCTGCCCACGCCATGTCCTTCGATTCCAGTTTCCCTGCCTCCTACATTTCAGGTGGTTCCACACCTCAGCCTTCGGCACCCAACACTCCTCCACCGGCTACGGACCAGCTGGACACCCTAGTGGATACGGATGACGAGGAGGACCCCGACACACCATTTTCAGCCAAGGCTTTTCATGAACTGCTCACAGGTTTGGCTGAATCCGCAACCCGATGTTGGAAAAACTAGAGGCGGGGGTCCTGGCCGAGGTCCTCACTCTACGCTGCACGGCTACAACAGGGATTCCGATGCAGAAAGACGTTGTCGCATTGGCCAAAAAAGGGATGGCTTAAACCTTTTCGACCCAGCCTACCAATCGGTGCCTCAATGCCAAGTACAGGCAATGTAGGATGAGCCACTCTTACTGTCGGCGCACCCTCAGCCGCACTCGTCGTTGATTGCCGCGGCCTCACTCTACTCTAAGCCTCAGTCGTCATTGGCCACCTCGTCTTCGGCGCTTTTAGGCAAGGAGGAGAGGATCTTGGAGGCCTATGGAAAGGTGGTCTATTCCAACACCTCGCTAAACCTTCATCAGTCTAATACAGACGCCATGCTTGCAGCCGTTAATCAGAGGCTTTGGTGGGAAATAGCTGACTTTGTCCCAGAACTTCCAGTGCACAGTCAGGCACGATTCAAGGCGGGGCTTGTAGAAGTGAAAATGGTTGCCCAAGACGACATGGAGTCCACCGTGGCACATATAGACACCTCAGGCCGTGCCATCTGCATCGCCACGGACATGAGAAGGACGGCCTGGCTCTAGATTATGAAGTTCAACCCGGCCGTCCAGGAGCACATCAAGGGTGACTATCTTTTTCATTCCACCACCGCTGAGGAACTTGATAAGAAGACAAACAGTTCCTATACTGCTAAATCATTATCTATCCTCACAAAGGCCACACCCAAGACGTACAGCCAGACACAACAGCGTTCCGACAAGGGGCGGGCCTTCAGCAGGTTCTGGGGCTTCCAGGAACAGAGGTCGAGACAGCCGGACCAGTCTCCAAGTAAGCACCTCCGCAAGCAACACAAGGCGGGGAACAATGGCTTCTTTCGGTCCCCCTCCTCAGCCCCAGCCTCAGGAAGAAGGCATGACACGCCCCTCCGGGGTCCACGTGTCTCCAGTGGGAGTTGAGGGGGGCAGACTTGCCCTTCATGAACAGTATGGGTGCACGAGGTTCGCGGACCCATGGATACCACCAATGGTGTCCATGGGCTACCGCCTACCGGATCCTCCCTCTCATCTCTTCTCCCCTTCCGCAGATTGGGACAACAACTCTGCTGGCGGAAATTCGATCTCTCGTAGAGAGCCAGGCAGTGCAAGAAGTCCCAGCCTCCCAGTGGGGCATGGGCTTCTACTCCAGGATTTTCACCATACCCAAGAAGAACCAGGCTGGCCTGAGAATTGTTGCACCCTTCCACCTTTTTAAACCTGTCCCTCCCTCTTCAAAAGTTCAAGATGGATACCCCAGCGCTGATTGCGGAAACACTGTGCAGGGGAGACTGGATGTGCTCCCTGGATCTGAAGGACGCTTACCTACACGTCCCGATTTGGCAGCCTCATTGCTCCTTTCTGAGGTTCAGGCTCTTGGGCTTCCGTTTCCAATGGAGGGTTCTACCCTTTGGCCTCAATTCAGCACTGAGGGCCTTTACCAGGCTTATGAATGCAGTTGCAGCCCTTCTCCGGGCTCAGGATCACCATGTCCACCCGTACCTCGACTGGCTCTTCAGGGCGAGATCCCCGGCGGTGGTCCATCACACCTCCACCGCCCTTATGAATACACTCCACGAATTGGGATTTTCAATCAATCTCCAGAAGTCACAGCTGCAGCCCACGCAGAGTCTAACTTTCCTGGGTCTCATCTGGGACACAAGCTCAGAGTTTTCCCCATGGAGGACAAGATTGCGGCCATCAAGCGGGCCACGGGGCATTTTCTGAGCAGAGGGGTGACCTCAGCTTGGTACCAGCACCTCTTGCCTTACACGAGGCTCAAAATGGGAAGATTGCAGCTGCACTTCGCATCCTCATGGAGTCAGGAGTGGGGTTCCCAAGCGGAGCTTGTCAGCATTCCTCCCTCTCTCCGCCAGGACCTAGTCTGGTGGAGAACGAACTGCAACTTACTTATAGGTAGGCCTTTCCGTCAGTCAGCACCACAAATTTCCATTACCACGGATTCCTCCCTGGAAGGCTGGGGGGGGGCTATCCTGGACAACCACAGCGTCCATGGAGTTTGGTCCCTTCAGGAGCAGGAGGCCCATATCAATTGGCTAGAGCTGAAGAAGATCTGGCTCGCTCTCAAAGCCTTCCTGCTGCTGATCAGTGGCAAGTCGATCCTCATCCAAACAGACAATTCCACCAGCATGTATTAGACCAACAAGCAAGGTGGCAGCAGGTCTCCTGCCCTATGCAGTCTGGTAGTCCGCATTTGGGAGTGGCCTCTGGATAACAGCATTCACTTGAGCACAATCCACCTCCTGGGGGAGTGCAATCTGGAGGCAGACTGACTCAGCAGATTGGGTGCGGACAATTGCGAATAGCAATTGAACGATCAGGTCCTAAAGGGGATCTTCAGCAGATGGGCGCAGCCCCAGGTAGATCTTTTTGCCACCTGGTACAACAGGAAGTGCCCACAGTTCGCGTCCTGGCAGGGACAGGGCCTAGGCTAAAGTTAGA
This sequence comes from Ambystoma mexicanum, assembly GCF_040938575.1. Classification (NCBI taxonomy): domain Eukaryota; kingdom Metazoa; phylum Chordata; class Amphibia; order Caudata; family Ambystomatidae; genus Ambystoma; species Ambystoma mexicanum. The sequence continues at coordinate 932,714,417 of NC_090939.1, forward strand.
GTGGAACAGCATGAACGCATATGCATTTCCTCCCTCTCTCCCTCCCCTGGTTCACAGGGTGATCTGCAAGATAAGGGAGTCACTTCACCTCAGCATCATTCTGATAGCTACTTGGCCAGCGAGACCATGGTTCTCGCAGCTGCTCAGCCTCTCGGACGAGCCTCTGATTCACCTCCCATTGGGCCCAGCTCATCTTCTATCGCAGCAGGGAGGCAGGGTTATCTACCCCGCACAAGTTAGCCCTCGCAGCGTGGTTCCTGAGCAGATCACACTAAGGCATCTGCGTGTGTCGCAGTCCAACCTAGACATCATAGAGGGCGCTAGGAGCGATGCTACCTGCATCCAGTACAAAAGCAAATGGACTAGGTTTTGCCACTGGGCGGAGTCAGAGGAAGTGGATCCGCTTACTTGCACGTTGGATGATGTACTATCCTTCTCGGCTCACCTCGCGCACTGATGGGTGCAAATAGACACATGCCGTACCTATCTGTCGGCCATCAGACCCTACGGGAACTCGGAGGAGGATGTTTTCTCATCCTCCAACCCAGTGGTAAAGACATCTGGCCGGCCACACCAGGCTCTACCTGCCTATCAAGAAGTCACATTGTGCGTGGGACCTCAATATAGTGTTGAGCGCCTTGGCACACATCTTTTGAGACAATGGCGCCCGCGGCCATCAGACTAGTCACCATTAAGACAGCCCTATTGGTGGGTCTTGCGCCTGCACACAGGGTTAGCGAAATCCAACCACTGGTGGCTTCAGAACCTTACACTACCTTTCATAGAGATGAGGTGGTGTTAATTAGCAGGTGAGACACAGTAAGGAAAGTCAGTCAGTCACCTTTATTTAGTATGCCTCGTTCAATAAAGGTACACCATAAACCACAACTTTTTTGATACTTCGTTCTCCTCCTCCTGTGGGTTTCTGGGCGCGAGTGCTGCCGTCTGTGGCCAGGGACTCGCTATCCCACTTCCAAAATAATAACAAGTTCAAATCTAAAGAAGGGAAATTAACAACAACCTTCCGTGGCTCAGCGTCCCGTTGCCTCTCAAGACGTTAGCTCAAGCCCCCTTTTTGTGCTTGGGAGCTCAGTCTTGTAATGGGAAAAAAGAAATTCAAACGGCAGCCTCTTGGTGTTCCTTTTCTGTCAGGTCGTGAGTATGGGCACCTCTGTCTTCTGGTGCTCACTGTACTAGTACACTCATTTGAATCCTGCGGCGTCCTTAATCCACTCGTTGGTCTGCGTTCAGTTTGTGCAAAAGAGAAGAGGTTAGTGTGGCTTTTGAACATCCCCCCCCCCCCTCCCCTTTCTTCCCCAGGTGTTCCCAATCTCCTCCATGCTGGCTGTAATCCCTCCCACCTTTTTCCCTTCCGCTCCATGTACCCCGTTCTTCCCACTGTTTGCCAAGTCTGTTTACCCCCCCTTTGTGTCCCCACTGTTCCCGAATGCATAGCACCCTCCCCCCCCCCCTTGACGTAAGGTGAGTGTCGTGCTTTGTTGTTTCTGAATTTGTTTTCAGTTTTCGGACCGATTACTTCTTGGTGGAGTAGGGCATGCTGGGATCGGTAGTCCCAATGAAACCATGCAAAGGCTGTGTTATAGAAACTTGGTGTGGAAAATCCTCATTCACCTTCCTTACCGACAGTATGGGTTGCTTAAGGTTATTCTGAGATTCCCTTACTATTTCGTTACCAGGTTCCTTTGCTCCACGGTATCCACAGCTGTCTATCACAGGCTGCACTGTAGGTTTTGTTGTTCCCGCTGTACACTGTCTTACTGGAGGCTGTGCACTGCCTTCTGAATGGGCACTATTGGAGCCCTTGAGCTCACAGGGGGTCCCGAGAATGCATCCTGCATTTTTACTTAAATAGTCTCTGCATTCCACCTAAATGAGGAAATGGGGCTACCTACTTTTTTTTGCAGGCCCTAAGGACAAGGCGCAGAGGGTCATGCACTGCCTAGATGTCAGCTGCGCTCTGAAATTGTATCTGGCCAGGACTAAGAGCGTCCGCAAGTCGGAGGCTCTCTGTCACCTTAAGGGGGTCAAGGCTGGGATATCAGGCTTCTTAAGGCCTCTATAGCAAGGTGGATGGTTTCGACCATTAAGGAGGCCTATGAGGGAGAAACGCTCAGCTGGTATCCACGGGGACGTCACTCAGCCTGTTCTAACCTCTTACGACCTCTAACCCTTCCCTGGAGGCTATTCGACTGGAGACTGGGCCTGAAACACAGGGTTGGTAGAGTTTAACTCCCTATTGTCTGTGTGCTTGAACCCCTTCTTCCCTGGGGTACAACCCTTCCCTTTGATCCACAGCTCACCTTGTTTTCTTGGATAGCGTGCTCTCTGTCCCGCCTTCAGTGAAGGGGCGTGTTGATTGATGCGGGCTCGTTGCTGCCTAGTTACTTCACTGGCAAGAGTCCGACAGGTAAGTATAATGAGTCTTTTGAACAGTTCTCTAACTTCGTTCCGTTCCTTCCTTAGATGATGGTCGGCGTCCGGGGATGGCGGCGTGCTGCTGAGATGAGTAGCGCTGAAGGTGAGTGAGAGCGCAATGCACCCCTTTCGTATTTGCATTAAACTGAGTTCTTTTTCTGTGTCTTTTTAGGTGCCGGCGCCTCAAGTTAGTGTGGAGAAAGAGTTCCCCCAGAGCGGCTGGGATTCAGGTAAGCGTTTGAAGCTTGTACAGTATTTAAAATAAGGGAAGATTTGCAGAATGCTTACTAATGCCTTTTGTCTGTTCTTTTCCCTTTTCCTTAGGAAGCGGCGTGCCAGGATGGGAATGACACCGACGAAGATGCCTGCAGAACAGAAGGAGCAATGACTGATGGGCAGAAGCGCTGCAAGGTAAGGCTGTTCCTTGCGGTGTTCTTGTTGTTACAGGAGCTGAGCACAGAAGAAAGATGCAGGCCTACTGGAGACCGATCCGAACACGGTGAGTGTCACGCTGCAGGTGCAGAAAACGCAAATCATGTTTCTCAGCCTGGGTGTGGCTTAAATAGTCTCTGGGTATCCCAGGTGCCTCTGGGCTGAACCACACCCAAAAGACTTGACCGCACATGCAGTTCTGGGAAATATGTGGCGGCATCCATCTTGTTCCCATCAATGCACTACAAGTCCAATCCCCAATGTTATCCTATGGGAGTGAGTGAGTCTGGTGTCACAAGCGCTAAGTCTGACTCCAAGTGGGTCTTTGGAGGGATGGAGAAGCCCTTGAGGGCCATGTAGGTGATCGTGGCCTGGCTCCAGCCTGACATCTTGGAGGGCTGGGGACGTGAGGGGCAGGAATCATGACCGAGGGGCAGCACAAACCTCTTCTGGCGAGCATGCATGCCCATGCTATCGGATCCAAGGCCACGGCTGTAGCGTTCCAGAGGCACTTTCCGTGGCAGGTCATCAGCAGGGCTGCCACGTGGGCCACTCCTTCGGCCTTCTGCAAGCACTACTGTTTGGATGCCGGCTCCAGGTCAGATGCGGCATTCGGGCAAGCAGTTTTAAAAGAGGGTGTCCTCACCACCCTGGGGCTGCATTCAGTTGTAATCGCCCATACAGTATGGAGGAAAGGGGACGGGACGTAGGAGTAATTATAAGTTACTCACTGTAGTGACTAATATACTCCTAGTCCATAGTCCCCTTTCCTCCAGATGTCCCTCCATCATCCCCCTAATAAAATTGGTGTCATTATGCAATGTTAATATTGTCGACGCGTCAATAGGGACTGAGGAGTGGCGCTGGTGGGCGGAGTCAGGGGAGTGCACGCTCCCAGCAGGGACGTGCCCTCACACGCCTCTAAATTTTAAAGGGAAGTTTTCTTTCTGGTAAAAAAAGGTTCCGTCGCCTGTCCCTTGCGAAGGACGCCCCATACAGTATGGAAGAAAGGGATATATGGACTAGGAGTACGTTATTCACTATTCACTGATATTTCTTGCCCTAGTCTTCGCTCATTCCTAACCCTTCCTTCTACTGTCCTCCCTTCTTACTCCCACTCCCTTCTGTTCTCTCCCTCCCTCTCACCCCACTTCATTTCGACTCCCCTACACTACTACGTGGTCTCACCTTAATTGGCATATATGCACTCACACCCAAGTACCACTTTCTCTCGCTAACCAATAACCCCCTTGCACACTTCTCATCCACGCTCCGCTGCACCATCCTTTCTCTGATTTTTCTCAGTCTGCCGTCTCATCCCTTGACCTCACCTGAACAACCCACACTGCCATGTTTCCTTTTATATGCCTTCTCCCATTGTCCTGGGTGCCCACCTGGTTACCCAGGCCTATCACTAGCTTGTTCCTTCCACTGTGCTATGTTTAGGCTTTCCGGTTTTCAATTGAATCTGATAAACCCTGGAAAAACACCACTGGGAGAAAAAGGTGCCTCCTCGGTTTAAACTGAAAAACAGTGTCTCCCCTCTCAGTGGTGACTCAGTGTGAGCAAGGATGGGAGGAAGTTTGGGGGCGGGGGGGTCAGTAGGTGGTTGGAGAGGGAGCTTGGCATACAAAAGGAGCAGAGACCTTCTCCCCCACACTTCTCAGTATTACCAGTATGCTTTCTCTCATTGCTTCCTCTCCTGACCGTATTAAAAAAAAACACTGCACATTTACACTGTTTTCTTGGTAAAATAAAATAAAAGTATTTGGCAGTGGTCATGGGGCTATATTGTGGCATTTTTGTGGCTGCCGATTCACGTCTCTAAGTTGGCCAAAATTCCTAAAAATAGCCCTTGACCACTGACACATAATTGCATTTACAAAAAATGGCTTAACATGGATTTTTTGGTTTCTCTGTTTTTTCCTCCATAACCCCCTCACCCCCCGAATGTGGCATATGAACAAGACTTGCACAGACACCTAAAAAATGTATGTTACATAGTTTTTGGTGAAAGTATAGTCAGTGGGCAGGTGCTACTTTGAGCAATGTTATCCAATTTTGAGCCTTTTATGTGACTATGAATTCACCCCCTCCCAAAAAAATAAACGTTTCTCAAATTTTGCCACAATTCCTCAAATTAGGCGCATTCCAGATAAGAGCATGAGAGATCTGCAACGCTAAGTTGTTGGGGAGGACATCAGGAGCCTCGAGGTCCCCCACACACATTGGCCTCAACAGCACTTTCCTGGATATTCTAGCACGCTTATTCCCCCCATATGAATGTTACAATCTTCCACTGGAGAGCGCGGGGATCCGGATCAGGGATCCTCACCGACATGCCGAACATGGGTCAAGCAGGCGTCCAAAAATGCATCTTACACAACATTTGTAACAGAGGGACACCAATGTAAACATCCTATCCCATAATAGACCTTTGACGCATACATAGCGCCCCGGTGGGCCTCGAAGGACCTCAACCTTCAAGAGCAAGATTTGTGCCCCCACCAAAACAGCTACCCTGTTTTTTCTCTCTGCGAGAGGTGAAGAACTGCTGTGGAAATGCCCTATTCAACCATTTCTCATTCTGCACCAGTACATGAGTCTTCTGTAGGAACACAACGGAGAGGGACATGTCCCTAAATTTACTCTACACTGATGTACTTTTCATTGGGGAATTCAAGCCCTGTACGTTGCATGTGCTCTTCACCAAGAGATCCTCCCCCTCAGTGTCAACCACTACTTCAGCCAGCATCACCCCACGGACCAAAACGCAGGCCCCCAATCGTCACCATCCAACCTACTGTGAGAAACCGGAAGATATCTGACCCACTAGACCCCGGGCATCTGTCATCCAGGTGGCTGGGACACAGACATAGCTTTTGGATCCAGTTCCTGGGGGTGGACCCATGCAGGAAGATCACATGGATGAGGGGTCTTCTGGGAGTGGAAGTGGGACACCGGACGGCACAACGCAGTATCCCCCTCCCTGTAACACCTTTTACACATCCTGCCAGGTAGGATACTTAGGAATTCAACCCTCCCCCTTTTCCGACATGAACACTTTCTCATGGACGGCTCACTGTGAGAGAAAACCGACTCGCATCCAAGCCGTATACCTGACATGTCCCAATACAATGGTCAGACAGGGTCAGGCAATTACTGATTATTACACACGCCTGACTTCCATCCACTTCCCCTCACGGATAAAAGGTGGTGCCCAAAAGCACACTTTGAGCAGGGCAAAGCACACGAAGAAGCAGCAGTTCCACAATGGCAGTTTAATATAAGGAGAAAGAGGGCAAGACCAAAGAGGGTTACAAGGAAGGAAGTACGAATAAGAATAAGACACTACCTGTGGCGGAGGTACCTTGGGCTGTACCGTGTCGCTAGCCAAGGCGGGGAGGATAGGTTGCCAACCAGGTGCTTTCCTTGGCTCCCACAACAAAGCAGCGCCCGTGAAGTCAGCAAAGCCGGCGAGTTGGGGAGACTGATATCACACAAGCAGCAACATTGTTTAGAGAAAACTGAAGAGAACAGTGTGTGAAGCATGTGTGACAAGCGACGCAAATATAATTAAACGGCAAATGAGTGACTGAACTTTTGAAGCCAAGACAGATACTGTAAACAGAGTGGTCCGGTGCCATGTGGGTGCTGATCCGAAGGTCTCTGTTAGGCATACAATTGAAAGGTGGCAAATGTAAAAAGGAATTGTGAAATAGACGTGGTCCTGCAACGGGTCAAGCCAAACCCAGTGCACATTCCAAAGTCTTGGATACCTGATGCTAACTGAAATGGGTCCGAACCCGGCTGAGGGAGACTAATTGTATGAAGAAGGGTATCTGAGCCCAGAAGAGGGGGTTCCGGGGTGAATAGTGAATCGCCTGAATTGAGTTCTTGTAAGAGGAAAAGAACTTCTTGTTTGTTTTGTCGTATCGGGCTCGCTGCATGAAGAGACTTTGACAGGCACATTGACTTGGGCACTGAAGTATGTGATGCTAATGATTGGACTGTGTCCTTGTGCTGAAGAAGCCAGAGATTGTGCTATGATTGAGGTAACTGCCTTGTCTCGTTCTGAAAACGTGGGGAAGGGAGGCCAACGGACTGAACATCCTGACATATAATTTCATCAACACTTCTTTCTTTTTCATAAACACTCACCCACACTATTTGTATTTAAAGGTAAGGATTGGCAATCTTTTTTTAGTATAGGCCCTTTTATTTTGGCATGGCACCACTAGGACTGCGTTATTATTTGATGGTTGTAGCTTGCTCCCATCTGTAGCTTTAGGATTAGATAGGCGTTTATCATACCCTTGTTGAAGTTCAATAAACACCCTTGAACTGTGGTCACTTGTGTCTGTTTTACTGTTGATAGCTGCCTTCCTTACACTACCCACACGTTAGTTGCATAACATAACCATCTGACCAACAACCAACGTTTAGAAACCAACCCCCAACCAAGCTCAAACATGAGCATTTCCCAGACATCTGGAAACTTCGTTGGAAACCCGACTTGGATGGTGGAAAAAGAAAAAAGAGAAATCACCACCTCAGGTGAGCCCCCCCACCGGATACAACTCGACTCAAATCTTCACAGGTCCACCAACATATTCCCCACCAGGGACACCCCCGTCAATAGAGAACGCTCCAGGCCTACAGAATTGTCGGGGCTTTCCATGCAGGCCTTTCACCCGCCTGCCCCTGCCCACCTTGCGCAACTTCTGTGAGGGCACCGAAGCAGCCACGCCCCCATACCTTGCTCACACTCTGAGGACACCCCACTCGCCCCCTCCGGGCTCAACAAGCTCTCTTTCTCCACCAGTGTGCGCACCACCCAGCACCTCCCCTGAAGAGTAAAGTGCAGCACAGTAGTGAAGCCCCACCTATATGGCACCTCTTCTGACCGTAACCACTCAGTCAGCGGTAGCAGTGCCTTGTGCTTCACCAAGGTCGTTGATGCTTGGTCCTGGCACAGGGAGAGTGAGATATTGCGAAAGGTGACAGAAGTCAAAGGCCTGGCTGCAGCCAATATGTGTTCCTTAAGCTTAAAGAAGTGGACCCGGATCAGTACATCCGTGGGTCTATCCTGGGGTAGAGCTGTGCGAGATCTGACCCGATAAGTTCTGTCAAGTTCCATCTCCTGGTCCTCCAACAGTTCAAGAATGAAGCGAAAGAGGGCAGCCACAAAGACAGACAGGTCCTCGTCCCGCACCGCTGAAGAAATCGAATCGGATATTATTCCTGCAGAAACGATTTTCCCCATTTTACTCATCATTCGGGGCATTGCATCGGGCCACCAAAGCCTCCAGGCAAGAAGAGCACTCGCCCACCTCGTAGGACTGCTCACAGAGAGTATCCTCCACCTCTGAAACTCTGTGTTCTGCCTCAGACTCTTTTGTCAAGCGCCAGGATCTTATGGGAGAGTTCCTCTGTACTTTTGTGAATCTTCTTCTGTATCTCGGCCCACAGATTCTGCCGGTCAGACTTCGTGGACTTCTGTGTGAACATAGCTGGGAGGGGTTCAGCCCTATGTACCTTGGGTGTTAAAACCTCACTGCGCCCTCCTGTCTGTGGCCTGCAGCATTGCGGAGATGTCTCCCTGCTTCCCTGTTTTCAGTATTTTAGCCATAATCGGGATTAAAGGTCACTGCAAATCCCTCTCCGTAAACACTGGACTGGGCCCTGCTACTCCTAGTGCCAAGGTCAGAGCGACCGTAATTCACCCACTACCTGCAGTCAGGGGGAACAGCCGGCCCGCAGGTAGTCCGCTGGGCACCTCTCAAAAACAGCCAGCCAGAGAAAACGCTGAGAAACATGCACCAAGGCAAGCGGCAGGTGATGGAAGAGGCAGGCCACTCGGCAATCTCCACCATTCCCCTCAAGGTGGGCAGGAGGGGACACAGAACAACAGGGAACAGCGAGAAGTCAGATAAAATCCCCAATGTCCCCTGTCAGAGTCACGCAATGGCTGCACGATGTGCTGCAGAGGGACAAAACCTCATGTATGTAGCACCTGCTACAGATATCACACCATGACAGGCGAGCACTTAGGGCGAGTTGCCACAGGAGAGAGCTACTGAGGATCTGTTATCGATGAATCAAGCCACATAATCCACTAATAAGGATGGCCTGCAGGACTTCACCGGGATCAGCAGCTTCATGAACAATGAGGGGACCATCTCTGGACTCACATCAGCCACACAGTGCCACAGGGCGCCGGGGGATCATATGCCCATCAAAGGTTTACAAATGATCTGCCGGCTGGTTTCCTCATCAGGGCATGGTCTCCAGGGACGAGCCACGCCCAAGGCATCAGCCTGCCCCAACAGCGGGCCTCCACCGCACCACCGGGGCCAGCAACATAGCCCCCCGTTCTGGGCGCATCGCAGTCTTGGGCAGCCCACCTTCAGGTCCCAGTCCGTCCTCTCCTTGCCGCCTCACTCGCAGTCAGAGACCTCAGCCGAGCACCACAGGTAGGCGTCCACCACACATCAGGAGACATCCCTCACTGCAAGGGTCCCGGCCCAGGTCCTTCTATCCCGAATCCGCCTTCACAGCTGGCAGCCCTAGCGCTCACCCCCCTGCAAGGCATTTTCGTGGAATAGGTGAGCCAGGGGCAGCAAGATAGCCGCTGCGCACCTGGAAAGCTTGTCCACACTAGGGCCGTCCCAAGGTCAATTCACATGCGACACCATTTCTCGGCAATGTGGCCAAGGGACCATCACAAGCGATCCTCAGATTGCAGCCACCTCACAAGCTCGGAGAAGCATCCATCACAGAGCTGGACTCCGTGCTACACACCAGCATGCTTTTTGGCAGTGGTAGGTCGCCGGGAAAGGGGCCAACAGCTTTTTACAATCTCACTCCGTCAGAGCCACTTAGGAAGCCATCTTGACCGATGGCCGCCTAGCCACGCCCCTGTCTTTTCCCTTTATAAAGTTACTACAAATGTAAGCACAAACAAACACAAAAGTGAAATTGCCCTTTGAAGTGTATTATCAAGTGATTCTAAGTGTTCTAGTATAAACGTCTGAAGTATTTAAAGAGATTCTGGTGTAAATATAATACATATATACTTTTTATATAACTATAAATGTAAGTGCTTCTTTGTTGTGCCTGTCTAGCTAAGATTCAGTGTACTTACCTACAGCTCGCATCTTCCTCTTAAGAGAAGTCTGCCTGCTCTGCCATTCGAACGGATTGTGTCTTCCCACGTGTTCCTCCTCTTTGATATACGATATCCAGCTTCAAATTTTCAGAAACCTGTAATGCCCCTACCGAATAAGACATGTATAATATTCCTTTGCCAAGGAAAGAATTATTCAAGTCACTAAACTCAATTTATGAGGAAAATGAGCATCAGATACTGATGCGCCTCTTGGGCTTCAATATGGTCACCTAATGCGCCTGAGAGTTTTATCTCAGAAGAATCTAGATTAAAAGAACCGACAGCCTGCAAACAGCCAGTGGGGTGAACACTTCACCAGAGCTTGAGTTTGGTAGGCCTGATGCTAGTGAGCATGCAGATGCTTCATATAGACAGTTGATGTCTAATGTTGTAGACTACTTGGGGTAGAGTGGGCCCACTCTCCCCTTTGAGCAGGATGATCTGAAGGCCATCGTTGATAAGGGTCTGCAAATGGATGCCATTTTACTTTTTCACATCGCTCTCCAAAAAAGGGTGACGGCAAATTGGGAAACGCCAGAGTCTAATCTGGCAGTAAACAAAAACCTGACTAGAAAGTACCGCCTATCTAGTAGTGACCCTGACTACCTATCAAAATACCCCACCCCAGAAAGCCTGGTGGTGCAGGCAGCCACTGCAACTTCAAAACAGGCTGTTTATCCTACCATCCCTCCAGATAGGGATGACAAAAGAGTAGATGCATGGGCAAGGAAAGAATTTTCTGCACGGAGCATGGTTCTTAAATCAGCCAACGCCACATGTGCCTTAGCAAAACTCTCATTCACTCTATGGGACTGCATTTCCATGGCGGCAGAGCACATCGCTGAGGGGAGGAAAGAGACGGATTCTTGGCTATTGTTACAGATGGCAAAGAAGACTTGTGTAAGTATCTTCAGTCGGGTCTGGATTCTGCTGACAGTATGAGCAGAGCCATGGCAACTAGCACAGTAATACGCAGATTTGCATGGTTGAGGAAGTCTGGATTTGCGCCAAATGTGCTGGCCAGACTCCTTAGCATGCCTTTTGACGGGTCTCACCTTTTTGGCAACAAGGGTGACGAAAGCCTTGAGAAGTTGCAGATCTCAAAAGCGGCAACCAAATCCTTGGGTGCCGCCATTAGGTAGCCTCAGCCCTTTCTCCTCAGTCTACAGCCTTGGAAGGGTAGATCTTTTCGCTGCTACTCCTCAGTTGCAAGAGCGAGAGGAATGGCTGGTCAAAGAGGCCAAAGAAGATTCCCTCGTGATGGACGAGGGAGAGGTGCTAAGCCCGCTTAAGCAGGAGTTTCTTACCAACAGCCACTGCAACAGCTGCCTCAAAACATCTCTGAGGTCTTCAGTCACGAAACACCAGTGGGAGGCAGGCTGTCTCAGCATCTGAAAGAATGGCGAGGCATTACTTTGGATGCTTGGGCAGTGGAAACCATAGCCCAAGGTTACTGCCTTCCCTTCATTCAAATACCTCAGAACCATCCACTGGCGAGCCACTCTTTGAGGGTTCCAGATCTGCTCCTTGTGCAGGAAATGTTGACCCTGCTAGAGAAAGGCGCTATAGAACCGGTGCCTGTAGTGGAGAGGAGCAAGGGATGGTACTCTTCATATTTCCTAATACCCAAGAAGGATGGTGACTGAGACCCACCTTGGATTTGAGATACTTGAACAAGTTCCTCAGGAAGGACAAGTTCAAGATGGTCACCCTTTCTCAGACCCTACAGGCCTCCAACTCCAGGATTGGGTGGTGTCATTGAATCTTCAGGATGCTTATTTTCATGTGCCAATCCATCTCAAACACAGAAAGTACCTGAGGTTCGCTGTTGGTGGTTCTCATTATCAGTTTTGAGTTTTGCCATTCGGGCTGACCTCCGTCCCGAGGGTTTTCACCAAAATGATGGCAGTGGTGGGAGCGAGTCTCAGGAGAGGGGGGATTCACATCTGCCCCTACCTGGACGATTGGCTGATCAGGGCGCGTTCTCTCGAACCAGTCCTGGATCATCTGAACATCACCTGCCACGCTCTTCACAGACTGCCTTCTGCCTCATTTACAAGAAGTCCCATATGACAACTTGTCAAAAGCTCCAGTTCATAGTGGTTGTACTTGATACATCCTTTGTAAAGAGCTCACCCCCGAGGTGGGGGCTCAAGACCTTCTGCAGATGGTCTCCAAGTTTCAGAGTGCCCAGCGTCTCTCGGCTTTTTTTTTTTTTTAGGTTGCTTGGTCTCATGGCATCTTGCATTTTTCTGGTGCTTGAGTCTCGTCTGAGAATGAGATCCTTTCAATGGGCTATCAGAACACAATGATCTAATTTCTCAGGCAACATGTCAGACCTACTTCAGGCTCCAAGCAGGGTCGCACAGGATCTCCTGTGGTGAGCCTGCAAGGACAACATGCTGAAGGGAGTATCTTTTGGGCAACCATGGACGGAGATAACAGTAGTGACGGATGCCTAACTCGCAGGGTGTGGAGCCCACGCCAACGATCTGGCAATCAGCGGTCGTTAGTCTCCATCTGAGTCCAAACTACAGATCAATCTTTTGGAGCCGAGGGCAATCAGCCTAGTGCTGAAGGCCTATCTGCCCTCTGTACGGGGAAAGAATGCCCCGATAATGACAGACAACACAGTGGCCATGTACTACATCAACAAGAGAGGTGGTGTAGAGTCACTACCACTGTGCAGAGAGGCAATGCAGCTATGGTACTGGGCAATTCAAGAAGGAATCTCCCTATCGGAAGTTCACCTAGCCGTCTGAGTAGGCAGAGCAGTCTCCCACGAGTGTGAACTAGCTCAGGAAGTCCTTCAAGAGATCTTCACCCTTTGGGGAACCCCACAAGTGGATCTGTTTGCGACCAGTGTCAACCGGAAGTGCGAACTGTACTGCGTCAGGGAATTTCTTCCAAGAGAAGCTCTAGGAGATGCAAATGTGGTGGACTGGGAATTTCCACTCCTGTATGTGTTTTCTCCAGTCCCCGTCATTCCTCACATGATCAAGAGGTTGAGAAAGTTTGGGAAACACATGATCCTAATTGCCCCGGATTGTGCCAGGAGGTCATGGTACACTGACCTTCTGGACATGTCCATCTGCCCGCCTATACATCTTCCACTAAGAGAGGACTTTCCCTCATGAGAGGAGGGTCGGGTTCTCCATCCACAGGTCAAGACACTTATCCTTCACGAGAGGCTGAGGTACAAGGATTGGGACCTCCCGGATGAAGTAATGGAGATTTTGCTTTTGCGCAGAAGACCAGCAACAAAGTCCTTGTACTGCTGCCGTTGGAACAAATTCTGCAGCTGGTGCAAGGACAAGAATGTAGACCCTTTACTATGGAAGACGCCAGAAGTGTTATCTTTTCTATTATACCTAGCTAATGTGGGGCCCCAGGTTGGAACAATTAAGGGTTATTTGGCGCCGGCACTATCCATATTTAAGCGCTCGTTAGAGGAATCTTCATATTTCAAGATCCCACTGGTGACACCATTTCTAAAGAACTCACCAATGTGTCCCCCCCGCCCCGATCTCCTTTCCAGGTTCTAGTTTGGGACCTTAATTTTTGTATTAAAATGACTTGTGTTCACATTTTGAACCTCTACATTCATGTGCGTTAAGATTCCTAAGATTTAAAACTATCCTCTTGGTGGCATTAACTTCAGCCCGTATAGTGAGTGACTTGCAGGCATTATCATCCAAGCCACGCTTTACTATTTTTTTCAAGGATGAGGTGGTCCTGAGAGTTAAGCCTTTGTTTTTACCTAAAATCATTTCAAATTTCCATGTAGGACAAAAAATGGTATTGCCCAGTGTTAGGGAGAATTCTCTCTTTAGGCTGAATTTCCTAACCTAGTGAATCCCCCAGCAGCTTTGCTGGATTTCTGGTGTTTGTTTTTTTCTCCTTCCAAGAGTGAGACTCTTTTTCTCCCACTCTTGGACATGATTTATGGTGTTCCTTTTGACTGTTAATGTGTTTTATGGGCTATGGGGTCCTTTACTCCATAGGGTCTCATGTGTTTTTACTATGCGTGTTACACAGCACCCTCCGTGCAGTGACACAGTGGTGTCATAGTGACACCCCACCATAGACTCCATACCCTGGGACTGACTACTGTCTCTCAGGGCATGTAAAGTCACCATTGGCCTTACTAGTCCCAAATTATTAACAGAAACCGGTACAAACCATCATATTGTGGACGTACTGGTCGGGGCAATTCGTTTGCCCCGGGGTCTGTTAGTCGAGGGGGCACGTCTCTGTCCCCCCCTGATCGAGTTTTGGCTGGTGGCAGTGGATACTACTTTTTATATTCGACCGCAAATATATCCCTTTGGGATTTTCCCATTGTTCGAGGCTACCAACTTTAATTATTTAATTCTCATAGCCTCAAACATACCGCCGGTTTATTTATCTAATATTAATTCGCCGGTTGGTATTTTTTGCCAGGACTCTATTCTAAAATGGCGTTTGTGTTCTCTTCTGTGACTCCAACCCAAGTCGAGCCCTTTGTTCCACTTTTTGGCGGGCTTCTCCACAGAAGCCTCCAAAAGTGGTGCCACTCTGTCTGGGTACCACAGGGGGTGTGGGAGGGGGTTTAGGCACACTGGACTGAGTTACCTTGGTAACTCAAGTCGCACTCTTGCGTGATTGGCCCAAGTGGTGAGCCACCCCGCTCACCACTTAGCATGTTTGATTGACAGCTGGGCTGAGTGAATGGGGGTGTGCTGCATAAAAGCAATGCTTTGGGGACTGGAACTTCATAAGTCGCCACAGGACCTGAGAATCCGACGAGGGAGAAGCTGAGCCGACCTACCACGACAACACCACCGGTGGAGCCCTGTGGAACCGACTCGCCACTTTCCGACAACAGAGAAGATCTCCCGGCTGGAGAGGCTTCTTCACCTGACTGGTGGGCACAACCAGTTTACCTTCTTTTCCTCGCATTCCAGGACATCTTGTGGTCGAATTGCCCGTGCCAAGCACCCCGGCAACCGGATAGCCACTTACCACTGGACTGCAAATAAAAGGACCACTCCTTTTACCTGAGAACTCTGCGGCTGGTTTCTTCCCTGGCAGTGCAACGGACTCCTGTCTTCCTCCCCGACGAGATCCTCTCTTCCCCCGGACGAAGCACTGACTTGCTTCCGCTGCCAGGAACAACTGCCCCCGCTGGAGTATTCTTACCACTTTAAGGTACTGTGTCCGCCAGTCCTCCCTTTCTAAAGATTGCTACACAGTAATAATAATCCCTTAACCTTCTGGACTGGGCTGGCCGCCTTCACCATCTAACTGGTCCCTTTCTTTGGTCCAACTCTTTCGGAACCTTTTCAAGACTTTTTGTGCACTTCAACCGTGTGACCTTGGACACATTTCGCTCTGATCCTCTTAAAGTGGATCTGGCCTTCTGAACTCTAACTTCACGGTTTCACTTTGCCTTCCTCTCTTGTTATGTTCTTGTGAAAGTGTTGGGATCTGTTTAAATTTATACCCTGCTTTTCTCTCCCTTTTTAAAACGAATTATTAGAGTGCCATCTGCGTTAAGCGCTCACCGCTGTCTGGAAATAAGTGGGGCTTTACTTAAGAATTGTCTAATATTCTTTTAAGGGAGTGTATATCTTTTTGTGACCGTGTTTTTGAACTGCTTAACATTAGTGCCTGTGTGTCTTACTAGATGTGGTTTTAAATAAATAATTATATCTCTTTTACACCAAGTTCCGGTCAGTGTTTACTTGTTCTACTGTGCTCTTTGGACCTATTGTGAATACTCTTTTTTTTTTTTCGACTGGATGTTCCTCCCACATATTTCTCCTCGCCCTCCCAGCCTACACCACAGTAGAATTTCCCATGCTGTTACAGCTTTCGCTCCTTCAAAGTTTAGTACGGTCAAACCCATGCTTATGCGGGTAGTTTCTACTGTATGAAATATAGAACTGAAGCCAACGGGTGCTGCGCGTGCTATATATACTTTTGTTGGCATCCTGGAGACGGAGGCCCTCGAGGGACATAGTCAACTGCATTGACGCACAGTGCCCTCTGCCGAAAACGATTTCCCAAGCAGCTGAAGCTGGATATCGTATATCAAAGATGAGGAATACATGGGAGGAACATCCAGTCAAAAGAACGTTACCAGGGGTAAGTAACTTGTTCTTCTACCAAGGCCCTGAGCTAGTACAGACTGATACTAAGAGTTGGGGATCTACACACCGCGGGGATAGCTTACTAAAGTCTTACTGCCAGTAGGACTTTAGGAAAAAAAACTAACCAGGTCAAAGACCCAGTTTAGTTTGGAGAAAGATTCAAGCACCCTCTGCCTCTTCGCAGTCTCGGGAAGCAGGGTTTGCCTTAAGGATCTGGAAGCCATCCCTTCAACCTGGAGAGGCCTTGTAGGTTGAACTATTTATTTTGGGATTTATAAAGCGAGGCTGTAGGTGACCAGCCAAAAGACATTTTTCCCTTCTCCATGTTATTTTGAGTTTAGAGTGTGAGGCTCAGACTAGGATTTTGGACACCGGACAGAGAACATTTTGTGATATTCTGGCATAGACAGTTTCTTTATTTCGTTTTGAGTCAGGGAAACCCCTCTTAGTGTTGAGGAAAGAGAGGTATTTTTCCAATCCCAAATTTCCTTAAATACAAGTGTATGACCACAACTACAAGCCTTTTATGTCTGAGTCTTATCTCTGCACCCTCGTAGTGGTGTGATGAATTGCTATACTTGAAACTCAGAAAATAACTTGTCTTATTTTACTTCTATTTTTCACGAGGATACGTGAGGCCTTTGGTGCTGCGATCTGCTAAAAGCTACCTGGATGAGTTGGTACTAGTAGACCGGGTTTGGTGTGCGTTACAAATAATAAACTAAACGGATGATTCCTCAAACCTCTGACATACCATACAGGAGTGAATTCTGGTAAACATTCACCATTCTGTCCAGGCATGTTTGAGATCGAACCTCATGGATGCAGTGAGGATAAAAGTGAATTATTGTGTGTCTGATGCAGAAAGCTGGCCAAACAAATTGAGGAAGAGGGAGACGGAAGTGAAGCCATACGTTTGACAGGAGAGAAGTTCCCAAAGAGAAGAGCTTGGAGAAACCTGGTTTGGAGCCTGTGGAAGGAATCCCTGAGAAATTCAATGCAGTGGCTGGATAACAACACTTAAGACCTACGGTTCAAAGGGAGATGGTGATTGAGCATAAAGGTCAATTGGATGCTCCAAACTCTGCCATAGGAGAATAGTGAAGCCTGGCGAATGACAAAGCTGAGAAGTTGCTGTGTTTAGAAAGACGGCAAAGTGACCAAGGATAACATTGTTCAATCTGGGTACGAGGAGAAAGAAGTGAGGAGAGAAACATTGATGTGAAATTGGTATGAAGGCCATTAAAGACGGTCGGAATGCCCCTTTGGAAAGCAAATCATTGTAAACTTGAATAGATTGGTTGCTGGATATTGTAGAGCCAACAAACCAGAGACATTTATAACAAGACTCATTGCATGTTAGTTGGCGTTCTGAAAAGGAACCACAGATGGATTGTTAATAGACCTATTGCATGCTAGATATTTCAGTGAAATAAACTACAGAACGTTTGGTAATAAAAAAACATTGGCATGCTGGATTTTGTAGTGAAAACAAACTACAGATACATTTAGAGTAAAAAAAGAAATATTGCGTGCTCCAGATCGTTGTAAAAGTAAGCTACAGTGATGGAATAAAAGGTTGTAGCCATTGAGAGTCGTAACAACGTCGACTACTACTGAGAGGTGTAAATGTCGACCCACTTTGTTGCAATGGCAATATCTTAAAATATTGCCTAAAACATTGAAAATCCTGTCCAAATACAATATACTTTGATGAAACCCTTGAAATTCGTGTTGATCTGCCAGACTCTAATTGCTAGATTGTCAAAGTTGGATTTTCATTTTGGACTCACGTAAGAGCCCAAGGCTTCGTTGGACTTTGATCCTCTTTGCTGGAAGACCAACTTTCTAATTGTGGGTAGTCTGCAAGGAGAATGAGTTGAACCTTCTACAGTATTCATGCTGATAAGGTCAATTCGGAGATGTTACGTACACCTGTTATTTTGTCAGATTTCCATTTGAATCTGAAAATGTATCTTTCCATTTTTGTGCCTAGGTGGCATAATTCTACATATTTATGTAGAACAAGTCCTTTCAATAGGTCCAACATCCTTTTTCTTGCTAATTGAGAAGTTACTCCTGGACATAAGGCAGCCAAGGCCCCTATTGTCAGGTGAATTGTGTTCTAGGTCTGTTTGGCTCACATGGTGTATGGTGTTCAGAAAAAAACATGTTTCCGGTGCCAGGGAATAAGGTGCAAGCTTTGATTTTATTTCATTTAACACAAATAAAAGGTATCAACTTTGAACAAAGTAGCAGGCTGGCTTCACCGTCAGTCAAAACAACAATTGAAAGAATATGGAGAGTGAGGGACGTTTTTATTGCTCAGCCAGGGGCGTTTGAGTCCCCTGCACTTAGTGCCTTGTCTTCAATGAGTTCCTCACCTTAACTTTAGCAATGGACTCTTGTTCCCGGGATCACATATTGCTGCTGTCTATAACTTGGCAAGTAAGTAATTTGCCATTTTTATAGTCCCTTTACCCCATTGGTATGGCCTCAAAGCGCAGTAGGTGAACACCCTCTGGAGACCCATAGTACAAGGTTTGGGAAAATTGATCAGAGGAGTTTTGAATGCATGTGTGCATTTTAGCCAAGCAAAGTTGGGTAGGAGTGGCCAGGTCCCTACTAGCTACCCGAATCAAGCTGGAAGGTGGATGAGTGCTTTGAGGTTGACGGGAGAGTACGCAAGAGTAGCAGACTTATTATGTGTGCAGCTAGACTGTATGTTTGTCATGGGGGATCGCTGCATTCTAATGGCAGAGGTGTTGTGCAATGTGTTGTTGGGTGTTGTGTGTGGTTGCAGATGTGTGCAGGTGAGTAGCCTTGCCGTCTATCTTCCATAAGCATGGACTGTGATACATACCCGTGGGCTCAGGCTGGCTTCATTGGTTTTGTGGATGTGGCATGGACTCTCCCTTGTGGTCTGCTGGAGATTGTTACGTTATTCTTACCGTTGTTCTGTGTTTACATGGAAGTTCTATGCTGCTCTGGCTTGCTTGGAACAGGTTGACTAACTCAAGTGGGTAGGGTTTGTCAGGTTGCTAGGGGGGAATACGCATGTCTTGAGGGGCTTCCGGAAGGCCAAGTTGTCCTCTCTGTTTTGGATGCTAAGCAGAATTGAATACCACATTGTGGGGGCTTGGATGGAGAAGGAGGAGCCTCCTATTCTGTTCGATTTTGAAAGTGGGAATCACAAGGAGTGGTGCAGTGTCTGAACGCAAGTTTGTTGGGTTGGTGGCAGGTGTTTTTCTATTGAAGCTGTTGGCCTGTCTTGTGTAGGGCACGGTGAGTGATGCACATAACTTTGAAAGCCTCCCATTGTTTATCTGGGAGCCATTGGAGGACACAGAGGGCGGGAGAGATTTGCTCTCTGGGACCGAGGGCAAGGAGGAACCCAGCTGGACACTTTGGAGCTTTGAGTTGATAAACAGGGGCACCCAGGTAGAT
This sequence comes from Ambystoma mexicanum, assembly GCF_040938575.1. Classification (NCBI taxonomy): domain Eukaryota; kingdom Metazoa; phylum Chordata; class Amphibia; order Caudata; family Ambystomatidae; genus Ambystoma; species Ambystoma mexicanum. Next base: position 932,734,037 of record NC_090939.1, read on the forward strand.
GGATTTGGAATAGTCTAGGCGGGAGGGGACAATGGGGAAAATATAGCAGTGACTCTGTGGGGGTAGGAGGGGTAAGGGTAGATGCGTCTAAGAATGTGTAGGTAGCAGGATTTAGACAGTGTTAATGTGGTGTGTGTGTCAGTTCAGTGTCCTTGGAGCAGCGCAGTTTTTTTACTGTGGTTCTTGCAGCGGGGATGAGGAGGCCTAGGGGGGGAAGGCCAGGGCATGAGTTGGGGGAAGAGAGCGGTCTTTCCACAGAACATGATTTCCGTTTTTCCTGGATTGAGGAGGAGGTGGTTGGCAGTCATCCAGTCGCCGATTTGTTTGAGGCAGGATGCGAGGTCAGGTTGAGGGGTGGAGACGGGATCTTAAAGATGATTTGGGTGTCTATCATCTGTTCTTGTAGCAGGTGAGGTTGTGTGAGCGGATGAGTACTGGTAGAGGGCTCATGTTTAGAGGTTGAACAGAAGAGGTGATGGGTAAGGGAGGGAAGAGGGTGGTTTGATATCTTTTGGTGAGGAATGAAGAAATCCACCTTAGTGCTATGTCCCTTATGCCAAGGGAGTGGAGTCTCCTAATGATATGATATGGCATTTGTAACATGCCTATACACAAGAGGATGCTGCGATTGATGGTGTCGAAGGCCGCCGAGAGGTAGAGGGCTGCACAGCCTTCTGTCTGCGATAGGCATGTTAACGGTATATCATTATAAATACAGTGATCAGTGGCATTCTTATTTAATTACTGTTACTTTGTTTGCAACAGTTTACCAAATTGAGGCTGTGAAGCCTTCCTTTTAATACATGTGCAAAGTGCTCACGGTGTGCTGTGCACAATGTGCAGCGTGCTGTGCCATGGGCATAGGCTGGCACTGGATTCTGTGCTCATCTCCACCAGAGACTGCGCCTTGGGGTGGAGGTGGAGTCTGCCTGGTCCAGGATGCCACCCCAATGCACATTGGAGACAGAGTCAGACTGTCAGCGAGACAGCTGCACGTTTAGCAGAAAGCAGCACTCCGTGTAGTGCCCGCTCCAAAAATTACGTGCCATTTTAATTTACACCCACTGTCTTCCAGTAGTACCCACCAGTGTTGTGGTGGTACCCTCCCACGTGTGTTGCCCTTTTAACTGTGATGTCTCTCTCCCATGTGCATTACCCTTTTAAGATGGGCCATGACTGTCTCATGTTCCAAGCTAATAAAAGGAGCCCCTGCAGGCACGCGAGACAGAACAGCAGCAGACTCCCAAGAGGAACAACTGGGTCTGTGTCTCATTTATGTAGGCCTGCAGACCTACCACTGGTGGCACAGGCCAGCATGCCCTGATACCGTGGGACCATCGTGCCAGTACGGTGGCAGAGTCCTGCATGGTCATGAGCATGGCTGGCTGTGCCCCCACCCCCACTGGTGCTGTAGTCCTATAGCACCAGGGGGCATTCCGGATGTCCAGGGCAGACCCCAACCTCCACAGGCACTGAGTCTGTCGAGTGCTGGTGACCATAGCACTCAGGGGGCCTGCTGGATGTCCATGGTGGGCCACCACAACAAACAGTGGGGAGTCTAAACCATCACGGCCCACTGCAGTCCCACTGATTGCAGAGAAGATGCGAGACGCTTGCACAAAGTAGAAAACAGGAAGCTGATGACCAGCGGGTCCTGCGGTTTCATCCGAGGATTGGGTTACTTAGATTTGTGCACCACACTGGCATTGGAGCCCTGGATGCCGCACACAGCAAGCCAGGTATGTCATGTTATTGAAATGGAGGTTCCCACTGGGTGTCGGGCAGCTTGCAGAAGTGCCTGGGTGCCACCTCCAAGTCATAACTAACTGAAATACATTTAGAAAACTCCAGTTCCACTTAGTAGTATTTGTTTTCTAACGATTCCAGACGACTCATCCGGAGGAGAGGGCAGGAGCCTTCTCTCCCTATCCGCACCCAATGCAGCAGTGAGAATTGATTCACGACCTCTTCCTCAGTGACGGTCAGACGAGAAGCCTGATCAATTGCCATTTCATTTTTAACCTCACTTTTGCCTTACAATTACTTATCTGCGTTATGAAGCAGAGTGAAGGTAAAATATTGAGGTTTTATTGCCTACAGCCACTGAGGCTCCAACCTCTCCCATAGTCTGCCATTAACAGCAACGCGGTCAATGGCCGCTCCGTTTGTTGCATGCCGGCAATGAAACACCGCCTGACAACACGTACCAGCCGCGGATTGGCTGGTTACCTGTATTTCCACACCCTGCATCCACCAATAGGTGGAAGCCGGGCCTCACGCAGAAGGGCCGCGTAAAAGGGCTGGTCTCTGCCTGTCCATGGCGGGCTGCTGGCGCATCCACGGACCTCGTCAACCTCCTTGAGTGAGTACCTCTCCCCCTTACAGTACCCTCATCTCTCTGTACCAAGTGTGCTGCATCTTGTCACTACCATCACTATTAAGACATTATTGGTGACAACATCACGCTTAAAGGCATGGTCTAGTAACATTTTTTATTGTCCCTACGGGTCGGCCATGTTTTTTTAAGCCTAAGTGGCTCGATTTTAGAAAACGTTCCTATGGACCTTACCCGAGTTTTCGTCCATTGAACGCACGCGAAAACAAGCACCAGGGAGCTGCCATTTTCTGATAATCCTATCTTTTTTCCCGATCACCCTGGCTGACCTGCTTTTGCGGCACTAAATCAATTCCCCCGCCCCTGAGCCTGACATTATCAAAACATTTATATTCCCCGCCTCTCCCCGTGACGTTACTGTGCTGCGTAGTCAAACTCGCCCAGTCGTCTTCTGCGCGACTCCACACAGAACCCGGAAACCAACACAGATCAACTCACAACACAGCGCGCCACAATTCGGAATATGAAACTGTACTTTAAAATGAAACAGCAACACGGTACTTTTGGTAAAGTACATTTATTTGACATTAAATGTTTAGAGAATATTCAGCAATTGACATATGAACTCCGGAAGCCATTTATTTTCTTTTATCTGTATCCGCAATAACTGTTCCGTTTCACCTTGAGTCACGCGCTGTTCCTTTATGGTACACAGGGTGTTCATTTTCGTAAAAAGAATCTCTTTGGAAGCACGATGAACCGCAAGGCTGTTCCATCAACTAGGCACTAGTCCAGCCTAAAGGTTGATATGTTGCTTCTAGCCATTAGTACAGCGTAAGGGCATGTGGGCCCTTGGCGATCGTCCCATAATATGGTGATCGTGCTCCAGTTGTTGACACAAAGCTGCAGGTGTCTGCTGAAGAATCCATCCGCCGGTGTCTCAAACAGGTGGCAGTGGCAGAAAGGGATCAAATACCTGTTATGAAAACAAAAAAATGATAATTAGTCTCGCTAGCCGAACTTCATTAATATTACTCATTTTATTTATTACGGCCGATCAGAAACTATTTGCTTGCAAGGATAGTCCAATGGAGTATGTTCGTCTCTAAAATCAATGCAAAAGTAACGAGATAAATCGAGGCCAACACACAATGATAAACGACAGTCTACATGCGTGAGGAATGATATGATATGTGATATGGCATTTGTAACGCGCCTATACTCAAGTGTTTCTAGGCGTGACGAGGCAGGTGGGGAACAAGGGCAGAGAGACAACGATCCTACTAGGCCAGGTGTCTTTCTGATCGCGCATGGGGAAGGGCTGTACATGGTTAGTTGAATACAAATTAAATAATGGGGCCAGCTGGTGGCAAGTGCAAGGTAAATGCCGGGAGAAGTGGCTGAAGGATACAGAGACAGTCCCGTAGTGCAGGGAAAAGTGGCTGGGCCAAGGACCGAGATCGGTGAGACCAGTGGACCTGCATGCCCATGTGCCCACTACGAACAGTTTTACTTGCTTTTCCTAGCTCTTAATTCATTCATTTATTCATGCATCCATTCATTAAATCTTCATTCCGGTATAAAAGCGTGTAAAGATTTACTTACATTATATTTGAAATTTCCATTGTGTCTCTTCGCAATGCAGTCTGTAAAACGGACCGTGCTCTTGACAATGATTTTTCGTATACTGACCTAAAACTGAAACTCGGTCTAGTTTCTGAATTTTCTGCCTTATCGTCTCTTACGTTATTGCGCACTCCCTTCAAATGTAGTTCTTTCGGCATGGTCCCTGTCTCGAGGTCAAAAAACAATAGACCCTTATACTTCCAGTGCGACTTGTGGGCCTCATCTGGGCGCTGTCCTTCGCATTCTTTATTTGCAACATCACGTAGTATAGGCATCTGTGAGAACTTGAAGTTGAGAATCAGTCTATGTAGTGCGCCTCAATGTGCAAATGCGAACTGGCTTCTCTCCCAAATGCCACGGGCCGCTTGGCTGGCGCGTTCTAAGTGCCCCAATTTTGTCCCCGTTGTCTGCGAGCTTTTCAGCCCAAATTGAGACATTTAATTTTTGGCGGAAGGTAAGGGAAAGTATAAAGTACCACAGGAGTTGAGTTAAAAGTGAGATTTATTGTTTGTTTGTTTTATTATTTGTAATACGCAAGCCTCCATTCCGTTAACAGTGCGCAGCATTTACATGAGATGAGACATGAGAAAAATATATACATACACATATATGAGGTGAATAGAGAGAATTCAAAGATGACACCCAGCTTGTTCACCACCCATGATGGTGAAGGTAGGGGTTAGGGTTACAGGTACACTGTACAATAACATTTATTTACAAAAAGACAATCGTATTGCAATTATTTAAACCGGGATTTGTACTTCACAATCAGCTGTGCTTCGGGTGGGCATGGCACAGTCGCAATGTTCGGTGGCAATGGATCACTGCTCTGCACAGAAACGTCCAAAATTCCATATCTGTGGTTCTCTAACACAGCAACAATAAGGCCTTTCACAAAGTCGAACTGCATTTCATCATAGACTGGTCTGATCACCCATTGCTTACTTCGTTTTGAAAACACCTTAGTGTAGCGAGGCATCCTTACTTTACCCCTAGTCCTAGATTGTTCACGTCCGACATTGCTGTTATGGGCCAAGACCGCTAGTAGAGTGCGATCATGCCCCGAAAGCTAAAATGCAAGCGCTTTGGCCTGTACTTTAGGCACATATTGTGGAACACCTCCAAATCTCCTGTGTGACAGAATTCTGTCAGTCCTCTCAAATCTCTTGATAGAGTTTTGTCGAAAACAATCTTTTCAATGGCTTTGTGTGTCGGTGAAGATGGAATCAACCACTTCTTCTTCCGTGCCTCCTCTGGGGACAAAGGGCCATGTTCACATTGGTGGAAATGTTCATTTGCTGTCCAGTGGTGAACGTTGGTACAGTGGTGCATCAGTGACCGCCATTTTTCAAGTAGTATTTCCACTGACCCCTCACAAGTTTTTGAGCTCCACCAAAGATGGTTGGTGATAGAATGTGACTACTGCAAAATACTTTCAAAACCTTTTTTTTTCCCTGCAGCCGAGATTTTCTTATTGATTGATTTAGCAAGATGCCATACGTCAAATTGATGTTTAATATGTGGGAACTGCTCTCTCATTGTCTTGGAAATTGAAACGTGTCTATCCGTGGCTATGAGGTTGATGTGCATTCCCCTCGATTGTAGATATTCCACTGATTTTATAAAACCTAGTTTCTCCATGGCCACTGAGGATGTACATTGTGTTACCTGCACGACCACCGAACTCACAATTTTCTTACTATCCATGTCCTGAAAGTGGTAGGTGCAGTACTTGGCAGAAAATCCAGGGCTGTCGCACTGTCCATCGCCGGCTAGCCTGAATCGTTTGCCTTAGAGTGTACTTGCTAGAGACAATTGTTCAATTTTCCAAGCATCACTAATGGCCGGAAACAGATAATCACGTTGGTATGTGTAGTACAGCGCTTTAGAAATGAAATGGAGTCCCACAAACTGAAAGAAAGCCTCTAACTTTCTAAAACTGGAGCCACTAAAAAGTGATGCAGCTGCACACAGTAGATTGCCTGCTGGCAGTTTTCCCCAGCATCGGTTGTGCAGACCATGAGAACCTATGATTTAATCTACAGGCGGCATTTATTTTGACGTTACTGCCTTTTATTTGACAAGTCACATTAATCAATGGCTTCCCGCATACTTTCCCTCTAATGGAATGCACACATTTCAGCATACTTATAATTTCCATCAAACAACTGTCGAATACAATGTATTTGCTCTCTTTCATTAGACTGTCATCCTGCGTCAACGTTGTTTCGGCCTTTGACGTTGTGGAGATTTCAACACATTGGTAAGTAATATCGCTGATATCAAGTTCTGATGCGTCTATGGATGCTGCGGCTGGTTCATTCTCTGTCATTTCAACATCTATTACTTCGACATTGATGGGAGAACACACCAATGTCGACAGGTTTTTTGGTGGCAAATTTTTGGCGGGTGTAGATTGTGTAAATTGATCTGCAACTACTTCAGAGCTATCTTCAATACATTCAATAACATCTTCTTGTGGTGGTGCGGTCGCACTGTAGCTATGGTCCAATGCAACTTTGCTGTAGTCTCCAAACACAGTTAATTCATGTTCTGGCCATTGGACAGGAGCATCTCGAGCCTGAACACGCCTCGCCTCAATTAATAGTTCCTCCATAGTGTACACGGTCTGGCAAGCCACATCTCTCATTCGCTTCACTGTCTTTGTGTGTATAGTTCTGACACCCACGGGTAACTGGATGAGAGATTGGAAAAGGGATGTTCAGTTTAAACACAAGATGGAGTGTAGTAGAATTGACTGGAAAAAAACATAAAATAGTCCCCAGCACAAACATTTTTTTAAAGTTATGAACTGTTTGTAACTAACCTTTTTTTGTTTTTTTTTCTTTGCAACTTTTTTGACTGGACCTTCAACATCTGCACGCTGTAGCTCCGATTCGTTTTACGCATGTCCTCCCTTCCTCTTGCGCTGCAACGACTATATTTTCTGTATCCGCATAGACAGCACGGAATGAGGCTCCATCGTCTCCCTGAAACATAGTACTTTCATTACTATGTATCAAAATATTGTTAGCATAAAACACACGTGAGGACGAATACACAGGTACATCTCAATAGCCAAATACGATTTAAACATTGTGTGCAACAATCAAACGACAAGTATTCGACCAGTGATGATCTATTTCGATGGAACTGTCAGTATCCATACCTCTGGCTCTGCATGGACTGCCATGAATGGTTGTATTGGAGAGGAGGCATCCGCATCTCCCTGAAACACAGTACTTGCATTAATATGCTTTTCAATATTGGAAACGCAACATACACACTTGGGGTCGACGGCACAGGTACATATAAAGAGATAACCGCAAATGATGCATTGTCCAAAAGAATCAAGGAAAATCCAAATGTGATCACATTTCATCAACTTATTTCAACGATTCCTTTACATCTGCATCATCTAAATGAGATGTTGTGATTGTGGTGGAAGCTTCGTCGTCTCCCTGAAACACAGCACTTGCGTTAATAGGGAAGGAAGTATAGCAAATGCAATCACGTTATATGATCACGCATGATGGAGCAGTCATTATCCATACCTCGTGCTGCTGAAGAATATCTATGGATGTTGCAAATGTAGTGCGCACTTCCGAAAGCTGTTGCGCCGATTCGTATACTTGAATGTCAGGCTCTGCATCAAGTGCAGGGGTTGACGCTCCATCAACTGCCTGAAACATAGTACTTGCATTAGTGAGGATTACAATTGTGAAAACATAACACACACCTGGGGTCGACAGCACAGGTACATATCAACGGCTAACCACGAATGAAACATTGGGTAGAACAATCAAACAACAAGAATTCCAGCTCTGATGATGACGCTCGATGGAGCTGTCAGTATCCATACCTCCTGATGTTGAAAAACATCTAGAAATGTTGTAGATGTGGCGGACGCTTCAGCATCTCCCTGAAAGACAGTACTTGCATTAGTATGGATAACACTAATTATAACTGAAAACAAACACCAGTGGACGATAACTAAGGTGTATATCAATTGGAAAGCAGTAACCAAACATTTGGTAAAATAATTACACGATCGAATAAAACTATTACTTGACATGCATAAAACAAGTATGTAGCGGATTAGCCTAGTAGGATTACCTGATACGCGCTAGAAGTGGTTGATAACTGCGACCACATCAAGGATGTAGAATGTTCTTGCTTCAGATTCAAGGGATAGTCAAGAAGGTGGTCGGTCAAAAAACCGAAAACAAAATATCGAATCACAAAAATATCGAATCCAAAATCTCGAAGAAAAAAAATCGCGAATTATTTATTTATTTATTTATATGTATTTGTGGGTTCAGGTAAGTATAAAAAAAAGGGTAAAATAAAAAAAAGAAAAAAAGGGGGGTTGGGGGGGAACCCCCCCATTTCGAAATAAAAACGTATTAAAAAAAAGAATTTGAGATTTTTGTTTTCGATATTTTGGATTCGAGATTTTTGTTTTCGATATTTTGTAATTCGGTTTTTTCACTATAAACCAGTCAAGAAGTTGTAAAGGTCAATTAATGATTGATAATGAAATGCCAATATTAAAAATAGCCATGTAAGCCGACAGAATACTTGAAAAATGCTCAATACAGCACAGTTCCCTGTCCCCATATATATATATATTTCTGAGGCTTGTGGAATCTACTTAGATCACATGCTGTTCATAGGCCGACATATAGTGGAAGCTGCGGAGTATTACAGTTTGTTTTTCGAAAATGGGCGTCGACACAGGCGTGCCAGTAATACTATCCCTAGTGTGACGTCCACTGTACCCAAGATCCCTCACGCGTCTAGGATCCTCAGATTGTTTTTTTCCGCCATACTGGTCCGAAGCATCTTGCGGAGTCCCCTGGCCTTAGCCATACTTTTGCTAATTATTGAAGTTTAAAATTATTTATTAACATCCTTCCCCACCACAACGTCGACACTCGACGACGGCTGGAGAAGACATCGACCGTCGGCTGCTGCACGACGGATCTGGGCCTCGGAAGGCTGCTGGCCTCGGCCCGGGCCTAGTAGGCCGCTGGCCTCGGCCCTGCAAGTAGGGAGAGTGGGGGGTGGTACATACTCTTCACTCTTGGTATATAGGTACACCTTATATATTTCCTACACTTACCAGCCCGCTGCCTCAAGGTGCATATGGAGGGTACCCCTTTCCAATTCTGCCCCAAGTGCAACCGCAAATACCCTTGGGTCGACAGGCACGCCACGTGCAATCTCTGCTTGCCGAGGGACCACCCCGAAGCGAACTGCAGAGCGTGTAGTAGGTTTAAGCCTAAGACACTTAAGGACCGTTCGACAAAGCGTTGGGCCCACCACGCCAGGCAGGCGGCCATGGCAGCGGAAGGCGCCTTCAGCGATGGCAGCAACGCCGTACTTTCGGACGGCGAGGGCATTACGGCGTCGAAAGACTGCCGAGCGCAGGTCCCCGACCTCGGAAGGTTGTCCGGCAGGGCGGCTAAGGGGAAGACCCCCGGCGACGCAAGCGCTACACACCCTACACACACTAAGCACACTAAGTCCAACCGAACCTCGACGACGTCGACTTCTCGGAAAGAGGCACAGATAGAACGGTCCGACTCGGTGTCCTCTGGGCGCTCTCGATCGAGATCGCCTCATGACGCAAGGCAATCATCCACTCTTGCCAAGAGTTCCTCGCTCCCTAGATTAACGGAAGTTCGATCGTCGGAAGACGAAGACGACTTCCTCCCCCAGGCCGCGCTCCAGGAGACCGAGGCCGCAGTTAACACCAGCGAGGCCCCACGCTCGAAACACACAGATACCTCTCCAGACCCTCGACGCCAGGCGCCGAAACTCTCTGGGGCCTCCAAGGGGCAGGGAAAACATTTTTCCACACACGGGGAGGGGGGGAAACAGCGGAAAGATCAGCCTTCCACTCCTGTAAGACCATCCTTCCACCCTAAGCAGACAGACAAACACAAATCTACTGGGACATCAACATCCAGCAAGGGTACCCTTGATAAGTCCTCTAAGTTGCCTACTAAACTCATACCCTGTTCCAAAGAATGGTCCAGTGAAGACATAGACAGGGTCATGCCAAGGATGTCTTCCTTAGCTGATTTTTATGACAAAAACCCAGAACATTTCCTCTCGTATGACCCTCAAGGGGCCACACCCTCGGGCTCCTCTGATCCTATCCCCCTAAGTAAAAAGGCCCGGTTCGAAAGACCTGAACCCCTCGAGGTGCAGACTTACTCTACTCCATACTCTACTCCACACCCCAGATACCAAGGACAACGTTTCCCTGAAAGGGACCAGGAGTTTGAAATTATGGAGGAACAAACCGGGACTGAATACTATGCGGATGATGAGGACCTGGAGGAGGTAGAAGATGAGCAGGAAATTTACAGAGTAGATTCCCCGGTAGAGAGCGAAGCCCCAGTTACCGACTCGCCAGTTGATAACCAGCCCCTCCTTAATGAAGTTCTCGCTCGCGCAGCAGAACATTTTCACATCGACACCCACGGTGTACAGGAGGAAAGGGACTTCGCAGAAGAGTTGGTGGGAGAGAGGAGGCCAGTCGCTCAGACCATCCCTATCCTTAAATCCATCCAACGTAGAATAGATCCATCCCTGGTGAATCCTAACCTCACCAGAGCCGTCAACCCCAGAGTCGAAAAACTTTTTCGGGCAGCCCAGTCTGACCCTCTTTATATAAGAGGACATCTTAAACCAGACTCCCTAGTGGTTACCAACACTCGGAAGAGGGCTGGGACACCCTTATCGTCGTCAGAAGCTCCTCCCGACAAGGAGGGCAAAAAACTGTACGGGTTTGGCAGGAAGGTAGCCTCAACGTCCGCCTACCAAGCAAGGATTGCAAACTCCACCACCCTGTTGGCAAGTTACAACTGCCATCAATGGGAAGAGGTCGCGGCGCTCATAGCCTCTGCTCCTGAACCGTTAAAGGGCCAGTTGGCTCGGATCTCGGCAGAAGGGAGAGCCGTGTCTGGTTGCATATTAAAAGCAACTTTTGACGCCGCGGACAACGCAGGAAGATTGATAGCAGAAGGTACTGTTATCAAGAGACATGCGTGGTTACGGCAGTCGGGGTTCAAAACAGAAACCCAGGCTTCATTAATAGATAAGCCGGTGGAACCCGATCTATTGTTTGGGAAAGCGGTCGAAGACGCACTTAAGAATGCCAAGGACGAATACGAGACTCTCAAATCCCTTGGCCAGTTTACCAACAAACCCCCTAACCAGAGGGGGGGGAACAGTAATTTTCGTCGCCCACGCGGCCAAAATTCACCAAGAGGCAACTATGCCCAAGGACAGGGTACACAATGGAACAACAACCAGCAGTCTACCCAAAGTTACGGCAGGGGTAACAAGAGAGGTCGTGGAAGAGGCAGAGGCAGCCCCAACAAGGGAGGTGGCACACCTCCACCAAAGCAGTGATGCTCAGTTCAGGGTCCCTTCTCACGCAACCCCAGTAGGGGGACGCATTTCCAACTTCACCCAGGCTTGGGAAGGGATCACCTCAGACAGATGGGTGCTGTCAACAGTGTCCACAGGATATTGTATAGAATTACTGCAGCGTCCCCGGAACCACCCTCCACGACAAAGAATACACTCCTTAGAACATCAGAAGATCCTTCTCGAGGAGATCGCCATTCTGCTAGAAAAGGACGCGATAGAACTCGTCCCAGGACACCAGGTAAACAAGGGTATCTATTCAACTTACTTCCTTGTGCCAAAGAAAGATTTGACAATGCGTCCAGTATTGGACTTACGGCCTGCCAACAAGTATGTCAAGCCCCAAAAATTCCGTATGACCACGCTACAAGAGGTAATCCCCCTCCTAAAAAAGGGGGATTACATGGCAACCTTGGATATGAAAGATGCTTATTTTCATATTTCCATGCTCCCAGCGCACAGAAAATACTTGCGCTTCAAGGTGGACAGTCGCCACTACCAATTCAAGGTACTGCCCTTCGGGATAGCTTCAGCACCAAGGGTATTCACCAAGGTACTGGCGGTGGCAGCTGCACACCTACGCAGGGAGGCAATCCCAGTGTACCCTTATCTGGACGACTGGCTCATAACGGGGGAAACCCCAGGTATTTGCAGGTCAAACATTCAGAGGACTATCGACCTCCTCCACGAATTAGGCTTCTCTATCAACGAGAAGAAGTCAAGCCTGGTGCCAAGCACCTCAAAACAGTTCCTAGGAGCAATCCTAGATACTCAGAAAGGGTTGACCTTCCCTTCGGAAGAGAGAATTCGGAATATACTACTGCAAATTCCACATTATCAGTCAGGTCAACAAATAACGGTACGCAAAGCAATGCGGTTACTGGGCATGATAGCGTCATGCATTTACCTGGTCCCCCACGCGCGTCTGCGCATGCGTCCCATGCAGGAATGGTTGGCGAAACAGTGGTCTCAGGCAAGTGGTCAGTGGGACGATCTAGTGGTCGATTCGCGAACACTCATACAGAGCTTACACTGGTGGGCAAGAGAGAATCTCGCAAGGGGAAAACCCTTTTACGATCCAGAAGTACAGGCAGTGGTGACTACAGATGCATGCCTGACTGGGTGGGGAGCTCACCATCTCCACCACACAGCTCAGGGTCTCTGGTCTCACTCAGTAGCCAAGAACCACATCAATCTGCTAGAGCTTCTGGCAGTATTCCGAGCGCTTCGGGCGTTCGAGCCCCATCTGCTAAACTTGTCGGTGCAGATCCGGACGGACAGCACGACAGCCATGTTCTATCTGAACAAACAAGGAGGGACTCGTTCGCCAAATCTGTCCAAGCTTGCCCAGAAAATCTGGATATGGGCACTCAGACGGAACATCTTCCTTTCAGCACAACATGTTCCAGGGGAGCTCAATTCCCTAGCGGATGCCCTAAGCAGAGACTCCCTCCCAGAAGAACACAAATGGGTCCTTCACAGAGATATCGTAGAAGATCTCTTCTCTCAGTGGGGTTTCCCCACTATAGACCTATTCGCCACAAGCGAAAACAAACAATGCCCAGGATTTGCATCCAGGTTCCCCCAGCCAGACTCCCAAGGGAACGCCCTGTGGATGAACTGGTCAGGGATGTTTGCGTACGCTTTTCCACCAACTCCTCTAATCAGGAAGGTGGTGTACAAGATGAACAAGGAATCGATGACGCTCATCCTAGTTGCTCCCATGTGGGCGAGACAACCATGGTTTCCACACCTACGCAGGATGGCGGTGTGCGAGCCCATCAAACTCCCAGCCTGGTACAACCTACTGTCCCAGCAACAAGGTCAAACAGTGCACCAGGAACCCAACTCAATGAACCTGGCAGCATGGCTCCTGAGGTCATAGAGTTTGGCCATCTCAATTTACCACAGAGGTGTATGGACATCCTAAAAGAATCCAGGAAACCAAACACAAGGCACTGTTACTTTGACAAGTGGAAGAGATTCGTTATTTGGTGCCAGAATAAACAAATCAACCCAGTTGATTGCACTCCTTCCAACGTTGTAACATACATGCTCCACCTGCTGGACGCAGGTTTGGTTTTTAACTCTCTGAAAGTACACCTGGCAGCCCTCTCGGCTTACACCACATCCCATAACAAAGTATCGTGGTGGAAAGTACCAGTAGTTAAAGCCTTCATGGAAGGAGTAAAGAGACTTCACCCTCCTATTTCGAACCCACCGCCAGGATGGGACCTCAATGTGGTGCTAGCTAAGCTCATGGGCCCCCCTTTCGAACCCATGCATAAAAGTAGTCTCAAACACCTGACTTATAAAACGGCCTTCTTAGTAGCCATTACCTCTATAAGAAGGGTCAGTGAAATTCAGGCTCTATCAGTGCAGGATCCTTTCTTTACTATCCACAAAGACAAACTGGTTTTACGCACACACCCTAGGTTCTCACCTAAATTTATATCTAAGTTCCATGTAAACCAGTCCATCGAGCTTCCGGCTTTCTTCCAGAACCCGCAAAGCTCAGCTGAGGTGAAACTACACACCCTTGATGTGCGTAGGGCGGTCCTCTACTATGTAAATAAAACCAGACCGCTAAGGAAAACCGATCAACTGTTTGTCTCCGTAGCTACAGGCAGAGAAGGGGCTCGCGTCTCTAAAGGCGCGATCTCGAAGTGGATTATCTACTGTATACAGCTGTGTTACTCTCTTTCTGAAAAAAACTCTGCCATTTACGCCAAGGGCCCATTGTACTAGAGGCATTGGTGCCACTCTGGCTTGAATTGCAAATGTTCCCCTCGACACCATTTGCAAACCAGCTACTTGGAGCTCTATTCACACTTTTACTCAGCATTACTGCATTGACACTCATTCCAAGACAGATACACAAGTGGGACAAGCGGTTCTAAGACACCTGTTTGCTCATGACCCTTCTCACATCCCACCTCCTTCTTCTGGTACTGCTCGCTAATCTATGCACAGCATGTGATCTAAGCAGATTCCACAAGCCTCAGAAGGGATACATTACTCACCGTAATCGTATTTCTGATGCTTGTATCTGCTTAGATTCACATGCGACTCACCCTTCCTCCCTTCCGAGAGAAGGCGCATGATTGCTTGTAGTCTTACCTTTCTGTCTATCTGCTTGGATTATCTGTACTCACGCTACTCCTCATGCTTCCTCATGTCAGAAAAAATACAATCTGAGGATCCTAGACGTGTGAGGGATCTTGGGTACAGTGGACGTCACACTAGGGATAGTATTACTGGCACGCCTGTGTCGACGCCCATTTCCGAGTTTCGAAAAACAAACTAATACTCTGCAGCTTCCACTAGATGTCGGCCTATGCACAGCATGTGAATCTAAGCAGATACAAGCATCAGAAATACGATTACGGTGAGTAATGTATCCCATATATATACATTGCGTTTGTGGGTTATGAAATCGAAAAAGAATATATTGATAAATGTCAATATTCAAAAAACTATACACTCATATCAATATTGAAATTAATACAAGGGATAGAACACCTACAATATCTATTAATCCATTCGGCTACACACTACCGCAAGGCCGAAAGCTAAATCCGGACACTTGACTCACCGGTGGCAGAATGTGGACGAATACAGTGGGAATAGCGTTTTCGCGCAATTTCCGTGTCGTTCGCCGTTTATTCTTCTTTGTTACCCAAGAAGTTGTGTACATGTCCAAGGAAAAGTGCCGGCTGCAGATGCGGTATCGATCACCCCTCTTGTCCTCTAAGACTTGTTGGACTCTACTTTCCAGCTCATCCAGTGGATATCCGCAATGTCTGACCCATTCTCTTATTCGATCAACAGTTTTCGGGAATACATGCATTGTAGTTCCTTCAGATTTCACATGGGTCTTCGAAGGGCTACCGCTAATCGAACAGGCAGGCATTGTTGATAAATCTGAAAAGTAAATATCGACATTATTATACAATCTTCAAGAGTAAAGATTTGATACAAAAGTAAATGAATCATACAATGATCAATGCAAGGTTTGTTTTGGTCGTAGGAACTATACCAGTTCATTATGTGCTGCTTAGTATTTGCATAAGTTGCAGAAATGTATAATTGATGTGACTGAAATCTGAACATGTGACTCGTCCCTTGGATGTTCTGTCTTGCACGAGAAGGAAACATGCTAACATTATTGACTGGACCCCCGAAGGATGCAATTCAATCACAATAGTCACAGATGAAAATAAATAGATCTATTGATAGCATAGCAATGGAAACTCAAGTCAATACCAATGAGACCAATGAACATAGCACTATTGTGTACTCCACTCGAAAATAGATAGAAATTTAAAAATCTGCGAAATATGACCAGGATACATGGCCTTACCTTGACCAACAAACAGTTGGATTCAGCAAGCAGAGCAGTATGTTGCGGGAGAATAGGTGGATGGCCACAGGTAGCGCACTGATGGGTATGCTCGAAGCGGTCGCAGAGGTTCACGGATAGCATGACGACGAGCAGATTAGCATAGATCTCAGTGGTTCCCAGGTAGCACGTTCAAGAGTTGACTTGCAAAGCACAAAGATGTTCTCATGAGACATATCGAGTGGTTTTTAAAGTATTAGAAACTGGGGTGTGTTTGTGAATGAATGGCGTATGTATGTCGTGGTGTTAGGGGGGCGGCCTGCTTGAAGGGGAGGCCTGCCTGGAGACACGGGGCCTGAGGAGGCCATGGGACCGATGGCCCCTTGGCGTGGGACACCTTTTGAAGTGTACATGCAGTTTGGCACCTTGGCCGTTCGCGCCCGTCTCAGCCCCCACTGCCAGCTCGCATCCACTGGCGCGAACCGCCTTTGATACAAGGGGGTGGGATGGATAGGCCTGGGGCGTGCAGATAAGGCACAGGAAGACTGCTGAATGGAGACACACTTATGTGGATTGCAGGGGGGCGGCCTGCCTCAGGGGAGGCCTGCCTGGAGACACGGGGTCTGAGGAGACCATGTGAACAATGGCCCCTTGGCGTGGGACACCTTTTGAAGTGTACATGTAGTTTGGCACCTTGGCCGTTCGCGCCCGTCACAGCCCCCCATGCCAGCGCGCATCAGTATATCGTTGCTTATCATTAACAAATGCCACATACCGGAGATTCTTGTGAGCGCAGACCCACACTTCAACCAGTGTATTATAGTGGTCAAGACTGTATAATCCAATGGTAAATTTTAGTATAGATGTGACTTTTATAGAGACATAACCTACTGAAAGACTTTGAACAAGTGTGTTTTAGTGCATGCATTATCGAGAATATTTGATGTTAGCTTAGATAGATAGTGACCACCCTGCTTCACAGCAACCAGACCTTCACCCATTCGGAGCACAGATGTCTGACGATCATCCTTGAATGGAGACACACTTGATTCATTTAAAAAATCGAGACAACCGTTGTTAAAATATATGTGGTGTTTTATTTTGTATCTTATTTTCATGACACAAAAATACAAGACTTTAAAGATTATCCAGGTCAGGTTGCAGCACAGCGAGAGAAAATCCCCTGTACTGACCGCTGTCACTCGGGAACGTTTCTCTAATGGCACGAACGGCACAGGCGGGTATCACTCTTCGAATGCGGTGTCCAAGCCTCCCGTGAAGCCACCATGTAAAGGAACGATAGGCCACCAGCCTGTACCACCTGTGAAAAGGAATGAAACAAACTGTTTTTAAATTACCAAGATAAGTTTAATAAACGTTTGTTGTCAATGACAATTCTTGTAACTAATGGCATTTTACACGGACAAATGTTATCTAGACAATGCACACTATTCAACGACTTACATGCGTTACAATGATATGTAGATGTTATTTTGGATATAGTAGAAGACCATGAAATAGGAGTGGCATGACAAGCAGAGTATACTTACTCGTTACTCGGATTACGAGGACGAACAGTTGCTCGAAGTTCGTGCATAAGCACCATCATTATTCTCAACACGGCCCGGCTGGGGCAGGCTGCCCTGAAGTCTGGCAGCTCGGTGATGCATTGCGGTCGTGGCTCGACTTCCGAAATGTAGGCCAGGCATCCCGAGTTTTCTCGGCAGCAGCAGTTCTCGTCCTCGGTTGGCATTAGCTCGCACCGATTGCATGTGCACCAGGTGGAGACGCCGTCCATTCGACTAGGCTCAGGCTCTTCATCTGTTGATTCGTCCTGCCAACTGCCGTCCGAATCCCCATTGTTTTCGCGTGCTTCCCTTTCTAGTAGTTCATCCTCGGTATACTCGGGCTCGTACATGTAGGGCATTATTGTAGCCATTGTGTGTTAAACAAACTAAAATAATTTATAGCGGTGGTACTGGTATCTGTTCACACGGGCTACAAGCGGCAAAGGTAGCTGACCAGAGCACTGAAACGAGTCACAGAATACTCAAAGTAACACAGAGAGAGGAATGGAATCGAAAATCGGCTGCTGTGTGTTGTGAAACGGTCTGTTTATACTTATTGAGGAGAGAGGCGTCCTGCCATTTCCATGGCGACACGTCATTAGCTGAAGCGCAGCGGATGTTGACACGAGACGTGCTTTGGCGTTGGGAAATGGGCGGTACGAGTCTGCTGATGACAGGCTCAGGGGCGGGGGATTGATTTAGTGCCGCAAAAGCAAGTCAGCCAGGGCGATCGGGGAAAAGATAGGATTATCAGAAAATGGCGGCTCCCTGGTGCTTGTTTTCGTGTGCGTTCAATGGACGAAAACTCGGGTAAGGTCCATAGGAAAGTTTTCTAAAATCGAGCCACTTAGGCTTAAAAAAACATGGCCGACCCGTAGGGACAATAAAAATGTTTACTAGACCATGCCTTTAACAGCAAACTCTCGTGATCCGAAGTGACCTGATGCACTGTCTTATCAAAATCTACCTGCATATCTAGGTCGTTGCCCGCAAGCCCCAGTCGCGTCTTAAAAATACCTAGAGACACGCGACATTGGCCCAAAAATCCCCCATTTATTCCACAGTCGCCTCTCCCACCCTGACCGCCCACTCAACAACCTTGAAAACGGAACATGAATGAACAGTGCTTGCATAGCCGTATATCAACACAACTGTTTCCATGACTCTTCCTGCTTCTGTGGCTCATATGTGTTTTGTCACTCTCACCGTTCCATTTTCTGCCATTTTAGTTATCAATCGCGCAGCATCTATCATAAAAGTCTATTAGGCAACTTCTGCCAGACCCATGCTCGTGTCATTGAGTTGCCATCTGTGCAGATATCAACTGTTCAGTCTATGAATTTGAATTGCCGACTGTCTTGCTTTCAATTGTCATGCACTGCCATGCGATTTATTGCATATCCCAGTTACCAGAATTTGAATTGCTGATTACCTTACTTTCAATTGTATCGTGTATAGCCTGCTGAATAATTGTATAGCCTAGTGCCATGTACTCAGTATGTTGCCCATTGTCACGTTTCTCATTGTGTAGCCCCTCGCTCTAATTTCAATTGTAACACATTGCACTTCAGTTGTTGCCCTCCATCATATTACAATCTGTACGTTGATTACTCCCTCAATCGAGTAGCCCCTGCACTACTATCAATCGTACTGCCTTGACATCAAATGCTGACTACCATTATGTTATGATTTAAGATGCATGTTGTCTTGGTAGTAATTGTACAGCTATTGTCCTACGATTAGTTACGTGGCCATACGCCTCGCTCTCAACAGTGCTGCCTACTGCTCAGTGACTACTCATTTCATTGCCTCACGTTAGTAATCAGTCACTGCTTGTTACAGCATTGACTGATACCTGCCTATTGAAGCACTAGCCATTGTGCACCAGACGCGATACCGCCCACTGTGCAGCCCATTCCAGCAACCTAAACCAAGTGCTATGTCTACTACAATCCTACTGCCTACTTTCCTACTTCTAATACTAGTAGTAAACTACCATCTAAACAAGTTCCCTTACCGCCACCACACAATGGATCCACCCTGCACAGCAGGTTCCTATATCCATTTAGGAAAAGGCCTACCCCGCCTACATTGCGCTCGCCATCACCCTATGCCATGCCCCACTCCTTTCCTCAACAACATTGTTCCTTTCCCTAGTCCACAACCTACCTTCCTAGGCTCACCTAGCAAAGGTTTGACCACACCTCACTCACCAAGGTCAGCCCTTTATCTACATTGTCACCCGACTTACTTGCAAGACTCCACCGGCTCTCTGTAAGAACTGGGCAGAGATATGCTTACGCTAACTCAACCCTCCACCCACAAAAACATTGACTCATTGACTCCCCAGCCCCATTCCCCATTGACTCCCCAATCCCTTTGCTCTCATGCCACCTCACAGGATGAGAACGTATAGACTCTCCTCTCGTTCATGCCTGCGGCCAAGTAAACTACACTTCTCCACCAATATCACTCCTCCACGCCCACATACACCAAATGTCGCGAAACCTCATAAAGCTGCCCCTAGTTAGGCACCTATTAGCACGAGTGCCACCATCCTAAAAGGGGCACTCATTAACGCCAGATCTATCACTACGCACACACTGGATATTACGGATGTTATCACATCCAACAACCTTGACTTTCTAGCAGTTACAGAAACCTGGTTACACTCCGCCTCAGGACCACAGCTATCCTTTGCTATCCCAGAGGGTTACACCATCTTCAGAAAGGATAGAGACACCACTACAGGAGGCGGCGTTGCCATACTCGCTAAAGACACCTTTAATATAAGGATATCCCCCGACCTCTCTATTGGCACAGAAGTTATCACCTTAAAAATATCTTACACCCACATGTACACTCACCCTCCACATTGTCTACAGGCCCCCAGGAGCCATCTCCACCTTCTAAGACGAAATATCAACACTCGTGACTCACAATATGAAACCTCAATCAAACGTAATCATTATGGGCGACTTTATTTTAGGCCTGAATGATCCTTCCGACATCCATGCAGATCACCTAGCCAAGTCTATGGAAGCCCATGGATTCACCCCCAGAATTCTTGCCTCTACCCACATAAAAGGACGGACTCTTGACTGGCTAGCGGACAACAACTGTACCACCAACATACTATCTAACTCCCCTATGCCCTAGTCTGACCACAACATCATAATCTTTACCACTATCGTCAACACTATAAATCAGAACCATGCTGTCGCAGCATCCACGGCCCTGTCTAGAAGCTTTAAAAATATGAATAAAGACAATATGTTGCCTCTCCTAACGCCTTTCGTAAACGCTAGGCACCCAGACAATGACCCATCAACCTTGGTATGTCACTATATCCAAATCATGTTAGAAGTGATTGATAAAGTTACTCCCCTAAAAAATAAACGATCAGCACACATCAACCCCTGGTTCACCTCAGAACTCAGAACAATGCATGCCTCTAAAAGATCTGCGGAAAATAAATGGCGCAAATCACCAAACTCAGCAAACAAAAGCCTTTGCCAGGCAGTAGCTAATAACTACAAAAAAGAAATTCTCTTAGCGAAAAGTGAAGTCTATAACCAGAGAACTTTTCACCATCCTCTTGCACTGGAATCTCCAGCACCGACCCCAGACCATACAGTGAAAGATGAGCCATGGTGTTCCAACATTCAAAAGGCGTTTGCGGACAAAATCTCCTCGCTTCAACTCAGAATAGAAACAAAAAAAACTCTGCCTCACCCAAACTCGGACAACACCACCTCCCCTCGTGGAGGCTAATAAATTCTCAATCTCTCCACTCTCAATCCTAGACACGATGAACATCGTCAATAGCTTAAAGCCATTTAGATGCACAGGCAACATCTGCCCGAAAACTTAGATAAAAGAATGCACCTTCGAATTTGCACCTTTCATCACTAGCCTTATCAACAGCTCCTTTGCCACCAACACGGCTCCTAGTGACTTAAAAACAGCCTGGGTTCTATCCCTACTCAAGAAACCAACACTAGACCCCACCATCCCCACCAACTTCCGCCCCATCACCACTGTACCGTTCTTATTTGATTGTGCAGCCTATCTGCAGATACTGAAATATCTAGAAGAAAATAACCTCCTGAGCCCAAGACAATCTGGCTTCAGGCCAGGTCACGGAACAGAGACTGCCTTACTAGATCTAAAAACGCAAATGGATCAATACAAAGACAAGGGGGAATTATGCATCCTCCTTCTCTTAGATCTCTTTGCAGCATTCGATCTAGTTAATCACAATATTCTCTGGCAGCACCTAGAGTACGCCTCCCAATTCTCAGCAGATTCCATCAAGTTGATTAAGTCATTCCTCACCAATCGCACCATGAGGGTCTTTTCCAACAACTCGGCTGAATCGCCAGTCTGTGACTTGTGGTGTACCAAAAGGCTCCTTCGTGTCACCCGCACTTTATAATGCATTTACCAAGCTTCTGTTTGATAAATTACACAACATGGGTATCATGCATACAAATTACTCGGATGGTACGCCAATACTAATACCTATCACTGGATGCCATGACACCGATTCTAAAAGCCTAAATAAGATTTATCTGGCCAATCCGGTGTGGATGGCAATTAATGAATTGTGTCTCAATGACGACAAGACCAAGCTAATCCTCATTGGCAATAAAACAAAACTCAACAACCTCCCTCTGAGCTACAAATACTTTATCATCGATGGTAATACTAATACTATTACAGTCGCCAACGAAATAAAAACATTGGGAGTGTATATAGATTCCTCTCACCCTATACAGACAGATTAACCCTGTTGTCTCTTCAGCAGCTCACACCGCCAAATTGATAAGAGCTAGCAGACAGTTCCTCTCTGCCGACAATCTGATAACTTTGGCCAGAGCCCTAATATTATCGAGGATAGATTACTGCAACTGAATATTTGCAGGAACCAGCTAAAGAAATATAAAAAAATCACAGGTAGTCCAAAACAACGTCATTGGAACTGCCTTAAACGTTCCCAGAAATGATCACATTTCTACCATCAGGAGGAAAATCCACTGGCTCCCTGTCCAAGACAGAATTAATTTCAAAATATTGACACTCCCCCACAAATGTATTACTAACAAGGCACCTCTATACCTCAGCAATCTCATCCGCAAAGCCCATTCCAACAGACCAACCCAATCCCAGTACACCAATCTCCTCATCACCTCCAAATACAAAAGACAGAAAGCAGGAGGAACAAGCTTCCCTATCATAGCTCCCAAACTATGGAATGCCCTCCCTCCTCACCTTAGAAATGACACCTCCTTCTGGTCCTTCAGAATAAGCCTAAAACCTAAAAACCTTACTCTTCAAGACTGATCTCTTGCAATAGCTGCTGACATTAGATCAATGCTTGCATGACATGTGTATATAACGCGTACGTAATTGTATACTGTATTCTGTGTAAAATTGTAAACTCTGTAACCATGAACCTATGTGTTTAATAACTTGTAACCACCGCCATAAGCATGTAACGGCGCCTAGTTGCCTCTGGGCTCTGAGCGCTTTAAAAATAAATAAAACAAATCATTGATTTGCAGCAGTCCTCCAATCCAGGCCAGTTATCCCTCCTGATGACAGTCCTGTAGGCATTGCAAGCAGATCATATCTATTCTATGCAGAGTAGATTAACACCTCATTTTCCAATTTGCACAATTACAATAAAAAAAGGCCAGCATAATTTGCACATGATTGCACAAAGCATACCATATTAATGCACAGTATGCACTGTTGTTTGACAATGGAATTGATTGTAAAGCTGCTGGGCCTTCACGAGGAGGCATAACGGGGCTGGAGGAGAAACGCTGATGGCAAGCTCTGTTTCTTTTCTCAGAAACCATAAAATGAAACATGATTTTTTACATTTATTTACTATTGCGACTACTAGCCATCACAAGAGGCGCGACAGGGACAAGTGGTACTGGCAAAATATTACTTCAGATAATGGTTAATGCGGGATGCAGGTGGATGGTCCAGTGTTAGCTAGGCGTGGAGGAGGGATGGATGAAATGAGTGAGAATATAATGGCTGCTTGGTCCATCCGTATGAGCTGTCGTGTGGGAGCATGGAGATAAGGTTGGTGGAGCGGAAAATTGCATCAAGAGTATGTCCTGCCGTGTGAGTGGCACCTGTTAACTGCTGAGTGGTCGTGTCATGGGGTTGTCTGGGGCATCAAGCCATACATTTAGGTCTCCTAGCAGGGTGAGGGTGGGGTGGGAGACCAGGATGCCTCTAGGGAGTCGCTTAGTGTGTTAGCAAAATGTATGTTGTAGCCAGGGGTCTGTAGATGAGTAAGAAGCTGTTGGTGAGCGAGGGGTTGATGAGAAATTTAATTAGGAGCAATTTGTAGTCTGCGTTGCAAGCCTGTGCCTCGGAGTATGAGATGGATAGGTGAAGTATTTGGAAGAGGCTGGAAGCTGCCAAGCTCTGGCCCCAAAGCTCCCACTGAGCTTGGGGCATATGTACTGGCTAGAGGAGAGGCTCTTGTTTGTGCTCTTCTATCGTCTAATTCCAACCACACCTGCTTTCTGGCTTCCTCTCGTTTCTCCAACAGTCTTGTTCCTTAAGAATACTTCTCTATTACTCTGCTACAGCTACTGACATTCTGATCCTCACACTAATATCCTATCACTTCCTCAACATTTCCCCAAGTGCTTTTTCCTCCACCACTCAGGCCCCACTAATCCTATAATGTGTTTAGAGTGCCGTCTCTCTGTCTAAAACTTCCCAGGCTTACCTCCTTGCGACCTGTCCTCTAATGCCCTTCCTGTCAGTTGTCATCCCCTTATCACTTAACGTGGCCTTGACCTCCGGTAATCCTGCTACTTCCTCATATTTCCTATATCTCACCACCTCTTTTCTACCCTGCCTTCTCAGTCCTACCGACATTGCACCGCCTCTCCCTCGTGATGTTTTTCCACCTCCTCACGACGTCTCAGCACTGCTTCTGCCTCTCTCTTCACTCTTAATCCTGCTGTTTCACAAACTCTTAATTGTTTTTACCTCCTGCTACATAATGCCTTCAACCTTCTCTCCCGTCCCTCTAACTAAACTGCTCTCCTTTAGCTTTTTCCATCAGTCACTGCTTCTCTCTTTTCACCTCCATAAGGCTCTTCCTCTGGAGCTCTGAACCTTCCATATACCACAACTTTCTGCCAACCATTTCTCTCCCTCAATGGGGCCTATCCCTTCCTCTGTAGACAAAAGGGGGTGGACTCTGGCTGCCTCTTCCTCTGAGACACTAACAGGTGTCGCACTGGCATACATGAAAACAAGTGTAAACTGATTGGTGCTAAAACTTATTTATTTAACACACAAGTTTTCCTTTTTTTTCCATAGATATACAAACTAAAAGTCCACTTTCACAAATTGCAATGTTACTGAGCATGCACTGAAAAGAGTATTTTCAGTGCATGCGCAGTAACATTGCACTTGATAACTATGTTGTACTAACAATCATTTGTTGTTGACATTGTATGGCGATACAATATAATGGAAATGCAATTTGTGAAAGTGGACTTTTAGTTTGTATATCTATGGAAAAAAAAGGAAAACTTGTTGTGTATTAAATAAATAAGTTTAAGCACCTTTGAAAAGGTTTTGTTGTGTCCTAATATAAGAAATACAGGTACTATCAGTTTAGACTTGTTTTCATGTATGCCAGTGCGACACCTGCTAGTGTCTCAGAGGAAGAGGCAGCCATAGTTCACCCCCTTTTGTCTACAGTGTAAATTAGTCCTCCAGACTCAAGCCCCTCTATAAAACACAAAGAGGACCCCCTTTTCCCCTTTCTAAAAGCCTATCCCTTCCTGTGTCAGGTGTGTGTGTTTTTCGATTAAAGAAGATAAGCACCCGAGGTGGGGGAGGCGGGACAACCAATCAGGTTCTCTGATCTCAGCCCGCGTTCCACTAACCAGCAGGCTCCTCTCCCACCGCTGGCCACTATCCCCCCCCCACCCTCCCGTTTTAGTTCTTCTATACTATTCCCCTATCACCTTCCCCTGCCTTACTTACCCGTTTGCCCTCCACAGCAGCTTCTCTGCCGCCTTCTGTTCCAGGCCGCCATGGTAATGGAAGAGGGGCTCCGTGTAGAGCCATGCATTCCATAACCATGGCGCCCATTTTAGCAAAGTATTTCTATTAATTGAACGGGACACGCTCAGCGTCCCGTTCAATGAATGTAATAACTTTATTTTTTAGCACCCCGGTTACTGCTTTGGTAACACGGGGTGCTAATGGCGTTGGCACCCTGCTCTGAGGGCTGTAACGAGGGTAACGTCCCGGTGCTCCCCCCCAGGCCCCAGTTCCATCCCTTTTAATGGAGTGCTAATGTAATATGAATGCTCTGTTTCAAAGGCAAGGCGGTTCACATACCATGCTTCTTCATCCACCCCGCCTCCTTGCAGGTCTGCACTCTAAGCTGATTGCTGAGGCTGGTGTCATGTTGGAACTGCTCTTCGTGCATTTGCACTGGGGCTCCAGCAGAGCAAATCTATAAACTCTGTGGGTTCTCCCTGTTCATAGGTCTCTTCATGTGTGGGGATTGTGAAGGCTGGTATTGTCTACCTCTGTGATGTTTTGGGGCCTCTTAGACCATTTTTGTCAAAGAAGCACACTGCAGGGACCACCAACGGGCGCGGACGTGATGGCTGCCTGAGCCTTTGTCTCCCTCTCCGGGCTCGTAGACACGGCAAGACATCCCTGAAACCGTAAGATTTATGGCACCCTGAGCACACGTTAATCATAGTAACCTTCTTGGGCATCTTATGATGAGGTTATATGGAGAACCGTGGCTGGCTATCAACCAAAGGGGACAACACGAGAGAAAGCATCCGTTCCTGCAGCGGAGGATCCAAGATGGCCGACACGTGTGAATCCTGCGGCGACTAAGTACGGGAGCACCTCGACCAGCAGCAGATCCACCAGACGAAACGGAAGGCTCACCCCCCCTCTCCAACGAACAACCTCACTGCAGCCTCGCACAGGCATACCCGGTAAGGAGTGCGGAGGGGCGCGAGGGTAGTTCAAAACGCACGTGCAGCGGAGAGCGCAAATTCACCTCCCTCCGTCCCTCGCCCGCTCCGAGCTCCCCCCCCGCCCCAACTGCTACGCCTCTCCGGCTAGAACCACTGACTACTGCGGCACAAATTATTTAATCTAAAGGACAGTTGCCGGTAAGCGCTCTCGGCCCAAGCACGCGCCTGGCGCCCGCAGCTCCAAAGGGCAGTAAAGTTACTGGAACGTTTGCTGCCCTCCGGAGGGAAACAAAGGAGCCCTTGGCAACGCTTGTTAAGAAGGATTTCTGAACTCTGTCTAAGAGGGGCAGAGGTTCAGAAGGCCAACCTAGTTTCTTGGAACAGGGTAACCTCTGGACAAGCCAGACCAATCAGGGTAGGTATGGCAGGCAGTCAAGACGAAGTCTCAGGAGGGGTGAGGGTGACTGAAGGACCTCAATGAGCACACAGAGCAAGGACACATACAAATTACTTCAGACAGGTGTTATATTAAAAATATATACACATTTATTACAAGGCCTTTGTAACGTAGACCATAGCAAAGAATCACAGTAACACGAAGTAAACCAATACATCACATTCAACACAATATATGTACAAGACCAGGAGGGTCAAAAAGGGTGACTGCATGGAATATGTCGACAACCTAGAGGGGAAGGAAACGGGTAATGCAGTTACTATTTAGACCCAGTTCGACATCAATTATTCACCTAATTCAAGAGGCAGTCCAAGCCCTAAGAAGAGGGGATCCTTGTGCTCAATAGTACATGTTAGTGCTGGTGCACGCGGTTGTTCCAATGGCAAAACATGGTCTCTTCAGGGGTCTCTAGCAGCTCGGGAAGGTGGATAAGGCGATGAAGAATAAGTTCCCACTATTCAAAAAGGACCTCCACTTGAAGGCAAAGGTAGTTCGAGAGTGCGGGATGGAGTCGCTACTTCGCAATAGCAGTGGAGAGGAGAGGGGCCCCCAGGGGCCAGTTGTGCATAAAGTTGGGCTCTGGTGCTAGAGGCCACCAGTTGGGGGTAAAGATTACTTACCGGTCCCTGAGACAAGGAGACCCAAACTTAGGCAGGTTAGTCAAATTCAGTTGCAGGTTCAAAGGCGGAAAAGAGGATGGATCGGCACCTTTTAGTTCCTGAGTTGCAGCGAGGATTCCCAAACGGGACAGTGGTGATTTCTCCGCTCCCAGTGGATGGATAGCCCCAGTTTCACTTCCCCAGGCTTCAGGGGCAAGAGGGTCACAAATGCAGCAGACTTGCAAAGGACGTTGCCGCAGCAGGGCAACACGGTAACTGCGTTTTTATTCCGGTCCGGGCGCACTCGTCTCACTTTAGACCTGGGAATGCCAAGTGTATGAAATTCGGTGTGAGGGTGCCATGGACACAGAGCTTGCAGTGTACCAAGTTTCGAGGGCCTCCTCGAAACGACGGCGGAGACAGAGCAAAGGTCCTGCATAAGCTGGTCAGCCCACTGGTTGACCCAGGGACACTTCCGAGAAGGCTTACTTGCAGGTTTTGGTGAAGGTGCCGAGAATAGTTGGTCCCACTATTCCAATGGGTCGAAGCGTCTTCGCAGACCTTCTAGGACATCAGATGCAGAGGGGTCCCATGGGACGACAGCGGGTTCAGGGTGCCAAACCTTCCAGCGGGTCAACATAGGTTCCTCGACTCAGCTTCGTAGTTGCCGGATACTTGGATCCTATCCTTTATTCAGTGAGAACTAAGGAGATCGACATGGTAGTGGTGTTTCCAGCCTCCTCTTATCCAAAGTTCCCTTCGCGCCAAAACGGAGAGGACCCAATGGGAGATCTGCTCACAAACACACACACTCCATACGTGGACCAATCACAGACCACGGTGGTCTCAGGCATTCAGGACACTCCAGACTCTCTGGCACCCAGGATGTGTATTGGGACCAGACATCCCAGCCCACATCCTGGAGGCACACACACAAGGCATGCAGAAGCCTGCAAAAGCATTGGGATTCGCTGGAAATGCATGATCAAATAAGGACTGGCTCAGGTAGACTCAACCTGGGGAAGGTGAAGGGGCAAGATGGCCAAAGGACAGGACAAAGAACCTCGTGGCATGGCCATTTTGGAGCCAGGCCACCTATTCGTGCCAACTGCGGTTAATGTGGTTAACACGGCAGGAAAGGGTTAAACAGAATGCGAAAAGATAGCTGCCACCAGTCCTGTCCATGACACATCTGCTCAGTTCATAAAAAGTCCAGCGAGAGTATCTAGGGCCTTTGGAAATGACTATAGATCCAAGTGTGCGGTATGGTAGGATACATTGCACACTTGTTACATGTTGCACAAAAGTTAAAACATAAGGAAAGGACTAAGGGAAACAGTCTCCCAGGACTGACTGTCTGAAGAGCATGTCAGTTTCCCCATAAAAAGTGAGCGAAAGATCAGAGGAGTGCAGCTGAAGGCTGTGCTTCTCTGGCAAAGTCAGCCAATGGTGTCTAAACAGCAGCAAAATGTTTTGGGGTTGACACATGGAGGGAAAATTACATACACATATGAAATCTTTCCTAACGACGCTTCCCAGGCCAGCACAACGAGGAACGCGCAGCAGGCAGGGCACTCGCGCCAACTGCTACACTACGCCCGTGCCTGAAGCGCTGATGGTCAGAGCGCTCATAATCCCTCATATCAGCGGGATCCGAGCAGCCGCTGCTACACAGAGCGTACCTGTACAAACATTAACGCCCACCTTCAGACTGTGCTCCACGTCTCGCTATTCCTCCACAACGTGCTTCCACTGCATTTGCCAAGACCCAAATGAAGAAATAGACTGGTGCTTGCGGGCCAGCACCCAACACAGACCCTGTGCAGAAATGTGCACAGAACGCCCCCTCAGCACACACAACCTGGAAAAACCCAACCCAGAGGTGCTAACCCGTAGCCTGCCACACACAGGAGGAAAAGCCCCATATTTTCCATTCCAAATGTGCTTGCCCTCACAAGTTGACCCACGTGAGGGTTAAAAATGCTGGGCAGGGTGTCCTGCCCTGTGCTGGGGACAGAAAAATACTTTGCATGAACATATTAAGAAGGGCAAGGACAACACCCAGCGCTGTCCTAGAAGTAAAGGTCGACGTGATATAGGGATATGCCCTATCACAGAGGACTATGCACAACAACTTCACGACCCACAAACACCCTGATTCAGCTCTGCCTTGGCATCAACGAAAAACAGCGAATCCCCCCTAGGGGGCAATCACGACTGCCTCGCCCTTCAGCATATCCACCGCTACAAATAACCAGAACGCTTGACCATTGCAGACTCTCACCTCCTGGCAGCAAAGCTGGACACATGCACTGTTGCCAAACTAAAGTCGTTGAGCCACGCACAGAGCAACATGAATCTAGATGAGATCCAGATCTCCTCTGAGATCCCTGGGAACGATCTAGACAGTACCACCAAATCGGACATTCGACACTTGCTAGGCGAGATCCACTCAATCAAGCCCAGCCTCACTGAGACAGTTGCGGATCTGCGGACGAGGATGACCAGAGTTGAAGACCGAACGGAGGCGGTGAAAACTAGCAGCAGTCGGGGGAAATAACAGCAATGCAATATGAGGCTAGGTTCCAAGACCTAGAACAGAAGGAATGGGACATGGAGCTCAAATTGGATGACCTTGAAAATCGGGAAAGAAGAACCAAAGTCCGAATTATGGGCCTAATGAAGAAACGGGGAGAAACCCCATCTGGACTCGAAAATAGAGTAAAGACCCCGATAACATCCTTATTTGCGGGGCAAGCCCCCCACCCTGGAATTCGACAGGATTAATAAAGGGGGAGAACCTCCAGGAGGCCCAAGATCGGTCCTTTATAAAATATCATTACTAAAGACCGAGGTAGGAAATCTTACAAAAAGCAAGGGAAAAGGAGCCAATAGAATTTGAGGGTTCTAATGTGAAACTGTTCCAGGACCTCTCTGCAGCTACTCTGAGCAAAAGAAGAGGGTGTTGTTCCCTAACTGTCTGGCTGCAAGAACAGGGAACTCTTTACCGCTTCCTTTGAATATGGAGGAGAAAATTATAGACTCGCCATGAGAGATGAAGCAAAGAGAGCCCTGGATTTATCTGCAAGCATCCACATCAGGCCCGGAACGCTGACATCGCCAGGAGACCCACAGGCCCACTATAAGATTCTACGCCCAAGTCCCCTTGAGTTCTTATTTTTTTCTTCTCTCTTTTTTCCTATGTTGCCCGTATAACAGTCGACATGTATCGTAATGGGTTTGTTACTGCCTCAAGTTAAAAAAAAAAGGGACCCATCCCTGCGCGGGGACTGAAAGACGATCCTGGCACTCTGCCAAGGATGGGCTACTCTGGTCCTCACGGTAAAGTTATAAGACATTGCCATTGGAAATTTAAAGCTTAAAGTTCTGCGCTTGATGCAGCAGGTTGTTCTTGCCGTTCAGCTATTTTGAAGTGTTATTTGTTTTGATATTATTCCCGGAGAGGGGGCCCATCAGAGGAGCCCTTCTTTTTTCAAGGGCGTCTATGTTGTCTGGAAATGCAGAATGCAGTGTTTTCCGAGGGGAGGGGAGAGGAGGGGAGGGTAGAGGGGGGTAGGGAAAGGGACAAACAGGAGATCTACTGCACAGAGGAATCCGTGACCAAACTGCAAGACCACTGTGGTGGACAGGGGTTCGGAGCCACTTACTCCAGGTATGCAAGGGGGGGTATTTACTTGGATCGATCCCCACCTCCCCTTCCGATTAACCAAATCCGAGAAAGATCCGGAGGGCAGATTTGTGATATGGGGCTACGTCGAACAAACAGTAGTATGCATTGTAAACTCTTACTGCCCCAACACTAACATTCCAACCCACCTGAACTCAATGTACGCGAAAGTTGCACAACACAGGAATGACTTCTTTGTCTGGGGAAGGAATTTCAATTGCGTGAACAACCCAGAGCTGGACAGGTCCACACCCCTAGCAAGTGGCCCAACGGCGGCCACAACAGCACAACAGCACCGAACTCCATGCTAGAACTAGCCGACACATAGCGAGAATTACACCCGAGGAAAGAAGATACTCCTCATCCCCACATGGTCTCCATACCAGGCTAGACTGTATCTTTGTTCGAAGGGAACACATGTTCCAAATAGAAAAGGCACAATTCCTGGGGAGAACCATCTCCAATCACTCACCTCTGCTAGTGGAGTGGAATAACACTGGCCCCCGACCCTCCCTCCCCCCATTCATATGTGGAGAATGCCCACCGAAGCCCTGAAAGACCAGGCATTCAGGGAAGAACTCCGGGACTCTATAAAGAGTTACATAGAGGTAAACATGGGAAGCGTGGATAAGGTGAGCACGATAACGGATGCTCTGAAGGTGGCGATGCGGGGAGAGACAAAAGCGAAAGCGGGAGGGATTAGAAAACTCTTAAAGTCGGAATTGGAGAATCGGGAGAAGGAAATCGAGAGATTGGAGTCTACCTCCCCGGACAGCCAACACAGGGAAGATGCACGTAGAACGCTCAGAGAAGAATGCAAGGAAGCTTGGGGCAGACTTGCCAAATTTGATTACACCGCTAGAACCACAAGGGCACACGCTGAAGCAGATAAACCCGGCCGCATGCAAAGATGAAGATGGCAACCTACACCAGACGCAGCTAAGCATCAATGACACCTTTAAGCACTATTACACTCGGCTCTACTCTCACGAAGATCAGACCCCCCCCCCAGAAGAGATCACAAACGCCCTAGACGAAATAGGACCGCCCAGACAATCTGAAGCACTAGAAGCAGACATAACTACAGAAGATATAACAGAGGCAATTAAATCCCTGGCCACCTGTAAGGCACCTGGCAGTGACCGGCTGCCTTCAGAATTTTATAAAGTCTATGAATCATCCCAGACACCCATACTATATAAGGTCTCCCAGGAGGCGCTAGAGCGGGGAGTTTTGCCCTACAGCATGAGAGAACCCTCGTGGTCCCCATACTCAAACCCAACAAACCCGCGGATGAGTGCAGCTCATACCGCCCCCTAGCAATGCTAAACTATGATGTCAAAATTCTCACCACAATATTGGCAAAGAGGCTGTCAAGAATTATAGGCGAAATAGTGCACACTGACCAAAATGGTTTTGTACCGGGCCGCAACACCACTCTGAACCTACGCAGGTTACAGCACATCATAGACCAGACCAATTAGAAAGAAGGCTCGTATTCATTACTGTCCTTAGATGCCATTAAGGCATTCGATTCTATTTATTGGAAATGGCTGACAGCGGTCCTCAGACGGTTCGGTTTTGGACGAAGTTTCATTAGATGGGTGAGGGTGCTCTACACTAAGCCAAGGGCGTGGGTGAAAACTGAGAAATGTGTCTCTGCAGCGTGGGACATAGGCAGGGGAACCAGACAGGGCTGCCCACTATCGCCCATGCTGTATATATTGGGGCTAGAACCCATTGCAATCTTCTTCAGGAAGCAATTTTTTGATGCGGGCAGAAGGATATGGGGCTGGACCATGTAATCTCCTTATATGCGATCGATCTCCTTCTATATGTCTGGAACCCACATATGAATGTACCAACCATGCTAGAGATTCTGGACAACTACTTCAGAGTCTCCGGGATACAGTTCAGCAGGCAAAAATCATGCCTGTGCCCTCTAGCTGACCTGAGGGGTAGGAATGTAGATGACCTCCCCTCGGTGGGAATTCGGTGGCAAACCAGCTCATTTCGATATCTTGGGATCAACATCATGGACACCCCTGCACTGATGCACAAGCACAATACCAAGGCGGCGCTCCCTGCTCTGCGCAAACCGATCGGCTTCTGGTCTGAGCTTCCCCTGTCCATGATGAGCAGAGCATCAATTATCAAAATGATTGTCCTCCCTAGATTTCTATACGGGTTTCAAAATGTGCACTACTACATCAACGTCCCCTTCTTTCGCCAGCTTGACACACTGCTTCGGGAATTCTTATGGGGGAAATCCAGACACAGGTTGGCATACTCCACATTGGCCCTTACATGTAGACAAGGGGGAATACAGCTCCCGAACCTGGGGAAATATTATTTAGCGGCACAACTTACTTTATAAGCAAGTGGCTAGCGGACGACACCACGTCATAAACAACCTTACTGCGCCAAATGGTTTCCCCAATACAAATGAAGGAATTTATCCGGGCACCCCGACCGCTCCTGAGGGAGGAGCCCTTACTAGTCGAACTGGGTAGGAAAATATGGCACAGGTCCAAAACACTACTACGGGCGAAACACCCATACTCGCCGGAAATCCCACTGATTGCAGACCTATGTAACTCTAGCGCAGATCTGAGGAACATCACACTCTGGGAAAGAAGTGGAGTTTATTCCTGGAGGGACCTATATGAGGAGTTCACCTCGCTACAGGAAGAGGACGGCATGCCTAGCGGCCAGTTATTATGGTATAAAAGAACCCGCAAGATAGCACGAGCTAAGTGGGAATCGTGGCCTGAGGAGCCAGAGACAGACCCCCTTGTGACACTGTTATATAATCTTGGGGAAGGAGAGGGACCGATATCTCAAATATATGGCCAGCTAAGGGACACCCTAACCCCTGCAGCGCCACACTGAGGACTAAATGGGAGGAAGATCTGGGGACTGCAATAACTGACAAGGAATGGGACAGGGCGCTCACTTACCCCAAAGAAGTATCTAGGAATGCCAGGTTCCGCTTCATACAGCTAAATGTTTTATACCGCATGTACTTAACCCCATACAAGATAGCGAAGTTCAACCCACAGACACCACCCAACTGCATCTGGTGCAACTCGGATGAAGCGGACCTAATTCACATGCTTTGGAGATGCACAAAGGTGCAGGGCCTCTGGGCTAAAGTGGAGCAATCCTGCAAAAGGGCAGGCATGACACGATACGTATGGTCCCCTAGCGAATGTCTGCTGGGAACATACCCCAGGCTAGCTAAATCCAAACATACAAAGAAACCTATGGACATGGGCTGCGTACTAACCAACAGAACAGTCGCAATGGCTTGGAAAAGACCCGCCGGGCCACAATATAACACATGGCACAGAGAACTGGAACGCTGGGTGGATGCGGAAACCAAAGCCTGGGAAGACAACGTTGCCAGATCGGCAGATGGCACAAGCCAGGCACTAGACGCCTGGAAGGAACTGACATAGAGCATGTTCCACCCTTCAGACGACATGCCCAATGAATGCTTCTGCACGAATGCCACAGAGACCCGCCACCTATTGTGGCACCTAATCTAAGCTAGAACACGTCCGGAAAACGACCGACGATAGGGAAAGGGACATGCTCATCCAGGCAAAAGGAAACCACGAATCCAAATTCACATATCTCCACAACTGCAAATATGCACATCAAGCTGACGACAATTCTCTGAAAAAAGCTTACTGGTTACCTTCATATGACACACAGCGCGATGGTTGCACATCTGCTAAATATATACCACTATGGCAACACATGACAGCAGAACATTTGGGTCCCTCAAAGTTAAAGGCCTCAACTTGCCCCAGAAACGTTCTATGTTAGCACGTCATTTTAAGCTCTCAAAGTTAGACATACTGTTTATACAGGAGACCAAATATGCTCAGGGTGGGGAAAGCAAGATCATCAGCAGGAAAATCGGGGACGCGGTATGGGACTCGGTTGCTGGGAAGAAAGGGGGAATTGGTATTTTATGTAGACGATCACTAGACCTTCAGATAGAGCTTGTACATAGAGACTCTCAAGGCAGATATGGACCCTTGAAGGGGAAACTGAAGTCATGTACAGTCACAATTTACTCTACCTACGCGCCAAATCAAAATCAATCATAATATAGTGATTCTCTAGTCGAATTTCTGGAAGGGTGGTGAGAGGGCACACTAGTGTGTGGAGGGGACTTCAATGTCGTGGCCGATCCCAGTTTGGATTGGCACTCTATAGGACAAGACGCCCAGCAACCTACAGGGGGATAGAGTCCTGAATCAACTAAGAGAACATCACCTGATAGACTCATGGTGCGCAGTACACCAAGGGGAATGGGCCTACACTTTTTACTCCCCCTCCACCCCCCTCACCTCACATACGTTCGTATTGATTACCTACTCGTAGGAGCGGAATGTGAAAACTCAGTGCTTGGTTTGTCCATAGAAATATTCGCCTGGTCTGACCACGAACTATGCATACTGGACATCGATCTAGGACCTTCCCAAGAGGTAGAATGGAGCTGGGTCTGCAACGACTACCTCTGTAAAGACCCAGTGTCCCTCACTGACTCCACAACAGATTATTTCATGATGAATGACACAAGGGCAGTGCCACAAACACGGTTTGGGAGGCAGGAAAAGCCATGATAAGAGGCATCTTAATAGCCGAGGGGACTTATAAAAAGAAAATTAGGCTGTGAAGGGAAGAGGAACTCCAACATGATATCTCGCAACGTGAACGAGACCTCCGCAGGCCACCAACAGATACAGATGCTGCACTAGATCACATCAAGGGGCTTAGAGAGGACCTAAAAGACATCTGGCATGGCAAAGCACGGACACAATTAAGATATCTTAAAAATTCTACGAAAAGGGCGACAAAGCCCACACTAGCATAGAGCAGACAGGGCCGTACATAAAATTAATAATGAACAAGGTATAACACTTACCGACCCCCATGAAATCGTTAAACACTTGGCGAGATTTTACGCCACACTATATCCAGCAGAAGGGGATAGCTTGAGCCCAGATATCGAAAGGTACCTAGCAAAGTTGCCACGTCCCCCGATAACACAAGAACACTTGGGCACGCTAAACAACCCGTTTACCACCACAGAAGTCCATGATGCTATTTCCAATCTAAAAGCAGGATTGGCACCAGGGCAAGATGGCTACACTCCAGCCTTCTATAAAACAAACAGCAACTCGCTCACCTCCGTCCTCACAAAACTTTTCACCTCAGTTTTAACAACACGGCAGGCCCCTCAATCATTTACTGAATCACTGATAGTACTCCCCAAAGAAGGGAAAGATGCTGCGGAATGCTCTTCATACCGTCCAATCTCCCTCATAAACGTGGATGCGAAAATCTATTCCAATACTGTAGCTGCCCGCCTAGCCCAAGTCCTCCCCCCAACAAGTTCACACTGACCAAGTCTGATACGTAAAGGTCAGGCAGGGAGCAGACCACATCCGAAAAACTCTGGATCTCATGGCTGGCCACAAGGACACAGAAGATTGCCCTATCTTATTATAAATTGACACTGAAAAGGCCTTCGACAGCATTGAGTGGCCCTTCCTACGGGCAGTGATGAAGTGGTCGGGCCTAGGAGAGGCATGGACCCAAGGGGCTAAAGCATTATATTGCAACTCCTCGGCCAAAGTCTTAGTCAATGGCATTGCCTCGAACCCCTTTGTGCTGACACGTGGTACGAGACAAGGCTGTCTGCTCTCCCCCTTACTATACGCCCTGGTGGTGGAGCCCTTCGCTCAAGGGGTCCGGTCCAACTGTTTGATTCATGGGATGACACGGGGGGCGGGGGGACGGGAATATAAGCTAGCAATGTTTGCAGACGACATTTTAATGTATCTGACTCTTCCATTAGGCTCTATTCCCGCCCTGTTTGACGACATGAAGAAATATGGAGTACTATCGGGATTTCGAGGTAACCTACAAAAGACAATAGCAGTCCCTTTTAAACACAAACACTGACATTCCTCCCAGCCTGATAGCAAGATGGGGCTTTCAAGTGCAAACACAATCTGTTAGATACTTGGGAGTGGAAATCACTGTTCCCCTAGCAAACCTTTTTGATGCAAACTATGCCCCCGTGGGGAACACCATTAAGCAGGACCTCAACAGATGGGCAAAATTACCCCTCTCCTGGGCGGCGCGGTTTACCTCACTAAAGATGAACGTTCTACCCAGGTTCCTAATCCACTTCCAATCTATCCCGGTGATCGCCTTCGATGCCTTCCTTACGGAGGTCAAACGCACACTACTAGCATTCCTCTGGGCAAACACGAAACCCAGAGTCCTATACACTACTCTGATCTTGCCGAAGGAGAGGAGAAGCATGGGATACCCTGATTTTTCAGACTTTTATAGACCCTCCCAACTTCGGATCCTCAAAGACCGCCTATGGGAAAATCCTGAAAAGCAATGGGTGTCCCTAGAAATCATTTTGCACCAGTCACTGGGGAGGAATGGCTATGGGTTCCCCTTTCTGCCTTCCCCCGAATACGAGAACACCCAGTCTTAACCGTTTTATGGTCACTGTGGCGTCCCTCCCGTTCCATGAAAGGCGTCACAACAAGGGCGTCCCCCCTCAGTTGTATCTGGTCCCCCCCATGCCCCATACGCAATTACCTGAGCGAGGTGCTCTGCTACCAACCCTGGTATGAGGCGGGCCTGGTAAGAGTTGGGCAAATGTGGAGAAAGGGGTCCTATATCTCAAAGGCAGAACTAGATGAAGCCTTGCACAGTGTCACAGTTCCTCCCCTTCTTTATCTCCAGCTTTGAAGTGTCCTTCGAGACCCACGCTGGGTTCTCTCCCTCTGTTGGTCACTTACACCATTTGAACAAATCCTCATCATCCCCCACGCTACCAAAGGGTTGATAGCCCAGTTATACAGTGCACTACTCACTAGGGGTCCCCTCTCACGCCCGACATCCGAAACCACATGGGAAACAGACCTTGAGCTTGTAGACCAACCAGATGCATGGCGAGCTATACACAAGGCTGTGTGGAGCTCTTCAGTATCTGTCCAGTAAAAAATGAACAATGCTCGCCTTCTGATGAGATGGCACTACACCCCCAACGGCTATCCAAGATGTTTCCCGGCGTCACCCCGTATTGCTGGAGGGATTGCAAGGATATTTGTGACTACTGGCACCAATGGTAGAAATGTGGGAAAGTCCAGACATATTGGAAGGAGGTACTGGGATGGATCCAAGCAATAGACTTTATTACCAGGGCACTTACTCCGTTGTTGGTGTTGTTTGGAGTTGAACAAGATGGTGATGACTCATACACGATGCTCTTGCTAAAATTGTTAATTGCAGCGAGAGTGTGTCTTACGATTAAATGGAAAAGTAACACCCTACCCGCCAAATGCGAATGGCTCACAAAAGCTCACTATCTGAGATGGAAGCCTTGCGGCCATCCTTCTGGAATCCTGCACACAAATTGACTCGATCTGGTTACCCTTCAAAGAAGACTACTCGGCATATTGGGACTCCCTAAATACATCAAACTAGTACGGGATTGTGATGTCTCTAGAACTGATTACTGAAACACCAAGCGCATTGTGCAGTAACCAATTCCGAACACACGGCGCTGTGAATTTACTGTGGAAATGTTAATGTCTTCCTAAAAATCTCATGTTACTTTTATGCCTTACGGATCAGTTGGGGGGAGGGGATACAACCTAGGGGAGGGTGAACAAGTTATTGTCTTAGAATTGCAGAATGCCTTCTATCCTTTCCTACCTGTGACCATCACTGTGCAATTAATATGTAACACTGTCACACTTGTTGAAAAACCAATAAAATTACATTTAAAACAACAACAAAAAAGCACACTGCATAGTTGCAGCCGGCCTCGTATCTCTCTGCCACAATGCCGTCATACTGTGGTGCCTGAGTCACTCTAAGATACAGACCTTTTTAGAGGTGCTAACTGATAGGTACTGCCCAGCGAGCAGGACAAGGGGGTGTGTTAGACCAGTGGATCATCCTCACACCTACCCCTTGGCCCCACACTACTTCGTTGCTGGCATCCCCCATTTTCTCCTTTCTCTTACCCTAAAAGCATTGCAGGTAACTTTGTCACGGCACATATGCTGGCTCTTTAGCACCACGTTGTGGCCAGAACATTAATTCATTGTGAAGAGAAGGGCTATTGAGACGCTGAATATTTGGGTGGCATGGAAACTCACAATGTCCTTCTGCTTACCATAATTTTGTCTATCTTTTGTACTACTCCTTCGTAATCCTTCACCTTTGTGATCTCCTTCATCTTTTTCCTTTGTCATAGTCTTTTGTCATCATTCTTCGCTGTTGTGGTGTTTTTTGCTTTGTGTCCCAATGAAATGGCAAGGGAATGAGAGTGAAGGACAGAAGAGTAATGACATTATAGCTTTAAGGAGATTCAGGTACTGGGTCCATAGCAGTCTCTTTGACCACTCCCGCCCTGCGGTACCTGCATGCTTCTTGCACAATTGTGTTTGAACTTGGTGGAACAATTGGTGGAACCGACAGTTGGATGTGATGCTCACTGTGTGAGTTCAAAATAATTTTTAGCTGAAACATTATCTATTGTTGAACTATTTTTTTGACCTTCCCTGCTGCAAAAACATAGTTCGCAACAAGTTGTGAAAGCAGGATATCTACACATGAAAATATCGGTTTACAGGAAGGTAGTAAATAGTTCATGATTATATTAGTTTTACCAAACATCCATTTCCTTCTGTTAAATAGCTTCATGACCTGAAACACCCGGCTAATCCTGCTCTTCCAAAGCTATTGTGAAAGTTCTGCCAGAATTGCATGCGCAGTTGTGCAGCACTTATAGTAATGACTCCATTTGTGTGCTGCTAGATGATTATGTGGAAGACCCCATCGGCTGCTACAGTAAAGGCGGGATAGGAAAATACTTTGTAGCATTTGATTACATTGCTTAACACAATTTGATTAATTTTCGACGGATCTGTTTCTAGTGCAGCACAAGATCGGGTTTCTGCACTTTAGTTTTATCTCATGTGTGTTAAATATACTGTGCATCCTTTTTCCATGGAGTGGCACATTATCCTACACAACTGTATGCCCTTTTTCATTGCTGTCAAATCAGATGTTGACTATGTGGTGTTTTGCAAGCATTTATACATAGAAGTCAGACTGTTCTGAATTAGTGATAAAACTGCTTTTTTTTTATAGATGTGAGCAGCACGAGAAGTTGTCCAGTTCCCCTCGTCCACCATCTCTACTACCTGAAGAACACACCCGAAACAGTGCCTTGCCAACTGATGGAGGTTGCAGCAAAGAACTTAAAGGTATGAATGATTATAACATTCAAGTACAGTAGATTTTCGTCGGTACATTTCTTTCTTTATTTTTCATGTGGTAGGGCAAGGGCGCAGTGTTTGTCGCCACTAGTGGGGAGACATCCAGGACGCTGTGGAGCAACTGCTGGTTTCCCGTTTGGCCACGCCCCCTTGGGGCTCAAGATCCTCTCCCCAGCCCCGCTGCGGTGAAGCCCGCGGTGGGGCAAGGGTGCAGTGTTTGGTGCCACTGGTGGAGAGACATCCAGGATGCTGTGGAGCAACTCTCTGGGTTCCAATTTGGCCATGCCTCCTTGGGGATCATAATCTCCCCAGCCCCGCAGTAGTGAAGCCCGCAGTGGGGCAAGGGCACAGTGTTTGGCGCCCCTGGTGGGGCGATATCCAGGACGCTGTGGAGCAACTCGCTGGTTTCCCATTTGGCCACGCCCCCTTGGGGCTCATAATCCTCTCCCCAGCCCCGCTGCGGTGAAGCCCGTGGCCGGGCAAGGGCGCAGTGTTTGGCGCCGCTGGTGTTCGGCGCATAGGTGAGAGGTCCTACTGGACAACACAGAAACCTGCCTGAGGTGAGAGATGTGAAAGCCATGCACGCCTGCACAGAGACTATCCCCCAAAGCCTGTTCTGAAGTTCACTGGCGATTCTCGTAGCCTTGTTACTCCAAGTCTATTTCTGGAACTCACTCTGCCCCCATTCAAGGAACACATAGCGTCCCCCCTCGTCTCACCCGTTCCCTCATTCCTCTTTTGCCCTGCCCTCCAGGATGTACAGGCTCATCCCTTTCCTAAATCCCAACGCAAGGTCCTGACTGTGAAGAGGCAGTGCCTCAAGGCCGGGCATTTAGAAGGAGGACAAAACTGACTCTGCCATTAGGGGAGAACTAGGGTGGACTGCAAATCCATCTACTGGACCAGTCGTTGACAAGGGCATTGCTGGATTCCCCTTGCCTTTAACTTTATCTGTTGATGCATGCCACCACGACCCTGACCCCCCTCAAGATTCTGGTGCGCCATCCCTGAACTCGCCCTTTGAATCAGTCTGCCACGGTCATGCAAAGTCGCTAGCCTCAGTTTTGGTAATTTTGCCCCTGGAAAGTCTTGTGGGGTGCACCCAACCACTTGACCCCACTTCGGAGCACCATACCCTGGCCCCTGACCTTGCATCGATCACTGGCACACCGGCTGACCACGCCATGTGTACTGAAGCTACAACCCCTATGGTCCCTGTGGTTTGTGCCACTGATGCTGCTGATCCAACTTG
This sequence comes from Ambystoma mexicanum, assembly GCF_040938575.1. Taxonomy (NCBI): domain Eukaryota; kingdom Metazoa; phylum Chordata; class Amphibia; order Caudata; family Ambystomatidae; genus Ambystoma; species Ambystoma mexicanum. Next base: position 932,775,690 of record NC_090939.1, read on the forward strand.
CTCACCTGGGGTTCTGGGCTCATCAAGTCGAGCTTGAAGTGAGCATTTCCCCTCTATAAACTCCAGGGGAAACTCTTTTCTTCGCCTATCCTCGCTCAGAGCCCATAACCACATATGCCATGAGGCAGACCACGGTCCCGACTTGTCAGCTGAGGACGCCTGTCCAACTGGGTGGTGTAATTGTAACCTGGTGCTTGCTGAGTTTCGGGCTGAGCTGACAGCCATTAGGAAACTACTCCTGGTTCTAGCAGGTAATCAGGAGAATGGAGACAAAAGGGTGCAGGAGGAATCTGTTGCTACTTCCCATGTGATTAAGTGCTCCTCTAATTTATTCCCGGAGTATACCAAGGCTCAGGATTTCATGTATCCAGTATCCACTAAAGATCATGCTGCTCCTTATTGTAGGGCACACAGGAGATTGCCCTCCATGCCTGTCTCTTGGGAACCCAGAACCAAGCCCATGAACTGTAGCATTGCACCTTTCCCCAAGTTATTGTCTTCCTCCACTTCGAAGCAAGCCTCACAGCCTGCACCAGGGCGAACTCCAAATGTCCCGGGACCACACATCCGACACCACAGAGGCAACACATATGAGAGATATGCCAAGGGTGGGTCCGGACCTACTACAATATACTTACATGGGGTTCAAAAACCTTTGGAGCTTAAGTCTGAACCAAGAGACGCTTTGTTGAATAAGTGCCTGCATTGGCTGCGGTCCGTGAGAGGCTGCATGTTTGTTTCAAGAGAATCTATAGTGGGATGCTCTAGAATCCGAGGCAAGGGTTTCAACTCACACTGTCAAGTTGGTCTTTTGGGATGGCAGACTGGCCAAAGGGATCCTGGAAATTACTGGGTGTGATGGTTGGCTGACAACGGGTGTGATCTTATCTAGCCAGTATCCCCAACAAGTTGCTGCTTGCCGCTGGGGAAAAACCCAAGTTAATAACCCCCTAACCGGTGCAAACTTTTCTCCTTTGGGATAGAGAACTGGGGTTCACTGTAGTTGAACTGTATGATTGGGGGCAATTTTGAATAGGGCCGTCTTCTCCAGTATGGGGTCTGGCATGGATTCACATGCTCATGAATATTCCCCGTCGTCAGGCTGGGAATCCTCGGTAAAGAAAAAACCAGTATCAGTTTCGTTTCTGATCTGTCTTTCGTAGTAATAACCAATCACTGGTCTCTGCGTCATACTGACCACAGCCAATGACTGCCCTCTACCTAAGCACCGCCTCCAGCAGCCATCTTCAGATTTTTACCGCACGTTCATGTGTTGGGATCCTCGTGCTATTGCTCTCGAGAGTTAGTGCTATTTTTTCACGTTTTTTTCTCAAAAACTTCGTTTTTTCGGTCAAAAGAGCCTCAAGCTCCACCGACTCACCATCCGATCAACGGGGACCCGTTTCGGATTCGTCTGCGCCCCTCAAGGGTGAAGATTTCGTCGAGCTACGCTTTTGGAGGACTCCAGAAGTTTCTCAGGCCCGGCCATGGCCCAGGAGAAGGGAAGCTCGACGCCCGGAAAGCTGTTCAGGGTCTGCCCTGGATGCCAGCTGCAGAACGTCTTCAAGGAGGACGAACACTTTTTTTGTCTTTACTGCCTACATGAGGACAAGACGCACGTGGAGAAGGACTGTGCGTTTTGCGGCAACATGTCGGAGCGGACCATGAAGGACCGCCATCAACGTCTCGCCAACTGGCTAGAAGGGAAGAGCCCGTCCGGTGAGAAGAAAAGGAAGAAATCCGAGCGGTCTTCTAAGACCTTTGAGGACGCCCCGGCGACGGGGGTCCAACATAAGGCCAAGCACCGCGAGTCCGCTGGCACCGGGAGCGCCGAACGGTCGGGCTCTACGGGCGCCAGGCAGGGCGCACCCTCCCCAGCACCATCAACCACGAGCCAACGCTCTGGGTCGGGTAAGAGGAAGGCCGAGCACCCGGCGAAGCTCCTGGAGAGGCCCCGGTCGAGCTCGAAGGCGGAGGGGGAGCGAGGCAGTGCCCCCCCCCCCCTCAAGGATAAGGCGGTGAGCGCACCTAAGGTGGTGAAGGCCTTAATCCATCCGGCCAAGCCCTCTATCGAAACTGTCGCGGCGGCCCTGGCTCAGCCTGTGGAGGCTACACCAGTGGTGGCGACCTCGGGGCTCAGAGTCTCCCTGCCACCTCGGAGGGAGTCCTCTTTTGTGCCCATCGATAGGACCCCCGTGAAATCCCCCGTGGGGAATAAAAAGGGGGGGCAGGGCGTCGTCGTAGATTCGGCCTCAACCTCGGAGGAGGAACTGGTTGAGGTCTTAAGCCACGGCCTCGGCGTGGAAGAAGACCGGCCCGTCGGGATGGATCCCGACGCAGGTGACGACGACCCCTGATCGCCCGTCGGATTTCCCTCTGCCAGCTCCGCGAGACAACTCGGCGGCCATTTTGTTGGCTATACAGTCCTTATGCTCTGAGATAAGGACGAGACTACCGTTGCCGACGGAACCTCTCCCGTCGGGGGACCCAGAACCGGGACCTTCTGGTGTTCCCCCTACCAAGAAAAGAAGGATCCACCCTCCACCTCCTTTTCAGCCGTCGCGCCCCTTCCAGCCCTCCTCCCCGTCCACCCGAGGGGATGATACGGGGACTGACACGGCAGCGACGGGTACGGACGACGAGGTATACAACGAGGATGTACCGTCGTCGCCTCCCACCAGGGCTCCTCCGCCCGACGAGATTGGATCGTTCCACTCAATGATCGCCAGGGCATCCGAGTTTTTCCAACTCTGCCCTGAGGAGAAGAAGAAGGAAGGTTTCCTTTATCAGCGGCGCGAGGCCAAGAGGAAGACGGTCCTCGCGGTGCCTCTATTGGACGACATTTGGGATGAGGGCCTCACCCTCCTCAAGAACCCGTCCACGACGCCAGCTAGAAGAGACCAGTACGAGAAAAAGTACTGGGTCCCGGACACGGCCCCCCTGTGCCTCCGGGCGCAGCCTACCCCGGACTCCGTCGTCTCCGCGGCGGCCAGGAAAAAAGCGGGGGGGGGTGCGGCCTCCACATCGACTTCCCCACCGGACGGCGAGGGAAAGAAATTGGACGCTATGGGACGCAGAGTCATCTCGTCTGCAGCGACGACGATTAAAGCTGCCAACGCCTTGGCTATCGTGGCCCGATACGACAGGGAGCTCTGGTACAAACTGGCTCCCCTGCTGGACTTCTTGCCGGACGACAAGAGGGCAGAGGCCCTGGAGATCCTGCAGGAAGGTGAGATGGCTTCGGACCACGCCATTACCGTTCCGACGGACATCGCCGACACTGGGTTCCGCCAGTTGGGCAACGGCGTTTGCCTTAGGCGGCGTGGATGGCTCAAGGCTACGGACTTCCGTCAAGACGTTCAGACCAGAGTCCTGGACATGCCCTTCGATGGGAACAACCTGTTTGGGAAGACGGTGGACGATTCCCTTCAGGCCATTAAAGCGGACACCGAGACGGCCCGGGCCCTTGGAGTTCTGCAACAGCGACGGACGCCCTTTCGGAGCAGCGGAGGCAAGGGTGCCTCCAAAGGTTCCGGCGGCGGTTTCTCCTCCTACCGTCAAGCGGCCCGCTCGTCATCTCAGGAGGCCTACAGAGGACGAGGCAAGCCTGGCGGACCCCGCCGTCGTCGCCAAGGACAAGGCGCTAAAGCCTCGTCGAAGCAGGATTGAACCGGCCGGGGGGTCGGGCCCCCACCGAAGCACCCCGGTGGGAGGCCGGCTGGCGAGCTTCGTCAGCGTGTGGGAGTCCATCTCCACCGACCGTTGGGTGCTGGACGCCTTGGCCCGGGGCCACGCGCTCGAGTTTCAAAGAAAGTGTCCGCGCGTCCCCCCCGTGGCCAGGAAAGAACTTCACGTCCCTCAACTTCTCCTGGAGGTGAAGGCGATGCTCAAGAAGGGCGCCATCAAACTCGTCCCAAAGAGGCTTCGGGGCTCCGGAGTCTACTCGAGATACTTCCTCGTGAAGAAGAAGACGGGGGGATGGCGCCCCATCCTGGACCTGCGACGTCTGAACAAGTTCATCAAGACGCAAAAGTTCCGGATGGTCACCCTCCAGCACGTCCTGGGTCAGCTGGAGGAAGGAGACTTCCTGTCGTCGTTGGATTTGGAGGATGCCTACTTCCATATTCCCATCTTGAAGGGGCACCGAAAATTCCTCAGGTTTGTGGTCCAAGGGCGGCATTACCAGTTCAAAGCCCTCCCCTTCGGTCTACGGTCGGCACCCAGGGTGTTCACCAAGTGCCTCGCACCGGTGGCGGCTCAGCTGCGCAGCGAAGGGATCCACGTCTACCCCTACCTGGACGACTGGCTCATCCGGGCCAAGTCAAGGGAGCTCGCCGTGGTTCACACGGCAAGGACCGTCCAACTTCTCACGGACCTGGGATTCTCCGTGAACTACGCCAAATCCCACCTGGTACCCGCGCAAGACACTCTGTTTCTGGGAGCGAGGCTCAACACAGTGTCCCTTCTGGCCTCCCCGTCGGAGGAGAGGACCAGGACCATCCTGGGCAAGGTGCAGCGGATGTTGGTGGCCGACGCGGCCAAGGTGAGGTCCATCAGGTCCCTCCTCGGAATGATGTCTTCCTGCATCTACCTCATTCCCATGTGCAGGCTCTGGATGCGCCCGTTGCAGGAGTTCCTGGACGCGCGCTGGATCCAAACGACGGGCAGCTTCGAGGAAAGGATCACACTCGACGAGAGTTTCCGACGAGCGATCCGGTGGTGGGGCACCCGCGCGCATCTGACGGCGGGCATGGACTTCCAGACCCCAGCCCACCAGGAGACAGTGACCACGGATGCCTCCCTGGAAGGGTGGGGAGCGCACACCGAAAATCTGCACGCAAGGGGCCTTTGGCTCCCGACGGAGAAATCCTTACATATCAACGTCCTGGAGCTCCGTGCAGTGTTTTGGGCCCTCAGGTCCTTCCTTCCGTCCCTCAAGGGCAAGGTGGTGAGGATCTTCACCGACAACACCACCACCATGTTTTACATCAGAAAACAGGGCGGAACCAGGTCCCCAGCACTGTCCAAGGAGGCGCAGGACCTGTGGCATTGGGCAGTCGCCCAAGGGATGTTTCTGGTGCCGTTTCATCTGGCAGGGATAAGAAACACCATCGCCGACTCACTCAGCAGGGAGCTGCGCTCGTGCCACGAGTGGGAACTACGACAGGATCTAGTGGATCGCCTCTTCCGACGGTGGGGCACACCCCAGATCGACCTGTTCGCGACGGCGACGAACTCCAAGTGCCGGAGGTTCGCCAGCAGGTTTCCCCAGGCGAGGAGCATGGGCGATGCTTTCTCGTTCCCCTGGGAGGGCCTGTTCCTCTACGCGTTCCCTCCTTTGCCACTGCTAATCCGGCTCGTCAATCAGCTCAAGAGGTCACAGTGCAGGATGATCCTCGTCGCACCTGCGTGGCCGAGGCAGATATGGTTCCCGGACCTTCTGGACTTGTCAGCGTCCCCGCCAATCAAGCTGCCGGTGGACGCGGATCTCCTCTCCAGGGAAGGAGGCGCCATCCTCCACCACGACCCGAAATCGCTGAACTTGCGGGCCTGGCTCCTGCAGCGCTAGAGTTTGGAGGATACGACATACCGGCCGACTGCAGACAGGTTCTTGCAAAGGCCAGGGCGTCCTCAACTCTTAAATGCTACGGACACAAATGGAAGAGGTTCTCTGTCTGGTGCCACGCACAGAAGATTAACCCTCTACGGATTACGGCTCCCCAAGTTCTGCCGTACCTGCTGACGCTGGCTAAAGCTGGACTGGCACACGCGTCCATCAAGATTCATCTTGCTGCGATCTCCCGATACACCAGAACCACGGGACGGACGTCCTTGTGGTCTCATCGTCTGGTGAAAGAGTTCATGAAAGGACTGTTCAGATCGGTCCCGCCGGTGAAGGCTCCGGCCCCGGCGTGGGAGCTCAACGTGGTGCTGACCAAGCTCATGGGACCTCCGTTCGAGCCTCTGCACTCGGCCCCGTTGAAGTTTCTGTCGTGGAAAACAGCGTTTCTTGTGGCCATCACCTCCGCACGACGGGTGGGAGAGATCCAGGCCCTTTCCTGCAAGGCCCCGTACTTGACTTTTCACGACACGAGGGTAGTGCTCAGGACGCACCCCTCCTTCATGCCCAAGGTACCGTCGGACTTCCATCTCAACGAACCGTTGGTGTTGCCTGTATTCTTCCCGTCGCCTTCGTCGCCGGCTGAGAGGACTTTGCACTCGCTGGATGTGGCTAGAGCGCTGAAGTTCTACATGGACCGCACGAAGTGTTTTCGAAAGACGTCACAACTCTTTGTGAACTTTGGACCTGTCAATCAGGGGAAGGCTCTCTCGAAGGCTTCCATTTCCAGATGGCTCTCTGGCTGTATCATGTCCTGTCATCGGTTGGCAAACCGACCGCTGCCCGGCCGTCCGAGAGCCCATTCCACCAGAGCGATTGCAGCTACCACGGCGTTCCTTTCTGGTGTGCCCCTGCTGGACATATGCAGGGCTGCTACGTGGAGGTCGACGCACACCTTCACGAAGTTCTACTGCGTCGATCGGGATTCCAGGGAGGAGTCCAGGGTCGGCCAAGCAGTGCTGCGCAACCTGTTCGCCTGAGGTGAGCCTGGTGAGGAGGTAAGATGCTTAATGTTGAGTTGATGCAATGCTTAATGTTGAGCCTTTGCCACCTCCCGTGGTTGTGCATGTGTGTACTGCTATGTATTCTTTATTCATGAGCATGTGAATCCATGCCAGACCCCATGCTGGAGAAGGAACAAGTTACTTACCTGTAAATGTTGTTCTCCAGCATGGGTCTGGCATGGATTCACATGCGAACCCTCCCGCCTACCCCTCTGCGGCTCTTCACTTGGTCATACTGTCACTTCACGTGCTTCCAAATCTGAAGATGGCTGCCGGAGGCGGTGCTTAGGTAGAGGGCAGTCATTGGCTGTGGTCAGTATGACGCAGAGACCAGTGATTGGTTATTACTACGAAAGACAGATCAGAAACAAAACTGATACTGGTTTTTTCTTTACCGAGGATTCCCAGCCTGACGACGGGGAATATTCATGAGCATGTGAATCCATGCCAGACCCATGCTGGAGAACAACAGTTACAGGTAAGTAACTTGTTCCTACTCCTACTGGTCCTCCCTCCACTGTTTGCCTTCCTCTTGCTTCCTATATTTATGTTCTGTTTTGTTGTGATCTGATTTTGTATGTTTAGCAAATGTATATGTTAGAATGCACTTTGATTGCTTGACGGCCGAATAAAGTTATTGATGATGGTATATCACCAATTCGTTACTCAATTGCATATCAGTACGTTTTTAGTGTTACATGTTGAAGGTCATTTAGTGGTCTTGCTAGGGAGCTTCACATACATTCACTTGTTGACCATTTCAATTACAATAACCTTTAGAACAGTCGCTGAGGTAGGAGCAGTCTGTGCAGTCGCGACCTCCCTGAGCTCCAGTGTTCCAGTTATTTGCCTGGATATATGTTTACCAGATCTACTGTTTTCCTTGCTGTGGGAGGATCCTTAAAAACCCCCCTCAGGCCGCTCCGCGGCCGCGGAGCTAGTCGCTGAGGTAGGAGCAGTCTGTGCAGTCCGTGCCAGGACTTGCCAGACATGCCTCCCCTCCCCCCCCCTCGGCGGCCCTGGGGCCCAAACTACCCAAATCACAAACAATGACAAAGCAGCAAACCGAAGAAGCAGAAGGAGAAAGAGCTAAACAAACTCTCTGCAGCTCTAAACCAAACTTAAATAGAACTGACCAATATCCAACCTGTTCTCCCCAACGAAGCCGCTTGCAATCTGCACCATCAAAACTTTGCAAGCAGCCGAAATCACAGTGCGAAGTTGAGGACCTCTCTGGCTATTCCCGCGTGCCTGGAGGCTACGGAAGTACCAGCAGCTTCAGTGCAAAAACCCACCCCCTGCTGCAGAGCACTGGAGCCAACTCAGACTCCCTCGATTCTACTGATGACCATTGTGTCAATGAGCCACTGTGTCAAGCGGACACCTTGCCGAAATCCATTAGCGCTGGAAATTCCTTTCTCCTCAAGCCAGATGCTCAGCTGGCCCCGACGCCTTTGACCCCGAGGACCGGAGGGTCTTCGGTGCCGGAGCCTTCATCAGCCGCGACACAACACATGGCAATTACAGAAACCTCAGAAGCGAAAATTTGCCCGGCCTTGGGCACGAAAAACAACGGTGACGCTCGAGGAGCTTTGCAGGAGCCACTTAGCGAAATGCCAACAACATTACTGGTGACAGTTTCCACTCAGGTGACCCCAACTGTTATCCGCGATCAGCCCGGATTTAGAAACGGATCTTCGGGACCCAAGGGAATCCCCCCGGGCTGTCTTACCTGGTGGCTCCCATGTCAGTGCGGGCGGTTCCCAGTCTGATCTCCTGGCTTCAGCATCTGCAGACTGCCGCATGCTCCCCGAGGAAGGCGGTGCGCCAGCAAGAAAGACGCGCCGGTAAAACGGCTGTGTCAGAGAGGATGACTCGTTCATTGCAGAAATGCTTCTGCCGCCTGACGACGGCTCAGCGAGCAAAACAGCCCCTCTGACTTCCCTTCTCAACCCTTCTTTGCAGGAACGCCAACGCACGCGGGACGGCCAGCCGATCCAAAGAAACGGAGAATTGTGTCCTTTCAGCGAAGAACAAAACTCAACTAACAATATTTCACACAAATCGCAAGAAAAGAGCGTTGAGCCCTGAAGTGGGCCTACCAAAGCCAAAAAATCAACGGGAAATCATTGCAGCTAAGAAGAGGGGAACGAGCAGGAAAAAGGCTCTAATTAGCAAACAGAAGAAAACCTTCGCCAAAATGGCCCAATTAACCTCACTGAAAGACTTCTTTACGAAACAAGGCAAAAGGAACCACGACCAAATGGCCGAGCTCTCCGACGCTGAGATTTTAGAGGCCATAAAGGAGCCTCCGCCGGCCACAAAAATAAGGAAAATTAACAGTACAACCGCTCCAACATCAGCAGGCCTGACAGAACCCATCGGGAAGCATCTGGAAATAAAGGATGCAAAGAGCAAACCCTCTGCAGTTTCAGAAGCCCTGACCAGCGAAAATGTAACGAGTTAGGTCCTGCCCTTTACCCACCCTTCAAAAACCTCTAACAAGACCAATGACCCTGAAAAATGGCGGAAACTCGGGGCCCAATTCCCCCAGCGGAATCCGTGAGAGAACCGGACTTGAGAAAGCCCCTGAACAGCCTTTACCGTGCGAAGGGCCCTCCAGCCCCGCCTCAAAAGGCAGCCCAAGTTACCATCACGCTCCTAACTCCTGGCAAAGGAAGCCTTTAAGCCATCTAATCAGCAGGATGTGAGCCTGGGAAAAGACTATGACCGACCATCCCTGGGCAGACCTGAAAGACATTCAACACCCCAACCGTTCCCAGCCCACGTTCGAAATCTCGCCTCCTCGCCAAGCTCAGCCCAGAGACACCTGAGCCTGGGAAATCAATCATCCCTTGCCCAAAAAGAAACTCCATCGAAGTCAAAAGACTTGACAACCATCATGTCAGCCCTAACCATCGCACTGAACCCTTTCTGCGACTTTATACGACAGTCAAAGAGATCAAACAACCATAATAGCGACGATGCATACAAAACTCACCTATTTAGAAGGCTTCATCCAAGGGATGTAAAAAAGACTAGCCAGCCTAACAACTCCGCTTACCAATTCTTAGTGCATGCAAAATGAATCAGAAAATTCACAAACCAATATGGCCCAAGCCAAAGAGGCAAAAAAGCTCCACAAAGAAATCCCAAAGTACCCAAACAGGTCAGAAAAAATTATACCCAGCGACTAAAAAGAATTTACACTGGGACAACTTCAGCATTTTCAATTCCTCAAATGGCTCAGTCTTCCAAAAGCGGTAGGTCTTCTTTTTCAAGGAAAGCTCATCGAGCAAAGTGCAAACAGACATCTATGCCTTGGAAGACACCCCAGTAAGAAACAACTGGTGGGGGTCTTGCAGAAGACAGAGTACGCCGGAACCTACTCTCATTGCTCAGAGATCGCCAAAAAAAAAAAAAGCCCTCTTGAAAATAATCGATCCATCGGGCCAGTCAAAACAGCCAGTCGACCAGGCTGACCAAAGCCAGTCGCCAGACCATCTTACAAAACCGAAGCCCTTGACGGGAAGGAAAACACCAGAAACCGTTCGGACGGCATCAAAAAGGGGCAAAACTTTGCGAGAGCCCAACTCTCCATCCCCTAAGACAACAGAAGATTTTCTTGCAGACTCATCTTTAATGAATCTCTCGCAGCACCTGGATGATACTGCGCTAGGTGAGGACGGTAGAACTCAAAGGACTCCGCCGACCGTCAGATCCACCCACAGACACCATGCAGCAACGGAGCGAACACCTAAACTACATACAGGGCAGCGCCGGAGATACCCGCAAGAAGCAGTGCATCGCAGCACTAAGCGGCTGGAAGAGCTGGAATACAATAGAGCCAAAAGAGCATCATCGAGAAATCCTCCTAACCACCACCGAGACAATAAGGAACCGTTCTTAAAACACAAAAGTGCAGCTAATCAATCAGATGAAGAACTGACTAGTAGAAACAGTCCCCGCAAATTTTTGCGTAGGGGCAGGTCTGAGGAGACTAGACAACCACCAGTCGGGAAAGGAGAGACTTTTCACCATCAATCTCAACCCTGAAGTTAGAACAATCGGCCAGGAACAAAGACGAAATGGTACTAAATCGTAGAATGGTAAGGCACACTTTCAGCAAAATTTCGGCACTCAAATACCTGAAAACGAAGACTACCTGAGGATTGAACCTTATCACAGGGGGGAAATAGCCAAAGCATACATTCATGTTAGAAAACCGCACTTCCATCCTCCATGAACAAAGCCTCGGACGAGCTGACCTCACAGGGTTTTCAACTTTCAACGCTAACAACATCTTGAACAACCTCTGTAGCCCCAAACAATAAGTTAAAACAATCATCAAATAGAACTTACCACAAGTCCACAGCAAGAGACCCCACCAAAGCGGGTTGAGTGACAAAACGCATACGACGCCCCGATTACCCAGTCATAGCCGGAACCACCAATGCGAGAGTCAGGCACAAAAAAGGACCAACTGCTCAGATTCGAGCTCAGGACTGACAAACACAACCAACCAAACTAAGACATCCAGATCCCAAAGCAAACCCAGCATCCCGCCGCTCACAGTACCCAATAAGAAGTCGGACGGGTCTGGAACCAAACCTAACAACGTGGAAGGAAGCAAATCGCTAACAGTGCCTCTTGAACAACTATGGGCATGGCTCCCTAAACAGTTGTCAATTAGAAGCCACAAATAGCAGTTTGCTACCGACGGACTTGCGACACAACCGTCAGGAAAGCCGGAAAAATCTGTCCTACCGGCAACGGTTTTAACTATGGGATCTTGGAACACACGCGGGTTCCGGCACCTGATGCAAAGAGGCGACGTCAATCTGAGTGATTACGATATCCTGGCTCTACAAGAGACCTGGCTCTCAAACTCCATATCTTGATGGTTTCAACATGGTGGTCTCGCCGGCATAGAAAAATGTCCTGAGCCGCCCGTCAGCAGGAATTCTCCTTGCTATTCAATCAGACAGAGGAATCACACTTGAACAGACCGTGTCAGTCTCCAGAACCCATCTAGCAGTTCTTACCAGCTGGTTATTGCCGGATCCCGTGAAAAAAGGAATCACTATGAAACTCCAGATTGCAATAATAGCTGTCTACTGGAACCCTCAAATTATAGAGGACAACGCTTTTCTGAATTCTATTGAAGTGACTATAGACCGGCTATAGACAGAAAAAGAAGTGTCCGCTCTGATAATCTGCGGAGACTTAAACGCGAGATGCCCCTCAACCGCGAGTGCCATTAACCATGGCACTACTTCAGCACAAAACCGAGGAAAACGTTGGGCGAAGTTGATGAAGTCAATGGGTTGCGCAAATCTGTCCCTCGCATTTCCCAATCCAAATCGATGCCCAACATGGGAAAACCACATGTCATACTCCACCATTGACTATATCTTCGCAAGTAACTACATGCTCATTTTGGCCACCTCATTTGAAGTCATAAAAACGACTGCAAGTGATCACAACCTGATTAAAGCCACCTGGACCGTGTCCCCTCCGGAAGTCACATGGACAGAAACCCAAATAGAGAGCAACCGACAGAGATCCCGATTAAAACTCACTGAGCACAGAATAAAAGAACTAACAGTCAGATACAACAGTCTGGATAACAAAGCCACACAAGGGCTTTCCGAACTGGACTATGAGCCCTTGTTGAGCCCCTATAAATTGAGGACAACAAAAAAACCTCATTCAAGTGACCAGTTTGCACACCAATATGACAAGCAACTAGTGGTGAAAAGAGCAGGAATAAGACGTCTAAAGGGAAAGGCAAGAATCGTAAACACCGAAGCCGCCCGTCTGGAATGGCAAAAGGAGTCAGCCCTGTACAAAGCCTGGCTAAGAAGTCAACGGCTGTCCCTCTACCAAAAAGACTCTGAAGCAATGCTTGCAAAAATGGGAGGAAAGAATGCAAGAGCCTTCTGGTCACTGATCAAATCTTCAGGTGCCCACGCAGAGCCGTCCCTGACTAACAGAGTGAGCGAATCTTGTTGGACGGCCCACTTCAATGAGGATTTTGGAGGCCCCATTGAAATCGCTGAAAGCGGGAACTTCGACATAAGCGAGGAATGGGCAGACGTTGCAGACAGAGTCCATCTCAATAGACATAAGTAAGTTAAACTCAAGGGCCCCGGGCCCGGATGGAGTGACAAACGCAGACCTGAAAAATTTCCTGGAAGAATGGTCCATCTTTCTCTGTAAAATCTTCGAAACCTGTGCGAAGAGCCGCCTATTGCCGAGGTCTTGGACACCAGCAGTGGTTGCCCCGATTTTTAAGAAAGGCGACAGAAAGAACAAATCCTCAAAACTATCGCCCAATTGCACTTTTAGATGCAATTGGGAAAGTGTTCGCCTCCCTCCTGCTACGCAAATTCCAACTTTGGTTCAAGGCGTCGAGCCTCAACGACCTGTTTCAGCCAGGCTTCCGGAAAAACTCTGGTACCATCGTTAACATCATGCTGATCAGTACCCTCAAAAGCAAATCACAAGATGGAGTCGTACAGTTGTTCCTCGCATTTGTAGACCTCTCTCAGGCTTTTGATATGATAGATTGGCCTCTATTGTGAACCAAACTGGCAGCCGCTAAATGTCCGAAGGCAATACTGAACCCAATAAAGGCCCTTCACACGAGCACATCAATGCGAGTAAAGTTGAATACAAAATGCCTATGTTCAGAAGAAATTCCTACGACCAGGGGTGTCAAACGGGGCTGCCCTCTCGCCCGGCCCTATTTACAGCCTTCCTAGGAGACTTTAATGTCACGGCAGCAATGGCGAAAAAGTTTCCCTCTGAAAATAGGAGAAGTGGCAACCGGAAGACTACTCTACGCGGACAACATTACCTTGGCCGATCAAACTCCTATCGGTCTACAGAGACAATTAACTAACCTAGCAAGCTACATTAAATCGAACAAACTACAAATCAACGTCAAGAAAACAAAATTAATGATTTTGGGGAAAAATCAAAAAAAGAAAACCAGCTCCAACTCGAAGTTCCCGCTTTGGCAACTAGACAGCAACCGCATTGAAGTTACGACGGAATTCAAATATCTGGGCGTTATGCTGGACAATTCACGTTCCAAAACCTGTATGCAGCGCTTCATATGGTCGAAAGTAAGATCTTCAGCAACCCAAGCCCAAATGCTAAATAACAAATTTGGCAGGTTCTCCATGATTCCGCTACTAACCTACTATAAGTCTAAAGTGGTTCCCAGCTTGCTGTACGGAGCTGAAGCCATGCCAGCACTATCAGAGGCGATCTGGACTAAGATTGAAGGCTTCTTTTGGAGATCAGTCCTGTCCTTACCTAACTTCACATCCATGTCAGCCATCAGGAGAGAGCTAGATCTGGTTTCCTTAGAGGCACGGGCAGAAAACAACAGTATGTCTCTCTACAGAAACATCTTGCTTCCGAAGCTTCGCCTCTGTACAGCTTGCTCCAAAAAGAACTCCAGTCAGGAAGATCAAAAATGCTAACAGCCTGGGCCTCAAAGAGAAAATCAAAGCTGGAATCTGTTGCATGCTCAGAGACTGAACTACTGCAGAACCCACTGAGAATTAAAAAAAAACTTGAGGAACTAGACTAGATCATGACGCAAGAAACAGCGGCAAAAAACAAGCTCCTAAAGCATCTACCACCCTTTGCTAGGAAAATCAACGATCCAGCGGAAATTTACAAATAATTCCCAAGCAAAAAAACGAGGCCGAAACTGAATCAATTCGCCATCTAGTAACTTCATGCACGGCACTCCAACACGAGAAAGCTATCTAAAGCCGGTCCTGGAGCCCTACGGGGCGCCTGAAGAATCGAGCTGGTAGGCCCGCATGATTAGTGGCCAAAAAACTGCCTGGACCATTGCGACCACCAAAATCCTACAGTCAGCGCTGGAAAAACTTGACCGAGTCCAAGACTGGGACGGAAAGAGGAAAAGACATCTAAGAACTGCAGACGGGAGTAAACAGCAAAATAAAACTGCATAAACACGTGAACCAGGAAAAGAAAGGAAATATAAAAGGAAAGCAATGAAAGTCCTCAAGAAGCAGCTTCAGTTTTTTAAAAACAATTAATTTTGTTAACATAAAAAAAATAAAAAATGACCTTTAGAACATTCAATCCAGTCCGCTGCCATGCCCAGCAATTGCTCTGCTTTTTTGTGTTCTACAGGATAAAAGTATTGTTCACAACTAGATGTGTAAACCCTGCAAATCACTGCTCAGATATTCATAATATATAACAGTTCAAAATGAGTACGCATTTTAATTTGATGATGGAACCTGAATGCATCTTTAATTTTGTCTGTGTATCTAGGTAAGGACATTAGAAGTATCTCCCATTTCTTCAAAAATTCTTGTTTGGACTGAGTGCTTGTGTGGCTATTCTGTCGGATTTTGGACAATTTAGCTATTACCCATCCTTCTAAGTCAGATATCCACATCCTATCCTGTAGACCTTGTTTCTTTTTCCATGACATGGCTAATCTTCTAATGGCTAATACGTTAGCCAGGAACACAAATGGTTGCAGGCCTTTCTTCCTATGTGTTCTGCGGTGTAAGCCTAATGGCACCCCCCGCACCCTTGGTGCGTCAGGGACCTGCTCCACTCCTGCATCCATTATGCTGTGATCTTTGGACATTTCAGAGCATGGGCATCAGATCTGCATTGTGTAATCAGCATTTGGGGCAATTATAGGGTGTGGTAGGGAAAATCTAGGTTAACCTTCAGGGGGTAAGGTATAATTTGTGTAGGAGATTTTATTGGATCAATTTAAACCACTGATTGCATGATACTATCCTACAATGCAACAGTATTGTATCCCACTGTGTGTAATCAAATGTGAATCCCAGGTAATTTTCCCACACATTGAGCACCTTGATTCTAAGTGTTTTTTGCTTTTCCAGCAGGGAGTCCTATATTATTCGGCAAGCTTCCCCTCTCTCGTGTAATGTGATTTGCATAAAGTCATTTGGGGTTCCTCAGGCAACTCAATCCAGAAGTGCTTAGAGGTTCTTTTTACTTTTTAGCGTTAAGTAGGTTAGGAATTGCCCTGGGGGCATGTCTTATGTGTTTTGGATTGTTGTATCTGACCCGACACCTTCGCGCCAGACACTTACAAAGTCAAGAGAATATTTCTCTCAATAGATTCCACAAAGTCTGTTAGTCAGAATCCTGTGCAGTTCCCTTGGGGAACCCTGCAAACAGATTAAGATTACAGGAGTAAGCAGTAAACCCAATTGGTAGCAGTCTGTACCACCCAGATTTACCTGGTAGCTGTGGCTGAGCAGTCAGACTTCTCTCAAGAAGAGTTAGGCAGTATACAGAGGATACACAATAGGGCCAAAAACACAGTAGAGCAAGCAAACACTGGCCAGAGCTTGGTATCAAAAGTATATAATAATTTATTTAACACACACTTTAGAAAATACACTAGCACTATAAATCAAAAGCAAGTTCCAACGCAATCAGAAAAGTATTCACACCACCCTTAGCAATTACTAGACAAGTCTAAGTCAAAACACCACTTTTTGTCAAAACAGAGGTGAGCGCGTAACCTAGATGGCACTCCAATAATTAGGTTAAAGGGAGAGAAAAAGGCAGGTCATAAAAATAAAACAGTTCCCAACACTTTTAAGAGACAAAAACAAGATACTGAAGGCAGAGTATACTGTAGAGCCAAAGTTCATAGGTCAGGCCCACTTTGAATGGAGCAAGGCAAAATGTGCCCAAGATCACACGGTTTAGAAATGCATTCAAGTCTTTGTAGAAATGTTCAAAAGAGGTTGGGGTGATTCAACAGATAAAGTTAGTAGGTCGGGGGCCAGCCCAGTTGGAAAGCCAAGGATGTAATGGTCACCTTTAGCAATCCGAAGAAAGTGAGGCCAGGCAGAACACAGTACCTTAAGGAGTGAGGAAGCTCCAGCTGTGGCAGTTGTTCCTGGCAGCGGTTGCAGTTCGTGGTGTCGACCAGGGGAAGAGAGGATCTCGTTGAGGAGGAAACTTGGAGTCTTTGCACCTCCCAGGGAAGAAACCAGCCGCAGAGTTCGTCGGTTAAAAGGTGCGTTCCTGGTATTCGCGGTCACAGTGGTGAAGCTTGGCTATCCGGCCGCCGGGGTGCTTGGCACGTGCGATTCGGCCAAGAGACGTCCTGGAAGGTGAAATAGCGAACTGGTTGATCCCACCAGCTCAGAGGAAGAAGATTCTTTCAGCAGAAGATCTCTTGTCGTCGGGAAAGTGGTGAGGTTGTTGCAGCAGGGCTCCACCGGTGGTGTCGTCGTTGCAGATGACTCAGCTTCTTCCCGCTTTGGATTTCTTGGGTCCTGTGGCGACTTCTGAAGTTCCAGTCCCAAAAGCCCGGCTTTTATGCAGAAAAACCCCCATTCAACAGCCTAGCTGTCACTCAAACATGCTAAGTGGTGAGCCGGGCGGCTCACCTCTGGCCCAATCAGAATAGAGTGCAACTTGGGTTGCTAAGGCAACGCAGTCCAGGGTGCCAATTCCCCCACCCACACATCCTGTGGAACCCAGACAGAGTGGCACCAGTTGGAGGGCTTCTTTGGAGAAGCCCGCCAAAAAGTGGTACAAAGGGCCCGACCTTGGTTGGAGTTAGAGACGGACACGAACGCCATTTTAGAAGAGTTCTGGAAAAAAGACCCAACCGGTGATTTAATATTAAATAAATAAACCAGCGGTATCTTTAACATTGCACCAAAAAGTGGTTCGTTTAAAATCAATGGGAAAATTCCATAGGAAATATTCCGGTGTAATATTTTGCGTGGTAACCACTGCCACCCGCCAGAAACTCGACAAGGGGGGACTGGACAGTGCCCCCTTGGAAACAGACACAGGGGCAATCGAATTAACCCCTTCCAGTACTTCCACAATATGATGGTTTGTACTGGTTCTGTTCACAATTTTGGACTAGTAAAGTCAATGGTGACTTTACATGCCCTGGGAGACAGTAGTCAGTGCCAGGGTATAGAGTCTATGTTTGGGGGTCGCTATGACACCCCTGTGTTACTGCACTGAGGGTGCTGTGTAACACATACACAAAAAACAGATGATACCCTGTGGAGTAAAAGAACCCATAGCCCATAAGCAAACAAAAAGCCAAAGACATACCTCAAATCATGCCTAAGAGTGGGAGGAAGAGTCTCGCTCTTAGCAGGAGAAAAAAACAAACTCCAAAAATCCAGCAAAGCTGCGGGGGACTCACTAGGTTTGGGAAATTAGCCTTATAAGATTATTCTCCCTAACAGTCTAGGCAATGTTTTCTAGTATTGTGCTTTTTATTGTGATTTTGCCGACTCGTGTTTCGACCTCGGGTCATTATCAAGGCATAAGGGTATGGAAATGTCTATTTTTATTTATGCATTTATAGCAGCGCATATAGCCCTGGGGCATCTAGGCGCTAGTTAGACAATCGGGTACAGAATAATGTTGGTAAGGACACAGTTAAGTGAACAGGTAGCTTTTCAGCTTCTTTCTCAAGAACTGGTAGTGTGTTTCACAGTTCCTCAAAGGTTTGTAACGGGCCTTCTTGGAATGAGCAAGTCTTCCCCATGAGGTATGCTTGTGTCTCCCACATTGTACAGATATAATATAACAAAATGCATGCTGTTTTGACACTAGTTCCCAGTCTTAGCATCTAGTTCTTTAGACATTTTCCAGAATTTGATTTGCTATGTTGGCAACGTAGCGAAGAAAACACGGGAGGATGATCATTTTAGTTATGGCTACCTTTCCCATCAGTGAAAGGGGTAGTTTATTACAACTTTCTGCAGTCATTTATAGTTTGTGCGCTCCATGATGGGGATAAATTCAGGTTTTCTCCCATTTAATGCATATGCATGAGTCTTATAAAATTTGATAACCTCGCCAATACACAAGGAATAGCCACTTCTGGATCTTGGAAGCTTAACCAAACATAATCTGCCTATAGCGATATCAGCTGTCGCTCTTTCCCAACTGTTCTACTCAGACCTGCATATTGTTCTCTAAGCAAGCATGCCAGAGGCTTTATGGCTAGGGTGAAGCGTATAGGGGAGAGCGGGTATCCATGTCTTGTCTCGCCTGTGCTGTGCCATTATGTTGTTGCTTTATTGGAGTTTTATTCATCATATGATATCTGTTTTAGTGGTTCTATGCCATATTTTTGCTTTTTGCAGGTTGTCTTACAAAAAGACAGATTTCTTTATTGGCCGGTTATAGGGGGCCCGCAAAAATATCCCATTGCCTCCCCCCACCCTCTGACATGCCTGTCCGCCCCTGCGCACACTCGTGTGCATCAGGGGTATGACCGTTCGATTTAGAAAGACTGCTATGTGCGGACACAGAGCGGTCTTTCTAAAATGATCTTTTTTTTGTTGAATAAAATAAACCTACCTTTTCACTTGGTACCATTTAGCAGCATGAGCATCCCGTTGAAAATCATTGTCAAGAGCCTTGAGTGACACAATTACTTGTGTTGTGTTCTTGTTAGAGGTGTCTGTTGTGGAGCCTATGCAGAATGTGCATGGTGCTCCACCCTGGAATAAAACTGGCCTGATCCACATGCACCACTTGCAGGAGCAGAGGTTTTAGTCTGGTTGCAATTACACTAAGTATTTTCATGTCTGTGTTGTGAGAAACCAGAATGTGTCTCATCCGCTGGTCCCTGCAGATCTCTCTCGCAGGTGGCCAGAGCACAGCCATCTCCTTTGGATCCAGCCCCTGGGGTTGGACCAGTGCGGGAGCATCTCCTGGGTGTGAGGGGTCTTCGGGGAGTAGGAGTGAGACACCCGATGGCAAGCCACAATATCCCTCTCTTCCCTGTAACACCTTTGCCCATCCTGCCAGTTAGGGTATGTGGGAACATTACCCCCCGCCCCCTTTCCCTTCTACAACACTTTCACACGGCCAGCCCGCTCTGGGAGAAAACTGACTCTCACCCGAGCAGTGTACCTGGCAATTCCTGCTACTCTGGTCAGGCGAAGTGAGGCAATTAGGCAATTATTGACGATCATTCACATCTGACTTCCATTAAACCTCCCCACATGGATAAAAGGCGGAGCACGAGAGCACACTCTGAGCGATCTAAAGCACACGAAGCAACAGCAGTTTTGAGTCGGCAGCTGAACTAGGGGAGAGAGACTACAATCCCCGAAGAGTCGTAAGAAGGGAAATACCCTTGACCTTTTCGGCAAGGCGCAGTTACTTTCAAGAAAACTTCAAGGCAGAAAGTGTGAGGCCAGGAAACCAGACTGAAGAATCCTGCATTGTTTGTCGAAGATATCGAGGGCCCTCCCGCCTAATTAATCAAGGCGGGGGAACACACAGCTGGTGAGTAAAGAAGACAGGTGCAAGACCTGTGTGCGTGTGTGTTGAAGTCAAGGTTGCAAGCAGCAACATTGTATAACGAGTGCTGGAACGAAAATTGTTGAACGCTTGTGATGAAAGAAGCGAGTAAAGCTAAACTGCTGATGAATGTTTGAACTTAAGAAGGCAAGATACAATACCATTGACAGAGTGGTCCGGCACTGTGAATGTGCTCAATTGAAGGTCTCTGTAAGGTATCCCACCAAGAGAAATGAAAGTAGAAGGTTGATGAAAACAATTGTGTGAAGTGAATCGAAGTGGTCCTGCAACAGTTGAAGCAAAACCCATTGCACATTCAAAAGTCTTTGATTTTGGTAAAAAGTGGATCCAATCCTGAACGAGGGAGGTCCATGGTCCGAGCCCAAATGTAAAAATTCAGATAGGAATGGAACTTTGAGACTTTGTTTGTTACGACAGACCCCCTGCAGTATGAGACTGTTATTGGAAAAGAGGCTTTAGCAAAAGGCCCTGATGTCTGTACTTTTAACTGTATACTCGTGGCCGAGAAGCCAGATTGTGTGCAAAGTTTGAATGCCTAAGAGGAAATACCCCAAGGGGGTAAGCCAGAAGGTTATACCAAAGAAGAGGGTGCAGAGGAGAAGATCTGAAAGGGGTGTAGGCAGACAAACTAGTTCACCTGAAAGAGATACAAGGTTGCAAGGTCTGGGCTGACCAAATAATCCATGTTACTTGTGATAATACATGTTAAACTGTTGATGACTTGTTTGTTAAAACTAAATAAACAAATAAATAAAACATCAATGCTACTTACAGAAACCAAAGAACTTTCATTGAAACTGTGAATCAGGAGACCACCAGAAACTACCCCAAACAAGAAAGTGAACTTCAAAGGGGAGAGCCAAAGAGATTACTAGAACCATCTTTAACACTACAAAGCCTATTAAAACTCAAGAGAAAGAAACCCATAACCCACTTGTTTAGATAACTCCCTTAATCTAAGCCAAAACCTGCCTGAGAATCTGTAGATTCATGTTGTCCTGTGACTTGTTTGTATAATGTGATTCTGTGTGTACATGTGGCGCCCTGATGCCGGCGGGCTACGGCCCGGTAGAAATAAATAAAACCAGACGGAAGTACACTAATAAAGGTTGTCCAGATTATGTGAAAGGGTCCAGCAATTTTCCCTCTTCACTTGAACTAAACGTACCGAGAACCTGTGAGACCTGTTGAGACTGAGGTTTGCGAAAGTCTAAAGGGAAGATTTAATTTATTTTCTTTGGATTATAAAGACTGTGAAGGGAAACCAGACCAAAGAAAACCAAGAGGGTTAATTTCATCGTTATACAAGACTTGTATGATTTTGTTGGAACTGTGGCAAGAGGCAAAAACTTGGAAAGACGTGTTGAAATACATTTATTGGGAGGGGGTGAAGCACCACCCAGCAGCAAACCAAGCCAGAGAATTTGACTGTACTGCTTTTGTTTTCCGTTAGAGAGGTAGGGCCAGTTAGGTAGCATAGGTTCAGACAGAGGACAGGATTGTGCTATGTAAGACGTCCCGATGAAGCACCTTTTGTGTTTAATTTAGTTAACTGGGAACCCCATCCTAGCAATAGGGCTAGGTGAGGGATTTTCTTTTTTGTTAATAGAAGTTGTATTTCAACCATGTCCAGTTGTTGAAGTCCACCTCAACCTCACCACATCTGGTGTATGTGGAGTAAGTGGAGCCATATGCCTGACCGCCCCATCTGCTCAGTAGTTTGTTCTGCCTTCCTAAATCTAGATGGGTTTCTTGAGGCATCATAATGGAAAACCACTTTCTAGTGTTTCCAAAATCATTTAGGTTATGCATGTTCCATGGTGTTATTTTATTAAACATTTTGGTAGTGTTGTATTGACTGATGTCTAGGATATGGGTATGCTTGCTTATGTTGCTCTTCTCTATGTGCAAGTACTGGCCCCTCTTGTAGTTGCAAACTCTGTCCACATGTTTCAGTAAAACTGCAGTTCTGCGTGGGCAGTGAAACTGTTTTTAAACCTTCAAACAACCATGATAATCTTGAAACCTGTAAACTAAACAAAGTATCAATAGCATGAGCTATTACATTAGCACAATCGTCTCCAGCCTGGATCAGTGTAGCGCACAGAGGCTCCCAGAGGAACAACTCTCTGTCTGTCTCCAGCAGACTGCAGTGTTCTTGTGAAGTATTGGGAATGTTAGGAGAGGGAGAGGGGAAAAAGGGAGAGTATGGATTGGGGGGGAGAGAGCATGGGGCGTAGGAACCAGACTTCCTCGCTGTGCTTGCCTTCAAGGCCAAATAAAAGCCCAATACCTTTGTGTGAGCTCCAGCTGGTTCATGAGGACGTTTTAGAATAGTCTAGGCAGTCAATATTTCTATAAGGGTTCATAGAGTTCTCATCAGTGTTTGTTATAAGTTTTTCCAGGCTGTTCGTACATCTTTCCTCATTGTGTGAACATTTTAAACGGCTTCCCCCCTGAAGTGCCCAATACATTCAAAAGGGTGTTCTGTTCGTTTCTCTGGGCGGTCTTATTTCGTTTCCACTTGGTAGTTGTAGGGTCCTCATGCGAGGGTCTTTTGAAAAAGTTTCACCACCTAGTCCCTGGGGTTCCCGTAATCTGATGGCCAGGGAAAGGCCATCGCTTTTGGATCCCGACCCCCTTGGGGTGGACAAGCAAGGGAGTATCACCTGGGTATGGGGTGTTTGGGAGTGGGGGGCGAGGGGGAAGGGTGCGGGGGGAGAGGTGCCCAATGGTGAGACATGCCCAATGGTGAGACATGGTATCCCCTTTTTCGCACAACCCATCTAACCCTGATGTATTTTATGGGAATCTATAACGCCCATAATTCCTTTCCACTTGGTTTTGACAAAAGTACTGCACCAAAGAAGATGAGGAATGTGGCTACAGAGATGAACTCCCCCGACTTGTATTGACCCTGTCCCTGTAATGAGGCCAGGCAGAGTCGGGCACGTAGCATTAACAATTTACACCTGTCACTTATTAGCACTTCTGGTGAAAATAAAAGGGAGGCGCACAGTTATTGTTCGAAAAGCAAGGCCAATTGAGCAGTAGAAAGAAACCTTCAGATTGCCAGGAAACGGCCTGCGACCCTCCTGGGTGAACAACTGAGTTTGGAGAGGGGCAGAGAAGGCATTGTAAGCGGCCTTGAGCTACAAGAGATGTTGAAAGACATTTTATTAACACGGCCATTGAGTTATCAAGGGGAACAAAAGTCTAGTGATTGAGGTTTTTGCAAGTTGAAGGTTGAGCGTGTGCCAGTAAAACACGAATGAGAAGAACTATTGTTAAGAGAAAGATGCAGAGTAGCAGAGTGGTCCTGCGAGAGGGAATCGCACATTCACATTCGAAAGTCTCTGTGAAATGTAATGAAGTTTGATAAGGATATTATAGCAGAGATGAAAGGAAAGAAAGAAGGCAAATATGTGAATTGGGAAAGTGCCAAGAAGGCAAAAATAAAACATTGGCACTTACGAAAAGAGCAAAGGAAGGAGGATAAAAAAATACAAGTACCAAGAGGCATTGGTGCTGTAAGGAATAAGAACTGCAAGTATCAAGATGTATTGGTATTACATATGAACTTTTGGGAAGGGCAAAAAGGCAGACTAAAGAGAACAAGAATTATAAGTACCAAGAAGTATTGGTGCCTCCGGATGAGGGTAGACTGTGAATTGAAGGATTGTTGAATGAGAGATCGAAGTGGTCATGCAGCAGTTTGTGGAAATGCCCTGCTGTTTCAAAAATCTTAGACGGTGGAAAAAGATACATTAGAGAAAACGTGGGAAAGGGGATCCCAAGAGGGAAAGGCAGGCTTTAGCCTGGCGGAGGGAAGCATGTGCAGAACTGTGAAAAGCTGAGAAATATATGAACTGAGCATTAATGGCAAGGCGGGGGAAACCTAAAGAAAGTGATTTTACTATTGGAAAGTGAAAGCCCAAGATTGAACTGTTGAACTGTGCCAGTAAGCCAAAGTGTGCAAGACTGGGAGAACTGTGCCACCCACCAATCGTTTTGTTGTTTTTTCATAAAAGACTCTATGCTCCGTGGGATTGAACCTGGGGAAGGGAGAGGGTGCTGAAGCCATTCTGACATTTCTTTTTGAGACACTTCCTTTTGTGTTTCCTTAACACATTTTGTTACTTTGAGGAGGGCAAAGTTAGGTTTTATTGATATAGGCTTTTTTATTTTGACCAGACTGACTTGCACTTATTTGTTATTATTTAATGGGTGTGATTACTCCCTTTATGAGTTAGGGCCAGTTAGAAATTCTACCATCCCAAGCAAAACATTGAATAAAGGTTCTGAAATTTGTATCCATTGTGCCTGTGTCTACTGCTTGATACAACGCCTTCCTTTACAGTCTTCTCGTTTTATCCTGGTGAGATATGTTTTCTCTGATCCTGGTTGCCCATGGCGATGCAAATATTGGTTGCCTCCAGCCAGTGTGGGTTGCTCCATCTCTCTGGATATTCCCACCTCTTTGTGAAAATCTCAGTATCATTCATCTATCTTTGTAGCTGAAGATCTTCGCTGTAATGGATCTCAAGGGAGCTCCTGGAGGGGGCCTTCCTATCGGGGACCTATGCGCCCTCTCCGCCATGAAACCTTGCAAAAGTTTCCCTCAGCCAATTTCTTGTAGGAGGTTTTCTACGTAGTACGTTGGTGCTTGTCCCTCCATATCCTCTGGGATGCTAATCATTGGTATGCTATTCCTGTGGGCTCCTCCCTCGGCATCTTCATCCCTTTTCTCTAGTGATAGTGTGCATCACTGTAGATCAGCTGCCTATTTTCGTAGGCGACTCATTTACTGTGCCATTTCCTATATCTTATATTTGCAGATTCCACACGGTCCACTAGGTTACCCAGATCATGTCTCTGGAGCGATACGTCTACTTTTACCCCTCCCACCCTGGTTTCAAGAGAGGTGCATTTAGCCACCTATGCATTCAGGACCTGGTTACTTTCCTTTTCTATTATCCGGCCCCAGGAGCCTGCATTATCAGTCTGGCTCTTTGTTTCACGTCAGTGTAACCGAGGACTGTGTCAAGATAGTTTTTGTTAGTGTGGGTTTATGCATAGATGCCATCCCTGTTGTGCTGTGGGACCTAAAAGCCCTGTCTTCAGAAGTGACGGCCTCCAGGGGTTTGGGGCAGATCTCAAGAATCCCCTTCAATAGTACCTGAGTTAAGTCCCTGCCAATCTCTTGTCCCCTTCCCCCTCCTAACCTGCAGCAGCTTGCGTCTGAAGTGCAGTTGCTCTCTGTCATTGCTTCAAGTGGCCTTGTGGGAGTATGTCATCGGGGCTCCACAAGAAAGCTGATTCCATGAGATCAAGTGAACAAATCACTGCGATCCTATCTACTAACTACAGGCCCATCACCACTATCCCTTTCATGCTCAAAATACTGGAACGTGCCGCCTACCTCCAGATCCAGGACTATCTGGAAGTCAATCTTCTTGGTCTAAGGCAACCTGGCTTCCGGCCCAGGCATGGGAGGAAAAACGCCCTCATTGTCCTAAAAACTCAGATTGTGGTACTGAAAGACAAGGTATCGGGTAAAACAATCGCGACAAAAATGTTGCTGTTAAAAAAAATAAAAATAGCGCCACAAATGCTTGGTTTGACCTGGGAAAGGTGTACCCCATTATGCAATTTAAGGAGGGCAGGGGTTGTGGGGGTGTCCCCTGCTCCCCTTAAATGGTATAATGGGTCTGGGGATTGCAGGGTGTCCCCCGCATCCTTTACATGATTGTGGCGCAAAAATCACAGCATTTTTGCCGCAATATTTTGTAATCCCGGCCATTTTTGCTGCGATTTTAAGACATGGAACCAAAGACCAGGGGAAATTAACCTTGCTAATCTCTCAGCGGCCTTTGATTTGGTCAATCACCAAATCCTTTGCCAGCACCTTATATCTGCCGCACACTTTTCGGATACTGCCACCGCCTGGATCAGATCCTTCTTGAGCAACAGATCTTTGTGGGTTTTCTCGCCGTCAGCATCTGCTGAACCAGCCCCTATTCACTGTGGCGTACCCCAAGGCTCCTGTATGTCACCAACACTTTATAATGTGTTCACAAAACCTTTGTTTGATGTTCTTGAATATCTGGGTGTCTCCTACAATACCTATACCGACGACACCCAGATACTCATCCCCATCACAGGTGATTATGCATTGGACACCAAAGCCTTGAATGACGTCTACATGGTCATTCAGGCTTGGATGGAGAAACATGAGCTTTGTCTCAATGACGACAAGACGGAACTCCTCATTCTGGGTTCATACCAACGTCTTAACAAACTTGCCCCCTCCTTTAAGTCGTTCACCATTGATGGCAACGTCATTAAGGTCTCTAATGATACTAGAACATTAGGAATTTATCTTGATTCTACACTTTCATTGCGCCGACAAACCAATGATGTCAGCTCAGCCTCTGCCTATACATGTAAACTTATCACGGCTTGTAGATCGTTCCTGACTACTCCCAATTGCACTAACC
Organism: Ambystoma mexicanum; assembly: GCF_040938575.1. Lineage (NCBI taxonomy): Eukaryota > Metazoa > Chordata > Amphibia > Caudata > Ambystomatidae > Ambystoma > Ambystoma mexicanum. The sequence continues at coordinate 932,802,185 of NC_090939.1, forward strand.
TGGCTAGAACACTTGTCATGTCCAAGATGGACTATTGCAGCACCCTTTATCTAGGGACTAGTCAATCTAATCTTAACAAACTGCAAGTCACTCAGAATAATGCCATCAGAGCAGCATTAAACATACCTAGAAACCAACACATCTCTAACCACAGGCGTAATCTACGTTGGTTGCCTTTTAAGCATAGAATCTCCCTGAAAGCACTTGCCTTGACTCACAAGTGCCTGAGCAACCAGGCCCTCATCTACCTAGCCTACCGACTCACTCCCCACACCTCCTCTCAGCCAACAAGAGCGGCCCAAGCCCATAGTTTATCTGTCCCTAGATTTAAACTGCAGAAAGCTGGCGGTGCCAGCTTCCCGGTCTTGGCCTCTAAGCTCTGGAACACCCTTCCTAATGGTATCAGAGCTGAGCCTTCCTTCCAATCCTTTAAGCGCAAAACCAAAGCGTGTCTCTCAGCACAAATAATTTGAGATACTTGACGGTATACTATGGATACTGCCACTCTCACTCACCCAACCCGCTGTTATAGTTCATGGTTAAACAACGCCTGTATTGCTCTGTGCATTTAGGTTTTGTATGTAGATAACTTTTCTTCCTGTGCCTATTCTCTCGTGTGATCCTTCCTATATTGTTTTGATGCTCTTAATTCTTAGAGGAACTGCTTGTATATCCCTCTTGCTTGTAACATGCCTTTTGTACTTTTATATTATCTCACCACAGTCCTGCCTGAATGTCTACTGTAAGCTGGCAGAGCTTGCCATTTATTTCCATGTATATAACTGTAACCTTGCCTCTTAAGATATGTGCCCAGTTGCCTTTGGGCCCGGTGCACTATATAAATAAACAAAAATAGAAAATACTAGGCGGACAGCTCTTCTTAAAATTGGTCTTCCTTGCTTTTACTTTTTCCACATGGCGGGACTCGCCACTTGCTTGGATCATAACCTATGAGAGGAGTCCTGACTCACTGCAGAGGCCGCCACGCCCTCCGAGTTCTATTTTTGGGGGCACCGTTTTTGGGCCCAACCGCTGTGCACTAGTTAAGTACGTTTACTGGAGGCAAATGCGAGAAGCGGATACACCAGAGCATGGGTAAAGATGCTGGGCTATTGTTTTTAGTTTGGGGAGTTGGGGAAATTAAACAGGATTGTGTTTTGCCTTCAGTAGTGACTGCGAGGAATTATGGCAATCTATTCTTGGTTAGATTATCGTCTTGGAATGATGGAGCGCCACCTGATTGGCCAGAGGGGGATAGACTCTTCACGTAGACAAAAGGTTGTGTCTAGTGCCGTAAATGTACTTACCTGGAATGTAAGGTGTTTAAATGATTATGTAAAGGGAAACAGAGTTTATTCACACCTGAGACAATGTAAAATAGACATTGCTTTGCTGCAAGAAACACACTTAACGGCTGAAAAATAAACGCTGCTAGCAAGTAAATAGTGGGCGGGTGTTGGCTCCCAGTACTCTGCCTATGCCCAAGGGGTCCTGATATGGATAGCGTCCACGGAACCTTTTAATGTCACCCATATTAAAACGGATAACGAGGGCAGGATGGTGCTGGTGCAAGTTCTTCTAGAACACCGACACGTGTCTTGTCAACACGTACTCTCCCAGTCCTAATACTGCCACGTTCTTCCAATCATCATACCCACAGTTGGGCCCCTAAAGAAACAGCAACCTCATATGGGGGGCCACTTTAATTGTACACTGAATCCAATTCTGGATAGATCAGACACCAAATTCTCTAAAACAGCCCCACCAGCTAGAGCTTTGCAGATGCTCCTGTCAACATTTGATCTGACAGATATCTGGAGGGTGCTCCACCCAGACTCCAGACACTTCTCGCGCTTCTCAGCACCACATGCAGTACACACTAGGATAGATTATGTTTTTGTGGGCCAGGAATTGGCACATCATATCACACTTGCACAGTATAAAGGAAGGGTCCTATCAGATCATGCCCCGCTCTGTCTACAGTGGCAGTATGTGCACCCTAGAGCTCCGATACCTACGTGGAGGCTCAGGAGTGAATCCTTGAATGATGTCCTCTTGCGGGATCACATAAAAGATGGTATCATTGACTATGTTACACAGAACACTGGCAGTGTACTCCGTGCGGGAAACTTTTTGGGAGGCTCTGAAGGTGGTTGTTAGGGGAGCCGCTATCGCCGGGTCAGGCAGTGTTCAAACAACAATTAAGAGAGAACTATCCTCTGCAGAGGAACAGCTAGGGAAATTGGAGCAATCCCAAGCAAAGCAAACTGGCAGGGATGCAAAGGTAGCAGAGCTAAGGCAGAAATGTGTTGAATGCTGGGAGCGGCTGGGCAAGCATAATTATATGAAGTACATCGAGAGGCAGCATAAAGAGGGTGATAAACCACGCTGATTGCTGGCATGGTTATATATAAAAGAAGAAAGGTGGGGCCCTCCACTCGATGCACACGCGGCAGCGGGACCGTTGCGATACCCAAAGGGGAATCAATGAGGCCTTGCAGGAATTTTAACAATCTCTCTATCAAGAGGGACTCCCAACATCTCGGGCACACATACAGGAAGTGTAGATGAGATGGAACTCCCTAGTCTTAGCCAGTATGTGTGACAGCCTGGAAGCACCTATTACCCCGGAAGAAATACATGGTACGATCAGAGCTCTGCCCACAGGAGAGACTCCAGGTTTGGGCGGCCTGCCTGGTGAGTTTTATACAGAATATGCCCTGGAGCTGGCCCTGCGTTTACTTAATGCCTTCACTGACTCTTATGAAGCAGGTGTCCTTCCTCATGATCATACCCCTCCTCAATCCCCGCAAACCACATATGGAGTGTAGTTCATATAGGCCTCTGTGAATGCTTAACCAGGAGAATAAGATGCTGATGACCATATTAGCAAACTGGTTGAAGAGGGTGATCCATACTCTGGTACATTCTCATCAAACGGGCTATGTGCCAGGCAGAAGCATGGCTTGGAACTTGTTGTGATAGACAACACTGCATCATGGGAGACCCTGTGCGCAATAGCCACGCTAGACGCTGTGAAGGCATTTGATTCAGTGCGATGGGACTGGCTTTATGCAACAGTGCGCAGGTTTGACTTCGGGCAGGCATATATGATGTAGATACAGCTGGTTTACACTAGACCTGTCGCAAGAGTTAAGACAGGTAGACGCATCTCGAAGCATGGGAACTGGAAAAAGGTACCAGACAGGGCTGCCAGTTATCCCCACTGCTTTACATCCTAGCCATGGAACCAATCGCTCAGAACATAATACATGGTGGCAGGCATAGAAATTGATGGGGTGAGTCACCTGATATCGATGTACGCTGGTGATACGTTGTTATATATCCAGAACCCAGAGAACAATTTAGAGTGGTTACTGGAAGCCCTAGCGCTATTTGCAAAGTTATCATGGATTCACATGCTCATGAATATTCCCCGTCGTCAGGCTGGGAGTCCTCTGTAAAGAAAATCTGAACCGTCTTTCTCCTAACAACCAATCACTGGTCTCCGGGTCATACTGCCCCCAGCCAATGACTGCCCTCTACCCAAGCCCCTCCTCTGGCAGCCATCTTCAGATTTTACATGTTCAAGTGTTGGGAGTCCTCGTGCTTAACTTTCTGGCTTTTACTGCGTTTTGTGCTTTTTCTAAGAGTTGTACTCAATTTCTTTGGTCAATCAAGCCTCAAGCTCCATCGATCTACCTTCCGAATAACGGGGACCCGTTTTTCGAATTCTTCAGCGCTCCTCAAGGGCGAATTTCAACGAGTTTACTTCTACTTTACTTTCGATCCCACTCTTGGATGACATTTGGGACGAGGGCTTGTCCCTCATGAAGAACCCTTACTCGGACCTGGCGAAGAGGGACTGTTATGAGAAGAAATACAGGGTGCTGGACTCTGCACCCAAGTGCTTGCGGTCCCAACCGTCTCCGAACTCTGGGGCCTCTCCACTGTGGCACGTTACGACAGGGAGCTTTGGTTCAAGATCGCTCCCATACGACAGGGAGCTTTAGTTCAAGATCGCTCCCATGCTGGACTTCCTTCCTGACGACAAGAGGGCAGAAAGTTTGGAGATTCTACAGAAAGGCGAGGTGGCATCGGACCACACGATTACAATAGCCACGGACATCATAGACACAGGCCTTCATCGGCGGGGCGGGCCACAAATTCTTTCGCCAGGATGTTCAGTCAAAGGTGTTGGACGTGCCCTTCGACGGAGACAGTTTGTTCGGGAAGACCATGGACGAGTCTCTTCAGGCCATCAAGGTTCTTCCAGAGGATTCAGGGGAGGTGCTTCGTCCTACCATCAACCCTCTCGCTCGTCGGCCCAGGAGACCTACAGCGGCCATGTCAAATCTGGAGGAGGACGTCTTCGCCAAGGTCCCCAAGGCGGCGACATCAAAACACGGTTGAACCAGCTGTGTCGTTGGGCCCCCACCCGTGCACCCTGGTGGGAGGCCGGCTGGCAAACTTCGTCAGCAGGTGGAAGACCATCTCCACCGACCGTTGGATGGTGGACGCTCTCGCCCACGGACTCGCCCTGGAGTTCCAACGGATGTGTCCCAATATACCACCAGTGGCCCGGCAGGAAAACCATGTCCCTCCAGCTTCTGCTGAAGGTGCAGGCCATAGTGCTCGTCCCAAAGAGGTTGCGGGGCGCCGGAGTGTACTCTCGTTACTTCCTCGTCAAAAAAAGACTGGCGGCTAGAGGCCCATCCTAGACATCTGCCGTCTGAACAAGTACATCAAGTCTCAAAAGTTCTGGATAATGACTCTTCAGCACGTGCTTGGAAAGCTAGAAGAGGGGGATTTTCTATTGTCGCTGGACTTGGAAGATGCCTATTTTCACATCCCCATCCACAAGGGCCACAGCAAGTTCCTGCGCTTCGTAGTTCAAGGGCAATATTACCAGTTCAAGGCCCTTCCCTTCGGATTGAAGTCAGCGCCAAGAGTTTTCACAAAGTGCCTGGTGCCGGTGGCGGCGCAGCTGCGTCTACGAGGGATCCACATATACCCTTATCTGGACGAATGGCTCATTTGGGCAAGCTCAAAGGACATCGCCGTAGGACACACGGCGAGGACTGTCCAACTCCTGATGGATCTGGGGTTCTCAGTGAACTATGCAAAGTCCTGCTTGACTCCATCGCAGGACACGCTGTTTCTGGGATCCCGACTCAACAGTGTCGTGCCTGGCATCTGTCGGAGAAAAGGATAGCCGCCATTTTGGGCCAGGTGCAACGACTGTTGTCCCTAAAGGTTGCTACGGTGAGACCCATCAACTCTCTGCTCAGCATGATGACGTCATGCATTGACCTCATCCAACTATGCAGGCTGCGGATGCATCCACTACAGGAGTTCTCGACGGACGTTGGATACAAGTGTCGGGAAGATTCCAGGACAAGATCAAGCTCGACGAGAGCTTCTGTCGAGCGATACGATGGTGGGGAGTCCGCTCACATCTGTCTGGAGGCCCAGATTGCCAGACCCCACCGTACCAGGAGACGGTCGCGATGGACGCCTCACTGGAAGGTTGGGGTGCTCACACCGGAACTTTTCACGCAAGAGGCCTGTGGCGGCTGGAGGAGAAGACGTTGCACATCAACGTGCTGAAGCTGCAAGCAGTGTTTTGGGCCCTCAAGTCCTTCCTGCCATCCTTCAAGGGCAAGGTCGTGCGGGTCTTCATGGACAATACTACTACACTGTTTTACATCGGGAAGCAGGGGGGCACCAGATCCTCAGCGCTCTCCAAAGAGGTGCAGGACCTATGGCACTGGGCCGTAGCCCAGAGGATGTTCCTCATCCTGTTTCATCTGGCAGGAGTGAAGAACACCGTTGCTGACTCTCTCAGCAGGGAGCTGCGCTCTTGCCGTGAGTGGGAACTTCGGCAGGACCAAGTGGACCACCTGTTACACAGATGGGTCAATCCTCAGATCGATCTGTTTGTGACGGCGACAAACACCAAGTGCCGGAGGTTCGTCAGCAGGTTTCCCCATCTGGGGACCATGGGGGACGCTTTCTCTTTCCCCTGGAATGGCCTCTTCCTGTATGCGTTCCCTGCGTTGCTGTTGCTTCTTTGACTAGTCAATCAACTCAGACGGTACCGTTGCAGGATGATCCTTGTCGCACTGGCGTGACCGAGACAGATATGGTACCCGGACCTTCTGGACATGTCGGCGTCCCCTCCAGTCAAGCTTCCGGCGATCTTCTCGCGAGGGGAGGAGGCGCGATTCCGCACCACGACCCAGGATTGCTGAACCTGAAGGCCTGGCTCCTGCAGCACTAGAGTTTGGGGCCTTCTATCTCCCTGCAGATTGTAAGGAGGTGATTGCCAAGGCCAAAGCTTCATCTACTCTCAAATGCTATGGGCAGAAGTGGAAGAGGTTTGCCGTTTGGTGCCATACTCAGAAGATCAACCCTCTACGAGTCACTGCTCCATAGGTGCTTCCGTATTTGTTGTCGTTGGCCAAGGCAGGACTGGCCCATGCTTCCATGCTTCCATCAAAGTTCATCTGGCGGCTATCTCCCGCTACACCAGAACTCCAGGACTGTTTAGCTCGTTCCCGCCGGTGAAGGCTCCGGCCCCGTCGTGGGAGCTCTATGTGGTGCTTGCTAGGCTCATGGGTCCTCAGTTCGAGCCTATGCGTTAGGCTTCACTGTCATTTTTGTCGTGGAAAACCGCTTTTGTTGTAGCCATTACCTCCCCCCGAGTGGGAGAGATCCAGGCCTTCTTCTAAACCACCTTATTTGACATTCCACGAGACACGGTTAGTGCTACGGACGGACCCCTCCTTCATGCCCAAGGTGCCGTCGGACTTTCATCTAAACAAGCCTGTGGTTTTACCTGTATTCTTCCCGACGCCTTCGTCGCTGGCTGAGAGGACTTTGCACTCGCTGGATGTGGCTAGAGCACTGAAGTTCTATGTGGACCGCCCAAAGGGTTTCCGGAAGACGTCGCAACTTTTTGTGCACTTTGGCCCTGTAAAACATGGGAAGGCCCTCTCCAAGGCTTCCATTTCCAGGTGGCTCTCCGGCTGCATCACCCATTGTCACTGGTTGGCAAACCGACCATTGCCTGGCCGTCCGAGAGCCCATTCGACCAAAGCGATTGCTGCAACTACGGCATTCCTGTCTGGTGTGCCTCTGCTTGACATCTGCAGGGCTGCTACGTGGAGGTCAACACACACCTTCACGAAGTTCTACTGCGTCGACGGGGATTCCAGAGAGGATTCCAGAGTCACGCAGGCAGTGCTGCGCAACCTGTTCGCTTGAAGGTGAGCCTGGTGAGGAGGTAAGAGATGCTTAATGTTGAGATGCGTAAAGTTGAGCCTTGCCACCTCCTGTGGTTGTGCATGTGTGTACTGCTATGTATTCTTTATTCCTGACCATGTGAATCCATGCCAGACCCCATGCTGAAAAAGGAACAAGTTACTTACCTGTAAATGTTGTTCTCCAACATGGGTCTGGCATGGATTCACATGCGAACCCTCCCGCCTATCCCTCTGCGGCTCTTCTCTTGGTCCTACTGCCACTTTACATACTACCAAATCTGAAGATGGCTGCCAGAGGAGGGGCTTGGGTAGAGGGCAGTCATTGGCTGGGGGCAGTATAACCCAGGGACCAGTGATGGGTTGTTAGGAGAAAGACAGTTGGAAGTGAAACTGAAACTGATTTTTTTTCTTTACCGAGGATTCCCAGCCTGACGGGGAATATTCATGAGCATGTGAATCCATGCCAGACCCATGCTGGAGAACGACAGTTACAGGTAAGTGACTTGTTACATCACAATCAGCACAGATAAATCTGCCTTGTTCCTGATAGCGGGACTGAGTAATATAGAGCAAGGGGGAGTGCAGTGCTTGTGTTACAATGGAAAAAGTCCACTTTTATATATCTAGGGGTCAATGTATATCGCAACCTGGCGGTTGAACACATTAACAGTACGCTGAATGCCCTGGAGGGCATCAAGGGCTCCATGAGGTTCTGGGCTAAGTTAACCCTCTCATTAATGGGGAGGGCAGCTCTGTTGAAAATGGTGGTCCTGCCTAGGTTACTACATTTCTTCATAAATGTCCCGTTTTACATACCCAAACCCTTTTTTAAGACCCTACAAAGCATAGTATCTGTAGGGGATTTATGTGGCAAAATGGTAGGAATAGGATAGCACTGTCCTCTCTACAAAGACCGTACGAGGAAGGAGGAATTAGTGTTCCACACGTTGAACTATACTACATTGCAGGACAATTAAGATTTGTCGTGGACTGGCGTGCAGACGACCCTACTCCGGACACGCAAATGCTTCAACGCACTGGGTCACGCTATTATCTGAAGGAATTGTTATGGCACAAGAAGCTCGCTCCTGGTGTCTTTGGGGGGTGACAGTATGAGATGGGGGCGCTAAGTGGTCCGTTCTCAGTACAGATCCCCTTAATCTCAGTAGTAGCTCCCACTGCACAGGCGAGGTTTAGGATACACACAAATTGGGAACCCCTCAGGGTTTCTACCATAGGAAATCTACTGCATGCAACCTCCTTTATACCCTTTTTAGAGTTGGTTGAACACACAGGCCTGCAGAACGGCCAATATTTGCTATACTGCACTATGAAGAGAGCGATCATACACATAATGGAAAATCATTTAGTTGTGGACACCGTGTACGACATTTTGGAGGGAGGACACACCATATCTAGGATGACTAGCGGGCCCCCACTGCCCTGGCTGTAAGAGGCAAATTGGAAGAAGATCTGGGTGCCCCCTTTACAGATACACACTAGACGGAGATACTGGGATATCAGAGTATCACAGAATTCTAGATTGCAACTGAAACAGCTGGTCGGTAACACACAGGGCATTCATGACACCTCTGAGAATTTGCATGGTTCCCAGGCGCTGCGGCACTAGATTGTCCTAGGTGCAAAGCTACAGATGCTGGGATGTTACATATGTTCTAGGCATGCCACGTGGTTGCGAAATACTGGCAAGAGGTGGCGATCAGAATGAACAGGGGTGGTACTGGAGTTGAATATACTCTTCCCCTGGGGCATACTTGCTAGGTCGATTTTCACATCCAAAATGCACAAAACACATTATTAAGATGAAGGATTTGGCGTACATACTGGCCAAAAGCAGAATTACTATGGCATATAAGTCCCCCATGGGTCCTGATGTGGAAGAATGGTGGTGGCATCTGAAAAAGTGGGCGTTTGCCGAAACAGTGGCTTGGAGGGGGGTGGGTGGTAGTGCGGTTGAGTCATGTAGAGACCACTGAGGGAATTATGGCATGGGATGTCCTGATACAGACTTTGTTTACAACTGTGGCCACAGAAACCGATGAGGAGGATATGCCCCAATAAAGGTTAGAGGTATTCCAAACCAAGCAAGACGATGTACACTGATGATGCACTGGTGCTTTAGGGAATATGAGGGGTGAGATTTGAGGAAAGGAGTGGGTGGGTGGGTGGGGGGGCGGTTGCGGGGAGAGTTCACGTTGTGTTATAACAAGACTATTGTAGACACTGTTTATGGTTGTGCTGAAGAATGTTCCCTCGCATGAATAAGCAAAAAACCATTAAAAACCTGTTTTTTTAAAAAAACATTGGTATGACAGAACAATTGAGATAAGAAGGGAGGTGACTCAAGCAATGGGATTGGAGGGTAAATTACATTGGCGTCAACTCTATGGGAGAATCCAGAAATCAAGAAACTAGGCAACTAGATTGCCAAAGGGATAAGAAAAGTAAGCCATTTTTCAACCAAAGGAGTCGGCACTCTTTTGATGCCTAGCAGATAAATATAACTTGACAAATAAAGATACTTAAACCTACATAAGTCTAAGACATGTCATGAATGCCAAATTTAGACTGTTGGGATATCCCCAAACATACTCCATTGGAGGTATATTTGTTGACTGAGGAACTGAAAGAGAAAGCAATTACCATATTCCAAGTGGTTAATTATTTCACCGCCCCTAGCTAAGCTGGAAAGTAAATGGGAGACTGACCTGGGCACTTTGGAGGAGGATTGGACAGAATCCCAGCTAGCAGCTAAATAAGCTAATATTTCCAGTAGGCTACACTTGGGTCAGTGGAAGATACTAGATATAATTTAGTAAACCAGGGAGGGCTTATATCGCACAAGGAGAGCCACAGATTCAAACGTTTTCAGATGAGACTGCAGTGGGAACCTTCTTACACATGATTTGCAATTGCCAGAAGATAAAAACCCACTGGACAAGAGTAGTCTCTATAATTGCATGGGAAATTGGACTCCAAATCTAAAGCTGCCCAAGGACCGTGCGTTTATACATGTGGGGTGAATGTGATATCACAACTTGAGAAAAGGAACTTCTCAACGGCCGTGATGGTGGCCAAAAGGAGCATTGCAACAAAATAGGGCGGTGGGGGGGCGGATGACCATAGCATTTCAATATGGTGGAGGGAAGCAATGGATCCATGCTGTGCACTGGAAGGAAAGGATATATAGATCGAGAGTGCCCTACAAAGCACCCCAGAATATGGGGAAAATGGTTAGGAAGAATGGAGACTGTTCAAAAAAAAATAAATTAGTCTTTAGGTCATAAGCCTTTTTAAATTTTGACATGAATGAGAAGCACAGGATGAGCAAGATGAAATTAATGAGGGAGAATGTAGGTTGGGAGGGGGAGGCTTGTGAGTTATGAATTCATTAATGATTTATGCTGAATTGTTTGTTTATGTGTACCTACCAAGAAAGTCAATAAAATGTTATATAAAAAAAGTTTTAAAATGTTTTTTAAAAACATCTAAATGCAATATTTCCAAATAACCATATTTGTTGTGTGGTTCTCCCTGACTGTTATCTTCAAAATGATACATCACACTTGAGTTCCGATCCCTTATTTTTCTTTACAAAAACAAAGATGGTATTCCATAGCTTTCATCCAGACATGAATTTTGTATTCTGTCCATGGTACAGGCACCATCTCTGGGTTAATCTGTGACCTTACAACCCTACCGTTCATTGTCACAATTTGCTCTTTTATGAGCATCGTCGTCATTATTTCTGGGGAGTAAAGGAAGACTAGTAGTTTGTTTTGACTACTGCGATTTATTTTTGATACTTTTTTCCCTATGACGTATATTGGTTCACGTTTATTTTACTTGCTTTATACATTTCTGTGATTGTCTTTTTTAAAAACATATATGGTTTATTTGCGTACATGATCGTATGAAGTCGTAAGCATATTCGTTTCTCGGTGCACCAACTTTTCTGCTCAGACAAGATGAATAGATAAGGAGATTATTCAGTTCTAGCAAGTTTGTTGCATAAACATGGGGTCAAGTGTTTAAGAATGGGGTCTGGTTGGTCTGGGTTCTCACTGAAGTTCAAGAGGGTAACTGATATTATGGATCTGGGAAGTGCTGCTACAGCCATGTCAAGTCATGCTTTGGTAAACCAGATACTTTGAAGAAAGAAAACCAGCATTTTATTTTTATGTTGTCATTTGTAAAGCGCACCAACGCCGTAGGCATCAAGTCACTGTTTGCAGAGGTTACACAGTATAGTGGTTCATTAACACATGGTAGATACATTAGGATAACAGTACAGTGATTGGACAATAGGTAAGTACGTTTCAGTTAGGTTCCTCGAGGAAGGAGTGCCGTCATTGTCCAGTCACGGTCGAAGAGCAAAGTCTTGAGTTGTTAGCGAAAGAACCAATATGATTGTACTTCTCTTAGCACCAGCGGTAAGGCTTTCCAGATCCTGGTGGTGCATTGTTCTGGATCTGGAAGCCCTAAGTGCATTGTTCTGGATCACCTGCAACTTGCTGACATTTTGAGATGAGGTCCCAGCAAATGAGGCATTGCAATAATAGTCTGGATCCTATAAGCGCACAGGCAATGGTGAGTCAGCTGTCTGTGGAGAGAAAGTGTCTGCAGGCGTTGAGAAGATTAGTGTAGTATGCCGCAGAAGATGCAATGGCATTGATCTGTCTTGTAAGAGAAAGGGTGGAGTCCAAGTAGACCCTTACCGTCTTGACCTCCCCAGCAACTGGAATGGTAAAGTCATCAATGGAGAAGGATTTGTAGGAGTCATTCATTTTACTTATCAAGTATTGTGAACCAACCAGGAGAATGTCTGTCTTGTCATTGTTCAGGCATAACAAATGGGAGGCCATCCAAGCCTGGTGTAGTTGCCTGTGATGGGTAGTAGAATTTGCGTAACGTCAGCGTAGTTTCTGTAGGCTATGCCTCTGGCGTCAAGGTAGTCTAAAAGGTGTTTGGTGAAGATATTGTACATGGTGTGTGATACGCATGAGCCTTGTGGGATGTTGCAGGCTACCGGGGCTGGAGGGGCAGAGGCAGTGACAGAGAAAACTCTCATGGATCTGTTCGATAGGAAGAAGGAAATCCAGGTAGTAGCTTCAGTGGAGAAGTGCGCTGCAGATTGGAGATGTTGGCAGATTTGGTGGTCTACAAAATCAAAGGCAGCAGATAGGTCCAGGATGTTAGGCAGAATCCTGTGCAGTTCCCTTGGGGAATACTGCAAGAAGATTAAGACTACAGGAGTAAGCAGTAAACCCAATTGGTAGCAGTCTGCACCAACCCGATTTACCTGATATCTGTGGCTGAGCAGTTAGACCTCTCTCAAGAAGAGTAGGGAAGTATATAGAGTATACACAATAGGGCTAAAAATACAGTAGATCAAACAAACACTGACCGGAGCTTTGTATAAAAAGTATATCATTATTTATTTAAAACACACTTTAGGCAATATACTAGCACTCTAAATCAAAAGCAAGTTAAAACACAGTCAAGTAAAGTATGAACACCTCCCTTGGTAACTATCAGACAAGTCAGGGTTAAAGCAGTACTATTTGTTAAGACAGATGTGAGCGCGTAACCTAGATGGCACTCCAATAGTTAAGTTTAAAGGGAGAGAAAAAGGCAGAGCATAGAATAAAATAGTTGCTAACACTTTTAAGAGTTCAGAGCAAGGGAATAAAGGCAGTGTATACTGGGGAGCCAAAGTTCATAAGCCCGGCCCACTTTAAATGGAGCAAGGCAAAATGTGCCCAAGATCACACAGTTTAAGTTGCACTAAAAGTCTTTGCAGAATGTTCAAAAAGTGGTTGGGGGGATTCAAAAGATATAGTTAGAAGGTCTGGAGCCAAACCAGTTTAGAAAGCCAAGGATTTAAGGGTCACCTTTAGCAATCTGTAGAAAGGGAGGCCAGGCAGGACACAGTACCTTAAAGAGAGAGGAAGCTCCAGCGGGGGCAGTTGTTCCTGGTAGTGGTTGAAGTTCATGGTTCCGACCAGGGGAAGAGAAGATCTTGTCGAGGAGGAAACGTGCCGTCGTTGCACTGCACAGGGATGAAACCTTGCCGCGGAGTTCCCGATTAAAAGGTGCGGTCATTTTATTCGTGGTCAAAAATGGTGAGCTTGGCTATCCGGCCGCCGGGGTGCTTGGCACGGGCAATTCGACCAAGAGACGTCTTTGGAAGGCGAAAAGGGCGAACTGGTTGATCCTACCAGCTCAAAGGAAGAAGACTCTCCAGCAGAAGATCTTCTCTTGTCGTTGGGAAAGTGATGAGTTTGTTGCAGCAGGGCCCCACCGGTGGTGTCGTCGGTTGCAGATGGCTCAGCTTCTTCCATTTTGGATTCTCCGGTCCTGTGGCGACTTCTGAAGTTCCAGTCCCAAAGGCCCTGCTTTTATGCAGAAAAAACCCCATTCATCAGCCTAGCTGTCAATCACACATGCTAAGTGGTGAGCCGGGCGGTTCACCACTGGGCCAATCAGAGTAGAGTGCGACTTGGGTTGCCGATGCAACGCAGTCCAGTGTGCCAATTCCCCCCTCCACCCCTCCTGTGGAGCCCAGACAGTGGCACCATTTGGATGGCTTCTGTGCAGAAGCCCGCCAAAAAGTGGAACAAAGGGCTTGACCTTGGTCAGAGTTACAGAGACGGACACAAATGCCATTGTTCTGGCAAAAAGACCCAACCGTTGATTTAATATTAAATAAATAAACCGGCGGTATCTTTAACATTGCACCAAAAAGTGGTGCGTTTAAAATCAATGGGAAAATCCCACAGAGAATATTCTGGTGGAATATTTTGCGTGGTAACCACTGCCACCAGCCAGAAACTCGACAAGGGGGCGGGATGTACTGCTCTCCCCAAAGTGCACGGAACAAACATAAATCATCAATGCAATTATAGAGCAAATACTTTGAACGTAGACAGACACAATAACTCACAGCCACACACTCTTAGAAGATAATCAGCTCTTATACGGCTATTTATTAAAAGCTTAGAAGTACATAGAAATAACTCACAAAATAATATGGACATAAATCACAGAAGAAGTAAAGAGTTCAAAAGGAAATGCATCACCGTGAGCGTAACAGGATTCCTCATCTCGCCCAGAAGCGGCTGGAAGACCCCAGGAACAGCCAGGCCAAGAGCACCACAGCTCACAGGAGGGCCAGACGTAAGCGTCCTTCTCCGGCTGAAGTCTCACCTGACCACCTCCGGGCTTCTGCATATATGCAAACTCCACAAAGGGGAGTCAATTCTTGAACCTTCTGGAAATTGCACTTGCGCAGTTGAGGAACAGCCGTCGGTTGCTAGCTGGGTCAATCGAGAGCTCCCCCCAAGAAGCGCAGTGCCTCCCTTCTCTAACGCTCCACAGAGAACAGTAGCAAACCATAACAAAGTTAGCTTTCCCAGCAGAAATGTCCATGACCGTATACCAGGTTTGGAAAGCATGTTTTTCTCAACACCGTGAATCTAATACTCAGCAAAATGTGTGCAGCTTTTCACTGCGGCATGAAGTAAATATCCATCATAGCTCTGAGCGCTCCCAGAATGCATTGCACACCAGCGCCATTTCAGTTCAAGCATAACAATTGCACCCTTGGATATTTACCTTCCATAGCCCAGTGGCACAGGAACCGGTCTCTGAAACCTACGAAATGTTAAAACTAAATTGGGAATACATTGAATGCAACAACAACAAGAAATTATAATAGACAATATAAGAAAAATGCAAGCAAAAATGTAATGTAGTGTACCCTCAATATCGGGTATCCATGAAAATAACCAATCCCACCAATTTCTATTACGATCTTGAGACACTTGAGAAATGAGATCCCTCAAACCTCGAATATGACTTTCAATAGATTGTGAATGGTCACTTAATTTAGGGTGTAACGCATTTGAAGGTATGTGTTTCAATTTATGTGTTAGCATTAGATAATCAACAGCAGTTCTGTTCTGCAAAGTTGCTTTTCTAATAACTTGACCATCAAGAAGTAATTCTTCTAAAGCTTGCGAAGTATGATTAAGGCTTTTGACTACTAAACATGCTAATTTCATCAAATATTTATAACCTCCGGCAGCTAAACCCCAAACTCCCACTAATAAAAGAGTTAATGCTAAAACCTCGGCTTCTGATGACAAATGTACATGTGAATCACAGTCAGGAGATAGATCTACAGATTTGAAAGTTGACCTTTTACCTCGAGTTATCGCTGGGTGTAAAGGAAACATCATTAGTCCTAATCGAGTTAAAGCACAT
The DNA here is from genome assembly GCF_040938575.1 of Ambystoma mexicanum. Lineage (NCBI taxonomy): Eukaryota > Metazoa > Chordata > Amphibia > Caudata > Ambystomatidae > Ambystoma > Ambystoma mexicanum. The sequence continues at coordinate 932,817,742 of NC_090939.1, forward strand.
GGACCTCCAGAAATGGTAGCTGGAATATAAGTGTATGTAATGTTACCACATGAAAAGAGCCATCCTGTTGGAAGTTTCACATGATTCAAATGACTAGCAGTCATCACTGTATGATTGCAGGACATAGTGTTACTTACACTGGTGCATTTGCGTGGCACTCGCGAACATAGTCTTCTCTCGAACATTGTATGATTGTGCTGATTGGTCAACTCTATTTGTCGGCATTTGCCAATTTCTTGTGCATTGCATGTCATAACGTAACATACATCACCTTGGGTTATATTCTAAGTAATAAAACGTGTCAAATTTCTCTATTTACGGTCAGTCTCTTGGCAGAACCGACAGTATTCATACACTGAAAAAGATTGTCTAATATCTGAGTCTTGAACTAAAGAATCATTGTTTGTGACGCCGAAGATATGCTTTAAAAGCGGAACAGGCGTCGGCACCACTACTAAACACGTAGTCAATAAAGCTTCAGCATTGGGCACATCAGTAAGACAAAAGTGTGATATGTTCAGTACTTGCTGTGCCAGATATATCCACATATTCTCCTCTGGCGTGATCATAGAAGAGTGTTTTTGCCTTCCTCCGACCGCATCTTACATGACTGGCATCAAGGTTGTTTTCACTGGCTCCTGATGCGTTTGTCGCATTTCACAAATCCATGTCTTCTGTCTGGTTGGCGTTTCGGCACTGGCATAAGGCTGCTTGGGGACAACATTATTCATCACTATCTGTATCCCCTTGATCACTGGCACACATGTGACATTTTTCGTTGGTAGCAGCAGACTGTTTAACTCTCCCAAATGGAGTCCATTTAGTGCCACAGTTACACCAACCAGACACAGGATCTACAAGGCAAACCCAGAAAAGAGATATCAGTGTTGCACATCACTCTCTCAGGTAACATTTGTCTGCGGGTACATATTGCCATTTCTTCCTACCAGGCTCCATAGCTAAAACTACTTGATCTTTGCCTGATGCAATGACATCTGCGGGCACTGGTGGGCCATTAGGCTTTTCCACCCACACCTTTGCACCCGGTACCATACTGTCTGAAGAGCCAAATCCACAGTCCCCATGGGTAGTTAACACTGTAGGAGGCTCCCCCTTCTTAATCATGGGCAACTTAATGGGAATTACTATCAATTGGGCCACTCGATCACCCTTGTGAATTGATAACAATTGATCCCCACTATTCATTAGGATGACTTTAATCTTGCCTTGGTAATCAGCATCAATTACCCCTCCCAACACTTGAACTCCCTTCAATGCTTGGCCAGATCTAGGGGAAATCCATCTCATATGCTCTGGGGGAATCTGTACTCCAATCCCTGTTTCAATTACAACTATTCTTCTTGGATCTACTCTGATTTCTTCATGGGAATGCAAGTCTACCCCTGCTGACTCAGGAGTTGCTCGATAGGGAGCTAAAGAACCTGGAGTAATTTCCCAGTACAATAGGGTTTCTCTGACTGAATTAGGTTGAACCTGTAAAGTAGGAGTCATTAATCGCATCAAAGGAGTTACATGTTCATACACAGGCCTATTGTTTAATACTTGCACCGCATCAAACACACGATCACGCCAGCCTGCCAAACTGCCGTCTCCAGATTTGCGCAACTGTTCTTTCAATAATCCATTAATTCGTTCAATTAACCCTGAAGCAGCTGAATGATAGGGAACGTGGTACAGCCACTCAATGCTCTTTTCCTGACAAAACTCCTAGATTAGTTTGCCTTTGAAATGTGACCCATTGTCACTTTGAATCTGCAAAGGCACTCCATAATGTAATATGATCTGATCTAACAACCTGATGGTGTTCAGTTGGGTTGCACGTTTGCATGGCAAAACCATCAAATATCCCGAGTATGTATCCACAATAGTGCATGCATACTGACGACCCCTACTGATTGGCACGGGACCGATATAATCAATCTGCCAAATTTGACCTGGTAATTTTCCTCTTCTCAAAGTGCCTCGAACAATTTGAGGTATAGGTCTATGTAATTGGTGTTGGCACACGGGACATTGCAAAATGATCGTTTTCACTACTTCTAAAGGAAGACTGATTCCTCGAGCTTGTGCCCACCTAATAGTAGCCTTTTCTCCAAGGTGCCCACATTTCTGATGGGCCCATTTGGCCAAACCCTCCAAATCGTCTTCCTGAGCCTCTGCATCCACAGATGAATTCTTGGTGTGTTCGTCTGCAACAGAATTAAACCAACTTTCTAATGAGTCTGTGGCACAATGTGCGTCCACATGATATACAGTGACGTCACTTTGTAATAAAATTTCTGCAATATCTTGCCACAGTTCTTTTCCCCACAACTCTTTTGAATGAATCTTCCACCCATTCTTTTGCCAAGTGGCAACCACACTGCCAATCCATTCGCCACTGACCATGAATCTGTGTACACATAACACTGACCAGGGGTCTCTTGTTTCAATGCTTGGTAAACTGGGTAAAGTTATGCAAACTGACTGCTCTCCCCTTTCCCTGTCGTTGTCAGCATCTTTTTTGTTTTGGGATTGTACGACACTGCTTTCCAGTACCGCTCGGTTCCCACATATCGAGCTGAACCATCCGTGAACCAAGCATGCTCTGTTTGCTCCACAGTCAAATCGCTGTAAGGTACTCCCCATTTCACGGGAGACTCACGTTTTTCAGGCACTTCCGGTGGTTTGTAATCCGAGGGCGGTATGTTGGCTACTTGCTCATGTAATTTTGCCACTCCATCCTTTCTTGATTTGGCTCTGTCTTGAATATACCATTTCCACTTAATTATGCTGACTTCTTCAGCATGTCCTATTCGATGCGTTTTAGGAGAGCTCAGCACCCAATGCATGATTGGTATTTCTGGTCTCATGAAGACATCATGGCCCACCGTCATCTGCTCAGTATCAACAAGAGCCCAATAACACGCCAGCAATTGCTTCTCAAACAGGGTGTATGAGTTACCGGCGTCGGGCAACTTATGACTCCAAAACGCTAATGGTACACGTTTCCTGTCTTGTTTCTGCCAAACACTCCAGTTAGCATAATTGCACCTCTCCTTCCTTCGAGGGCCATAAATCAAGCACCTGCTGCACGGTATCTTTCGCCATCTCAAAGGCTTTTTGCTGCTCTTCCCCCGACTGAAACTCATATTTCTTTCATGTCACCTTGTAGAGGGGGGCCAATATCTGCCCTAAATGAGGAATGTGCTGTCTCTAAAACCCAAACAGTCCTATAAACTGCTGAGCTTGCTTTTTGTTCATTGGAGTGGTGAATTCAAGTATTTTCTGTCGGGCTTTTGGCACCATTTCTCGATGCCCATGATGCCACTGAATCCCTAGAAATATCACTGTTTCAGCTGGACCTTGAATTTTACTCTGATTAATCTCCCATCCTTCCTTTTTCAATCCTTCCATAAGGACATCTAACTGGCTTTGCACACTGTGCTCATCCTTGCCCTGGATCAAAATATCATCAATGTAATGAGAGATTTGTATGTCAGGTTTACACGGCATCTTGTCTAAGTGCTCTGCCACCAGCCGGTGACAGATAGTCGGGCTGTGTATGTACCCCATAGGTAGCCTCGTGAAAGTGTACTGTCGTCCACTCCATGAAAATGCAAACTGTTCTTGACACTCGTCAGCAATTGGCATGGAGAAAAATGCATTAGCTAAATCGATCACTGCATACCAAGTCCCCTCAAACTTTTGGACATTTTCAATCAAGGTAATCGCATCTGGGACTGCGGGCACTAAGGGAGGAGTGTGTTTATTCAACTCCCTGTAATCCACTGTCATCCTCCATGACCCATCTCCCTTTTTAATAGGCCAGATAGGATTGTTCCATGAGGTGGTAATAGGGCATAATTCACCCGCCTCCACGTACTCTTTGATGGTGTGTGAAATTTCCTTGTGCCCCCAGGAATGCGGTGGTATTTCATTGCTACCCGCTTGGTTGCCACTGGCACTTGCACTGGGGGCGTCTTCAATTTGCCTACGGTAATGGGTGTACAGATTAATGCACTCACCCCAAACTGGTACGTTTTACCGCCAAGTCCCAAGGTTAACTGTTCCAAAATGTCAAAGCCAATTCTATATTCAGGTGTCAGGACAATCAACACTTGGTAGTTCTGCCTATTCAAATTGCCTATTTTCATCTCCACTTTCGTTTGTACTGCGGGGGTCTCCTTTCCCCCTAGACCTGTATTAGTAAACTGTTTGCCTTTAAATCGTGTTGGATTACCATGAATCAGAGAGGCCTACGCCCCGGTGACTATCAATGCTCGCACCCCTTGTGTATTTCCTCGCCCCCAAAAAATCTTAACATCAACATGAGGCCGCCTATCCACTTTTATGCGGGAAGACGCTGCCGGAGCTTGGCCGAAGCCCTAGTCAAACTTTGAATGAGTGTGACTCGACTCTCCGCCTCTAGCATCGCACTCGCCACCTTTCTCAAATCAGCATATGTTGGCTGGTACGGGGAAGGTGTCCCCATAGACCCTTCATCTGGTTCTTCCGCAGGGGGAGCAGAAGGTGAGGTGTCCTCCTGTGGCGTGGTGACTACTTGTTTTTTAACCTGTTTATAGCGCTCTTTGGCTGCAAGTCCTCGTTTTTTGTATAATTCATACATTACTCTGGTTTCAATGCCATCAATTTCTTTGTGTGGCACGCCATCTTTTAACAAAGCCAAAAACATGTCTTTTCGGGACACTCGGGAGTCTCTGCTATCTTGCCGCCTGCCTTCGGTTCTTCTCTCAGTACGCCCCACAGGAGTGGCTTGTTATCACTCTTATCCCACTCCCCCAAATCTGCAAGTTGCCGAATGGCATCTGCTACCTCATCAGTAGCCTTGCCCGTCATACCTACGACCAAAGTCATAATGACACTTTTGTATGCGGGTGGCGCAGTTCTAATCACCATGTTTCGAGTTGAAACTGAGAGCGGCACGGCTCCCATGTGATCAGGAGCATTTATGTGAATAACCTCTTTCATAGCATGCTCTCTGACTTTTTGGATTGCTTCTCTCAACGTATACCACTTCGTTTCTTCACTAGGCCAATCTGTGGTAATAGGGTATTTACGGTTACATGCTTGGGCTACCAGGTGCAACAAAGACACCTGCGTATCTTGACCATTTGCATCAGGGGGCGGTCCTGCTCTTAAGACCTCCTGTACATTGGTGTCAATTGACAGGAGTAAAAAATGCGGTCTGTAGAATCTACCAACAACCCTGCAGCACCCCCATCTAGTAATCTTACCATCCATGTCGGTAAAGCCTCCCCTGATTTTTGCCTCAAACGGGTAATTTCCCCAACCTCCTGTTGTGTGTAATGCTCCAGCGTGGTTAAATCCACCATTCCGCCAGCAGGATTCTGCGGGTGGGGTTCAGCTCGCCGTCTTCTAACGGGCTTAGCCGCCACTGTTTTCTGTTTCGCCTCTGGTTTGGGGTCAGACTCATCTGCCGAACTACTTTCTAGACTGGTTGAATCAAAAATATCACCATCCCACTTATCTGGATCCCAGTCTACGCCAGCGATTACAGTTGCCACCTTTCTTTTGTTGACCCCTCCCCGTCTTTTCCTATATTTATACTTGGCTACTCTGACTGCTGTCCTCTCGGCCACTGCCTGATATGTGTCGGCCTTATCTTTAAACAGTTTCATTTGAATCTGCTGCATTAATGCAGTCTGCCTTTCTGCAGCTAGCTCTCTCTCTAATCGCAAAACCTCATTTTTCATTTCCACCTTCATTTGCTGTGTTTTCCTATAAGCATGCAAAAGAACCCAACTTCACTTACCTAATGCCACACATTCTTTACCACGCTCTACTGGAACTTGTTGCAAGCATGCCATTACATCAGCCGGATCGGCATCTCCCAATCCTTGATCCCATGTTTCACTTAAACCTGCACCACATGCCCACGCCTGAGCCAACTTATCATATGGACCCTTAGTCCACCCTGGAATAACAACATCGGAACAGTCACTGCCAGCGGTTACGTTCTTCCTGAACAAACTACTCATTATCGCAAACAAAACAAAACCTCGTTGAAACTATATATTTTCTTCTCCACGCTACAATCACTCCCACAGGCACTCACACACGGACAAAGGAAAAAAAAACTTCACTATTCAACAACTTCACTTACAAGACAACCAAATCCTATCTACGTTTCAACAGATTCTTGAATACTTGGAAAAACTCATCACAAGTATCCTGTTCGTGACGCCAAAAATGTATTGCTCCCCCCAAAGTGCACGGAACAAACATAAATCATCAATGCAATTATGGAGCAAATACTTTGAACGTAGACAGACACAATAACTCACAGCCACGCACTCTTAGAAGATAATCGGCTCTTATACGGCTATTTATTCAAAGCTTAGAAGTACATAGAAATAACTCACAAAAATAATATGGATATAAATCACAGAAGAAGTAAAGAGTTCAAAAGGAAATACATCACCGTGAGCATAACAGGTTTCCTCATCTCGCCCAGAAGCGGCAGGAAGACCCCGGGAAGAGCCAGGCCGAAAGCACCACAGCTCACAGGAGGGCCGGACGTAAGCGTCCTTTTCCTGCTGAAGTTTCACCTGACCACCTCCGGGCTTCGGCATATATCCACAAGGGGGAGTCAATTCTCGAACATTCTGGAAATTGCACTTGCGCAGTTGAGGAACAGCCGTCGGTTGCCAGCTGGGTCAATCGAGAGCTCCCCCCAAGAAGCGCAGTGCCTCCCTTCTCTAAAAACACAATTCACGGAGAACAAAAGCAAACCATAACAAAGTTAGCTTTCCCAGCAGAAATGTCCATGACCGCATACCAGGTTTAGAAAGCATGTTTTTCTCCACACCGTGAATCTAATACTCAGCAAAATGTGTGCAGCTTTTCACTGCGGCATGAAGTAAATATCCATCATGGCTCTGAGCGCTCCCAGAATACATTGCGCACCAGCGCCATTTTAGTTCAAGCATAACTTGGGACTGGACAGTGCCCCCTTGAAAACAGACACAGGGGCAATATAATTAACCCCTTCTAGTACTTCCACAATGTGATGGTTTGTACTGGTTTTGTTCAAAATTTAGGACTAGTAAAGTCAATGGTGACTTTACATGCCCTGGGAGACAGTAGTCAGTCTCAGGGTATGGAGTGTATGTTTGGGGGTCACTATGACACCCCTGTGTTACTGCACTTAGGGTGCTGTGTAACACACACATACAAAAATAGATGATACCCTATGGAGCAGAAAGAAAACCCCATAGCCCATAAGCACACAAAGTCAGACATACCTCAAATCATGCCTAAGAGTGGGAGGAAAAGAGTCTCACTCTTAGCAGGAGAAAAAAACAAACCCCAAAAAAACCAGCAAAGCTGCTGGGCGACTCACTATGTTTGGGAAATTAGCCTTATAAGAGAATTCTCCCTAACACAGGAGGAGTAGAAGGGCAATCGTGCCAGTCTTTGATGTCGTCCAGCTGTTTTTTTAGGTCTAGAAGGGCTATTTATGTACCATGGGTGGGTCGAGATCCTGATTGGCAGAGGTCGAGCAAGTTATTCGCTTCAAGGTTTGCCTGGATTTGAAGGTAGACCGCATGGTCTAGAATTTTTAAATTGGCCAGTAATTGGTGGGGATGGCTGACTCTAGAGGAGGATTTTTAGTAGTGGTAGGACCCAGGCGTCATTTAGGTTGGTTGGTACTAGGCCTGAGGTGAACGAGGAGTTCATGAGGGTGGCGATAAAGGGAGCAAGTGCTTCAGTGCAGTCTTTAATGACTGTGGGCGGCTGACCTATCCTTGGCATTTAGAAGGTTTAAGACCTTTAATAATCTGGATAACCTAGTCCCAGTGACTGATTTAAAGAAGAATGTCAGATGGATTAGATGCAAGGTTGGGGTCTCTTGGGCAGTGTTTGCAGGGGCTTTACTGAGCCTCATGTTCTTTTTCTGGACTATCTTGTTCTGGAGCAGAATGATTTCATCAAGCGGGGCAGTTTGAATGTTTGAGCACCAGGTGCTATCTTTGATGCAGTTGATTGCAGGGGTACAGGTGATTCAAGCTCTCGCAGAATGGTAAAGAGCTCCTTGGCACTTAAGTTAGATTTGTCAGTAGAACTTTTTGCTAAAAGTACAGCTTGTTTTTAGGTCTTGGTTAGGGAGGTGAGGAAAGCTTTGTTGGATGCGGAAGGGAAGTTCTTCCAGGTGGTTTCCGCCGAAGGCTTATTGAGCAGGTTATTTTCAGATCGGGGGTGAACCACGACTTCAAATGTGTGATATGTTTAGATTTGCATAGAGTTAGCAGGGCTACTGTGTTTATAGCCAGTGTGAAGGCTTGATTGTAAGTATTGACCAGTGTGGCAGGGACAGTGCTGAGAGTTTACAGGCTAGTGAGTGCAGCTAGCATGGGTAGAATGCCGTTAGGGGTTATGTTCCTGGCATTCCGGTTTCTTGTATAACAAAGACAATGTTGTGATCGGTCCAGTGGCATGGCACATTGGAAGTAATCATGATATTGCAGTTTGAATCTGCGAGCCAGTCCAGGATACAAGCTTTGACGTGAGTGGGGCTGTGGATCTGTTGTGTGAACCCTAGGTCCTTGATGGCGCTTGCAAGGGATGAGGCTTTAAAGTCCGAGTTGTCATTAAAACCTAAATTGTGGTCCTCCATGAAGGTTGTCCTAGAGGATGGTTTGGCAGTGAATTACAGGAGTTGTGTGTTATCTTCTTCAAAGGAGAGCGGAGGGCATGGAGCCCGATAGACCATGTGTATAGTTTTTGAGGCTGTGTGAGAGTAGGTAAGTTTGAGGGACATCATTTCTCCTGACTGAATGGCAGAGTTAGTAATCTCTCTTAGAGGTAGGGTGTCTCTAGCTATGATTTCCTTTTAAATGTACCATTGGAGTGGTTCATGGAACCCTCAATGAAAATAGAGACAAGACCGAAAAGCCATTAGCAATGCCGGTTTGAGTGTCTCTTGAAGAGGACAAATGGGAAATACAGGAAATTGAGTTAGTGGACAGATCTCTGAAAAATAGAACGACCTGCATGCCTCAAAAATAGAATGAGTAAAGGATGAAGGAATCTCTGAATGATCTTCGACTAAAATGTCATTTTAGTAAGACTGATGTTTGACTAATGTAATTTTCGATGTTTGTTAACCAGTTGGTTGAGTTTGAATAGGAAGATGAGCTTCAGTGTCTCAGTGCAGTCCCTTGTGATTTCGGGAGTTGGGTTTATGGGGCAATCTGGATTTAAGCTTTCCTCTGCCCTTGTGCCTATATCCATACTATATGAATAAATAAGAAAGCAAGCGGATGATTTACAATTTAATTATATCTAGTAGAAAATGTTTTTACCAAAAGGCAGATCAATACTATATTGCATAAGCGTTTTTCCACAAGTGTTAAGGATTCAAAATTATTAGTCCTGGTAAATGCACATGCTGAGATTTGAGGTGCAGCAACATGGACATAAAGTCAGAGTTCTGCTGACTGTCATATTGGTATTAATGGTTTTCCTAAACGAGCTTCCTCCATGTTTGGCTACTGCTTTGCATTGTTAAATGTTGTGAATCCTAAAATGATGTTGTGCTGCAGGCGGGAGTTAAAGTAGCAGTAGTTCTCCAACGTGGAAGCTCCCAAACCCCTTAGCGTTGGAAAATCGGTTGTTCTTATATAGTCACCAAAATGTGCGTTTAATAAATGAGTGAAAACTGGCCACTTGAGTAAAGCTTTGATTTTATTGTTTTGTTTTCACAAACGTTTATACTTAATAAAGCAGAACAATGCAGTGTCATTGCCATGCAACCATGTTCATACCCAGAAACCGCATAACTTCTAGGAACATCATTGCTACATCCATTGTAATAGAGAAAAAGTAAGAAGGGCTAGGATAGACTAGAGAGGGCTAAATGAACATAGAAAAGAAAGCAAGGGAAAGAAGAGATGGTAAATCTGTCGCTGTTCGTTGCAAGAGTGTCACCTTTTCATAGATTAGAATTCTTAAAAAGATAGTCCTGCCACAGTCTCCATGCTTTTTAATATTGGATGGAAGTTTGTAGAGATCCTTCCCTATAGAGATGAGAAATTTAAGTGCAGAGAGTCGGAAAAGGATATCCACGGTGGTCAACTATTCTTAATGGTAAACGTTCCCTTATGGGAAATAGGACTAATGTTGTAACAACATCTGCTGGAGTGTTTGAAAAGTGTGTATTTATTAATGTATTATTCAACATAGGAAACCAGAAAAGTGATAATCCCAAGAAAAGCAAAAAAGATCTTGAAAATTTTTCCTTGGAGTTGGAGGATACGCAAGATCTGAATTCAGTAACCCGAAAGAGATGCAGCACTCCATGTACTGAAGAACATAGACCACCTCCTACAGAGAAGACAGCTCTGCAAAATGTAAGTGAATTTACCCTTTGCAAGTTGCTCTACATTTTGTAGATTACATTAAACCGTGTGAGTATCGTGTACTGTTAAACATTTTTCTGTACACTTAATCTAAAAAGGGGTTGAAAAAAGTAGGTCACGTCATTTTCAGAAGATGATCTTCTATTTTAAGTAATGGTGTTGACCTTGGGCATTTACATCCTAATTCCTGCTTCTGCCACAACATCCAAGGTATGTTATTATAGCCTTATAGCCGGCGGGTGTTGGTCATTATCCTGCTTTAATGACCACTCCCAAATTATAGTCTTGAGGCTTTGCCTCCACCATAATTTGGTAAAGAGTTCTATTGTAAGCGATGACGCCTCCCGGATTACAGCTTTTGGCACATAGTGCTAAAGCAATAGAGGTTTTGCAGATGTGGTGGTGAAGTTAGTTTAATGATGAGTAAAGTACACAAAACGTGTCAGTAAATTCAATGTGATTTCATTTTGTAATCGTTAGCTAGGTTATCATTTTAAGGTAAGAATTGTAATGGTAAACTTGGTTGAACAGGAACAGTTTAGCATGAGCTTGCTTTAGGTGCAATGTTGAAGTAAGCGTTTTTCTTTAGGAAAGTGAAAGCATTGTGCCATATTTTAGATTTCGCTCTGCTGTATTAAATTAGATGGCATGTCTTGTTGAAAAAAGTCTTGCTGGGAAATTGCATTGCTGTTTCTTGAATGCAAAGAAATGCTTTCTGTTTCCCATCTGCTTCTGAAGTCTGAATGTCTGGAATACGGTTAATACCAGTAGTTGACTGCTTTCCAAACATTCTGATTATTTTAGAGGTCAATTATGACTTCATGTGGTAATGTAGCTTTAGAGACCCTGTCCGATGGCCCTGCAGTGAATTATGGGCTCAGAAGACAGAGTAAAATGCCTGAGCGCAGCGTGTCTTTATGGATGAGGAATAAACCTAAATACACACACACTGTGCCCATGATTCGCTGCATTTCATCAACCAGGAGCCAAAGTAATGCTCAGTTGGTAAAGTACTGACAGGTGTGCTCCCAAGCAAAAGTGGGCGCAGATGCTTGGTGAGAGACATTGGTTTGGCAGCATGTGTGGCCCCTGGCTTCCATGAGGCTTACCGCCACCCCTCCAGCTACATAACACAGGAGCCTCAGAATATTGTGGATCGGCTGTGTGTGTGCCAGCACGGTGGCACATGCAGTAAAGAATCGGTGGAAATTATGCAGTTTGCAGGCTAACTAGTGTTGCTTACAGATCTAAGGATTGCTAGGCCCCGGTTATCAGGATTTTGAGGAACTCTTTAAGCCCTACTGACTCGTATTTTGTTGGTTGGGTAAGTAGGCTGCTTCAGGGCATACACTTTGGGGTGATACTTGATGGTTTAAGCTGAAACCAAACACTCAAGGCAAAGGTGGTGAAGATTAAGTAGAATGCATTAAAGGAACATTTTCGAGAACTACAAATCAACGAGCAAGAAAAGATTTAAGTGGGCCAGAGACACAGAAGTCGAAAGAGAAAAAAATACGGTCTCATTCTTGATGTTTCCCTTATAAGGAATTGATGTCTAACTGACAGTATGAAATCTGAGTCATCAAAGGATGTCTTTAATCATAGGGCCGAGAGGATAGCTCAGGGGCAACATGCTTGTTTGTCTTGGACGCAAGACAACGCAGAGCAACAAAGATTTGAATCCTGGTCCCACGCTTAGAGACTAGTCTCGGTGTTGAGCACGTTATAAAAGATTAATTAATTAGTTAATGAATAGTAGAAAACCAGTAGTATGTAAAATCTCGGAAGCAAGAAGGAATACCCCGCTGGCTGCCAGTTAAGGAAAGGATTGTCTTTAAAACTCAATCACACACTGATGCCTATCGAACTCTGCCCCACCGTACGATGCCCAAAGCTTTGTTAAAGGGCAGTACTCCAGACCCATCAGAAGAGCTTACATCCATAGACTTTCCCTGCAAAATTTAAGTGAGCCGGAAGTGGAGGTGTCCTTTCCTCCCTGTTCCAGCTCTTTAATGGAACTCTCTCCCACCAGACTTGAGGGCAGAACATTCATATTGGGCCTTCAGAAAAGCTCTTTGCAAGTGCCATGGACACTACATTACCGGTTATGTGTTTCTTCCTTTCCACCTGTCCATAATGCAAGAGTACCTGGTTGTAACAGTGCCTTGATGCCGCTGGGCTTTGTGCGCTTAATAAATGTAAAAATAAATAAATGCATCTCAGGGAATGTGTTGGTTATAAGTGAGGCAAATAAACAATTTTAACAGACAGAAAAACCTATGATGCAGTAGTAAATCGGTGTAGAGCGTAAAAGAAAATATGAATGTAATTGGAGTTTTTGAAGTAGACTACGTGAGAGTGAAGTTGCTTTTTTAGAAGGTGTTAATCATAAAACCTCTGCAGACTTCTGATCCTTAATGTGTCTGTCCGTGCATGCCAGCCACAGGTGAAACCCTTTGATGGATTTGATTGTTTTGAGCATACTGGTGCAGACACCTGAGCCCACCTTCAGATCTCCCATTGACTCTGTGGACCAGTGCATCCTCTTCAGGGATCCTTGTTTGAACTCATGCTCAGGGGTTCACATCCTTGCAGGTCCATTCAATCCAGCAAAACAAGAGGTGATGGCTGGAAGGTTTAGAATTAATCTTAACCTCGGGCATTTTCATCTTTCAGAGGATGATAAAATGAGTGCTATTGAGCTGGGTAACAATGAACATCTTTTATCAACCTACGCCACTGAGGCCCCCTGCTCTCTCAAATGCACATGTTAATTACAGAGAGGAAAATGGAAAACAACTCCAGAATGAAAGTAAAAGGCCATCTCTTGGCCTTGCCTGCAGCGTTTCATTTTTTTACCAAGAGAATGTGTTTGCCATCTTGGCACTCCACGAAGATTTTCTGAAGTTAAGATGAAATCAAGAGAAGCCAAAAAAGGCAAGTGGCTTTAAGGATCACCTCAGGATGAAATCCCATAGTATGTGCCTATAAAGTCAGCATGAAGGTCTATACATTACAGCACTTGAGGCCCACAACAGGGAATAATACCACAGACCGGTAATTGTTTCATTTTTCATAACATCACTTACGTCCAGCAATAGACCTCAAGTCCTCTCGATCTCGTATGTGCAGCTGGTCATGGCAACCTGACAAATAATATCTATTGCTTCATTTTTGATGAAAAATCTTGCATTTAGTCACTGTGAAATTGATTCAAGTAAGAATTATTTCTCGAGGCTTAATTCGTATTCAGAAATTTGAATTAAACCCATATATTAAGGATTGTTTTCCTCCTATCATATTGGATTTGGAAGTCGCCACAAGCACGCAGCTACTGTCAGAAATCAACGGTCAAGGGCAAACATATTTATATATTAAAAAGTATGTCACTGATTAATTTCCAATTCCAATATGGCAATGCTATAAAACCGGTCCATTTTGTATGTCCTCTTCTCCACTGTAAGATTACAAGAGTACTTTGTGCACTACAATCTGCCCTCTCTTTATTCCTATCAAACAACTGTGGTAGACAGCATCACTATAATAGCTTACAGATTTTGGTTAGCTGTGACTTGTTCTGTATTAATAAATATTGCTTATTTATTTTAAGTATATTTATTCAGAGTAAGAGCTACCCATGGAATCCTCAGTCGACTTATCTTCTACGATCTATTGTCAAGGTACTGTGTTGCAACAAATTGTGTCCTCCATTTACAGTCCGACACAAATAGTGGAACAGCCGCCACCCAACATGGCATGTAATAGACAAACAGTGGTCCATAATATAGGAGCATAGTCCCACTGTTTCCCAAAACCCGCGCTATAAACTAATAGAGCTTATGTTTCTGAGCCAGGCTTATGTGACACAATCAACATTTCATCATTGTGTGTCTGGAAGTTCAGCTTGCCCTAGATGTGGAGATACAGATGTCTTTCATATGTACTGAGTATACATATTAGTAGGTCAGTTTTGTGGGGTTGTTCTTTTGAAATGATCAGATGTAGTGCTTCCTTATGAGCTCCTGGGATTTTTGTTGAGGGATATTATGATTTATCTAAGAATAACCTTAGTCTGGGATCTCTTGGGCTTCTTTTAGCCAAAATAAATTTTCTCTTAAAATGGAATCTGCTTCTTCATTGTCAATTGAGAAGTGTTTGCAAAATTGCATGTGGTGTAATGACAATGAACAAGTCTATTTTACATGTCTGTCACCAAAACAAAGACCGCAAGACTTTTGGCTCCTGGAACATGTGACCAGGTCAAGGGGTTTTTCCCTGTCAGCGGGCAAAAGGGTCCCCTACCGACCTGGGGTTAGTGGCCTGCACGGTGTATGCAATAGCCGTTCCTACCCCCAGATGCTGGGTGAGCGAGTTGGGGAACCTGTCCCTGAACCCTTGGAATATGTCTTGCGTGCAGCTGTTGGTACCAGGGTCATTTCTGCAATGCCTTACATCTGTTTATCTGGCCAGAGTTCTCTTTTGCTTCTTGCAGAACCACAAGAACCACTATCAACATCACAGAACGGAGGAAGAACCCATCAACCAAAAGTCTTTTGCCAGCGCAGACTTCCAGATCACCAGCGCAGACATCAAAATACCAGGGCCGATGAAAGGCATCCCGTCCAGCGAACACCAACAAAACCGGGTGCCATAACCACACGAACACCAATGAATGAATATTGGGCGGGCCAAAGGTGGTTTTAAAAAGCATGTATTATTTTAAACTACCTGGGGAAACGATGGATTTATTTTAGCCATAGTGGACAGGTGACGCAGAAAGAACAGTTGGAAGGGGAAAAGACAAAGCTAATTGAGAGCCTAAAGACAGTCGCGATCTCCATCTAGACTCCCTCTGGAGCTTCATAGTTTGGACTTACACTATCTAATGGTTAGTTGATGGTTTGTGCCTTCCAGAAACCCATGCCCTAACCTCTGTTAGTCTTCATGTCCTGATGTTCCTTACCCTATTTCTTACCTATATTTTCTTCTCCTTCTACTCTCTTCCATCTGCCTCCTTACCTTCTCGCACTCTCTCGCATGCCCCCCTCTGTCTCTCTGATATCTCTCCCTCTACACCCTACCTCATCCACCAATGTTGCTTCTTCATTCTCTTCCCTCCTGCTACTCATCCCCTCTCCACTACTACTCCACCTCTGCTTCTATTCATTCCCTCGACTTTCACTCCCTGAGTCACATTTACCCTATACACTTTCTCTAACCATCTTACTCCCCCACCTTACACGCACCCTCTTAACACCTTACCTCTTGCTCTCACCAAACAATACCTCACCGTCTCTGTAAATCACCTCCACCCTCCAAACCACCCTCTTCTGGTCTCTTGATCGGCCCCCTCCCATGACCACAACCGAACAACCCTCACCTCAATGTTTCCTATCCCCCTTCTTATTCTCCCCCTTCATTCCACCATTGGTGTCCTTCCCCTTGCCAATCTCACCCTGTCTTGCCCGCATGAGTGGTTTTATAATTGCCAGAATACATAAAAATTGGGCTAGGTCCTTCCCCGTTTTGCAGTGTGGGGGCCAGCTGTGCTGGAACATTTGTGGACTGTCTTGGAAAGTGTTCCAGTTCTTCTTAGGAGCCAGCTTTGGGGAAAGGTCCATGGTAAGAATGGGACTATTTGGTTTTGTCAAGAAGCTGCTCTGCAGTAAGTTGTAATAGTTTGTCTTGGGGAGCTCTGTCGCAGATGCTGGAGCATGAGGTATGCTGCTAGCTTGCGGTGAAACAGCTTTTCTGACAGCTGCATGGGCTCTCGGTTGCTTTGATTAGTGACTCTTTCTGCTGATCAGAGCAATCCGATGACTGGCGTAGTCTGCTTTGAGGCTCTGGTGTGCTGTTTTGTGAGCAGCTTGCCCAGACCTTTGCTGTATATCGTTGTCTGAAAGCAAAAGAGAAACTGGCCCGCATTTTGTTTGTGTAAGATGTATGGGGTGATCCACAATGGTATTGTTCTGACACATGCAGGCAACTCGAAGGGTATTGGGGCTCTCCCTACTGCCACCTTCCCCCTCTGTCCTAGGAATGGTTCTGGCTTACACCCTGTTAGACCTCCCACCCCAGGCTGATGGGGATTCCCATTCCCTCGTCAAGGTCGGATTACTGACCTTGTCACAGAGAGTGTATGGTAGAGTGAGTGATCGTAGAGAAGGATATGTGAGATAGGAGTGAGTGAGTGTAGTGGGGTGAAGATGGATAGTGGCAGGTGAGAGTGGAAGAGAGAGACGGAGAAAGGGAGTGGCACAGAGAGTAGAGTTGAAAGAGAGGAAGAGGTTACAGTGGGAGGAGGTTGAAGCATAGGTGGGAGTAGTAGTAAGATAGGAGGGGGAGGAGATCAGAGGTAGAGTGGAGCAGAGAGGAAGCTGGAGTAGTAGTAGGAGAGAGACAGAGGGGTAGCATAGGTGGGAGGAGAAATAAATGTGTTGAGAGAGAGAAACAAAAGCGCATGGTACAGTGAAAGAGGGGATGGCTCGAGGAAAGGGAAAGTGTGTGTAAGTAAGTAAACAAACAGGCTTCATCTTGAACATCATTGATACTGGTTGGGGAAACCTGTATTCTAGGAAGCCCTTTGAAATCCGTGGAGGGATTAAGACAGATAAGGCCCTGGCCTTTAAGCCCTTAACACCAGAGTAGGATAGCCTAGACAGTAGGGAGTTAGTCATCACAGGCTTTCATTGCATCCCTGTTGCATGGATGAGGAATGCATGGGCTAGGGAGGAGGCTACCCACTGGAGGTCGAGGGCCCATACCTGCTAAGTCTTCGAAACCAGTTCACGTAATTTTACATCTGACAATAAAAGTCCATTAACTCACTTTTGGAGTTGTTAAAGTCAACTGTGACATACGTCACATCTCTATACGTACCAATGTATCATGGACTCTGCAGAAAATAGTGCCTAGTTTTTTATCTTTTTATTTGGAGGCATTTTATTTTGTATGCTGTTCTTGGTGTTCTTGCTTACTGACTAATGTTTCAAATGTCAATCTAAATGTCTTTTTTTTTTTTTCTTCTCCTTCAAGTTGCATTATTTCTCCAGCATGGGGTCTGGCATGGATTCATATGCTCATGAATATTCCCCGTCGTCAGGCTGGGAATCCTCGGTAAAGAAAAAACCAGTATCAGTTTCGTTTCTGATCTGTCTTTCGTAGTAGTAACCAATCACTGGTCTCTGCGTCATACTGACCACAGCCAATGACTGCCCTCTACCTAAGCACCGCCTCTGGCAGCCATCTTCAGATTTTTACCGCACGTTCATGTGTTGGGATCCTCGTGCTATTGCTCTCGAGCGTTAGTGCTATTTTTTCACGTTTTTTCTCAAAAACTTCGTTTTTTTCGGTCAAAAGAGCCTCAAGCTCCACCGACTCTCCATCCGATCAACGGGGACCCGTGTCGGATTCGTCTGCGCCCCTCAAGGGTGAAGATTTCATCGAGCTACGCTTTTGGAGGACTCCAGAAGCTTCTCGGGCCCGGACATGGCCCAGGAGAAGGGAAGCTCGACGCCGGAAAGCTGTTCAGGGTCTGCCCTGGATGCCAGCTGCAGAACGTCTTTAAGGAGGACGAACACTCCTTTTGTCTCTACTGCTTACATGAGGACAAGACGCACGTGGAGAAGGACTGTGCGTTTTGCGGCAATATGTCGGAGCGGACCATGAAGGACCGCCATCAACGTCTCGCCAACTGGCTGGAAGGGAAGAGCCCGTCAGGCGAGAAGAAGAGGAAGAAATCCGAGCGGTCTTCTAAGACCTTTGAGGACGCCCCGGCGACGGGGGTCCAACACAAGGCCAAGCACCGCGAGTCCGCTGGCACCGGGAGCGCCGAACGGTCGGGCTCTATGGGCGCCAGGCAGGGTGCACCCTCCCCGGCACCTTCAGCCACGAGTCAACGCTCTGGGTCGGGTAAGAGGAAGGGCGAGCACCCGGCAAAGCTCCTGGAGAGGCCCCGGTCGAGCTCGAAGGCCCCATCGGAGGGGGAGCGAGGCAGTGTCCCCCCCTCAAGGATAAGGCGTGAGCGCACCTAAGGTGGTGAAGGCCTTAATCCATCCGGCCAAGCCCTCTATCGATACTGTCGCGGCGACCCTGGCTCAGCCTGTGGAGGCTACACCAGTGGTGGCGACCTCGGGGCTCAGAGTCTCCCTGCCACCTCGGAGGGAGTCCTCTTTTGTGCCCATCGATAGGACCCCCGTGAAATCCCCGGCGGGGAAGAAAAAGGGGGGGCAGGGCGTCGTCGTAGATTCGGCTCCAACCTCGGAGGAAGAGCTGATCGAGGTCTTAAGCCACGGCCTTGGCGTGGAAGAAGACCGGCCCGTCGGGATGGATCCCGACGCAGGTGACGACGACATCGTCGAGGGTGCCGACGGGGCCCCTGATCGCCCGTCGGATTCCCGTCTGCCAGCGCCGCAAGACAACTCGGCGGCCATTTTGTTGGCTATACAGTCCTTATGCTCAGAGATAAGGACAAGACTACCGTTGCCGACGGAGGAACCTCTCCCGTCGGGGGATCCTGAACCTGGACCTTCTGGTGTTCCCCCGGCCAAGAAAAGAAGGATTCACCCTCCACCTCCTTTTCAGCCGTCGCGCACCGTCCAGCCCTCCTCCCCGTCCACCCGAGGGGATGATACGGGGACTGACACGGCAGCGACGGGTACGGACGACTAAGTATACAACGAGGATCTACCGTCGTCACCTCCCACCAGGGCTTCTCCGCCCGACGAGATTGGATCGTTCCACTCCATGATCGCCAGGGCATCCGAGCTTTTCCAACTCTGCCCTGAGGAGAAGAAAAAGGAAGGATTCCTTTATCAACGGCGCGAGGCCAAGAGGAAGACGGTCCTCGCGGTGCCTCTACTGGACCACACTTGGGATGAGGGCCTCGCCCTCCTCAAGAACCCTTCCACTACGCCAGCTAGAAGAGACCGGTACGAGAAGAAATACCGGGTCCCGTACGCGGCCCCCCTGTGCCTCCGGGCGCAGCCTACCCCGGACTCCGTCGTCTCCGCGGCGGCCAGGAAGAAAGCGGGGGGGGGGCGTGCGGCCTCCGCATCGACTTCCCCACCGGACGGCGAGGGAAAGAAATTGGACTCTATGGGACGCAGGGTCATCTCGTCTGCAGCAACGACGATTAAAGCGGCCAACGCGTTGGCTATCGTGGCCCGCTACGACAGGGAGCTATGGTACAAACTGGCTCCCCTGCTGGACTTCCTACCGGACGACAAGAGGGCGGATGCCCTGGAGATCCTACAGGAAGGTGAGGTGGCGTCGGACCACGCCATCACTATTGCGACGGACATCGCCGACACTGGGTTTCGCCAATTGGGCAACGGCGTGTGCCTTAGGCGGCGTGGATGGCTCAAGGCTACAGACTTCCGTCAAGACGTACAGACCAGAGTCCTGGACATGCCGTTCGATGGGAACAACCTGTTTGGGAAAACAGTGGACGATTCCCTTCAGGCCATTAATGCGGACACTGAGACGGCCCGGGCCCTTGGGGTTCTGCAGCAACGACGGACGCCCTTTCGGAGCAGCGGAGGCAAGGGCGCCTCCAAAGGTTCCGGCGGCGGTTTCTCCACCTACCATCAAGCGGCCCGCTCGTCGTCTCAGGAGGCCTACAGAGGACGAGGCAAGTGTGGCGGACCCCGCCGTCGTCGCCAAGGAGGTCAAGGCGGCAAAGCCTCGTCGAAACAGGATTGAACCGGCCGTGGGGTCGGGCCCCCACCGATGCACCCCGGTGGGAGGCCGGCTGGCGAGCTTCGTCAGCGTGTGGGAGTCCATCTCCACCGACCGTTGGGTGCTGGACGCCTTAGCCCGGGGCCATGCGGTCGAGTTTCAAAGAAGGTGCCCGCACGTCCCCCACGTGGCCAGGAAAGAGCTTCACGTCCCTCAGCTTCTCCTGGAGGTAAGGGCGATGCTCAGGTACTGCGCCATCGAACTCGTCCCAAAGAGGCTTCGGGGCTCCGGAGTTTACTCGAGATACTTCCTCGTGAAGAAGAAGACGGGAGGATGGCGCCCCATCCTAGACCTGCGACGTCTGAACAAATTCATCAAGGCGCAGAAGTTCCGGATGGTCACCCTCCAGCACGTCCTGGGTCAGCTGGAGGAAGGAGACTTCCTGTCGTCGTTGGATTTGGAGGATGCCTACTTCCATATTCCCATCCTAAAGGGGCACCGAAAATTCCTCAGGTTTGTGGTCCAAGGGCGTCACTACCAGTTCAAAGCCCTCCCCTTCGGACTACGGTCGGCACCCAGGGTATTCACCAAGTGCCTTGCACCGGTGGCGGCGCAGCTGCGCCGCGAGGGGATCCACGTCTACCCCTACCTGGACGACTGGCTCATCCGAGCCAAGACGAGGGAGCTCGCCGTGGAGCACATGGCAAGGACCGTCCAACTTCTCACGGACCTGGGATTCTCTGTGAACTACGCCAAGTCCCACCTGGTACCCGCGCAAAACGCAATGTTTCTGGGAGCGAAGCTCGACACAGTGTCCCTTCTGGCCTCCCCGTCGGAGGAAAGGACCAGGTCCATCCTGGGCAGGGTACAGCGGATATTGGCTTCCGATGCGGCCAAGGTGAGGTCCATCAAGTCCCTCCTCGGAATGATGTCTTCTTGCATCTACCTCATTCCCATGTGCAGGCTCCGGATGCGCCCGTTGCAGGAGTTCCTGGACGCGCGCTGGATCCAAACGACGGGCGGCTTCGAGGAGAGGATCACACTCGACGAGAGTTTCCGCCGAGCGGTCCGGTGGTGGGGCACCCGCGTGCATCTGACGGCGGGCATGGACTTCCAGACCCCAGACCACCAGGAGACAGTGACCACGGATGCCTCCCTGGAAGGGTGGGGAGCGCACACCGAAAATCTGCACGCGAGAGGCCTTTGGCTCCCGACGGAAAAGTCCCTCCATATCAACGTCCTGGAGCTCCGTGCAGTGTTCTGGGCCCTCAGGTCCTTCCTTCCGTCCCTCAAGGGCAAGGTGGTGAGGATCTTCACCGACAACACCACCACCATGTTTTACATCAGGAAACAGGGCGGAACCAGGTCCCCAGCACTGTCCAAGGAGGCGCAGGACCTATGGCATTGGGCCGTCGCCCAAAGGATGTTTCTGGTGCCGTTTCATCTGGCAGGGATAAAAAACACCATCGCCGACTCACTCAGCAGGGAGCTGCGCTCGTGCCACGAGTGGGAACTACGGCAGGATCTAGTAGATCGCCTCTTCCGACGGTGGGGCACACCCCAGATCGACCTGTTCGCGACGGCGACGAACTCCAAGTGCCGGAGGTTCGCCAGCAGGTTTCCCCAGGCGAGGAGCATGGGCGATGCTTTCTCGTTCCCCTGGGAGGGCCTGTTCCTCTACGCGTTCCCTCCTTTGCCACTGCTAATCCGGCTCGTCAACCAGCTCAAGAGGTCACGGTGCAGGATGATCCTCGTCGCACCTGCGTGGCCGAGGCAGATGTGGTTCCCGGACCTTCTGGACTTGTCAACGTCCCCGCCAATCAAGCTGCCGGTGGATGCGGATCTACTCTCCAGGGAATGAGGCGCCATCCTCCACCACGACCCGAAATCGCTGAACTTGCAGGCCTGGCTCCTGCAGCGCTAGAGTTTGGAGGATACGACATACCGGCCGACTGCAGAGAGGTTCTTGCAAAGGCCAGGGCGTCCTCGACTCTTAAATGCTACGGACACAAATGGAAGAGGTTCTCTGTCTGGTGCCACGCACAGAAGATTAACCCTCTACGGATTACGGCTCCCCAGGTACTGCCGTACCCGCTGACGCTGGCCAAAGCTGGACTGGCACACGCGTCCATCAAGATTCATCTTGCTGCGATCTCCCGATACACCAGAACCACGGGGCGGACGTCCTTGTGGTCTCATCGTCTGGTGAAAGAGTTCATGAAGGGACTGTTCAGATCGTTCCCGCCGGTGAAGGCTCCGGCCCCGGCGTGGGAGCTCAACGTGGTGCTGACCAAGCTCATGGGACCTCCGTTCGAGCCTCTGCACTCGGCCCCGTTGAAGTTTCTGTCGTGGAAAACAGCGTTTCTTGTGGCCATCACCTCCGCACAACGGGTGGGAGAGATCCAGGCCCTTTCCTGCAAGGCCCCGTACTTGACTTTTCACGACACAAGGGTAGTGCTCAGGACGCACCCCTCCTTCATGCCCAAGGTACCGTCGGACTTCCATCTCAACGAACCCTTGGTGTTGCCTGTGTTCTTCCCGTCGCCTTCATCGCCGGCTGAGAGGACTTTGCACTCGCTGGATGTGGCTAGAGCGCTGAAGTTCTACGTGAACCGCACGAAGTGTTTTCGGAAGACGTCACAACTCTTTGTGAACTTTGGACCTGTCAATCAGGGGAAGGCTCTCTCGAAGGCTTCCATTTCCAGATGGCTCTCCGGCTGTATCATGTACTGTCATCGGTTGGCAAACCGACCGCTGCCTGGCCGTCCGAGAGCCCATTCCACTAGAGCGATCGCAGCTACCACGGCGTTCCTTTCTGGTGTGCCCCTGCTGGACATATGTAGGGCTGCTACGTGGAGGTCGACGCACACCTTCACGAAATTCTACTGCGTCGATCGGGATTCCAGGGAGGAGTCCAGGGTCGGCCAAGTAGTGCTGCGCAACCTGTTCGCCTGAGGTGAGCCTGGTGAGGAGGTGTAAGATGCTTAATGTTGAGTTTGATGTAATGCTTAATGTTGAGCCTTTGCCACCTCCCGTGGTTGTGCATGTGTGTACTGCTATGTATTCTTTATTCATGAGCATGTGAATCCATGCCAGACCCCATGCTGGAGAAGGAACAAGTTACTTACCTGTAACTGTTGTTCTCCAGCATGGGTCTGGCATGGATTCACATGCGAACCCTCCCGCCTACCCCTCTGCGGCTCTTCACTTGGTCATACTGCCACTTCACGTGCTTCCAAATCTGAAGATGGCTGCCAGAGGCGGTCATTGGCTGTGGTCAGTATGACGCAGAGACCAGTGATTGGTTACTACTACGAAAGACAGATCAGAAACGAAACTGATACTGGTTTTTTCTTTACCGAGGATTCCCAGCCTGACGACGGGGAATATTCATGAGCATGTGAATCCATGCCAGACCCATGCTGGAGAACAACAGTTACAGGTAAGTAACTTGTTCCTTATACATTCTATTTCAAGACCGGAGGCCAGCATTATGCGGAACTTCTTTTAATTCCACTCTTCCAGCAGATTTAAATCTACATATTTCTTTCTTCACTGACAAAAAATGTTGTTAAAGGGACGTTATGGTTAAGTTGCACTAGTAAAAACCTAGACGATTCACTCACAAAAAACATTGCTAAAGGGGTGTTATATGGGTAAGTTGCACTGCAAAAAAGCTATGAACTTCAATGACAAAAACGTTGTTAAATGGACAATATGTTTCAGTTGCCCTAAGAAAAAATCTATCAAATTCAGTGCTACAAGTACTTGAAAGGAACATTAAACTTACTTTGCACTAATATCAACCTATCAGTATTATGGTTACAAGTTAAAATAAAAAAAAACAGAAATTTGCCAGTTATGGTAACCTTAGCAACCATAACTCGCGCTACCACTGTGCACTGCTAAGACTAACACCCATGACATACGACATCACAAATGTCATTGATGACATCACTGATGGCATCACATGTGCATTTAGTTTTCATGAAAAGCCTCCCCAAGGGATTGCCCTTATAATGTACAGTGTTGTGCAATGTACGGAGTGTTTTCCGGAAAGTACATGCTTAGAAACACACGACAATGTGCCGTTGCACATGTATATATGTTTTTGAAGAATGCAGGCCTCTTTTCCGGGTGCAATTTCTCCACAGCAGCCCTACAAAAGGCCAAACCCCAGAGCTGCTGAGCAATCTGTTTGTAGCTTTTCAGAACAGAGTAGCAGGCTTGCCCTGTAAGTGATTTTGGACCGAATCTGCTGTGCTACATTGCCTTTGCAAGTAATGGCAACCATGTCAGCCCGTCTCAGTACACACAGTAATGGAGAAAAGTATTAATGTCCCTTCCTGTGACCCACACCCTCAGTTGCGATAGTCCCCACTGTCCCATTCCCATGGGTAGCATGCTGAAAACGGTAGTATGAGGCACGTGCGTTTCCCCAAGTACGGCGAGGGCCATGCCCCAATAAAGCAGAAACATTCATTCTTCCCTTTCCACCACGCCGTCATTGGGTACTGCTAAAATGTACCACATGCATCCACCAATCACATTGAAGAGCTCTCATTGTAACAGTATCAGTTTGTACAACAGTCCTCTGCGTACACAGCACACCCAGAAACGTTATTGCGCAATCCCTCACCCTCCACTCGTCCCATTTCCATGGGCGCCATCCTCAAAATCCCCAGATGTTGCTTTCGTGCTGTGTGGGGGAATAAATTGCAACCAGGGTAGGGGAGTTTGTTGTTAATGCCGGTTCTGAAAAGAGCTTTTTCTTTTTATTTTTTAGGTGCTTCTAGAGAAACACCTTTTTCGGTTTTAATTTGATTTTGTGTTTTCTTGTGCTCACATTGTTACTGTAAACTCTTCAACGCATCCTGTAGATGGGCAAACAAGACATCATTACCAATAGGTGACAACAAAATGCCATTTGCTTGGAAAAACAATGCATTTCCACAACTAATGAGGTAATTGTTGCAGAAGAACATCCCACCAGTGGACAAAAAATTAGACATGCTTCTGTTGATGAGACACCTTCCAACATCTGGCTCGGAACAACATAAGTTAGCATTGTCCCATACTCTTCTTGGTGTTATGGATGAGAAAACTAGATTCAGCAGCCTCTTCAGTCGACAGAACAAACCTAAACAAGACACGTAACCCAAATGCATGCTACCATAGTGCACGACGACAACATCTACAGTAGCAAAAGTGGCCAGGTCTCTGCAAAGTGCATGCATATTGGCAAAACTGCAGCCAAATACAGCGCACCACAATGTGTCCACTCCTTCCAAACCGAAATTACCATCAAAGTGTCTTTCCAGGGCATACTTGTGCAGATCTATCACAAAGGCATCACCCAAAGTCAGCACAATGCTGTTCTCCATGTCAGCCTGCCTCACTACGCAGAGTAATGTAAAACAGTACGACCTCCCCTTCCTGTGAACCACACCCACAGTACCTGATTGGATAATACCCACAGTCCCATTTGCATTGGCCAGCATGAAGCGCAGAATGTGGCACATGTGCTTACCAAAGTATCATGAGGGCTGTACCCCAGTAAAGCAGGAGCAGTCCTTCTTACCTTTCCCCTATTTTTTGTCAACCACTACCTCATTGGGTACGGATAAATGGTCACACACGCATCCACCAATGCCATCCAAGATGTTAGCATCTATCACTGTCAGTTCTGCACAACCCTTCATATGTACCTTTACACTTTCAGCCTGCAAGTGTCCTGTCATTCGAGAGCACGGTCAGTAGAAAGTTCAGTAAAAGATTGCAAGATTTGTGCATCCATATGACCACCCATCACCACAAAATGGAGGTATGAATACTTTTTCTGCAGTATGTCTAAAACTCTGTTATAAGTGCCTCTGCGCACGTTATCTGCCACTGAGCGTCCATTACGTTTTAAAAAGCATACTATTTTCTCTCCGATCCCCTACCATCAAGTGGCACTTCAATGCTATGTGCTTGCAACGTTTTCATTTACCCATATCATACATTGTAATATCGAAGCAGAAACTCTCTTCTTTCCTTCTGACAATGCTGCAAATTGTTTTCTCCACGAACCAACTCCTACATAAATCGTAAAAATAAGGCACCAAAACCAGTACTGAATGTATCTTACCAACCTAAAGCAAGTTCCCCAAAGGTCACTGTGCACAGCTGTGGTTCTCTGTAGGCTGGACTATAACAACAGCCCCTTTTTTAAATCTGCCCGCTTCTACTCTACGCCCTACGCAACTCATCCAGAAGAGGACTGCACGACTTGTCCTTGGCCTCAAGCCTAGGGATCGTATCTCTCCTGGACTGAAATGTCTGCAATAGCTCCCAGTGGCTGCGAGGAATAAAGTGAAAACCCTCTGCATTATGCACAAGGCCTTCTGGGCCCTGGGACTTCAATACCTTCAACTCTCGCTTCCTATATATCTCCCTGCTCAAGTTCGTCCGTCATCTGCCTCCTACCCCCTCAGGGTCAGTCGCATTTGCAAGCAACCAGTTGGTGGTAGATCTCTTTCTTCGGCTGGGGCCTCCGTCTGCAACAGCCTCCCTGAAACTTGAGGAGAACCATTGCCGGTTCCCGAAGCAACTCAAAGCCTTTCTCTTTGCTTCTGCTTTTTCTCCTCCTCTCCCCGGCTGACTTCCTGGCTGAAACAGATTCTGCACTGGTTACTTGGCCACTATGTCGGGGCCATGCCACCTCCCCCGCCAGTCGCACCCCTGCACTGCCTTTCTGGCAAACCCCGCACTTGGAGACTATTTTCTGTGTCCCTAGTTTCACCACCTGATGTCTGCACTTATCCTTGCACTTGGCACAATCGGGCCGTATTTGTACCTATTGTCATTTGTTCTTCTTCCCATGTACTGCACCTCCCACCCCTTGCCCCCCATGCCCTTGGGCGATCTGAGTGACACTTGCCCTAGTAGGTTCATTGTCTCCGTCTCCCCTGTTTCCCCTCCCTTGCCTCGTTGCGCCTTGCAAAACTTGTGTATAGGTGCTTTATAAATGTCATATCATACAAGTTCACATCATATGATATCATACACACATTGCATTCATAATAGGATGCCTGCCACTTACCTTGTACACTTGAGTTTTTTTTCTCACAGTACCCCACTTACAAACTTTTCAAAAAATGTTTGCACAAAAGCAGCACTGAATGCATGTTACCAACTTCAAACAAGTACATACTGTTCATGCATTCAAACAGGATGCCTGCCCCTTACCTTGCACAATTCCACCATAGCCTTCTGCACTTCTTTGTACAAAGAGACCTTCTGCCACAGTTTTTGCATACACACCACAACCACAAACCTTATTGGGCAATGCCATAGCCTCCATATTCCCATTTCTAAGGCCCCCATCCTGAAAATGGGCAGATGTGGCATGTGTAATCCTGAAACTACTGCAGAATCTGCTGAATTTCCGTGCTAAGAAGGGTGGGGGAGAGTGTGAACAGGGTAGGGGATTCGATCTTTAGTGGCCCCTCTGAAAAGGTTTATATATTTTTTTTTCATTTTTATTTTTACAAGTTTTTTGCACATAAATGCAGACATGCTTCTGTTTATAAGACACCTTCCAAGCTCTGGCTGGCGGCAAATTACACCGGCATGGACCCATACTCCTCTTGGTGGAATGGTTGAGAAAACGACCTTGGCAGTGGGAAAAATCTGCATCAATGCATTTATCAACTTCTTTAGGTGACAGAGCAAACGTCCACACGACATATAACCCAAATGTTGACCTCCATAATTCACCATGACAACTTGGACAGTAATGATAGATGCCACATATCTGAAAGGCGAACCATCCCGCCAAAACTGCACGCGTAGAGACTGGCCCAAAAAACGTCCACTCCTTCCAACCCAAAATTAGCAGCAACGCCTCTTTGCATGGCATACCTCTGCAGATCTTGTACAAATGTATCACCCACGATCAGCACTGTGCGTCTCTCCATCTCTACCAACCTCATTACACAGAGAGTATTGGGTAAAGGTAGTACCGCCCCTTCCTGTGAACCACACCCTTGACACCTGATTACATAATCCCCACAGTTCCAATTGCATGCCCACCATGCTGAGAATGGCAGGATGTGGCACATGCTCTTTCCCAGCTAGAGCAAGGGCTACACCCCAGTAAAGCAGGCACAGTCCTTCTCCCCTCTCCACTGTTCTTCTTCCAGCACTCCCTCATTGCCTACTGTGAAATATTCATGCATGCATGCATGCAGCAATTACAGCCAAGAACGCTGCATCCAACACTATCATTTCTGTACAGCACTCCATATTTACAGTTGAACACTCGGAGTACACGCCGCTTGTGCTTCCCAAGGACCTTCAGTACAAAGGTCTGGAAATAAAATCCTCAATTTCAGCATCCAAAATCATCTAGAGCGGCACCCATAACGCCTTTCACCATGCACACAAGGGTCTACTGCTTGCCCACACCCAGGACAACATAATGGAGCCATGGATGCGAACATGTTGCCAGAAACAACAATCCACAAACGTAACCTAGCCAGCAGCACTTCTACCCAACTCCAGCACCATAACACAGCGATGCATGGAAACGTAACAGTTAGCAGATTCCACAAACATACCACTGCCTCCGCACCCCTACCGACTTCTATTCACAAAGTAGTGTGTCACTGCCAATGAAACCACACAATCTTCACAACATTGGACCTACTCCCAGGAAGCTACAGAAACTGACAGTGTTTCAACACTGCACCCAGTGGGCACACTGCAGGACTTTTCACTGCACAGTCTCCAGCCATAAACCAAAAACCATAGGATGTCCTAACAATGACCGCACCCATGGAACCAACAATATATGCATGTCAGTAAAATGTGCTCCACAACCATTCTGTAAAGTTGACCACCCTCTGAGATCTGTAGTGAAAAAGGCATTGCTGCAGTGGTTGTGGTGAAGGCCTCGGTTTTGGGTGCATGGCCTAAGGCCTACGGCCTTTGACCGTGCTCCCAATAGCCTAGGCTTTGGCCGCACCCACTGCAACGTAATGCAGCAATGCATGGAAACATGTCACCAAGTACCACAATCGACACACGTGCCACAGGCACTCCTACCTAACCTCCTCACCGTTCTACAACTATGCATATAAACATGCACCTTTTAGAAGAATCTACAAACTTAACACAGCCTCCGGCACCCCTACCCGCTTTCATTCACATACGATGGTGTTACTGCCAACCGAACCAACCAACCATGGATGCATGTCAGTTGACTTTTGGTGCTCTCAAGTGTAAAATGTGCTCCACAACCATTCTGTAAAGGTGAGCTCCCTCTGACAGATGCAGTCTGCACTGCATTGCTGCGGTGGGTGTGGGCAAGGCGTAGACTATTGGCTGCATGGCCTACACCATGGCGGCGTTTCCCAAAAACTTTGACGCACAGCACGCTTCCCTCCAGCCAACCACTGGCCGCCTCCAGTGTTCGCCGACATCACGGTGTACTGCAAGTCAATGAGACTTTTGAGCAAACCGGGAAATGGATCTGCCGAGCAGAGCCAGATATCACAAATGTTTTAAAAAGCACATTTGCAACAAAAGTACTGGTCGGATTTCCACCCATGAAAGTACGCTTTCTGAACCAAGCCCCAGCTCCTGCCGCAAATTTGGTTAAAATCCGTCCAGCCGTTCGGCCTGTAGCCGTGCGCAAAGTTTGTCCCGATTCAGTCTGTGGAGAAACCACCCCCCCCATAACTTTGCCCCCCCCCCCCTGCATGAAACCTCACCAAACTTGCTGAATAAATTCAGAGCGGGCCATATACCTTGTTTGCAAAGTTTGTTGAGGATTCCTCCAGGGCGAGCGAAGTTATAAGCCACCCAGAAAGTGGTCTTCCTATGGGTTTAGCAACTTAACCATAACTACACGGCGGCTACCCCAGGCTGTGTAATAACACAAATGTTTTCTTTGTGTTTTATTTTTTTAGAATTGTTTTTTTTATACATCAAACCGAAAAATAACTCAAACTTCAGATCCCATGAACCACAGTGTCTCCGGCAGTCCCATGTCTGTATCCGGTCTCTGAGCTCCATACATCACTTCCTGTACAAGTCCCTTCCTCTTCTTTTTCTACTCTTCCATGAGATAAGTAGCAGACTCATTAGCTCCCTGTTACATGTGTGAAATGTATAATTAAAGTGCTTTATTTCATTTTCTTTTTTTTTGGATAAAACATTTTTTATTATCAATTAGTTATAACAGACAAAACAACCAAAACCAAAGGGGAGGAACAAGAGAGAGGCGAGGCAGCTACATCCAATGGGGCCGACACGGCCCGTCTTACAGTAGTAGTATGTCTTGCATTACCATTCTCATGTAATACGATTACAGTTCACAGTGTACGTGTTCAGAGTAACATCCCCCGAGTCCATATACATCAGGGCCCTCCCTCCTTCCATGCCACCCTTATTTTAGAGGCTTTGTTGGGACAGCCTTTTGTGTTATAGATCATTCTTTCGATCATAGCACATGTGTCCATGTCCAGTGCCCATTGCTCCAGTGTCTGAGAGTCCTGGGCTCCCCATTTTTGTGCAATATTGCGCTTGATTAGGGCGGCCGCTGTATGCAGTAGCAGTTCTTCCCATTTATTCAATTCGTGCTCTCCCGGTACTCCTAGGATTAGGAGCTTCGGGTCCATTTCTATTGTTTTGGAGAGTATCCGGGCCAGTTCCCGACAACAGGCCTCCCAGAAAATTCGGATGCGGGGACAGGACCACAGAATGTGAAAGAAGGTCCCCTCCTCATCCCCACATCTGAGACAGTTCGGGTTTGTTGCTTTTTTCCACCCAACCAGTGCAGTTCTAGGATAGTACACTCTATGCAATATTTTAAGTTGCACCAGTCTGAGTCTCGAGGAGATGGCGGCTTCCCGTGGCTTCATTAGTAACCGGATCCAGTCCTCAGGGTCGATATCCCCTACATCTATTTCCCACTTGGCCTTTAGACTGGTCAGCTCAGGAGTCGCGAAGGATGTGATGGCATTATAAAGAATGGATGTGCATTTGGAGGGGATATATTCAGGCAAAATGTTGCGTTCAATAGGTGAGCATTCCGGGATATTGTCCTCTGTCGATATGTGGACTCTTAGGGCGTGGGACATTTGCATTTGATGGTATCTCTGTGTCTGGGAGCTGGAATCTGCGTTGTAGGTCCGCAAACGGAGCAAGATTCCCATCTTTCAAGACATCACCCACTTTCTGAATCCCACCCCTCACCCAGCACGGCCAAGGCTTGAGTTTCGCAATTTCCCTCAGATTGGCGATTCGAATAGGGGTTGCGCTGCTGATATTTTGTTCCTCCACCCCACAAACTTGTGTACGTTCCTCCAAGTGGTAATAATCTGTGCCTTCATTGTTAGTGGGGAGGATCTAGGTGGGGGGTTTGGTAAAATAGCTGCAATGGATCGGTGTCGTGCATAGCTCCCACATCGGCTTTGATATGGGGTAGTTCCTGGTCTCCGTGCAGTAGGTCATTGGCCACCACCAGTTGGGAGGCCCAATAGTAGGTCTGAAGGCGGGGCACTCCGATCCCACCCTCCCAGACCGACCTCTGAAGTGTGCCCAGGGTTATACGTGCTTGTCCTCCGCCCCATAGGAGCTCCCTAACGAGGGTTTCCACCCGGACTAATTCAGCCCCCAGAATCTGCAATGGGGCGTTTTGAAGGACATGAAGTAATTGCGGGAGAGCTAACATTTTAAAAAGGGCGGCTCTACCCATGAGGGTCAGGGGGAGAAGCTTCCAATGTTGTACATCATTAGAGAATCGGTTCATGATCGGTTTAAGATTGTGCATGCTATAACTGGTATGATCTGTTGTTATCCAGATCCCAAGGTATCGGAAGCCAAACGGTTCTATGTGGTATGGGCAGTCAGATGGGTCGGGCTGACCCCCCTCCTTTCACCGGCAAGAAAACTGATTTCTTCCAATTGATCTTTAGACTGCTAAAGTCCCCGTATTGGGCAAGCATCTGGGTCACTATGGGGCTGTTTCGGACAGGCTCTCCCGGGTATATCAGGAGGTCGCCCGCGTGTAGGGATATCCGGTCTTCGTGTCCCTCTGGCCACCTGAATCCCATCCAGGATGTGCTCTGGCGAAGCCATATGGCCAATGGCTCTATCGCGAGAGCGAAGAGAAGGAGGGAGAGGGGGCACCCCTGCCGTGTACCCCTGCCCAATCGGAAAGAGCGAGAGGTCCACCCATTCACCTTGACCTCCGCCCGGATATTTGTGTACAGCAGATTCACCCATCCCAGGAACCCCTCCCCGAAGCCCATGCGTTCCATGATCTCCCAGAGGCCATCCCATCGGACCAAATCGAAAGCCTTCTCAAAGTCGATTGCTAGAAGAGCAAGCAGCTTGTTAATGGTGGGAGCCCTCTCTAGCGCCAAGTGAAGTCGACGCAGATTCATTTGGGTCGATTTGTGTTGCATAAAGCCACATTGATCCGGGTGTATTAGGGCATCAGCTACCAGTTGTAACCTGTTGGCTAGGAGTTTGGCGAGGACCTTAGCCTCGCCATTGATTAGCGAGATTGGCCTATAGGAGGCACACTGCTCCTGGGGCTTATCAGATTTAGGGATGACCACGATGGTGGCCTTACAGAGGTCCTGCGGGAGGGTGCCCTGTTCCTGGGCAGTCAAGAACATTTAATGGAGGGAAGATGTAATGTTGCCCCCCCCAGCTTCTGCCAGGTTTCAACTGGGAACCCATTTGGGTCCGGTGTTTTCCCGGTCTGCAGTTGGGCTAGTGCTTCGGCCACCTCGGTCTCCGAGAGGGCAGAGTCCAGACTCACCCTTTGCTGTACTGAGAGAGTTGGGAATAGTATGTCTATAAGGAGGGTTGGGTCCAGCCGCGAGGTCTGGGCCTGATAAAGTGTTTCATAGAATTGGGCAAAGGCCTCGGCTATCTCTGCCTCCGATGTGCACCTTTCACCCCGTGAGGTGGCAATCTCATGAACGCAGCGTTGTCCCTCATCCCTTTTGTCCAGCCAAGCTAGCATTCTGCCAGCTTTGTCCCCATGTTCATAGATTCTGTCTCGAGAGTCCCAATGGGCTTGTTTAGCGTTTTCCAAGAGGTTTCGGA
Source organism: Ambystoma mexicanum (assembly GCF_040938575.1). NCBI lineage: Eukaryota > Metazoa > Chordata > Amphibia > Caudata > Ambystomatidae > Ambystoma > Ambystoma mexicanum. The sequence continues at coordinate 932,850,936 of NC_090939.1, forward strand.
GCCGCTCAGTGGCTCGTTTAAGGGAGAGCTGGGTCCGTGGGGATGGATCAAGGATGTATTAGTTCTCGCGTTGGGTCAGTTCACCCTCTGCTTTCGCTATGTCTTGGAGTCTCTCTCGCCTCCTGTTCGCCACCCAGGAGATTAAAGTGCCCCGCAAGACTGTCTTATAGGCCTCCCAGACCACCACCGGGCCCGGTTCTCCGTTATCATTAATTTCGAAGTACTCGGTGGAGACTTCCGTAAGGTGGTCAACTAGCTGGGGAAACCCAGATAGTAATTGTTTAGTCTCCGTGTTCTAGTGGGGGAAGGACCCTGTGTGCGAATCTCCACAAGTAGGGGTGAGTGGTCTGAGATGCCCCGGGGAAGGAAATCGGCCGCCCGTGCTCTGTAGAGATCTGTGTGTGGGACAAAGAGATAGTCAATCCTGGAGAGGGAGCCGTGGGCTCCAGAGTGGAAGGAGTACCCCTTGGTGTCCGGGTGTAACTCTCGCCATACATCACCCAAACCCAAGGCGGACGAAAAGTTAAACAGCTTTTTAGGGGTGTCCAGGTTGCGTTGTCTGAGATGTGTACTGTCAGTGGTATTGCACATGACATCATTAAAGTCTCCCCCCAGAAACAACCTATCAGGTTGGTGTTTACCTATGAGGGTAGTCGATTCCTCCAGTAGCTCATGTCCCAGTCCGGGTGGGGAGTACAATGAAGCAAAAGCGAGCCTCTCATTCCAAAGCGTTCCCAGGATCAGCACATAGCGGCCCCAAGGGTCTTGTTCCAGGATTTGAATGGCAAAAGGGATGCGTTTGTGTATAAGAATGAGTGTACCCCTGGATCCCATTGTGTATCCCGCATGGAAGTCAGCCCTGTAGTTTGTGCGTTGGAAATGAGCACAGTTTGATCCCACTAGGTGTGTTTCGGATAGCAGGGCCACGTTGGGGGAGTGTCTACGGAGTATTTGCTTAATCAAGTGCCTTTTAATCACGGAGCCCATCCCATTTACATTCCAGGTGAGCACCTTGAAAGATTTAGGGCGTTCAGTCGGGATCGACTGGGGTTGTATGGATGCCATCCAAAAATCGGGTTAAAGGGTTGGGCGGGTGTTTCACGAGGAGGGTATCCCCGTTAATGGTGGTGTATTGCGGTGCGTGCCTGGAGTAATAAATATTATACTGTCTGGACCATCTGTAGCCTCGTTTTACCATGAACCTCAACAGACCTTGGAGCTTGCAATGGCGCGTTGCTCCCAGGGTAACAAAAAACTCATAACTTTCCCTTCCCTCCCCCTCCCCATACACCACCCCAACACGAAGTACCTGTAGCCCCAACATCGCTGACACTCAAAAAAAGTAAGGTGTCAACTTTGCGAACCCTTGTTCAAGTTAAAACTAAAGAAGTTTGGGGGGGGGGGCATAGCCTTTTCCCAGGCGCGATGGAGGTACGCCACCGCTAGCCACAGTATTAATGACGTAAACGACTTACAACAGTTTCATGGCACCACCCAGCATAGTCTGTAGTATCAATTCGGTCCTACACCCGCTTGTGGGATCAGACCCCCCGCGGGGAGCCAGCCAGAGTCCCCAGCTTCCACTGGTTGGTTCGGTGAGGGTGGCTGGTCCAGCTCCGGAGGGTAGCCCGCTGGTGGTCTGGGATTTCTGTCCCTGTTGGTTCGAGGTGCCGACCAGTCTCCCTCGATATGCTGCTCTACCCATCGCCAGGCCTCATTTGGGTTGTTGAAGTGGACCGTTGTGCCCTTATGATAGATTTTCAGCTGAGCCGGGAAGAGCAGGCCGTATTCGACTCCCATCGCTTACAACTGTCTTAAGTTTTTCAAAGGATTGCCTTGCCTTCTGGACCTCCCGCTTGTAGTCTGGGAAGAAGGCTATCTTGGAGCCGTTAAAGGTGATCGTGCCTTTGGTTCGTGCCAGGTGCAGCAGCGCATCTCGATCCCGATAGTTCAATAGTCTTGCTATCATCGTTCGCGGAGGAGCACCAGGCACTGGTCTACCAGTGGGCATTCTGTGTGCCCTCTCTATAGAAAAGAATTTGGAAAAGGATTGCTGGTCGAACAGGTCCATCAGCCACTGCTCCAAGAAAAACTCCATACAGGGGCCTTCAGCCTTCTCGGGAATACCTAGAATTCGAATGTTGGTGCGCCTGGACCTGCCCTCCCTTTCTTCGACTCTGGCTTCCAGAGTTTTGAGTTTGGCAGAGACTCCTTGAAGCTGTTGTTGCACCACGTGCAATCTGTCCTCCGTGTTGGAAATATGCTGTTCCACCTCACCCGTTCGTGCTGACAATTTCTGCAAGTCGTGTTGGAGGAGGGACACATCCAGGCTGATTCCGTCCATCTTCTGCTCCATTGATGTGCGGGAGTCTGCTATAGCTGCCATGACGTCTCTCAAGGAGAGTCCGAATGCAGAGTCCTCATCTACCGACGGCTACGGTTGAGAATCAGGGGGTTGCGATAGAGGAATCGTGTACTGGTCGATTCTGTTTTGCATGGTTGGCCGTCTAGTTTTGTCTTTCCCCATGTCTGTTGCCGGGCCCCTTGGGCTTCTTCTTGTGTCCAGATTATGGTCCCGCCACACTCTGACCCAGCCCCACAAGGGTACTTCACAGGTCGATAAACACAGCCCGGACCTTGTCTGGGTATAGATTGCCCCCCTCGACCAAGGCAGGTGGGGGGAGGGAGGGAGGGCGCGAAACGAACGTTGATTCCCTGTCGCAGACAGGCGGTGGTGGAGCCGGGTGGTGAGCTTGTGTTAGCGGCTGTGTTGGCCTGCCACAGGGTGCTGGAGATTTTGCTGTTTACCCCGGGTGGGTATCGGGTTCAGTCAGATTTAGTGCGTTGGTGTGCCACCACGTCCCCTTTTAGGCGGCCCAGTGTCTGTACCACAGAGGTCAGGGAAGAAATGGGAGACCTCTCCACCTTCAGATGGTTCCAGACGAAGGCGGGGGGCCCCCGCTGCAGGCACTCACCGGCGGGGCTGCCTCCGCTGTGTACGGGTCTCCACCGCGGCGACCAACTGGCCACGGCCGTCTCTCCTCCAGTCGGGGTCCCACGGGGCCTCGCCTCCGCTCCCGGCCCCCACTAGTTCTCCGGAGCTCCGTCCCCGATGCAAGTTGGCAACCACCGCAGGGTGAGTGGATGGTCTGGTTCCCACTCAAAGCGCACCCAGCACTCCGGCGGCCATCTTGGTTCCTCGTCGGGCCGCACCGGCGGCTCCTTCCGCCGCTCCCACCTCTGCAGCCCTGGCGCGTTTCAGGCTGGAATTTGCCCCATATGTGCCCTGGGGTATCACGCACCGGAGAGTGTATTTTGGCCGAAGCAATTTACTGGCTCATCTACGGCCGCGGGAACATAGGGGATGCTGCCATGCATGCGCACAGGCCAGAAGGCTCGCATGTGCAAGAATGTGTTTTCTTCTGCATGGGACTGTGAGAAACCTGATGGTATTCTCCCAAGTAGATCCAAGGAATCCCTCATTCAGGTGGTCAGGGAAGAACCGGCTCTCTCAAATCCCAACCCTAGAGGTAGACGAATGAGGGAGGATCATCTGGGTAGGGGAACTTGAGGTTATGCTCAGGGGAATGCCCCAGGTGAGACGCAGTATTATAATGAAGAAGACGGTGAGGAAGACCGAGTCCCTGAGCCTTTTATAGGCTGTACCACATCTGCCTCCCTTCCTCGCATCGCATCTCTCTTGCCCAAATCTAACAATCCTGTTACACCCAGAAAATATCTCTCCCAGAATCCCAGCTTTCAAGACAAAACTCATTTTCATGCCTTTCCACGTCCCCCTGGTCCTTACTTTCCAAACTCCCAATACTGTTACCATAATTCCCCCTTTTCTGACACAAACACTTTCACACACCACAAAAGACGAGTGACGAACGCCAAAGCCATTCACCTGACATGTCCCAATGCTGACCAGAATAACAAAAAAAAACACACACACACACACACCCTCTCCCCCCCCCCCATACCCCCACCCCCTGGCAGACCACACCACAGGAAAGCTAACTCAGCATGGCAGTTCAAGAGGCAGAGAAAGACGGCGCGATTAGAGAGGGTGTCAAGGAGAGAAGCAACCTTTCCCTTTCTGAGCCAGGCCCGTGAAACCTCCACGGAAGGAATCTTAAGACCGTGAACAATAGCCAGCTTGTGTTGCAGCAGATGTCAATGGTACACAGGGCCCTCCTCGGCTGATAACCAAACCGGTGAGAGACGCTTGCCACCGTGGTACTGGTCTTCAGTCCAGAAACAAGCAAAGCCAAGCGGTTCATCGCAGACGGTGAGTCGAGGGGAGAGCCGATAAGAAACCAAACTTTGTTGAACAAAAGTAACAAACTGCTAATTGAAGAAAGTACAAAGAACTGTTAATGTGAGAAGAAAAGAGGAGTCGGGCACCACAAGGATGCTCATTCGGGAAACTCTGGCCGATTACCTTATTATTGAAACTACTGTTACCAAAAGGCCTTGTGAAAGGCGCAAAGAGGGTCAAAGTGGTCCTACCGGGGTCTAGCTACATCCACCGTCCAGTCAAAGTCTTTGACCGGCAAATGAAGGTAAAACTAAGGGAAGTGAATCCCGCACACTGTGATTTGCAAAAGTTGGAAAGAGTGAACCTGATGGAGGGATGCTGATGAAAAGGGGGTGAAGTCTGAAGTCCCAATGTACAGTGTGTTGACAAGAGTGAACCCAGCAAAAGGATGTTCAGTGAACTGTTTAAAAAGACATTAAGATTTGTAAATATTGCAGATGAGATTGTGTTGAGGCCGTAGTGAACCCGGCGGAGTGAGGCAGATATGTGAGAAAGGTCTGAGCCCGGAAGAGGGAGACCCAGGGGTCAAAAACCATCACCCACTGACACGTGAATATGACAAATAGAATCTTTTGAATACAAGCCATAGTGTACCCATCGGAGGGAGGCTGACATTCAAGATGGGTCTGAGCCTGGAAGAGGGCGACCTAAGGGTGAAGCCATCATCACTCTAAATGCAATCAGAAAGGAACTTTTGTTAGTAATTTTGAATATATCAGGCCCTCTGAAGCAAGAGATTTAAACACTGAAGTTCCTGATATCGCAAGGAACTCTTTTGTGGATCTGAGCCCACAAGAGGGGGATCTAGGGGTGAGAAATCACCCAGAAAGTTTATGGAAAAGAACTCTTTTGTTGAGGCAAGAGACTTAACCACTGAAGGCCCTGAGAGCGGAACTGTTGGCTCGTGCTGGAAAAGCTCGAGCATGTGCTGTGCTCCGGAATCCCACCTTGTCCCATGCTCAAAACACGGGGAAGGGAAACCCCGGCTACCACATCCTGACTTATCATTTGTCGACACTTCATTTCTTTCTTGTGAACATTATTCCACACTCTGTATTTAGCGTAAGGATTGGCAATAGGTTTCTTAGTATAGGCCCTTTTATTAGACAAGACTTCACTAGGACTGCCTTATTATTATTTAATACTCGAATCATGCTTCCATCTTAGATTTAGGTTTAGATTAGGCATTTTCCCAACCTACTTATACAGTTTAATAAACACCCTGGAACTGTGATCACACGTGTCAGTCTTTATTGTTGCCACCATGAGTTCCATACAGCACCTTCCGGGAAAATGCAACCCGGGCCTCCGGCAGTGACTTGCATCTCTGAAACACATGCTCAAGTTCAGAGCGTTAGAAAGCTGAATTTATTGGGAAAATTCAGAGTTTACCAAGCTTATTAGAGACAACAAATTGTCCAGTTTGAAATACACAAGGCACAGTGGGTAGCAGCCTACAAGTAGCCTCATCTACACTTTCTCAAGCAGAGTTTCTTCATTTCCATTGCAGTGCTAGCCTGCACTGCATTATACATTATAAAAGAACCTGCTACTGAGAATCCTACCCTAGGATTCAGAATATTGACTGTTCCCCAGGGCTGCAACCCACCCCTCCTCCCCCACCACTCCCAGAGGACGTGCCACTCAGCCTGCACTGTCCAGTCACCCAGGCACTGGTAAAATAAGGAGATAAAATGGAATCGGATGAAGGGAGTGTGGGAAGCCAGGAAGAGTTTTTCGATGAAGATTCTGAGCTGATGCTTAGTTTCAAAAGAGTGCTAGGAGATTCCCTAGTGAATACAGTGTTGGAAGGGGTGCACCCCTGCCGGGAAAGGCTCAAAGCCCTGGAATCTCTGATCGTAGACAGTTTCAATAAAGTTCCCGGGGTGGACCCTAGCATGTCCTCAGTAGCGCCTGTCAATAAGGCAACTACGGGGAGAGATCAGCCCCACGAAAGAAAACATTTTCTGACTCCCACAGGTCCTATCAAGGAGGGAAACCGTCTCCTGAGGCTGTCGACACCTTCGAGAAGCTGAAAGATGCAGTCGACTGTGCCAAGCCTCCTACCGTCTTCCCCATGGGTACAAAATATCGCGGATGACAACTCTTCAGGTTCAGCAGTGTCTCACTGAAAAATCTTGCCAGAGTCCAAAGGTGGGAAGAATAAAATGCAAGGTTAAACATTTGGAGGAGCCCAAGGAAGAAATTACAGACATGTTTGACCCTGGGTCTATGGTGCACCTGAGGTTGAACGTCTGGCTACCCTAACCGAAAGTGGCATCGTACATGACGCAAAGACTCTCCAAGCCCATCGAGAAAAAGGTAATGCTGCGGATGAGCTCTGAGTGCCCCAGGCCAGAGATACCGGTGGCGGAAACGGCAGAAGTAGACCCTATATTGATTGCCTTTATATCTAAAGTCTCCAGAGACCTCAGGAAAGGCATGGACCGAGCCTGGAAAGGTTGCCAGGAGAAGGTGTTGGACATAGCAGGTACTATTGCCAAGATCATGGACTTAGTGGAACAAGCCAAAAATACCGGCAAGCCTGTTGACCCCGAGTTCTTAGCCACATGGGCCCAAAGGGCAGTGTGTCTCCTCGGGAACGCTAATTGTGCCTCATCTTCCCAAAGGAGAAGGAGCCTCTTACTAAAGATAGACTCCGAACCGGAGGATCTAGCATCCTATGAGGCAGGCAAAGGCGCACACGGTTTCCTTTTTGGCCACACCTTTGCAAAAGAGATGGGAAGATTTGTAGGCATGTACGCCGCCCTGGAAAACGCGCAAACCTTTGTCAAGAACTTTTTCCCGACTAGAGTTTTTGCCGGGACAGGTTGCAGGGGAGGCCGTGCGTCCGTTCGCTCTTATTCACGAGAGGGCCTCAGAAACCAAGGACTCATTACTGGGAAGCCCGCCAGCAGGACATCTTCTTTCTGGCACGAGGCGCAGCGATTGCCAACGCAGAGGTCAAAGCTATTACTGTCATCCAGGAGCGCAGTCAGGTGAAGGAGAATGCCTAGTCTGGCAGAGTCTGAGGAGTGAAAGGAGTGGAGTCTGTTCTCCTTGCTGCTCTGCTGCTAACTCTACTGTGTTCATTCTGCTGGGCGTGTCTTTCTACAAAAACTGCTTCCCCACTGCAGAGCGGGCGCAGAGTCTGGCAGAGTCTGAGGAGTCCGAGGAAGTTCGTGGAGTCCTGGACTGGTGTGTTCTCCTCCTCAGACTCGCCAATTCCGGATCCCCGTCCTCCTTCCCCCTCGCCTCTCCTGTGTACCTTCTATGCTCTGCTGTTCCTGACTCGTCCCTTCGCCTGGATTGTTCTCTGTGCGGATCAGCTGAGCCATGCGCGACCCTACGAAACCTGTGTCGTTCTCAAAAACGCGTGCTCAACGAAAGCTGGAAGCTGCATCTTCCGGGTTCCAGGAAATCCATTTAGAGCATCCTTCATCCTCACCGACCCGCCTGCCACTGCATCTGCCCCAAGTAAGTGACAGTATGGCGTGTTTGTCGCATGGAGGTGACAATGTTTCTATGAATACAGCGATAAACAATAACTTGCGAGAAGCCCCCCGCGCTGTTACTGTTGACACTGCAAACAAGGCGCTCCCTCGCGCAACGGATGAAAGTAACGTGCGAATGGGTGTGTGGCTCCGCTGTTAGGATCTGCAACTGTCGACTCAGTGAGTCGCTCCACCTCGTTTGTACTTTCTAATAGAGATGTTGTTCCTTTGCGCGAGTTAGTGTGGCGCTCGCTGAACGAACGTACCCACATAACGGCCAACAGTGACGGCTTGAGTGTGTCACCCGACCTAGTGGACACGGTAGAGGAAAGCGGTCTCGCGCTCATGCCGAGTGGTCCAAACGTTTAAGTGGGAGTAGTTGCATGAATATGGAGTCTCCCATACTTGTTTTTTCAGCACCTTCGAAAATCTTGCCTCCTCTCCACTGCCCAGCTCGGAATGCGTCCCCGTCACTGAGGATGTGGACAATGTGTTTTGCCCCTCGTACGACCACTTGAAAACAAGGGTGACTGAAACACCAAGCTCCTCATACATTCAGCCTCTTATAAGAACACCAGGCCTTAGTGTCCCACTGTCAGGTTAATAAAGGTATAAAGTTTTGCTTAATCTCACGCGGCTAAACAAAGAAAGAACTCGCACAAACCCAAATAAAACTGCTGTAGAGTCTTTTACTGAACACCCTGCTAGCATAAACCCTGAAGTGAAAAAGTTACAACATACTAAAGTCACTGACGCGATGATTTTCCTCAAATGCAGGAGAGTTGATTCGAGCATTTCCCCTGATATTGGATGCTCACAGAGAAAGAAAATCAAAATGGTGAATCCAACGCCAAAAATCCAGTAAAATCCTACAAGTGAGGAAACGACGCAAGGCAGAATTGCGACTGCAGTCTCGTCATCAGAGCCATCATCCTCTGATTCCTCCATAATGGAAACGGCCGTTTCCAAAAATTAGACGGCCGATATACCATCAGAGGCAAAGTACTCTACATGAGGTATTGCAGGATGACGTAGCGAAAAATGCCCAATATATGAAAGAGTCACAAGCAACTATAATGTCTTCAATGGCGATATCAATGGCGCCATTTACTAAAATGTACGAACATCTTAATGAGAATATTAAAGACCTCTCAAGCCTGGTCTCTTCCATGAACAGTAAACTCTTAGCTTTTGAAAACGCACATAATGCCCATAAGGAGGAACTGTATGGGATGCATAAGAAGACTGACTGTGCCTTGGACATATTGGCTGAGTACACCAAAAATGCCAACCTAGACAAATAGTTGGCTGAGGTAGCGAAAGAAGCATTGAACCTCTTCAAACAAAAAAAAAGATGAACCACTCATGTGTGAAACTCGGTGGTGCTGGATGCCAAGCTCATCTACTTATCGATCAAGCCAATTCTGCCAAGAGACCCATGTCATCTGCCATACAGAATAGAGACCTGGAGAATCCAGGGAAGACCCCTTTGAAAGATGTGTCCAACAGAGAGACCCTGTCGGGCCCGAGTCCTCGACCGCAGATAATGTAAGTCTTACCCCAAGTAGGTTATTGCCAGTTGCGTCGAAACCATCTGAAGACGCCACTGTGATGGCAGCTGCGGAGACAGAAGGGAGAGCTCCTGTGTCATCGAAAGCCAACAGCCTATACCTGGATGATAACCTGCCGCCCTCTCAGTTTACTGCAATCTTAAGAGAGTCAAGCAGCAGGGAACTTGAACTTGCAAGACCGTTAAAACGCGTCAACTTCTAATACATGTCCAAACCCCCAGACTTTGAATACATCTAACTCACTCTTAAAGATTGACACCAATGATAAGTCACCTGGATTGTTTGACATATTTAAAAAACCTGCAAACACTCAAGGTCCCCAACCAGCCCAGTCTCAATTGAGGGGTATAAGTCTAAGAAAATCTAAAAATCAACCTCTAAAGAGAATGAAGCGAGGAATTCACTCATGAAAATTCTTGGGTAATATTAAAACAGTTCATGTGACGTTAAACAAAACCGTTGAAAATGACAAAAGAGGTGAAATACAAGCCACCTTGAAAGATGTAAATTCAGTGGACGATGAAGCAACGGTTGTCATCATGTGTACCAGCGATGTCTATGCGGACCTGTTGAATATGTCAACATATGAAGACAACGACATTACTGAATCAAGGGAGTCTGAAGTACTCCTGCAGGTGGTCGGCAATGAGACCCATGATACATCGAGTCGAGAGGGTTTAAGCGAGGACAAAGGTTTACCTTCTCATAACATAGGCGTAAGCCCCCCTCAATTGGTACAACCATTGACCACGACACAGGACGAAAAAAGTGCACAATCGGCCCTGGTCGTGACCAATAAGGTTGTTCTGAGAGAAAGAAAGGGTTTGCTTCCTCCTAATAAAGTGACAAGAGTTTGCCAAGTGATACAACAACCATCTGTATTGCAACCATCTTCAACCTTCATGACACTTGATGAAAAAAGAAAGAAGTTGGCTGCCTTGTCCCTTTTTTAAAAGGTGAATCCACACGTGTAAAAGACAAACAACCCAGAGCTTCAATTAACAAAATGTCACAAGTGACTGGTTGTTCACTATTTAATGCTCAATATGACACACCTAAATCGGCTGAAATTATACATATCACCTTAAATAACAAAGCTAATGAGCTTGAAACCAGGAGAACTCATCTTCAAACATCTACCTCAAACATCTAATGGCAAAAAGACTGATTCGACCACCCAAAAAACACAATCTCTCCATCAAGTGTTATTGGAACACAGAGTCTTCAGACGAGTTGATCTTAAATCGCCACAATATTTTGTGGTTGTGTCATCTAGTTCCTACCCTCGGAGCTATTGAATCTGAGGACTTGAAATTGGTTGAATGTTTTAATGAAAATAAAAATGTTGTCGTGATACTGCACTTAGAATCCAAACTTATTGTGGATACACTGCTTGAAGCTGGTCCGGTGCTCATGTCACTGGGGTTTGACATCTCTAAAGTGGCTGACTGCTCTCCGTCTAGACCCTCACAAAATACCACAATTAGTGTGCCTGACTGTGAAACCAAATGGTTAAAAATTCCTGTGAGAAAAGCCTCAGTTGCGGCCTTGACCCCATTGACCGTACTGAGCCCAAATTCTATAAACTCTGACCTATCGGCGAAGCAACAGATGGAGGAACAGTTAAGGATAACAATTAAAGGGGTAGAAAGAAAAACCTCCGAATCTGACGAAGCAGAGTTAGTCACCAACTTGGGAACCAAGGCTGATGATTGGTCCTGGGTTGCAGGGACACTAAATACGAAACAGGTCAAGTAATGCCAGGCCCTTGAGGATGCACAATGGGATCCTGGAACACAAGAGGCTTCTTGCATTTATTATCGACTGCCTGGGCAGAAAACCTCGATCTACTTTGCTTACAGGAAACCTGGTTAACCGAAACCCCAATTATTGAAGGATTTGAGATGCCAATGAGCCCTGCCATTAAGCAAGCAAAGGGAAGACCTATGGCCGGCCTCCTGCTGGCGGCTAAGAAAGCATCTGGCTTCAGGATCGAGAGATCCATGAATATATCTCGATTTATTCAAGTATCCGTCGTTAGCTCATCTCAAACAGAAAAGCCTCAAGCACCCTGCATTTATATCATCAATTTATATTGGAATCACTCAGCAACTGGACGGGTGGCCTTTATTGACCAGGTTTCAGCTGTGATTGATGACTTAATTGAAAAAGAAAATCCTACATACCTAATTATATGCAGTGATTTATATCGACTGCATTACACAAAAAGATCGCTCTAGTGGCAAAATGAAAAATAACAGCCAACAAGTGCAGATAATAAATCAATGGTGCCTTGAAATGGACCTGCGTGGGCTAATGATGCTAAACGGTCACACAGCTAGTGACATCCCTGCTCAACCAACTTGGAGTAGACCTGGCCAAAGCTCTATCCTCGACTATACATTTGTGTCAGAAACCATTCACACAAGGACTACTCGCCTGGAAGTCACTAAAATGACTCATAGTGACCATGATATGGTGAAGTTAAAATTCAACTACTACACCTGACGTGAACATACGTCTTGGCCACACGCGGTAAAAAAGAACTGGTGCGTGTAGGCTTCGCTTCGATCTACAAGACGAAGATGTAACCCATATTACATCAGAATTTCAGTCGAAATCATGGTCTTTGGAATATGAACACCTACTGACTGTCATAAATCACCAAGGTATCTTCTGAAAAGGATACGGTAACCAAAAAGGATACAATTGGTAGGGCTCTTCTGGATCCTTATTCACACGACTTGATAGTAGTGAAGTCAAATTAGACCTTCCAAATGATACCACTCTCTGACCGATGAAACAGGCAGAGAGAGGGATCACTGGAAAGGGCGTGGGAGCTTTATAGGAAGTCAGCCTAGGATAAATAAGGTATCATGAGAAACTGTCCCAAATCAACTAACTATAGAACAGCAATAGCACTAATTAACAACACTGACCTGTGGGCTTAAAATTGAAGTCTCCACCAAAGTCTCTGAAGAAATCCAGGAGTTGAAACAACGAAAAGGAGGGGAAGGTTAGTAAGGGAGACTAACTCACGCTAGATACCGGTTTGGTGTACCACAGGATAGCTTCCAAAGTACTGTGCACAATCACCTTCAAAAGAAATACTTCCTTTCCCACATAGAAACAGAAATATGATGAAATGAGTCCACCTGTTATCTCATCACAGGTGCCAGGGATTCACTCCAAAGCAAAGAATAGTATGCGTGTGGATTTACACGTTTCAACAGAGTTCAAAAGTCCACGTGCAGGTTTACACGCAACAGAGTTCACGCAGCTAGGACAGCTACTCTTGCAAGCGTCAGGATTCACACGCAACACAAGAACACGCAACTAGGACCGCAGCGTGTAAAGAGTAAACCGCGTGCGATACGCAAACAGAAGTACACGCAGTCAGAGCTGCCGTACCTGAAGAGTTTCAGAGTCTGCGTGTGTATTACCCGTGAACAAAGTACAGGCAGCCCAGGACAGCCGCACTTGGAAACAGCCTCCGCGTGGGATTTACATGCGACCAACTTCACGTAGTCAGGAAAGCAGCATGCGAAGAAATCAGGAACCCGCGTGTCAAAATACACACGACTGAAGAGCACGCAGACAGTGCGGCCAACCTGTGACTTCCAGACAGCAGCTCCAGGAATTTGCGTGTGGAAGAAAACACGCTGAAGAAGCCAAGGAAGTAACTGAAGAAAATGCAAGGCCGTAGATCAAGGGTTTCAGCTACCAAACGCCATATTGGTTCAATCAGAAGCAGCGAGCGACGTATCCACGCTGCTTATGAACGTACTGCCATAACACACGTGACTAACCTGAATCACGTGAATTTAACAACGTGAATAATGCAGACATCGTTTTCCCGGCAGTGCATCAAACAATCTCCATTTAGAATAGAACGGTCTAGCAGTTCTATGAGCATAACTCGCTCTGCGTGAAGATGTCGTTCCAGGTCCAGAGGTAATATGTCCAGCATGCATGACAGTGCCACCCCCCCCCCCCCCAAAGGAGCAGCCTCTCCCCTTTTCAAATGGAATTTTCTTAATAAAGCGGGAGCATGGATATTGGAAAGAGGTTCCCAGGACCTATCTTCGGAACCATAGCCTTTCAAGTCCACCAGTTAATACGGCCTACCAGAATGTAGTGTCATGTCCAGTATTTCTTGTACCTCGAATTCGTCCAAACCTTTCACAGAAACAGCAACAGGCCGTATAGGCAATCTAGTAGCATCAGAGCATGGCTTGATGAGTGACACGTGAAATACTGGATGCACTCGCCATCGTTTTGGCAATGCCAGACAGACAGCAGCCGGGTTAATCATGTTGATCACCTCATATGGCCCAATGTACTTAGGCAACAGTTTCTTTTTACCAGATATCCTCAACTTTTTAGTAGACAGCCATACTTTCATGCCAGCTTTATAAATTGGTGCAGGGACTCTGAGCATCAGCATAGGTCTTATCTCATGTTTTAGCCTGCTCCAATTGCTGTTTCACCTTCATCTGTAGACTCTTTAGATCTCTGACATTACAAACTGCTGCAGGGAGTCTCCATAGACAAACCGGAATCCAAAGGAATGGATCAGGGGTGTTGCCCATACAGAGCATAGAAAGGTGAAGTACCTATGGCACTCTGGTAGGATTTATTGTAGGCAAATTCTGCTGCCGGCAGGACATTGACCCAGTCTGACTGGAACTGCAGACACAAACACCGCAGGTATTGTTCCATAGTGCTATTGACCCTCTCAGTCTGTCCGTCCGTTTGTGGGTGATAAGCACCAGATATCCTGTCATCAATTAGTAATGCCGAGGTTAGTGCTCTCCAAAAACGTGACTCAAATTGAGAGCCCCTGTCGGTAATTATCACTGAAGGTAGACCAAAAAACCGGAATATATGTCGGATGAATAGGTCAGCTAGGACAGCAGCGGTTGGTAACCCAATACAGGGAACAAAAAGAGCCAATTTCGTAAAGCAGTCCACCACCAGCCATATGGTATTGTAACCATTATTTCTTGGGAGTTCTACCACAAAATCCATCAATATCATCTCCCATGGTTTGTGAGGAACAGGTAAGGATTGGATTAAACCCACTGGTTTGCCAGGAGTGTTCTTGCATTGGATGCATACCGAACATGTTGTGATGGTTTCTAATGTGTATTTCGCCTTCCGACCTATTTCCAAAATGGCCGCCACTTCTGCACCAGGAAATCGCTCACACCACAGTCTAGTTGAAACTGATGGCAAGATGGCCGCTGCAGCGGTCACCATCGCAAACGTACAGTACAGGCTAGTTGTTAATTTCCAGTAAGCCTCTCAACCTTCAACCATCACTTCCTGTTTACCCTCTTATAATCCAGCGACACCAGAAGGAAGATGCGTTGCTACTCTCTCAGGAGCCGGCACACACTTCGTAAGTTCGCCTCGCTAGGATTACGAAAACTCTCTCTCCCAACCATTCTTGTCCTCTTTACTCACGTTCTTGTTTTCCATTCCTCCCTCTTATTTCAGAAGGCATTACGGAGCCTTTCATTTTCATTTCCGGGATCGATTCTACTTCTAAGCATGCTTAGACCCGGAACCTCCTCCATACCTCCCTCTAGGGAGTCTTTAGGTACTAATCTGTTTTCCATCTCTCCTCTTCGATCGCCCCTCGGCGATCGGACTTCCGTTTTTCACTCTTCATCCTCCCTTTGTAGCAATACCCTGTTGGGAACCTCCAGACGCTCCTTATCTACTCAGGTTGGCTCAAAAAGACTTGGAAGTGAAAGGGTAGGCTTATCTCCTTGTTCATCCTACTTTTATAGGACTAGATGCATCCACCCTAAATCTTGCCTGTCTTTTCTTTCCACCATCATAGTGCCATCTTACCTTTTGCAATCTGACGGAGATTCCTTACCTCTCCGCACTCTTCATGTTTAACACATGGTAAGCTCTAAGAACCTTCTATAGGGACCCCTCTTTTCCAGACTATCAGGAATAACTGCGTTCATTTTACCCACTATATATAGCTCAGTTTCAAAGGCCACTCGTCTAATCAGCCAGAAGAATATCCAGACCAGCTTTCTCGCCGGGTCTCCACAGGAAGACAACGCACACCAGCAGCTCTTCCAGGGTTTTATTCCCCACAAGTGTTTCCCTCAGAGTTTCAGGAAGGGCAAGTTTTTTCAGGTCCTTTGAGGAGTTCTCGGGGGAATTTCTCTTACTCTTCGAAGGTTCACGCCATGTTCGAAGAAACACCAGGGTTTCTTCAGATACCTGTTCATCCTACATAATCCCAGGTAGGTGGTCTTTTGTTTCTTCCCAGAGTATTTCGGAAAAAAATGTGTTGTCTATGCAAAACAGTTAACACATGTTGAAACATAATCTATAACAACTCGTGTTATGGAAGGCCACCAACACCATCTTTTGAGCAGCTCTAGAGTCTTCTGTCCAGGATGAGCTGCCATCAAGGAATCGTGTCCCCAACTGAGAGCCTTGTTCCGAGTGGTAACTGTTGGTAGATAAAGCACCCCTTGTGTGAAAGGCAAACCGTTGTGTATGTCTAGATTCTGTTCCTGAACCAATCAGGGATTTTGTTTCACCCATTCCTGTAATTCACATTTTAGGGAAGGTTGTGTAGAACAACTACATATCACATGGTCTGCCAACAACGTATTTTGCACCGGTGGTTCTTCCTTCAACTCCTCACTGATGCGGGATAAAGCATCCGATTTCACATGTTGTCTGGCAGGGCGATAAGTAATCTAGAAATTGTATTGATAGAAATTGTATTGAGCAAAAAACACATGCCATCTGGCCTGTCGAGCCGTAAGACATTTCATAGTTTTAAATGCCTGAAGATTCCGATGATCAGAGTACACCAACACCTGATGTTTGGCCCCAAGAAGATGATGTCGCCATTCTCGGAAAGCAACCTTGATCGCAAGCAATTCCCGCTCAGTAACGGTATAGTTCTATTCGTATGAAGTTATCTTACGTGAGGAAAAAAAGCAACTGGATGCTCCTCCTTGGTTTCTGCACAAACTTGCGATAGTACAGTTCCTATAGCGACACTGGAAGCATCCGCTTCAACGATAAACTGACAATCAGGATCAGGATGTTGAAGTACAGGTGCAGTGGTAAATGCTTCCTTTAACATCACAAAAGAGGCTTGGGCGTTCTGGTTCCAACAGAATGATACTTTGGAACTAGTTTAAGCTGTCAATGGGGACACTTTTTTGGAGAAGGAACAAATAAATCTGTGATAAAAATTCACAAAACCTAGGAATGACTGTAGTGACTTGACATTATGTGGAATGGGTCAATTCAATATGGCCTTCACTTTGGAACGACTCATTCGTACACCATGATTGGTAATGTCGTAACCCAGGAATTCAACTTATTGTGTATGAAAGACACATTTCTCAGCTTTAACAAAGGGTTTGTTCTCTCTGAGCCTTTGTAGGACAGCAGACACATGTTTAACATGTTCTGGGAAAGATGATGATGAATATATCAATATGTCATCCAAGTAGATCACCGCAAATTGGTCCATCATGTCTCTGAAGATGTCGTTCATGAAGAACTGAAATGTGGCGGGAGCATTACAAAGGCCAAAGGGCATCACCAGATATTCATAAAGGCCGTACCGCGTCTTGAAAGCGCTCTTCCATTCGTCACCCTCACGAATGCAAACCAGATTGTATGCTCCTCGTAAGTCCAATATAGAAAAGTACATGGAAGTACCTAGCTGATCTAACAAAACATTTATCAATGGTAAAGGGTACTGGTTCTTTATGGTGATGTCATTAAGAGCTCTAATCAATACAGGGCCTTAGATCTCCCTCTTTCTTTGGAACAAAGAATAATGGGGAGGCAGCAGGCGATTGGGATGGCCGTATGAATCCCATATCAAGAGCTTTATCGATGTATTCTTTCAGGACAACATCTTCTTTGGGAGTTAAAGAATAGACACGACCAGTAGGGATTTTAGGCCCAGGAATCGGTTCAATCGGACAATCATACTGTCTATGTGGAGGCAGCTGTTCTGCTTGGCCTTTGTCAAAAACATCAGCATATTCCGTATATTCACATGGTATATGTGTACCGATCTGATGTACCACACTGATAGTGAACCTCCCTCCATAGAGGCCAAAATATGTGATTTGGTTGACACCTCCTGACTGGCAAAACAGTCTTCATTGCAATAAACGGAAGGATATTGGATCAATCCCGTAACCAGTCAATGGTTGGATTATGAAGAGTCAACCAGGCAAGACCAAGCAATAGTTTGTACTGAGGAGCCGCAATGACATCAAAAATCATTTCCACTGAATGACCGTTTGATAAAGTCATCCGAAGAGGTACAGTCTCCTGGGTTACCATACCTGAAATCAACACTGACCCATCAACAGTATTAACTGTTTCAGGTTTGTTCTTGTTTACAAGGGGTATAGAACATTTCTTAGCATACGTGATATCAATGTAATTTTTTGTTGCTCCGGAATCAACCATAGCCCTGGAAGCTAAATCTTGGTCAGCAAAACGTAAAGTCACCTCAACAACTATAGGTGCGTACGCTGGAATGGTATGGGAGTCGGATGTAGCACTCGACACAAGGACTCCTGCTACTGTCGACTTGGCGTTTCCCGAACGCTTAACTGTTTTCTTGGGACATGCCGCCAGTAAATGCTCAGATGAACCGCAATACATGCATAAATTGTTTTTTCTTCGGTTCCCTCTCTCTGCATAAGATAACCGGCCTCTCACGGCACCAATCTGCATTGGTTCAGGGTCATTCGAGGAAGCTGCCGGTGCCTCCGGACGAACCAGTGTTTGCAAAAAAGTTTTTCTCTCTCCTTCGCGAGCATTTCTTCGAGCATAGATTTGTAGAATCAAATCGAGAAATTCTGTGAACCCTGCAGGAACCACATCGACCGTAGACAAGGCGTCTTTTAGCTCTTCTGAAAGACCCTTGTAGAAAACAGCCGTTTTCTTGTCTTCAGGCCATTGGGTTTGGTCTGTTAATTGATTGAATTTGGCTATGTAAGCCAACAGAGTTTGACTACCTCGTTGTAGACTTACCAACTCCAGATCTGTGGCTTGAGTGGCGTAACGCATATCAAAGACCTTACTCATAGCAGCCAGAAGATCATCGCAATCGTACAGCAAGGGACTGTTTGATTCCAATAAAGGATTAGCCCAAGCAGCATCTGTACCGCCCAAATGAGAAAGCACGAATGCTGCTTTTGTAGTTAAATCGGGAAACGAGTTAGGCCTGCACAGGAAATGGGGTCGGCACTGATTGACAAAGGTTCTATAGGTTTTAGGATCACCTATGAACCTTTCCGGGGGACCCAAAGGAAACTGTGTTAGCATAACTACTTTAAGGGTCTCTTGTGGTAGTGCTGATGTCCCAGAACCAGATGCAGTGGCCACTGGAGTCTGTGCTCCCTGAGGACTGGCATGAATGGTGTCTTGCATAACATCCATGCAATGCCGTAATATGTCCTGTGCCGTAATCATTTAGTTTCTCAAATCGGTGATTAACTGAGTCAAGACAGTTAAAGGATCCATACCCTCCATGGCTTCTGATTCTGTCATAAATCACCAAGGTATCTTCTGAAAAGGATACGGTAACCAAAAAGGATACAATTGGTAGGGCTCTTCTGGATCCTTATTCACACGATTTGATAGAAGTGAAGTCAAATTAGACCTTCCAAATGATACCACTCTCTGACCGATGAAACAGGCAGAGAGAGGGATCACTGGAAAGGGCGTGGGAACTTTATAGGAAGTCAGCCTAGAATAAATAAGGTATCATGAGAAACTGTCCCAAATCAACTAACTATAGAACAGCAATAGCACTAATTAACAACACTGACCTGTGGGCTTAGAATTGAAGTCTCCACCAAAGTCTCTGAAGAAATCCAGGAGTTGAAACAACGAAAAGGAGGGGAAGGTTAGTAAGGGAGACTTATCCCGAACAGCACGAGGCTCATGCTAGATACCGGTTTGGTGCACCACAGGATAGCGTCCAAAGTACTGTGCACAATCACCTTCAAAAGAAATACTTCCTTTCCCACGTAGAAACAGAAATATGATGAAATGAGTCCACCTGTTATCTCATCACAGGTGCCAGGGATTCACTCCAAAGCAAAGAATAGTATGCATGTGGAATTACACGTTTTAACAGAGTTCAAAAGTCCACGTGCAGGTTTACACGCAATAGAGTTCACGCAGCCGGGACAGCTACTCTTGCAAGCGTGAGGATTCACACGCAACACAAGAACACACAACTAGGACCGCAGCGTGTAAAGAGTAAACCGCGTGCGATACGCAAACAGAAGTGCACGCAGTCAGAGCAGCCGTACCTGAAGAGTTCCAGAGTCCGCGTGTGTATTACGCGCAAACAAAGTACACGCAGCCCAGGACAGACGATCTTGGAAACGGCGTCCGCGTGGGATTTACACGCGACCAACTTCACGTAGTCAGGAAAGCAGCATGCGAAGAAATCAGGAACCCGCGTGTCAGAATACACGCGACTGAAGAGCACGCAGACAGTGCGGCCAACCTGTGACTTCCAGACAGCAGCTCCAGGAATTCGCGTGTGGAAGAAAACACGCTGAAGAAGCCAAGGAAGTAACTGAAGAAAATGCGACGACACAGAGCAAGGGTTTCAGCTACCAAATGCCATATTGGTTCAATCTGAAGCAGTGAGCGACGTATCCACGCTGCTTATGAACGTACTGCCATAACACACGTGACTAACCTGACTCGCGTGAATTTAACAACGTGAATAATGCAGACATCGTTTTCCCGGCAGTGCATCAAACAATCTCCATTTAGAATAGAACGGTCTAGCAGTTCTATGAGCATAACTCGTTCTGCGTGTCGTTCCAGGTCCAGAGGTAATATGTCCAGCATGCATGACACTGACACAATTTGAGGAACGCAAAAACACTCTAAGGCATGTTGATTTCGCTCTGAAGCACAATTTTGACCTAGAAATATTGCAACGGAAAAGATCACTGCGGCGTGATCTAAGAAAAATACAAGTAACTTCGAACGCCAATTCCTGTGAATGTAAAAGTTTAATTAGACAAACATACAAGAACTGGCTCAAGTCGCTCAAGGCTATCATGCTACAAAACGACTCTGAACTGATGTCAAAAATGGTTAACAAAAACTCTGCTGACTTTTGGAGGCTGATAAATAACAACTTAGCCCCACAAAATGCCTTGCAGACGAATTCAGTTTCGGATGCAGAGTGGGCGCGGTTTTATACCAACCTTTTTTGCAAAGATGAAGTAACTGAGGCATAGAAAGCTCCAACCCTGACTCACTGGGATATAGTGTTTGAACGAGATGACATCCTTCAAGTAATTAAAAGTGTCAATGCCTCCCGAGCTCCTGGACCGGATGGTCTAACGAATTATACCATCAAGCGTGACCCGGACTGATGGGCTGACTTTTGTGTTACTCTTGTTTGACAGAATAATCAAGTGCTGTGCCACTCCAAAATCGTGGAAGAGCGCTGTGATTGTACCCATCTTCAAAAAAGAAGACAGAAGGAATCCCAAAAAATTACAGACTGATAGCATTGCTTGACGTGGTGGGTGTTAGGCAGAAACCTGTGCAGTTCCCTTAGGGACCACTGCAAAAGATTTAAGACTACAGGTGTTGGCAGTAAACCCACTTGGTAGCAGTCTGCACCACCCAGATTTACCTGGTAGCTGTGGCTGAGCAGTCAGACTTCCCTCAAGAAGAGTTAGGCAGCATGCAAAGTATACTCAATAGGCACTCAGATACAATAATACAAGCAAACACTGACCAGAGCTTTGGTATCAAAGTATATAATTATTTATTTAAAAACACACAGTTGAAACACTCCAGCACTCTTATTGTAAACTTATCCTAAACACAGTTACTATTATGATATATACACCCCGTTTTCCCTATTAGATAAATCACAGTAAAACACCACTTATTTTCATACAGAGGTGAGGGCTTAACTAGATTGCACTCTAATAAGTTTGTGAAAAAGGGAGGGAAAAAGACAGAATATGAAGAGGTACACCACTCTACGATTCAGGAACACTGTTAGCAAGGCAGAGAGCAAAAAGTCACCGGTGAACCAAAGTCCAAAGGCTGGGCCCACTCTTAGAGAGAGCAGAGCACAAATGCGCCCAAGATCACACAGTTACACTAGGCTTAGAAAGTCTTGCAGAGGGTTCAGAAAGAGTTTAGAGAGGCTTAAAAAAGTTTAGCCAAGGTGTCCCAGGCTAACCCAGGTTCGAAAGCCTGGGGCTAAATCTACCCCGTACAGTCGGTAGCAAGGGAAGCCAGGCGGCACACGGTACCTTAAGTGGGAAGGATCCTCCAGCGGTGGCAGTTCTTCCTGGTAGTGGGTGCAAGTTGCGTCATCGTCCAGGGGAAGAGAAGATCTCGACTCGGAGGAAAGATGAAGGTCGTTGCACTACCAGGGCAGAAACCAGCCGCAGAGTTTTCCGGTTAAAGGTGGTACCTTTGTCTCGCGGTCGTGGTAAAACGTGGTATCCCAGTTGCCAGGGTGCTTGGCACGGGCAAGGCGGCCACGAGATACGTCGGGAAAGCGAAAAGACGGTGAAACTGGTTATCCCCACCAGTCAAAGGAAGAAGACTCTCCGGCGGGAGATCTCCTCTGTCGTTGGGAAAAGGTGGTGAGACGGTCCAGCAGGGCTCCACCGGTAGTGGTGTCGTGGCAGGTCGGCTCAGCTTCTCCCTCGTCGGATTCTCAGGTCCTGTGGCGACTTCTGAAGTTCCAGTCCCCAAAGCCCTGCTTTTATGCAGCAAACCCCCATTCACTCAGCCTAGCTGTCACTCAAACATGGACGGGGTGCGACTTGAGTTGCCTAGGCAACTCAGTCCAGGGTGCCTAAATTCCCCTCCACCCCTCCTAAGTACCCCAGACACAGTGGCACCACTTTGTAGGGCTTCTGTGGAGAAGCCCGCCAAAAAGTGGAACAAAGGGCTCGACTTGGGTTGGAGTCACAGACGAGAACACAAATGCCATTTTAGAATCAAGTTTTGGCAAAAAATACCAACCGGAGAATTAATATTAATTAAATAAACCGGCGGTATGTTCGAGGCTACCGTAAATAATTAAATAAAGGTAGTAGCCTAAAACAATGGGAAATCCCATAGGAAAATATTCGCGGTTGAATATAAAAAGTAGTATCCACTGCCACCAGCCAAAACTCGATCAGGGGGTACGGAGACGTGCCCCCTCGACTAACAGACCCTGGGGCAATCGAATTGCCCCAGCCAGTACGTCCACAATATGATGGTTTGTTCTGGGTCTGTTCAGAATTTAAGACTAGTAAAGTCAATGGTGACTTTACATACCCTGGGAGACAGTAGTCAGTCCCAGGGTATGGAGTCTATACTGGGGGGGTCACTATGACACCCCTGTGTCACCGCACTGAGGGTGCTGTGTAACACACATCACAAAAACACATGAAGCCGTATGGAGTAAAAGACCCCATAGCCCATTAAACACATCTAGATTCAAAGAAACACACTCAAATCATGCCCAAGAGTGAGGGTAAGAAGAGTCTCACTCTTGGCAGGAGAAAAAAATAAACCCCAAAAATCCAGCAAAGCTGCTGGGGGACTCACTAGGTTAGGAATTTCAGCCTAAACAGAGAATTCTCCCTAACAGTGGGGAAAATCTATGCCACCCTCCTCCAACAGAAACTACTAAAATGGTCCAAAGAAACGAACCATGTGGACCCAAGACAAGCAGGTTTCATAAAGGGTGTGGAGTGAACCTGTTCCTCCTGAACCTACTGATGATGGAAGCTCACAGATCTAACACCAAGGTCTGTTTAGCCTTAATAGACTTCATGTGCTTTTGATAGCATAAATAGAGAGATGATGTGGAAAAAACTGAATGCGTGGAACTGCCCTCCTAATCTGTTAGCTGCTATTCGTGAGTTACGTTCCAACACTACCATCAAGATCAGACTAGAAAGGAAAGGCACGCTGTCTGCACCAATCAACACATATAAAGGTGTCAAACAAGGCTGCCCCTTGGCAGCGATAATCTTTCATTTGTTTATATCGGACATCAACGACATCTTTTACGGTGCAAACTCGTTTCCCGCTAGTATTCCCGCCTCTCATATTAACTATCTTGTATATGCGGATGACCTCATTCTAATAGATCTTACACCTATAGGTCTTCAGCGGAAGCTCACGATTCTTGAAACCTATGTAACAACTAATGGGCTCAACATAAATAAACAAAAATGCGAAATCCTAATCTTCGAAAAACTGACATGCAACAGCAGAAACAGAAAAAAATGTAATTGGTACCTCGCCAAAGAACCATTTAGCATTGTAAAAAATACCACCTACCTGGGTATGAAGATTAGTGCGAGTAGGAATGATGCGCCATGGGTTGAGGTGTCGAAGAGCAAATGTCGCCAGTTGGCATGTCAAGCGGTCTTGATCAACAAAAGATACGGGAAATTCTCATTAACGCCAACCATCACTTTTTTCCAACAAAAGCTATACCGGCACTCATTTACGGTGGTGAAAATGCTTTTGGGTGTTCAGATTCATTGTGGAACTCTCTCGAAAATATCTTCTGGATGAGTATCGTGGAATCTGTTGAGCTTGTTCAGAATCACGATGCTAAAGGTTCTAGCGCCTCAAATCCAAATACTGCACAAACTGGACTTGATAAAAACTGATACGATTATCTCCAAATGGAATACACTTTGTCTTGATGTCTTAGGACAGTATGCCATCACTCTACAAACTCTGATTGACAATCCAGCGTTAGCCAAGAAGAAACTGTGGAGAGCAGACTGGATCAATACCTACGATTTATGGTTGAAATCGAAATTGATGAGAGGTCCCTGGGGAAGCAAGAGCTTATGGCCGGCTTCAAGCTTATCTAACTTGCTTTCCTGATCAATACACAAGAGCTCTTTACATGCACTTTAGGCTCAACGTAATGGCAACCAAGGAACGCCTAAGCACCTGGTCCCAATTTGCCGATTTGGATTTAACATGTCGGTTCTGGCATGCCAATAAGGAGACTCTGAAACATTGGACAATGCTTTGCCCCGTTTTCCTTCAACACAGAACAACTATTTTTGACCCAATTATCAGCAAACATCAAACCTTGTCCGTTGAAGAGTGGTGGAAAGCGTTGTTTGATGGATCAAACATACCAGTGATAATTGCATTGGTGGTGTTTCTTCGAGTCCTAAAAGAACGTTTAGATGCAGAGAAAATAACCCAGAGACCAACCATTGAGTGAGACTGCTACACCTGCTCCCCAAAAACATAACACTGCTTCATTTATCAGCGAAATTATGATTAGACGTCGAAAACATGCTGAAGGGGAAGTTGTGTGTTTATTCTTGTTGTGCTGTTTTTTAAAGGTTTAATTAAAGCAATAAAAAAAAAATGCCTAAGCACCAGGACATTGTTATTTTTACAAAATTGGCAAATGCTTTCTTGTGAAGGATGGCTTCTGCAGACGATAGCAACTTTTCAGTTTGAGTGCATTGTGGTGTCAGTGCAACCAGTAAGATCAAAGGGTTTTGCGCAGGTGCGCAAGGCGAGTATGACGCTAGAGAAGGAATTACGTCAACCAGTGAGCAAAGGTGCGATAGAAAGTGGCAACGGAGCATAGTCAGCCCTCATAAGCAACATGTTCCTTGTACATAGGAAAGACAACACTCAACACTTTGCATCCAGACCTACACCTAACATAACATGCTCCATCACCATGAGAAATGCCAGACTTGGCTCACGACTCGATCATGCCTCCCACCACCACGTGCGTCTCAACAAATACCCTCAGACCACCGCTTCGCCCATACCCATACCACACTCACCCACATCACACTCCAACCTCCCTGATACTAGCAATATCAAGGGAGCGTTAATCAATGTCAGATCACTCACTGCATATGCTCTAGAAGTAGCCGACCTCATCCTTACTCTCGACCTTGACTTAGTGGCTATCACTGAAACTTGGATTCACGCCGCCTGTGCCCCACTACTTTCTCTTGCCATTCCTCAAGGCTACAACATTATCAGACATGATCGCAATTCAAACCAGTCCAAAGGGGGTGGTTTGCTATTATCTATAAAAATGCTCTAAACTTCCACCTCTCTACTGTGCATCAAACTTCCTCTATGGATTAGCCGTTACCCCTAACCACACCATCACTTTCCATGTATTTACCTGCCGCCAGGGCCACTATCCACCTTCGCTGAAGAGCTTTCTAACATCATCACCCACAATACTAAAACTAATTCCCAAATAATGATACTAGGGGACTTTAACCTTGGCCTTACGGATCCTAACGACACTGCGGCCACGACTATCGATCACATGCTCACGAATGCAGGATTCACACAGCATACCAACCAACCTACACACGCTAAGGGTAGAATCCTTGACTGGCTAGCTGCTCACAACTGCCCCATTAATATTATCTCCTACCAACCATGTGCGTGGACAGACGACAACCTAATTACCTTTAACATTCTATCCAAACCTATCGGCGCCACCCCAACTATTGCACCTGCTATCGCCACATGTAATAAATGTGACATTACCTGCGACAGACTTCTCCCTCTTATCCTTCCAGTGCTCAATGATCAGGCTCGTAGATGCTCTGACCCCACTGCTCTAGTTGACACCTTTAACATTGCTATGCAAAAAGCGTTCAACACCATCGCCCCATCCAAATTGCGAAAACCCAAACCACCAGCCCACCTCAATTCTTGGTTCACACCCCAGCTCAGAACCCTGCGCAAAGAAAAACGTATTGCTGAATCACACTGGAAAAGCAATCGGTCCACAGCTAACAAATCTAGCCTCTTCCTTGCCACCCTTAATTACAAGGAAGCCATATTCCAAGCAAAAAAAGACACCTATAACAAACGCCAAATCCAACACCAAAGAATTGTTCAGGATCCTAAAAGAACTTGAAACTCCTGTCACGGCACCAGATACTTGCACTAAAGACAGTACGTGGTGCACCAAAATCCAAGAGGCTCTCCTTGGCAAGATTGCTTCTCTCCAAATCAAAATGAACAATAAACAAACCAGTCTACAATCCAACCCACAACCTAACCCTCTTCCTATTCTAAACCATTCTATCCCTGATTCTCTGACGCCCTTTAGCTTCTCTCCACTCTCCATTACTATTGTGGAAAAAATCATCGTCCGCTTTAAACCCTCCAATTGTCAAGGTGACCTCTGCCAGCGCCCATTATCAAAGCAGCTCATAACCTAGCGCCATTCATCACCTCGCTCATCAACTCTTCCTTTAGCTCTGGGATCGTACCCGACAACCTAAAGGATGCGTGGGTTATCCCCCTCCTGAAAAAAACCATCTCTGGACGCTAGCATACCTACAAACTACAGGCCAATCACCACAGTCCCGTTTCTACTAAAAATCCTTGACCGAGCCGCATACCTACAAGTTCTAGATTACCTTGAATCCAACAAACTCTTGGGACTCAGGCAATCTGGGTTTCGGCCGCGCCATGGCACTGAAACAGCCCTTATAGATCTTAAAACACAGATTGAAGATTTAAAAGACAAGGGCAGACTTACTCGCCTTCTCCTCTTGGACCTCTCAGCGGCCTTTGATCGTGTCAATCACCGGATACTATGCCACCACCTTAAATCAGCCGCACATTTCTCTGACAAAGCTACAACTTGGATTAGCTCTTTCTTAGACAATAGATCTATGCGCGTGTTCTCTCCTCTAGCAGCCGCCTCACCTTCACCCTCCCCTGTCTCCTGCGGTGTGTCAAAAGGATCTTGTGTCTCACCCACGTTGTATAACGTGTTCACAAAAACCCCTATTCGATATTTTGGACTATCTGGATGTCACCTACACCAATTACGCTGACGACACCCAGATACTAATCCCTATCTCTGGTGACTACATAGCTGACTCCCTCTCCATTAACGCTATCTACCAGGTCGCCCAAGCTTGGATGGCGCAACACGGACTCTGTCTCAATGATGAAAAGATGGAGCTCTTCATTCTTGGCTCACCACCAAAACTCTCTAAACTTGACCCTGTATTCAACTCCTTCATCATTGATGGTAACACCATCCTAACTGCCAAGGATACCAAAACCTTGGGGATCTACATCGACTCTACTCTATCCCTTACCAGACAAACCAACTCGGTCTCCTCCGCAGCTGCATACACCTGCAAGCTGATCACAGCTTGCCGTCCTTTTCTCTCTACAGCCAACTGTATTACCCTGGCTAGGACTCTTGTATTGTCCAAGATTGATAACTGCAATGCTCTTTACCTGGGCACTAATCGCTACAACCTAAATAACTTACAAATTGTCCAAAACAATCCTATTAGAGCTGCCCTCAACACATTTCCGACACCAGACGCAACATTCATTGGCTCCCTATCCCGCACCGGATTTCGCTAAAAACTCTTGCTCTCACGCATAAATGTCTTCACAACAAAGCTCCCAGCTACCTGATGAACAGATTTGCCCTCCACAATTCCACCAGACCTCGTAGAATGGCTCAAACTAACTGCCTTGTTGTACCTCGCTTCAACCTTCAAAGATCAGGCGGAACTAGCTTCCCTATTATGGCAGCTAAATTATGGAACACCCTCCCAAATGAGCCTAGAGCAGAGCCCTCCTTCCTGAGATTCAAACACCTAACCAAAGCTTGGCTGCCACCCAAGACATCTAGCATTGGTTTACTGTGTAACCTTGTACATATCTGCATCCTTGTAAATAAAATCTTCTTTGTCTTTTCACTGTTACTTT
Organism: Ambystoma mexicanum; assembly: GCF_040938575.1. NCBI lineage: Eukaryota > Metazoa > Chordata > Amphibia > Caudata > Ambystomatidae > Ambystoma > Ambystoma mexicanum. The sequence goes on from NC_090939.1 coordinate 932,879,126, forward strand.
TACCTGTTACCTCTGTAATTATTGCTCTGTCTGCCTTATCATGCTGTAACCAAGTGATGCGCCCGGTTGCCCTCGGGCCTGGTGCGCTAAACAAATAAATAAAATACTAATACAAAGTGAGGCCAGTCATCAATTTGAAGGAACTTAATGGGTAGCTGGTCTACAGTCACTTCAAGATGGGGGGAGTGTATCTCATCCAGGACATTATCCGGAAAGGGGGACTGGCTCGTGAGGATGGGCCTCAAGGAAGCCTATCTTACTCTCAATCGCAAGGGAACACCGCAGGTACCTGAGCTTCCTATGGAACGGGCAGATATGGCAGTTCAGGTGTCTACCGTACTCACTTGCCTCAGCACCCTGGGCTTTCACGAAAGGAATGAGGCCAGTAGCTGCGCCCATGAGGGAAAGAGGAATACACACAAACATTTACCTAGAAGATATCCTCTTGCTAGCCGACAACAAGCAGGTGCTCGTGGAGTCAGATGCGATGGGCTGTACACCTTCTGTCATCACTAGGGTTCTTGATAAATTGGGAAAAATCCGAACTTGTAGTCTGGCAACAAGTAGAGTTTCTGGGATTTGTAGTAGATATTGCAAGGGCAACACTAGAATTGCCAGCTCCCAAGATGAAAGCAATAAAGGAGGAGCTGAGAGCTGATCTAGCAAAGCCATTTATATCCTTTCGAGCACTAGCAAGGATTGTGGGGCTACTAGCGTCTATTCAAGCCATCTTCCCGTGCCCCTTATGTTACACAGCCTTACAGAGACTGAAAATAAGTCACCTGCAAAAAGGCCTGGGGTATCACCAACTAGTACCCCTAGATCAAGAGGCAAAGTTAGAACTAGAGCAATGGCTTCAGAACATGGAAACCTGGAGTGGACAAGCGATTTTCGGTGACTTCCCAGAGCTCGTCATAGTCTGATGCCAGTTGAGCAGGTTGCGGGAACCTGGTGTGGTCACCTGGAAACGGGCGGCAGATGGTGCCAAGAGGAGCTGTAACTCAACATCAACTGCTTGGAGTTGCTTGCAGGCTCTTTAGCGATAAAAGCCTTCACCAAGGTCAAGGCAGAGTGTTGCATCCTACTCGGGATGCTCCAACTTTCATCGGTCTGATACATCATCCACCTGGGAGGCTCACATTCGCGGATGCTGGAGGAACTGACAAAAGATTTTGGCACTTTTGCCTCGAGCGGAAGATATCTGTGACAGCGGAGTATCTTCCAGGTGTTCAAAACGTGGTGGCGGACTGGAACTCCCGCTACAGGCACGACTCCAGCGATTGGATGCTGCACAAGGAGGTGTTTGCGCAGTTAGCGAACCTCTGGGATCCTCTAGACAAGGACCTATTTGCGTCCAGTTTGAACAAACAGTTACCAACGTTTTTCAGCTGGTGACTGGACCCATAAGCAGACCCTTTACACATTGGAAAGAAGTATTTCAATTCAGTGGCCAATTCATGCAAAATGTTTTCTTCTTCGGCCGTTTCTGAAAGAAGTTTGTAATTTTAGATGCTAGCTTCACTTTAGCTTTAGCTGTGGGTACACATTGTTTTGGGCTGACAAGTTCTAGGGTGTCTCAATTGATATGTAGAGCTAGGCGTCTCCATGCGCAACGCAGCTCTCCGTAGGTTGTCTTCTATATCCACTTCAACTTGTGTATGCTCCATCTCCAAAGATTGAGAAAGCTTTATGTCCATCAGGTCCGCCATGCCATTTAACGGTGTGACAGCACCAGTCTTTTGTTTGCTTCACGTGCACTGCTCACGTACCGTTTCAGTGCTTCTTCAGTGTGCACCAAGTATTCCATACCCCGGCAGGCGGTTCAAAAGTCAAGTGCCCTGCAGTCACGCTATCAACTCTGGGCCCTTGGGTGTTGCAGTCCAAGTCCACGTTTACAGCCAGGTAAGTGAACACATAGATGCAGCAGGGTCACAACCAAAGCCAGATCGATTGTGTACAGCTTGCACTGCTTCAGCGTCCCCCAAGAATTTAAACAACTCAGCAGGCGGTTCAAAGGGCAAATGCCCTGCAGTCACTGCTCCGGTTTACCTGGTCATTTCAGGCTGTGTATGTAGCTAGTAGATTTAGACACAGTGCAACCTGTTTGTGCAGCAGCCTTTACTGCGAAGGTAAGGTAAGTAGTAAACTGCTTTATACATTAGGAATATAAGCATCCCAAGAGGCAATAACCTATCAAGGACCTACATGACTGTGACAGTGGCGTCTCAGTCAGTATCTCAGACCCCTCACTGGTTGTCGGGCCAGCCAATAATTAGCTTTTGGCAAACAAAGCAGGGTGTGGGTAAGTTTGCTCACCTTAACACCAGGTGGCGCCACCCCCAACACCCACTCTTGTCTTGTATAAGCCCTGTTTTCCGAGAGAAGGAGAAAAACGTGAGGGCAATCCAAGCCCCTTCTGCCGGCTGCTGACTGCCGACTCTCCACTCAATGCGTTCTCGTGCTGCGCTTTGCACAGAAAGCTGGATTTTAAAGCTGTTCCCAGCTAATTGGATGATTGTAATTCTCAGCACCTCCACAGGAAGTAAAGCGTCTGCCACTTCTGTGAACTGTGCACTGCTGTGAGAGAATACCATCTGGTGAGGGCGGAATAGCAAGCCAGAGCTTTTTTGATTAATTTTTTTTTTTTCTTTCTAAAATGATGCAAGTAATATTGCTTCTGAAGGGGAGTTCTGCCTAAAAGACCCCCCTTCATAAAGCTCCACACCAAAAGCATGCGGCACTTGTGTGCCTTTGCTGTGACTGTTTCCTGACATCTACAGCAACTGCTGTGCTGTGGCAGCAAGGCAGGTTCAATGGTCGCATGTGCATTCCTACCTGCTGCTCCAACCCAAAGTTCCAACACGCAGGCGTGTTTTTGTAAAATCTCCTGCACTTGTGATTTAAACATAATAATGGTGTACCCTATTCAGCCTGGTGGCATGTTAAACTGTAAATACAAGCCCTGTCTGGTTATGACATGGTTGCTAGTGGGGTCACACAATTATACAGCCCCACAGCATTTGGATCTCATATTGTGTCAACTTGGTGAGCAGCTATGACAGGGCTGATGTGAAATTAACCGTCTCACCTTGATGTCTCTCAATAGATAGGTGGGACAAGGTCCAGGAAGCTACTTTTTTCATTTCCCAGAGGAAAGCCATCACTTTCCTCCCATGGCACATGAGCCTCCAGGCTCACTGGAGGGTTACTGGGAACTAATGCATCCAAGGCAGTCCTGACCTAACAGTCACTCTCACACCACAGTGCTGATCGCTAGAGCCCTTTATTAGTCTGCAGACATGGTGTTGGGACCCTGTCCACTTTCAGGCACAGTATGTGAGTGTGCACTGCACTCTGGCGTCCCAGGAGGGACCCGAAGAGCTCTTGCATCCAGAAGCCACTACTGATGCATTGACAGGAGAGTGGAGTGGTCCCCTTCTCTAATTGACATGAGCACGCTGACACCAGCGTGCTGACGTCTCTCAAGCCGAAAGAAGAATAAATACACCACTAGGTCTTGGCCTTGTCCTTCTTGCAACCGTGTTCTTCTCCGACTCCAGTTTACGCAAACTACATTCTTTGACTGGAGCTTGTTACAAACCATAGGTAATTTGAATCCTGCTTACTTGCTTGCAAGTTCTTTTTTTGCATTTTTTGGTATCTCATGCTGGTCTGGAACCCTTACCTTTCCTAATCTCTGGATCATGGGATAATGAAGTAAAGTATCCAGCTCCTCCCTGCTACTATGTGGTTCCTGCCTGTACCATCATATAGGTAATCCATACACATATCTTTGTTTAAACTATATCTGGTGAACTACTCTGTTCCCAATTGTTGGCCATCCCATTTTTTCTCTGCTGTTTAGTTGAGGAACTGTCCTTGAAGCTACATCCAGATTCTGGAGGGGGCATGTCAAGTAGCGCTCACACCTTGGGGAACCACATCCCCTGTGTTTGCAACCAGTGTGGTGGGTCCTTCAGGGATTGGGATGTATCGATACTTGGTTCCTGGGCAATTTCATCACCTGTCCGGATCCTGACACATGTGGTAGAGTTAGAGTAGACTAGAGGAGAGCGTAGGCCAGGAGAATAGTTCCAACTAGGGCTCTCTCCAACTTCCAGTCAACCTCATTTTTCTGCAGATAAAGCACTCTAGCCATGATGTCAATAGGCAACTTGATACCATAGCCTGGCAACAGGATTGCTTTGGACTGATCCGTTGTGTGGTTTCACCTTTTATCAAGGACATGAATTCCTGCCCTTAATTGATTCATCTTTGGACTTCAAGACTAGAAGAATTAATCTGCAACTATGTTGCGGATACAGTCTGTTCCAAAGTCCTCTGCTATAGAGGTGAAGACGGAGAGCAAAAGGAAAGCTCTGCTCCCCAACGATCCCCAGGTAACATTGTTGGGGACACTACCCTGGACTAAGGCCTTTCTGCTGCCTGTGCACTGGTTCCAGGAAGCTGCTCACTGTAGGTGAATGAAACCCTGTCAATGTCAGACAATCTTCCTCGAGTGGAAGTGTGGAACACAGGACTCTCCTTATCCCTTGAGACCCTGGATTGGGCCTCCCAGCAACCAAGAAGAAACTTAGAATCCAGTTTACTGCCTCAAGACACCTTTGAGCCAGCTCAAATCACTTGGAGCCGCTGCGGGACCTCTGGTGCTGCTTTTAACACTCCTTAAGATTTCAAACCGCTTACCCGCTTCTTTGAGATGTCTCGACACAATGAACCGCTTCGCCGAACCTATCATCTAAACTGACCCTACCGCTTAGACATTTTTTAAAAACAAATGTAGGCAGAGTGTCATTGCCTTCAGAGTTGTTCACCATGATCTCTCTCAAGGCTTCAAGGAATCCCTCCTGGTTACCGATCCAATGCCTATCCATAGCAAACTATCTTCCCTAGTTTAACAGTTCTTGACCATCTATCGAAGTTCCAAAGGTTTCTCAAGTTTTCAAAATAAAATCACAAATTCCTGAAAAAAATCAAATGTTCAAGTTGTAGGTGGAGGGATACCGAATCAAATGTTCAAGTTGTAGGTGGAGGGATACCGCAGCGTTTTCAAACACAACGTTGTATTTATGTTTGCAGTCGCTTCAAAAGCGACCGCAAACATAAAAACGTTTTTAAAGCTCCAGCCCGGAAAACTTAGAAATAAAAAACGCAGCTAGTGCTTATTTTTTTTTTTTTTTTAAAATAAATAGCACTTACAGAGACTCAGCTGCAGCTTTCCTGCTCTGGTCTCCGGTTCCCGTCCTCCGCGTACAGCACCAATGAAGGAAAAGCCACCCAGCGGTAGCTTTTGTTTACTACAGCTGGCTGGCTTTTCCTTTAATAGTGCCGCAAAAGCCACCACAGGCGGGCATCCATTTCACAGAATGGATGCGCCCATGTGCTTGCTTTTGCGAATTTTGAGCTTGAATAGCTCAAAATTTTACATAGGAAGTTTAAAAAAAAAAGTGCTAGTATTTTTTTTTTTTAATGTTGCCTATCTATTTTTTAAATAAATTTTTTTACTGGACTATCCCTTTAACACTTGACAGTACTGGGACGAAGAGACCACCAAGAGCAGTGAAGATTACCTATTTTCACCACTTTGGTACTGGGACAAGGAAGATGCCTACTAAGAGTTGTGAGGGTCAGGCATATCCCTCTAATGGTGGTCAGGCAGGGCTAATTGGGAAGTCACACCTGGAACCTGTCAAGGGGCTGCAGGTGTATAAATGGAGATCAGTCAGACAAACAGAGAAAGAGAAGGCGCGCGACACAGGGAGCAGCATCTGAGGAGGCAGCTGTGGTGGGACTGGAGCAGCACAAGGTAAGACGCTGGCAAGACACCCAGCAGACTTGGGGGACCCAAAGCCGATGGGCCGTGTGACTTCCCAAAGCCTGGGAGCTTCCAGCCTGTTGAGCGCGGTGCAGGAGCTGCTGTGGAGCCGGAGCAGAGAGGGCGCTGCCTGTTTGCTGAAAGAGGCACAAGGAAGGCGAGCAGTGCTTGCGCCAGTAAAGCACAGAAGGCCGATGAGTGTTGGAAGGGCAGAGACGCTCCGGGGCGCTCCAACACGACCACCAGGGAATACCGGTCTGCAATATGAAAACAATGATGTGTTCATTGAATACCGAACTGAAGAGAAACGTAACCTTGAACAATCAAATGTTCATTGAATACCGAACAAAAGGGACACTTAAACATTGAAACGAAAAGGTGCACATTGTATCTTGAACTGCATAGACTTTAAATCTGAACAAAAAAAGTGTATGTTTAAATACTAAACCAAATTGAGCACATGTGGCACAACGATCTAGGTCAAACATCAATGACAAGAGTGTTAAAAGAGGAAACGTTGAACAAGGAACCTTTGAGAGTGAATGCGGTGTAACAAGGCCACAGCTTGGCAGAAGGTGGGGAACACATGGGGGCCGGGCCACAAGGCTAACAAGGAGAAGTCAAGGAAATGCAAGAATATCCACAAAGCCAAGAGACCAATAAAAGGAGCTAAGTGAAGGTGCCTTGGTGCACAGGAGTAAGTGAAAAGGAAACCTATGTCTGTTCCAAGGAGTCCTGGGGCCCTGCTTGCCTGACCTTTGTTGGGTGGACTGTGTGGTCTAACACCTGCACTCTAAAGACTATAACAAGTATAGACGGCAGAATTGAAGTCTAGGGGAAGGGAACCCTGAGGCTTACAAGAACATTTGTTGTCTTGGGAGCATAATCTCAAGACACCTTTTGCTTTTGGATTGTTACTTGAAACTTGGGGAAGGAAACCCCAATGATTGGTTCAGAACTATATCGCCTTCAACTGGGAAAAGGTAAACTTTTAGACTTTTTCATGGAACTTTCTTGAACTTGGGGAAGGGGAGCTGAAAGTAAGCTGTGAGCTGGAAGAAGCTTTGAACTTTGAGTTGAACACTATTTCCTTTGATTGTGACATCCCTGCACATTGGTTAATTGTAGTTGTGATGTCAAGGATATGTTTTAGACACGGACAGACTTTAAGTTGAACTCTTTGACTCCGACTTTCCTTAGTTTTGTTCAGGTGGGGAAATCTCACCTTACCATAGGGCAAGTTATTAGGCATTCACCCATCCTGACATTTAAGTTGATAACTAACTTTTGTTTGAATTTTAAATCTGTGTCGTACTTCATGATGCCTTCCCAGCTTCCAAAGCAGCGTGTGGCAGACGGGAGCAGGCATGGAAGAGCAACTGAGCTATTGTCACTCTCAGAGACAGCCGCGCAACTTACCCAAGGCTCACAGAGGCGGGAGAGAAGGCCGACTGAACTCGGAAGCACTGCCGCAAAGCTTGACAGCCAGCGGGAGCTACCTCAGAACTGGTGTGTTAGCAGTGTGAATGCTGACCCCGGGGTGCTGCGTGCACAAAGGTTGTCACAAAATAGTAATTTTGAATATCGAACTGTTGACAAATCAAAGCAGAACTTATTTGATGAATACCAAATAGTTAGAGAAAACGAAGCGAAGTGGCAAAGAGGAAAGTTCCCTCATAAGGGACTGCAAGAGGGGAACGTTAATAAACAACACTACTCGAAGCCAAGAGGCTGTCAAAAGACTTTGGGCAAACTACCAGTGGAGAAAGCCTCTAAACTTTAAGGGTATATACCCTCCTGCCAACATCCAAGAGAATGTGAAACCATACCAAAAGGTTGGTGTGGAGAACATTGGAATCAATGCAACCATCAAGTTTGAAGTTGGTGGTAAGGTTTTTCTTCTTGGCAGGCGAGTGGACCAGGAAATAAGATGATGGTTTGGCTATCTTGCTGTCAGAAAGATATGTGAAAAGACCTTTTGTTCAATGAAGAGAATTGATGTAGTTTATCATTTGTTGACAAGCAGTAGCATCACTGAGACCTGTTGGTTTTTGCCATCCTGACAACAGTGCTCTTTTCAAGAAGTATTAAGAAAGAGTGACGTGCTATCTTGACAAGAAGTAGCTTCTTTTTAAGAAAGTGTTACATGATAACAGAAAAAATGCATTTGGTGTATGGAACCTGTGTCTTGGGGAGAAAGTCAATTATCATTGCAGGAGTGATATTGTGGAATACAGTAATTTGTTTTTGAACTATCAACCAAGTGAAAAGGATTTTGGTTGTTGCTCCAAGAAGGACACTGTGGTTGGAAAATACTTTTCTGTTTTCCTTGACCAGAACTTTGTTGAAACAGAACTGTTATCCAAATATTCCTGATCCAGGGGAAGGAAATGCAACCCTGGTCTGGTCGTAAGGAGTGCTTTCAAGACAATTTGAGTTTGAGTTACTAAACTGTTTTGTTGAACTAAAAGTCAGCCCTATTTTCATATAATTTCATTGTATGTATTAGTGTGAGAGCCAGAGGTATTTTGGATGCTAGGTTATTTTTATTTAGTTTGTTACATAGGGACGCCTCTGTTTGGTTAAGGGAAGTTAGGTGTTTATCAGAACCCCTTTCTACTTTGAATAAATGACAAACTTTAAGAAAACTACCTTTTGTGTATTTCTCGCATTTCCGACCCCTCACATCCCCCTCAACACATGACCGATAACTGCAAGAACTTCTGGCTGCCTCTCCAGTCTATTTGTACTATGTACTGCGCTTTTGGTTGAAGCACCAATCCCCTCACCCAAACAAATACAAAATGCAGATAGCAGTGTTTGAAATCCAAGTGCTCTGGGTTGTAATTTCTGTTTCCTGGTTTGCCATGTTGTGTGATCTCTCACAAATAATTAAATCATCTTGACCTAATGTTTTCTTAGCTGCCAGAATTGCGTGTTTGGAGCTGTTTTTTGCATTTTACATGTTATAGGCAAGAATGCAGTACGTAATTCAGCCCTGTATATCCAGCAGTTACAAGCATGTCTTTGCAGAACATATTAACAAGATCTATTTTCACAGGTGTGAAAAACTAGCACAATTAAACATAACTATGTGTTTGTGATTTTATTACTGCAAGTAAATTGGATTTTTGTAAAAATTATAATAACTTGCTAGATGTTCATGACATGGTTCCCTCACACTATGTTTAAGACTACCACCACAGGCTCGAGTGGATTTGTATCTACCATATTCTCTGTCTTCATGTTGATTATACTTATTTTGTTCTATCAACCACTTGGAAACAACAAATCCTTCCTGATCCATTTGGCTCCAAAACTGCTTGTAATATATAAAAAATCTCTATAGGAGATTGGAACCTTAAAATAGATGACAAGAAATGCGCAAATCATATTTGAAATCTCAGTGATCAAAATCTGACACACATAATTAGTGGTCCATCACATACTACTGAACATGCACTGGAGCTTGTCTTTTGTGCTGCTCATCCCGCTTTACCCCCTCCTGGTCACAACACTCAGCACGGATCTTCACATAGCTAAAAGTCTCTAACATAAGATTTCTAGGAAACCTTAAATTACGCCTAATCACAATTGAAGAAAACTGCCCAATCAAACGTTTTGTGACACTGACTAGCTTGGAGAAGGCCCACCCCATTTCAGATAACATAGATAATGTCTTCCAACAATTAATAAAACAGATTAACTTGCAGCTTGACTCTATTGTACTTAAATAGAAAACAGGTACTCCTCTGGCCAAAATGTTTACCACACTCCCAAACTAAAACCTTTAACTGAACACATCACTATAACCTTTTTGATGCATTACTATTAGACTTCTGTAGTGATTAGTTTTGTTGAATACTCCAGAAATAATTAATAGTATGTCAGAGAAATAAAAACAATTTCATGAACAGCTGATGAGCACCACCAAACCTCAGAAAGTACTCTAAACTCATAAGGGAGCTTTGCAATCATAGGCTATCGCAAAAGAAATTCACAAACCCTCTGCATCAAGTTACTTCTGACAAAATTGCTAAAAGATATCAAGGCATGTAATCCTACAGTTATGGGCCATTTTATACCAAATTCTACAATTCTTTTTTTCGGTTAGAAGTTGGAAAGAGTGGTCACCAGGCAGTTTTAGGGCTACATTGAAATGTATGGTTTGTTGAATTAAGCAATGACCAGCTTGCGTCTCCTACAAAGACCAGAGTGTCTTATGACAAAGTCACAGTGCCAACTTAATTTTCTGCTATTGTCTGCCTGAAAGTACGACCGACAAGACCCCAACTGTCAAGACCCAAAAGGGGAAGGGTATCGACACGCTCTACTGAACCACAGAAGCTGAATGGAATCGACCCTCCCACTGTGGTTGGCACGGGTTCCTGGATTTTAGAAGTACAGGTAGCCACAAGGTAGCCAATGGGGGGACACGAAAGATTAGGGAGAGGTTGTGGATAGGAAGGGGGAATTTAGGGAAACCGGAAATAGGATTGGGGTAGCAAGATTGGATGGGTAGGAGGAGTTTAAAGCCTTGATACCATGCACCATATACTCCTGCAACCTGACCTGGCCTGCTTCTCTCATGAGCTATCCACCAAGCCTACCTCCTTTGCATGTAACCTGAACCATAAATGTGCATTACATACCACTCTAAGACAAGTAACATAATTCCTCTGCTAGGAAGGCTAACCTATAATCCTAACTTTTTTTTAAAACTCTTTTTATTAGTGGTCATAGAGATATACAACACAATCACATTGTTACCAAATTGCAGGAGTATCACGCATTATACTTATCGTCGAGGTATCAGAGTTACATAGTGTCATCATCATCCGAAATCATCACACAAATACATTCGAAAGGGTCCCCATATATCCTTGGGTCTGCTCGCCGATGGACGTGTTAGGACAAACTGCTCCTCAACTTCATTGACATAAGTTAGTTCCTTAAGGAAATGTTTCATGCTAGGTGGTCCAGCGCTCATCCATTGTTGTAAAATGAATTTTTTAGCTACTGCACATGAAACATTGAATAGTCTTCAGAGCACTTGCCTATATCTCCAAACAAATATTTCTGCGAGGTCAGTGCCGGGGGGGGGGGGGGGGGGGGGATCTGTGTAATTTCTTCCAGCATCTCTGCCACCTCCCTCCAGAAACCTGCCACCATCAGACACCCCCAGTACATGTGGAATGCCCCAGCCTCCCTCGCCTTGCATTTGGGACATTCTCCAGACCCATCTGGCGTGAACTGTGCTATTTTGGCTGGAGTATAGTGTAACCGATTTATGATTTTAAACTGAATCGGGCATAGGCCAGCATTCAGGGACACTTGTTTAGTGAGCGAACAGTATCTCTCCCAGGTTTGGTAATCTATGGGGGTCTGGAGGTCCCTTTCCCATTTAACTTTAACCAGGTTAGTCGAGGGGGAGTGTGTTTGTACCGCAGTATATATTCTTGAGATCCCCAGGGCGTCCTCAGATGTCACCAGTTGTACACAGGGATGAGTAGGGGGCTCATCTGGGAAAGAAGGCCAGTGCCTCTGAAAGGCTGATCGTTCACGGTAATATTGAAGCACCCTAAGTGGACCCCTGCCAAACGCCCTTGTTATTTCCTCCAGGGTCGCAAACCTCCCGTCAATAAACAGGTCACCCAGTTTCATCTCCTCCTTGGGGTCCCAAGCTTCGTGCAATCCGCCGTCATGATTAGGCGGTATACCAGGGTAGTTCCACAGGGGAACCACAGGGTTATAGGGAAGCTCAACTCCCAATTTCTTCAATATGGCTTTCCACACACTCACTGTGCAGCTCACCGGGTTGAATTCACATGTGTCCCTATAACGTGTATCAAATATCACGGATTGTATGTTAGTGGGATGTGTCGTGAGTTCTTCTATCTCTACGTGTGGACGTCCATTGGAGTCCTCATACCAATACCTGTAGAATTGGGCTTGGGCGGCGTAATAGTATAATTCAAAATCTGGTGCAGCTATGCCTCCAGTAGAGTACGGCTCAATCAGCTTCTCCCATCCTATTCTAGGGGTTTTACCATTCCAAAGAAAGGTTGTGGCTATTGATCTAAGCCTATTGAAAAAGGGTCGGCCCGGCCATATGGGGATATTAACGAAGAAATATAGCAGTTTGGGCAGTACTATCATTTTGAGGACCGCAACTCTCCCATGTAGTGAAATTGGGAGGCAATCCCATACCAGTAATTTAGTGCTCAGGGCTTGTAGTGCATTCTCATGGTTGTCCGAGTATAGAGTGTGTTTGGTCTTGGAAACCACTATTACCAGGTATCTAATGGAGTGTGCAGCCCACTGGAGTCTGCACGTATGGTCGGGGCATGTGGTTGCCAGTGTGAGAGGGAATATTTCGGACTTCCCCTTATTTATGGAGTATCCTGAGTAAGCCGTGAATTCCTGGATCTCTGCCACAATAGGGGCGATATTGTTTTCAGGCTCGCGAACATATAGAAGGGTATTGTCCGCATATAGAGATATCAACTGGGTGGCCCCTTTCAGATTTATACCCCTGCCGGAGCCTGATTGCAATTGCCATCGGCTCTATTGTTAACACAAAAAGTATGGGAGAGAACGGGCAACCCTGCCTAGTGCCCCTTCGCAATAGGAACAGGTCAGAGATGGTTCGGTTGGTCAGCACTCGGGCACCGGGATCCGTGTATAATAAATTCACATATGCAATGAAATTGGGGCCGATGCCAAATGCCTCCAGTACCGCTAGTAGATAGTCCCATGAAACTGAATCGAAGGCCTTTTTGGCATTTAGGGATACAGCCACAGCTTTCCTCCCTTGGTCAATTTGGACCATGATACCAAAAAGTCTACGGAGATTGAGGGCTGTGGACCTATTGGGGACGAAGCCGTTTTGGTCGGGGTGTACAAGCCTCGGAACCTCTGGCAGAAGCCTATTGGCCAACACTTTTGCGAATGTTTTGGCATCAGTGTTTGTTTATCAATGAGAGCGGCCTATAGGACGATATATCCTGAGGCGGACGTCTGGGTTTAGGGAGTACAGTTATTATGGCTTCTCTCATTGAGGGTGGCAGTGTTTTACTCTGTAGTGATTCCTCCCATACCTGTAACAGCACTTGGACTAGCTCTTCGTGGAATTCTTTGTAAAAATTCCGCCCCTATTCCATCGGACCCCGGAGCCTTGTTGGATGCCAAGTCTTTAATCGCCTCGGCGATCTCCTAAGCCGTGACTGGCTGGTCCATGGCCAGTCGTGTCTCATCGGGAAGTGTTGGCAACCACAGGGTTTCTAGGTATGCTTTAATTTCGACAATTGATTTAGTATCCCTGTTACTATATAATTGCTGATAAAATTTAGTAAACTCATCATTGATCTCCTTTTCCCCCAGAAGGACCTCCCCTTGCGGTGTCTGTATGCTTGTGATCCGGTTGTGGTGCCTATCTTGTTTCAGTAAATTAGACCGAGTCCTGCCAGCCTTGTTCCCTTCACCGTATCTACGGGCACGAATCGGAGCAGTCATGTACTGCACTTCCCTGGCGGCCAGTTTACCAAATTCTTGTAGGTGTGTCTGTATTTCAGCTAGAGTCGCCTTGTCTTGAGTAGGAGTGTAGGCCTCCTCTAGTTTCCTAGGTGTAAGGTCAGTTTGGGTCAGTTCAGCGCGGACTCCCTTAAGGAGTCCCACAGATTTGGACAAGAGGATCCCCCTGACCCACACCTTAAGTGATTCCCACACCGTGGAGTATCTATCAACCGAGCCAATGTTCCTTTCCAGGAATTCTGCAATTTCAATGTGCAGTCCCTCCATCACCCCCGGATCACACAGCATGTCTGGGGCAGTCATAAAAATCAACCTCCACCACCACCAGGGAATGATCAGACAGTGTACGGGGCAGTATCCCACACTTCTGCACCGCAGTGATAACTGTGGGGGAGACAAACCAATAATCATTTCTGGACTGCGAGTCATGCACCGAAGAGTAATATGTGTAACCCCTATCGTTCGGGTGAAGCACCCACCAGGCGTCTTCAAGGGAGAGTTGAAGTAGGATATGTTTCAAAGTAAGGGTAGTTTTACTAGCTTGTCTTATAACCGTACTGGACCTGTCCAGTCCAGGATCAAGGGCAACATTGAAATCCCCCCCCCCCATATTATGGTAGATAAGTCAATGCAGTAATCAGCTGGTATATACCAGTATAGATGGCTGGGTCATCGATATTAGGACCATATGTGTTGACCAGTAGTATTTGCTTACCCGTGACCTCACCCCAAACAAGGATATACCTCCCACGGGGGTCTACTTTCTGACCCCCCAGCTTGAATCCCAGACCTGGGTGTATTAAGGTGATGACCCCTCTGGACTGAGACGAATAATTTGTGTGGAATCTCGCCTTGCCCCAGCCAGGGGAAGTATGTATTCATTATTGACATCCACAGCGTGTGTTTCTTATAACATGACAATTTGTGCACCATGCCTGGCAATGTAATTCCCCACCTTCCTAGTTTTAGACTGATCATTTAGACCCCTAACATTCCATGACAATAGTTTCACTCTCAGACCGCAACCCATGTTTACAGAGAATAGTACGGATAGTAACACACATCATATTTATGTACCTCTCGTGGAACGCGTATCGTGTCATAATCTCAGAGACCACCTGTTTAACCTTTAACCAACAACCTGCTGTCTCCTTCTCTTACCAGGCCTGGGTTCCACAACATTAGACCCAATGCCTGCTTCAGACTGCAAGGCTGTGCAACAACAACAACAACAACCCCCCCCCCCCCATCGTCATCCCCAACTCGACGATGCTCCCGTAACTTGTGGAGCATTCCAGGGGTGGACATGTTGCCTCACATGACCAACAATTCCCGCTCCCCAGCGCCCCACCTTCCATAAATTGAGGCCATCTGTAACACTACCAGGAGCCCAGGTCTAAGACAAACCATAACGACTCTGTGTCACAAAGCACATATCTCAGTCAGTTGGACGGGGTCTGTTGTTCTGAGCGGGTCTGTCCCCCCTGGTAGGAAGGGGAATAGAGGATTCTATGTACGTCATGGCTTCAGCCAGGTTTTCAAAAAGATGCACTCTCCCAGCGTGCTGGATCCTCATTTTTGCCGGGAATATCAGGGCATATGTGATCTGGCGTGCCTTCAAGAGTTTCTTTACCGGTTCGTATGAGCGCCTGCTCGCCTGAACCGCAGAGGAGCAATCCGTATAGATGTGTATTCGACTTTCCTTAAATTGTAGTGTTTCCTGGAAGGATTGTGTCCCTATCTCTAAAATTCAAGAGGCAAGCGATTATCGTACGTGGGGGTGCACCAGGCTTAGGGACCAGTGCCAGCGTGCGATGTGCCCTTTCAACTAGGAAATGTTCAGAAAAGTCAGTAGGATCAAATGGGGATCGGAACAGGTCTTCCACTTTCTTCTCAGTCTGATTTTTCCCAAAGAATTCCGGCACACCATCCACTCGTACATTGTTTCTTCTCGATCAGGATTCGAGGTCTTCACATTTATTCTGCAATTTACTGACCGTTTCTTTAATCCGGGATATATCTTGGCTATGGACAGAGATAGTGTCTTCATTAACGGATATCCTATTCTCGGTTTCTGTGATCCGAGTGCTCTCTTTATCAATTCTGGCCCTCATGGAGCCTATGGTTGCCACTATTTCATCCAATTTCACATTCACTGCCAAGAACCCATTTTGTACCAGCGTTGCCAACTTATCCTCGCGTTCCCCCAGTCCATGTTCCTCAATCACATCGGGTGCCGGGTGTGTGTCCATCGATGTAGTCTGGCTTTGAGTGTTGGTGTAGGTATCCATTGGGCCCTTCTTTTTGCCACCAGGGGTCTTGGATGATTTGCCTGATCTGTGCGACTCCCCCATATTGGCAGGAATCATGCACGACTACCTCCGGTTAAAATATTAGTTGAGTCGGCACCACCACGGCCACCAAAACGTAGCCTGTACCTGTGGGGATGAAACCCAGATATATCCGTGACTCGCTGTTCACTGAAGTGCACCAGGGAATGTTAATAAGGATGGACTGTGCCCTCCCATGTATGCAATCTGACACCGTGTTATTTTCAGCCTGTCCTGTAGTGCTGTGTATGGAGCTTGTGCACTATATAGGTGTGTTCCCCAGGGGGACCTGGAGCAGGGGGGCTTAGGAACTGTCCCTAGCGTCTATCCAGTTAATTGGACGGTATGTTTCCCAGCCGTGCTGTGTTGGAAATAGTAGATGCAGTCCGTGGCAATTGAAAGTTGTAACACACTCCTCAAGTGTGCTTTGCAATGACAGAGGGCTGGTCGGAACGCACGGGTCCCTTCGGAGGGATCAGCGCGTCCCGCAGCAGGTTTCCACACAGTTCCACTCTCGGCGGGTCCCGCCGTCACAATGCCTGGAGAGCATTCTATGCGGCAGAAGCTTCCGTTCCTCGCAATGACATCCCGTGATTCACCATTTATATCGGCCGGGCAAGCAACCGCAAGGGCGGTGGGAACAAGGGCTAGTAGAGCCGAGCGCACACCGGTGGAACCCGCCCGCTCGTTCCCAGGTACCTTGTGAAGCGGGTCCAGGCAGTTCAGCAAGGCACATACGCTGCCAACCAGGCTCCGCCCTCGATCCCATCCGAGAGGCGAGCCGAGGTGGGAAGAAGGAGCTCTCCCAGTGCGATCGTCCGCCTCCCGAAGTTTCCGTGACGCTGTGGCCTTCCAGCAGCAAAGATCCAAGCGGAAGCCAAGGGCTGCTGTTCCTGTCGCTCCCGCTAGTCTCAGCCTGATCACAGCCCAGGCACGATACCGCCGTGGCTGGCTCCTCCCACCTGTGACCTGCCGCACGTCTGCGTCCCCGGCACTCTGGTGAATGCGTGTGGTTCGAACCGCCGGCTCGTCACGGTGCCAGGCGGCGGCCAATCTTCACACTGCCGTAAGTTAGTGAAAACAAGCAGTTTTCAGCCAGGATTTTCACCCATTGTGCCCAAGTATTAAGGCCTTCGGTAGCACGATCTTCAGCCTCCCAGACAGCCTCGATGCTGATATATATATATATATTTCTGAGGCTTGTGGAATCTGCTTAGATCACATGCTGTGCATAGGCCGACATCTAGTGGAAGCTGCGGAGTATTACAGTTTGTTTTTCGAAACTCGAAAATGGGCGTCGACACAGGCGTGCCAGTAATACTATCCCTAGTGTGACGTCCACTGTACCCAAGATCCCTCACGCGTCTAGGATCCTCAGATTGTTTTTTTCCGCCATACTGGTCGGAAGCATCTTGCGGAGTCCCCTGGCCTTAGCCATACTTTTGCTAATTATTGAAGTT
Source organism: Ambystoma mexicanum (assembly GCF_040938575.1). Classification (NCBI taxonomy): domain Eukaryota; kingdom Metazoa; phylum Chordata; class Amphibia; order Caudata; family Ambystomatidae; genus Ambystoma; species Ambystoma mexicanum. Next base: position 932,896,285 of record NC_090939.1, read on the forward strand.
TAAAATTATTTATTAACATCCTTCCCCACCCCAACGTCGACACTCGACGACGGCTGGAGAAGACATCAACCGTCGGCTGCTGCACGACGGATCTGGGCCTCGGAAGGCCGCTGGCCTCGGCCCGGGCCTAGTAGGCCGCTGGCCTCGGCCCTGCAAGTAGGGAGAGTGGGGGGTGGTACATACTCTTCACTCTTGGTATATAGGTACACCTTATATATTTCCTACACTTACCAGCCCGCTGCCTCAAGGTGCGTATGGAGGGTACCCCTTTCCAATTCTGCCCCAAGTGCAACCGCAAATACCCTTGGGTCGACAGGCACGCCACGTGCAATCTCTGCTTGCCGAGGGACCACCCCGAAGCGAACTGCAGAGTGTGTAGTAGGTTTAAGCCTAAGACACTTAAGGACCGTTCGACAAAGCGTTGGGCCCACCACGCCAGGCAGGCGGCCATGGCAGCGGAGGGCGCCTTCAGCGATGGCAGCGACGCCGTACTTTCGGACGGCGAGGGCATTACGGCGTCGAAAGACTGCCGAGCGCAGGTCCCCGACCTCGGAAGGTTGTCCGGCAGGGCGGCTATGGGGAAGACCCCCGGCGACGCAAGCGCTACACACCCTACACACACTAAGCACACTAAGTCCAACCGAACCTCGACGACGTCGACTTCTCGGAAAGAGGCACAGATAGAACGGTCTGACTCGGTGTCCTCTGGGCGCTCTCGATCGAGATCGCCTCATGACGCAAGGCAATCATCCACTCTTGCCAAGAGTGCCTCGCTCCCTAGATTAACGGAAGTTCGATCGTCGGAAGACGAAGACGACTTCCTCCCCCAGGCCGCGCTCCAGGAGACCGAGGCCGCAGTTAACACCAGCGAGGCCCCACGCTCGAAACACACAGATACCTCTCCAGACCCTCGACGCCAGGCGTCGAAAGTCTCTGGGGCCTCCAAGGGGCAGGGAAAACATTTTTCCACGCACGGGGAGGGGGGGAAACAGCGGAAAGCACAGCCTTCCACTCCTGTAAGACCATCCTTCCACCCTAAGCAGACAGACAAACACAAATCTACTGGGACATCAACATCCAGCAAGGGTACCCTTGATAAGTCCTCTAAGTTGCCTACTAAAGTCATACCCTGTTCCAAAGAATGGTCCAGTGAAGACATAGACAGGGTCATGTCAAGATTGTCTTCCTTAGCTGATTTTTATGACAACCCAGAACATTTCCTTTCGTATGACCCTCAAGGGGCCACACCCTCAGGCTCCTCTGATCCTATCCCCCTAAGTAAAAAGGCCCGGTTCGAAAGACCTGAACCCTTCGAGGTGCAGCCTTACTCTACTCCATACTCTACTCCACACCCCAGATACCAAGGACAACCTTTCCCTGAAGGGGACCCGGAGTTTGAAATTATGGAGAAACCAACCGGGACTGAATACTATGCGGATGATGAGGACCTGGAGGAGGTAGAAGATGAGCAGGAAATTTACAGAGTAGATTCCCCGGTAGAGAGCGAAGCCCCAGTTACCGACTCGCCAGTTGATAACCAGCCCCTCCTTAATGAAGTTCTCACTCGCGCAGCAGAACATTTTCACATCGACACCCACGGTGTACAGGAGGAAAGGGACTTCGCAGAAGAGTTGGTGGGAGAGAGGAGGCCGGTCGCTCAGACCATCCCTATCCTTAAATCCATCCAACGTAGAATAGATCCATCCCTGGTGAATCCTAACCTCACCAGAGCCGTCAACCCCAGAGTCGAAAAACTTTTTCGGGCAGCCCAGTCTGACCCTCTTTATATAAGAGGACATCTTAAACCAGACTCCCTAGTGGTTACCAACACTCGGAAGAGGGCTGGGACACCCTTATCGTCGTCAGAAGCTCCTCCCGACAAGGAGAGCAAAAAACTGTACGGGTTTGGCAGGAAGGTAGCCTCAACGTCCGCCTACCAAGCAAGGATTGCAAACTCCACCACCCTGTTGGCAAGTTACAACTGCCATCAATGGGAAGAGGTTGCGGCGCTCATAGCCTCTGCTCCTAAACCGTTAAAGGGCCAGTTGGCTCGGATCTCGGCAGAAGGGAGAGCCGTGTCTGGTTGCATATTAAAAGCAACTTTCAACGCCGCGGACAACGCAGGAAGATTGATAGCAGAAGGTACTGTTATCAAGAGACATGCGTGGTTACGGCAGTCGGGGTTCAAAACAGAAACCCAGGCTTCATTAATAGACAAGCCGGTGGAACCCGATCTATTGTTTGGGAAAGCGGTCGAAGACGCACTTAAAAATGCCAAGGACGAATACGAGACTCTCAAATCCCTTGGCCAGCTTACCAACAAACCCCCTAACCAGAGGGGGAACAGTAATTTTCGTCGCCCACGCAGCCAAAATTCACATAGAGGCAACTATGCCCAAGGACAGGGTACACAATGGAACAACAACCAGCAGTCTACCCAAAGTTACGGCAGGGGTAACAAGAGAGGTCGTGGAAGAGGCAGAGGCAGCCCCAACAAGGGAGGTGGCACGCCTCCACCAAAGCAGTGACGCTCAGTTCAGGGTCCCTTCTCACGCAACCCCAGTAGGGGGACGCATTTCCAACTTCACCCAGGCTTGGGAAGGGATCACCTCAGACAGATGGGTGCTGTCAACAGTGTCCACAGGATATTGTATAGAATTACTGCAGCGTCCCCGGAACCACCCTCCACGACAAAGAATACACTCCTTAGAACATCAGAAGATCCTTCTCGAGGAGATCACCATTCTGCTAGAAAAGGACGCGATAGAACTCGTCCCAGGACACCAGGTAAACAAGGGTATCTATTCAACTTACTTCCTTGTGCCAAAGAAAGATTTGACAATGCGCCCAGTATTGGACTTACGGCCTGCCAACAAGTATGTCAAGCCCCAAAAATTCCGTATGACCACGCTACAAGAGGTAATCCCCCTCCTAAAAAAGGGGGATTACATGGCAACCTTGGATATGAAAGATGCTTATTTTCATATTTCCATGCTCCCAGCGCACAGAAAATACTTGCGCTTCAAGGTGGACAGTCGCCACTACCAATTCAAGGTACTGCCCTTCGGGATAGCTTCAGCACCAAGGGTATTCACCAAGGTACTGGCGGTGGCAGCTGCACACCTACGCAGGGAGGCAATCCCAGTGTACCCTTATCTGGACGACTGGCTCATAACGGGGGAAACCCCAGGGATTTGCAGGTCAAACATTCAGAGGACTATCGACCTCCTCCACGAATTAGGCTTCTCTATCAACGAGAAGAAGTCAAGTCTGGTGCCAAGCACTCAAAACAGTTCCTAGGAGCAATCCTAGATACTCAGAAAGGGTTGACCTTCCCTTCGAAAGAGAGAATTCGGAATATACTACTGCAAATTCCACATTATCAGTCAGGTCAACAAATAACGGTACGCAAAGCAATGCGGTTACTGGGCATGATGGCGTCATGCATTTACCTGGTCCCCCACGCGCGTCTGCGCATGCGTCCCATGCAGGAATGGTTGGCGAAACAGTGGTCTCAGGCAAGTGGTCAGTGGGACGATCTAGTGGTCGTTTCGCAAACACTCATACAGAGCTTACACTGGTGGACAAGAGAGAATCTCGCAAGGGGAAAACCCTTTTACGATCCAGAAGTACAGGCAGTGGTGACTACAGATGCATGCCTGACTGGGTGGGGAGCTCACCATCTCCACCACACAGCTCAGTGTCTCTGGTCTCACTCAGTAGCCAAGAACCACATCAATCTGCTAGAGCTTCTGGCAGTATTCCGAGCGCTTCGGGCGTTCGAGCCCCATCTGCTAAACTTGTCGGTGCAGATCCGGACGGACAGCATGACAGCCATGTTCTATCTGAACAAACAAGGAGGGACTCGTTCGCCAAATCTGTCCAAGCTTGCCCAGAAAATCTGGATATGGGCACTCAGACGGAACATCTTCCTGTCATCACAACATGTTCCAGGGGAGCTCAATTCCCTAGCGGATGCCCTAAGCAGAGACTCCCTCCCAGAAGAACACGAATGGGTCCTTCACAGAGATATCGTAGAAGATCTCTTCTCTCAGTGGGGTTTCCCCACTATAGACCTATTCGCCACAAGCGAAAACAAACAATGCCCAGGATTTGCATCCAGGTTCCCCCAGCCAGACTCCCAAGGGAACGCCCTGTGGATGAACTGGTCAGGGATGTTTGCGTACGCTTTTCCACCAACTCCTCTAATCGGGAAGGTGGTGTACAAGATGAACAAGGAATCGATGACGCTCATCCTAGTTGCTCCCATGTGGTACAACCTACTGTGTCAGCAACAAGGTCAAACAGTGCACCAGGAACCCAACTCAATGAACCTGGCAGCATGGCTCCTGAGGTCATAGAGTTTGGCCATCTCAATTTACCACAGAGGTGTATGGACATCCTAAAAGAATCCAGGAAACCAAACACAAGGCACTGTTACTTTGACAAGTGGAAGAGATTCGTTATTTGGTGCCAGAATAAACAAATCAACCCAGTTGATTGCACTCCTTCCAACGTTGTAACATACATGCTCCACCTGCTGGACGCAGGTTTGGTTTTTAACTCTCTGAAAGTACACCTGGCAGCCCTCTCGGCTTACACCACATCCCATAACAAAGTATCGTGGTGGAAAGTACCAGTAGTTAAAGCTTTCATGGAAGGAGTAAAGAGACTTCACCCTCCTATTTCGAACCCACCGCCAGGATGGGACCTCAATGTGGTGCTAGCTAAGCTCATGGGCCCCCCTTTCGAACCCATGCATAAAAGTAGTCTCAAACACCTGACTTATAAAACGGCCTTCTTAGTAGCCATTACCTCTATAAGAAGGGTCAGTGAAATTCAGGCTCTGTCAGTGCAGGATCCTTTCTTTACTATCCACAAAGACAAACTGGTTTTACGCACACACCCTAGGTTCTCACCTAAATTTATATCTAAGTTCCATGTAAACCAGTCCATCGAGCTTCCGGCTTTCTTCCAGAACCCGCAAAGCTCAGCTGAGGTGAAACTACACACCCTTGATGTGCGTAGGGCGGTCCTCTACTATGTAAATAAAACCAGACCGCTAAGGAAAACAGATCAACTGTTTGTCTCCGTAGCTACAGGCAGAGAAGGGGATCGCGTCTCTAAAGGCGCGATCTCGAAGTGGATTATCAACTGTATACAGCTGTGTTACTCTTTCTGAAAAAACTCTGCCTTTTACGCCAAGGGCCCATTCTACTAGAGGCATTGGGGTCACTCTGGCTTTCATTGCAAATGTTCCCCTCGACACCATTTGCAAAGCAGCTACTTGGAGCTCTATTCACACTTTTACTCAGCATTACTGCATTGACACTCATTCCAAGACAGATACACAAGTGGGACAAGCGGTTCTAAGACACCTGTTTGCTCATGACCCTTCTCACATCCCACCTCCTTCTTCTGGTACTGCTCGCTAATCTATGCACAGCATGTGATCTAAGCAGATTCCACAAGCCTCAGAAGGGATACATTACTCACCGTAATCGTATTTCTGATGCTTGTATCTGCTTAGATTCACATGCGACCCACCCTTCCTCCCCTCCGAGAGAAGGCGCATGATTGCTTGTAGTCTTACCTTTCTGTCTATCTGCTTGGATTATCTGTACTCACGCTACTCCTCATGCTTCCTCATGTCAGAAAAAATACAATCTGAGGATCCTAGACGCGTGAGGGATCTTGGGTACAGTGGACGTCACACTAGGGATAGTATTACTGGCACGCCTGTTTCGACGCCCATTTTCGAGTTTCGAAAAACAAACTGTAATACTCCGCAGCTTCCACTAGATGTCGGCCTATGCACAGCATGTGAATCTAAGCAGATACAAGCATCAGAAATACGATTACGGTGAGTAATGTATCATATATATATATATATATATATATATATACAGGATGTTGAGGTGGAGCAGGAGCTATGGAATCAAGCGGCCAACTTGGTCGTGCGCAACAGCGCCCCCTCGCCTATAATCCTAACTTTACATCCTTTTCCCCAGCAACAGGAAGTAACTCTCAAAACGTCAATTCATGCCTCCCTCTGGCCCCCTCCGTTCTGCTGACCACTTCCTACTCACTGTCCCACTCGCACCTTGTGCCCACTCCCGCTTCCGATCTTTCCAGCTCCTTGCCCATTACACTGGAACTCTTTACCTCTCCCTAGCCGCTCCATCTCCTCATACTCTTCTTTCCGCTCCTCCTTAAAATCACACCTTCTATCTCCCCCTGACAGCTCCCTCCTACTTCCTCCCCTGCTTCTCCCCTACCCTGGTTTTTAAACTAATGATCTTGGCAAATTGTTCTGCATATTGTTCTTGGTTATTTGACTCATGACTTGTATTTTATTGCTTCCAATGTATTCATGTTGTTTTAAGTAAAGCGCTTTGGCTTAAAGCGCTATATAAAATTTAATAAATACAAAATACAAATACTTTGGACAAAGGATTTAAGCTGACAACACATGAACATGATTGCGTAATGAACAAACGGCTGTGGTTTTCTCCGCATAAACTCACAGTATGCATGCCAGTTGGCAGAACATGAAATGAAACACAAAACGAATGTATAAATGAACTTTCACACTGAGTTTCTCTGGAAGTCCATTCTAACTATTGTATCTGCGTTTTTGCTTCACACGTTGATTCACGTCACCCTGGATAACTGTGTTACCGAGGTCCAAGTCTGAAAACTTTCAAAACTAGCAAGCCAATCGACACGTGATCTGTATCATTGCCACAAGTGAGTTTTGAGTGAAAACCTATACATGAACTGACTGTGCCGAGTACTTATCTTGGGTCCGGGAGCCCCGTGAGTCTACCCGGACGAAGCTGGATGCCACGTTTCAGAATGTGCCTGTGTATGAAGTCACCGCCTCATGGCCTGCGTTCTCTGCTGCTCGCTGTGTCGCTCCAGGAAATGCCAGAAAGATTCCCTGCTCCTCCACTGTAGGCACGTCCATCCGTGCTGTGATCCACAATAATCCGCACCCCGCATGGGCGCATGGCGGTTTAAGTGCATAGCAGCAAGGCTGCTCTTGCATGCCCTCAAGTTCCCCAGAGCCTTCTGGAAAGTGTGGTCCGTGGCCCCAGATTGCCGCAATATCAAGGCTTGCTGGCAAGAGTCTGGTGGCTGCAGCCACAAATGACATCACCTGCTCGCCCAAAACATGCCCCACCACCATTTCTTTTCACACTGACATACACACACTACAATCCAATCATTTAAGCAACCAAAGTATAATCAAGAACTGGGAGGATAATGTATGTTAGGTGGAATATCCCTGAACAATTCCCAAATCCTTTTTTTCCGCCCAGATTACTGGTCGGCCTAATGTGGAGCTCTTACATAGAGATGGTGTTATTGTCATTATTATCGACTTTGTCGTTATTCCCATTAAGTCACTTCAAAATCCCATGAAATAACGCCGAAGACTGCTGCAGACTTTCGGCACCTGTTGATCCTCGTGGCGCTGCCGTCCACGTGGCCGGGCCTTCTGGCCGGCCTACACAGTAGGGAGAGTGGGTTCGGGGTGGACATATTCTTTACAAGTGTGCCTTTCCACTTTCACCGTCTCTGCTCCCTAGGTTTGTCATCGCTGTAACGTCTTTCGCTTTGGAAAAGACGCCATTTCGATTTTGCCCCTTGTGCAGGGCCAACTATCCATGGAAAGACGAGCACGCTTGGTGCAACAACTGTCCTCCCCTCGACCACAGTGAAGCGAGTTGTGCGGCCTGTAGACTCCTGCGCCCTAAGACACTTAAGGAGCGCCACTTGAAGCGGTGGATGGCCTATGGCATGTTGCAGGCCAAATTTTCTTCCCCCGCTGTTACAACCACCAAAAGTAATGGGGGAACTAGCGATGACCAGGCCTCTGTGCCGGAAGCCATTGACCTAACGGCAGACTGCTCTCAGGATTATCTGATCGGCATGATCGGCAGCCTTCCCCGCAACCATGGCATGCGACTGGGCAATCCAAAGTAAAGGGCACTAACACTAAAAGACACGCGGACATCGAGGCGCTCCAGGAGGACGCGCAGAGGCCGCTTAAGGCCCGGGTGGCGCCAAACTCCACCGCTCATCCTCCGGTTCACTTGGTAGCGTCGAAATCTACCGCTCAGCCTACGGTTCAGCCGGTAGACCGCCCCAGATTCTCCAACTATTGGCAAGAGCATTGCAAGGATTACTTTGGGAGTTAGGCTGAAGGAACAGTCCAAGGAGGCGGCAAAGCACTAAGAACGGCTTAGAGACGTTGTTAGGGAGAATTCTCTGTTTAGGCTGAATTTCCTAACCTAGTGAGTCCCCCAGCAGCTTTGCTGGATTTTTGGGGTTTATTTTCTTCTCCTGCCAAGAGTGAGACTCTTTTACCCTCACTCTTGGACATGATTTGAGTGTATTCCTGTGACTTGTAATGTGCTTATGGGCTTTGGGGTATTTTTCCCCATAGGCTATCATTGATTTTTGTATGTGTGTTACACAGCACCCTCAGTGCAGTAACACAGGGGTGTCATAGTGACCCCCAAACATAGACTCCATACCCTGGGACTGACTACTGTCTCCCTGGGAATGTAAAGTCACCATTGACTTTACTAGTCTTAAATTGTGAACAGAACCAGTACAAACCATCATACTGTGGAAGTACTGGTAGGGGCAATTAGATTGCTCCTGGGTCTGTTTGTCGAGGGGGTACTGTCCCATCCCCCATCGCTGACTTTCTGGCTGGTGGCAGTGGATACCACGGAAATATTCCACCGGAATATTTCCCAATGGGATTTCCCAATGATTTTAATGCACCACTTTTTGGTGCAATGTTAAAGATACCGCCGGTTTATTTATTTAATATTAATTCACCGGTTGGGATTTTTTGCCAGAACTCGCCGCCTAAATGGCGTCTGGGTTCACTTCAGTAACCCTGAACCCGAGTCGAGCCTTTGTTCCACTTTTGGCGGGCTTCTGCACAGAAGCCCTCCAAAGTGGTGCCACTGTGTCTGGGTCTACAGGATGTGTGGGAGGGGGATTTAGGCACTCTGGACTGAGTTGCCTTGGCAACTCAAGTCGCATTCTTGTGTGATTGGCCCAGTGGTAAGCCCCCCCTGCTCACCACTTAGCATGTTTGAGTGACAGCTAGGACTGGTGAATGGGGGTTTGCTGCATAAAAGCAGGGCTTTGGGGACTGGAACTTCAGAAGTCGCCACAGGACCTAAGAAGCTGAAGAGGGAGAAACTGAGCCGACCTGCCACTACTACACCACCGGTGGAGCCCTGCGGAACCGGCTCACCACTTCCCAACGACAGAGGAGATCTCCAGTCCGGAGAGTCTTCTTCCCTTGACTGGTGGGGACAACCAGTTTTTGCCTTCTTTTCGCCTCCCTGGAGCATCTCATGGCCGCCTTGCCTGTGCCAAGCACCCCGGCAACCGAAATACCACTTTTTACCTCTACCGCAAAAGAGGGGTAACATCCTTTTGACCGGAAAACTCCACGGCTGGTTTCTTCCCTGGTAGTGCAACGACCTTCAGCTTTCCTCCACGTCGAGATCTTCTCTTCCTCTGGACGACGCCGCGACTTGCACCCACTACCAGGAACAACTGCCACTGCTGGAGGATCCTTTCCATTTTGAAGGTACTGCGTTCCGCCCGGCTTCCCTTGCCACCGATTGTACGAGGTAGATTTAGCCCTCGGCTCTCGAACCTGGGTTAGCCTGGGACACCCTAACTAAACTTTTCTAAGCTTAACAGAACTTTTCTACTCACCTGTAAAGACTTTTGAGACTTTGTGACATTGTGTGATCTTGGGCATAATTGGCCTGGCTCTCCCTAAAGTGGGCCTGGCACTGAACTTCCTTGCTCCTCAATAGACTGCCTTCTCTAATACTTACTGTGGTTCTCTGAAAAGTGTTTTGCTGTATTGCTTTCTTAATTCTGCCTTTTCCCTCCCTTTTTAAACAACTTGTTGGAGTGCATTCTAACGTTAAGCACTCACCTCTGTCTGGAAATAAGTGGTGTTAACTAAGACTTGTCCAACAAATAACTAGGGATGTACATATAGTAATTAGGACTGTGTTCTGAATTTACTTACCTTTTTCTGTGCTAGTGTAATTTACAAGTGTCTTTTAAATAAATAATTATATACTTTTACACAAGCTCTGGTCAGTGTTTGCTTGTGCTACTGTGCCTCTGTACCTATTATGTATGCTCTGTATACTGCCTAACTCTTCTTGAGGGAAGTTTGACTGCTCAGCCACAGCTACCAAGTGAATCTGTGTGGTACAGACTGCTACCAAGTGGGTTTACTGCCAAACACCTGTAGTCTTAAATCTTTTGCAGTGGTCCCAGAGGGAACTGCACAGGTTTCTGCCTAACAGATGTGCCGAAAGACATGCCACAGCGCCCTGAACCCTGCAAGGGCTACGCTGAGTGTCCTGTGCCTTTTGTGAAGCACCTTAAAGGACAAATCTCGACGTCACAGGGAAGACGACGAACCCTTTCCTCCCCTGGACCCCTCTGGTTCATCCTCATGGACCAGGGAGAAATTTGAGGGATGTATGGACAGATTAGAAAAATGTCTCTTATTCTGAGACCCTTGCTCCCAAGAGGCCTCGAGAAGACTTTTCTTCTAAACCTGTATCCAAGTTTTAAAGGACTTTGGAAGGTCCGCATGAAGTGTATGCCTGTGTCCTCACAGATGATGATGTTATGGACACTTATGATCAGGATGAGGATGGCACCTTTCTGGAAAACTACAATGTGGGTGATCAGACAGGTCTTATGGACAATTGGGAAGACAGCTGTCAGGTTGATGCTCAACCCTGGACGTCCCCTACGCCCACCCAGGACCCAGATGTCCTGTGCATAGATTCCCCCCTCCACTCCGTCTCGCCAAGCCTCCCAGTGGATGACCAGATGGCGTTCAATGCCATCTTAAAGAAGACAGCGGACCATTTTCAGATTTCCACTAAAGAGGCTTTACCAGATTCTCATTTCGTGGAGGATATCCTCAAAGAAAAACCTCCGGCCAGCCAGGCCATCCCCTTGTTGAACTCAATCAAGAGGAGATTGGCACTTCCTTGTTGACGCCAGCCCAGGGTGGTGAACCCTAGAGTGGAGAAGCTGTTTCGGCCTTCTATGACCGACCCTGCCTACATCAAGGGTCATGCCACTCAAGATTCTTTAGTGGTTACCATGACTAGAAAAGAGGCTGGTGTTCCCCTGTCTACAGGAGAGGCACCACCCAATAAGGAGTCCAAGAGACTTTATGCACAGGGCAGAAAGTAAAGAACGGCTGCTGCGTTTTCCACTCATATAGCCAATAACACCACGCTATTGGCCAGCTATGCAGACGTCCAGTGGAACCCTCTGCAAGAAGGCCTTCAAGAAGTGCCAGAACCTACACGGACCAAGTTGCTCGCCATAGTTTCTGAAGGCAAGCAGGTGAACCAGAATGTGCTCAAAAACACTCTGGATGCTGGTGAGACAGTGGGAAGAACCCTAGCACAAGGTACCTTGCTCAAGAGACGTGCATGGCTGAGGAACTCCGGTTTCAAACCAGAGACCCAAGCAGCACTGATTAACAAACCCGTTGAGGAGACCAACCTGTTTGGCAAGGCAGTGGACGATGCACTCCAAACAGCCAAGAAAGAACATGAAACCCTCCAGTCCCTTCAACAGATTACCTAGAAACCTTCTCAGAGTGGAGGCGGCTCCCACCAGTCCTTTTGTGGGCAATCTTGTTTTCCCCAGAACCAGTATAATGCAGGAAACTGGAATTCCGGACAAGGGTCTAATACCTCCACCACTTATCCACCCAGAGGACAGCGGCTTGGGAAAGGTAGAGGCAGAGGTTCCAACCCCAGAGTCGTCCCGATCTGTGGTCAGAAATGACCTTTGGATCCAGTTCCCCTCCCATGCCACCCCGGTCGGGTGGTGGATAACCTCTTTCCTTACTGCATGGGGTGGGGGGGAGATTACAGCAGACCAGTGAGTACTCGAGACGGTTGCCCACGGGTACTGTGTTGAATTTGCCCAACCACCCCAATTCAGACCACCAAGATCAAGATGCCTGACACCGGATCACCTGCATATCCTACTGCAAGAGGTGGGGACCCTACTAGGAAAGGAAGCCATAGAAGTCGTTCCTATTCTACAGGTAAACAAGGGTATTTATTCAGTGTACTTCCTTGTTCCCAAAAAGGATCTCACCAGGCGCCCTTTGCTAGACTTGCGCCCTGCAAACAAATTTGTCAAACCTCAAAAGTTTTGTATGGTCACTTTACAGGAAGTAATCCCGCTTTTGAAACAGGGGGATTACATGGCAACCCTGGACATGAAAGATGCATACTTTCATATTTCAATATTGCCAGCGCACAGAAAATACCTAAGATTCATGATAAGGGATAAGCACTATCAGTTCAGAGTACTCCACTTCGGCATTGCCTCGGCGCAAAGGGTGGTTACGAAAGTTCTGGCAGTAGCCGCAGTGCACCTGCACAGACTATCCGTCCTGGTTTATCCCTACCTCGACGACTGGATCATAACAGGGGAGTCCTACAAAACATGCCTATTGAACACTCAGAAGACAATGGACCTCTTATTCAGTGTGGGATTCTCCATCAATGAGAAAAAAATCCAGCTTAGTCCCCAGTCAAGTCAAACCATTTCTAGGGGCTCTAATTCGGATGAAAGACGGCCTCGTCTTCCCCTCCAAGAGGGTTCAAAACATGCTGTTTTAGATCCCTCAGTATGTAGCCAGTCGGGAAGTGACGGTATGCAAAACCATGCGACTGTTAGGGAAGATGGCAACCTGCATTTACTTCTCACGCGCCTCAGCGCATGCGTCCCATGGTAGAGTGGCTCAACAGCCAGTGGTGTCAGGCCAGCGGACAATGAGAAGATCTGGTAGTTGTCTCGCAGCCCTCGTTCTCTCTCTGCAGTAGTGGTCAAGGGAAAACCTCTTGAAGGGGAAAACCTTCACCACCCCCGCAGTAGAAGCCACTGTCACGACCGCATCTCTCATGGAGTGTGGGGGGCTCACCTGCTTCAGCAGACGGCGCACAGCGTCTGGTCCCAAGTATCGTCCAACCACATAAATCTGTTGGAACTATTAGCAGTATTCAAGGCACTGAAAGCCTTTCAGGCACAGTTACAGGGGAAAACTGTCCTGATCTTGACAGACAGTACCACAGCCATGTACTACATGAACAAACAAGGGGGCACTCAATCTCCAGGGCTCTCCAAGCTGTCCCAAAACATTTGGATATGGGCTCTCAAACAAAGGATGTTTCTGTTGTCCCAACATGTTCCAGGGGAACTCAATCTTCTGGCAGACGTGCTCAGCAGAGATTTCCCACTGCGCGTAGAGTACGAATGGGGATTACACGAAGACATCATCTCCAACGTTTTCGCAGAATGGGGTTTCCCAGAGATCGACTTATTCGCATCTCTGGAGAATGCTTAATGCCAAGATTACACCTCCAGGTACCCACAGAACTGCTCCAAGGGGCACAGGTTCTGGATATTGTTTATGCTTTTTTCCTGACTCCCTTACTCAACAAGATTGTGCACAAGATGCACCAGGAACCAGTCACCATGATATTGGTGGCCCCCATGTGGGCCCATCAACCCTGGTTCTCTCATCTGATGGAGATGTCCCTCTCCCCTCCTATGAAACTGCCCTGCCTGTACAACATGTTCTCAGGACAGGGGAGAAACACTGCACCCATGCCCGCAAACTCTGAATTTAGCGCCCTGGCTCCTGAGGTCATAGAGTTTGGACACCTTCAACTCCTTCAGAGATGTATGGACATACTCAGGGAAGCAAGAAAACCCAACACCCGTTACTGCTATTCCTGTAAATGGAAACGCTTTATCTGGTGTAATGCCAAGGGCGTCAATCCCATTGACTGCTCTCCTACTCACATTGTATTGTACCTGACCCACTTACTGGATTCAGGCCTGGTTTTTAATTCCCTAAAGGTTCACTTGGCTGCTCTCTCAGCCTACACTACGTTGTGGTGGAAAATACCAGTTATCAAGGCTTTCATGGAAGGGGTTAAAAGGATTAATCCTCCCATTTCTAACCCCTCCTGGATGGGACTTAAATGTGGTTCTGACTAGACTCATGGGGTCTCCCTTTAAGCCTATGCACAAGGCAAGTCTAAAAGACCTTACCTATAAAACAGCCTTCCTAGTGGCTATCACTTTTATAAGAAGGGTTAGTGAACTACAGGCCCTTTCAGTACTAGACCCTTTCATTACTGTTCAGAGATAAGGTGGTTCTGGGCACTCACCCTCGATTTGTGCCTACATTTATTTCCAAGTTCCACGTGAACCAGTCTATAGAACTGCCCACTTCCTTCTGGAACCCCACTAACATGGCTGAACGGAGCCTACACACGTTGGATGTGCGCAGGGCAGTCATGTTTTACCTGGAAAGAACAAAACCACTGAGGAAAACAAACTATTTTTTCGTTTCAATGGCAGCTGGCAGAGAAGGGGATCCTGTCTCCAAGTTAGCTATCTCATGATGGATAGTCAAATGCATCACACTTTGTTACTTTTGCGAAGAGAGAACTGCCCTTCAAGTGTAGAGCACATTCTACTCGAGGCACTGTGGCTTCCATAGCATTCATTGCAAATGTTCCCCTAGAGTCCATTTGCAAAGCGGCAACCTGGAGTTCTGTACACACCTTTACAAAACACTATTGCATTGACACTCATCCTAGGTCTGATTCTTGGGTGGGACTAGCAGTACTAAGACATCTTTTCAGTATTGTTCCTTCTGACAACCCACCTCCTACTCCTGGTACTGCTTGCTAGTCTATGCACAGCATGTGATTCTAAGCAGATTAACAAGCATCAGAAGACATGCATTACTCAACGTAATAGCATTTCTGATTCTATCTGCTTAGATTCACATACGCCCACCCTTCCTCCCCACTCGGGTGGAAGGAACATAGACGTCTTTCTACTTTCTCTCTTTTATGTACTCACTCACATTACCCTTGGGCTCCCTCATGGAAGAAAAAATACAATCGGAGGGACCTCGGCGCATGAGGGATTTTGGGTACACTACACGTCACGCTAGGGATAGTGTTAGACATACCTATGCCGATGACCCCTTTCGATCCTCGAAAGACAAGATGCAGTACTCCACGGTTACCACTGGCTGTCGGACCACATGCACAGCATGTGAATCTAAGTAGATACAATCATCAGAAGAACAAGTTACTCTCTTACGTGGTAACGTTCTTTCGATGGGATGGTCCGACGACATATTCTATATCTATGACAGTAATCACCACAGTTGTGCTGCTTCGGAAAAGATTCTGCGTCCTGCGTAGATGACGTTGATACGCCGCCCTCGAGGACCACCTCCGACGGCCAACGTCACTGGATGTTATAAGTAGGACGCACTACGCCCGTAGCCTCAGTTGTAGTTTTTTCCCAGAAAGTGTGCCACCAGTCTTCTGCCAGTCTGACACACACAGCCTTGCGGAAACGTAAGCTGAAATCGCATAAATTCTATAGCGGGGAAGGTAGGGAGGGAGCGATTTGGAATACGTTGTCGGACCATCCCATTGAAAGAACGTTACCAGGCAAGAGAGTAACTTGTCTTCGAGGGGATTGGGTCCTCTGACGTATATCATATCTATGACAGACTCCCAAAGTAGTATCAATGCAAGGAGGTGAGAAAAGAATTAAGAAAACAGAAATTTAGCATGCCCAATCAAAATGCGGAGTAAAGGACCGTCTTGCCAAAGGCCATATCCTGCCCCCCGACGGAATCGAGGGAATAGTGACGTACAAAGGTATGTACTGAAGCCCAGGTGGCTGCATCACAGATGTTTCGAATAGGAACACCCCTCTGCAGGGAAGTAGAGGCAGCCATACCCCTGATAGAATGGGCCCGTAAGCCGACCGGTGGGTCCTTACCTGCCAAGCGGTAACACTCAGAGATAGCTAAAATGATCCAGCGAGACAGTCTGTTTCGTCACAGTCTGTCCCAAACGCTTTCCAGCGTAACCAATGAAGAGCTGATCGTCCACTCTGACTCGGGACATGCGTGAAATATAAAAGCTTAACACTCTCATAGGATCAAACCTATGGAGCCTCTCCTCTTCCTTACCAGGAGGTGGAGCAGGATAAAATGCCGGAAGAACAACCTTCTGGCCTAAATGAAATTCCGATACCACCTTCGGAAGAAAAGGACGACTAACTCGAAGGACAACCCTGTCCTTATGAAACAGTGAAGGGTGGCTTAACTGAAAGTGCCTGTAACTCACTCACTCTGCGAGCGGAAGTGACCGCAAATAAAAATACAGTTTTAAGAGTTAACAGTCTCAAAGGGCATGTATGCAAAGGCTCAAACGGAGCACCCATCAGAAACTTGAGAACAAGGTTCAAATCCCAACCGAGCACCTGGAAAGTCGACGGAGGGAACACATTAGTGAGCCCTTTCAGAAACTGAGAAATTAAAGGAATTTTAAAATAGGAACACTCTTCAGAAGAGCGCTTAAATATGGACAGCGCCGCCAGGTAACCTTTAATGGTACCCACTTGAAGGCCCCTGTGGGCCAAAGAAAGCAAAAAAGACAGAACCATGGGAATTTCACATGAAAAAGGATCCACATCCTTAACCCTGCACCAGTCGCAGAACTGTCTCCAACGGCAACTGTACAGAGACTTTGTTGCGGGCCTTCTGGCCAAAAGCAACACCTCCATCACGTCTTCAGGGAGGTCCCAATCCTTATACCTCAACCTTTCAGAAACCAAGCGTGAAGGTTGAGGGACTTGACCTCTGGATAGAGAACCCAACCCCCCTCCCGTGAGAGCAGATCATCTCGGTAGGGAAGAAGACGTGGAGGGCAGATGGACAAGTCGAGAAGGTCCGGGTACCACGTCCTCCGGGCCCACGCCGGAGCAATGAGGATCATCCGGGAACCAAACCTCCGTAACCTCCATAGTACTTGCGGGATGACGGAGACTGGAGGAAACACGTCCACAGTGGGAATGACCACTCCACCAGGAACGCGTCTCCCAAGGCTCTGTTTGGAGGAAATTCCCGCAAGCAGAACCTCTTGCACTTACGGTTGACACTGGAGGCGAGGGGTCCCCCAAAGGGCGAAGATCTCCAGGAGAATCTCCTGAGCCAACTCCCACTCGTGAGAGATCGTGCTCTGCCTGCTCAGAGCGTCCGCCGTCTCGTTTTCCTCTCCTGCCAGATGAACTGCCAAGATCGAAACTTCCTGCTGGATTGGCCAGAACCAGAGCTGCATCGCCTCCCTTCAGAGGAAGTGACCCTGCCCCCCCCCCCCTTTTTGTTGAGGTAGTGCATGGCCATCATGTTGTCCGTCAGGATCAGGACATTCTTTCCTCGCACAGTCGGCAGAAAAGCCTTCCGGGCTAGCCTGACGGCCCTCAGCTCCAACAGATTGATATGGAGTGTGGACTCCGACAGAGACCAACGACCGCTGACTGTCAACTTGTTGGCATGAGCTCCCCTTCCCGTTAGGAATGCGTCCGCCACGTTCGTCACCTCCGACCAGGGCAGCCAAAGTGGAGCCCCCCTCATCAGATTCCCTTCGTCAGCCCATCACAGAAGGTCCCGGGCGACCGAAGACGGCACCTGAACAGGGTCTGACATCCTGCCGGAGGACTGAGACCACTGGAGCTTGAGTGCCCATTGCAAAGATTTCATCCGCAACCTGGCCTCTGGCACCAGAAGAATGCCGGATGCCATGAGGCCGAGCAGTCTCAAGAACTCGAACGCTGGGAGAGACCTGGGCAAGTTGAAACTTGTGCACCATCTGCTGAATGTGATGAGCCCTCACCTGGGGAGGAAAACACTGCCCCAGGGATGTGTCGCTCACTGCTCCGATGTACTGAAGCCTCTGAATTGGTGTCAATGGGACTTCTTTAAGTTAAGGGAGAAGCCCAGCTTGTGGAGGGAGTGGCAGGTGACTGACAGATGATCCAGGACTTGCTCGGGAGAGCGCGCCCTGATCAACCAATCGTCCAGGTAGGGGTAGACGTGAATCCCCCCTTTCCTGAGGTGCGCTGCCACCACTACCATGAGCTTGGTGAAGACCCTCGGGGCAGAGGTCAATCCGAACGGCAGGACCCGACACAAAGTATGAGTCGCCAACCGCAAACTCAGGTACTTCTTGTGCTTTGGATGGATCAGCACATGAAAATAAGCATCCTGAGGTCGAGAGACACCAACCAGTCCTGAAGTTGAAGGGCCTGGAGGACTTGAGAGAGAGTAACCATCTTGAACTTGTCCTTCCTGAGGAGTTTGTTCAAACCGCGCAAGTCCATGATGGGTCTCAATCCCCTGTCTTTCTTGGAAATCAAAAAATAAGGGGAATACCATCCCTTGTTCCTCTCCGCTACAGGCACCAGTTCTATGGCGCTTTTCTCCAGCAGGGATTGAATTTCCTGCACAAGGAGCGGATCTGGACTCTTCAAAGAGAGATTCCCCGGTGGATTGTCTTGAGGCCTTTGCCGGAAAGGAAGACAGTAGCCGTGGGTTATGATCTCCAGAACCCACACATCTGAAGTAATGGCGCACCACTCTGCAAGATGCTGCGCCAGCCTTCCCCCCCCCCAACCGGCGAACCATGCCTGAGGGCAAAGAGGCAACAGCCCGAGCGGCCTTGGCACCTCGAGTAACTTGTTTCTCCAGCATGGGGTCTGGCATGGATTCACATGATCATGAATATTCCCCGTTGTCAGGCCGGGAATCCTCGGTAAAGAAAAAATCAGTATCAGTTTTGTTTCTGATCTGTCTTTCTTAGTAGTAACCAATCACTAATCTCTGGGTCATACTGCCCCCAGCCAATGACTTCCCTCTACCTAAGCCCCTCCCCTGGCAGCCATCCTCAGATTTTGTACCACATGTTCAAGTGTTGGGAGTCCTCGTGTTTTAACTCTCGAGCTTTTACTGCGTTCTTGCGCTTTTTCAGTAGATTTTTCTCATTTTTTCGGTTAATCGAGCCTCAAACTCCACCGTTTCTACTTCCGATAACGGGGACCCGTTTCGGAATTCTTCTACGCCCCTCAAGGGTGAAGTTTTCGTCGAGTTCTTCTCGGAGGATTCCAGAAGATCTGTGGCCTACCTCAACGGACATGGCCCAGGACAAGGGAAGTTCGACCCCCGGATCCAAGCTGTTCAGGAGCTGCCCAGGATGCGGATTGCAAAATGTTTTCAAGGAGGACGAGCATTCGAGATGTCTCTACTGCCTTCATGAGGACAAGACGCACGTGGAGAAGGACTGTGCGTTCTGCAAGAACCTGTCGGAACGGACCAAGCAAGATCGCCGTTCTTGCCTCGCCGTCTGGCTGGAGAAGGGCACAGCAGGTGAGAAAGTGAAGAAAAAGTCTGAACGGTCTTCTAAGTCCTGTGAGGGCGCCCCGGCGACGGGGGCCCAACAGAAGGCCAAGAACCCGAGTCCGCGGGCACCGGGAGCGCCGAAAGGTCAGGCTCCTCGGCGGCCAGGCAGGGCGACTTCCCAGGCACGATCAACCACGAGCCAGCGCTTTGGTTCGGGGAAGAGGAAGTCCGAGAACCCGGGTAAGCTTCTGGAGAGGCCCCAGTCGATCTCGAAGGGAGCCGAGGGGGAGGGAGGCGATGACCCTCCCCCCAAAGCGAAGGCCCAGGACGCACCTATGGTGGTGAGGGCCTTGATCCACCCGGCAAAGGCCTATATCGAGGTTGTCGCAGCGGCCCTGGCGAAGCCAGCATAGGCTACGCCAGTGGAGGTGGCCTCTGGGCCCAGAGTTTCCCTGCCACCTCGGAGGGAATCCTCTTTGCAGACCATCGTTAAGACCCCCGTGAAGACCCTGGCGGAAAAAAAGGGGGGGGGCTGGTGGCCATTACGGACTCAGATTCAGCCTCCGAGGAGGATCCGGTGGAAACCGTGAAAGGCCTCAACGAGAGGTTCATAGGCCTCAACGAGAGGTTCGAGAAGGTTCGATCCCAGGGGAAGGTTTTCGCTGATGTGATCGAAGATAGTGACGATGGCGACGACGAGGGCCCAGTGGTGCAGCCATCCCATCCATCGCAGCCATTACCCGAGCCCCAGGATAGCTCGGCGGCCATTTTGTTGGCGATCCAATCCTTATGTACTGAGATAAGGACGAGGTTACCACGGACCCCGACGCAGGATCCAGAACCAGGCCCGTCGGGAAGCCCTCCGAACAAGCGGAGGAGAGTCCACCCCGCTCCGCCCTTCGTGCCTGCGAGGCCTGTGGACCCCTCATCCCCCTCGCCGGATACAGCGACGGGGACAGACGACGACGGCGGCGATGACACAATGGACATCCCGTCACTACCCCCCCCCCCTCGGGCCTCTCCGCCTAACGAAATTGGCTCTTTTCACGGCATGATAGCCAGGGCATCCGAGCTCTTCCAGCTCTGCCCTGAGGAACAGAAAAAGGAGGGTTTTCTTTACCAACGACGAGAGGCCAAGAGAAAGATGGTCCTCGCTGTGCCGTTGCTCAACGACATCTGGGACGAGGGGCTGGCTATCCTCAAGAACGCTTCCACAACACCCGCCAAGAGGGACAGGTACGAGAAGAAGTACCCGGTCCCCGATGCCGCCCCCTTGTGCCTCAGGGCCCAGCCCACGCCAGACTCTGTCGTCTCGGCAGCGGCCAAGAAGAAAGCAGCGGGTGCGGCAGCTTCAACTCCCACTTCCCCGCTGGACAGCGAGGGCAAGAAGTTGGACTCCACGGGACGACGAGTCATGTCGGTGGCGACGACGATTAAGGCGGCCAATGCCTTAGCGATTGTGGCCCGTTACGACAGGGAGCTTTGGTTCAAGATGGCTCCTCTGCTAGACTTCCTACCGGACGACAAGAGGGCGGAGGCCCTACAGATTCTGCAGGAAGGTGAGGTGGCGTCGGATCACGCCATAACGGTGGCAACGGACATTGCCGATACTGGATTTCGCCAACTGGGCAACAGGCTTTGCCTCCGACGACGAGGATGGCTCAAGGCGACGGACTTTCGCCAGTACGTCCAGACCAGAGTGTTGGACATGCCGTTCAACAGCAACAACTTGTTTGGAAAGACGGTGGATGAGTCCCTTCAGGCCATCAGGACAGACACGGAAACAGCCCGAGCCCTAGGAGTCCTTCAGCAACGGCGGCCCTTTCGGAGCTCTGGAGGCAGACAGGGAGCCTCCAAGGGATCCAGCGGTGGCTCTTCTACTTACAGCCAGGCGGCCTGCTATTCGTCCCAGGAGGCCTACAGAGGCCGCGGCAAGCAAGGATGGTCTCGCCGCCGTCGGCAAGGAGGCCAAGGCGGCAAGGCCTCTTCCAAGCAGGACTGAACCGGCCGTAGCGTCGGGCCCCCACTGAAGCACCCCGGTGGGAGGCCGGCTGACGAAGTTCATCAGCGTGTGGGTGTCCATCTCCACCGACCGTTGGGTGCTGGACACCCTGGCTCGTGGACACTCGCTGGAATTTCAAAAGAAGTGTCCTCTCATTCCTCCCGTGGCCAGGAAGGAGAAACACGTCCCTCAACTGCTGTTGGAGGTAAGGGCGATGCTCAAGAAGGGCGCATCGAGCTCATCCCCAAGAGGCTCCGGGGCTCCGGAGTATACTCAAGATACTTCCTCGTCAGAAAGAAGACAAGCGGTTGGCGCCCCATCCTGGACCTGCGTCGGTTGAACAAGTACATCAAGGCACAGAAATTCAGGATGGTCACCCTCCAGCACATGCTGGGACAGCTGGAGGAGGGCGACTTCCTATCGTCACTGGACCTAGAGGTTGCTTACTTCCAATCCCCATTCTAAATGGACACAGAAAGTTCCTCAGATTCGTAGTCCAGGGGCGTCACTACCAATTCAGAGCCCTGCCGTTCGGATTAAAGTCGGCACCTAGGGTGTTCACCAAGTGCCTCGCACCTGTGGCGGCGTGGCTGCGCCTGCAAGGGATCCATGTCTACCCCTACCTGGACGACTGGCTAATCCGTGCAAGGTCAAGAGAACTCGCCGTCGAACACACAGCGAGGACCATCCGCCTGCTCACGGAGCTGGGATTCACCATCAACTTCCCCAAATCCCATCTGGTCCCGTCCAGGTGGCACTGTTTCCGGGAGCGAAGCTCGATACAGTGAAGTGATTGGCATCTCCGTCGGAAGAAAGGACAAGAGGCCATTTTGGGCAAGGTGCAGCGCCTGTTAGCCACGGATGTGGCCAGAGTGAGGTCCATCAAGTCCCTCCTGGGGATGATGTCCTCATGCATCTACCTTGTGCCCCTTTGCAGACTTCGGATGTGTCCGCTACAAGAGTTCCTCGATGCCCGCTGGATTCAAGCGGCGGGCAGCTTCGAAGACAGGATCCCACTCGACGAGGAGTTCTGTCTGGCGATTCTATGATGGGGTGCCCGTGCGTACATCGCGGCAGGCATGGACTTTCAGGCCACAGCGTAACAGGAGCCGGTAACGACGGACGCCTCCCTGGAGGGATGGAGGGCCCACACCGGAGATCTCTACGAAAGAGGCCTCTGGCTCCCGGAGGAGAGGCCTCTTCACATCAACTTCCTGGAGCTACGAGCCATGTTCTGGGCGCTCAAATTGTTCCTTCCGTCCCTCAAGGACAAAGTGGTGAGGATCTTCACCGACAACACCACCACAATGTTCTACATCCGGAAGCAGGGAGGCACCAGATCCCCAGCCCTATCCAAGGAGGCCCAGGATCTGTGGCACTGGGCCATCGCCCAGGGGATGTTTCTGGTTCCCTTCCACCTGGCAGGAATAAAAAACACCATCGCCGACTCACTCAGCAGGGAGCTGCGCTCGTGCCACGAGTGGAAACTATGCCAGGACCAGGTGGATCAGCTCTTTCAACAGTGGGGCAAACCCCAGATCGACCTGTTCGCGACGGCGACAAACTCCAAGTGCCAGAGATTCACCAGCAGGTTCACACAACCGAGGAACATGGGCGATGCTTTCTCGATCCCTTGGGACGGCCTGTTCCTATACGCGTTCCCTCTGTTGCCGGTGCTGCTCCGTCTCATCAACCAGCTCAAGAGGTCCAGATGCAGGATGATGCTCGTCGCACCGACGTGACCGAGACAGATCTGGTTCCCGGACCTTCTGGACTTTTCAGCGTCCCCACCTATCAAGCTGGCGACAGACGCGGATCTTCTCTCCAGAGAAGGAGGCGCCATTCTCCATCACAACCCGGAGTCGCTGAACTTGCAGGCTTGGCTCCTGCAGCACTAGGGTTTGGAGGATACGATATCCCGGCTGACTGCAGAGAGGTTCTTGCAAAAGCCAGGGCGTCCTCAACTCTCAAATGCTATGGACATAAGTGGAAGAGGTTCTCTGTCTGGTGCTGTGCACAGAAGATTAACCCTCTGCGGATTACGGCCCCTCAAGTATTGCCGTACCTACTGTCGCTGGCCAAAGCTGGACTGACTCATGCCTCCATCAAGATGCATCTGGCTGCCATTTCCAGATACACCAGAACTACGGGACGGGCGTCCTTGTGGTCTCATCGCCTGGTGAAGGAATTTATGAAGGGACTATTCCGATCGTTCCTGTCATGGAAGACAGCATTTCTTGTGGCCATCACCTCCGCACGACGAGTGGGAGAGATCCAGGACCTATCTTGCAAGCCCCCATACTTGACTTTTCACGACACAAGGGTGGTGCTGAGGACGCACCCCTCCTTTATGCCCAAGGTGCCATTGGACTTCCACCTCAATGAGCCCTTGGTGTTGCCAGTTTTCTTCCCTTCGTCTCCGGATGAGAGGACTTTGCAGTCGCTGGATGTGGCTAGAGCGCTGAAGTTCTATGTGGACCGCACTAAGAGTTTGCGGAAGACATCACAGCTGTTTGTGAACTTTGGACCTGTGAATCAAGGGAAGGCTCTCTCGAAGGCTTTTATTTCCAGATGGCTCTCTGGCTGCATCATGCACTGTCACCGGTTGGCAAACCGACCGCTGTCCGGCCATCCGAGAGCCCATTGGACCAGAGCGATCGCTGCTACCACAGCGTTCCTGTCTGGTGTGCCCCTGCTGGACATCTGCAGGGCTGCTACGTGGAGGTCGACGCACACATCACAAGATTCTACTGCGTCGATCGGGACTCCAGGGAGGAGTCCAGGGTCGGCCAAGCAGTGCTGCGCAACCTGTTCACTTAAGGTGAGCCTGGTGAGGAGGTAAGAGATGCTTAGTGTTGAGTTGTTGTATTGCTTAATGTTGAGCCTGTTGCCACATCCCGTGGTTGTGCATGTGTATACTGCTATGTATTCTTATATTCATGAGCATGTGAATCCATGCCAGACCCCATGCTGGAGAAGGAACAAGTTACTTACCTGTAACTGGTCTTCTCCAGCATGGGTCTGGCATGGATTCACATGCGAACCCTCCCACCTTCCCCTCTGCGGCTCTTCACTTGGTCATACTGCCACTTTACCTGCTACCAAATCTGAGGATGGCTGCCAGGGGATGGGCTTAGGTAGAGGGCAGTCATTGGCTGGGGGCAGTATGACCCAGAGATCAGTGATTGGTTACTACTAAGAAGGACAGATCAGAAACGAAACTGATACTGATTTTTCTTTACCGAGGATTCCCGGCCTGACAGGGAATATTCATGAGCATGTGAATCCATGCCAGACTCATGCTGGAGAACAACAGTTACAGGTAAGTAACTTGTTCCTTTCTACCTCTGGCACTCATATGGTGGCCCCTTTGAATGGCAGCTCCTCTCGCTTTACCAAAGGATGAGTAATAACGAAAGGAACCTCCCCTCCGTTGCTGTCCCCTAGGACGAAAAGGTGGAAGTTGTCGAACTGCAGCGCCCAACGACTTCGCTGCAGCTTTTGAGGTCTGCAACCTCTCAAGGCTCTCGTCAGTCTTGCTGCCATAAAGATGTTCCCCGTCAAAGGGCATGTTGAGGAGCCGGGCCTGCACATCAGGAGCAAACCCCGACTTCGGCAACCACACAAACCTGCGTATCACGGTGCTCGCCCCCATGGACCGGCTGACGCAATCTGCCATGTCCAAACCCGACTGAACGGCCTCACACATGGCATCCTTGCCATCCTGAACCATGGCAAAGAAACCATCCCGTTCGTCCCCTTCGGGAATATGTTCAGCCACCAAGGAAACACAGTTCCACAGAGTGTGTGTGAAACGAGACAAGGCACATATGGAGTTGGCCGCCTGAAGCGCCATACACCCTGCAAAAAACACTTTCTTCGCCCAACCGTCAAAATGCTTGTCATCCCTATCAGGAGGGATGGTAGGGTACGATGCCTGCTTTGCCGGGGCCGTAGCCGCCTGCACCACCAAACTCTCCGGAGTAGGGTGCTTGGACAAGTAGCAGGGGTCACTACTGGCTGGGAGGTATTTTTGCGGCAAAGACTTGCTCACTGCCGGGAGACTCTCCGGAGCAGTCCAAGCCGCCGCCTTCCTCTGTAGAGCCATATGAAACGGCAGTACTGGGTCAGTTGGTGGACCAATATCGAGGATATCCGTAAGGTCATCCTGAAGAAACTCCCCTGGGGGAGCAGACCATCCTAAATACTCGTTGACCCTTGACATAAGGCGCTGGTACGTAGAATCGGCATGAGAGCCAGGCTCAGGCCTACAAAACTCCACCTCCGGAGAGGTGTCCAGCCCACTAGCATCATGCAGGGACTGCCTCAGGTCCTCAAACTGGCTATGGCCCGAGAGAATCTCGTCGGGCACCATGTCATCATCAGAGCCCACATCCACCTCTGAAATGAACTCCAGATGGCGGTAAGAAGGCACAGATATGGAACCAAAGCCATGCTTGACCTTGGCCAGAGCCTTTCTAGGTGGTTCCCCCAAGCCACGGGGTACCCCCGTCGACACAGCCTCGAAAGGCGTTGAGTGAATCGGCGCCGGCGTCGAGAGAATCAGTGTCGAGAGAATCAGCGTCGACAGACGCGGCGCCGACAGTATCGACGGCATCGACACATGCCTCGAAGGCGGAGCCGCGAGCGAGTCTCTCGACATCTTGTGCGCGGACAGCGTCTATGTCTTCCTCGAAGACTTCACAGGCTCACGCGATTTCGAGCGCGTCGAGGACCGGGACCTGGACCGAGCATGCCGAGAACGATTCCCCTTGTCCGAGCGGGACCTTTCCCGCGAATCGTGATGACCACCCGAGCCCGAGGCATGTGAGCAGTGTCTCTCGGCTGATCACGACCGACCCCACTCGGAGACGCGGACGGACCAGTGCCCTGCGATTCGAGAATCGCCAACATTTTCTTCCCGAAAGAAGCCCATTCCTCCGGTGTCGCATGCTTGGTGGGGTAAGCGACCCGCCGAAGGGCGGAGTCCTCGGATGAGGACAGGGAAGGCTAACGATGACCGCGCTTCCGGGAGTGCCTCGAAGAGGCAGAGGAGTGGCGAGACCGACTCCGGGACCGAGACCCACTAGACTTCTGATGACAACGCAGAGAGTCGCCCCTCGAGTCGTCTGTCGAAAAGCCCCGCAGACCTCGACTTCCGGGGCTTGGACACCTTACCTAGCGATAACTTCTTCTTGCGCTCCCGCAAGGCTTTCGACGTGAGCGACTGGCAGTCGACAGTCATCCGTTTCATGGGCCTCCCTGAGGCACCAGAGGCAGGCGAGTCTGTGACCGACATCTTGGACCCACAGTCCCCGCACTTCTTAAAGCCCGGACGCGGCGTGGAAGACGAGGTAGACTTCTTCATGAAGAAATAGTTCACAAACACCAAACAGGTTCGAAGAACCGAGAAAACAACAAACTCCAAAGAGTCGAGGCGCGCCGAGATTCCCGAAGTGAACACGTTTGCGGAAAAAACGGAACTGAGGCTACGGGCGTCGTGCATCCTACTTATAACATCCAGTGACATCGGCCGTCGGAGGAGGTCCTCGAGGGCGGTGTATCGACGTCATCGACGCAGGACGCAGACGCCGAAGATTTTCCAAAGCAGCACAGCTGTAGTGATTACTGTCATAGATATGGAATACGTCGGAGGACCCAATCCCCTCGAAATGATATTACGGTGAGTACTGCATGTCATATGGGGAAACACTAGCACATTCAGAGAGACCCCGTGAACAACATGTGCAGATCCTAGAATGGAAAAGCCTAACTCATTTCAACCCCACCTCCCAACAGCACTGCTTGTGGAGGACACCTTTTTTCGCTCCTGCAACTGCAGCGTTTATGGAGAGAAATGATTTTGCACAGAGGGCAGGAACCTTTTGATGGCCTTTCAACACACAAAACTAACATAACAAACAGTCAGGAGGCAAAGGATGCGCAGAGCAGAAGGCAAACACCAACTGCTGGACTAGAAACAAATTTAAAGAAATCCAGAAAGGTGGCAAGCCTTTTAAAGATTTCCCTCTTTTGGCTTGGACTAGGAAACTAATTATCCAATCGCCTCAGCCAATGGAAGGATGGCGAGGGCTTTAAAACTAAGGCTAGAAATCCCAGGCAGTTTCTCTGGGATGGTTGCTGAGGGGAGACAAAGCTGACAAGCACCAGGGAAAGGGAGCCACTTGAGGCCAGAAGAGGGGTGTGCTCCAGTGAGGAGGGTGGGGAGGGTGAGCCCCTTGCGACTAGAAGAAAGAGATACCCAAGAGACTTCTGATCGGAGAGGGGTGGTTAAGAGTAGCGCGAGAGAGTGTGACTTTGATCCCTGTAAGAGGGGATATGTAACACAGGGGCAGAGCTTGTTTGCCCTGCTAGAGGAGAATAAGTGAGAGATGGGGGGGACTTTTGGGACACCTTGCAAAGGGAGGAAGCCCTAAATCCAGAGAGAGGCTTTCATTTATAATATTGCTCGGCGAGGGGGGACGGGACAGTACCCTCTCGACAAGCAGACCGAGGGGCAATCTAATTGCCCCTACCAGTACTTCCACAGTAGGATGGTTTGTACTGGTTCCGTTCACAATTTAGGACTAGTAAAGTCAATGGTGACTTTACATGCCCAGGGAGACAGTAGTCATTCCCAGGGTTTGGAGTCTATGTTTGGGGGTCACTATGACACCCCTGTGTTACTGCATTGAGGGTGCTGTGTAACACACATACAAAAAACAATGATAGCCTATGGGGAAAAATTCCCCAAAGCCCATAAGCACGTTACAAGTCACAGGAATACACTCACATCATGTCCAAGAGTGAGGGTAAAAGAGTCTCACTCTTGGCAGGAGAAGAAAATAACCCCAAAAATCCAGCAAAGCTGCTGGGGGACTCACTAGGTTAGGAAATTCAGCCTAAACAGAGTTCTCCCTAACAAAGCCCTAGAGACCCAGTGTGAGCACCGCAGGGTGTCTGAGACGCAGGATCCCCTTTTAAGGGGCAGTGGGACTGTGGACACTAGGGAAGGGCCACGTATCCAGTGAGGGCCCATGAACACTTGAGCCCCCGGTCTTGAAGCAGGGTGAGGAGTGGGAGAGGAAGCCAGGACCAGAGCATATAGCACCAAGCAGTCTAAAGGGCCCCCCAAGAACTTGCTGGGGGCCACGTGCAATGATGCTGAACTGGTGCTTGGGGCCGCGCAGGACTAAGATTGATGGCGCTGTGGCGGTAGTCGGATGGGAGAGGACCATCTGTGGCCTGTAAGGAGGAGAGGGCGGACTGGTATGCTGCAGCCCCGACATCCCATTTGCGTGCTGACCCCAGGGAGACTGGAGAAGGGCGTCCCCGGGGTGTAGGTTGCCTACATTGCTTCAGAAGGGAACCTGTGGTAGAGACTGAGGAGATAGGACGCAAAGGGAGAGATGCAGGCGAGGAGGGAGACCTGCCACGTCCGACGAGGGAAGACCTGAAGGACATCTTCCAGGAGATTAAAGCCATCAGGGGAGACATCCAGGCATCCATATGCAACCTCAAGGGGAGGGTGGATAAGCTGGAGGATAAAATGGAGGGGATGGAGAATTGGAGATGAAACACGAAGCTAGGTGGACAGACCTGGAGACTCTGGAAATGGATATCCTTCTGAAGGTCGATGACCTCAAACGGAGAGCGCTGCAACAATCTGTGCATAGTGGGCCTCAGCGAGCAGTAAGGCGAGACAGTAGCAGATGTGGGAAGGAAGGTGGAAGACCTGATGAATGCCCTTTTTCTCTCAGAGGGAGGCAGGACAGTCCAGCTAGAGAGGGCCCACAGAAGTGGTGGCGGTAGGGGCGGCAGTCCGAGATCGATAGTCGTCCACTTCCTCAGATACAGGGACAGGATGGAAGTTTTGGAAAGGGCAAAGCGCACAGGAACCCTGCAGTGTGAGGTGACTCGATCAATGTGTTTCAGGACCTCTCGGGTCTTTCTTGGTCACACAGAAGAAACTGTCGGCCCCTCACACAATGGCTGACGGAAAAGGGCCATCGATACTGCTGGTCATACCCATTTGCCCTGTGCTTCGAGATGAGCGTCACAAACTACCGGATCACGAACGGGCAGGAGGCACAGCAGGTGCTACATCCCTGCGGGAGGCGGCACCAGACCCAGATACGTATTCAGAGGTAGGCCAGATTAGCGCAAACTCAGAACGAAGGAAGGAACTCATGGCTAAGAAAAAAAATGCCAGGTGGAAGGAGGTACAAGAAAATGAACAGCCCACCCTCTGTAAAGTGACTGGAAACATTTAGGGACCTGCTTAGAGATGCCAAGCCTTCTCATGGCCTCAAATATTTTTGAAGTGGGGGAGGAGAGAATGGATTGTTCGGATGGTCTCATGGACTCAAGTGTTGGTTGCGAAGTAGGGGAGGAGAGATGCGATTGTTTGGATGGACGGGGTGGCAGTCATCCTTCGTGGCCCATCATATGGTGGGCGTCTCTGGTTCGAAGGGGAGGACGGGTGGAATGGGAGGGGGGCAGGGGAGTTAGGGGGAAGGGTGAATAGTTGAAGGGGGGAACTGGGCTGGTGCGGCAGGGTATGTTAGATGTCACTGCAACCAAGGGGCCGAGAGCTAGTTGGAACACCAGCAATGGTGCACAGGGATGACGATGGGTGGGTGGACGTGCTCAGGGTGGCGATGTTAAGGGGTTGAATTCGCCAACAAAGCTCTCATTGGTGGCGAGGGAATTCCGGAACCGGGGTTGGATATTCTGTTCCTACAGGAAACCAGGCTATTGGCTGGGGAGGGGAGGCGACTACCTGGAGGGCAGATGGGACAGGCACTTTGGGGTTCTGGTACGTTCAAGAAGGGAGGTGTGGGTATTTTGCTCCATAGACGGCTCCGTCTGGGGGAAATGAAGGTGTGGCGGAAGTTGGATGGAGAGCAATGCTTGCCTTGGGCACTCAAAAGGGGGTTCTGATTACGCTGATCACCATGTATTGCCTTAACCAAAGGCAGCTCCCATTCTTTCAGGACACACTGGCGGAAATATTGAGGCACGCTAGTGGCTTAGTGCTCCTGGGGGGCGATTTCATTATGTGGGGCGGACCCTGCAATCGATAGAAGCAGTGGCAAAGTCTTGATAGAAGGGACCCGCAAGCGGGGAGTGGGTATTCGCAGCATCCTGACAAGGGAGGGAATGTTAGATGTCTGGTGTGAGCTCCATCCGGAAACAAGGGGCTCAACTGCCCCAATACCCCCCGTCCCCCATGCATGTCACGAGAACAAGGATCGATTATTGGTGTATCCAGAGGCTGTACATTGATAGGGTAACTAGTTGTGATCTCACCCCTATCAGCTGGATGGATCATGTATTGGTTATAATGGGACTTTCCGTGGTGGGCTTACAAACAAGGAATTCCCTATGGAAGTGCAACAACATGCAGAGGTTTTCGTGGAGGGGATGAAGAAAGCTATAGGGGATTTTTCCATGTATAATGATACAGGTGTGGTCGACCATTGCACAGTCTGGGAGGCAGCAAAGGCGACGTGGAGGGGGTTGCTGATTGGTGAGGGGGCCGGGAAGAAAAGGATCAGAACACTACTAGCCGATAGATTGAGGGGGAAATCTGAGATCTCGAGATAAGGCTGCCCAAGAGAGACTGACGCAAGCCAGGATGCGGTGACAGGAGCTGAGGTTATTGGAGGTGGGCAAGGTGGTGTTGGGGCTGCAGTCCCTCCGGCAACGCTACTATGCAAAAGGGGACAAAGCAGATGCCATGTTGGCATCCAGGTTAACGGGCCAACGGCTGACCGGTGGGTCGGGGAGATTGAGGATGCCTCAGGGAGGCTCCACACAACCACAATGGGAATATTGGACACATTTGTTTGGTTTTATGAGGAGCTGATGTATGAGCAAGACACAGTGGTGGGTGACTGTAAGGTGGAGCAGTACTAACAGGGAATTCCCCTGCCGACCTTGACTAGGGGTGAGATGGAGGAGCTGGAACAGCCCATTATAGGGAAGGAGGTGCTGAAGGCGATCTGTGGGATGAAGATAGGGAAAACACCGGGTGGCGACGGATACACAGTGGGCTTATTAAGACCTTTGCTAATGAGCTGGTCCCGCACATGGTGAAACTTTTCAACCACATATTGTCAACGGGCAGTTACCCCTCCCCCTTCCCAGCTTTGGATGGGCCCTGATATCTGTTATCCCAAAGGAAGGGAGGGATTGCAGGAACTGTAAGTCCTATCGGCCCATATCACTCATAAAAGTAGACACGAAGGTGTTAACAAGGGTCTTGGCTTCAAGAATGGACCGAGTCATGCCCTGATTGATCAACTTTGACCAAGTCGGATTCATTAGGAGGCAGGGGGCACAAGACTCCGGAAGACGCTACATCTGATCGACCAGGCTAGAAACAAGGAGGATAATCCTGTATTGCTATCCCTAGATGCCAGGAAGGCTTGTGATAGAGTGGGGTGGGATTTCCTCCACGGGTTCCTACGGAAATACAAGTTTGGGGGTAGAATGATAAAGGGAATTCAGGCCCTATACTCGTCCCCCACGGTGAGGGTGACAGTCAACGGTAGGCTTGCAAGGGCCCTTAACTTACAGCGGGGGACCAGACCGGGGCGCCCACTGTCCCCCCTGTTGTTCGCCCTTTCCATAGAACCGCTGGCGGAGAAGTTGAGGGGGGTGCCTCTGGTGGAGGGCATCGTGGTGATGGTGGGGGGAGGGAGTTTAAGCTGGGGCTGTATGCGGACAATGTCCTCCTATGTCTAAATAATCCATTGACCTCGGCCCCAGCAGCAATGGCTGTAATTGCAGAATATGGGTCCCTTTCGGGCTTTAGAGTGAACCGCCAGAAGTCTGTCCTGTTCCCATTTTTCTGGAGATGGATTGAGGGATGTGGAGGCGCTCGTGGGGTTTGGGGATGGACATTCAGGAGGAGAGCATCCATTATCTGTGTATCAACATAACAAGGGCTTTGGGTGACCTTAGTGGGGCAAACTTTCCTCCCTTATTGAACAAATTGTATGGTGAAATGGGGGAAGCATAACATCTCATGTATGGGGTAGCTAAATGCTTTGAAAATGAACTTCCTCCCAAGGATACTATACTTACTGCAAATGTTACAGGTGAAGGCCCCAGAGGAGCTACTGAGAGAGGCCAAGGGCCGCTTGCTACGCTTCCTCTGGCAGGGACAAAAGCCTTGAGTGTCATACGACACATTGGATCGGGGGGGAGGGTTCCCGGATAGAACCCTTTATTATAAGGCCTCCCAATTGAGGGCAATGGTGCTACACCTTTGGGAGGATGCAGATAAGCAGTGGGTCTTGTTAGGGAGAATTCTCTGTTAAGGCTAATTTCCCAAACCTATTGAGTCCCCCAGCAGCTTTGCTGGAATTTTGGGGTTTATCTTTTTCTCCTGCTAAGAGTGAGATTATTTTTCTCCC
Source organism: Ambystoma mexicanum (assembly GCF_040938575.1). Lineage (NCBI taxonomy): Eukaryota > Metazoa > Chordata > Amphibia > Caudata > Ambystomatidae > Ambystoma > Ambystoma mexicanum. Next base: position 932,929,049 of record NC_090939.1, read on the forward strand.
ACTCTTAGACATGATTTGAGATATCCTTTGACTTTGAAATGTGTTTTATGGGCTATGGGGTCTTTTACTCCATAGGGTTTCATATGTTTTGTATAGGTGTGTTACACAGCACCCTCAGTGCAGTAACACAGGGGTGTCATAGCGACCCCCAAACATAGACTCTATACCCTGGGACTGACTACTGTCTCCCAGGGCATGTAAAGTCACCATTGGCTTTATTAGTCCAAATTTGTGAACAGAACCAGTACAAACCATCACATTGTGGAAGTACTGGAACGGGTTAATTAGATTAACCCTGGGTCTGTTTTCAAGGGGGCACTGTGCAGTCCCCCCTTGTCGAGTTTCTGGCTGGTGGCAGTGGTTACCACACAAAATATTCCCTAAGAATATCTCCTATGGGATTTTCCCATTAATTTTAAACGCACCACTTTTTGGTGCAATGTTAAAGATACTGCCGGATTATTTATTTAATATTTATTTCCCGGTTGGGTCTTTTCGCCAGGACTCGGTTTTAAAATGGCGTTTGTGTTCGCCTCTGTAACTCCAAACCCAAGTCGAGCCCTTTGTTCCACTTTTGGCAGGCTTCTGCACAGAAGCCTCCCAAAGCGGTGCCACTCTGTCTGGTTATACAGGATGTGTGGGAGGGGGGGGTTTAGGCACCCTGGACTGAATTGCCTTGGCAACTCAAGTCGCACTCTTGTATGATTGGCCCAATGGTGAGCCGCCCGGCTCACCACTTAGCATGTTTGATTGACAGCTAGGACTGGTGAATGGGGGTTTTTCTGCATAAAAGCAGGGCTTTGGGGAATGGGACTTCAGACGTCGTCACAGGACCAAATAATCCGAAGAGGGAGAAGCTGAGCCGACCTGCAACGACGACACCACCGGTGGAGCGCTGCTGAACTGACTCGCCACTTCTTCCAACGACAGAGGAGATCTTCAATCCGAAGAGTCTTCTTCCTTTGACTGGTGGGGATAACCAGTTTGCCAGCCTTTTCGCCTTCAAGGACCATCTCGTGGCCACCTTGCTCCTGCCAAGCACCCCGGCAGCCGGGATACCACGTTTTACCCTGACCGCGAATAAAAGGGTAGTACCTTTTAACCGGAGAACTCAGCGGCTGGTTTCTTCCCTGGCATTGCAACGACCTTCAGCTTTCCTCCACGTCGAGATCTTCTCTTCCTCTGGACGACGCCGTGACTTGCACCCGCTGCCAGGAACAACTGCCCCCGCTGGAGGATCCTCTCCACCTTAAAGGTACTGTGTCCGCCCAGGCCTCCCTCGCAACGGTCTGTGTGGGGTGTCTCTTAAATCCTCCACTTACCACTTGGGTTTGCCCTAGGCTGGCTAACTGAACTTTTCTGAACTGAACCCCTTCCTTTTTTAACTCTCTGCATGACTTTTCAAGACTTTTAAACTGTGTGATCCTGGGCACATTTGTGTCCCACTCTCTCTAAGAGGGAACCGGGCCTCTGAACATTTGGCTCACCAGTAGACTTTGACTTTTCTGCCTTGCTGAGTATTTCTAAAGTATTGTGTTGTGTGCTTTCTCACTTTCTGCCTTTTCCCTCCCTTTTTTGGATAACTTATTGGAGTGCCATCTTTAGTTAAGCGCTCACCTCTGTCTGGAAATAAGTGGTGTTAACTAAGACTTGTCTAATAAGGATTAAGGGAGGTGTATATACTTCTAAGTGACTGTGTTTGGAACTTGCTTCCCGTATTAGTGTTAGTGTATTGTACAAGTGTGTTTTTAAATAAATAATAATATACTTTTATAACAAAGCTCTGGTCAGTGTTTGCTTGTGCTACTGTATTTCTGTACCTAATGTGTATACTCTACATACTGTCTAACTCTTCTTGAGAGAAGTCTGGCTGCTCAGCCACAGCTACCAGGTAAATCTGGGTGGTACAGACTGCTACCAATTGGGTTTACTGCCAACACCTGTAGTCCTACGCCTTTTGCAGTGGTCCCTAAGGGAACTGCACAGGTTTCTGCCTAACAGGTCTTCTTGGAGAATCAACATTTACGTCCAGCCACAGTGGTGGTGTGGTTATGGGTCCAGACGAAAAGAGTACCCAGGAGAATCTGGGAACACCTGATAGTGGGGGTCCAGTGTGAAGTCTGGAGATGGGGTACTGCTATGAGGGGGGTTACTTCCTGGCCCTCACCAATGAGCCACATCTGGGTCCCACCAATAAGGGATGGTTTGAAGCGGGGTTGGGCAGGGTGGGTCAGTCATGGTCGGACAGGCACTTTGTGGGGATCCAGGACCTTGAGATGGCCTTAAATGTGGGTAAACTGCTGTTCTTTCTCTACTTGAGGTTGAAGGGCATCCGACTTATTTCTTAACTATACGGTGCACTGGTGGGGGTGAGAAAGAATGTAGTCAAGGGACTCAGACAGAAGTGGGAAAGAGACCTGGGGTGGGAACTGGACGACAGTTTATGGAATTTGATGTGTAGGAAGGCCTTCAAGACATCAGTGGCCTGCCAATTCAAACTTCATGGAATTAAGCTGCTGCATAGATGGCAAAACGACCTGGTAAGGCTGTCCAGAATGTTTCCGAATGTGAGCCCCCAGTGTTGGCGCGGATGTGGGGAAAGGGTGGATTTCTGGCACTTGTAGTGGGGGTGCCGAGAGGTCCAGATATTTTGGGCGGAGCTCCTGGGTTGAATTAAGGAGGTAGAAGGGGTGGCCCGGGGATTGGACCCAATGTTGCTATTTGAGAGAGATGACGATCATTGGAGAACATTGCCCCATATGATACACTTTTGGCTGCTTGCGGCCTGGGCCTGCTTGGCTAGACACTGGGAAAGAGCGCATCTCCCCAGGCTGGATGAATGGGTTGCAAAAGCGAAGGACATATACCTCATGGTAAAGATCACACCTGCGATACATGGGGGAAGTGCGGCAATAGAATGTGAATGGTTGAAGTTCCACGATACCTATAGGGGTCCAGAGATGGGGCAAGTGGTGCCCTGAGCACGGTGCCCGACTTGTAGGAGCGCAGATGTTTTTAGGTTCACCATGCTCCTTGCAGTGGTTCCCTTACGTTGCATGACTGGTTGGTGTTATGTGACCCAAATATACGATAAGGGGGAGGGGGTTGAGGCGTGGGATGGGATGGTACCGGGCGGGGTTGTTTTCAGATAAATACAACTGTAACTGTGATTGTTAGATTTCTCAAAATGTCTGCTTCACTGAGGTTCCTGTTTTGTTAAAACAAATAAAAACGTCATTTACAAAAAAAAAGTGTAAAACAAAAGGAAGGAGTGCTGCACTTGGAAGGGGCCTTATGCATTTAAACCCAGTGATGTTTAGAGACATTGAGGTGTGGAAAAGAGTTACAACTGCACTGGGGTAGGACCAACATAACGCACAATGCAACCCAATATAGTTCAACATCTTTATTGGCAAACTCCGCAGTTTGAATTGTGTTGGGCTTTAACGACTTTAGGGATTTGAAGTAAAACTCATGAGGGAGAGTTATACTGAACGTGTTGGGCTGGTGTAACGAAGTGCCCTGCCCTATTCTTTGGGTGAAGAGTGGGAAAGCTTTAGGGTCTGGATTCCTTGGTCTGGGAGAGGTACAGGGAAGAATTCCTGCCTTACCCCACCGCACCTTGGATATATGGCATAGGTTTGCCACATGGCGCCAACTTATGGTCCTTCCCCGCTGAGGGATCTTTATCTGAGGATTCCTGTTAACCACATCACGCACCATGCAAGGGCTGCACCAAAACTCTGGTCTGATTCCCCAGCTAGTAATCTCTCCAAACATCCGTGGCAGAGTAGTAAGAATCATTAAAAGGGGATTATAGACGGCACAGGGATCAGATGTGCACAAAACCAAATTGGGAAGAGACAAATTTGTGTGCACGACTCAGTACTCGTGTTGGTCCTCTCGTTTGCTGTGTTACAGCTTTACTCATGCAAATGCATGGAGTGGAGATGGAAAATGGTGGTGAGATGACTTAAAGGCTTGCTCCTCAGGACCATGTACAAAAGAGACGGGGAAGCTGTGTCTGAGTAGAAAACTACGAATCACATTCCCAAAGCTTGAAGGGCATAAACATGAGTCAAGTTAAGGTGGTTGCTAGATGCAACTATGCTGCTATGTAAGACCCGGGTGTTCTGGGAAGGTGATGGGCATTGCAGTACAGATTCCTGGAGAGACCTGGGCAAGAATTGTCGGAAAAGCTGGGCAAGGAGTCGAGGAGGTTGGAGAATGGAAGACAGAGTGGAGGAGGTGAAGCTGGTAAGAAGAAGAGGCAGTAGAAAGGTGAGAAAGAGCAAAGCAGAGTTGACAAATGGGGTGCAGATGGTGAAGGAACCCCGGAACCACAGCTGGAGACGGGTGGAGTCAGAGAGGGAGGTAAAGCTGGAGAAGAGAGAAGGGGGTTCGAGAAAGGATCAGCGTGTGTAGAAAGAATTAGGGTATCTAGGGCAAATAGGAGAGGGACAGCGAGAGTAGAGAGTGTGATCATTAAGAGCACTGTAAGGAGGCGAGGAAAGATCAGGAGGTGGTGAACAAGAAGTGGGGAAGGAAACTGAGAGGTTCCACAGGCGGAAAAGAAGAGTGACTCTGCACCACGTAGATCAAGTTTCGTGAACAAAACAGACGCCCCCAACTGATCAAGTAGGGTGGATATGAAAGGTAGGGGGTATTGATTGCGGATGGTAATGGCATTCAGGGCCCTGTAATCGATACAAGGCCTCAGATCCCCCTCTTTCTAAGAGGCAAAGAATAAAGGTGAGGCTGCGGGTGAGCGAGATGGCTGGTTAAAACCAGTGCTTAGTGAGTTGTATATATACTCCTTGAGTATGCTGTTTTCCTTTTGAGTCAAGGAACACACTCGCCCATTAGGCATAGTTGACCCCAAAATCAGCTCAATAGGCCAATCATATGGCCTATGGGGAGGAAGTGTTTCCGCCTTGGACTTATCAAACACATCCATATAGGCCTGATATTCTGGGGGTATATTGTGATTAATGATGCAACCAACCACACAAGCGTTTTCAGTAAATGAGCGACAAGGCCCACTGGGTCTAAGGTCTTGACCGCTAAAGCAATGTGTCTCACAGTAATCAGAGGTGAAACAAACCTCCCTCGTATGCCAGTCTATGCAAGGGTTGTGTAAAGATAACCATGGGAGTCCTAGAATGATTCTGAATTTAGTAGCTGCAATAATGTCAAAGGTTATGGATTCCGCGTGTCCATCTTCCGTGACCATACGAAGATCTGAGGTTTGTTCAGTCACCAAACCTGATATTAAGCTGGTTCCGTCCACAGCATTGACAATTTCAGTTTTTTTCTTGGGTATAATGGGTATTCCTGACTCATGAGAATATTGCAAGTCTATGTAATTACCCTTTGCTCCAGAGTCTAGAATGGCTAGAGTAGTCCAGGGTTCACCTGTAGAATAAGAAAGGGAGACATGATTGAAAGTGGAACACCACTCTGAGAGGTCCAGACACATAGGACTCGGCAGACGGACCTAGTCTACTTTCGAGTCTTGGTGTTTCCCGCCGTTTTTGTGGGTTTCTTGAGGCATGATCGAATGAAATGTTCACAAGAGCCACAATAAAAACAGAGGTTGTTTAGTCTTCTGTGTTGCCTCTCCGCGTGGGTTAACAGGCCTCTTATTGCACCTATTTGCATAGGCTCTGCCTCATTACTTGCTAGTGGTTCAGGACGGGAAGGAACCAGAGGCAATGTTCTTTTTTCACCCCTCCTTTCCGCCCTTCTGGCATCGATCTGTAACACCAGGTCGAGTATTTCGGGGAAATGCAACAGGCACTACTGGAACCGTAGCGAGGGTGCCTTTCAAAGACTCTGATAAACCCTTATAAAATACTGCCGCCTTTTTATCATTGGGCCAACTAGTTTCAGCCACCAGTTGGTTGATCCTAGCAAGATATGTGAGTAACGATTTGTCACCCTGGCGAAGGTTTAGTAGCTCTAAATCTGTGGCTTGATTCTTATAACGTGTGTCAAAAACATGGGCCATGGTGTTAATTGTAGCGTCAAAGTCAAATAACATATAACTATTTTCCTCCAAAAGAGGATTGGCCCAAATTGCTGCAGTTCCACCCAAGTAGGATGTGGCTTTGGTCGTGGAGTCTGGAAAAGACACTGGACGACATAGGAAATGAAGCCGACATTGGTTAAGGAAGGTCCTATAATGCTTGAGATCTCCATGAAACCTCTCGGGGGCAACTGAAGGAAACTGGGTTGCCATGAGTACTGGCACAGCATCCTGGCGAGGCATGGGTAAACCCAGGCCACCTGCGGAGGGGGTACCCCCGCTCCAGCAGGCTGGGCAGACGACTGAAGAGCATCAATGCACCGATGTGTGGCATGAGCAGCCGTCATGTCAGCACGTAATTCTGAGACAAGGCGGACCACGTTCTCTAAGGCGTCAGCGGCCTCCATATTATAAAGGCTTCTGATTTATGTTAGCACTCACCACTGGTAAAAGGATAGTAGAGCAGGAGCACTGAATCAAGAAACCAAATGTAGCCGAAGAATTCTTCCCACAATTGAAACTCTCTGCTGTGCGAAGTAACAGACCGAAAGATCCAATAGTTGGAAGAGGAGACACACCCACAGCATGCCAACTAGAGAAAGGAAACAAGAGAACACATCAATACCAAGCAAATCGAACAATGCGCCACCCCAAACCCTGGTACGTGCACCAACCTGAATATTCAACGGGATGACACAGAGAGAGTGGGTATGGATGGTAATTCTCCTGAGTATGTTCAAACTATTACACCTGATCAGAAAACACAACAATATCACTAAACATACAAAAAGAACAAGACCTGGGATGAAAAGTTCACAATAGATAGGATCTTACCAATCTTACCAAAGGGGTAGAAAGTCAGTCTGTAATGATTGTTCACCAGTTCAGAGTCCAGATCTTCCGACACATGGTATAGTTTTAGAGGAAACAATCCAGGTTAGAACTACCCCAACGGCACAAGGACGTCTATGTTTTCACTCTGGTAAGCGTCTCTAGTCTCTGGTAGATGTTCACTGTAAGTGGAGAGCGAAGTTCAAATGGTGAGATAAGCAGAAAGTGTTCCGTAGTACAGGTGAGCAGGGGGATGTTCGAATCGTGAGGCAGTGGCAATTCGTTAGGCAGAAATTGGGTCGGTTCACGTGCGGGCTGCAATATATTGGAGTCAGAGATGGGGGACAATCTGTGAGGCAGAAATAAGGTCAATTAACATGCGCGCTGTTTCAGGAACTTGTATGGATAACGAGCAGACTTTAACAAGAAGACAGGTCGGGAAGGGAGGAATCAAAAACTGTGTGAAAGAACACGTAGCAAGCCAAGTTTACCAAAACTAACAGGAGCAGGACAAGGAATCTGGGCACAAGGAAAGGTCAAAAACAAGGAAATAAAGTGGTCCAAAACACTTCAATCAGAAGCACCGACCGCCGATCTGGGGGCCGGGTTTATTCTTTTTCCATCACATGTTTTGTTATCATGTGACTTACTTCTGATGGCGCTGCGACGTGTAGCAAGCTCCCCTTGTCGCCATGGTATCAAATAACTGGCCAGAAATTGAGCCGTTCTATGTAATGGATGAATCGTTTTACACTAAGGAAATTACGTTTTCTTGGTGTGGGTTTTAAATGTTGGAGGGATAGCATTGATGCAAAGTACCCTGCGCCCTCGCAAACATTTGTGATTCCTTACACTCAAAGTATTCCTGATGGGAGCAGAAGGCAAGCACAAGGGTTGAGATAATTATTGCAGGTATTTGCTTTATACTTTCTGAATACCTGTAAACCACTTTCCTGAATGTATGCTTTTATAAATACTCTTAAAAGACGTTTTCTGTGTTGCTCCCATTCATTTTTGTGACACTGGATGCATGGCCTGGTTAAAGGACTTAGTCCCTATCACGATGTCCCTCATGTAATATACACAGTCGCAGGGATACAGCACATAGCACTTTTCTTCTCCTGGATCAGGGAATGTTCTTGGTGCAGACATGTTCACCCTATGGCCATTTGTTTCCTTCCTAGGCTTCTTGACAATGAAGGGAGCACAGTCCTATCAAGTATCAATTCCCTTCCCATCCGAACCCCAGGTTTGAACATCTCCTTACCAGAAAGTATTTCTTCCCCCTTGCCAGGGTTGGGCTGTTGATGACACCCATCACCCCAGGGTAGCTGTCCTGACTATAACCTCTAGCTTGAGCATCCTCTACTTCCTGGTCTCTAGCTGGCTCCTACCAGGAGGTGTGATAAAGTCCTCTTTCTTCCTTTGTTCCTGGTTTTCTCCTTCAGCTTTGTTACAGCCCTCATCAGGCTTATGGTCCTTCCCCTCTTCTCCCCATCTCACTCTGTCCCAGTCACTACCCCCTCCTGAAAATGTAACGCCTTGCTGGATTGATCCTTCTACCTCATTCCCTGTGCGCCTCAAAATTGGCCCTGCCATAGTTTCGGTTTCTCTTTCCGGTGTTTGCTTTCCTGTCCTTGAGATTCCAAGTTGCTAACTGTTGGTCTTCCCCTCCCTTTGATTGGCCTTTTTGGGTATGTTTTGAGAGTTTAAGGACCAGTTCTGCCATTTTGAACACTGAAGAAAGTGAATCTATCATTGCATGTCTTTGTGCCATGCCACCAAGCTTCAACACTGTAGATGGGGAGCGTGTCTGGGTAAGGCAATCGTGACATTGGTGTTGGCAGGGCAATCTAATTTATTGTGTGGTATGTTGGCATTCCCTTGCCAGTACAGCGGTGTATTGCTCTCTCCAGAGTGCACGGAAAAACATAAATCGCCAATGCAATTACAGAGCAAATATTTTGAACGCAGACAGACGCAATAACTCACAACCACACACTCTTTGAAGATAATCAGCTCTTATACGACTATTTAGTCAAAGCTTAGAAGCAACCAATAATAACATAGAAATAACTCACAGAAGTAATATAGACATAAATCACAGAAGAAGCAAAGAATTCAAAAGGAAATACATCACCGTGAGCGTAACAGGATTCCTCATCTCGCCCAGAAGCGGCTGGAAGACCCCGGGAACAGCTAGGCCGAGAGCACCACAGCTCACAGGAGTGCCGGACGTAAGCGTCCTTCTCCGGCTGAAGTCTCACCTGACCACCTCCGGGTTTCCGCATATATGCAGTTTTCGCGCCTTCTGGAAATGGCACTTGCGCAGTTCATGAGCAGCCGTCGGTTGCCAGCTGGGTCAATCGAGAGCTACCCTCAAGGAGCAGAGTGCCTCCCTCCTCTAAAAACACGCTCCACGGCGAACAGTCACAAACCATATCGAAGTTAGCTTTCCCAGCAGAAATGTCCTTGGCCGCATACCAGGTTTGGAAAGCATGTTTTGCTCAGCACCATGAATCTAACACTCAGCAAAATGTGTGCAGCTTTTCACTGCGGCATGAGGTAAATATCCATCATGGCTCCGAGCGCTCCCAGAATACATTGCGCACCGGCGCCATTTTAGTTCAAGCATAACAAGCGGTTAACCTCTTCGATCATTAGACCTCCAAAGGTATCTTATTCACCCTTTCTGTGTGAGTGGAAACCAGGTTTAGAGCATTTGGGATCAAATTGGGCTACTTATGTTGGTCTTGTCCATAAATGTAGCACCATGGTCTTCCTTTAAATGTGTTGGATTGTGATAGTGCAGCAAGAAGTCGCCATCTCGTGCTCTAATTTCCTGGATCTGATTTATTGAATCTGATTTACTGAAGGTTAGAGCCCTTACTTTCCTTCGCAGAGACCCAGACTTGTGGGTATTGGGGAGAGAGTCTTGGCAATCCTTCAGCTACTTCTTCCAGTTATCACATAACTGCACTTGTGAGCATCCCTGACCCCCCCCCAGCCTGCCCAACCTGTAATGTGACTTGCACTAATGTGACTTTGTCACAGTTGGAATGATGTACTCATGTTAAAGAGCAATCTCTGGAAGGGTCTGAAGTTAATGTTGGAAGGAATTAAGGGGAATATCAATACAGTACTAAGATGATGGTGCTCATTAAGTAATGTTTAACAAACTGTTAGCAGTTAATACTGTGAGCCAGATAGGACGAATTGCATGCTTTTTAGATTCACAGGCCAGATAGAACTACGTCAATACCAAACATACTGCTAATGGGAATCCAGTAGAGTGTAAGGGGGTCACACACAAAGTTCAAAGAAATAGGATTTTAGTTATTAATATTAAAACATTCACAAACATTACCAAAGCATTGAAGTAAATAAAATCTGTTGTTTTTATTAGTATATCTGAGTATAGCATACATTCACCGATGCATTTCATAAAACTGAATTGTAGATATGAAGAGTGATTTATAAACGTTAATGTGAACAATTTCTCAAAATGTTTACCCAATTGTTTCTGTACTTGGTTGTACATTTGCAGTGTAATCATGCCATTTGCTTAATAGTATAAAAATGCATTTATTTCAGAAAGAATCAGTTGAGAGCTGCATAACTACATCTACCAGCAAAAACTCATCTGAGAACAACCGATGCCTCCGAAATAACTACCCCAGCCCAGACCGACTTCAGGAAAACGTACAACATCCTTTAATCAGAGGCCGCAGGGTGCCCATTCCATTATCGAACACACAAGAACCTGTTTCGGACCATTCTTCAAAGGCTCTTATTTGTAAAGAATCAAATGAACATTGTTTAAAAACTGCAAAGAACATTAGTACTGATAAAATCAAAACCAGAGAAAAGTTGCTGAACCTGAGAAAATGTCGACACCGGCCCTATCGTATGAAGTCTGTGACTAATCCAGTTGAAGTTGAACCAAGTGAGCTTTTTACCCTTCAATTCTACACATGATGTTCTAATGTCATTTTCACAATATGTACACTCTTGTATCTGTTTTCCTACAATAGATATGGAAGATTTTTACATTGGGTGCGTTTTTGGAGAATATGACAACTCCCGGAAAGCTTTGGGTTTCCATTACAGGACAAACCTGGGTCTTTACACGTTTGATTTATTTTTAATTGAGCTAAGCAAGTGTATTATCATTTGAAAATGGTACATTAATAGTGGGTTTGGAATAACTGCCCTTTGGCTAGTGCAATGGTTTAAACAAAACATTTTATTTAAAAAATATTGTTTGTTCTAGAAACTTGTATATCTAAGGTGTATTGCAAAGTGTACAAGCCCCTTTTGTATTTTAAGTGACACACAGGAATGTAAACGGGCAATTATACTTGTCTGTTTTATGGGAAAAGCTTCAAATGGCCTTAGGACACCATCACAAATACACTTACAGTTAAAGGAAAAGTTCACCCAAGTGTTTAATCGGATGCAATCGTAATGCCTTTCTCCTCGCACCATGCATCAATGTGTTCCTTTTTTTCTGCAAAGCTTAACCTACTTTTTCAATGGCTAATATCCATGAAACAGTGTTGTTCCCATCCGCCATCTTGTGATTATAATTGTTCTTTTATAACGCGCTTAATATGAGCGAGTGGTTTCTAAGCGTGGAATCGGGATTCAAATCTGTGTTGCACTGCGTTGTCTTGGTTTCAAGATAAACTCGTTGCCCCTGAGCTATCCCTCCTCCCCAACCATATTATAATATCTAGCGGGATCATCCTAACGTCAAATACCCTGACGGCGATAAATGATAGAACACTCCCATCTTTTGACATCAGCTGCTGCATCCGCAACAACACCCCTGGTTGTGACGTTAGTAAACGATGGAGCTAAACGTACACATGTACGTAATTCTGTGTCTCCACGCAAATGCAGAAGACATTAACTCGTGAACATATTTCGTTCACTGGATGTGCAAAAAAGGTTTTCTTATTGTATGAGGAAATTAATTAAAGGAATCAAGTTGTTAATGTAACTATATAGTTTGTATTCAAATTTAAATTGTGGAATACATCAATGGTAGATAATTGAACAGTGTATGGCCTTCACAATAGCAAAAGCATCACATATTTGATTCTATATTGTCTTCTATTCAAGCTTAATACAGTTTCAAAAATGTGTGTACAATTATATAATAATTTTTTCTTTGTTGTATTAGCAATTATTTCCACCTCATTTGAATGTGTCCTCCTTGATAATTCCCTTCAAAAATGAGGCCACATTTCCAGTTGTGCGAAATGTCTCAATCCAAAAGCACAGTCAAGCTATTTACTTTTATGTCTTTAGTGACGCCTCATTCTGTTAATGTTCTTGATGCTTTTTTATGCTCATTTTAGCCTGGGGCAGATCTGCTTTCTGCAGACGTTCCAGGTCATTTTAGCTATTGATGTTACTGTGCTTATGTGTTTTTAAACAATTTGCTGGAAATAGTAATGTGCTATTAACACGACCTGTTGGAGATTCTAAGATGGCCGCCGACACCAGGAAGACGTACCGGCAGAGCTCCCGCAACCTTCCTGCAACTTCAGTCGGTGCCACCACCCCGAAGCAGTTGCTTTACTCTGCTAAGAAGAGGAAGGACAGCAGAGAAATTATCGGGAGCAGGGACAACCTGGAGAGGCGGCGTGAGCCCCTGCACCAAGACTCCACTGAGAGAGGAGGACCCCGGCTGGGGACTCTGAAATCGCAGCCTGCGAGAGGTCGCGCTGTGGAAAGGCGAACCCCCGCGGGGCACCCCAATCCACCGCTGGCAAGGGGCATGAGGAGAGTGGGGATAGCAGCGCCCCCCCAACCTCCTCGGAGAAGAGGCGAGCTAAGCAGCGGGAGGACGAGGCATCGGCTGGTGGCAGAGGCGGTGCGGCGAGCGGAAAGACCCGGAGATCAGAGGGGGTCCGCCGTGGCAGATGCTACTCCTAAGAGGGGGCAGCGAGACGAGGTGGAGCATGTGGCGAGGAGCCAGCATCTCCCCGCCAGCCCCCCGAGGATTGGCAGGACCAGCACTGATCGGCGGAGAGGCAAGACTAAGCGAGCTGGCCCAGGTGAGGAACAGCAGCGCAGTCTTCCGAGCGCTTTGTCCGCTGCAACACCAGACCCCCGGTACCTGAGACACCGGGGACTTGGGAGAGGAGAGCACCCCAGTCCGTGGGGAGAGGCAGCCCCGACCCCAAGGGCACACAGGGCACCACCGGGCCCCCGGCGGACAGTGTGCCTGAAGTGGGGCACATCACAGGACCTGGGAAGGGGAGACTGCAGGGTGAGAAATAAATCGCAAGGCGCACCGCGAATTTGAAAGACAGTGCGGGTAATCCATACTTATCACGCCGAGTGCAGGACGCACCCTTCCACAAACCTCAGCATGGCGGAACCAGGCAGAGAGGCCCACAGTCAGGAGGATAGCCCACAGCCCCAGTTCAAAGGGACACCTCCCACGAAAAGCAGGCCCCCGACAGGATAGGCCCCACCACAGGGGTGCGGAGAAGAGCACCGGGGGTGGGGAGAGCTGAGAGAGCAGACGACAGGTGCTGAGGGCAGCAACAGTGGTTTGGGGCGCACCCTGGACCTAGGAGACAAGAGGAGGAAAAGAGATCACAGCTGAAGTGACCTCCGCAGCAAAAACATGGGAGGGCACCCAGGAGACAGGGGTAGACCCCCTGTTACCCGACCAGACGGGAGACTGCCCCAACATCAACGCACCAGGCAGAAAGAGGGAGAGGTGGTTCGCGCCTCAGCAGCTTGCCGATCCCCGTCCGAGACCTCAGCAGAGGTGGAGGAGACGCGGGGAAGGAATAGTGCGATAAACTATCACGCAGAGCCAGGGAACCGCCACGTAAAGCCACAGGTCTGAGCTGGACCATAGAAAGCAGGAGGAAAGGCGCAGTCACGGCCCTCAACAAGGGGGCCAGCAGCCAACGACAAAAAAGGGTGTGGAAGAAAGAGGCCCATCTGGAGGGTCCGAGTGGGAAGGAAGGAGCCACCGAGTGACCATCCCAGAGGCGCTAATGCACCCGGGCTGAACAGGAGACCAGGGAGGGACTAGCACTAATAAGCTACACCCAACAACACAGGGACACTACAGGCATCCCAATATGTCAAACAAAACCAAAGGTAAAGCTAACAGAGGTGCACACTTGCAAGGAGACATGCCCGGGACGCTGGCAACAATGTGGATGGCCAGGGAGTCTGCCGAAGTACCCAGGAGGGCGCGACGGGCGGTAACACGCCAGAGGAGGCGGATCCAACGGTGCTGAAATGCTATCCATGCAGTCTAATCTAGTCAAAACATTCCAGGGCCAATATCCGCTTTTGCGAACAGACCTCAACGCAGCGTTGCGGGAGGTCAAACAGGAAATGGGCCAACTGGGAGAGAGAACGGACATCTTGGAGAGGGGCTTGCAGGAAGTGGACGACGACCCGAAAGCGAACAGTGAAGCCATTGAGAAACTGGACGTAGCGACCCGCAACTCTGAACTCCAAATGGAGGACATGGAGAACAGGTCTCGGAGGGTAAATATAAGACTAAAATTGCTCCCGGAAACAGTACAAGATAAGGATCTGAAAGGGGCCATTCAATGCATCTTTGCGGACATCATAGGAGAAGCAGACCCGAGTAGGGTGTAACTGGACAGAGTCCACTGAGTGGAACGTCTCAACAGAGAAGCGAAGGCCAGAACAAGGGATGTGCACGCAGCTTTCACAAGATATGAACAAAAAGAAGTGGTGTTGAGGGCAGCAAGACAACAGGAGCCGATCATGTACCAGGACCAACGGGTGGAACTCTACCAGGACCTGGCAAGCAGCACACGGACTAAACGGTGCCAGATGGGCCTGGTGCTAGCAGTACTCAAGGAAAAGGGGAGAAAATACAAATGGACATTTCCCTTCGGGCTTCTGTTCGAGTGGGCAGGAGGGCAAAGAGGCATAACCACCCTACAGGAAGGTGTGGCCTTGCTGCACCTCGACTTGGACCGGGAACGAAGGGAGGATAGGCCCGGGAGAGCACCTGAGGGAGTGAACAGAATGAGACTAAAGCCTTGGGATTGGTCCATGGTTGAGAAAAAAGACCACCAGCAACGCTACACGGCCCGCCATATATAGAAAAGGAGGAGATAAGCATAACGGAGAGGAGAGAGCAACATCAGGTAGGGGGAGCCCTGAGCAGGAACTATATAAAGGGGTGGTGGACGAAAGGGAGAGAAAATAGGGCAGGGCTGGGGGGTGCTAGGACATCTTGGGATCAGAAAGGGCGATGAGGCCCGGCGGGGAGGGAGGGAGAGAGCAGAGAGGGTCGAGGACCCAGATGGTGAGGGTGAGGGAGGAGGGAAGGGGAGCGACTCAGGCTAGGAAGGGATTAGGGGCGACAAGAGGGGAGAGCAAAGGGGAGGGACAGGATAGAGGAGGCACGGAGGAACCGCATGAAGAAGCGTGTAACCGGGGGACCATTGGCAAGCCAGGGGCAAGGCCGGACTGATGACCATTCAAGTGGTTAATGCATAACTTTAGGGGGCTTAATTCCCCCCTTAGGAGGAAAAAACTAGAACAATTCATGAGGAGAGAGGGGCCGGACGTCCTGGGGCTACAAGAAACAGACCTTATGCACAAGGACCAAGGGCGGCTAAAGTTGCGGGTTTCGACCAGATCTTGCATGCTTCCGGAAAGAATAAAACGGGGGTAGTGGCCCTTGCCATCAAAAACACTGTGGACTTTATAGTCACCAAAACCATACGGGATGAGGAGGGGAGGTATATCATAGTCAGGGGGATGCACCAGAACCTCCCCTATACCATGGCTGTAGTGTACGCACCGAATCCTGGTCAGGAGCAGTTTCTAAGACGCGTTATGGGGATTATGGAAGACAAAGCATGGGGCCAAATAATCCTGATGGGGGACCTAAACATAGCTTGGGAGCGGGCATTGTGAGGGGTGGGGGCACAGTGATGTCAGCAGAACTAAGGCATAGGATCGGGAGGGCAGGGCTACGGGATGTATATCGGGAGCTGAAGGGGGATGATGAGGGCTACACCTACCTATCGGGAGTCCACGGGTCACAATCAAGGATCGACTATGTTTGGTTCTCAGCGTGTCTGGTGGCTCAGATTCGGGAGGGGAAGAGCGGCCCCATTGAGATAGCAGACCATAAGATTGTATCCATCCAAATGGACCTAGGGCGAAAGGAAAGAGGGGTGTGGGATGGAAATACCCGAAGTTCCTACTTAGAGACCCAGTAATCAGAGAGGAAATGGAAGGGAAGATAAAAAGCTTCTTCACAGATAACAAGAGAGGGGACACGAGAGAAGACCTAAGATGGGACGCTTTCAAGGCCACGCTCAGGGGGGAGTTGATAGCAGCAAGGGCACAGAGGGAATAGCAACTGAAGGAGCTGGAGGTGCAGCTGGAGACGGAGGTGGAGGCGGCAAGACAAAAGGCGGGCATAATCCCGACTAGGGCCTCCATGAGGGAGTATAGACGGGCACTAGGGCAACTAGAAGTCTTCAGAACAAAAAAAACCTAAATGGGCACTGCTCACAGTCTGCCAAAAGTACTACGCCAAGGCAAATAAGGGGGATACACTTCTAGTACGACTACTGAGAGGGGCAGTCAAAGAACACAATCACAGCCCTGAAAATGGCAACAGGGGCGCGGGTCACATGGTCGGGGGACATCCAGAAAACACTGGCAGAGTTTTATGAATACCTGTATGCGTCACAAATCCCTCAGGCCCACCTACAGAGTTTGTAGCAAAGGTGCAGATAAAAAGAATGGGAAGGGAGGTGAATGAAACCCTTAATCGGGAGATCACGGAGGACGAAGTAAGGAGGGTAATCCATACCCTGCCTTCAAACAAGGCCCCGAGCCCGGATGGCTTCACGGCAGCCTTTATAAAATGTTCGCAACAGAACTGACCCGCACCTCACATTTCTCTTTAATACCTTCAGGTCTACGGCAGAATAACTCCATCTATGGAGGAGGCCATTCTTGCCCTTATCCTGAAGCCTAACAAAGACTCGGAGGCGAGAACATCTTACAGGCCTATTGCACTGATAAACGTTGACGCCAAGATTTATACAAAGATATTGGCAAACAGGCTAGAGACCCACCTCCCGTGCCTGATCCACCCAGATCAGGCGGGTTTCATAAGAGGCAGGCAGACGGTGGACAACATCAGGAGGGTGGCCCATCTGTCTGGTGGAAAGGCACAAAAAACGGACACTCCCGCATTCCTCTTAGCTCTCAATGCAGAAAAAGGCGTTTGACCGTGTGTAGTGGTCCTTCATGTTCAGGGTAATGCAGGAAATGTGCCTGGGAGGGGAATTTCTGAAAATGGTTCAGGACAACTATCAGACACTGTCAACGAGAGTGGCAGTGAATGGGGCCATGTCAAGACCCTTTAGGCTGAGTAGGGGCATGAAACAAGGATGCCTGCTGTCCCCAATGCTCTACGCAATTTTATTTGGAGCCTCTCCTACAGGCTATAAGGGAAGCAGACTAGATACGGGGCATCCCATTCAGGGGAGAGGGACACCAAAAAGTGGCAGCGTTCACTGAGGACATGTTGCTCGCACTGACAACACCAATATAGTCTATCCAGGAAAGTAGATCCTTGCTAGCAGAGTTTGGGGAGGTCTCCGGCCTGAAAGTCAACATCAGCAAATCTGAAATCCTGAATCTAACTCTGAAGGCAGAGGACTGCAATGCGTTTAGGGCAGCCACTCCTTTTTTGTGGAGCCCGGGGGGAATTAGGTATTTGGGAGTAGCATCACAGCGCCCCTTGTGGGCTGGTACGCAGCCAATTATCCCCATATACTGAAGGATAGCAAGGGGGACTTTCATAGGTGGAAGAGTCTCCGAGTCTCGTGGCTGGGACGACTGGCCGCAGTCAAAATGGTCACGCTCCCACGATTACTGCATCTATTTCAGGCGATCCCCAGGTGGTGCCAACAAGTTCTTTAGGGAGCTTAAAGCCCCAACTAATGAGTTCTTATGGGAAGGAAAGAGAGCGAGGATTAGCAGGCACCTATTGATGGTACCCAGATCGGAGGGAGGGTTGGCGCTACCGAACTTCCAACAGTATTAAGAGGCCAAGCAGTTAAGGGTGATCAGAGAATGGCTTCAGGAAAGAGAGCTTGCAAGATAAACAATGGGTAAACATTGACAGAGCTGTGGCGCATCGTGAGCTGGCAGAGGTTCTGTGGCTACCGAAACAACACAGGCCAAAGCATATATACGAGAGCACAATAACTAAACTAGTAACGGACAATTGGGACAAACTGGTGGGAACCACGGGGATAACTACCTTCACGTACCCTTTCACGCCCATATTCAACAACGGGGACTTTACACATGGGCTAGAAAAAGGGGCATTTAAACAGTGCCAAGATGGGGGATGTAGGAAATTTGGGGACATGTTCCAGGGGGAGGGAATACTCTCGTTTGAGGACAGTAAAAGAAAATCTGCGGTGAAGGAAGGGGAAAGGCTTAGATATGCGCAAATAAGGCATTGGGTACTGAACCCCGGAATCAGGGTAGCAGCGATCGGGGATACAGTACAGTTTGAAAAATTCCTCCTGTCCAACGACGGGTCCAAGGGACTAAAATCCAATTTGTATAGGATACTAGACAACCCCAATGCTAGGCAACAAACGGCCATATATGTAGAGATAGGAGCGGGTTCTGGGGAGGGAAATAGCAAGGGAGGAATGGGAGAGACTGTGGAGGAAGATCCCCCAAATTGGCAAGAGCAGCCCAGTTGCAAGAAACATGGTACAAGATATTACTTGGCTGGTACTACACACCAGCCCGTCTTCATAAGATCTACCCTGGGGCATCAGGAGACTGCTGGAGGGGCTGCGGAATGGAGGGCATGGCGGAACATATTTGGTGGAAATGCCCGAAAATCGAGCCATTCTGGCGGGAGGTGCAGAGGGCCCAGGATCAGGCTTACGGGCCAGGGGGGCACAGACCAACGGAACAGATTCTGTTGGGAGTTGGAGGGGGGATTGCAGGAGGGGAACCCCAATCCAGGCCAGGGGGGCACAGACCAACGGAACAGATTCTGTTGGTAGTTGGAGGGGGGATTGCAGGAGGAGAACCCCAATCTCATGAAAAAGCGAAAGTAGTTCTAACGCTTGCGGCTATGACGTTAATAGCACAGAGGTGGAAAAGTTCAGAGGTTCCCATGATGCAGGACTGGCTGCAGAAAATATGGGAAATGATAGCCCTTGAGTGGGCAACGTATGCCACGAATAACAATGTGCATAACTTTGCAAAAGACTGGGGAGAAACTTTGGCCTTCCTCAAAGACGATTATCGGGTTGTGTGGTGCCCCCAGCACCTAAAACCTTTGGATCTTCAATGAACCCCGATGACCGGCCCATGACAGGAATGGGCTAAGGACAACGCTGGAGTTGCCTCTGGGGGGGCGGTTGGGGAATAGTTTAACATGTTGCAAACTTAATAAAGAGGTTTTACATTTTCTTTTTTTTTTTTAAACGACCTTTTGGGATTAGTAACTCACTTGGGGTGTTCTATTTCCATATTATTTCCTCATTACGGATTCTGGTCTGAGAAAGCAGTCCGCTTTTGACTTCCTGAAGTGGGCATTACGTGCCTCACTCCCAGTGGCTCCCGGCATTTATGTGCCATGCCACTCGCCCACGCAGTGGGCACGCCTGTCTGTGCCTGTCCGTGTCAAGGGCTGGGGTGTCATGCTGGCATTTTAGAACGCCAAGCACTATTGTCCATAGCACCTCCTGACACCAATTGGCCTCCAGAGTTTCTTAAAGCCTCTACCATGCTCTCTACTTTTAGTAAAAATAAAGACCAATACGCCTCCTCCACGCTTAGTACAGGGCTACTTTACTGTGGCCTGTTCAATACCCGTTCCTTAGTCGCGCATGCTTCAGATTGCCATGACTTTGACTACCGCTCAGTTGGACTTATTGTTCGTAACTGAGACCTGGTTGAGAGACTCTTCTGGTCACTCTATTGTGCAAGTCCTTCCGTCCAACTACAGTTTTTCTCATGTTGACGCACACCCAGGAGGCGGTTTTGGAATTATGTACACATCCTCTTACAAAGTTTTATGCTTGGTACCAGTGCAGTCATTGAAGATGGAGTGGCTTCTTGCCACGATCTCCATATCTGCTGTGTTTACATTAACCGTTTTGCTGGTTTACCGCCCCCCCGGGGGTCGATGCTACCTTCTATGCTGATTTCCCGACCTTATGTCTGCACTTCAAGTTAACCATCTCAATCTTTTGGTGGTAGGTGATCTTTAATCTTCCTGCTAACTCTACCACTGGCAGCCAGGTCGAAAATGTTCTTTCTGTAATGATGGACCTTGATCTCCCGCAATTAATTCATGATCCTACTCATCAGTTGGGTAACACACTAGACTTTATTTGTGCCCCTCAGTCACTGATTGCTATTGCCTCTATCTCTCCTGTACTATGGTCTGATCATTTCTTGATCTCCTTCACTATCTCTCTTCCAGGACCTGCCGGGCATCCTTCCAAGTTGACCAGCTTAAAAAGGGACTGGCGCAAGGTGGAACCCCCGTGCTGTCAGCCTCTCTGCTCTCTCATTGTGCTCTTCACAGCCCTTGCACTCTAGAGACACTGGTTACATCCTTCCTGGCTGTGGCTAACCATTTGGCGCAGGCCAAGCCCTGTAAGGAAAGAGCCCATGTATCTGAACCCTGGTTCTCTGATGAACTTGGAACCTTAAAGCTTGGGTGCCGACAGGCTGAAAGAAAGTGGCGGTCTGGCTACACGACCACCAATAGAACTGCTTTTCGCTTGGCTCTGTCAGTTTGTCAAAAGGCAATCCTGGCGGCATAAAAATTACTTTTTCAGTGAAAAGATTGAGTATGCTGTTAATGGGCCTAAAGCACTCTTTGAGTTGGTGCAATCCCTTTCCACTCCGACTAAGTCCAGTACTTCTATACAGTAAGCTCTCTGTGATTCTTTCTTCCTTGTTACTCACCGGTATGGGGAGTGCATAAAAAACAGGCCGGTCCTCTTGTGCTGGGGATTTGCTTGAAGAGCTTGGGTTGGAGCCTCCACCCGAGCCTCCTCTCTGTGAGGGAATGAACTCTTTAAACAGATATGACCACCTGCTGAACTATACAGACAAGGGGACCGATCAATCAAAAGAGCGTGGAGAACACACCGCCACTGACCCAGCTGTAAAGAAAAGACGAAGAGATAAATATTCTATCGGATTCAACCCTGGCTTTCCCCAAGACTATTACCCTTAATAGAGTACCTGAGTGAGTTTCCCTTAAGCCACAAAAAAGGACCTGGAGCAACCTATAAAGCAGAATAGACTTTAGATACTAGCTAAATATGAAAACTGCCCAATGATGGTAATCAAGGAAATATACTTAACCACTGGTGGAGGTAAGAGTAGTGCAACGAATCCTGGGCAACAACGAAAGTATAAAACAAAAAAGAGGAAGGTTAGTATGGTAGCTATCCCCGGACGGAACGAGGGTCGCACTGGTTTCGGGATGGTGCACTACAGCAAAGCGTTCCAAAATGCACTTAAGAAATGAAGCAATGTTATCCAAAGATGAGGTAACAGTTCGATGAAGACAGGATTCCAAAATGAAGAACTGTTCTTACCAGTGGTATTCCCCAGAAGAACACAAACAGTGTGAGGAATGAGTTCAAGAGTTCGTGGCCAAGTGAGAGATGGTATTCATACAGGAAGTAGCAGTAGCAAAGTCTTAAACCAGGGGTCCAGGAGCAGGCAAAAGGTCTGGTACACGGGCGGTCAGCAAACACAACAAAATCACAATCCAGGAGTCCAGGAGCAGGCAAGGGGTCTGGTACACGGACGGTCAGCAAACAAAACCAAGACCAGATCAGGAATTAGAAGACCGTGTGCAGGCAAGGTCGGTACACGGGCGGACAGCAAACAATACCAAAGTAGAATCAAGATGTAGGAATCCGTGTGCAGGCAAGGTCGGTACACGGAGTAAACGGGAGACTTCCGGAATTAAGGTACAGAAAGTAGCACTTCAGAAAATGCCGGTTGTAACTATAAACAGAAGCGGCGTTCTGAAAACCGCTGTAGTTTAAATACAACAAGGAGGCGGAACATAATCGAAAACGAGGCTCCCGTATTAATGCCGGGAACTACAACCCATGGCAGGTTTTCTGGGAAATGTAGTTTGTTGCAGCTATTCTCCATGGCAACTGCCACCGTGAGAAAAAAGGTGCATGACGGCGCTGTAGCCTCTTATGAAGAGCAACCACTTTCTTGTCCCTCTTTCTGGCCTTATATAGAGCTCCCCAACTGTCCTTGTTAACGCAGGAGACTGAAGAGGCACGGGGCAGACACAGGGGAGTGTGATGAGGCGAAGGTCGGGGTGTAACAGCCCTTCATTCACTCTAAATTTGAATCTAATTCTAAAGGACATTAGAGACAACTCTGCTGGGATTGTGACCAAGCAGAACTGCTTCTGGCCTCCCTATTCCTAATACTTAATGGCTTTCTTTTCCTGTTTTTTCTGAGCAGGATATCTCCAATGCCATTCATGGTCTTAAATCGCCCTTGCCTGCCGATGCCATCCCATTGGATGTGCTTAAAGCTATCTCTACAGATCTGATTACCTATATCACAACAGCAGTGAATTTGTCTTTTCAAGAGGGGCTCATTCCGAGGTCCTTGATGCATGCACGTCTGCTTCCCGTACTGAAGAAGCCCTCGCTGGATCCAGCTGCGTTGGCAAATTTCTGTCCTATTTACCTTCATCCGTCCCTGATGAAAATCCTCGATGCTCTTGTCTCTCCCCTCTGGTCATCCTTTATGAAAACCACTAGGTTTTTGATACATTTCAGTCTGGCTTTCGACCGGGGAGAGGAACCGAAGTTCTTAATTCCGTGCTCGACGATCTGACCCGCCTAGTCGATCAAAGTGGGGTGGGAGCTCTTCTCCTGCTCGATCTGTCGGCCGCTTTCGACACAGTGGATCACTCTTATTTTGGTCTCCCGTTTGTCGAAAGCTGGCCTTGGGGGCCAGGTACTGAGCTGGTTCTCGGCCTTCTTGGCGGACCGGTCCCAGTCAGTATTTTTGCCACCTTTCTGCTCTGAATCTATCTCACTGTGCTGCAGAGTTCCACAAGGATTTGCGTTGTCAACAATCCTTTTTAACATTTATATTCGTCCCCTTCGCCTTCTCATTATGTCACATGTTTTCTGCTTTTATTCTTATGCGGATGACACGCAGATCCTGGTTCGCTTGGATCTCTCCTGCCCTGAAACCGCAGCCCGGTTTAGGAGCTGCCTGAGGATTTGGGGGCCTTGATGGTAAATAACTCACTTGAACTAAATGGCAGCAAACAGAGGTCCTTGCGGTGAGAACGACTGGCCCTCTCACTTGCTGGACTCCTGATTTTTGTCCGGCTTCTCTTGGCCTGTTTCCTTCTCCATCCCCTACAGTAAAAAATCTGGTGGTAAAGTTTTCATCTTCTCTTTCTATGACTGAGCAGGTTGGTGCAGTTTGCAAATACGATAATTTTAAATTGCGCACTTTGCAGAAGGTTCTTCCCTTCATTCCTGGCCAGTTTCTTGCCCCTGTGCTAGCAGCGTTGGTTCTCAGTACGGCCGATTATTGTAACTCGCTTTACTACGGCCAACCATGCTATCTGATAAACCACATTCAAATGCTTCAGAATGCAGCAGCCAGAGCAGTCCAATGCCCTCCGGCATGCAAACACATGTCATCGCTCTTGAAACAGCTGCATGAGCTTCCGATTGAAAAACGTTTAAATCTGTGCCTAGTGCATCAAGCTTTTTATCAAAGTTGGAGCTGAATATCTTCAGGAAAAATGGGTCCATTATGTTCCTGCCCGCCCTCTCCGATCTCAGGCTGCCCTATTACTATCGGTTCCCTGTGTTGGACGGATTCGGACCAGCGGGCGTGCCTTTTCCGTGGCAGCCACAAAAGCATGGAATCAACTGCCATGGTCACTTCGTGCAACTTTTAACCATTTGACCTTCTGGCGGTCCCTGAAGACCCTTCTTTTTTTTTTTTTTTTTTTTTAATGGATCCTCCGCCCCACCTTCTGCTCAGCGCCAAGATGCCTTCGGGTGTACGTGCACTTTATAAGACTATACAACATAACATTTCTTTTGATAGTTTAGATAGCTAATGGACACGCCTGCCCTTCTATGTCTTGCTATGTTATCATAAACATCCGACTATGCAGGCGCAAGACATTCACATGCTGGTTGTAAATCCTGTGAGAAACCAGAAGGTGCCTCACCCACTAGTCCCCGGGGATATGTCATCCAGGTGGCCAGGATACGGCTATCACTTTTTGGATCCAGTTCCTGTGGTGGACCAGTGCGGAAGGATCACCTGGGTGAGGGGTCTTTGGGGAGTGGGAGTGGGACACCAGATGATGACACAGTATCCCCTTCCTTAGAACAGCTTTACCCCATCCTACCCTGTAGGATAGTTAGGAACTCCCCAAACCCCTAGCCCTCCTTAACAACACACACACACTTTCTCACGGACAGCCCGCTATGAGAGATAACGGACTAACACCCAAGCTGTATACCTGACATGCCCCAATACAATAGTCAGCAAGCTCAGGCAATTGCTGACCATCACACACACACCTGACTTCCATTAAGCTTACCCACGCGGAGAAAAGACGGAGCACAAGAGCACACTCTGAGCGAGGAAAAGCACACAAGGAAACAGAAGTTCCAAGATGTCAGTTTAACGAGAGGAGAAAGACGCGAAACAGAAAGGGATCACGAGAAGGGAAGTACCCTTGACCTTTTCGACAAGGAACCGTTGCTTTCACGAGGCCTTGAGATTGGAAAATGCTAGACCAGGAAAACAAGCTGAGAATCCTGCATGGTCTATCAGATACCCTGGGTCCTCCTGTGCCAAGAATCAAGGCGGGGAGAATTAGCAGCCACCGTGGTTCTGTCCTTGGCTCCAACAACAAAGCCGATTCAGTGAAAACAACGCAGCTGGTGAGTTGTGGGGACCGATACGAGACTGGTCTATGTTGAAGCCAAGATTGCAAGCAGCAACATTATATGGCGATCGCTGGAACGAACATTGTTAAAATGCGTGATAAGAGACACAAGTGAAGTTAACTGCTGATGAGTGATTGAACTTTAAAGCTAGCTACAATACCTTTGACAGAGTGGTCTGGCACTGCGTGGATGCTCAATCGAAGGTCTCTGTAAGGTATCCAGCTGAGGAGTAACGAAAGAAGATATATTTGATCCGAGCCCGGCAGAAGGAGATCATTTGAAAGTAAACAAATACATGTAAATAGAAGTGGTCCTGCGACGGGTCAAGCAAAATCCAGCGCAAAGTCGTAAATCTTCAGTTTTGATGAAATAGAGAAAGTTTGGGAAAATACACAAATCTGGTCCGAGCCCAGCAGAGGGAGGCTAATTGAAGATTTTGTATTCAATGTCCCTTGAAGGCCTCTGTCGACTCTAAGGTGATGTCATTGGATGTTATAAGTAGCACGCACAACGCCCGTGGCCTCAGTTCTTTTTTTTCCGCAATCATGTTTTCTTTGTGAAACTTGGTGCGCCTCGTTCTTTCTAGTATTTGCTGTGACGATTTTCTTCGATATGTCCTTGTCTTCCACTCCGACGACACCTCGGTCCGGGTTATAGAAATGCACGGACTGCGGATACAAGATGTCCATCACAGATCTGCTTCGTGTCTGCCTGTGGTGCCTCGGTGGGGCCGTGACATTGATACGTGCTCCAAGTGCCAGTCGATGACTGGAAAGGCCTTGCAGGAGCAAAAGTGGAATCTCAAGGTTGGCAAGGTGTCCAAGTCCCATAAGTCCCGATCTGCTGGGCCTTCGACCGATGAGTCGAGAGGTGACTCTCCTCCGAGGAAGAAGGCCACGCGCTCATGGTCCCAGAGTGGGTCCCGCCACTCGTCCTTGTCAAAGTGCTCGAGGAGAAGGCACCGCCGGTCGCCGTCCTCGTTGTCTTCTTCAGGCGGCACCCCCAACATGGTGAGTTGTCCATCCAAACATTCAACGCCCGCGAGTGGGAATCTTTCTGGGTGAAAATGCTTGACATTTTAGAAAAGCAGGGCAAGGCCCTGTACGCGCCTTCTGGTGAAGCCGGCAGGGAACAGTCTCGGACGGATACTCGCGCGCTCTAAAGCCCAGGTAAACGGTGAGATCCTCATCGAGAGCCTTCAAGGCCTCGTTCAGACAAGGTACATAAGGATCGCTCCAGACGTGAAGCGAGGTCACAGTCTTTGTCTCTACCGAACTCATCCAAACCCTCGATGCCCTTGAAGTGTTCGATGCTGTCGACGCCACGCCAGTAGATAGTGCCTGTCGGTTCCTCCACCCCGATCAGACCCTCGATGCCTTCGGAGCCGTTGATGACGCCGTTGGTGCCAAATTCACCAGCGCAACCCCTGGTAACGATAGACCCACCTAAAGAGGCGGTGTCCAAGTCGTCGTCTTTGAAGCCTCTGGCTGTGCTTCCTGAGAAAAGGTGTACTCCTCTGCCAAAGAAATACTTTTTTAAGTCCCTTGCCTCAATTTTTGAGGAGGAGGAACATTCTGATGAAGGTGAGGCTCCTTTTGGTCTCCAGTTTGGGACCCCTAATGTGCCAGAAGGCCTCATCTCAGAGGAGAGTAGGAGGCAGGATCTTTGTTATACCTTGCATAATGCAAGTGGTAGAGACACTTCTCCTGAGCTGGAGTTCAGCAGACCAGACCCTGGTGAGCATGCCGACTCCTCTTACCAACGTCTTATGTCGAGAGTGGTGGAGTATTTGGCTGGGCCAGACCTACTGCCCACTATGATCAGGATGATCTTACGGACATTATGGATCAGGGTCCTCATACAAATCCCATTTTGCCCTTCATGTGGCTCTGCAGAACCGGGTGGCTAAAATTTGGGAAACCCTGGAGACTAATCCAGCAGTGTACAAGTGCCGGTATGATAGCACAGTGAGTAGAGCGCTCACTTTGACATCTGGTGCAGAGCCTGCTGACGCAAGTTCGAATCCCGGCAGGGCCAAACTCAGCCTTTCATCCTTCTGAGGTTGATAAATGAGCACCACATACCGTTGGTAATCATAAGCAGCGCTCAGATACCTGAGGCTTCGTAACGCTATATAAATACTAAATTATTTATTATTATTATTTAAGTCTCTGATGAGAAATACTGCCCCTCCAGTAGCGACCCCGGCTATCTGTCATCTCACCCCACTCCTGAGTCTGGTGGTCCAGGCAGCCACGTCTACCTCGAAACAGGCTGCGTACCCTACCATCCCTCCGAATGGGTTTGATAAGTGCGTGAATGGATGGGCGCGCAAGGTATTTTCAGCTGGGAGTATGGCGTTGAAGGTGGCCAACTCCTCTTGTGCCTTGTCAAGATTTTCGTACACTCTGTGGGATTGCATATCTATGGCGGCTGAGCATATTCCCTAAAGGGAAGAAAGGGAGGGCTTCCTAGCTCTTGTTAAGGACGGCAAGGAAGCCATGTGTGAATCCCTTCAGTCTGGGTTGAATGTTGCAGACAGTGTCAACATGTCCATGGCTACGAGCACCATAATGCACAGACTTGCGTGGTTGTGGAAGTCGGGTTTTGCACCGGATGTGCAGGCTAGACTTCTGAACATGCCATTTGACGGGCCTCACCTTTTTGGCAGCAAGGCTGACGAGAGCCTTGAGAAGCTACAGACCTTCAAGGCGGCCGCCAAGTCTTTGGGCGCCACTGTTAAGCAGCCTCAGCCTTTTCGTCCTAGTGGACAGCAATGATGGGGTAGATCCTTTTGTTACTACTCCTCATTTGGAAACGCAAGAGGAATGACCAGTCAAAGAGGCCAATGTAAGTTTCCTCGTGGTGGATGAGGTAGAGGTGCCAAAGGCGCTCAAGTAGCAGCCTCTTTGCTGCTGCCGCTTGAAAATCGCTCTGATGCCTTCGGTCACAGCTCACCAGTGGGGGGCCAGGCTGGCTCAGCATCTGGAAGAATGGTGAGCCATTACATTGGATGCTTGGGCTCTACAAAAAAGAGGCCAAGGGGAATGCCTTCCTTTTCTACGGAAGCCTGACGACAATCCATCGGGGGTACACTCTTTGAGGGTTCCAGATATGCTCCCTGTGCAGGAAATAATAACCCTGATAGAGAAAGGCGCTATAAAACCAGTGCCTGTAGCGGAGAGGAACAAGGGCTAGTACTCCCCTTATTTTTTGATTCCCAAAAACGATGGGGGACTGAGACCCTTCTTGGACTTGAATTTGAACAGGATCCTCAGGAAGGACTGATTCAAAATGGTCCATCTTTCTCAGATCCTTCGGGCCCTCCAACTTCAGGATTGGTTTGTGTCATTGGACCTTAAGGATGCTTATTTTCATGTGCCGATCCATCTCACGCACAGGAAATACCTGAGGTTCGCTGTTGGCGGCTCACGCTTTCAGTTTCGAGTCCTGCCATTCGGGTTGACCTCTGCCCTCGGGGTATTCGCCAAATTGATGGTGGTAGTGGAAGCACATCTTAGAAGATGGGGAATTCACGTCTACCCCAACCTGTACGATTGGCTGACCAGGGCGTGTTCTCCCGAACAAGCCTTGGGTCATCTCAACATTACCTTTCACTCCCTTCACAGACTGGGTTTCTCCCTCAACTTCAACAAGTTCCATATGACACCTTACCAACAGCTCCAGTACATCAGGGCTGTCTTAGACACAACCTTGGGGAAGTGCTTGCTACCCAAGTTGAGGGCTCAGAACATATTCCAGATGGTAACCAAATTTCAGACTGCCCGGTGTCTTCCGGCCTTCGAATTCTTAAGATTGTTCGGCCTCATGGCATCCTGCATTTTTCTGGTGCCAGAGGCCTGTCTGAGAATGAGGTCCCTTCAATGGGCGCTCAGGACTCAATGGTCCCAATTCTCAGGCAAATGTAGGATCGCCTTCAGGTTCTGGTCAGAGTCCCACAGGAGCTTCTGTGGTGGGCCTGCGAGTAAAACCTCATGAAGGGAGAACCTTTTTGGCAACCATGGCCGGAGGTAACTGTAGTAACAGACTGTTCTCTCAAAGGGTGGGGAGCTCACGACAACGATCTGACGATCAGCTGTCTATGGTCTGCATCGGAGTCCAAACTTCACATCAATCTTTTGGAGCTGAGATCAATCAGGCTAGCACTGAAGGCTTTCCTGCCGTCTCTACGGGGGAAGAATGTCCTGATGATGACAGACAACACAGTGGCCATGCATTACCTCAACAAGAGAGGTGTAGGGTCACTGCCACTGTGCAGAAAGGCGATGCAGCTCTGGTTCTGGGTAATTCAAGAAGGAATCTCCCTAGCGGCAGTTAATCTGGCTGGAGAGGAGAACACGGCGGCGGAAGCTCTGAGGAGGCAGAGCGCAGTCTCCCACGAGTGGAACTAGCTCAGGAAGTCCTTCAAGAGGTCTTCGCCCTTTGGGGAACCCCGCAAGTGGATCTGTTCACAACCAATGCCAACCGCAAGTGTGAGCAGTACTGCTCAAGGGACTTTGCTCCGAGAGGCGCTCTAGGGGACACGTTTGTGGTGGATTGGGAATTCCCGCTACTGTGTACGTTTCCTCCAGTCCCCGTCATTCCTCAAGTTCTCAAGAGGTTCAGACGGTTTGGGTCTAGCATGATCCTAGTTGCTCCGGATTGGGCCAGGAGATAGTGGTACTCGGATCTGGAAATGTCCATCTGTCCTCCGATGTGTCTTCCCCAAAGAGAGGATCTTCTCTTGCGAGAGGAAGGTCAGGTTCTCCATCCAGAGGTCCGGACTCTGAGCCTTCACGCATTGTTTCTGAAAGGTTGAGATACGAGGATTGGGACCTCCCGGATGACGTAATGGAGGTGTTGCTTTCGGCCAGCCAGCCGGCAACAAAGTCTCTGTACCATGGCCGTTGGAATACATTCTGCGACTGGCGCAGGGAGAAGAATGTTAATCCTTTTCAGTGTACAACTCCGGATGTTCTATCCTTTTTGCTTTCTTTAGCCCATAAGGGTCTTCATGTGGGCACCATTAAAGGTTACCTAGCAGCGCTCTCTATCTTTAAGCGCTCAACCGAGGAATGCTCTTATTTTAAGATTCCTTTTGGTTACTCAATCTCTAAAAGAGCTCACAAATGCGTTCCCGCCTTCACCATTTCAGGTTCTGGTTTGGGACCTCACTTGGTCTTGAAGTTTGTGATGGGTGCTCAATTTGAACCAGTGCACTCGTGCCCATTGAGGTTGTTAACCTTTAAGACTATTATGTTGGTTGCACTTACATCTGCACTTAGAGTGAACGAGTTGCAGGCACTTTCTTCCAAGCCACCCTTACTGTATTCCCCAAGGACAGGGTTGTGTTGAGAGTCCGACTCTCCTATTATTTGAGTCTGAAAATTGTGCTACCTGCCTTCTATCCTAGCAAGGAAGATGAAAGGCTTCATAGGTTGAACCCTAGGAGAGCTTTGAGATTTTATATTTCCAGAATGTCCAAGGTAGGAGTGCATGACCAGCTCTTTGTGCGGTATACCGGGCACAAATTAAACCAGGCTGTGTCTAAACAGACCTTGTCTAGGTGGATCATCCTCACTATTTCTGAATGCTATACTTTGGCGGGCAAGGTCCTTCCTGAGGGCTTGTGTGCTCATTCAACCAGAGGCATGGCTACGTCGACAGCCCTGCAGAGGGGTGTCCCTATAAAGAACATGTGAGGCTGCAATGTGGTCTTTGATACACGTTTACCAAGCATTATTCCCTGGATACTTCCCATGCTCAAGATGTGGCGTTTGGTAAGGTGGTCCTTTATTCTGCCCTTTAATTTCACATCTTACTAAATTCTTCACCCTCCTCCAATCATGGATACTGCTTTGGGAGTCTGTCTAAGATGAGGAATATGTTGGAGGACACAATCCATACGAAGAACAAGTTACTTACCCTGGTAACGTGCTTTCGACTGGATGTTCCTCCAACAAATTCCTCATCACCTTCCAAACCTACCCCTCTGTACAATTTCCCATGCTATTAAGCTTTTGTTCCAGCAAGGCAGAGTACGGTCAGGCCCGATTTTTGGCCACTTCTGCTACACGAGGAGGGGGAAAAACAAGAACTGAGACTACGGGTGCCGTACGTGCTATTTGTAACATCCGATGACGTCACCCTTGACTGAGGCCTTCGAGAGACATTGACCCGACGCCATCGGCGCAGGGCGCTCTCTGCTGAAAAATTTCCAAACCAGCCGAGCTGTGGACAATACATGTCAAAGATGAGGGATACGTGGGAGGAACATCCAGTCAAAAGAACATTACCAGGGGTAAGTAACTTGTTCTCATCTTCCCCTCACATTTGTGTTCCGTGGGTACTTCCTCCGATTTCCATTTACGGGCTACTAGCAAGGCCCCGGCCATCACCAGGATCACATAGACTTTGCGTTGTGCTTTTTTGGGCAGATTTTCCAGCTCCTCAACTTGGCCCATTATGAATAGACCAAGGTTGCCCTTGTCTTTCATACCTAATATTTCTTCCACCGCTTCTTGAATCTTTGCCCAAAACGGTTGGACTTTCGGGCATTGCCACCATTTGTGCTTCCATTTCCCTTCCTCTCTTCAGTCCCTCCAACAGAGCTTAGATGACGTTTGGTATAGTTTAGACAGTCTAATGGGGGTGAGGTGCCACTGTTGCATAATCTTTCTCCAGATTTCCTGTATCTGTATTGACTGTGCGAGTTTGGGGATATTTGACCATAACCCTTGTCATTGTTCTATGTTTGTTTAGTCCATTTCCCTTTCAGAGTTAGCCATGAAGCGCTGTTCCCCTATTTCTTCCCTGTCCTTGATTAGGCTGTTTGTTGCCCCCACTAGTTGTTCATTACCTGCGTTGGTGGTGATGACATTTTCAAATGGGGTTAGTTCTCTGGTTGCTGCCTCTTTTATTTTGGGATCTTGGAGCCAATGTCTCAGTTAGGTGTAGTGAAATGTTTCTCCTTTCCCTACTCCAAAGTCCATTTTGCACTGAGGGAAGGTTTTTATCTCCCCTCCCTCGAACATGTCCTGTATTTTGTGGCAGTCCATCTCCTGCCATTTATCCAATCCGCTTCTCAATCTCCCTGGTGTGAATTGTGGGTTCTTCATTGTCCTCATTGTGAAAGACACACTTGCCATCAGAAGGATTGAAGGGGAACTCAATCAAAACTGTCAATACCTCATGCTCAAAATCAATCTCATGGACAATTGCACCATTTCCCTCCACATTGTATATCGCCCCCCTGGCCCAGTCACAGACTTCCATGAGGCTCTGATTCACTCCCTATCAGACAACCTAAAAAAGACCACTAAAGTTCTTCTCTTAGGAGATCTCAATCTAGGACTCAATGACCCTAGCCACTCCCATGCAGCTGCTCTAAACAAGGCCTTATCCACCATAGGGCTCTCTCAAGCATCTCCCAGCCAACCCATGTTAAAGGGCGCACCCTGGATTGGGTCACACACCGTAACTGCTCTATCCAGATCACTGACATTACTGCCATTCCATGGTCTGACCACCACTACATTCAATTTAACCTCAATACATCTAAAGGCCCTCCTAAGCCTATCACCCCACTTCCTGCCTCACTAGCCAGGAGTGTGCTGCAGCTCACCAAGGAGAATATCATGCCCCACCTGATGGTGCCTGCTCTCCTGCCCCCCTTCTCCAACGACCCCGAAACCTTGGCCATTGCATTTACACTAGCTATAACTCAAGGTATGGAGGCCGTAGCCCCACTCACCTTGAGGAAAGCTAAGAGAGCTAAACACTCAAATGCATGGTTCTCCCAGGAACCTCTGGAACTACGCTCTAAGAAAAGAGCAGCACTCTCAGCATGGAAAGTGAACCCCAACAACACTGCCAAGGTAGCCTTCAATGCCATCTCTAAAGAATGCAAAACCGCCGTGACTAAAGCAAATGCTGCCTCCTTCAACACAAGGATTGCAAAGGCAAAATCAGGGACCAGAGAAATCTTTGCCATTTTCAGGGAGCTGGAAAATCCCTCCATGCCACCATCCACCATCCGCAAGGATGAAAAGTGGTGCAATGACTTTCAAAATGCCATGCTTGATAAACTCAACACTCTTCAAGCTAAAATCATAGCTCATCAAAAAGCCATTACCCAACTAATAGCTAACACCCACACCAATACGCCACCAGCGACCATATCGGCTGTGTCCCTGCCCTTTGACTTCAAGGATATGAGCAAATCTGAAGTCCTCTCCCTCCTTAATTCCATCAAACCCACTAATTGCAAAGGGGACATCTGCCCGGCTCAACTCATCAAAGATTGTGCCCTACCCTCGCCCCCCTTCCTCATAGCTTTCATCAACTCTTCATTCCGATCTGGCCATGTCCCGACGGGCCTCAAGGAAGCCTGGGTATGCCTGCTCCTCAAGAAACCCTCCCTTGACCCAACGGTTCCATCCAGGGACCTATAGGCCCATCACCACCGTCCCCTTCTTACTTAAAATCCTGGACAAGGCAGCCTATCTGCAAGTTCAAAAGTTCCTTAAAGACAACCGCCTCCTTGGCCTTGGGCAGTCAGGATTCCGTACTCGACACAGGACCGAAACGGCCTAGACCTAAAAAAAAGAAAATCAAATGGACGATTTCAGAGACGCAGGCAAACCCGCGCTCCTTCTACTCCTTGATTTATCTGCCGCATTTGACCTTGTGGATCACAAGACCCTCTGCCACCACCTCGTTACTGCGGCGAACTTCTCCCCTAGGGGATGTGCCTGGATCACCTCGTTTCTACAGGAAAGAGCTATGAAAGTCTTCTCTGACTCAGCTTGTGCCAAGCATAGCCACATCAAATGTGGAGTGCCACAGGGCTTCTGCATTGCCCCCACCCTTTACAACCTTTTCCCGAGGCCCCTGTTCAACATGCTGGACGCACTGGGCATCGCATATACCAATTATGCTGATGACACCTCGGTGCTTATCCCTCTCACAGGTGACTATAAATCTGACATGAACACCCTTAACTACATTTACTCAAAAATACAATCCTTGATGGCAGAAAATTGGTTATGTCTTAACAGTGGCAAAACTGAACTCCTACTTATTGGATCCCCAGCCTCCCTGAGTAAACTAGACTGTCAGTATAGCTCCTTCACCATTGATAACCTACCCTTCATGGTGTCTCAAACAGTCAAGATCCTGAGTATTTATCTTGACTCCAATCTGACCATGAATAGACAAGTAAGTGCTATTGCCTCATCCTCAGCATACCATTCCAAATTGCTCAACGGAGCAAGACCCTTCCTATCTCAACAGAACTCCCTCACCATTGCAAGGGCTATAATTGGATCCAGAATGGATTATTGCAATGCCCTCCTCGTAGGAACCTCGTGCAATAACATCGCCAAACTCCAACTGGTCCAAAACAATGCCTGCAGAGCTGCTACCGGGATCTCTAGAAAGGACCACATTTCTGAGGTCGGGAGAAAGGTGCACTGGCTTCCCGTCAAAGAATGAATTATTTTTAAGACCCTCGCCCTCACACATAAATGCATTCATGACCAAGCACCTCTGTACCTAGTCCAGAGAATATCCAAGCACACCTTATCCAAACCAACCAGAACAGCCTATGCAAACAGGATTGCCATTCCCAAAACACGTAGGGTACGCGCAGGCGGCACCAGTTTCCCAGCCATGGCCGCCTCACACTGGAACGCTCTACCTGCGCACATCAGATCTTTTGACTCCCACATAGCCTTCTGCACCCTTTTGCTGAAACTCAATGCCCACTCAATGTATCTAATGTTAACCATTGCATGAACTGCCCACTGTCTTTCGTCAAACTACATGTGTAACTAAGAACTCCCAATGTTGGGTAGCTCCTAATGTAACCCTGAATCACGCCTTCTTACAAACTGCATGTACCAGTGCCTCGATGCCTAAGGGCTGTAGCGCGCTTTACAAATCCAAATAAATAAATAAAGGGTGAGCAGTGACGGGAAGGTGGTAAGGCTGGACCGCTTTGCCGCCTCGTTCCAAGAGATTCGATTTTGCTGCAGTACATGGTGTGAGGTCTATCTTCCCTGGGTAGCCATAGGACCTCTCCGAGATGCGTTCCCACCGCTGCCCTATCCCTTTCTCTCCACTTTTTCTCAGTCATCCCTTGACCAGTCCCTTATGACTCTGACCTGTGCAGCTTGGTAGTAGGCTTTGAGGTCTGGTTCCCCCATAACCCTCTTGTTCCTAGGTAACAACATCACTTTGCTTGATATTCTTGGTTTATTACATTCCCAGATGAAGCTCTATGTGAGTTTGCGACTAGCCTGAAAGTACGACATGGGGATTCTTATGGGTAGGGCCATAAAACGTATAACAGTTTTGGGAGGAGGACCATTTTCAAGATATTGATTCTGCCCATCCACCAGATGGTCAAAGGGCCCCATTTGTGAAACATGCTCCTAATGGATGCCAATAAAGGGGCTGGGGGGGAGTTGGCTGTGAATAATACACCTATGGATTTGGTGATATGGTGTCCAGGTATTTTATATTGCTCGGGGGCCCATGAGTATGGGAAGCTTGCCTTCAGTTCCCTTTCCCTTTCCAGTGGTGTAGTCGGGTTTAGTATTTTGGATTTGTTTCGGTTTATCTTTAGGCCTGTAACCTCTCCAAACTGGGCTAGTTCCCTATCTATTACGTGGAGGGATTTCCGTGGGTTAGTTATTGTTAACAGCATGTCGACATCGAAGACTGCCACCTTGCGTTCCCCACCCCCGTAGGGGACCCCCTCTATTTCCTTTGAAACTCTTATTTTACTCCACAGTGGCATGAGGTGGATGGCATATATAAGCGGGGGATAATGGGCAGCCCTGTTTTGTAACTCTTGTTACTGCCACCGGATCGGACAGGTATTGATTAGTAGGCATATGGAGGGGTTTTGATAGTTGGCGGCTATTTTGGCCATAAAAGCTTCACTGAATCCGATTTTGTACACGGTGCGGAATAAGAACTGCCATTCGACCCTGCCAAATGCTTTTTCCGTGTACAGTGCGACCATTGGAGTCGGTATGTGTGATTTTGTTTACTTTTTCTATTATGTGGGCGATTCCTCGGGTGTTATCATGTGTTTGTCTGCTTTGTATAAAGACTGATTGGTCGGGGTCCATTACTTTGGGAAGGAGGTTTTCCAGGCAGTTCGCTAGGATTTTCGTGAAAATCTTAGCATCTGTGTTAAGTGCTATTGGTCTGTATGAGCCACATCGTGTCGGGTCCTTCCCTGGTTTAGGAAGCAACACGACTTATGCCTCTTCCATTGAGGGTGAAATCCCTCCCCCACTCTGAATTTATTGAATGAGGTGCAAGTCGAGGGGCAAGGCCAAAGTCTGATGTGAAGCCGTCTGGGCCTGGGGCTTTGTTGGCTGGAAGTGACGTGATAGCACTGCAGACTTCGTCTACTGTAATTTCTTTCTCTAGGTCTGCCCTCTTTTTATCCGATATTATTGGTACGCTACAGTTTTCTAGGTAATCTAGTTGGTTCTGTTTCTTTGGGTCATTTGATTGATTTGTATAGGTCTGTGTAATATTGCGTAAATTCCCACCTGATGGACGCATGTTCTGAGCTTACTTCCCTCCTGGATGTCTTAATCTTTAGGATGGTTCTGTTTTTCTCTTCTTTCCTCAGCATCCTTGCTAGGAGCCCGTCAGCTTGGTTTGCTTTCATGTAGTATTTCTGTCTAGAGTGCATCAGGGAGCACTCGACTCTACTTGATTGTATGACTTCAACTTGGGCCCTTATTGCCCTGTATTCCCTTCTTATTTCCCCCCTTTTGACCTAGATGCCATTTTAGGCATAGTTACCTTCAGTTTGGCTTCTAATTCCTCTTCTAACAGTCTGCGTTCTCTGTCACTCTGGGCCTTTATTGCTATTATTTTCCTCTGTATGGTGGCCTTGAATGCGTCCCATATTATAAGTGGGCTTACTTCCTGGCTTGCATTAGTTTGGAAAAAGTCCTCTATCCCTTCCCTTATTTCCCCTTTCAGTATTTCATCTTTGAAGATGTGTGCTGGGTATTTCCATCTCCATATCCCTGTGGTGCTAAATGACTTTCATTTTCAGTGTGATGGGGGCATGGTCCGATGGGGTAATAGCGCCAACTTCTATGTCTTCCACTTGCCGTAGTAGGGGTCTCGACACCCATATGTAGTCTATTCCCGATGCTGACCTATGCACATGGGAAAAGAAGGTATAGCCCCTGACGTTGCCTCTTTTCCCTCCAGGTGTCTACCAATGACAGATTGTCTATTTTTTCCTGCAGTTCTTTTGAGGGTTTGTTATGGGAATACAATATTCTAGCACTCCCGTCTTTTTCTAGGTCCCATGCTAGATTAAAGTCGCAAGGGAGTATTATTTTCCCCTTTGCAAACCCTTCCAGTTTTTGCAGTGTTGATTGAATTAATCGGTCCTGTCCTGTGTTAGGGTTATAAATAGTGGCCAGCGTTATTGTTTCCCCCATCCCCTGAAGGAGTATGGCGACAAACCTCCCTTTTGTGTCTCTGCTTAAATCAACAGTCCGGAGATCTAGATTGTTTCTCACTGCCAGTAGAGTCCCCCCTCCCCTTCTCTGCTGGATTGTTTGATTGTTGGATCTGGCTACAGCCTTTTAGTCTTATCTTATGTTTATCTTTCCCTTGAATATGGGTTTCCAGCAGGGTGACGAGGTTGGGATTTTCTCTTGACAGGAAGTGTGCTAGTTTTTTCCTTTTTTGTTGGTGAATTTAGGCCTTTGATGTTCAGTGATGACTTTGTGTTTTCCCCTTAGCCATTGTTTTCGGGAATTCCGAGTGTTGGAATTATTTTGCGTATGTGTGTGGATATTCCTGGACCTGGTTCCTCCCCCCTCGCTGGGATGGCTCAACTGGCCTCTAGCCCCTCCTGAGTCTCCTATTTGGGGGTTGAGTTCCCGTTCTCCCCCAGCGGTCACCTTTGCAGGTCACCCTCGACCCATAATTCGATACCAAGATTGCCCTCTCCATCCCCCCATCCCCACTGCATTGCTTTGTGTACCCCCTCCCTGAGATCATATTGCTTAATATTTGTTCTCACAGACTCGCATTTAGCCGGCGGAGCCCCTTTCTGGGAAGACGTTTTCTCGTGTGGCCTTTTCTGGTGTGGTTCCTGGGCCGGTCGGGCCCCTTTTTTTCTCGCTTTCCTCTTTGATTCTTGTATAGTACATTCTCACACGTTTCTTTTTGGGTGGTCCTTCATTGAACTCTTGAGTATCACTGTGGGATGAGTCAACTTCTATGCCCAGGATGTTGCACCCTCCTCTATCGAAGTGATTCTCCTTTGTGCTTTCGTGCTTGAACACAAGGCCGAATGGGAAAGTCCATTTGTATTCGATTCCTCTTTTCATTAGCTCCTGTGTTAATGGGCGCATCCGCCTTCTCTTTGTGAGTATGACCTGGGTGAGGTCTTGAAAGAGTTGTATAGAGGTGCCGCTGAGACTAACATCATTTGTTCGTCTGGTGGCGGCCTGGATCTTTTCTTTTTGGGAGAATTTGTGCATAGCGATCAGGACATCTCTTGGTCTTGCGCTGGGTTCACTTCTTTTTGGTCCTATCCTGATCCACCTTCATTTCAGCTGGGTCTGCTGCGGCCGCCAGATCTGCAAAGATTTGTTTGACTGTGTGCGGTAGATCGGACTCTCCCACTGCTTCTGGGATTGCTTGAATTGTTATGTTCGCCCTCCTTGACCTATTTTCGAGATCCTTGGCTTGAATCTCCATGTTGTGGGTCGGCCTAGCCAATTTGTCCATCAGGTCTTCCATTTTGTGCGAGTCGTCAGCCACCTTTTGCATGGCCTTCTCATTTGTATTCACTCACCTTTCCAGCGTTTTTGGATCTCCCTTCACTTCCTATTCCGCGTTGTGTTTCTGCCTGCCTTGGCTTTCACTTTGGGTCTCCGGTGCTCCCTGTGTTTGAAAATGCTGCGGTTTTTCTTTCTGAGTTTCTCAGGCTCCTCTGAGCCGGAGGAGCCTGAGGAACTTGGAAAGAAAAACCGCAGCATTTTCAAACACAACGTTGTATTTATGTTTGCGGTCGCTTCAAACCGACCGCAAACATAAATACAACGTTTTTAAAGCTGCGGTTTTATTTCTAAGTTTTCCCGGCTCCTCCAGCCCGGAAAATGTAGAAAAAAACCGCAGCTAGTGCTTAGTTAAAAAAATAAATAAATAGCATTTACCGAGATTCAGCTGGAGCTTTCCTGCTCTGGTCTCCGGTCCTTGTCCTCCGCGTACAGCACCAATGAAGGAAAAGCCACCCAGCGGTCGCTTTTGTTTACTACAGATGGCTGGCTTTTCCTTCATTAGTGCCGCAAAAGCCAGCACAGGCAGGCATCCATTTCACAAAATGGATGCGCCCATGTGCATCCTTTTGCAAATTTTGAGCTTGAATTGCTCAAAATTTTACATAGGAAGTTTAAAAAAAAAAGTGCTAGTATTTTTTTTTTTTTTAGTGTTGCCTATATATTTTTTAAATAATTTTTTTACTGGACTATCCTTTTAACTTTTCTTGAGAGAAGTCTGGCTGCTCAGCCACAGCTACCAGGTAAATCTGGGTGGTACAGACTGCTACCAATTGGGTTTACTGCCAACACCTGTAGTCTTGAGCCTTTTGCAGTGGTCCCTAAGGGAACTGCACAGGTTTCTGCCTAACAATGACTCTGACATCATCAACATGAAAGCGGACTTCACTGACAAGCAGCACTATGCAGAGCCAAGCCGCAGAATAAAGTTTTTTTTTTTTTGCCTGACAAGCAGCAGTGCTGGGCCACAGGATAAAGTTAAGTTTTTTTTTTTCCCAAAACTTTATTCAAACACAATCACAGTTTACATGGCATTGACGGTACAATTGCTTCAATAAGTAGTTTGCTCTCCGTTCTGAGCAGCTGTACTAGCAAAGTTCCCCCTAGGGTCGTTGGGTGAGCATTTATATGATTCAGTCCAACTTTAATTATACAATTTCTCACAACCTTTCCCCTTGTGCCTTATCGCCTTCTGTGATATCCAGGGCCTAATCTGTATGTATGTAAAGCTTTCCCTTTCCCCTACGCCAAACTTCTGCTTGCATTCCTCGAATAGAAGGATTTTCTCCCTGGAAAAATTCCTTTAAGTGGATTGTTTGTGCCTGTCGCCAATTATTCCAGAACCTGTTTCACTTGCCTGGGGTAAAGTCCTTATTATGTGCCATTGGGGTGAAGGGTCCCAGACCTGGTGTGATGCGGTGCCTTCTGAGTGCTCTATCCCATCCCTTCAGCGACACTTTGGTGGCCTCTAGTAGTTATCCTTCTGCCCCTCTGGCCCTTACTCGCAGTGTGTGTAGCGTTCCTAGAGGGATTGTAGTCACCGTTTGTTCGATTCCCATGCAACTGTTGTGTCCCTTCCCATCCATTTTTAATATTTGTGCTATTTGCACGGCCAAGATATTCCTCTCGATACCGAGAACCCCAAGACCTCCTACAATTGGTGGCCTTGTCAAAACTTTCATTTGTATTCTAGGTTTTTTTCTGGTGCCACACGAAAATTAACTCTTTCCGTAGTGCCCTACTTATCTTGGGGGTGGGCATCCACTGGGGAGGAACTCACCGCATATACCAGTCGGTGTATCAGTGTCATTTTAAGTGCCGCAATGTGTGCGAACCAGGATAATTCCTTG
This sequence comes from Ambystoma mexicanum, assembly GCF_040938575.1. Taxonomy (NCBI): domain Eukaryota; kingdom Metazoa; phylum Chordata; class Amphibia; order Caudata; family Ambystomatidae; genus Ambystoma; species Ambystoma mexicanum. The sequence goes on from NC_090939.1 coordinate 932,969,628, forward strand.
GCATCCCATTTGTGTAGGTCTTCCCTCAATTGTTTTCACAGGGGTGTTAGATTTGCCCCATACAGGCCTTTGTAATCCTTTGTTAATTGAATCCCCAGGTATTCTATTGCCTCACTTTCCCAGGACAAGGGGGTATAATGCCCTCAGTTTATCAATCTCCCCCTCTTCTTCCATGATGTTCAGAGCCTTAGATTTTGTGAAATTTATAGTCAACCCTGAAATCCTAGAAAATTCTTGTAACCTTTCTAGTGCTTTCGGTAGTGTGCTTGTAGAATTTTTAAGGAAGAGCATAAAATCATCGGCATATAGTGCTATCGTGTGCATTGCCCCTCCACAGGTCACTCCCACCACATTTTGGTCCTGTCTTATTCTTTTCCGCAATAGGCTCCATCGCCATGGCGAATATTAGGGGGAATAGGGGACATCCCTGGCGTGTACCTCTCAGAATTTTTATTTGGGCTGTGGTTTTCCCGTTGACCATGAAGGACGTAGTTGGGAGTCAAAAGTTAGCTAGGACCAACCTAATGAAATTGTAGTCACAGCCAAATTGCCTCAAGACCAGCTTCAAGTATGTCCAATCTAAACTGTCAAAGGCACGTCATGCATCTAATGCAGCTTTGGGAAATGTCTGTCTCGTCCTGGTTCCTAGGTCTATGACATTCACTTCCTGCCTTATATTATCTTGCGTGTGCCTCCCTATTATAAAGCCTGCTTGGTCTTCATAGACTATTTTGGGTAATACCTTCAGTCTTGTTGCAAGGACTTTACCATATAGTTTGGCATCACTGTTAAGTAGCGATATCGGCCGGTAGCTGGTGCAGACTGTGGGGTCTTTGCCTGGTTTAAGTATTAGGATTGTGATCGAGCTTCCCATGTCGGGTGTGACCGTACCACTGTCCCTTATATGATTAAAAAGTTTAGTTAGTGGGCCTAGTAGTTGATTACGGAATGTTTTGTAACATCCGTTCCCTAGCCCATCCGGTCCCGGGGTCTTGTTGGGAGGTAAATTTAGTTATAGCGTCACTTATTTTTTTCTGCTGTTATGGGGGCTCGTAAAGTGTCGTCCTCCTCAGTGATTTTGGGGGAGGGGGAGTTTTCACATGTAATCTATTTGTGCGTGTAGGAGGTCCTACTGTTTCAGAAGTCCCTGATGAAACCTCTCCATTATTTCCAGTTTCCCCTCCTCTGATGTACATAGTTCGCCATTTTCGTGTTTTAAGCTGTGCAATGTAATTTTTGGGATCTTTGTTTACGTAATTTGGCTGCTAAGAATCTGTTTGCTTTCCCCCTTGAACCTAATATGTATGTTTGGTGTATAGTAAGGACTGTGCCATGTGGTCAGCTACAAGTGTTTCCAACTGAGCCCTTGCTTTCCGGAGTGCTCTCAGCAGTTTTTGCGTTTGCCTGGCCTTGTGTAGTGTTTCAGCCTTCTGTAGCATTGACAAACGTTTCTTCTTAATGAGCCCCCTTTCCCGCCTGTATGCTGTGGTCTGCGATATGAATTCCCCCCGGACTACCGCATTCCCTGCATCCCAGATTATATCCCAGTCTGTTTCGCCATTGTCATTTTCTTGAAAGTAGTTATTTAGTACCTTCTCCATATGTGCCCTAAGTGTGATGTCTCTCAGTACAGTATCAATTCATTCAGCCTCCAGTTCTTACAGATTTTATCGTGTCTTTTAACATCACAACTTGCACTAGGACTGGAACATGATCAAAGGGATATTTAACTCCTATTTCTACTTTTCACACCTGGGGAATCAATGTGGCCGAGACCAAAATCATATTGATTCTTGAGTGTACCCTTTGTGAGCTGCAGAGTAGTGGGTGAATTCCTTCTCTTGCTCGTGGACCAATTTCCACGTTTCCACTATCCGGAAGTCCCTAAAGAGTTTCCCTAGTGGTTGCCTAGTTCTCCCGTCTGCAGCAGTGGGTGGCAGTGTTTTGTCCAGGGCAGGCCCTTCACACAATTAAAGTCTGCACCAATCACTATATGACCTTCACACCATCCCCCCAGTTTCTGTAGTATTTCCCCTAGATACAGATCATGTTTCTCGTTTGGGGCATATATTGCGATTAGTGTATATATCTGTTCCCCCAGCATGCCTTTGAGGAGCAGGTATCTGCCCTCCCTATCTCTGTGCACAGCTCGTTTCTTGAATATCACATTGGCCCCCAATAGTATAGCCACGCCCTTGGTCTTTTTCCCGCCCGAGGCATAGTATTGTCTAGGGGATGCTCTATGGGTCATCCTTCTTTCATCTGCAAGGAGTAAGTGTCTCTTGTAAAAAGGCTATCGATGCTTGCAGGTCTGTTATTCTCGCCAGGATAGAGCGGCGATTCAAGGGCAAGTTTAGGCCCTGGGCCTCATTACGACCCTGGCGGAAAGTTACCGCCAGGGCCGTGACTTTACCGCCATGGTGCTAACTACGTTAACACCATGGCGGTAAGGGGATTTACCGCCCCATTCCGACCTTGGCGGGGCGGTAAATCCCCAATCCCCATTTACCCTTCCCCATTCCCATTTTTGCCCCATAGGGCATAATGGGAGTGGGGAAGGCGTTAATTACGCCACCGTAAATTACGGTGGCGTAATTAACACCAAGTTCCCTTACCGCCATGGATTTTTACACCCGCTAGAAGCAGGTGTAAAATCCGCCATGGCGGAAAGGGAACTCGTGATTGGCGGTAAGGGGTCGGCGCAGCTAACGATGGCGCTAACCCCTTACCGCCAGGGTCGTAATGAGGCCCCCTGTGTGTTTAGGGTAATGATATTCAAGTCAGCCATACCTCTTATGCCTGGGGTTTCCCTGATATTCGCTGTGTCTCCTCCAGTTGCCTACACTTCGCCTTGTCGCAGCTTGCGGACCATACCTTGTAACTTTCCCATTTAACTGAACTTCAACTTTAACTTTCCCTCCCGTCCCCTACCCCTCGGACCAAGGTCCCTTAGAAGGTCCCACGGGCCCCTTCCAGGGCATTGGGTCTCGTATCTACCCCAACTTTCCTCTACCAGAACATTTCCATTTCCTGAATTAGGTTCCAAGATGTCCCCCTTGCCCTCCCCGTCCGCCCTTGCTTCACTCATCTCGCCATCAACTCCCCCCCCTTAACATTCCTCCTGCCTGGCCCAAACCTTGGCCCACGTTTATTGGTTAATGTCTTATGTGTGTTACTGCTTCTGGGCTTCATTTCGGACAAGGGTCTGTTAGAGTGATCTATTTGCCACGCCTCTTTTTGGTGCCATGTGACCATTCCCATTGTCTGGTTCCTTCCTCTCTATGATTTTGATTTGTCCCCTTCTCCGAGCGAGGGTCTTTCTCCTCTAACTGTAACAGGGTCAGTCCTTCCTCATAAGTGGTGATACACTGATGTCTGCGCTCCCAGGTGAACAGCAGGCCGAAAGGGTATGCCCATTTTTAAACTATTCCTTTGGCTTTTAACGCCCTTTTGACCGGCTGCATCAGTCTCCTTTTGTGTAGAGTAGATAATGCGTTCCGTTGATAGACCATCTGTTGCTTTCTCGCTGCACGTAGTATCTCCTCCTCCTCCTTCGTAGTATAGGAGGTAATTGCTATTAGGACATCTCTGGTCCTGGCTCCAGGGTCTCCTTTCCTGGGTCCCACTCTGTGCACTCTATCTATTAGTATGTCCTCCGGTTGTGTACTGGATAGCAGGCTGCTAAAGCAATGCTGCATTGTTTCTTTCAAGGCTTTATCCTCCATTGTTTCAGCCAGGCCTTTAACCCTGATGTTGGATCTACGGGATCTGTTTGCGAGGTCTTCTCCCTGGAGTTCTAGATTGTGTCACCCTGGCCACCTGCTGAAGAAGTGCACTGTTCTGTTTCGAGTCTTCCGCGATCTCCGAAAGCCCCGCTTCTGCAGTGTCCACTCTGCCCCCTACTTCTGTGATGACCTTCCTGACCTCATGTAGGGAGGTCCGCAGTTCTTCCCTTATTTTGCCCAGTTGGTCTTGGAGGGCTTTCCCTGTTGTCTGTTTCCTCTGTCACAACCTCACTCTGCTGTTCTTCCGGATGATGCCGTTTCCAGCAGTGCTCCAGCTGCCCCTTCCGTATTTTGGATGTGCTCTTAGCGGGGTGTTCTTGGGTTTGGCACCTGGCATCTGTATCCTGCCTGGGGCTCACTAAGCAAGTGGGCAGGCAAGGCGGAGAGTGCCTCTTGAATAGTTCAATGTGTCCCAAGGGTACATTGTTTTATTGCCCCTATGTGCCCGTCGTTCACTGGCCCCACACTGCCCTAATTTTGGGGGGGTGCTGTTATATCAGGATGTCTGCTCCTTCCAGGATCATTGCTTTTGATCTTGGAGTATTATGCACCTTAATTTGTCTTTTATTGAGTGATTCAGTTGTGTGTTAGCCCTGTTTCATCCACTAACCTGCTGCCTCATAGTGTGTTGTCCTCTGGTATCCAAAGCTTCTCCTCTCCCCTTTTACTTTGCTTCCAGTGTGCTCACTGCTCTGTGTGGTATCAGCGCAATGTCCCTACAAAAATGTCAGTTGCTGGTGTCCAGCGGTGCCGGGCTTCCACCCCGTCTGCACGCTTTCATCCTTCTGCTTTAATCTGTTCCATCGTGTCTTTTTGGTGTTATTTCCTTGTCGGGCCTGGCGCCCCTTGCAGCTTCCTCTGTGCTTCCTCCACCCTGCCTTATGCTGCGTATCCTTCCTCTGGCCCATGCGCCCCTTCTCTTCCCCTCTCTGTTGTTCCCATTTGCCGGGTGTTTGGGTGCGTTGCAGCTTCCATACTGACTGTAGTGGGACCGGTGTTATATGCTATCCTGCCTCCCATGGTAGCTTGTGGGAGGCAGTGTTCGGCAATCTTCGTAGTCGCGCCCACTCGATGGCTACAGACATACATACAGCCCTAAATGAAAATCTAATGTGATAGCCCGCCCTCCTACATCTCTGTTCAGGGATTGGCCAGAGCTACCAGGTGGGCGTTGTTGTGGGCGTTGTTTCAGGGCCTTCACTCTGTCATGGGAAGCCGAATATCATACTGTATGGTATAATATATGGCGTCCCATGTTTTTTTTTAATACTGTGCAAAGTCTGGGAGCCTAGCATTCGCTCAGTTGTACATTTGCACACATATTATTATTTTAAATGGTATAATCGTATGAAAGGGTGTACTGTTACAGTAGATGGGGCGCTTAAACATTTTTTTTATGGCATAATTAACCTTTCTATATTTGATTCCAACATCAAAACACGAGCAATCACTGCAGGAGCCTCTCTTAAGGATAAAGGGGGAGGTAGGGCTCAGTTAGTCACACAACTCTGTCATAATGCAAGGGGGGGGGCACGGTAGGGTCTCCCTTCAGCATGTTATTGGGAAGGGCAGTCACCAGTATTTTACGTAATCTTTGTTAAGCTCCCTGTTCACCCCCGGCTTGGTAAACTGTGCACACTATCACACACTGCTGCAAGTGACTGGTATGGGCTGAGCTATGTCATGGATACAACACCTTTGGGTTAATGAGGCTCCAGCCCCCTACCTGAAATTTTGGGCCGTTTGTATGGGGATGAAATGCAGACTAGTGAGAGTCTGTGTAATTCCTTTCCTTTTTTCCTCAGCAGTGCTGTTCTTCGGCATGCATTCAGCCATCACACACTACAATGGGACATTTCCAACCAAAAGATCCCCTTCCCCTTATAGCTACAACTATCAATTCTGTGTCTGCATCCAAGACGGATCTATGTGATTACTGTGCCCCAATTACTATGACCCCCTAAATGTTGACTTTTTTATTTCAACCCCATTTTCACCCCATATATATGCAGGGAGAGACACAAGCAGTCCCCCTACATGTATTATGGTAATTTGCATCCCTTGTCTCCCTGGGGTTAACTCACAATGACACAAGTGGTCATCCTGTTTTACATTAAATCTGGTCCCTACCAATGTATCGGCACCACCTATCTCCTCCCTTGACACCCCCATACCTTTTCATTGTGGGGGTGCATGATATAATGGCCTGAACGCACCTATGATAATTCTCATACCTTGTTTTTCTGGGGTTAATGCACACTGACACAGGTGGTCATCCGGTTTTATGTTTACTCTGGTCACAAATGATGTAGAGGCACCACCTAGCCCTTCCCTGGATACCTCCATACCCTTTGATTGTGGGGGTGCAAGATATCATGGCCTGAATGCACTTATGGTAATTTCGCATCCCCTGCCTCCCTGGGGTTAACTCACACTAACGCAAGTGGTCATCCTGTTTCATGTTTAATATGGTCCCAACTGAAGTAGATGTGCCATCTAGCCCCTCCCTGGACACCCCATACTTTTTTGATCGTGGGGGGTTCAAGATAGCATGGCCTGATTGCACCTATGGTTATTTGCATCCCCTATGTCTCTTGGGGTAATTCACACTAAGACAAGTGGTCATCCTGTTTTAAGTATAATCTGGTCCCCAACCAATGTAGATGCACCATCTAACCTCTCCCTGGACACCCCCATACCTTTTGATTGTGGGGGTTGCAAGATGTAATGGCCTGAATGCACCTATAGTAATTTGCACCCCCTACCTCCCTGGGGTTAACTCACACACGTGCACGTGGTCATCCTGTTTTATGTTTAATCTGATCCCAACCAATGTAGATGCACAATCTAACCCCTCCCTGGACATCCCCATACCTTTTGATTTTGGGGGTGCAAGATATCATCGTCTGAGTACACCTATGGTAATTCGCATCCTCTGCCTTCCTGTGGTTAATTTACACTAACGCAAGTGGTCATCCTGTTTCATGTTTAATATGGTCCCAACTGAAGTAGATGTGCCATCTAGCCCCTCCCTGGACACCCCATACTTTTTTGATCGTGGGGGGTTCAAGATAGCATGGCCTGAATGCACCTATGGTAATTTGCATCCCCTATTTCTCTTGGGGTAATTCACACTAGCGCAAGTGGTCATCCTGTTTTATGTTTACTCTGGTCCTAACCAATGTAGAGGCATCACCTAGCCCCTCCCTGGACACCCCCATACCTTTTGATTGTGGCGGGTGCAAGATGTCATGGCCTGAATGCACCTAAGGTAATTCGCATCCCCTACCTCCCTGAGGTTAACTCACACTGACGCAAGTGGTCATCCTGTTTTATGTTTAATCTGGTCCCAACCAATGTAGATGCACCATCTAACCCCTCCCTAGACGCCCGGATACCTTTGGATAGTGGGGGTGCAAGATATCATGGCCCGAACACACCTATTGCAAATTTAATTCCATCGGCCGCTCCCCACAGGAAACCCTGTGATCTTCCGGCTAATGGCGGACGATGCCCGATCGTCCGAAACTCTGGAAACAAACTAGTTCGGATCTTTTTCAACCATCCACACCGCTACCACGTGAGCATATGGCTCTTTAGTAACGTGCATGCAATGGATGGGGTTGCCGAATAATTCTGAGTCCAAATAATGGAACCAACTCGGGAAGATGGCAAAGGTACTGTTTTATTAACAATTATCCAAAACAGGGAGGTTACAACGGACATCAACGGACGTGCGCTCAGGCTCTTGACAATATTCTCATAAAAACATCCTTATATGCAAAGAATACGTGAGACGTGATGTCATACTGCATGGCAAATAATAGGAAACCTATCAAAGGCTGTGATAGGCTTATGGGGAACAACTAAGTATACATTGCATAGGGACTAGGATTGTGATTTGCTGCCCACTGTCAGGTGGACAACTTATGCCTACCTCTTAAAACTTGTAAAGTACACAGTTTATCATTGGTCTTCAAGCTGTATGGCCCTCTACGATTGGTTGGCACGCTCGTGCCATGCCTGGAACATTCGGTTCACTTGGCAGCACGTAAACTCAAACCCAGGTGCCAGGAGGTGGACTGGACATTACCTCCCCACCCTGTTAGCCCAGTATCTCATCAACCATGGCTTCTGCCATGAAGTTTGTTTTAGAAATTGGCCTTGCAAAGTCTCCTTGTCTGTGGGAATATATGGAAGTGCAGGCTCTCACTATCGTTGTTCTAGGACTCCAAGCTGAACTCTATTTCCATCCTAGGCTCACGTGACAGGAGACCATGAATTGGCCCATTTTGCAGCAGCCAACATGACCTCTGACCCTTTCAGTACAACTCACACAAATGCAACTGATGTATGTGTTGTTATTGTGTTACATACTATTATGTCTGTGACACTAAATCATAGATATGTACTGCAAATCATTTAAAATTCCAATCTGAAGCATATGTGATTGTGCACTTCTAACAGGCAGGGGGCCTGGGTAATTGGTGTGCAGGCCAATGGTGGTATGTGGGTGGGAGCATATGTATTCTGTCTTTGCATCAGGTGGTGTGGGTTTTCTTGTATTTGTGCTTCTTTTTGTCACTTGTGTGGTGCATTCTGGTACATGTAGTGATTTTCGTATTGGTGTACGGAATGGATGTTACGCATGCACTGGATCATTTTCTTCAATTGACACACCTGTCAAGCCCTTGCACTCACGCAAGCAATTACTGTGTTGCACCTTGATTTCCCCCTCTACACTTGCACGTTGAATGCACTCACTAGCAATAGTAGGTTAGTCTCTCCTTACCTTTTTTATCATTACTTGTTGTACTATTGTAGCAATTATTGATCCTTGCTCTAATTCATGGTCTACCTTCCCCCTTACCCACCCTGTCTGCCCTCTGTGCGCTTTCAGGGTGTTTTGCTAATTGCATGAGCGCAGAATAGTTGAACAACAAATAAAGGAATGCATACACTGCGCACAGCCACTGCTGATTTGTGTTATACGTGCCCATAATTCAACAGTGCACATGCCCTTGTAATTACATTCACCCAGCAGCCAGTTACGCAGTCCACTGTGACGTGCCATGTACCCAGGCAGTGTGGAGTTGCGCAGCACTATGGAGTCGTGGGTTGAACCAGGAAATCTGGTACAGCACTGGGTGATGAGGTGGCGGGCATCACACGCCATCTGCATGTTCAGTGAGTGATAGTTTTCTGTTCCGGTAGATTGCCTCCACAGCATGCCTGGCCACCAGCTCCACATGTGTTCCGTCCAATACACCTATGATATAATATGGGATTTATAACGCGCCTATACACAAGTGTTTCAAGGCGCGATGAGGCAAGGGAGGGGAAACAAAGGGAAGACAAAGACAACGGTCTTACTAGGCCAGGTGACATTGAGATCGCGCAAGTGAAGGGGAGGGGGGAAAGAGAAAAGTGCGGGGGAGGAGGTGGCTGTGCAATACATAGGATCAACAGTAAAAAATAAATTAAATAAAACCAATAGGTAAAAGTGCATCCAGCTTTTGGCAAGTGCAGGGGTAAGTGCAGATATCAAGTGTCAAGAGCTGGTAGGGGACTGTAGGGATACTGAAACAGCCCCCCAAGTGCAGGGGTTGCCCAGGAGGCAGTGCAGGTGTGCAACTGGCAGGGGAGGGGACATGGGCCCAAGATCAGAGGGTAGCCATGTGACCAATGCAGTTTCAGACAGGAGTTCAGCAGGGTAAAGGGGGAGAGAAGAAGCAAAGAGGAAGGTCTTGAGGTGCTTCCGGAACCGGAGATCGTTTTCCTCAAGTTTCAGGGAGGCTGTTCCAGAGGGAGACCCCAGCCGAAGAAAGAGATCTACCACAAACTCGTTGCTTGGAGAAGCGACTGACCCTGAGGGAGTTCGAGGCGGATGAGAGAAGAGCTCGACAAGGAAGATATTTAGGAAGAGAGAGTTGAAGGTATTGAGGCCCCAAGCCTCAGAAAGCCTTGTGGACAATGCAGAGGGTTTTCAACTTAATCCTCGCAGCCACTGGGAGCCATTGCAGAGATTTCAGTCCTGGAGAGATACGATCCCTGGGCTTGAGGCCAAAGACAAGAAAGAGGCAGTAGTGCAGCCTAGAGAGAACCAGAGCTCTAGAGACAGTGAACTTCTGGAGGAAGGAGAGGAAAGGAAGAATACCTCTGAGGAGGTGCAGCTGGTAGTGTGACTTCTTAGAGATGTCAGAGATGTCAGTAGAGAAGGAGAGTGTGGAGTCGAAGATGACCCTGAGGTTTTTAGCCTCACAGGTGGGAGCAGAAAGAAGGCAAAGAGGGTGGCCAGAGAGCGTAAAGGAGGGAGCAGGTGTGCCGATCAGGAGAATCTCTGTTTTACTGGCATTAAGGCAGATGTTGTTGGCGATGCACCACACCTGGATAGCGGACAGACAGTCAGAGATGAGAGAGGGAGAAGAGGTGGCAGAAGGGAGCCTGAAATAAGTGTCATCCGCATAGCACTGAAAGTTGGGGGAGAGAGCAGCAATGCGGTGGGAAAGAAGTGGCAGGTATTAATTGAACAGCCAGGGAGAGAGGTTAGACCCCTGGGGAACACCACAGGTAGAGATGGAGGAGAGCAAGGATCCAAGTTAGACCTGGGAGTGTCGATCGGAGAGGAAAGAGGTCAGCCAAGCCAGGGCCTGATCAGTGATACCCAGGTTATCACGGAGACGGTTGAGTAGGATGGCATGGTTGACCATGTGAAAGGCAGAAGAGAGATCCAGTCATGCCTGCAAGGGCATGGAAGGCAATTTTAGTGGCATTGACCTGGTCAGCAGTCCTGGGTAGGATGATGTGGTCTCCAACGTGACGCAGGAGTGCATCGATGACCTGAAACAGGACACACGAAAAACAGGGTTGCAATATCCCATGCAGTTCACCCACAGTCTGTTGGTATGTGCCCGTGGCTATGAAGTGTAGTACAGACACTACCTTGAGCAAGTGGGGGTTATGGCTGTACGGATATGGATCAGGCTGACCAAGTCGTCATGGATCAGGTTCGCTATGGAAGTGATGTGTCCTTGTCTAGCCGGTAGAGGGTGTGGATCTGGCTTTGGCTCAGGTTGAAAGGTGTGGCCCTTGTGCATGGAATTGGTGGCTGCTTCAGGTTCCTGCAGCGTATTTCATTCCCTTCACAGGGGGTTATTCCAAGGAGCGCAGTCCAACTCTTGCCACCAACAGATTGTGGTTGCTGCAGTCCAGTGGTAGGTGCACAAAACACAAGAGTTCCCAGCAAGTAAATCTGGAGAAAAGCGCTTGGGTTCTACTAGGGACTCTGTTTTTGTTAAAAACTCCTTCTCCATTTGGCACAGGCTTGAAAAGTCTGCGTGTGCAGAATTTCATTTGGATCACCCTGGTCTTGGTTAACTAATAAGCCCAATGTATGCGGTTCTTGCAGGTTCTCAATGTTCTCAAAAGCAAAGAAAGTAGTTATCTTTGCATACAACGCCGTCACAGTTCGTCCGATAGGTGTCCTGGGCCCTTAAGCATCCTCGGGGCCCTGAACTCCCACAGCAGTCTGCCAAGCTCCTGTCTCTCCACAGCACTTGCATCTGCACACGGGGTTCACACTCCTGCGGCCCCAGTCCGTGTAGCACTCAGCATGCCTAGCACTTCATTGGTGGCTCACTCATGAGCTCGGATTCCCCAGCACTTAAATCCCTTTTCCCTCTTCCTTGCTGCACTTGCACTTTCTGAATACTCACAATGCAAAGTAGCTTTGTTCTTTCTACCTCCCCCCTGCTCTTAAATACTGTGTTTTCTATTGTATTTCCCACCCTTGCTCCCTCCCTGCCCTGTGGGCGTTTTGAAACAGTATGTTCTTATTGTATAAACACCTAACAGTCAAAAAATAAATACATCACTGTCACAGTGACAGTTAATGAGGCAAGTCTCTTAGCACGGGTAAGAAAAGCCTGTTTGGCTGCCATGGCGTTACTCAGCAATTTTGGAGTCGATACTGTAAGGGGTGTGGAAAACTTGGTCTTCCCCCAGTTCCCGGGGGATTTTCTTTGCAGGTGGCATGAGAAGGGCCATCACTGTTGGATCCCGACCCTGGGGGTGGACGAGCAAGGGAGGATCACCTGGGCGGAGGGTCCTTTGGGATTGGGGAGGGATTCCCTGAGGGGCGAGACATGGTGCACCCTTTATTGCACTGGCCCCCTAACCGACATTCCCTGCTATTACATGACCGCAGACTTTTCCCTTTGACAAAACTCCCCGCTCTGCTAGAACACAGCAAAAACCAACCAAGGCACTTTTTAATTTCTATCCATGTCCCATTAAGGAGGACAGGCAAGGTCAGGCACTGAATACAGAACAAGCACACATGAGAACTGTTAGCATACCACAGGTGTATAAAAAGAGTGAGCCAAAGAAACCAAATGAGTGAGCTGGGGCCTGAGCTACAGGAGTCTGAGTACGAGAGCACAGACGAACTGGGATGCCCAGAGAACCTGAGACCTGCTGAGAGAGAACTGAGGGCCGATACGCTGGGAGCCTATGGTGTAAAAGGGCTAACTAAAGCATGGCGAGGAAGCCGGATCTTCAAGGAGCCAGGAGGGGAGTGAGTGCAACGCTGTTCTCCAGAGTGAAGTCTGTGATGGGTGTTCGTTTTCTTGGGCCAGCTAGGCCATCTGGGCCTGAGGAATACTGGGCGTTGTCAAAAGGCTCTGATACCCCAATACACCAACCTGTTGTGAACTAAAAAAAAGTCTTGTGAATTAATGAGAAGTAGCAGACTTCCTGAGGAGAGGTGACACAGAGGAATTGTTGCCTAAATGAACTTTGAACTTTTGCGACCAGAACTGTTTTAACTTTGTAAAAGGAACTTCATGCAGTGCTTTTGAAAGCCAAGGGGTGCATGCTGAATCCCAAGTGGCTCAAGACCTGGGGAAGGGAGCTTTGGACCAGCTCCACTACTATCTTGACCTTTACTTTGAAGCACCCTTTTTATTTAGTCCAATCCCATGCACATTATTGTATTAAAGAGTGTGAGGGCAAGCATAGGTTTAACACAGACACTTTTTGTTTTGACTAACTTGACTGACTTTGGACTTACATTTTAGTTGATGGTCGAGACTACTCCCATTATAGACGTAGGGCTAGTAAGCAGTCTCCAAACCCCTTTCTTTACAAAATAAATGTTTTCATAAACTTGAATCTTTGTGTCTGTGTTTCTCTCATGATACCATGCCTGTCTCACAGAGGTCAGAAATGAAAACCAGGCACAACGTTTCTTTTTTAAAACAATTTTAATAAATGTTTCCAAACAAAATAACATACAGACTTTATTAATAGCTTCCGATGATACGTCACATTGTTGTCTGTTCAACCACCCCACACCCTTCCTCCCTCCCCTCCGCCTATTACACTTGCAATGTCTGTCAAGGTATATAGTTGCTTGCTTGAACTTCTCTCCATATCTCTATTACCCCCTTTGTGTGTTGGTGCGGGTGTCTGAGTCTGAGTGTCTTCCTGTGCAGAGGGCATCAATTGCTTTATCATATGTTTCCAGGCCGTTAAGTCCCTGTTCTGCTCTTCCTGACCCTGACGTGGACGCCTCTTGCCACACCGTTGTTTCTGCCAGTGACCATTTCAGGAGGTCCCTCAACCACAAATGTATGACTGGGCCGCTGTGTGCTTTCCACCCTATTGCAATTCTATGCTTCGCCAAGATGTACGCTAGATCTCTCAATTTGCTGACGTGTCTTGCCTGCTTTGGTCTCTGAAACATACCTAGCAGGCACACCTCTGGGGAAACCGAGTCCGACGATAAGCCAATCCTGGTTAAGGTCTGGGCCACTTCATCCCAAAATCAGCATCTTTCCTCAGGCCCAGAACATATGTACCAGATCTGCATTGGTCAGGCCACATTTCAGACAAGTTTGTTCTGTTGCCTTACTAAATTTTTCGATTTCCTTCGGAGTTAAATAGGTTCTGTGTGTAACATATAATTGGATCAACTGTAGTTTCGCATTTCTGGATACTTTCTTATGATACCTCATGGTTCTATTCCAGGCTGCGTCTGACAGTGGCTCTTGCAAGTCTGCTTCCCAGCCCTGCCTAATCTGTATCGAAACCAGACACACAGTTGTCATGTTTTTGGTTAAAGAATTGTATTTAAAGGAAAATGGGTTGGGAAAATGCCTCTCTGGCCCTATTCTGAAGAGGATTATCCCTACCTAAAGACCACAAACTGTCTGTGTCAAGGTGTCAGAAACTAAAAAGCTGTCCTTGTTCCCAAAACGTCCTATCCTGACTCTCACACTATAAACAAAATAACTAAGTGAGAAAGGAAATGTCTTCAACCTGATATTGGCAAAAAGAGTTAATGAATGAAAATTAAAATGGCGCCATCAAAAATGTTCTCCAAGGTGAAAAGAACTTTGATCCAGAAGGTGGTTTCCTTCCCCTGGATTCTTAAATGGGATGGCAATGTCTCTTTACTGATAGTTCCTTTGTGTCTTTCCTTGATTAACAATACTCCTGTTGGGCAAGAAGTTCTGTAACCGACTTTCTTTAACACAAGGTTCTAATTTGTCTAACAAACACTGCCCTTCTTTAGCATTTCTTGTAGCTTTGCAAATCTCCTGGTATGCTCCCCTGCCAGGACTCTTCATGCACTTCCAACTGTCTGGTATACTCCCCTGCCAGGACTCTTGTGTTTCAATTGCCTGGTATCCTTCCCTTGCCAGGATTTCTTAAGTGTTTTTCAGGTGCCTGGTTTGCTTCTCTTGCCAGGACTTCTAATGTGTTTCCAAGTGCCTAGTATCCTTTTCTTGCCAGAACCTCTTATGGGATCTAGTGATAATTGCAGCGTGGCAAATTTCGAATACGAAAAATCTAAATTCGAAAACTGCATGTCACAATAACCACATAGATCGCCCTTGCCAGCATTCCCTCTACCCACCACCCATAAAACCCTATGTAAGGTGGGAATCACTTACCTTTTTTACTTACCTGCGTCCGTTTCTTCCATCTGCGTGAGTTCCGCCTCCCCATTGTGGGGCGGAACTTCTGCTGCAGAGTTTTACTTTGATTTTCCTCTGCTTTCCTTGTTAGGGAAGCGGGGGACACCCCCGCAATCCCCTGTCCCCTTGTTCGACATTATGGGAATTTGTTATCTTCCCCATCCCAAATGTGCCTTAACCACGCATTCAGCATTTCTTTCAGTATTTTTTGCCAAAAGGTTTTTATGTGTTTTTACAGTTCCTCTGTATCACCAAAACTGCATATATCGTTCTTGGCTCGGTATATCTGTCTGCTTCAATGTTCATTCAAACTTTGCCCTACACTTGCATCTCATGCATTCGTATCTTATTGGGGTTTGGATCTGTACTTTGCCTTTTCTGCTTTCAAACAATCTTCTTGTGGTTTCTGTATTGGCAATATCATAACAATCAAATTGTCGTTGGTGCGGTCGCCGGAATGCCTTAAGGTCCCCACTTGCTTTGTGCTGACTCACCGGTTCTCTATGGCATCTCTGGTCTTGTTCAGGCTTCTGCTGGTTCTCTGCAGCGTCTCCGGTCTTGTTAGATTTTTCTGCGTCGTGGCTCCCCCACTTGCTTCCGACTCTGGGCTGTGCAGACATCCTTCCGGCTTCCTTCACAGCTCCACTGTCACACACCTGCTTCCCTTCAGGTCCCAGTACGGAGCATGCTGCCTCTTTGAGCAACCAAGCACCCAGGAACTCTCTTGCGTCGCCGCAGCACATCCTGCTCGTGAACTGCGTCCCTCATTCTGTCCTAGTGGACAACACTGCTCCGCCACACCAGTTCGTGTTGTTAGGGAGAATTCTCTCTTTAGGCTGAATTTCCTAACCTAGTGAGTCCCCCAGCAGCTTTGCTGGATTTCTGGAGTTTGTTTTTTCCCCCTGCCAAGAGTGAGACTCTTTTCCTGCCACTCTTGGACATGATTTATGGTATTCCTTTGACTGGTAATGTGTTTTATGGGCTATGGGGTCCTTTACTCCATAGGGTCTCATGCGTTTTTCCTATGTGTGTCACACAGCACCCTCCGTGCAGTAACACAAGGGTATCATAGTGACACCCCACCATAGACTCCATACCCTGGGACTGACTACTGTCTCCCAGGGCATGTAAAGTCACCATTGGCTTTACTAGTCCCAAATTATTAACAGCAACCAGTACAAACCATCATATTGTGGACGTACTGGTCGGGGCAATTCGATTGCCCTGTGGTCTGTTAGTCGAGGGGGCACGTCTCCGTCCCCCCTGATCGAGTTTTGGCTGGTGGCAGTGGAAACTACTTTTTATATTCAACCGCAAATATTTTCCTATGGGATTTTCCCATTGTTCGAGGCTACCAACTTTAATTATTTAATTCTCATAGCCTCGAACATACCGCTGGTTTATTTAATTAATATAAATTCTCTGGTTGGTATTTTTTGCCAAGACTCGATTCTAAAATGGCGTTTGTCTTCTCTTCTGTGACTCCAAACCAAGTCGAGCCCTTTGTTCCACTTTTTGGCAGGCTTCTCCAAAGAAGCCTCCAAAAGTGGTGCCATTCTGTCTGGGTACTACAGGGAGTGTGGGAGGGGGTTTAGGCACCCTGGACTGAGTTACCTTGGTAACTCAAGTTGCACTCTTGTGTGATTGGCCCAAAGGTGAGCTGGCCGGCTCACCACTTAGCATGTTTGAGTGACAGCTAGGCTGAGCGAATGGGGGTATGCTGCATAAAAGCAGGGCTTTGGGGACTGGAACTTCAGAAGTCGCCACAGGACCTGAGAATCTGACGAGGGAGAAGCTGAGCCAACCTACCACCACGACACCACCAGTGGAGCCCTGCGGAACCGACTCGCCACTTCCCGACGACAGAGAAGATCTCCCGGCTGGAGAGGCTTCTTCCCCTGACTGGTGGGCACAACCAAATTACCTTTCTTTCTTCGCACCCCAGCCCGGTTTGTGGTCGAACTGACCGTGCCAAGCACCCCGGCGGCCAGATAGCCACTCACCACTGAACCGCGAATCACCGGACCGCTCCTTGTACCTGAGAAACTCTGCGTCTGGTTTCTTCTCTGGCAGTGCAACAGACTCCTGTCTTCCTCCCCGACGAGAGCCTCTCTTCCCCCGGACGAAGCACCGACTTGCATCCGCTGCCAGGAACAACTGCCCCCGCTGGAGCGTTCTCACCATTTTAAGGTACCGTGTCCGTCAGGCCTCCCTTTCTAAAGATTGCAACAAGGTAATAATAACTCCTTAACCTTCTGGACTGGTCTGGCCGACTCGACCCTCTAACTGGTCCCTTTCTCTGACCCAACACCTTTTTGAACCATTACAAGACGTTTTGTGCACTGCAACCATGTGACCTTGGACACATTTCGTTTTGATCCTCTTAAAGCGGATCCGGCCTACTGACTCTGAATTCACGGTTTTACTTTGCCTTCCTCTATTGTTATGTTCTTATAAAAGTGTTGGGATTTGTTTCAATTTGTTCTCTGCTTTTCTCTCCCTTTTTAAAACGAACTATTAGAGTGCCATCTACGTTAAGCGCTCACCGCTGTCTGACAATAAGTGGGGCTTTACTTAAGACTTGTCTAATGTTCTTGTAAGGGAGTGTATTTTGAGGGGATTGGGTCCTCCGACGTATTCCAGATCTATGACATGTAATCACCACAGCTGTGCTGCTTCGGAAACTTTTTTCGGCGTCTGCGTCCTGCGTCGATGCGCCGTCGTCGAGGACCTCCTCCGACGTCATCCGATGTGATAAGTAGGACGCACGATGCCCGTAGCCTCAGTTCCGTTTTTTCCGCGAACATGTTGCTTCGTGATTCTCGGTTCACGCCTCGAATCTTTGGAGTTCTGTTCTTCTCGGTTCTTCGAACCTGTTAGTTTTGTGACAATCCTTCGTGTGAAGATGTCTTCTACTTCGTCTTCGACCCTGCGTCCGGGTTTCAAGAAGTGCGGGGAGTGTGGGTCTAAGATGTCGGTGACGGACTCGCACGACGCCTGCCTCTGGTGCCTCGGGGAGGCCCACGACACGGATGACTGTATCAACTGCCAGTCGCTCACGTCCAAAGCCTTACGCGAACGTAAGAAAAAGTTGTCGGTAGGTCGGGTGTCCAAGCCCCGGAAGTTGAAATCTGCGGGGCTTTCGACGGATGATTCGAGGGGTGACTCTCCGTGTCATCGTCGGAAGTCTCGTGGGTCTCCTTATAGGAGTCGGTCTCGCCACTCCTCAGCCTCTTCAAGGCATTCTCGGAAGCGCGGACACCGGTCGTCTTCCAGGTCCTCTTCGGAGGACTCTGCCCGGCACGTCGCTTACCCCACCAGCCGTGCGACGCCGGAGGAATGGGCTTCCTTCGGGAAGAAAATGCTGGCGATTCTTGTGTCGCAGGGTACTAAGCCGTCCGCGCCCCCGAGTGGGGTCGGTCTTGAGAGGTCGAGAGACACCGCTCGCAAGAGTGGTCGGCACGAGTCACGGGAGAGGTCCCGTTCGGACAAGGAGACTCGTTCTCGACGTACCCATTCCAGGTCCCGGTCCTCGATGCGTTAGAGACCGTGTGCACCTGTGAGGTCTTCGAGGAAGACATCGAAGTCTGAGGCGTTGAGGGCGTCGACAGGCTTTCTCGAGGCTCCGGCTCTGAGGAAGTCGTCGAAGCCGTCGACGCTCAGGTCGTCGAGGGACACGTTCCGGGCTCCGGCCTCGAGGGCTGTGTCGACGCCGCCGATGCTGGAGGCGCTGCATCTGACGCCGATTTCCTCGACGCCGATCCTCTCGGCGCCGATGCCGGTTCTCTCGATGCTGGCGCTGATTCGCTCGACGCCTTTCGTGTCGGAGGTACCCTGTGGCACGGGTGAACCCCCTAGGAAGGCTCTGGTTAAGAGCAAGCACTCTCGGGTGCCTTCTTTTCGCCACCTGGACTATATTTCAGAGGCGGATGAGGATTCTGATGGCCTGGCTCCTAGTCAGGTTCCAGATGAAATTGTCTCGGGCCATAGTCAGTTTGACGATTTGAGACAGTCACTGCATGATGCCAGTGGACTGGACACCTCTCCGGAGGTGGAGTTTTGTAGGCCTGAGCCTGGCTCTCATGCCGATTCCTCGTATCGGCGCCTTATAGATAGGGTTTCTGAGTACCTGGGATGGTCTGCTCCCCCAGGGGAGTTTGTGCAGGATGATCTGACGGACATCCTTGATGTTGGTCCCCCAACTGATCCGGTACTGCCGTTCCATATGGCTTTACAGAGAAGGGTGGCGGCGGCTTGGTCTGCTCTGGAGAGTCTCCCGGCGGTGGGCAGATCCTTGTCGCGAAAATACCGTCCAGCCAGTAGCGACCCCTGCTACTTGACCAGGCACCCCACTCCGGAGAGTTTGGTGGTGCAGGCGGCCACGGCCCCGGCAAAGCAGGCGTCGTACCCTACCATCCCTCCTGATAGGGACGACAAACGTTTTGATGGCTGGGCGAAGAAAGTGTTTTCTTCTGGTGGTATGGTGCTTCAGGCGGCCAACTCCATTTGTGCCTTGTCTCGTTTCACACACACTCTGTGGAACTGTGTTGCGTTAAAGGCTGAACATATTCCCGAAGGGGACGAACGGGATGGTTTCCTTGCTATGGTCCATGTGTGAGTCCGTTCAGTCGGATTTGGACTTAGCTGAATGCGTCGGTAGGTCCATGGCGGCGAGCACCGTGATACGCAGGTTTGCGTGGTTGCGGAAGTCAGGGTTTGCTCCTGATGTGCAGTCTCGGCTCCTCAACATGCCCTTTGACAGTGAACACGTTTTTGGCAGCAAGGCTGACGAGAGCCTTGAGAGGTTGCAGACCTCGAAAGCTGCAGCGAAGTCGTTGGGCGCTGCAGTTCGCCACCCTCCGCCTTTTCGTCCTAGGGGACAGCAGTGGAGGGGTGGTTCCTTTCGCTATTACTCGTCCTTCAGTAAAGCGAGAGGAGCTGGCAGTCAAAGAGGCCAACGCAGGGGTACCAGAGGTGGACGACAGGGTACCCGTGGTGCCAAGGCCGCTCGGGCAGTTGCCTCTTTGCCCTCAGGTAATGCCACGGCCGCTCCCACTCAGTCGTGAGGCCATGTCCCATGGTTCGCCGGTTGGGGGAAGGCTGGCGCAGCATCTTGTAGAGTGGCAAGCCATTACTTCAGATGTGTGGGTTCTGGAGATCATAACCCACGGCTACTGTCTTCCCTTTCGGCACAGGCCTCGCGACAATCCACCGGGGAACCTCTCTTTGCAGAGTCCGGATCCGCTCCTTGTGCAGGAAATTCAAGCCCTGCTGGAGAAAGGCGCCATAGAACTGGTGCCTGTAGCGGAGAGGAACAAGGGATGGTATTCCCCTTATTTTTTGATTTCGAAGAAAGACGGGGGATTGAGACCCATCATGGACTTGCGCGGTTTGAACAAACTCCTCAGGAAGGACAAGTTCAAGATGGTTACTCTCTCTCAAGTCCTCCAGGCCCTTCAGCTTCAGGACTGGTTGGTGTCACTCGACCTCAAGGATGCTAACTTCCATGTGCCGATCCATCCCAAGCACAAGAAGTACCTGAGGTTCGCGGTTGGCGACACGCACTTTCAGTTTCGAGTCCTGCCGTTCGGATTGACCTCCGCCCCGAGGGTTTTCACCAAGCTTGTGGTGGTGGCAGCGCATCTCAGGCAAGGGGGGATTCAAGTCTACCCCTACCTGGACGATTGGTTGATCAGGGGGAGCTCTCCCGAGCAAGTCCTGGATCATCTGTCTGTCACCTGCCACTCCCTTCACAGGCTGGGCTTCTCCCTCAATTTAAAGAAGTCCCATTTGACGCCAATACAGCGGCTCCAGTACATCGGAGCAGTGCTCGACACTTCCCTGGGGCAGTGTTTTCCTCCCCAGGTGAGGGCTCTTCACATTCAGCAGATGGTGCACAAGTTTCAGCATGCCCAGACTCTCCCAGCGTTCGAGTTCTTGAGGTTGCTCGGCCTCATGGCATCCTGCATTCTTTTGGTTCCAGAGGCTCGTCTGGGGATGAGATCTTTGCAGTGGGCACTCAAGACGCAATGGTCGCAGTCCTCCGGCAGGATGTCGGACCCGGTTCAGGTGCCGCCCTCAGTCGCCCGGGATCTTCTGTGGTGGGCCGTCGAAGGCAACTTGATGAAGGGGGCTCCATTTTGTCTTCCCTGGCCGGAGGTGACGATCGTGACGGATGCATCCCTCACGGGATGGGGAGCTCACGCCAACAGGCTGACAGTCAGCGGTTGTTGGTCTCCGTCGGAGTCCAGACTCCATATCAGTCTGTTGGAGCTGAGGGCTGTCAGGCTAGCCCTGAAGGCTTTTCTGCCGACTGTGCAAGGAAAGAGTGTCCTGATCCTGACGGACAACACAGTGGCCATGCACTATCTCAACAAAAAGGGGGGGGGGGCAGGGTCACTTCCTCTGTGCAGGGAGGCGATGCAGCTCGAGTTCTGGGCCATCCAGCAGGAAGTTTCGATCTCGGCAGTTCATCTGGCCGGAGACGAAAACGTGACGGCGGACGCTCTGAGCAGGCAGAGCACGATCTCTCACGAGTGGGAGTTGGCTCAGGAGATTCTCCTGGAGATCTTCGCCCTTTGGGGGACCCCTCAAGTGGATCTCCAGTGTCAACCGGAAGTGCGAAAGGTTTTGCTTGCGGGAATTTCCTCCAAAAGGAGCCTTAGGAGATGCGTTTGTGGTGGAGTGGTGTTTCCCGCTGCTGTACGCGTTTCCTCCAGTCCCCGCCATCCCGCAAGTGCTGCGGAGGTTACGGAAGTTCGGTTCCCGGATGATCCTCATTGCTCCGGCGTGGGCTCGGAGGACGTGGTACCCGGCCCTTCTCGACTTGTCCATCTGCCCTCCACGTCGTCTTCCCTACCAAGACGATCTGCTCTCACGCGAGGGGGGGTCAGGTTCTCCATCCAGAGGTCAGATCCCTCAACCTTCACGCTTGGCTTCTGAAAGGTTGAGGTATAAGGATTGGGACCTCCCTGAAGACGTGATGGAGGTGTTGCTTTCGGCCCGAAGGCCAGCAACAAAGTCTCTGTACCGTTGGCGTAAGTTCTGCGACTGGTGCCGAGTTCAGAATTTGGATCCTTTTGCATGTAACATCCCCATGGTTCTGTCCTTTTTACTTTCTTTGGCCCACAGGGGCTTGCAAGTGGGTACTATTAAAGGTTACCTGGCGGCGCTGTCCATCTTTAAGCGCTCGTCTGAAGAGTGTTCTTACTTTAAAATCCCTTTAATTTCACAGTTTCTGAAAGGGCTCACTAATGTGTACCCTCCGTCACCTTTCCTGGTGCCCGGTTGGAATTTAAACCTCGTTCTTAAGTTTCTTATGGGTGCTCCGTTTGAGCCTTTACATTCTTGCCCTTTGAGGCTGTTAACTCTGAAAACTGTGTTTTTAGTTGCAGTTACTTCCGCTCGCAGAGTGAGTGAGTTACAGGCACTTCCAGTTAAGCCACCCTTCACTGTATTTCACAAGGACAGGGTTGTCCTTAGAGTTTGTCCTTCTTTTCTTCCGAAGGTAGTGACGGAATTTCATTTGGCCCAGAAGGTTGTTCTTCCGGCATTCTATCCTCCTCCGCATCCTGGTAAGGAAGAGGAGAGGCTCCATAGGCTTGATCCTAGGAGAGCTTTAAGCTTTTATGTTTCACGCATGTCCCGGGTCAGAGTGGATGATCAACTCTTTATTAGTTATGCTGGAAAGCATTTAAGGCAAGCTGTGACGAAACAGACTTTGTCTCGCTGGATTATTTTGGCCATCTCGGAGTGCTACCGCTTGGCGGGTAAGGACCCACCGGCTGGCTTGCGGGCCCATTCTACCAGGGGTATGGCTGCATCTACTGCCCTGCAGAGGGGTGTTCCTATTCGCAACATCTGTGATGCAGCCACCTGGGCTTCAGTACATACATTTGTACGTCACTATTCCCTCGATTCCATCCGAGCACAGGATCTGGCCTTTGGCAAGGCGGTCCTTTGCTCTGCTATTTGATTGGCTATTCTAAATTTTGATTCTAAATTCTTTCCCTCCTCCTTGCTCTGGTACTGCTTTGGGAGTCTGTCATAGATATGGAATACGTCGGAGGACCCAATCCCCTCGAACAAGTTACTTTCTTACCTGGTAACGTTCTTTCGATGGGATGGTCCGACGACGTATTCCATATCGCTCCCGCCCTGCCTTCCCCGCTGCAGAATTTCTTTGCGATTGCAGCTTACGTTCCGCAAGGCTTTGTGTCTGACTGGCAGTTGACTAGTGTCACACGTTCTGGGGGGGAAAACTACAACTGAGGCTACGGGCGTCGTGCGTCCTACTTATCACATCGGATGACGTCGGAGGAGGTCCTCGACGACGGCGCATCGACGTCATCGACGCAGGACGCAGACGCCGAAAAAAGTTTCCGAAGCAGCACAGCTGTGGTGATTACATGTCATAGATATGGAATACGTCGTCGGACCATCCCATCGAAAGAACGTTACCAGGTAAGAAAGTAACTTGTTCATCTTTTAGTGACCGTGTTTTTGAATTGCTTACTATTAGTGCCTGTGTGTTTTTCTAGATGTGGTTTTAAATAAATAATTATATCTCTTTTACACCAAGCCCTGGTCAGTGTTTACTTGTTCTATTGTGTGCTCTTGACCTTTTGTGAATACTGTGTATACTGCCTAACTCTTCTTGAGGGAAGTCTGACTGCTCAGCCACAGCTACCAAGTGAATCTGTGTGGTACAGACTGCTACCAAGTGGGTTTACTACCAAACACCTTTAGTCTTACATCTTTTGCATTGGTCCCAGAGGGAACTGCACAGGTTTCTGCCTAACAATCCCTTAGTTACTTTTTTTTTCTTACCTCTGTATTCCCCTCACCCCCGAGGGATGTAGTTAATCTGGGACACTGACCGCTTTCTGTCCTTTTGCTGGGCCGGCACTGTCCTGGATTCTCCTCTTGTGATTTTTTTTTTCCGGTTCCCGAACTGGACCATTATCCAGTGGCAAAATTGCTTTTCTTTTTACCTGGGCCGAGGGTATCAGCTCTGACTCAAAGTCTTCGATTGTATATAGACTCATCTCCATTAGATTACCTAATGAATCATTTTCCTCTTCATCTAAAATACTGGATGATTTTCTTTGCATTCGATTAGGGGTCTGTATGACCTTTTTTAACTCTTGGGCTTCTCTACCTGCTACTTTAAGGAAGACTGATTTTGTTTCCTTTATACCGTTTTGTTGGTTTCTTTTTTTCGCGTTGCCCTTTAAGACCTCAATACAGTCTTTCCACAATCCATCCTTTAAACTCCTATGGAGTTTTTGCGAGAATATGCCATATGATGGTTGCTTGCCCTCGTCTGACTCGTGTCTCGTTTTTCTGCCCAGATACTCCGGGATCATTATAACAATATCCTGGCCTGTTGCTGAAGTATAGGAGATGGTGCCATTGGTTCCTTCAAGTACCTGTTGAAACACCCTCCTCGACAATGCTGGTCCAATTACGAGCTCTCTCTCCTTTGGCATTATCGTCACTGACACCTGGTCGGTTTGTGTTTCTGCCGAAAGACAGAGTACCTTTTTAGGTACTCCTAGGAGCTTATCAGTTTGCGAGGCTGTAGTCTTAGATATTAAGTCCTCTTTATCCTGAGGTTTCTCTCCTGTAATAGCCAACACATACCCTTCCAGGTACAATAGTTTTGTATGCATTGCTGCAGTCTGTGATGTATGTATGTTTCAAGGTATCAGACAGTGTCTCCTACAGTTTTCAGAATGGTGCCAGTGCTATTGTGACTGTTGACACATGGTCATTAGATCGAGTTTCTTTGAGGGTGTTTCTTTCTGCGAGTGTACTGGAATTTCACGTATTTGTCTGTTAATCGGCGTCAGCGGCGTCATCCCAAACAATAGACTTTGCTTCCCACTTTGCCTCTTTTTTGATTTTCTCTTCCCTCACTCCTTAATTTCTTTGACTACTTGTTTGGAACACATGCTTTCAACTTCTTTTGCTCGTTTGACTCCACTCGGATCGGGTGGCTTCCATATGGTCTCACTCCACTGTTGGACTTAAATTCTGCAAGAGGGTCCCCCCCCCACCCTAGGATCTTCGCTATTAGTGATAGGTGATTCATGCAGATATTTCTCTCCCAATGCACACTGGGCCTTACATCCATCCTTGTTTTTTTGGGGGATAAGGGCCTCTAAGAGTACGGGTGCTTTTCCACTCTCCATAAGCCCCTCCTCAATTGGGACATTAATTTGTTATTTCCCAAAATGCCATCTTTGTGTTGGCGACTTCAGAAGAACATCAGCGTGGCTGCTTCCTTATATTTTATCAAGTACTGTTTTTTCTGCAACATGCTCAACTTGCAGTGTTTTGAGAACTGGGGAGGTTCCGCTCATATTTACTCCTGTGGATCGTATATCCATGTTGAAAGCTTCAGTTCCTTCAATCAATTCCGCGTCGGCGAGTTCGTTCTCCAAGACTCGTTCCTCTGCTATCAATTTTTTAATTTCTTTTAAGTTTCTGTATTTGATAATACCTTTTTGTTTCTCTGTGGAGAAGGGAATAGATTTATTTTTATAACTTTTGGGCAGCTTCAGATTAGTTACTACTTTCTTTACAGTCTGCTTCCCTGTTCTTTGTTGCGCATTAAATGTTTTATGCCCACTAGGGGAGGATTTTCTTTTGTGCAGTTTTCTGTAATCACTTTCTAATATAGATTTCTCTGTTTCTACTGGTATCCATTTTGGAGCATCAAGTGTATTCTCCGACATTTTACGGGGGATTTCTGCCAGTCTTTTCATTAGATGTTTCATCTCTTTTGTCCATTGTGCTTTCAGTTTGGTGTGCCTCAGAGAAGACTTCACCGTCGCCCGCCCCTTCCCGGACTAGCCCTGAAACAAACGGCTTCTGAGGAAATTCGAGGTCCGCTCCCACCACCCTTCGGTGGACCTCGACATTAACTGTTCGGTTTGAGTCTGAACTGGAAGCGCACAACACCTTCCACCTCCACTCAGCGGTATCCACCTCCGGCGCCCTTGTCATCAGGCTAGCACTGTTAGCAGTCAGTATGCGTGTCGGCTCCTGCTGGAGATCTCCCTATGCCCCACCGCTCATTCAGGGCGCCGGGGAGAGCCACATTTCCCCCATCCCCTCCCTCTGAATCCCAGGGACGAGACTTCCGCTCGGGGATCCATCAAGCATGGGAACGCCCCCTCTCACTGCCGCCGCTCGAAGAGGGTAAGCGTTTTGTTTTTGTTGATTTTCTGATGCCAGTAACTGTCAAAACCGGCATGTCTGGCAGCGAAGTTGTTTCTTCATTTACAAACGCTGTTCTTTCATTCAAAGCGTTTGGGGGGCAGTTTGTTGGAGTACTATGGGGAGGTATTAGTTGAACCCGTCCTCCCTTCTTCCATTCCACATCTCAAAGCCCCAGCCTTACCAACTGCACTCACTGGTGCGGTGCTAGTAACTGCTGTTGTCTTCTCACTCGTTGAGGTTCCACCGGACTCCATTATTCGGTGGCGCCCACTCCGCAGGGCACAGGAATCTTCTTCCATCACGGCCTGTGGCCCGGAGGCCAAGGACTGACAAAGACTGCAGTTCACTCAGAAGTCCACTCCACGTCCGCTCCGCAGACTAAGGCAGTATTTGAAGATTGCTTGTTGGTCCTCCCACAACCAGTACACTGCCAAAAGACTCGGACAGCCAGCAGCAAGCAAAAGGGTTACTACTAAAGACTGCGGTTCACTTAGCAGTCCACTCCGCTCTTTCAATAAAGGAGTTCTATCCACCCGTTATTCTGTAAGGAGTGCTTGGTAATCTCCCAAAAGTATGGAGCAAAGGGGACGGGACGTAAGGGTATAATAAAGTTACTCACCGTAGTGACTACCTTACCCCTAGTCCATAGTCCCCTTTCCTCCATACGCCCGCCTGCCATCTCCTCTAATAAGTATCCTCTATTATTGCTTAAATGGTCTCAGACCTGGCGATAGAAAAGGACTGAAGGGCGATGTGCGGGCGGAGCTAAGGAGGGGTGGGGTTTCGGCCACATGCGGTATCCTGCATTAAAAGAGAAGGACACATTTTCAATTTGATGCTTTTTTACAAAAGTGCTCCGTTCCCGTCCCACTGTAGGGAATGTCCCAAAAGTATGGAGGAAAGGGGACTATGGACTAGGAGTAAGGTAGGAAGGTAGAAAGAGAGATCTCTCCAACATAGGAATCAATTCAAGTCCTTAAAGATTACTATATTTTCACCAGCCTAACCCAAAGACACATTCTTAAAAGAATAGACACTTAAAGGCAAGAAGCTATAGAGTACATCAACAATCCAAGTTACCATTGTTTCTTCATCTCAATGCGCCCCTGTAGAAAAGCAGGATGGAGAGCTCCACAATAATAAAACACAGGTGAGAAGGGAATTCAGCCCTAGAGTTAGAACAGAGGGATTAAGGGAATACACATCTCATGCAGTATTATCTCAGTTTATAGATGTTATAGCATTTCTATTGTTGTCATTGTTTAAACAGAATGAGAATCCTAAAAGCTCCAAGGTATAAGGTCCACATGCTGAGAAGGCTTTACGCTCCCGAGGAGTCCAGGTAAGCGTTACAGGTGGGAGGGATGGGCGATGTCAAGTTGAGTGTTGATTGCACCCAAGTAATATGGGGGTGTACTGTTGTTACAAATTCTGTTTTGACGTTAAGAAATACATTTTTGAAAATTAGTGCAGGCTGCTCCTCGACAACATGTTATTATCCTATCCTTCGTTTGTTCCATTCAAGCTTGGGCCCTAATTTGAACCAGTTATGGCAGAATACATACTAACATTTCATTTATGTCCTTGAACATCCGTGGACTAAATCAACCTATTAAATCACACAAGGTTGTAGCGTACATTAACCGTCAGGCCCCAGAAGTGGTTATGCTCCAGGAGACGCATATCCAGGGGACACCCAATGAAGGGTTTGCTGCTGCTTGGGGGATCTCAGTGGTGTTACACCAACTATTCATCCCAATCCCGAGGAGTAATGACATTAATACACTGCTCTATTTTTTTTTTCTTCTTCAGGAAACCAAACGTAACATTGACCCACAAGGGAGGTATGTCATCCTATGGGGTGAACTGGCTGGAGTTGCAACAACCTTGGTTAATGCTTACGGTCCAAATGTCAACGACCATGACTTGTATGGTCAAGTGTTAGATAACATATCATGTTACTCCTCGGTCCACGAAGCCCACTCCAGGATCGATTATTGGCTGATCCAGACCAATCTGATGCCACAGGTGTAAATGAAAGCAAGATTCTCCCAAGAACAATTTCCGATCACTTCCCCCATCACAGTGAAATACAATTGGACGGACTGACCTCCCCTCGCCCCCTATGGTGAATGCCTCCGGCTTGTCTGGCAGACCCGGTGTTTGCCGAGACGTTACACAATGGGGTCGCAGATTTTTTTTCAAAGGAATGAGGGCCCGGTGCAACTTCACAGCACAATTTGGATAGCTTTTAAAATCTGGGTTAGAGGGGAGGTGATATTGATTTCTTCGGGTCCGCTCAGGGATACTAGACGAGAGCTAAATAGGGTTGAATCAGACATTAGGAAGCTTGAGAACGAATATGGTAGTGCGCTGGACCGTTCGCTACTTGGGCTTATCAAGGGCAACCTTTTGAAATTCAGAGATTTGGCGGCTAGAGAGGCCTGATTGCTGTACTCTCCTATTCATGCGCGGCAGTACGGTGAGGCGGATAGAACGGGCCGACTCCTTGCTAATGCAGTAAGTTCCGAAAAGGGAACTCAACATATTACTGGGATTAGGGGATCCTCTGGGCTCATACTTACATCCACAGAGGCTATACATGGGGAATTCCATAGTTATTATGAAACTCTATATTTTAAAACAGATTGCTGCTCTACCGAAGGACTAGAGAATTATTTGGACGAGATCCCACTCACAGCGCATATTATTTGGTATCATCTCCCAACTTAACCCGCGAGCACAGGCGGTCGCTGCCTCACAGGATGACGAAAAAGGCTTTCTATTCGCTTTCATGGCAGTTTCTATTTGCGGTGCCACGCCGGATGGGACTAGGAATACTTCATTCAATGCATCCAGCTACTATACCCTTCCCCGACTGCCAGGGTTCGCACCAGTGGCACTCTCTCCCCCTCATTCTATTAGGGCACGGCACGAGACAGGGATGTTGGCTGTCCCTGCTAGTGTTGGCACTCACAATTGAGCCCCTCGCTTGAATTTTGCAGCTAAAACGCATTCACCGTGGCCTACACATAGCTGGCCTGCCACATATTATCTCTTTACGCCGATGACACGTTGCTATATATAAGAAACAGGGCATTAAACTTGGCCCCTCTACTTGCAGAGGTTCGTAGGTTCATTACCTATTCAGGCTATCGTATTAATGAATCCAAATCAGAGCCGTTCCCGTTGACCAATATCTCCAACTCTCCGGCAGACCTGACTGGGTTTAGATGGGTCCCTGACTGATTCAAATATCTAGGCATAGTGGTCCCCCGCACGCATCGCTCCCTACTGGCTGGCAATTGTGAGAAATACCTGTAGACGTTAGCGGACAAATTGGGCCTCTGGACCAGACTCCCTATTTCTTTATATGGCAGACTTTCTCTATTGAAAATGATCATGGTCCCCAAATTACTGTATTATTTCACTAATATTCTGGTTTGGCCTGGCTGTGCGTTCTTTGATAGGCTTCGATCCTTAGCGATTGGCTTTGGATGGGGTGCGGGAACCTCGCGGATGCGATGGGAGGGTATGACCAGGCCGTTCGAACAGGGTGGCCTACAGGCCCCTGACTTTGAACTATACTATGAAGTGGCACAAGCACAATTCGCCGGCCACTGTTACTCCTCGCAAGAGAGTCCGATACACATGGGCATTGAGAAATATAGCGCTTCCCAGTAAAACTTGAGCACTATCGTCTTTGCTAACCAACATTCGGGATACATGCACATTTGACCCTGTCCACACAACAGTAAATGCATGGGCTAGGATATTCAAGAGAATAGGTGCCCCCACCCCTTACTTCGGTGCCCTTCCACTATGGAACTGCCCAGGCCTTCCTCCTACATACGTCTAGTCTTAAACAGCTAGTGCGCGCAACTTTGTTTGCTTTAAGAAATTAGTTGGCTGCTAACTGAGACAGTATCCTGAGACCAGTCAGGATTTGAAAAGCGCTTTAAGAAAGATGCAAATCTCAAGTTGCGCTAGCTCTGATCGTTTAGATGAAAAAGAATCAACACAGGTAAGAAGTTAAATATATCAGTTTAATTCACTGATTATTTCATAGTGTGCACAGGTACTGTTTTTCTTGACACTTTGAACCTCAGTTGAATTCACTAAAGGTTCCTGATTGTTCCATTATAGCTAATGATTAAACTTCATGCCAAAAGCAACAATGATAAATTCAGTTGTCAAACTCTGAACCTCGACACGTGTTTCCCCACCTGTCGTGTAAGGCGGTTCTGTTAACTGTTTTGATCAATTGAAGAAAGTCAAAAAGAGCCTCATGTGTTGAATGCCTCGTGGAGACCAGAACGAGGGGTAAGCTGGTATATACACAAATTCAGTTCCCTTTAAAGGAAGATGATGCTTTAGGTGTGGAGCGCGATGGTACGATTGCCACGATGGAGACCTACAGAAAGGTTGCAACCCCGAGGGTACTTTGACTTTACACAATCTTTTTCCTGATGGAGCCTTTGTGTCCCACACAGACTTTGTTGAAAAACTGGGTGGGAGCCCAATTAAATCATTGCAATACTACAGAACGAGAGCTGCGGCCAAGCAGTGCTGGCCATCGTTCCCCATCGAGCCCAGTGAGTGTGAAATCTTGGAGATAGTGATTACTAGTGGGAACCCCGGAGGGCTGG
This sequence comes from Ambystoma mexicanum, assembly GCF_040938575.1. NCBI lineage: Eukaryota > Metazoa > Chordata > Amphibia > Caudata > Ambystomatidae > Ambystoma > Ambystoma mexicanum. Next base: position 933,000,273 of record NC_090939.1, read on the forward strand.
TGTCCAGGCTTTATAGGGCGTGCCAAGCTGCTCAGATACTGCCCCGAGACACCAAGACAAAGTGGGAAACATACTCGAACAGCTCAATAGATGATGCACAGTGGTTCTGCTGGTGCCGACTTACCAAGGAGGTTTCCCTTAACTCCATATATAGGCTCATACAATTCAAGATACGTAACCGCCTACACTACACCCCCACGCGTATCGCTCGATTCTCTCCCGGCGCTGCTGCCAGGTGTGTCAAATGTGGTGCAGATGAGGCCGACTTTTTTCATATGTACTGGGACTGCCCTCGGGTGGCACAGTTCATGCAATTGGTCGCCAATAGCCTACATGAGATCACTGGTGACCCTCCCACATTGTTACCCCTCAAATATTGGTTCAGTGACATTGGCAAGGTGCCTGTTAAAATACAGCGTCTTTTTAACCTAGGTTGTTTGATTGCTAAAAAGTGCATATTAACCCTTTGGAATTCTAAGGTTGCCCCGGATATCTCAATGTGGCTAAGAGAATTGACATATGCTAATGAAAGGGAGTAGGGCTCCATTTCCTTGGTGACACCCGGTTGGAGGCCAAAGGACATTTGGGAGCCATTCCAGGAATACCTACGGAGGCGAAGATTAAACTTGTAAATGCTCTGAGATGAGAAACGTTATGTATCCCAGGCTAACTTCACATTACCTGTATGGATGTCAATTATTATGCTCATGCTTGATGGCAATATACTGTAATGCATATGTGTTTCTGAGGAAGTATGTCTTTCACTGCACTAAATAAAGTTACAAAATAAAAAGACGCTTTGAGGTGGCTGGAGATGGTGGAATACCATAACTTATATATGCTGAACAGACAAACCGAGGGTGACACCTCAGGAAAGAAAACCTCTACAAATGGAATCCAAGAGTCAGCTATTGACTATATTTGGATTTCTAAGAACTACCTGTATAAGATTAAATGTCACAAGTGCTACCCCAAAGATCAAGTGACCATAACATACTGTGGCTAACATGGGCTGGGAAGATGAGTATAAACTCAGGTGACAAAACAGAACCTCTAGAACTAAATCATGGAGGAAACTGACTCAGGTTAAGGAAAACAGACATTCTAGCAGTAACAAACAATTATCGCGACAAAATGAGTAGAGGAATAACAGACACCTCCTACGACTCTCTCTTAAAGGCCTACAAAGTTACTGAAACGGGGATGAAGCTTCCTCTATTAGAATCAAAACATCAATATAGTAACACAGTGGTTAATAAAAGAAAGTAGTTCAGGTGGGAAATAAAACAAATAAAAAAACTAACCACTGACAAACAACCTAGAGCAAATACGCCTAAGTAAAACAAGAAAGCAACAGTATAAAAACTCGGCTTCAGACAACAACGAGATCAAGAACAAGGCGAAACGATGTTGAGAGCAATGGATAACGCAAATACAATAGACATGTGGACAATTATAAATAGCTTGACCCTGAACCAACAGCGTTGTCTTAATAATGGAGTGTGTGAAACAAAATGGATCAATGAGTACTCTGAAGTCTTTAGTAGCTCAGAAAAGGTATACATTGAGCCAAATAACACAAAACAACAATGTTCCTTGAGCATGGAGGCTGGACAAATCGAAAAAAGTTATAAACCTTAAAAATTCCTTGGCTGCGGGGCCCGACGGGCTAAAAAAGCTGGAAGTAAAAAAGGATCCTAAAAGATAGGCAGTGTTGATCACAACTATTATCAAGATCGAGGAATGTAGAGCAATACCAGCATCTTGGACATCAAGTATCACTGTCCCTATCCTTATCTTTAAAAAAAGGCCAACAAGATGATCCATCAAACTATCAGCCGATAGCATTACTCTATGTAATTTGGAAATTGTTCGCCTCAATCCTGCAAACTATTCTTACAAAGTGGGTAGACGAAGCAATGATCACCGACCCACGACAGACAGGATTTACGAAAGGTGCAGGGACAGAGCTGAACTTGTTCATCCGATCAACATTGAAGTTAAATACCATACGAGCTAAAGGCAAACTAAATCTAGCCTTTATAGACCTAAGACAAGCTTTTGATAGGGTGAGCCGACAAACTATGGCTGAAACTACAAATCTGGAACTGTCCTGAAGAGATCTTGCAACCCATTAAAGCCCTTCATGAGAACACAACAATGCGAGTAAGAATAAACCATGAAGGAGCAATTAGCACAGGAAGAGGTGTCAAACAAAGCTGCCCACTTGCAGCGACTCTTTGTTATATATTGCAGACCTCCCAGACGTGTTGAGACAAAGCACTTTCCACCGAAAAGCAACAACAGGGAAATATCTGTACTATCCTACGCTGACGACCTGGTTTTAGTAGACCTCATGGAAATTGGGCTGCAACATCTCCTGGGAAAACCTCAAGAATACATGCAGACTAACGACCTTGTCATAAATACCAACAAATCCAAATTGATGACCATAGGAAACAAACAGAAGACAAACACAAAGGCGTTTGGCAAGTGATTCACTATCTAGGAATAAAATTCAACACAACAATTGCTGAACAGAATTGGGTGAATGACTTTCACTCAAAAGTAAAAATGCATAGTTCGCAAGGTGTGATACTGAACAGAAGATTTGTAAAGTTCTCATTCATGTCACTGTGGTCCTTTTGCATCCATAACGCAATACCTATCCTCACGTATGGAGGGGAAGCCGGCCTAAACATACTATGGACAACTTTAGAAAGTAAGTTCTGGAAACCGATCCTAAAACTTCCAAGGTGCCTCCCAATGGCCGAGCTAGGCTTGCCGTCTCTGTACTCAGGAATAAGATGGAAGCCACTTGCTCTATTAAGAAAAATCACACTGACCGACCCGGTGATCGGCTACAAAATATTAACAACTACTGGGAAAGGAAAGGAAAGAGTGCCGTGTTATTAAACAGTTGGAAAGAAAAATGGAGACAACAGTTGGAACAGCTGGACTCAACAATAGAAGAACTAGTCACTAATCCTGAGAGAGTAAAGGAAAAGTTAAAAAGGGAAGACTGGATAAACACTCGAGAAACAAAACTATCCTACAAATCGCAACAAAATGCAGCAAAGAACATTGAACAAGAGGTACAATACCGCAATACTTTCCCAGTAGATATCATCGGGAAAAGATGCTGTAGATACAGCTAAATGTGTATCCCACATGAGTATCAACATACCAGAGGACATCGGGGAGTGAACAGTCAATGCAAATTTTTTAACACGCAGGAAAATCTGGAAACAGTAATGCATCTACTAATAGAATGTACAGCAGTATCGGCAGATGGAGCACGATTTTTAAATGGGCATTTAGAGCAATTCAAGTAGAAGATGAGTGAAGATTGGTGGAGCAAATTTCTACAAGGAAGAAACTCTGGATTAGTATGTGCAGGAATAAACCTGCTAGACAAACTGATGAGAGATCGAGAAACAACATAAAAGAGCAATAGTCAGGAACGCTGGGTCAAAGAACTGGTGACAGATCCAATTAAAGAATAACACAATACTGACCAGTAGGGACCAGATCACCTGTCTTCTGGGTAGTAAGATTTATCCATCGAAGTAGTTAAGAGACTACAGCCGACTGGCTGACTCAAATTGGACTAAGAACTCTAATGTGTAAAATGTTTTTTAATTAAACTAAATCCCAATAAAAAAAATATGTATATAAAAGAGAAGCGGATTACTGATGAAAAGTGTGAGTCGGACCCACACCCAAATACTGAATCAATTAAGGAAGTCCTGGCAGGAGATTAAACCAGGCATACAGCAGGTCTGGGACCACACCAAAGTAACCAAACAAAGTCCTGGTAGAAGAGCAAACCAGGCCTTCTGAGTGTCTGGGACCCACACCCACATACTGAACCAGTTAAAGTCCTGGCAGGGGAGTAAACCAAGTAGATGGTGAGTCTGGTAACGGTATGCAACATTGCTGAACTGTGAGAAAGTCAAGAATGCTCTGAGGAAGAAACATCTCTCTTGAGCCTGAGAGTTCTAAAATCTGTGAACTGTGGAAAAGCTGAGAAAGCTCGGGGGAGGAGGCATACCTCCGAAGCATGTGACCTGTGGAACTGTGAACCCCTCAGGGGAATGGTCATAACCCTTTAGATTGTGAAATGGCATAATCCAAAGGGAGTTCAAGAGGGAGAACTTTTATCTTGAGCTGCTGGATTGCGTAAACAGGAAGAAACTCTGGGGAAGAGTCAACCCCCTTGAGATTTTGAGATTGTGGAGTATGTTAATGTGACATTGAGTAACATTGAAAAGCCAGAGAAATCCAGGTGAAGGGAAGACTCCCTTATCACTGGTAGAACCTTGTTGGTCTCTTTTACACTTTAGAGCTTTATGTGGAAACTTTGGAAAGAAGCTGCAGGTGATCAGCTAAAAGATATTCACCCCCCACCCACCCTTCATGTTATATTAAGTTCAGTGTGTGAGTGCCAGGTTAGAATTATGGACACAGGACATATAACTTTTTGTTTTGGGCATTCTGTCAGATGTTTCTTAGTTTTGTTGAGGAAGGGAAACCCGTCCTAGAGTTGGGGATAGGTAGGATTCCCCAAAAACTCTTCTATTTTATCAATAAAAGTATTTAACAAACATCACAAATTCTACTGTGTCTGAGTCTTACTACTGATACCTTACAGTCTACAGTTTGTCTGATGCATTTGGAGGATGTTGATATTTGCGGTCACAAGTCACTCTAGCTGATATGGATGAGGAGGCTGCTTTAGGTTAGTGTTTACAGAGATAATACAAAGATATCTGTGGTGATTTTTGCAGACAAGAAGTACCACGAACTCTGCATGTGGGTCTGTTACAGATGTCCTGTCGAAGCATTTGTGTCCAAATGGGTAGCCTTCCAGTCCATGGTCCTAGGAAGCTTAGGCCGGGACTGTGATACTTAACTCGATTTTAGAGGTGCAGCATTCTGTTTGTTGACTTTTGGTGTGGTTATTCAATTTCTATATTGGTTGCTTGGTTGGCATCCGTGTAGGTTGTGTGTGAGCATAGAGGGTAAGGAGGTTGGAGGTTAATGCATCCTTCTAACTGTAAACATGGCAACATATCCGTAGCAGGCTCCTACAACTAAAACACTTTTGAGAAGATGTTAGGGAGAATTCCCTGTTTAGGCTGAATTTACTAACCTAGTGAGTCCCCCAGCAGCTTTGCTGGATTTTTGGGGTTTATTTTTTTCTCCTGCCAAGAGTGAGACTTTTTTACCCTCACTCTTGGACATGACTTGAGTGTTTTTGTGACTTGCTATGTGCTTTCTGCCTAACAGGAGATATATACCAAGGCATCCTGGAAGGGGCTGGAATCTCTGGAACTGAACAGTGTGCAGCGACTGGTCCTTTGTGAGAGAAGTGTAACACAGATGGTGCTACTAGAAGTTTAGGGTGACTCAGAGTAAATATGATGGACACATATTTTCATTGCTGATATTCATCAAAGCAAAACAGGATTAACCGGTCTGATGGACTGGGCAGATCTAACCCCACTTTAGTCAGTTGGAAGGTACTTATGGACAGTGCAGTGAGCCTGGAATTGATATTTTACAACAATAGAGGCTGTCCCGATATAAATTACAATATTCATAGTAAATGGTGAAAGCCGATAACATTTTCGGAATGCTTAGTAGTGGGTTTGAGGGCTCATGGTCTGTGAAGATAAGATGATGCATGTTGCACACTCAAGAGCCGGCCGGGAAATAGTACATGTAGAATGGGAGGTTGTGGAGACTGGCCTTGCAGAGCTAATGGATGGACACTGCTATTATGCCGATGTGGAACTAGCTGAACAGCTTGTTGAGGAGTGGAGTAGGGTGATTGACAAGTCGTCGTTTCGGCGCAAGATCCGTGAACATACTTTTAATGGCCACTTATACATGTATGAGAACATTTTGCCAGATATGTATTGATGTGGCTAATGGTCAGAATGGCCATTTATTCTGAAAATATAATAACAGATATATAATAGAGACAAGAATTGTAGAGTAGATGTTTCATTTGACCTGGAGGGTCTACTACATGTCTATACTCGTGGTCATGCTCTCCCTTCCTCCAGCAGCTGGGTAGTTTGAAATCAGTCTGAACGCATTGGGAACTAGTGCAAGCATTGATGAGTACAGAAAGATTACCTTTATCGTTAATCAGGTACACATAATACTTGTTTCCCTTATATTGCAACTATCCAACCATCCCATTTGACAAATGCTGAGTCATATTTGGTGTAGAAACGTGGGAAATTAGTGGTGGATGTGTCAAGCAAGGAGTAGAATGAACGGGGCATCTTGTAAAGAAAAACACTTTCCACTCCAACTGGTTACAGAAGCGAGGCACCCAATATGTTGTGAAAGAGGCAGATAAAATCCCAAATCCCATTAAGGTAATTTTTCCATATTTTTCAGATTGACTGTGTGATTATGACGTCTCCGGGCCTGATTCCTAGCTCCAGTTAAAATTAAAAAACCGTAATTTGATGACACTTATTTGTTCCCTATTCTATATAAATGTTCGCACATAATATGGGGCAAATTACAAAAGTGTCGTTCCATCACGGAATTACACTTTTCTTATTTTACACGGAGCTCAGAATCTGGCCCCTAGTTTCCAAACATCAAACTATTTCATTGTGGAGAAATTGGTTTCATAATTAAATTTCCACTCATATTGCTTAGTACTTGCAGCATATTGTTTTTTTTATGGGGGAATATATATTTGCTTGTTTTCAGACTGAAAGTAACATTTGTTAATTTTTGCTTTTAAGTGTTTCACAGCACATGCGTTTTCTACACTTAATTATAAAGTTAAAATCCAACACACTTTGAACTATAGTATTGGTGAACGAATAGACTGAGCATGAGACAAATACCAATTGTACCGGGGCCTTTCAAGTTATAAAAGCACTTGTACTTCAAAACGAACATGCTAGCAATTCAAATTAAATCTGTTTCTTTAGCACTGAAAATCAAGAACAGAGGGTTAGTCTATTTAGTGAAGGCGCTTAAAGTGGGCTCCCTGTGTCCTGATGCTGTGACTGCATCACCCCATGTCTTTGACCACAAACACCTTTAAGCAAATAGTAAATTATCTCATGTAAGGGGTATCACCTTCTATTGCTCTAATTCAATAATGTTTGTGTTTCTGCATAGTTGTGCTTTCCAGTGATGAGGAAGATCGATCATCTACAGACTTTGAAAATACAGACAGTTTGCATTATCCTATTATTCAGGATCGCTTGACCGACCAAAAGGAAACCGAGTTGAACTCAAAACCTCCTTTGTCTGAAACATCCAAGGATGGGGAAAATAAGATGGCTGAACAGTCTATGGTATTGTATTTGTATCCGGCTCACAATCACAGAGTGCTTGAATGAACTTTTGAGAGAAATAAACTGTCTTTTTTGTGTTCAGGATTTACAATGCAGAAATCTCACATAGAACCACAATTGTATGTATTACCTCTCCATTTTCAGTTGTCCTAGTTTAATCTGTGATCCCTTCTTATTTTGTCTGGGTTTCTCTCCAGCTTCCCTGGTTTGCAGCTGTAGTGATGCAATGTGATTGATGATCTGGCAGCATGATTAAGCATTCAATGGCTTGAATAGAGGGGTACCTAGAATGGCATTTAGCTGTTTCCCCTCTTCTTAACATCTTGACACTGCAGACATGTTCTCTGTGCCTCTTGTTCCCTGATAAGCTCACATGAAAAATATAGTTGCCTTTAACTACAAGATATATTGGGCTATTGTGTGTGCATCTTATGTAATTATTCCAGGGACATTGATTTATCTTGACTCTCATGAGAAAGGTAGCAATGTTGCCTGTCCATTGGGTACTTTATTTGTGCCAACATTTAAGTGTAAGGATATTTTGTGTGTGTGTGTATGCATCTACAAAATCTTATGTAATGTAAACTGAGCTGGCAAGCACCAGACCTCTGTATAACAAGAGGATACAGTAATATGATGTATATGATATGGAGAAATTGGATACAGGCAGGAGGTTCATGTTGGGGTGGGAATACGGGACCCAGTAATCGGTTGGGGAGTTTCTGACGATTTTCAGTCAATGAGGGATGTTCTTTGAAGTGTTGGTTCTTCAGCAATATTTTGAGACTAGGCAGAATGTTGTTCTAGGATTATAGTTTGAGAAGACTTGCTTCGTGTTATTTTCCTTTTTGTAGTTCTTGGTTTGCATTTGTGTGGTGTCTAAGCTTCTGGTGTTGCAGTGGCCTCCAAAGATTGTCAGTTGAAGCGAGATATCGAGATGCTCAAATAAAAACACATATCTGTGACACTTAAATTTAGGTAGCATTTACGTTCGACATTACTGGGCATCTGTAGCTACATTTGTAGCATTACCTGCTGAAAAATGGTTCAGGTATTTCCTGTGTACATTGTGGATTCACTTCCAGTTTGGCAAAAGTCCTTCAGTGATGATTTCTGCGACTAGTATATTTTGTTGGCACTTCACAGAACACCAGAGATTACTTCAAGAAAGTTCCCCGATACTGAACTGCTTGCTATAGCCATGAACTTTTGTACAGAAGTAGTAGCCCCAATTGCAAACTAATGCCACAAATGGTGTAATTGTTGGATATGAAAAAAAACAAGGCAAATGCTTCTAGGTTGGTAGGAAAGTTTTCTTTGGATGATGATCTTCATTTGTTTTATATATATTTTAATTCTTTAAACCTTTAGTATTTTAAGAGATGATGTAGTCGGTGTAAATCTACATAATGCCTTAATTTAAACTTTAAGGCTCTGTGCAGTTTTAGTACGTTACAGGCATGTGGTGTTATGCATCATATTTTTATTTTATTTGGTTGCTTGGCTGTCAAAGTATACATCTTACACATTGACTATTAAAGCTTGGTTGGGGAGGATGTTCTAAAATTATTCCTTTATTTTATAGAGACCAGATGAACCGCTTCAGATTACAGAGATGGGAGTGATAGCCACAAATAATGATGAAAATATTAGCCCTATTTTGGAAGTTGAGTTTAGGATGGTCTATATTGGGAGAAGAAAAGCAAGATCGAAAGGCTGTGTTAAGGTATGTGCATTTTCCTGAATGAATGTGATGACCATTCTTTTTAAAGTTTTATAACCTCTGAAACTGTTTCCTCTATCTGAATGTCCTTGCAGCGCAAATCCATTTTAATGCAGTTTCCTTAGCATCCTATGTTTAGTCATTTCATTATTTAAATTATTTATAGTTAAACAAATGCTCATTGGGGGCATAGCCAATGGCAGAATGGAGAGGATGTGAGCCATGTGTCTTCTCCACCTAGCTCCAATTCCTTCTGAAAAATATCTTGATCTTCATGGAGGATAGATTCCACCATTATTATTGCGGTATGGGAGCATCTGAATGCCCTCCCCCTGTTCCCAATTTGCACCCCACCGCTAGTAACATGACTGAGCCAGATGATCAAGACTGCAGAAGGGAAGGTGATGCGTCCCTAGTGTCAATCGTCAAATAAGGGGAACATGTTCATCGGGCCCTGTATATGAGCAAGTTGTTGGCCCTGCCAATCTAGATGACGTCCACACAAACACACGGTCTTTGGAGATGTGCTGTAGTAAGAGGCCATGACTTCTGAAGGAGCATATCAAAATAGCATGCATATTGGTGCTGCTGTCTGTCTGGGCCTGCTCTCAGAAGTTGGAGGGGCAAGGGTGGGCTTGCCGATTCTGCCCAAGAATAGACCTCACTGTCCCTAGGTGCTGAAACCTGGAGAAGGCTAGAGGGTTGAAGAAATCAATAATGCGCATTGCGAGAGGCATGGAAATGGTGAAAGCCCCGCCGGAGCGACCTAGGGAGAAGCAGTCAAACTCTTGCTGGCCTTGATGATTGACTCCTGGGAAAGACATTTAGGGACACCGCTCTGTGGAAAGAGACCCAGAAGCTCTGAGGTGCATTCTGAGAGGACCTGTGAAACCTATAAAGTGCAAAGAGGTGAGGCAATCTTTTAACTGTTAAATCCTTTGAGGTGCAAAGCACACCAGGTATAAGACCCCCAGAGAGTGTTGTTCCACGCATCCCCTTCTTGAGAGTGACCAGATTCCTATTCCCTAACTATAAATCTGTTCATTTCTGAAGCAGTCACCCACTACTTACAGAGATTAACCGGAAACCTTTCAGTAGGCGCATTACCATTGGCTGTTGTAAGAGGCAAGTTTAGAAAATCTTCCCAAGGCATTAAGATGGATAAATACACTTTGTGGCTCTGTCAACAAGAAGCCCGGCTAATTAAAAAAAAAAAACTAACTTTAACTAAGTAAAACCAGGATGGCACAAACTCCTCCAGAACCAACCATGTCTCAAATGTTGCAATAGGCGAGCCAAGAATCTCTCTACGGGGGGGTTGTGTCCAGCATGCAAGCTGCGAGGACGTGAGTCCGCCGAGCTCCAGTGACCGCCAAAATTATCCTCTATAATATCCTGATTCCGTGATGAATAGCGAGTGAGAAACATAACAGTCACAGGGGGAAAGCTTACAGTACGACCAGGTGTAGTGACAACCGTCTCCCCCCATCCGCCGCAGAGAACCAGCGGCTGGGAAAAGTGTCTCCTTGGTGCAGAGTCTTTTGGAGGATTGCAGCCATCGAACACCCGCGCTGACCAGTATGGGGTCTGCGGGTGGCGACTCGCGGTCAGATCATCGAGGGGGATAGTGACGACCGACACAGGACCTCCTGAGTGCTGCTATGTGTGGTGGTTGGACCCGTCCGGGCGGAATGACGCCGGAATCGAGAAGTGGGTGTGCCTGCCAAGAAAACGATGTGAAGGGGGGCAGCCCGATTGAGTCAGAAAGGGCGGCCGACGCCAATCCGCCTAACCAACTGGTGCCTGGTGAGGCCAGGAAGAGGACGGAGCCAGGAGAATGCACCCATTGTGCTGTGGGTGGCACCGTCCTGGTGGGAGAACAGAGTGAGGATCACTCCCACTGTGCAACGAGTAGCGACGCCCCCCGGTGGCCTCAAGAGATCAGAGGTCCTGAGCAGTAGCAGCAGCGAGAGGTCATAGCCGGAAGACAGATTGGAGAAGGCTCGGAAGACACCGGAGCTGAGGGAGACAGATGCGAGGCCCAGGGCTGTGAAGTGGTAAGGGGGAGGGAACTGAGAGCAGGAGATCACACACTACAAATGGGCTGGTGCCCATCCCCCGGCCCGTGGGACTGCCAACCCGCACCTGGGTGGCAATTCACGGGAAGGCGGAGGGGCAGGGCGTAAAACAGCAGTAAGAGCTGCACCGTTAGACCGTGACAGGGGGGGAGGTGTAACCCCGTGAGGTCACCATGCATTATAACATTCTACGCATTGCAAACTGGACCGACTGGGAATCGCCTCGCCATCTTGCTACAACAGACTAATAATCAATGCAGGGAACATCGGGGTAGAGATCCCGTGCTGGGGAGAACTGAAACGCGGAATCCACTGGGACCTGCCCTAGCTCTCGCCGCAACATCCTGGGATTGTAATTGGACTCTGGGGGCCATCACACTGATGACAATTCTGCAGAACAGAGGGTGTGTGCGTATCCTGAGACCCTCCCCCCGCCCCGGGAGAGACTTGCCCAACGCAGAGGGGAGGATGGGCCAACATTGAGGCAGTAATACTCCTGAGAGTGGCCGTAGCTGGGCAGAAAAGAAATTAGGATATGTCTGCAAAGCGTGCGACGCACAGAGTTGGAGCAAACCACTGACTCCCTGTTCCCACGGACAGATTAAGAGACACTCTGGGCAATGGCAGCAGGGACCAGTCTGGCATCTCCAACCCTTGCACCACGCATATGCTGGGTAGGCAGGAGCGGCTCACAGGATTTTGGCCCGGAGGCCTATAGCCATAGGGGAACTATTGGGGGACACAATACAATACCACTGTCAAGCTCCCTAAGCTGCCCAGGCCAACTGCACCATACCCATGCAGACATCCTTTGGGAAAACAATTGCCCCACAGGATATTGAGAGCCCACTCGCTGGCCCGGGCGGTTATCCCTTCGAACCCATCTGCTTTCGAGGCCTGAGGGGAGTGCAACCACTGGCAGCCGGAACTGTGCCCTCAGAGTTGGAAGCAAGACCGCACAGTACCATACGGGACCTCCGTTTCCAGGAATACATCTCGACGAGGAGAGAGAGAGGCCGCCTCCTGCTTCATGCCATGGGAAAAGTAAAAAGAAAAAAGTAGTCATGCAGAGCAAGATGGACTAATATACGACGACTGGCACTGAGGCGCTGACGGACCGTGCCTCGCAAACCAGACGCCTCAACTATGGAAGAAACCCTTTCACTGAGGGACGTGATGGCGGCCATTTCCAATTCCCGCTATTCGATGGGGACGAAGATGGACGGCATCACAGCAGAGTTCTTTTCTCCGCCATGACCTGCACAAGCTCTCCTCACGCACGGGGGAAGTGGAACAGCGTGTCTCAGGGGCGGAGGACAACTTCACAGGCGTAGATCAATGATTATCACAAGCTCTTACTTGCCTGAAAAGCCTAGAGGCCCGGGTTGTTGAAGAAGAAGGAACATCATGCCGCAACAACGTGCAAATCCTAGTGCTACCCGAAGGGAGAAGGGGCCCGGTATGGAACTCTTCTTAGAACAATGGTTCGCGGATAGATTCGCACCTAAAATCTTCTTGAAATTCTTTTCATTGGAAAGGCCCCACAGGATACCATCTGTACAGCCTATCCCGGGCACTCCTCCCCCCCCCGCCCCAGAACTGTGATTGCCAAACTGCTAAACTATCGGGACAGGGATGCGCTTCTTCAAATGGCTCGCACAAAAGGAACAATCACCCACAATGGCTCCCGGATCGCTTTCTTTCCTCATTATACCCGTGAGGTGCAATGTGCCAGACAATCGGTTGAACAATTGAAGAGGCAACTGGCATCTAGAAATGTGAAATATGGCCTCCTATTCACGTCCAAACTCGAGATTTACCACCCAGGTACCACGGTGCACCGACCCACAGGAGGCTTGGCGCTGGGCAGAGAGCCACATCGAAGGAGACTGGACAACAATGACAAGAGGTCAGAAAGCGAGATCACGATTCCCCTGGCCCCTCCTGAGATGCGTCCCGAAGGGTTGGAACAGAACGACCCGGATCAGCTGGAGGAGGACCCTGAAGGGCAGTGGCCTGGGTGAAGTTGACTTAGGGGAATGGTGGAGAAACACTGTGACATATATCAACAGACCCCTCGTGATGTTTTTTGATCCCTAAACTTGAACGGAATCACCACACCGCTAACTGTAGCCTTGCTGGCTCTGTGGGGATTTGTTAGGGGGAACCAGTGTTAATTCCGAAACTGTACCCCGTGTATGGTTTGTAAGTTTCTATTTTTGAGTTTGGGCTACAGGTACTTCAAGTTGGGGGGAGAAGTTCAGGGTGGGGGGTTTGTTGGGGGAAAGGGCCGGGCTGGATGCTGGTTCTTGCCCATTGTTCAAATGGGTTGGTCACTAGTCACTTATAACGCCATAGATCACCGGCAACCAAAGGGGCAAAGTGATGTTGGAACAAGAGCAACAGACACGGTCCAAGACACGCGAGGTCTCCCCAGGGCCTAGTAGAATTCCAAGAGATTACACATGGGGTGTGACGGGGGAAATATCCATACTGACATGGAATGTCAATGGGCTGGGCTCCAGCATAAAGCAGATACTGATCCTCCTGTTTCTTAACCGACACTGCCCCGATTTCGCCCTTCTCACAGAAACTCACTTGGTCGGCACTGACTGCCATTTTTTTAAGAGATCCAGCTACCCTCGGGCATACCATGCTGGGTTCTCACGGGGGGCCAGGGGCACAATGATCTTCATACATAAAAGGATACCATTTAGGTTGAGAAAGGTGCACTCAGACCCAAGTGGCAGGTTTATGATGATCCTTGGGGAGATGGGGGCAAGTAGCTGGGGTATCATCGCAATCTATGCTCCCCCCCCCTCCACTCACAATGGAACTCTTGGACGACCTCCAACTAGCAATAGTCACTGAATAGGCAGACACATGGATCCTGGGGGGGGGACTTTAATGATGTCATGGAGGTCAGCAGGGATAGATCGCGCCAGGGCAATAGGAACAGAGAAGCTCTGTCACAATACCGCTTGCAAGGGAAGAGTTTTCGACACTCTTCCCCCGAACCACAGAAGCCGAATGAATTTGACCCTCCCACTGTGGTTGGCATAGGCACCTGATTTTATAAGCACAGGTCACCATGTGGCAGCCAATGGGGGGAAGAGGGATTAGGGAGAGGTTGTGGATCGGGTGGGGAAGTTAGGAAAACCAGAAGGAAGATAAGGGAAAAACCTAGGTTGGTCATGAAAGTGGGAAGCACAGGCTAAAACCTAACATACCTGAGCATAATCACACATACTCCTCCAGCCCAACACCTGCTTGACTGACTGCACACTCTAACCTCCTATGGCATAGAATCACCCTAACCTACCTTCCTCCTACATATGAATAGTCAAACACAAAATACCACATGTAATATATAAACATGAATGCAAGGAGTACATTTTGCAGCAAGCTGAATGAAACCAAGCAAAGGTGGAGCTTCCCAAATGAGATGACAAAACGCATGGCCCCTTGGGCAGGCATAAGCAAACGTATACAGAAACAAACATCCCTCCTTAGCCAGCACCATTCTTAGCACTAGCTCGCTTAGACAATATGACCTGTTATCTCATCACACATGGCCCCATGGTCGAGGAGTACTTCTTTTTCCTCGCTTCTAAACTCATTGCCCTTGATACCGAAAGTTCTGTGTTTGTAATCCTAAACACGCTCCCCCCCACCTCCCTTTGTCGGCCGACGTGCAGTCCACACCCCAACTGAAATTGTTCTAGAAAGCACATAGCAAGCCCAGGGTAGCCAATATACCACGACGGAACACCATGAGTTACACCAATATGTTTCTTAGCAGTCGGAAGGCCAACTTAGCAACTTATAATTTTGTTCGTATCAGGCACACCAGTACTTATCTTTAGTCTGGGAGCGCCACAGGACTACACAGACAGAAGATGCAGCGCGTAATTGAAGGCCCTACTAATTCACCGCCGCATGGCCCGTTGTTCTTCTTCCTGTTGTCTGCCGGATACCGCGTCCGGGCGGCGTGCAAGGAACTCAGTCTTCTTCCAACCGATCCTCACATAACATCCAAAATAATCTGCACCTGCACTGCGCTTTTGCCTGCTGATTTGCTGTCCCCAATCAAGGTCAGCTGGCAACGCGCACAAAGTCTGAGAACCACATTTGGTCCCAAGAACTGCTGGGAGTTGAAGTTCCTGACTCCCTTTAGCCTGCAAACACCCAAACCCAATTTAGCAAGCAAACTGCAGTATCCCACTTCTGCCCCAGCCCCTATTCCTGATCTGCTCCGACCAAACTACACTCCTTTGCAGAGGCAATGCGTTTGGTAGACACATGAAGAGCGATTCACGACAAAGAGCCCGGGTTCTCATTTTATTCTAACCGACATAGATCATTCTCCAGGATAGACTATCTTTTTATTCCACGGAACATAGTCCGTAGACTACGGGCCGCAAGGTTCCTCGGACCACTCCCCGTTACTGATTACACTGAAAGATGGGCAAACCAAACCCGAGGTGGCCTGGCGTCTGAACGCATATTATCTAGGTATTCCGAAGATTATGGATGGCCTCTCCCTTAAGGCCACAGACTACTTCGAAATCAACAAGTAGTCCGAGGACGCCCCGGTAACAATGTGGTAGGTGTACAAGACTGTCCTCTGGGTTGAAGCTATCTCCCAAATATCGGGCCATCGCCGACAGCACACGCAGGAGATTGTGGAAGCGGAGGAACGAGTCGCCAAGGCAGAGGAGCAGCTTCTGGAGTCAGGGTCTTGTGACTCACAGGAGGCCCCAAAAACAGCACAAGAGGTTTTGAAAAACCTAGCATTAGATGACACACGCACCGCTCATTGGTCGGTCCGAAGCTAAATATACGAGTCTGGAGATAAGGCCGGCAAGACCTTGGCCTGGCTAGAGAGACGAAGCTATAGCAACGGACAGGTACGGGCTATACTCACGGAGGGTGGAGAAGAGTTAACCACAGACTCTGACATTGTGGAAGAATTTGCAACCTTCTACGAGAAGCTTTACTCCCCTCCCCCACCCGGCAAGGGTACACGAAAGGCAAGGCCCGAACTTCCTGGAGTCGATCAAACTCCCCCGCCTCTCGAAGCAACAGACATTAGATCTTGATTCCGAAATTATGGAAGAAGACGTCACCACAGCGTTATCACAGCTCCAATCTGGGAAAACCCCCGGCCCCAATGGATTCCCGATATAAACCTGAAAGAGACTTGGGAACACTTTAACCAGACGCATGCATTGCATGTTCATACGAAGCAAAGAACAGGGACAACTCTCCCTGGATCTCAGGAGAACATGCATTGTGGTGATTCCCAAACCTGGGAAGTCCCCGGAGCTCTGTGCGTCGTATAGGCCCATATCATTAATCAACGGGGAGGCAAAGGTCCTTGCCCGGATCCTGGCAAACCACCTGCTGGCAGTGATAGGTTCCATGGTCTACCAAGACCAGTGCAGATTTATGCCCAGCAGATCCACCCGAATGAACCTGCGCAGAATACACCTCGCAATAGAACAGGCCCAAGCCATCGCGGACCCACTAGCACTTTTGGCCGTGGACTTCGGGAAAGCATTTGACACCATAGGATGGGATGCCTTGTGGGAGATAATAGATCGAATGGGCTTGGGACAGAGAATTATGTCCTGTGTGAAGTTGCTCTATGACTCCCCAGAGGCAGTCGTGAGAGTGAACAGCAAATCCTCCAGAGTATTTACGCTAGGTCGAGGGACTAGACGGGGATGTTCCTTCTCCCCACAGTTGTTCCTCCTAGCCATTGAACCGTTAGCAATAAGACTCGGGGCATAC
Organism: Ambystoma mexicanum; assembly: GCF_040938575.1. NCBI lineage: Eukaryota > Metazoa > Chordata > Amphibia > Caudata > Ambystomatidae > Ambystoma > Ambystoma mexicanum. The sequence continues at coordinate 933,017,210 of NC_090939.1, forward strand.
AAGAACTGGACTGGATTCTCCTGGCTCTGGGGAAGAGAAGACCACGTTTCGCTATACGTGGACGACCTTCTTATATACCTTAGCAACCCCACAGTATCTAACCCGGTGGTGTCCCGCATACTCACAGAATATCAAACATTTGGGGGGCTACGAGTTAATAAACAAAAGACAATCTTTTTCCCACTTCAAGGTCGAGACGCTGCAATCCCAAAGCATTGTCCATACAAGGTCTCAATCCTAGGCTTTACCTATCTCGGCATACACATCAGCCCGGCCTTGGAAGACTTCTTCAAACTTAACCTACAGCCCCTGATTGATAGATTCACTACCAATGTGTCCCACTGGCAAACCCTGCCCTTAAAACTTCTGGGCAAAGCAGCACTGTTCAAGATGCTTGCACTTCCACGATTCCTATACATCGTCTAGAACGCCACGCTCCTCATTCCTCACACAACCTTTGCTGCAATTGACTGCATCCTTCGCGGGCTGCTGTGGGGCGTGAAGCAACCCTGCATTGCCCATAGAAGCTTGCAGCGCTTGGTGTGGGAAGGGGGTGTGAGACTTCCGGGACTCCCGTGCCTCTGTATCTACTGCTGGGCGGCACAAATAGTGGTGGTAAACAACTGTTACACGGGGACACGACGTTCCCTCACATTGAGGCTGAGATGGGCAGGACCAATGCTACCCTCCCCCCCCCTATTCACATACTTTATGATGTAAACAAGAGAATGGCGGGAATGTCACAGATGACATTGCATGTCCGTCGGGTCTGGGGAGGGGCCCACCAACATATTGGGTGGAGAGGAAAACCGACACTTGGACAACCACTGGCGTAATAAACACCTCCCAGAGATTCAGAAAATGTGGCACTTTACGACCTGGGAGAGACAAGGCATACACACACTTGCAAATGTGGACGCCTCCTAGACTTCAAGGCCCTACAAGGGAAGTTTGGGATCCAACCTGGCGACCGTTACAAGTACCTGCAGATATCACATGCCATGAACGCCCAATTCCCTGATCTAAGCCTGATCCCCAAGAGTCCCCCCCCTCCTCCCTGAGGCCAATGACTTCCCCGAGCGCATCCCGACTAAGGTTACCTCCACACTATACCAGGTCCTCCACTCCTTCGGAACACAGGAATTTGGTTAAACTAAAGGAACAATGGGGAAGAGATCTGGGTCCAATGGAACATGAGAAGTGGGTAGAGGCACTCATGTTCCCACGGGAGATCGGAATTGATGCGAAGTTGAGGTTGATTAAACGAAAAATACTCCATTGAGAATACTATTCCCGGATGGCATTGACACATTGGGTGGTAGGTTGAAGATAACTGAGATTGCCTGCGATGTAAGAGGGAGGAGGGCACCTTATTTCATATGTTGTGGGTGGGGTGGAGGTGGGCGGTGATATCTTTCGGGGCTTCTGGAGAGAATGTATTAACAAACTATCTACTGTCATGCGATCCCCGGTTCCACATGATCCGAAACTAATACTGCTGGGTATATGGGAGGAGACAGACTTTACCAAGTATGAAGAGATGTTTTTGGCAGTTGCACTGGGGAAGGGGAAGAGGCAAACCGCTGCAACCTGGGGTTTGGCTGGAGAGATGTGCGTAACAGATGGTTTAATGATGTGGACAGATGTGCTTCCCTAGAGAGATGCAGAGGGTGCCCAAAAAAGTTCTGGAAGATATGGGGGAGATGGGAAGATTCTTGAAGAACTGCCAATAAGAGAAGACTCGGATGACCCCATGGTGCTTCTAGTTGCATGGTCGACAGGGGATGTGCTCTTGTGACCCCTTACGCTGCCGCCAACCCTATCTAAAATTGCTTCCTGTTGCTAGACATTGTATCTATAACCTGACATGTGACCCTTAGGGTGTTTAAAATGTTTAAATGTAGTTATCTTATGCTTTTTACTCAATAAAAAGAATTATTAAAAAAAAATCTCTCTAGGATGCAAATTTGTTGAAGTGGGTGGAGACTTATCACTTCTGTGAACAGATTTCCGTAAATCCTCAGATATACCAATTGCAGCAGAGGGACGATTATCCATGCTAGGCAACATAGTGGACACACTAAATAGACTGATCACTATTATGTACAATAAGACTCTAAAAAGCAGGGCAAGGGATGATGAGGTCCGCTGCAGTCCGAATAAATGTGTGCATTACGGGCCTGGCATTTGGAGTTGAAGGACCATGGTACTCTTCTTTGAGGACTGTATTTGTATTTAAGAAACAGTTATTCACTATAGTGACTGCAATACTCCTAGTCCATACTCCCCTTTCAAGCCTACTGATGAGAGTCCAGCCTGGAGAATTTTGCACCACAAAATGAATATCCCCTTTAAATTTGAAACACGTAAGGGTGTACCTGCCAACATGGATTACTATGCCCTTTGCTTATCAGCTACTACTAACTGATTTATGGGCGGTGGAGGGTGGGACGTATGGAAGAACAGGGATTTTGGACTAGGAGTACAGTAGTCACTATGCTATGTAACTGTTTCTTACTCGCACGTCCCATAGCCTTTCCTTCATACGGATGGGGGATTTCACAGCAATGGGAAACTTAGGGGAGGAGGAGAACCACTATTGACTGGCAAAGAGGTTCTGCTCATCTGCTTGTCCAAAGCTAGCACCTGCATCTCAAGCTAGTGTACAGACAGCTGTGTGTGCAGGAGGCGGAATCAGTGATCGTATCCCAAGGGACATTCCGGTGGAAGGCCACCGCTATGTTTATGCCCTTTTAGGTGAGAATGAATGCCCTTTGTGGGAACATGCTTTTGCTGTCGATTCACAATGCTTTACAGCTCTTTACTTTCCCTTTTGCCACTTGCCAGCTGGATACCTTCAATTGAGCACACATATGGTGCCGGACCGGTCTGTCAAAGGTATTGTATCTTGGTTTCAAAGTTCGATCACTCATCAGCAGTTCAACTTTACTTGCATCTTTTATCAATGCTCGTTCCAGCGCTCACCATACAATGTTGCCGCTTGTAACCTTGGCTTCAACACAGACCGGTCTTGTATCAATCTCCCCAACTCACCGGCTGGGTTGATTTCACTGACGCTGCTTTTTTCTTGGAGCCAAGGACGGCACCACAGCGGCCGGTTCTTCTCCCCGCCTTGATTATTGACGTGGGAGGGGCCCGGGTATCTTCGACACACAATGCATGGTTCTTCAGCCTGGTTTCCTGGTCTTACGCTTTCTCATCGTAAGGTTTCTTGAAAGTAACAGTTCCTTGTTGGAAAGGTCAAGGGAACTTCCCTCCTTGACATCCCCTTCTGTGTTGCTGTCTTTCTGCTCTGGCCCAGGTGCCATCTCGAAACTGCTGTTTCCTTGTGTGCTTTGCCTCGCTCAGAGTGTGCTCTCGTGCTCCGCCTTTTATCTGTGTGGAAGCCTAATGGAAGTCCGGTGTGGGTGATGATCAGTCATTGCCTGACCTCGCCTGACCATTGTACTGGGACACGTCGGGTATACTGCTCAGGTGTTAAGTCTGTTTTCTCTCATAGCGGGCTGGCTGTGAGAAAGTGTTATGTTGTAAAAAGGGTGGGTGGGTAGAGTTTCTAAATATCTTACCGGGTAGGATGGGGTAAAGGTGTTACATTGAAGGGGATTCTGCGTCTCACCATCCGGTGTCCCACTCCCACCACCCCCGCCCCCTCACCCAGGTGATCCTCCCGCACTGGTCTACCCCCAGGAACTGGATCCAAAGCGGTGGGTGTGTCCTGGCCTACCTGGATGACAGATCCCCGGGACTAGTGGGAGAGACACCTTCTGGTTTTTCACAGCTGTGTGAGGAGTACAGAATGCCATAGAACTCTGCAAAAGCTTCTGTTATAGCCTCTGAGTTTGTTGCCATAGACCCATCTGACTGTCTTATACGCACAATGGTATGATAAGCCTCCATCCTTTTCAGGTGTCTGGCAATCTGTCTGCTTTGTTGCCCTTAATATAATCTCCGTTTTATCCCCAGGAGGGATCTTTCCTCCCTACAGGTGCGCAAAAGATCCAACTGGCCTCTGATCTTTCAGTTTCTTATATAGTGCCCTACTCACTGTCAAGGGAACGTGTGACCTGATAGGAGCCAACCCGCCCGGCCGAACCCCTACGCTTCGGTCTTTAGCCGGGTCCCACGCCATGTTAAAGTCCCCTGCTAGAATTATCTCTCCAGCTGCAAACTTTTCCAATTTGGCCACTACCCACTTTAAGAATCCCTCTTGTCCCACGTTTGGCACATAGACCTTCGCTAGGGTCACTGTTCTCTGACCAACCTGCGCTTGTACAAATGGATCTCTCCCTAGTGTGTCTGCCTGGATATTGAGCATCTTGGCCAACCAACCTGCGATTGTACAAATGGATCTCTCCCTAGTGTGTCTGCCTGGATATTGAGCATCTTGGCCTTAAGCGAATCACTGAGCCCTGTCGGGACTCCTGCTGTTTTCCCTTGTGCATTTGCCTGGTGTATTTATGGAAACTGCCTGAAGCAGATGAATAGACCCATCAATTTTCCATACATGTGTCTCCTGCAACATTATTATGGTTACTTGTCCGCGTCTGATCTGCATCTCCACTTTCTTGCGTTTGACTAGGGTATTCAGTACCCCTCACATTATGTGATAGACTCTTGAGCGCCATTCCCCACAATGAATGTGAATCTTTCCCATGTCTACTGCACTCCCACCAGGCCATGCTAGACCCAGACCGTCCCTGCTAGTGTGGGCCCTCCCCTGTGCCCCCTCCCTCCCACCCCATTCACTGTCTCCCAATCCCCCCCCTCCGTCCTAGCCCTCCCCACACCCTACCCGGTCCCCCCCCATCCCATGTCTCGCCTCCCCTCTCACTCTTTCCCGACCCTCTCCCCGAACTGGGCCAGAGACCCTATGATTCCCCCTGGGTATGACACTGAGGCTCTGGCCAGCAAGCCTTCCCAGGGCTAACACCTCTGGGGGCAAACTACACCACTGAACTGGTTCCACTGACCACCTTGACCACCCTGCCTCCCCTTAGGCCCCTTAATGCATTGCAATGTCCCCCTTGTTTACCACTCCCTCCCCCCTCAGTCCTGCCCCCTCTTCACCTCCTGCCCCCTTCAGTTACTAACATGTCGTGCCATCTTTTATGTCAGGGTTCCGATCCCTCGTCTCGCACCTCATCCTCTATTGTTCTCCCCTGAGGGACATTCAGCCTTGCCCCTCTTCCCCTTCCCCCGACCACTCCCAAGGCTTGCTCCCTTTATGAGAGGGGAGTCTGATTCGACGCGGTAGCTCCACATCTAAGTGTATGAGTGACAGACCTTCCGTGCAAATTGTAGCTCAATGTTGCATTCCATTCAGAGTGAAGAGAAGTCCAAAAGGGAAAGTCCACTTATAGTGGATGCGTTTGGCGATCAGGACTTTAGTCACCAAACTCATCTCCTTTTTTGTAGGGTGGATATCGCCAAATCCTGAAAGAGCTGGACCTGTGAGCCATTAACTGTTATATTCACTTGGCCCCTTGCCGCACGTAAGATGCTCTGGAAAGTGGCCACCATTCTTGCCTCCAGATCCTTGAGATATTCTTTGAGGTCATTGTTGTTGAGGGTCATATTGTGCGAAACTTGATCCTTTTCACCCCTCTCCAGGTGTCTCCCCTCTGTTGCCAGAGTCCCTTCCTCCGTCCGATGTCGTCTCCAGTAGCGCCCCAATTGACCAAAGGGCTCAGAGGGAGTCTTATACCTAGCTGAGGTATTTTTCCCCTTAGCCCCTGGCAACTGGAGAGGTCCCTGCCAGGTCTCACAAACCCAAGGTTGCAGATCAAACAAGAGGCCTTTCTTCACTGCCCCCCCCGTCCCCTCCCTCCAAACCCAAGGTGTGGCTCTCTCTGTACACTTCTCTGGGTCTGGTGCTTATACAGGGTGATCAGTCTGTCAGACCCTCGTCCACACTGGGCCTCGGTCATCTGTTTTTTCCCCCCATAAGTTGGTTGTCCACTACTTCACGTCTTGGGGAAGGCAGCGGGTCTTGGGATCCCTACTGTTGCCTCCAGGCCCTCTTTGTCGCCTCACCCAGTAGCTGGATTTGACTCTCTAGTCCTGTCTATCTGTTTGAAGGCAAGTTCCCTCCGTCCAGCATCCTCTCCTCAGGGCCTCGCCGAGTGTCTGCCTGGGCACCCTCTCCACACTGCTTTTCTCTGTCGGGGGCCTGGGGAGTCATTCCTCAGCTGTAAATGTACCTGGTGCTCATCTCCAGGCCTGCCCAGCCGTCCTTGCCCTGAATGCTGAGAAGGCATTTTATAGGATAAACTGGGGCTTTATGGGGGAATTCCTCTCAGGGATATGCCTTGGTGGGAGGTGGAGCCAATGGGTCGCAGCCGTCTACTCGAAGCCGACAGCCAGGGTGGTGGTTAACGGGAATGTCTCAGTCGTTCCAGCTACAACGAGGAACGCATTAGGGATGCCCACTCTCACCACTGCTCTACGCACTGGTGATCGAGCCATGGGCAGAGAAGTGCGCAGTAACAAGGGGATTAAGGGAGTGGCGGTCGGGGAATTAACATACAAGGTGAGTCTTTTTGCGGACGATGCCCTGCTGTACATTGTAGATCCGCTAATCTCGATACGCCACATTATGGACAGCCTGAAGCAATATGGTAGACTATTGGGATTCAAGGTTAACTTTTTTTTTTAAACTCTTTTTTTATTGGGCATTTCGTATACATTACACAACATAGTAACTATCGTAAGCAGTGCAACATAGAGTACAGCGAAGGTAATGGGGGGTTGGGTATGTTGCAATTAGCGGGTTCAAGCACCTGTTCTCAAACCGGGTCGTGTATTCATTTTCACTGTGCCCCCCCCATCTCGATGAGGACCAGTTAACCTCCCTATTCACCGATGTCCATTTGATGAGTCTGTCTGTGCGATGTGTTCCACCAAAACCATAACTTCCCATTCGCCCCCTGCACCCCCCCAAACTTTGAGTTGCAGCGTGGTAAGGCCTTCGAACCTGTCCATGCGGAAGACGCTCAGGATCCTAGGTTTCCGTTCCCCACCTAGCAACTGTCCAAGCCTACTACGTGGGGGAATTTTGTGCCTTCTTTGTATGAGTGCTTCTGATGCTGGTTAATCTGCTTAGAATCAAATGCTGTGCAAATGGTCCGAAATCCAGTGGTAACCGCAGAGTATTGCATCTTGTCTTTCGGGGACCGAAAGGGGATGTCGGCATAGGTGCTTCTGTAACACTATCCCTATCATGTAGTGTACCCAAAAACCCTTACGTGCCAAGGTCCCTCAGATTGTTTTTTCCGCCCAGATTACTGGTCGCCCTATTGCGGAGCTCTTTCATAAGAGACATTGTTATCACCTTGTTATCGACTTTGTTGATTATTCCCTTAAAGTCATTTCGACAATGGTTTCAGTACTAGGCCGAAGACTGCAGTGGACTTTCGATGCCTACGATCCAGCGGCAGAGCCGTCCACGTGGCCGGGCCCTCTTGCTGGACTACACAGTAGGAAGAGTGGGGTCGAGGTGGCCATATACTTTCAGCTATGTCTCTCCTCTTTCCCCTCTAGGTCTGGTCATTGCATTTCGCTGTTTAGGTTTTGCCTCTCTTGCAGGGACAGATATCCTTGGAAGGACGAGCGAAGCGCAGTGCGCGGCCTGTAAACTCCTGCGCCCTAAAACGCTTAAGGAGCGCTTTGTTAAGTGGTGGGTGGCCTACGGCATGTCGCAGACTGGGTCTTCTTCCCCCAACGCCGCACCCGCCGAAAGTGACGGGGGTACTAGTGATGACCAGGCATCCATGTCGGATGCCATCGACCTCAGGATGGAAACTCCTAGGTCCGCCTTGTCCGTCCCCGACCCGGGTAGGCCTGACGCGAGTCACGCTATGGGGATAACACCCGATGACAGGGGCATACGAGATTGAAGCCACACTAGACGCACAACCCCAACCCCGGTTTCGACGGTACCATCGTAACGGGCGAAAGCACCAACCGGACCGCTGAAAATTTCAACAGGATCCCCTGATCTTTAAGGTCAACAACCTTCCCTGCATCCGCAGCAGCGTCTTGCGACTGGGCCTTCTAAACCAAAGGGCGCTACCTCCAAAACAGATCCGGCCGTCGAAGCGCGCTTAGCTGACACTCCGACGCCTCCGAAGGCCCTTGGTAGGAGAAAAATCTCCCGCTAGACCTCCTAGTCAACCGGCACATCATCCCGCTTTGCCGAACATCTTCGAAAGCATCACTAGGATTGCTTCAGCAATAGGGCTGAAGGAGAGGACTAAAGAGACGACGAAGTGCAAAGAGCTGTCTGCGGACACGTCGAAAGACGTGTCACTGCACCACGATACTCGTGAGGACTATGTAGAGAGTCCTGTGCCTTTGTCTAGCTCTGTTGGAGACACATTTCTGTACCATAGGGAGGAAAATGAAAATTTTCCACCCTTCTGGTCCATCCAGATGGACTAGAGAAAAATTCAAAGGGTGTATGGACAGGTTAGAGAAGTTTATCTCGCTTTCAGAGCAACCTACCCCCAAGAGACCTCGGGAGGACCCTCCCTCTGTGCCTGCTTCTAATTTTCTAAGAAATGTAGGACCTTCTCAGGAGGATTACACTTCCATCCACCCCAAAGACGAGATTCAGATTGGCACGTATCAGGACATTTATGATGAGGAGGAGGATACGAACTTCCTACAAAACTACACTGTGGATGACCAGGCGGATGCCATTGGAGACTCGGAGGACAGTCACCAGGTTGAGGCAGAACCATGGGCGCTCCGTACTCACGACTAGGACCCTGATGTCATATGTTTGGATTCCCCTCCCTCCACTCCGGCCTGCCAGGCCTCCCCAGTGGACGATCAGATGGCATTCAACACCATCTTGAGAAAGGCGGCTGAATATTATCAAATAGACACCCAGGAGGCTTTGCCTGAACAGGACTTTGTGGTGGATATCCTCAAAGAAAAGACCTCCCGCCCCTCCCCCCCCAGCCAAGCCATACCTCCATTAAGAGGAGTTTGGCTCCTTCCTTGATCACACCAGCCCAGACTAGGGCAGTAAATCTGAGGGTGGAAAATTATTTTGCTCATCGCTTACTGACCATACATACATTAAGGGCCATGCTACACCCGATTCACTAGTGGTTACCACCACCCGAAAACGGGCAGGGGTACCCCTTGCTACAGGAGAAGCACCTCCCGATAAGGAGTTGAAAAGGCTTTACGCCTTGGGAAAACGAATCACTATGGTAGCTGCCTTTTCCACGTGCATAGCAAACACTACATTGCTTGCTAGTTATGCCGATGTGCAGTTGAATCTACTGCAGGAAGGTCTCCAGGAGGTGCCCGAGCCCGCTAGAACCAAATTACTTGCCATTGTGACCGAGGTTAGGCAGGTCAACCAGAACGTACTGAAAAACACGCTGGATGCTGCGGAGATGGCGGGAAGATCACTAGCTCAAGGCACCCTGCGCAAACGGCATGGTTGGCTCAGGAACTCGGGTTTCAAGTTGGAAACCCAAGAAGCTCTTATTAATAAGCCTGTTGAGACCAATCTCTTTGGTAAAGCAGTCGATGATGCCCTCGAGACTGCCAAAACGGAGCACAAGACTCTTAAGTCCCTTCAGCAAATTACCCAAAAGCCCTGCCCCCCCCCCCCAGAGGGTAAGCAGTTCCCACAGGTCCTTTTGGGGCCAATGCGGTTCCACACAAAATCTGTATAATACAGGAAATACCTGGAACTCAGGACAGGCATCCAGCACCCCCGCCAACTATCCACCCAGGGGACAGCGGCGCCTTAAAGGCAGAGGCCCCAACTCCAGGGGAGCCACAGCCTCTGGTCAGAACATCTTTCCTTTCGGCATGGGAGGGGATAACGTCAGACCAGTGGGTTCTCAAGACGGTCGCCCACGGGTACTGTGTGGAATTTGCCCGACCACCACAATTCAGACTGCCCAAAGCACGACGCCTGACACCAGCCTATCTACGAAACTTGATTCAAGAGGTGGAATCACTTCTGGAAAAAGATAACATAAAAGCCGTCCCTATTCTTCACGTAAACTAGAGTATTTATTCAGTTACTTCCTTGTACCCAAAAAGGACCTTACCATGCGCCCTGCGCTAGACTTGTGCCCAGCAAACACATTTGTCACACCTCAAAAGTTTTGTATGGTAACTCTGCAGGAAGTAATCCCACTGTTGAAACAGGGGAATTACATGGGGACTCAGGACATGAAAGATGCATACTTTCATATTTCAATGTTGCCAGCGCACAGAAAATATTTAAGGTTCATGATAGAGGATAGGCACTGTCAATTCCAAGTACTCCCCTTCGGCATTGCCTCGGCGCCAAGGGTGTTTACAAAGGTTCTGGCAGTAGCGGCAGCACACCTGTGCAGACTATCCGTCCCGGTTTACCCATGCCTCGACGACTGGCTCATAACAGGGGACTCTTACGAAACATGCCTATTGAACACTCATAAGACAATAGACCTCTTGTTGAGTCTGGGATTCTCCATCAACGAGAAGAAATCCAGCTTGGACCCCAGTCAAGTCAAACAAGTTCTGGGGGCTCTAATTCGGACCAAAGACGGCATCGTCCCCCCCACCCCCCAACGAGAGGGTTCAGAACATGCTGTTTCAGATCCCTCAATATGTAGTCAGTCGGGAAGTGACGGTATGCAAGGCCATGCGACTGGTAGGAATGATGGCGTCATGCATTTATTTAGTTCCTCAATCGCAGATGCGCATGCGTCCCATGCAAGAGTGGCTCAACAGCCAGTCTTCTCAGGCCACTGGACAATGGGAAGATCTAATAGTTGTCTCGCCAGCCCTTGTTCTCTCCCTGCAGTAGTGGTCGAGTGAAAAATCTCTTGAAGGGGAAGACCTTCATCACCACTGCAGTAGAAGCCACTTTCACGACAGACGCATCTCTCACGGGGTGGGGGCTCATCTGCTACAACAGACAGCGCATGGAGTGTGGTCCCCACAAGTAGCGGCCAACCACATAAACTTGTTGGAGCTATTGGCAGTATTCAAAGCCCTGAAGGCCTTTCAGACACAGCTACAGGGGAAGACAGTTCTGATCTTAACACACAACACCACAGCCATGTATTACCTGAACAAACAAGGGGGTACACACTCTCCAGGGCTATCCAAGCTGTCCCAGAACATTTGGATGTGGGCTCTCAAACACAAGATGGTCCTGCTGTCCCAACACGTTCCTGGCGAACTCAACCTTCTGGTGGACATGCTCAGCAGAGATTTCCCACTACCCATAGAGTATGAATGGCGTCTACATGAAGACATCGTCTCCAACGTCTTTGCAGACTGGGGCTTCCCAGAGATCGACTTGTTCGCCACTCAGGAGAATGCCCAATGCCAAGAATATGCCTCCAGGTACCCCCAGAACCGCTCCAAGGGGAACAGGCTCTGGCTAACATGGTCAGGGAAATTTGTTTATGCTTTTCCCCCCGACCCCCATACTCAACAGGATAGTGCACAAGATGCAACAGGAACCAGTCACAATGATATTGGTGGCTCCCATGTGAGCCCGCCAACCCTGGTTCTCTCATCTGATGGAGATGTCGCTCTCCCCTCCAATGAAGTTGCCCTGCCCGTACAACATGTTGTCTCAGGACAGAGGGGAAACACTACACCCGGTATTGCTATTCCAGTAAGTGGAAACGCTTTGTCATCTGGTGCAATACCAAGGGCATCAACCCGATTGACTGCTCTCCTACCCACATTGTATTGTACATGACCCACTTGTTAGACTCTGGACTGGTTTTTAATTCCCTAAAGGTTCACCTAGCTGCTCTCACAGCCTACACTATGTCACAACAGAAGGTGCCGTGGTGGAAAATACTTGTTATTAAGGCCTTTATGGAAGGGGTTAAGAGAATCCATCCCCCCGTTTCTAACCCAGCTCCCGGATAAGATCTAAATGTGGTATTGACCAGACTCATGGGGTGTCTCTTTGAACCAATGCATAAAGCAAGTCTAAAAGACCTTACTTACAAGACAGCCTTCCTAGTGGCTATCACTTCTATTAGAAAGGTTAGTGAATTACAGGCCCTTTCAGTTATAGACCCTTTTGTTACAATCCACAGGGATAAGGTGGTTCTGCACACTCATCCCCAGTTTGCGCCTAAATTAATCTCGAAGTTCCATGTGAACCAATCAATTGAACTACCCACTTTCTTCCAGAATCCCACTAGCATGGCCGAGAGGAGCCTACACACACTAGATGTGCGCAGGGCAGTCCTGTGTTTCCTGGAAAGAACAAAACCACTGAGGTAGACAAATCAGTTTTTCGTTTCCGTGGCAGCTGGTAGAGAAGGGGATCCGGGCTCTAAGGTGGATTGTCAAATGCATCACACTGTTATACTCTTGCTAAGAGAGAACTGCCCTTCAAGCCAAGAGCACACTCTACTCAGGGCAGTGGGGCTTCCATAACATTCATTGCAAATGTTCCCCTTGAGTCCATTTGCAAAGTGGCAACCTGGAGTTTTGTACACACCTTTACAAAACACTGTTGCCTAGACACTCATTCTAGATCTGATTCTCAGGTGGGACTAGCAGTATTAAGACATCTTTTCACCACTGTTCCTTCTCACAACCCTCCTGCAACTCCGGATACTGCTCGCTAGTCTATGCACAGCATGTGATTCTAAGCAGATTAACAAGCATTAGAAAACATGCATTACTCACCGTAATAGCATTTCTGATGATTGTATCTGCTTAGATTCACATGCGCCCACCTTGCCTCCCCACTCGGGTGGAAGGAACATAGATGTCTTACTACTTTCTCTCTTTATGTACTCACTCACAATAGCCTTTGGCTCCCTCATGGCAGAAAAAATGCAGTCAGAGGGACCTCGGCCCGTGAGGGATTTTGGGTACACTAGACGTCACGAGAGGGATAGTGTTACAGACACGCATATGCTGACGTCCACTTTCGGTCCCCGAAAGACAAGATGCAATAATCTGCGGTTACCACTGGATGTCAGACCATATACACAGAATGTGAATCTAAGCAGATACAATCATCAGAAATGCTATTACGGTGAGTAATGCATGTCATACCAGAATGGCAGTCCCCAGGGTACAAGTTAATTCCCTTCCTCCTTAGATGAACTGGTCCATGAGTGCACAGAATCTATCCACCCTGTCGGTATTGCGTATTTGTCTTCTGGACATGGTGGCCAGCTCCAACCTGCAGGTTCGGAGTGTGGGGGTGGGATCTTAGCCTTCCAATTGATGGTGAGTAGTTTCCTAGCCGTGAAAAGCAGTGTCCCTATAAACCTGCCCCCAGTATCATCGCCTTGGGTGTGAATGCAACCATAGCCCCGCTAATGCCCTCGATTTGGCCGTGGCCTCCCCTCCAGTATTGAGAGAGTTTGGGGCAATGCCATAGGATGTGGCCCATTGTACCTAGGGTACCGCATTCCCTCCAGCGTTTGTTTGAAGCATTTGTTTGAATGCCCGATTTCATTTGGTAGAGCACTGAAGGGGTATACTATAAACGCTGTATGATTTTAAATTGGATCCCCCTGTTTTTAAGGTTGGTGGAGATTTGGGGAATGGCTGTGAAGCATTCCAGAATAGTAGAGACTTCTATCTGACTGCCTAAATCCTCAGCCCAGGATTGCGCTAATGTGAGGTTTCGCCCATGGTTGTTTGGAATAGCCATCCGGTTAAAGGTGCCTAGGTGCGGAAAGACTTCCAAGTGGTGCTCCATTTCCACCTCGCAGGGGGCCGGGATAGGTGGTAGAGGTGTGTGAGCGATGTACTGGTGTATAATGTTGCTAATTGTCTGAAAAACGAGCCAGTCACCCGTACTCAGTCCCAACTTGGAGCGCAAGTCTTGGAACGATAGTAGTCATCCCTCTTTACATATGTCCATTAGTCTTAGGTCGACCCACTCAAGGTTTTGTTTGCAGTGAATTTTACGTGTGGTCCCGTATGTGAGGATTGCCCTAATGATAGACCATGGTGGGGCAAACCGGGTTTGGACCCCTTGTGACTCCCTGAGTTTGTGCCATTGGGTTATGGTGGATCCGATGATTAAGTGTTTCTTTAGGCTCAGGGGAGCTTGTGTGGGGGGTGTGGCCATTATTTCAATGGGATTTAGAGGTTCCATCATCCCGACCTCTATTGCCCTCCAGCTTGAGTCGTCAGATGTGTCCAGCCAGCGTTTTACCCAGCAGACCTGTGCCGCTTGGTGGTAGGCCCTCAGGGAGGGGGCCACAAGGCCTCTGTTTGGTTTAGCTGCTTGAAGGGCAGAGAGGCTGATTCTAGCCTTCTTTCCTCTCCAAATGATTTTAGCGATTGCTCTGTCGAGCTCTTTCAGGGAGTCGGGGCCTGGGCTCGCTGGGATCATCATAGCGATGTATTTGAGCTTGGGAAATTAGTTGATTTTAAGAGCGTTTATGCAACCGGTGAGGGAGAGGGCAAGTGTGTTCCATCATTTTAGATCTTGACATATATACGTGATTTTACTGGGATAGTTTAGTTCGCTAATGTTGCCCAGAGAGGCACTAATATTAATTCCAAGATACTTGATATGGTGCGTTTGCAAGGATAAGGGAGTAATTCCACCCGAGTCCCAAGGAATGTCTTTGCGTAAAGGCATGACTTTGGACTTGCTCCAGTTGATTGTATAGCTGACCATAGGGCCTATTTCCTGAAGGAGTGTCGAATGTACGTGAGTGATACGTGTCCATTACTGACATATAGTAGCATGTCATCCGTGTAGAGGGACACGCAGTGTTCCTCCACCCCTTGAGTGATGCCCGTCCAGTCCCCGTCTGTGCGGAGTCTGATCGCTATGGGTTCTATGGATAGGGTGTATAACAATGGCGATAGCGGGCATCTCTGGCAAGTGCCGGATTGTCGTTCGAACGGTGGGGAGGTGGTGCTGTTGGTGACGAGTGCTGCGGTGGGGCCCGTGTATAACAATTTGATCAACTGGACCAGGTGGGGAGGGAAGCCATATCGAGGTAACACTTTGAAGATTAACTCCCATTGCACTTTGTCAAATGCCTTTTCGGCGTCCACAGTCAGTATTAGGTCCTCTGGGTCTCTGTCCCCCGCTACAACATGTAGTAGCCTTCTAATATTGTCGCTTGAGTGTCTGTTGCGGATGAACCCTGTCTGGTCTTTGTGTATGATGTACGGGAGGCTGTTTTCAATTCGTCTGGCTAGGCATTTTGCCAGTATCTTTCTTAGCATCAGCGTTTGAGGGAGATGGGTCTGTAGGACCCACATAGCTCGTGATCCCGCCCCTCTTTATGGAAGACCTCTGTTTGCAGAGAGCATTGACTGGGGTAGACGGCCAAGGTCAACGGCTTCATTGACTACCTCCTCCAGTCGGGCTGCAGTATCTGCCCCCAGTTTTTTGTACAGGCCAATTTGAATCCTGTCCGGCCCTGCCACTTTACCGGCTGTTAGCGCGGCTATGGCGCTTGCGATTTCAACCGCCGTGAGGCGTGCTTCGAGGGCTGGGATGTGTTCAGGGGGGATTTTTGGGATCTGTATGAAGTCCAGAAAGAGGTTGAGGTTTGGGTTTGGCGCGGGTATCGGGGCCCGCATATAGATCTTTATAGAATTCTGCGAATCGCGTGTTAATCTGGGAGTCTCCTAATAGTGGCATGCCCTCTTTATCCCGTATCGAAGTTTATGGTTTGGGCAGCTTGGTGTTGCTTTTGGGCCAGGGCCATTGTCCTCAGGGGTTTATCGATATTGGAGTAATATGATTGGGACCAGCTGCTGTAGGATTTTTGGGCTCTTACAGTGGTGACCTGCTTGATTTTGGCGCAGAGGTTTTTCAGTGGTGGTTTTAGCCGTTTGTCTCTGGTTAGTTTGTGGTGCCTTTCGACTTTTTTTTAGCTCGGCCGTTAACAGGGCGATTTCCTCCCCCCAGGCTTTGTGCTTGAACACCCATAGCGAGATACTGTCCTCTTATGTATGCCTTAAATGCATTCCAGCACTTATGAGCTGTGTAGTACTGTGTAAGATTGGCTTCCCAGAACCGCGTGCAGTCGATTGTTAGCTGTTCTATGAGGTCAGGGTAGTGAGGCATGCAGAGGATGAGTCTCCAGGAAGGGTGGCTTTCGCTGTGTGTCTGGGAGGGCGAGGCATAAGAGGACCGGGGCATGGTCTGATGGGGTTGTTGGGAGGATCTTGCTTTGCTTGGCTAAATGGAGTGTGTTTGCTGGGGTAAACCAGTAGTCGAGTCGGGAGTAAGTGTTGTGGGGATGGGAGTAGTATGTGTAATCGTTAATTTGCTTGTGCTTTTCTCGCCATATATCTTTCAGGTGTAGGTCTTGCATTAGGGTAATGAGGGTGTTTTGCTTCTTCAGGGAGGGGGGGGCCCTTGTAGATGTGCCCAGCCGGTCCCGCGTGGGATCTATATTTAGGTCTCCTCCAATTAACGTGAGATAGCCCATCTACTGTGCGCAAGTTGTGAACTTCTCGGTGAAGAAGGCAGCGGTGTCTGAGGTAGGGGCGTAAACATTTAGGAGTGTGATGGGGTGGTGGTTTAGTTGCCCATGGATTAGAATGTATCTACCTTCCCCATCGGCCACTATGTTTTGGATTTGGAGTGGTACACACTTATGAACGAGAATGGATACCCCTTTTTTTCCCTGTTGCGGCGCATGGTACGTTGCTCCGATCCACCCCGGTTGTAATTTGAGATTCTGCAGCCCCCAGATGAGTCTCTTGGACAAAGATTGTCTCCCTGGAGATCCCTCATGCTGTTAAGTAGTCTCCTGTGCTTGATGGGTGACCCAGGCCTTGAATGTGGAGTGTGTTTAGGGTGATAAACGAGGTCATTATCTGTGCGTGTTTGCTCTAGTGTATGTGCCAGTAATTGAAATTATCTGTGTTGCTGCATGTGCATTTAGGCAATCTACATGGCCCGGGCCTTCTCATACGGGGATCAGTGCATGCAACTCGGTAGGACTCCAACATGAAACTACAACATCCTCTGACCAACCTATTAAACTAACTAAGAACAAACGTTGGGTAGGTCTAACTCCCCGCCTACACCCAACAAATGTCATGCTGGCATGGAACGAGGGTCGGGGGGCAGGGGATCCTGCGCCCCATGCCGCCTTCGCCACACCTAGATATGGGTGCTATTCGCACGCTAGGTGTGCTCCTCGTGGCTGAAGCAAGCCCCGGGTCGGGTGTTTGCCCGCTGTTATGATGGACCACACGGTGGGGATGGAAGGGGGCGGCACGCAGCTAGGCTTGTCTTGATGGGCGTCTCATCGGTCGAAGAGCGGAGCGGGGGTCAGCTCCGGCTACTGCCACGAGCGACACGTGTACTGCTGTGCCGGCTCGGCGTGCAAGATTCCTTCATCGCCAAGCTGGATGTGTTGGTTTTGGCAGACTTTCGGTTGACTCTGTTTATGGTCTGCCAGAACGGTATTCCGGGTTCAGAATCTCCAGTGTGATCATTCCTCTGGATCTTGGTATAACGCGCTTTAGTTTCCCTTCATTTATGATGGGTTCTGGCTGATGCTTGCAGTATTTTTTTGTGGGTTCGTCCCTACGATGGCTGGAGCTCCTCTAGCCTGGTCATCTTGCGCCAAGCCACCTAGCGTCAGGATTCAAGGTTAACTTTGACAAATCTGTGCCTCTGTTAGCGGGGGGACTGTCGGGAACAGAGAGAGTACATGAGGGGGCTTCCATTCCAGATAAAAGAGGACCACCTCTGATACCTGGGAGTGCAGGTTGATGAACAATTCTGTGACCTCTACGCGGGGAATGATCTGCCACTGTGGACGACAGTGCGCAAAGACCTATGACGATGGGGCAGGTTGGGAATTTCCTGGATGGCGTGTCTGAACTGTATAAAAATGGTGATACTGACTCAATTCTTGTTCATATTTCAGATGCTCCCAGTGGTGGTCCCAAGGGCCTTCTTTGATGAGGGAAGAGCGCACCTGTTAAAACTCTTGTGCGCAGGGGCCAAGCACAGGATAGCATACAGGACACTGATCCTGCCTAAGGAGGAAGGGGAGGTTGGCGTCTCAGATCTTCCCACGTATTATAAAGCAGCTCAACTACAGGTGCTGGTGGATAATCTAGATCCGCCCTCTGAAACACAATGGGTGCATCTGGACAACGCAGTTCTAGCGCCAGTCCCCCTCCGAGAATGGCTATGGGTCCCCCGAGATCGTATCCCGAGGAGGGTGCTCACCCACCCGATCCTGGAAGTTTTATGGGTCCTCTGGAGTGACGGCGGGGGGGGCGGGGGGAGGGGCGGACGGGGGACAATAGGTGGCTGTCTACATGGTTGTCCCCCCTGAGTTGCATTTGCGCGCCAATAATATGAGACAAAATCGTGGAACCTTTGGCATTCCAAACGTGGTATGAGGCTGGGCTGAGCAGGACTGGCCAGATGTGGGAAGGCGAGTTTATCAAAATAGAGGGGCTGGCGGACTGCTTGCAGATAGGCACCCTATCCATATTCCGCTATCTACAACTGAAGGAAGCCCTGTTGGAATCCAGATGGTGGGGGGGGGTCAATCTACAGAGGGGACTGACTGATTTCAAGACACTCCTACTCATGAGGTCAGATTCCAGGGGACTCATACCTCAGTTATATTTTTTTTTTTTTTATTTTTTTTTTATACGGTTTATTCAACCTTTAAAAAAAAAAAAATTTTGACAGACAAATCACGTCCAATCAACCACATATCCTTTTAAAATCCATTTCTCTCACCGCCGTTCTGTACACAGTAAAACAGGTGGCCTGAGTCTTGACGTTTGGACTACAAGGGCTCATTCGACTCTAGGCACTTCAATTAGTTCCTTCAAATCCAATCTTGTTTTTATGACCTGGAGGAAGGTTATCAAATTGAACAGTACAGTTCGGTTGGAGGCTTCAAAGAACACTTCCCACCAGTTTTCCAGACTCCTTGAACTGATATTATGAATAATCGGCGAAAAAAGCCGTCCTCGTTCTTTCTCAAGGCTCGGGCATGACATGATCAAGTGCTTTAGAGATTCCATATCAAAATTACAGAAACGACACCTTCGATCAATATTTGCATACTTAGGCCAGGGGCCTAATCGCTCTTTTGTGTTTAGAGCGTTTAGTCTGAATCTCATGTACAAGGCTCTGGCATGCTGATTTGGCAGATGGGTTAGATAAGAATGGCGTTGATTGAAGGCTTTCGCTTCACCTGGGACTTCCTGCATTAACTTACATTTTGTTCTTTGCTCACAGGTCTTGATCCAATCTAACCGCCAAATCTTCAACTTTGCTGCATCTGGGTTTTCCACTAGCAAGACAGGGGTAATATCGTACTCGCCTAGCAGGTCTTGACAAAGCTGATTCCACTTTGCGAGTATTGTATACTCTTTCGCACTATCTGGTCTATGCATGATTTGGAATTGGGGTGTCGGAGTCTTTAGCATCGTTTTACGGTATAGGCTTAGCAGATTCCACATTACTCTGGCGTGTATTGAAGTTAAGCCAAGCTCATACCGTATACAAGCAGTTGCTATTCCCCTCGGTAGATGTAGTACACGAGACCAGAAGATGTTTTCTAAAGAGTTCCATAAATCATTAGAGCAACCGAAGGCGTTTTCTCCTCCGTAGATCAGGCTCGGGACCACTTTCTGTTGAAAAAATAGGATAGTCGGCTTCAATGAAAATTTGCCGTATTTGTTGTTAATTAAGCATGCTTGATTTGCTAATTGCCGACATTTGCTTTTTGCCACTTCCGTCCAACGAGCGTCATTTCTGCTTGCACTGATAGTCATCCCCAGATATTTCACGGATTTTACAATTTTGATACGTTCGTCGGCAATGTACCAATGCTCTTTCAACCCCTTGCCAAGGGTTCCTTGCAGGTTTCCCAATATCAGATTTTCGGTTTTTAATCTATTAATTTGCAAGCCGTTTGATGTTATATAGGTATTTATCAGGTTCATTTTTCGCTGAAGACCTATAGGCGTCTGATCTATTAGGACCAGGTCGTCAGCGTATAACAGGTAGTTGATAGGTGCTCCCTGAATTTTTGGGGGGAACATGTTGTTGCCACAAAAAATCTCAGTCATATCTGATATAAACAAATTGAATAATGTTGCTGCCAAGGGGCAGCCCTGCTTCACTCCCCTACATGTTTTGATTTTTGCAGACAAGGTGCCTTTCAGGTCCAGCCGAACTCTGATAGACGTCTCAGAGTGTAGTTCCTGAATTGCACTCAGTAAGCTAGGTGGGCAACCCCATTTGCTCAGTTTGTCCCACATCCTCTCTCTATTGATACTATCAAATGCCTGCGAGAGGTCGATCAGAGCCAAATAGATTTTTGTTTTGGTTCTGAGAGCTTCCATCTTTAGGAGGTTTAGTAGTAATAGATTGAGGCCACAACCTACTCCTCTTACAAAGCCCGCTTGTCTTGGATCAATGTGCTTAGATTCTTCTGCCCACTTCACCAATTTGCGTTGAAGCAAGGTTGCATAGATCTTCCCTACAACATCAAGTAATGCTATCGGACGATAGTTTTTAGGGTTGGTTCGATCTCCTTTTTTAAAGATGGGAACCACGATAGCACTTTTCCATGAATTGGGAGTAGATCCATTTTTTGCAATGCGGTTGAACAGAGTGACACAGAAATCTGCCCATAGTTCTGGATTGCGTTTGATCGTGTAATTAGTTAGTCCATCTGGGCCCGGCGCTCTGGATTCACTCAATCCCTTAATAATTAAGAGAATTTCATCTCTTTCAAATTGTAAATCCCATTTAGATTCGGGCAGGAATATGTTAGCTCTTACTAGATCGTCTTTGGTGAATAAAGTAGAGTAGAATGCAACCCAGGCTTGTTCACTAACAGCGTTTGCCTGTGAGGCATATTGTGAGGATGCACTGTTATGCTCCAGAGGTCTGCTGAGTTACGCCCTTCCATTTTTCCCATCATCATCTCAGAATCATTTTGTAATCTGGTGGCCTCATGAGACTTAAGCCAATGTTTATATTTCTGTTTGATCGCTCTACAGATTTGTTTCACATTTATATTGAGGATGGTTTTGGTTTTCCTTAATTCCTGTCTCATCAGACGTTTTTGCTGTAGCACACAAAGGTCAAATTTGTGTTTTCGATGTAGTTGAACATGGCTCAGTTTGGATCTTCTTTCTTCAAATTGAACTAATAAGTGTTCGTATTCAAGACTCTCAGTACTTTCTATAAATTTTGTTGTTATTGCCTCTACTTCTGGTTCTAATAAATGGAGTCGAATCCTACCTGAGCCTGTTTTTACCGTGTGCGACCATATTTGCTGCGGACAGGCGCATTTTTTCTGGAGGGTTAGTTGTACCATTTCATGATCACTATGGACCATTTTTTGGACATTAAAATGCAGAACTCTCTTGTGAAGATTTTCAGTTACAAACATGTAATCAAGTACCGATGTTGATGTGTCTCTTCTCCATGTAGGCTGTGCCGGAATATCGCCTGTGGTGTTACCGTTTAGCATGTGTAAAGCACGAAGGTCCATTTCATCGCACCATTGCACTGCTTTAGGCTCAAGTTGGGATTTCTCTTTCACACAGTCCAAGTTCAAATCACCACAAACAATCAAGTTCAGCGAAGCTTCTTTCCCAAGAAGGTCGTCTATCACAGTAGTCACAGTGTCTAGAAAAGTTGTTGCAAATTTATTTCGATGGTTCCAATAGACATTAAGAATATGTAGGCGATCAACATTCTTTCCATTAGGTTGGAGTAGGCAATAGTTGACAGTTGAATAAATGGAGACAGGTTCTGAGAGTGTACAATCCTAAAACCCGCCGCCTTTCTCACTGCTGTCAGTAAGCCTGACATAGGTCTTCCTTTGGCTTGGCGAATAGCCGGGTTACAAGCAATTTCAAATCCTTCTAAGAGAGGGCTGGAGGATAGCCAAGTTTCTTGAAGGCACAACAGGTCCAAGTTGGTTGCCCATGGTGTTTGAAACAAATGGCTAAAACCTCTAGTGTTCCAAGAGGCCAGTCGACAGACATTTTGCGTCTCAGACTTCTGGCGTTATTTGTTATCGCTCTTATTTAACAAACCTGCAAGCCAAGACCAATCAGAATCTGCTGGAATTAAGGAAGGATCACTTGCACTTTCCGCAAGGGTCTTATGACTGCGTAAGGGTCCGTTCACGGTGATTCGTATGCACTCTCCTGTTTGCATAAGTTTAGATGGTTTAGCCACAGAGGTAGCCTTCGGTACTGGGCTTCGAATCAGTGCAGCGGATGGTCATGATTCGAGCTGCTGAGAGTGATTTCGACTCTTCCCGTCTACAGTGACACCAAGATCTCTTTTGTGTATTGGTAATTGCAGGCAGCCATCAGCTCTTGATATATCAAACCCCAAGGACATTAGAACAGGCCCAGCCTCTAGCATGGCTTCAGCAATCAGTTTTGATTGAAGATGTAAGATGACAGCGTCGTTTTTGTTCTCGTCATAAAATTCAACAATTCTGAGATCGTCAGATTCAATTGCTCTTAGGCTAGGAATCAAGTGACACAGCCAGAGGACATTGTGCCGATTTAGGATTAAATCGTCCGAAGATTCGATACGCTCGAGTAACAAACGTTGCAGAGTATGAGACTCTTGATTTGCTGAATAAAGTTCTCTTCCATTATCAACGTTTGACTTCTTCTTCGGCAGTTTGTGTGTCACTTGTTGAGGCTTAGCCCAAGGGCTAAGGACCGGTCCTCTGGGAATCCTTCCAGGGTCACGAGAAACTCCAGCAAAGTCAGGGAACACCGTCTCACTAGTCGTCAGCAACTTCACCTGCTCGTTCCAGTCTCTGCTAGCATCTTTGCTAGTCGGTAAGGCCATAGATGCTTTCATCCTTGCTTCGAGTAGCTTTCTTTTGTCCTCAAGCGTTATAAATTCCAAATTTACCACTTCCTTTCCAGGTGGTAAATTAGATGTTAAAGAGATCACTTGACATGTTCTAGATGACATCCGCGTATCGTCAGGAAGTATCGTTTCATTATTGTGTACATTAGAAGACATCATGGGGGACCGCTTACAATCGCCTATGTCCTGGTCGGCCATCGACTGTAGGTTGTTCTGTGATTGTACCAATACAACTGAGTGGCCCGCATGAGTGGCCAATGGTGGTAAAATATCTTCTGCTGTTGATACTTGGAGCACAGCCAATGACCGTTCGTGATCATTTATCATTGCGTTGTTGCACGAATCTTCGTCCTCATAGGTTGAGACATTTATCAGAGTGTCAGATATGTCACTAGTACGGGTATAAGAGACATTTAATGCCTTGGCTGTGTTTAAACTGCTTTTTTTCAGTTTGATTGCAAGCTGTTGAAACTACATCTGTGGACACACCGTTCACCCTTATGTCCAAACTTTTAAGGTTTCTCAGAAACTTAAGCGAGTTAATGTTACGTCTCTTAGCTTTCTTTTTTGGTTGATTTTTAGTCTTCATTCCAAGGGTCTCATTTGCAGAGCTGTTGGCTTTGCTCGTCTTTTGTAAGTCACCAGCGGGTTTAAAAATAGCAAATATCCCTGTGGGTTCAGCCTCGCTGTTCTTCGTAGCCTGAGATGGGGCGAAGAATTGCTGCTTTTGAGCGATGACTTCCTTCGATGTAGATGGTCTTTGTGGATCTTGTAGGGCTAAGTTAGACACGTCATGGGCCTCTAGAATTGCTTTAGCAAAGCCAGACTTCAGACTCGTTACTTCACTATTAATTGAAGTATGAGTTTTTGTAGCGGCCGCACAACATTCATTATATCCGTCCAAGCAGGCAATAGAGTGGTCCTCGAGCACAATCGACTTAACCTGCGTCTGTTGGTCAGAGGTATCTACTGTTGACATCTGTACATCACTTACAGTTTTTTGCGTTTGACACTTAAGGCAATAAGGATATTGTAATTGCTCTTCGTATTCTTTTTTTTTGTGAAATATTTTCAAGGCCTCTTTAGCAACCTCTGCCAATAATTTTTTATCAATGTTAGCATTTGTGACTTGATTTAAGAGTGCGGCCTCTGTTATGTTAGTCTTCCTAATCATCTCTTCCACCATGTTCCTGGTTTCAGACATTTCTTTTCCAAAGTTTACAGAGTTATTGGACAATCTACAGACCCCTGCAGACAAGTCTTTGATCGTGTCATTTAGACTTTCATATAGTTTGAGAAAAGGAGCAATCGATAAGTTTAGTGAGGACATTATCAGGGCCTGTAGATCTTGCATTGATGGTAAATTCCTTGCAAGTTCAGGTATGATTGCTTTACTCGGCACGCCTTTCTTTTTATAAACAGGCCGTCTAATTTTAGGGTAGGGCCGCTCCATCAGCGAGGAATCTGAAGACTCATATCCAGCGAGAATGTCTCTAGATGCTACATCCGAGTTACGAGAGTCGTGCTCAGATTCCAAGGGCAGGGTGCAGTGAGGTGAAGTGCTGTACATAAGCCTTTTAGTTTTCTTATTTTGAGAGCATCTTAAACTGGGTGAGAGGCTTTCCTCACGTCTCGTGCGTTTCATCAGGTAACCAACTCCATTCTTCTTTTGTTTCTCAAGTAGAGAATTAGCCCCACTGGCAGTTTCACAACACTCGCTTTCTAAGTCAGCCATTTTGACACCAACGTTGTTTTTGCCAGTTTTGACCTTAGATGTTCTTTGTTGATTTATGCGAGTGAGATCAGCCAGCAATTTGTTTACCACTTCTAGCGAGTTCCTTCGTTCTCTACCATGAACTATATCAGTATCAGCGGTGGAGTGGATATGCGCTATATCTCTATGTTGATGAAGAACTCCAGAACTTTCTAAAGGTCCACTAAACACAACATCATCACAGCCTATAGACAGTTGTGGAGCGTCATCTACGGGCCCAGTGAAGGATCGTGCAATTTCTAGAGTCTCCGAATCACAACACTGAAACGACTTTTTGGTAGTCTCTGTTTCGCAAGAAACTCCCTCAGTAATACAATTCAGGGGGTCAGCATTCAGCAACCGTCGGCGAAGCTCACATGGCGCCGAACCAACCGATTCTGCTATAATATAGGGGCTGCCCAACTCTTGAGAGTCAATACTTAAGGGGTTAGAGGAACCGGAATGTTCAATCACCGATGAGGGCAAATGACCAGTGACAAACTTCTTGCCATTGAAGCTTATCGGATTTGCATCACACGTATCTGAACCGTCCAGCACACAGGCCAGCTTTGCCAACTTTGCTCCAACCACCTGTTCAGCAGCACGCGTTGTAGGCGTGTCGCTCACATCCGACACATCAGACAATACTCTACAGGACTTGGAAGACAGATCGGGCATCGGGCTTAACAAAGGACTTAACAACGTCTGCTGTGTAGGATGCACCACTTTAGCTACAAGTGCGGGTTCAGGGGTGATAAATTGAACACAGGCGTGCGTGTTAGCACTTACTTGTTGGAAAGTGGCAGAGGACTTTTCCGTGGAAACATGAGTTGTGTTGGATGTGTTAGAAGACAGTTTAGCTGGGTCTTCTAGTACATGGCTTACAGTTTCAGCCCAGGCAGCCATATTAGCCTTGCTTCGTATTTCCATTGGGGCTGCTTCGAACCTCCGCTGCGCCCGAGTTTTGGGCGAAAGGACCACCTTCGTCATCTTTTCGAGGGAGTGCACGAGGCCTCGCACTCCTCAACCTCCTAAGACTCCCAAGACTCAGCGCCGACTCCGCGTCCGCTCCGCGGAAGGCTCGGGTCTTTCTGCGCTCTCGACACGCCCACAGCCGAGTCTGGAAACAGGCAGCAGTAAGGACACACTGCAAAAAACAGAGCGAACAGGGAATCACTCCGGTCACTCCCAAGACTCAGCGCCGACTCCGCGTCCGCTCCGCGGAAGGCTCGGGTCTTTCTGCGCTCTCGACACGCCCACAGCCGAGTCTGGAAACAGGCAGCAGTAAGGACACACTGCAAAAAACAGAGCGAACAGGGAATCACTCCCTTATATAAGGGGGTACTGCTAGCGGAACCCAGGGACCCACTCCCGGCTAAGGGAAAATGGGGACATGACCTAGGAAGAGAAATAGACGATAAACTATGGACACTGATGTGTAGAAAAGCGGCAAATTCAACATCGTCCTTGCAGTTTTATTCAAAATGCCAATAAAGTTATTTTTTTTAAAAAATGCCACTTGTTTACTGTTTACTCTTTTCAATAAATATATTTTAGAACAATGACAAGGAAAAAAAGAAAGCTCAGTGATTAAGTACCCAATCAGAATAATTGTCTAAAATCACCTTACAAAAGCAAGGTAGAACTGCTAAGTTATTAATCTATATTAAAGATCATTGGCTAGGATAATTTTGATAAGTTTGGCTATAGCCAGTGTCGAAGATGTAGAATTGGCAGAAGCCATTCTGTGCTCAAACCAGTCGGATGCTAAAAAATCTACAGAATTGATAAAAAGGACTTAACAGAAGTAGCCGATGTTGCAAGGTATCCATACACTCTTCTAACAAGTGTCTCCAGGTGTCCACCTGCCCCCGTTTTTTTTTTACAACATGTATATCAAACCACCAAGTTAGTTGATCCTGCTCTTATATTTGCTATTTCTCGACTTAATAATATATTGAGTGAGAATCTTAGAAATATTTCTCTAATGCATACTGGGAAATGTAGTTGGGCAACCAGGTAAAAATAAAATTCCTCTTATAAAGTGTATGTTTGGCCAATGCATCATGGGTATTTATCCAATCAATTCCCCACAGCTTTGATTTTACCTGTTTTGGGCATTCTATATTGTTCAAGAAATCTATGTTCAGATCAACCTTATATAGCATTCATTTGACTGTTAGTACATAAAGTCACATGCTCTTACCGGACCTCTAACAAGTATGTCAATCGACAAGTGTATTTTTAGAAGGAAACAAAATCTTAGAATAGAGTGAAGACCTATTCAACTGTGTTTGAGATTTTGAAGAATTGAGGCCCAATCTGAAGCATTTGACAAGTACACAGTTTGGTAGATGTAGGGCGGTCCTCTATAACAGATCCATAGTGCCAGATCATAGATTAAACAAGGTATCACTTTGCCATTAGGGACATTTTATTAATGGGAGCAAAGAAAAGCTACAGGATCCGTTGAAAATACTCCCAATTTAGGCAGCAAGGACAAATGTCTCTTTCTTGAGCACTTTATCTCGGTCTCTGGTTTTCTTCAATCATTGGGAACTGTCTGGCTCCTAAGTCCACACAAGGCATTCATCTTGGTTTTTCCACCAAGGAGCTTTGTTATACTCTCTGCAGTAAAATATCTCCTGGGTTTTACCCCTGCGTGGGGCCTCGGATCTCACTCCAAGCCTAGGGATTTGGTGGCTCTCAGCCTAACTTGGGGCCTGGTGTCTCTCACCTCGGCTTGGTGTTTAGGGTCTTTCTCTCTTACCCCACATTGGGGTTTAGTTTCTCTTTTCCCATCTTGGGGCTCTCCACCCTCCATTTTGTTGCTCGCCACCCACGTGAGTATTTCCAGTCTCTTACCCTGCGCTGGAGTCTGGCTGGGCCTTGCCAACCCTCCTCCTGGTTTCCTGGAGCAACTGTGTACCTTCTGTCTCCATGCAGTGATCCTCCGGGCTGGACTTCCGGTAGGCCGACGCAGGTTTTCTCCCCTGGCTTCTTTCTGGAGTTCAGTGTCTTGATAAGCTGACGTTACCTTCCCACTGTCTTCAAGCAGCGTTTAAGCGTTGGTTCCTCATTACACATCTTGCTCGCTGCTTAGGCGTTCTCTACTGCTTGGGGTTTTTGTCAGCCAGGCTTTGCCGGTCAGTGTCTCAACAGGGTTGCCAAACATTTTGCCAGCTTTACCACATTTCGATCTGCCACGCTGGTCGTGCGCTGGCTTCTCCTTGCCACACCTCCCGAAGTAGGTGTCTCTGCAGCTGTGTGTGCTCCTCTAGTCTCGTGTAGCAATACTGATTGTCTTTTACGTCCGCACAAACAGGTGTGGGTCTATGTACTGTTTTTTCTCTTCTGAGTTATAGGCGTAGCTTGAAAAGTGTCAGAAACCACACCAACCATTGGTGTAGGAAGTCATTGCACAGTTTAGCATCCATAAAACTAACACATCTATTAGTTTCTTGAGACAAGGGAGGATAATACGTAATCTTGTTTATGGTTTCCCTGTCCTTTAAGGAGGGTCATCCCCATTGGGATCCGCTTTCCCCTGTCCTCCGGGGGTGTATATCTTAATGGGATCAACTCCCTATTCTGAAAGGGGGTGGCTTCCCTGGGGAGAAGGGACTAATACCCTGCATTCACCACAAAAGCCTTTCTTATACATTCTTAAGGCTTCCTTCTCACCATCACCAACTTTGCAATATTCCCAAGCGTCTGACAGACTATTTCACTCTCCACCAGCAGAAAGGTCAACACATACAACTGGAACAGGAGAAAGAGCATATTGATGAAGCTGTCAGAGGAGTTTAAGGCATGTGATACTGAAGGCATATATAACATGGGCATGAGACATCCTCACGGCAGGAGCAAATTCCCACAGATACATTAGCTAATATCCTTCTGATGCAGGAAAAGGATGAGTGGACGAAAAGGAAAAAAGAAAAGCCCCATGAAGGCCAGGACACACTGCCTATAAAATCAGCAAAGGTGTGTGTGTGTATATATATATTTCTGAGGCTTGTGGAATCTGCTTAGATCACATGCCATGCATAGGCCAACATCTAGCGGAGGCTGCAGAGTATTAGTTGTTGTTTTCAAAACTCTAAAAAAGGGACGTCGACAGGGCGTGTCAGTAATACTATCCCTAGTGTGACGTTTACAGTACCCATCGTGCTTCATGCGTCGGAGTACCTTCGTCGACGACTGCTTAAACTCGCTCGACAAACTTTTCAGACGGCCTCGGAAAGCTACTCCAGACCTCGGCCCTCACAGTAGGGAGAGTGGGGGGGGGTATTTAATTTCTTATTTTCCCTAAGACAATGCATATTTCCCCCCCTACCCACTTTATTTGCCAGGCTGATTTCCCCATACACTATGGAGAATACACCATTTACATTTTGCCCATCTTGCAGCTGAAAATGTACCTGGAAAAACTCAGACAGGGTGTGCAATCTTTTTCTCCCATGGGACCATAACGAATGCCACAGCAAACCTTGCATGTTCTTCAAGCCCCAAACTCTGAAGGACCTTAAGACCAAGCACTGGGCCCACCATGCCATGCAGGCTGAAGCCGCCATGGACGTTGAGGGTGCCTCCAGTGACTGCATCATCAGCGTCTTTAGTGACGCCGAGAGCGAACGGGATCTGCCGGGATGCACGCGTCTAAGCCCCCAACCACATCAGGCAGGCCGCGGCTCTGCTTCGGGGACAACACCCGGCGGGACAGGCCTGGACAAACATAGCCACAAAAAGCACACAACCCACAGCCACAAGTCGACTTCAACGCTGGCCGGAAGGCCACACATGGCATCAAGGGGGAGGTCCGATAGTTCCATGTTCTTACGACATGCCCCCGAAATCGACAGAAAGGTCTGGTCCTGACGCTGTGTCAAAAAACCCCCAAGTCCACACACACCTGAACCAACTCCCAAACCTCCTACCCCATCCCAAGTTCATCCCAATGGTCTGCTGAAGAAATTGATAGGGTCATGAGACGTATGTCTTCATTAGCCAATTTGACAACCACCCAGAGGTTTTAGTAAACCTTCAGGGCACTCCACCAGCTAGTGGGGCTGCACTTACACCGCCCCTGCCAAAAGAGCCTGTACAGACACCATACAAGCACCCTTCCTACAGTAGGTTCCAGGGCAACTTTCTTACTACGACTCCACTCAGGACTTCCAGGACACTGGACCATACACTGACACTGACTATGAAGATGTCTACATCATACAGTCGCCAGATCATTCAGACCCAACAGTGGCAGACTAACCGGTCGACAATCAAATGCAATATAATGATATGCTCCTAAAAGCAGCAGATCATTTCAAGATAGATACTCGGGAGAGGAGACCCACGTATACAAGGACTTTGTTGAAAACGTCTTGGGAGATAAAAAGTCTGCTACCCAATTCATTCCAATTCTACAATCTGTACAGAGGTGAATTCAACCCTCTTTATCAACCCCAAAAGTAACACTGGCACTACACCCGCACATTGAAAAAGTCTTCCGACCTGCTCCCTCAGACCCCCTTTACATCATGGGTCAATTAAAACCGGATTCATTGGTGGTTACTACCACTAGAGGGAGAGCGGGAACACCTCTAGCCTCTTCAGAAGCACCCCCAGACAAAGAAAGTAAAAAGATGTATACTTTTGGCAGAAAAGGAACCTCCTTGGCAGCCTACTAGGTGAGGATTGCCAATAACACCACCTTACTGGCCAGCTACAACTGCCATAAGTGGGACGAATTGACTGAACAGATAGCTCCAGCCCAAGAACCCCTTAAATCGTAACACTCTGTTGCAGAATGGAAAGCTGTTGCAAACTGCATTCTCAAGAATAATCTAGATGCAGCAGATAATGCGGGGAGGATTATCAAACACCACGCATGGCTATACCAGTCTGGGTTTAAACTCGAGACACAGACTACTCGTCTTAACATGCCAATAGAACCAAATGTCTTGTTCGGCAAGGCAAGGGTGCCAAAGAAGAGTGTGACACCTTAAAGTCTCTGGGTCAACTTACTAATAAACCCTCAGGTCAAAGGGGGTGGGGGTTATAATTTACACCGCTTTAGGGGCCAACACTCACAACGGGGGTCAGGGTACAACCAGGGTCGGAGCTTGTCCTGGGGCTCACCACATGGGAAGTCCTCACAAGGTTTTCATAGAGGCCAGAGAAGATCTCACGGCAGGGGTAGATCCTCCTCTTCCAGAGGCGGCTCAACACCCCCCAAACAATGACTACCTGCTACAGGTTCCCTCCCATGCCACTCCATTAGGAGGACACATCACACTTTACTGACGTATGGCAGCTAATCACCTCAGACAAGTGGGTGCTTTCAACCGTGGCGGGCGGTTATTGTATAGAACTGCTGCAGCAACCCGCCAACCATCCCCCAAGACAAAGTACCACCTCCAAAGAAGAAAAGCACATCCTATTGGAAGAGGTGGTAGCGCTGCTATTAAAGGATGCTGTAGAAGTAGTCCCGGCGCATCAGGTAAACAATTTACTTCCTTGTGCCGAAAAAATATCTCACGATGCGCCCTATCTTAGATCTGCTCCCTGCAAACACCTATGTCAAGCCATAGAAATTCCGCATGACAACGCTACAGGACGTAATCTCACTGCTAAAGCGGGTGGACTACATGGCTACCTTGGATATGAAAGATGCATAATTTCATATTACAATGTTCCTGGCGCACAGAAGATTCTTGCGTTTCAAGATCGCAAACCAGCACTACCAATTGAAGGTGCTGCCCTTTGGCATACCATCTGCTCCAAGGGTATTTACCAAGGTACTGGCGGTGGTGGCGGCGGCACACCTACGCAGAGAGTAAATCCCAGTGTACCCTTACCTGGATGACTGGCTTATCACAGGGGAACCCCCCTCCCCCCCCAAATTTGCAAGCAAAATACCCAAAAAACAATCAATCCACTTTTCCAATTGGGTTTCTGAATCAATGAGAAAAAGTCCAGCCTTGTACCAAACAAGACGAAACAGTTCTTAGGAGCGGTCATAAAAACAGAAGAGGGTCTAGTCTTTCCATCAAAGGAAAGCGTACCAAACATACTTCTGCAAATACCTCTGTATCTAGCCGGTAGCAAAGATAACCTACGCAAAGAAATGCGCTTGCTCGGGATGATGGTATTGTGCATTTACCTGGTCCCACACGCATGATTGCACATGCACCCAATGCAAGAATGGTTGGTGAAACAGTGGTCTCAGGCAAGCGGTCAGTGAGTCGATCTAGTGGTTGTTTCGCTAACCCTAATACAAGCTCTACGCAGGTGGTCAAAGGAGAATCTGTTGAAGGGGAAACCCCTTCCACGACCCGCCGGTGCAAGCGGTTGTTACAACAGACGCATCTCACCGGGTGGGGGGGGTCCCCCATCACCTTGATCTCACAGCGCATGGTCTGTGGACTCCAATCACAGCACAGAACCACATCAACCTGCTGGAACTTCTAGCAGTGCGCAAAGCGCTCCAAGCCTTCGAAGCACAACTGACAAATCGATCAGTACAAATTCTCACAAACCGCACCACTGCGATGTTCTATATAAACAAGCAGGGGGGCACACATTCTCCAAATCTGTCCAGGCTAGCACAGAAAATATGGAAGTGGGCACTCAAGCCGGGCATGTTCCTAACATCGCAACATGTTCCAGGAGAACTCCATACTCTAGAAGACTGACTAAGCAGAGATCCTCTACCAGAAGAGCACGAGTGGCAGCTCAACAGAAAAATTGTAGATTGCATTTTCACTCAGTGGGGCTACACCTCGCTAGACTTGTTCGCAACAAGAGAAAACAAACAATGCATAGACTTCGCGTCCAGGTTTCCCCAACACGACTCCAAGGGGAACGCCCTGTGGATGAGTTGGTCTGGGAAATTTGCATATGCTTTTCCCCCAACTCCATTAATCAGCAAGGTGGTGAACAAGATTCACAAGGAACAGAGGACATTAATCCTAGTTGCTCCTATGTGGGCAAGGCAACCTTGGTATCCACATCTGCGCAAACTGCCGATGTGCGACCCGATGAAACTCCCATGCTTGTTCCACATGCTCACCCAACACGGGGGAACATTACACCCTCAACCTCCCTCTATGAACTTGGCAGCTTAGCTCCTTCAATCATAGAGTTGGGACATCTAAATCTGCCTCAAAGGTGTATGGAAATCCTCAAAGAGGCACGTAAACCAAACACTAGACACTGTTATTTTAACAAGTGGAGAAGATTTGTAATTTGGTGCCAGTCAAAACAAATAAACCCAATAGAATGTACTCCATCACACTTCACTTAATAGATGCAGGGATAGTATTTA
Source organism: Ambystoma mexicanum (assembly GCF_040938575.1). Taxonomy (NCBI): domain Eukaryota; kingdom Metazoa; phylum Chordata; class Amphibia; order Caudata; family Ambystomatidae; genus Ambystoma; species Ambystoma mexicanum. Next base: position 933,050,156 of record NC_090939.1, read on the forward strand.
ACTCAATTAAAGTTCACCTGGCAGTTCTATCAGCGTATACCACTTCTCACAGTAAGGTGTCATTGTGGAAAATCCCTGTCATTAAGGCATTCATCGAGGGAGTAAAAAGACTCTACCCTCCTATTTCAAACCCGCCGCAAGGCTGGGACCTCAACATGGTACTCTAAAAGCTCATGGACCCCCCCCTTCGAGCCTATGCATAAACCAAGCCTTAAACAGCTCACTTATAAAACAGCTTTTCTGGTGGCTGTCGCTTCCATAAGGAGAGGCGGTGAACTGCACTCTTTGTCAGTGCAAAACCCTTTATTTGGGATCCACAAAGACAAGTTGGTATTCTGAATGCACCCTAGGTTTTCACCCAAGTTAATTTCCAAGTTCCATATCAATCAGGCCATCGAACTACCAGCTTTCTTTCAAAACCCAACAAGCTCAGCTGAGAAGAAACTTCATACACTGGATGTAAGGAGGGCGGTCCTTTTCTATGTGAACAAGATAAGACTGCTAAGGAAAACAGATCAACTGTTTGTCTCCATAGCTCCAGGCAGGGAAGGAGACTGCATTTCCAAGAACGCCATCTCCAGATGGATAGTCAGATGCATAGCACTTGCTCTGCTAGTCTATCAAGCAAGACACTGCCTTTCACACCAATGGCTCACTCCACTAGAGGTACAGGAGCTACCTTGGCTTTTATCACAAACGTCCCACTGGACGCCATTTGCAAAGCAGCTACATGGAGCTCTGTCCACACTTTTACTCAGCACTACTGAGAGCCAAGATGCTCCTTCGGGGGTGAACGTGGGCTTTACAAATACACCTGTTATGTTACTGCATTAACAATTACTTTAAAGCAGATTCCCAGGTGGGACCAGAAGTGCTAAAACATCTATTTGCCACTGTACCTTCTCACAACCCACCACCTTCTCCAACTACTGCTCGCTAATCTTTGCAAAGCATGTGATCTAAGCAGGTTCCACAAGCCTCAGAAGGGATACATTACTCACCGTAATTGTATTTCTGATGCTTGTATCTGCTTAGATTCACATGCGCACACCCTTCCTCCCCTCGAGTAGAAGGCGCATAGATGTCTGCTGGGCTTTAGCTACTGTATAATCTGTTTTACTGCACCTGTACTCAGGCTACACTTCATGCAACCTCATGTCAGAAACAAACAATCTGAGGGACCTAGATGCATGAAGCACCATGCGTACAATAGATGTGACACTAGGGATAGTATTACTGGCACGCCATGTCGAAGTGAGTTTTCGAGTTTTGAAAACAGCTGTAATACTCCTCAGTTTCCACTAGATGTGGGCATAGAATGTGAATCTAAGCAGATACAAGCATCAGAAATACGATTATGGTGAGTAATGTATCCTATATTTCTGAGGCTTGTGGAATCTGCTTAGATCAGATGTTATGCATAGGTCGACATCTAGTGGAAGCTGCAGAATATTACAGTTGTTTTCAAAATTGGAAAAAAAGGGACGTCGACGGGGCGTGCCAGTAATACGATCCCTAGTGTGACAACCACTGTACCCATGGTCCTTCATGCGTCGAGGTATTTTTTCCACCATCGTAGACGGACGCTAAATTGCGGAGTTCTGATTTTGGCATAACTCCATTGATTAATCAAATTAGAGTTAGTTACTCTTCCTATCCTTTATATCTTTCGTTCACCGACTATCGATAACATCTCCGACAGTGGTGAAGAAAATGACTATCGAATAAGAATCCCATCGACGGATCCTTTCGGCCCTGGAGGGCCGATTCGGGCTTCGGCCCACACAGTAGGGAGAGGGGGGAGGAAATTTGAGACTTTACTTACCCCGTTTCATACATTATCTTTGCCTAGCTGCCATTTTTAAATTATGGATAGAGTCCCTTTCAAGTTCTTCCCTAGTTGTAAGAAAACATTTCTGTGGGTCGACAAGCACCTGGTGTGCAATCTCTGCTCCCCACAAGACCACGTCAAGGAGAACTGTAGAGCCTGCACGCAGTTTAAACTTAAGGCATTAAAGGACCATAAAACCAAGCGCTTGGCCCACCATGCCTTGCTGGCAGAGGCCGCCATGGACGTGGAGGGAACCTACAGCAACGGCAGCAATGCTGAATTTTTAGACTGCGAAGGCGACGGGGAGACGTTGGTTTCCCAAGCACAAACCCCTGACCCCAACAGACAGGCCGGTGGCCCTGTTACAGGGACAACCCCCGCTGGCTTCAGCGCTCACACAGCCCCTACCACTAAGCACACAGCCAAGGGCCATGACTCGATGTGCACATCGACCAAGATCCCACACACGTCTAGGGAGAGGTCCACAAGTTCCCTGTCCTGGGCACTTGAGATCCCAATCGCCATATGACAGGCCCAACTGTCGAAAGACAGCACAGACGTTGTGCATAAAACCGTTCCCGAGCGTCAGCTGACGAGACGTTGGGTCACTCCATGGCCGAAGTTCGACATGTCTCGTCGAAAACGGCAAAAAGCTCAAAACAGTCGGGAATAGCCCACCTACTTGAAAAACATGTCCCTAAAAGCCTAATGAAGGGGAAGGAGTCCAGGGCACACTCTTTTAAGACCCCTCATAAGGAAAGGTCCCCTACAACATCCAGGGAGAGAGATTCTCATCAAAAGAGGGGCTAGTCTTCCCGTCAGAGGAAAGAGTCCAAAATATGTTACTGCAAATACCTCCTTATCAGGCCGGCCGCCAGATTAGTGTACACAAATCTTTGTATTTGCTAGGCATGATGGCATGTTCTATTTACCTGGTACTGCATGCCTGCGCATGCGACCCATAAGGAGTGGTTGGAGAAACAGTGGTCGCAGGCAAGCGGTCAGTGGGACGATCTAGTGGTCGTTTCGCCAACACTGGTGCAGAGCCTTCGCTGGTGGACAAAGGAAAATCTGTTGAAGGGAAACCCTTCCACGATTCAGAAGTGCAGGCGATAGTTACGACAGACGCGTCACTCGCCGGGTGGGGGGCTCATCCCCTTCATCACACAGCACAAGGTCTGTGGACTCATGCCACGGCGCAGAACCACATAATTTGCTGGAACTACTGGCGGTGTTCAGGGCCCTTCAGGCATTCGAGGTACACCTAGCAAACCAGTCAGTGCAAGTCATCACCGACTGCACTACAGCAATGTTTTACATCAACAAACAGGGGGGCACACATTCTCCAAATCTTTCCAAGCTAGCACAACAAATTTGGAAATGGGCACTCAAACGGAAAATATTCCTATCCTCACAACACATTCCAGGGGAACTCAAACTCTCTAGCCGACTCACTGACCAGAGATCCCCTACCAGAGGAACACGAGTGGCAACTAGACACAAAGGTCCTAGACCATCTCTTCTCTCAGTGGGGTTTCCCCACGCTAGACTTGTTTGCTACAAGCGAAAACAAACTGCCCAGACTTCTGTCACAGGTTTCCCCCTTTCTCACCTGTTTTCGCTGCTTGATGGATTCTGTCGCAGAAGTTTTCTTCCTTATGGTTCGGATCTTGTACAAGCCCGCTCGGCCGTCTTCGGCTTCCAGCGTTTGTTCACTTTTTGTCCGGGATCGATATTGAACTCCAGGAAATCCAGGAGTAAGTAAGGAAGGAAGCACTCGGAGGCGGTGCACGGATTCCAGGAGAAGGTGGGGTAGAATGAAAGAGGATAGAATGAAGCAGAGTTCCGGGGACCAGGAAACAGCAACGTTCCGAAAGGGCGAACTTCGGAGCACACGTCTAGCCACAGCTAACAGTAGCGTTGAGACGCGCGGAAGCGCAGGGGTGTGGCTAATTTATTGTGTGTGCTGCAATGAACGTGAAGACTGGTAGGCAGCGCTCAATGTAGTGGCCATGTTGGTAGTACAACAGAGTGTAAGCCCTGACGGGACAAGGACCAGGAGGCCCAGAAGGGGCGTGTCCGATGGGTCATGACAGCATGCCTCCTCCGAAACCCCGTCCTGCCAGGTTTGCCCGGGTGTATGAGGTGGATCCTTCGGAGTAGTCTGGGGGTATTCAAATTGGAGACGGGTTCCCAAGTGCGTTCACTGGGTGGATATCCTTTCCATTCCACCAGGTACTGTAGCTGACCACGTTTATATCTGGAGTCACATATCCGGGAGACTTCATATTCCAGTTGGTCATTGACTAGGACAGGACTAGGTCTAAGGTTAGTCCGAGAACTCTGGATGCATGGCTTTATTAGAGATGTATGGAAAACTGAGTGGATCTTCAAGGAATCTGGCAATTTGAGGCGGAAGGCCATTGGGTTGACGATTTCTTTTATAGGAAATGGTCCATAATATCGGGGAGCCAATTTATTTGGCCGTAGATGTCGAGGCAGCAGTTTAGAGGATAACCATACCTTATCGCCTACTACGTAGGAGGGTCCTGGTCTTCTCTTTGCATCCGCATAATGTTTGGTCTGATTCCGGGCTCTTTCTAGCTGTTCTTTGGCTTCCTTCTGTACATTGATGAGTGTTTCAATCCAGGAATCGACTGTTGGAACCAGTGTAGGATGGGGGAGAACTGAAGGTAGAACCGAAGGGTGAAACCCCTGGCTACAGAAGAAGGGACTGGTTTTTACAGCCGAGTGATCCGAGTTAATATAGGCGAATTCAGCCACAGGAATCAAGAGACCAATCATCCTGAACCTTGGTGGCAAAACATCAAAGATATTGTTCTAAGGTTTGATTCACACGTTCAGTAGCTCCGTTGGTTTGGGGAGGATAGCCTGAGGAGAGAGCGCGTTGAATTCCTAATATACGACAAAGGTGTTTCCAAAACTGAGAGATGTACTGGGGTCCTCTATCCGATATTATCTTGGAAGGAAGACCATGAAGCCAGAATATGTGTTCCAGGAATATTGCAGCAAGTTCTGATGAGGATGATAGTTTATACAGAGGTGTGAAATGAGCCAAATGAGTGAACAATTCAATGGTGACCATGATAGTCGTGTATCCCCTGGGAGGCAGTAATTCCACAATGAAGTCTGTAGCGATGAATTCCCAAGGCCTTGTTGGTAGTGTAGGCTTAAGTAGGAGACCCGCCGGTCTCTTGTTATCATGTTTGTTCTGACTACAGACGGAACAGGTTTGGACGTACATCTTAACGTCGGTCTTCATTCTAGGCCACCACAATTGCCTTTGTATAAGACGGAGGGTATTGGTAATGCCACGATGTCCAGAGTGGAGAGTATCGTGGCAAAGTTTTATTATCCTTTGATGTAGTTTCTGTGTGGGAATGACTAAAGCATTGTCTTTGAACAAATATCGATCCTTGGTTTTCAGATCCCATTGATTCTTCCTTGAAATGGTCTTCCAGAGTTCAGAGGACTGAGTTTGTAAGCGAATTTCTTCCAGGAGACTGATTGCGTGAGCTACAAATATCGTATGGGGAAACATCTTGGGGAATATCCGGTCTTCAGGAGGTTCGTAATCAGGACGTCCAGATAGAGCGTCAGCAATTATGTTCTGCGTTCCAGGAACGTGGTGAATCTGGAACTGGTATTGGGCAAAGAAGAAGGCCCAACGGGCTTGACGGCTATTTCTACACTCCAAGGCCTGTAATACTTGAAGATTTCGATGGTCCGTGCGAACCTAGACAGGATGTTTTGCTTCTAAGAGTAAATGACGCCACTCAGTAAAGGCTTGACGGATGGCTAGCAGTTCCTTCTCTAAGACAGAGTAGTGGGTCTCACTGGGAGTTAATGTCCATGAAAGATAAGCAATTGGATGTTCCAGTTTGTCGTCGAGTTCTTGTTTCAGAACTGCTCCAATGGCGTAGTTAGAGGCGTCTGTTTCCACTAAGAAGGGTCGATTGATATCAGGTTGATCCAGGATGGGGGTTTGAGTGAACTCGAAGCGTTGGAAGGCTTCCTCCTGAGCTGTTGTCCAATGAAATGGAGCATCTTTTTTCAATAAGGCAATGATCGGTTGGACTATGTCAGAAAAGGAAGGTATACATTTCCTATAGAAATTGGCTAAGCCCAGGAAAGACTGTATCTGTTTCACGGAGGTCAGACTTAGCCAGGATAGTATAGCCTTTACCTTGGATTGATCCACTAAAATACCTTCTGGGCTAAGAACAAATCCTAGATAGTGGACAGTAGGGACATGGAAGAGGCACTTCTCGGGCTTTGCCAGGAACTTGTGTTCACATAACCTTTGTAATACTGCCGTAACATGTTCCTCATGCTTGAGCAGGTCCTTCGAGAATATTAAGATATCGTCCAGGTATACAATGACAAAAATGAATAGCATGTCTGAAAACACCCGATCCATGAAACGTTGGAAGACCGCCGGGGCATTAGCAAGGCCGAAGGACATGACCATGTATTCATAATGACCAAAGGGTATCCTGAAGGCTGTCTTCCATTCGTCACCTTCTCTAATACGGATCAGATGATAGGCACCTCTGAGATCCAGTTTGGTGAATATTACGGCTCCCCTTACTGCTTCCAGGATATCTGAGGTCAAGGGTAACGGATAGCGATCCTTTAGGGTGCACTGATTTAGGCCTCGATAATCAAGGCAAGGTCTGAGCTCATTGGTGTCTTTCTTAGGAACAAAAAACAGTGATGCTCCTGCTGGAGATTTAGATGGTCGTATGGTGCCATTTTCAAGGTTAGTATCTAGGTATTCATGGAGGGCCTTTTTCTCGGGTTCTGATAAAATGAACATCCTCCCAAAGGGAATCGCAGCTGAAGGTTTGGTTTCAATAGCAGAGTCTTCTGGTCTGAGGAGGTAAGGCTTGAAAGATAGCAGAAGAAAATACATCAGAGTTTTCCTGATAGACTTTAGGAACCTGGATGATTTTTGAGACCGAGAGTGGAGTTAGGTGGTTTGTTGAAGGTTCTCCGCCTGGTGTCGGAGCGGGGTCCAAGGATAGGCAGTGAGAGACACAATGTTCGGAACCCAGGAACAAAGAACCTACTGCCCAATTGATCTATGGATTGTGTTTTTGTAGCCAGGGCATTCCCAAAACCAGTGGGTAATGGGCAGACTTTATAATGTCAAGCCTTATTTTCTCACGATGGTGGTTTATTGCTAGTTCGATTTCCTTTGTCTGAAGGGTTATGGGTCAGAAAGAAAGGGGTCTCCCATCATTCGCTTATACAGGTTGCATGACATTCCGGGATTAGTAGGGAATATGGTGTTTAAAGACCTATTCTTGGTCTATGAATATTCCCATGGCCCCACAGTCCACTAATGCCTGAATGGGGTAAATTTTGTTCTTGGATGGCGATAGAAAGGCCTGTAATATTACCAGATTGTTCTGTCCAGGAGAGTTCAAGGATGGCATAGTTGTGGAGCCAACATCTCTCTCCCAAAACTGTGCTCCATCTAGGATCGGGAGCTGGCGTTTTCCGAACACCGTGGAGGAGCTATAGGACACTCTCTCACTAAATGTTTGTCCGATGCGCAATACATGCATAAGCCGGTATGAATCCTTCGTAATCTTTCTTGGGGGGGATATTGGTCCATGAAAGGCCCCTAATTGCATGGGTTCAGCCTGGTTAATATGGGCAGAACCGCCTTCGGATTTCGTAGGGTTCTCTATGGGATTCTGCTGGAAGGGTAACTTGGTTTTCTTTTTCTCTGCCTTTCTTTCTTCTATGCGAAAGTCAATTTGTAGAGCAAGATCCATAAGGGCCTGGTATGAACTTGGACGTGCCACCCTGGCCAGTTCATCCTTGACGTCTTCATTCAAGCCTCTTCGAAAGAGAGTGAAGCAAGCTTCAGAAGACCAGTCTCCTTCTTTATCCAATTATTTAAATTGTGTTACATATGTGAGCATATCCTGGGAACCCTGCTGGAAATCAAGTAGGCGTTCCTGAGCACTATAGACCTGATCTGGGCAGTCAAACATGGTCTCGGGTGCTCGAATGAATCCATCATAATCATCCAGGAGGGCATCTCCGGCATTAACTAATGGTGTAGCCCAGGTTAATGCATTTCCAGTAAGGTGTGAAATAATAAAGCCCACTTTAGCTCTCGGGGTGGAGAAGTAATAGGGCTTAAAAGTAAAGTGGACCAAACGGGAATCTAGGAATCCACGAAGGGTCTTTGCTGATCTGTCGTATTGGTCCACAACACCGCCTAGTAAGACGCTCTCTTTCGTTGCAGAATCACGGGATAAAACCAATTTCTTTAGCGCGGCATTCTCTGCCTTAAGGTTTTGCACTTCAGTTGTTAGCTCCTGCATGCCGCGCATAAGATCCTGAATGGCTGCATCCATGCCTGTATCGACTTCGGTCAGGTGGCGTCTCAATCTGTCACAGGTTTCCCCCTTTCTCACCTGTTTTCGCTGCTTGATGGATTCCATCGCAGAAGTTTTCTTCCTTATTGTTCGGTTCTTGTACAAGCCCGCTCGGCCGTCTTCGGCTTCCAGCATTCGTTCACTTCTTGTCCGGGTTCGATATTGAACTCCAGGAAATCCAGGAGTAAGTAAGGAAGGAAGCACTCGGAGGCGGCGCACAGATTCCAGGAGAAGGTGGGGGTAGAAAGAAAGAGGATGGAATGAAGCAGGGTTCCGGGTACCAGGAAACAGCAAAGTTCCGAAAGGGCGAACTTCGGAGCTCACTTCTAGCCACAGCTAACAGTAGCGCTGAGACGTGCGGAAGCGCGGGGGTGTGGCTAATTTATCATGTGTGCTGCAATGAACGTGAATACTGGTAGGCAGCACTCAGTGTAGCGGCCATGTTGGTAGTGCAACAGAGTGTAAACCCCGACGGGACAAGGACCAGGAGGCCCAGAAGGGGCGTGTCCGATGGGTCATGACAACTTTGCGTCCAGGTTCCCCCAGCCAGGCTTCAAGGCGGAACGCCCTATGGATGAACTGGTCAGGGAGATTTGCTTACGCTTTTCCCCCTAACTTTTTTCATGAAGAAAGTGGTGAAAAAGAGCCACAAGTGATGCTCATCATAGTTGCTCCATTGTGGGCAAGACAACCATGGTATCCACATCTGCGCAAACTGGCGATGTGCTATCCCATCAAACTCCCATGCCAGAGCAACTTACTCAATACGGGGGAGCAACAGTGCACCTGCAACCTTACTCGATGCACTTGGCAGCGTGGCTCCTGAAGTCATAGAGTTCGGACATCTTAACCTACCATAAAGGTGCATGGATATCCTCAAGAAGGCACGAAAGCCAAACATTAGACACTGTTATTTCGACAAGTGGAGGAGACTTGTAATTTGGTGCCAGTCTAAACAAATAAACCCCATAGAATGTACCCCATCCCACATTCTAAACTATCTGCTCCACTTGCTGGACTCAGGGTTAGAATTCAACTCCATAAAGGTCTACCTGGCGGCCTTGTCGGCTTACACCACCTCCCACAATAAAGTTCTGTGATGGAAGGTGTTAAGGCGTATATCTTAACTCTGACCTGGTGGGCAGATGTTCAGAAGGCCAGCCTAGTTTCTTTGAACAGGGTAACCTCTCGACAAGCCAGACCAATCAAGGTAGCTATGGCAGGCGGTCAAGACTAAGTCTCAGGAGGGGTGAGGGTGACTGAAGGACCCCAAAGGAGCACACAGAGCTCTCCAGAGGTGCATGATGAGCTCAGATGTTTTCGCTACTAGAAAACCACAAAGACCTTCCTCTACGTCAAACATCTACAAAGAATGCCAAGAAGAGGCGGAAACAAAAAACGAAAGATTTCCTAGTGGACCATTAACTTTAATCAAAAGAACTTGCACGCAGAACACAACAAAAGACCATAAACATTCCTTGATCAAGGAAAAACTTAATCCCCTACAAAACCTGTGGGCATGGCTGCCGAAATCTCTAGCTCCTCAAAGAAAATAGCAATTCAAGCACCACACCGAAGACTCGACAGGATCTACAAACAACCTAATCTTAAAAAGCTAGGTTTGTGGAACACGCAAGGGTTTGTGCACTTCACAGTACCGGGCGACGTTAACCTGGCTCTTTTTGACATGTTGTATCTCCTGGAGACTTGGCTTACTACCAAGCCTATTCTGGATGGGCACGAAATTGCTTTTGCCACAGCGAAAAAAGGGCCGAATTGGAAAGGGTCTTAAACTTACGAAAATCTTGACATCTCTTTTTATGCTGACAGTCCAGGTGAAATGGAATTACTGGAATGAAGTCTTGAAGAAAATAGTGACAACTTCAGCCATCATCATCATTGTCTACTGGAATCCAGATTCCATCTCAGATCAAGACTTTTTGGTCATGATGCAGAAATAAATCGACAGAATTTACATTGATCACTCTGAAACGTGCCTGTACATCTGCGGCAATCTAAACGCTGTCTGCGATGTGAAGTCCGGCAAGCCTTCTTAAACCAAGGCAGAACTGCGAGGCAAAAAATGGTCTTTGCTGATGAACGTGAAAGAACTTGCCAATTTAGATACTATCTTCCCTGGCGTATATCGCATACCAACTTGGGAAGGCCATGCTTCATCGGCAAAAATCGATTACATCTTTGTGTCAATGATCCTCCGGACGATCATCTCATAGTTTACAAATGTCAAAACCATGGCAAGTGATCACAATTTGTGTACAACTTGACCAATTTATTCATCTGAAAAGGCAATGTTCAAACCAAATGTGGAAGTCAATCTGAAAGGCAATCGTCTATCACTGAGCCTAAAAAACATCAACACTCTAACAAGCAAATAGTCCCAGTTAGGGACTCGGGGAGACACTTGCATTCCACCTGACTATAGCCTCCTTCTTAACACCTTTTAAAACAAAAAGCCGGAACTCTGTAACACCTATCGAGAAACCGATCCACAACTATGATCTGGTTCTGGTAGCTAGAAGACGGATACTCAGGAAACTGCAGAGTTTTTTCTAAAGACAGTTCTGAGGTCAATAGACAAGACCTAATACTCGAAAAAAGAAATATAAGTCGCGGCTAAAAGATCGCCTCTCCCTGTATCAAAGAAACTCAGAGGAAATTTTGAGGCTCGTATGTGGTAAAAATTCCTGAAAATTTTGGGCCTTGATTAACTCAATGGAAAGAACTACCACAGATCTACTAATTAACAGTATCAAAGAAGACGCCTGGATAAATCATTTCAAAAAGCTTTTCTACAACTCAATCGCCCCACCATCCACCATACAGAACCACAGTGTGCAATCTTGGGTGGAGCTCCATGACCATCATTGACATCCTAAAAACAACTGAAAAACTCAAGGGCCCGGGCCCGGACGGCCTGACAAACATGCACCTAAAACAACATCCTGAAGCATGGGCGGGGTTTATTAGTGATGTTTTCCGAAGATCAACAGCAGCGAAGGCTCTACCCAAATCCTGGACCACTGCGGTAGTAGTGCCGATCCACAAGAGAGAAAAGAGAGACGACCCGACGAACTTCCGTCCAGTTGCTCTCTTAAATGTGATTGGCAAAGTCTATGGATCATTGCTCCTCCAGCACTTCCAAAGCTGGGCAAGTGAGGCACCCTGCAACAATCCGTTTCAATCTGGCTTTCAGAAAAATGTGGGGACCAACACCAACATCATAGCATTGAGTGTCCTAAAAAGCAAGTCTTGCGCGGGGGGCCCAGAACATACATGGCCTTCATCGACTTTAGCCAAGCGTTTGACCAAGTCGATAGAACAAGGCTTTGGAATAAGTTGAAAAAGTGGAATTGCCAGCTGTTAGGCAGAAACCTGTGCAGTTCCCTCTGGGACCACTGCAAAAGATTTAAGACTACAGGTGGTTGGCAGTAAACCCAATTGGTAGCAGTCTGTACCACCCAGATTTACCTGGTAGCTGTGGCTGAGCAGTCAGACTTCTCTTAAGAAGAGTTAGGCAGTATACAGAGTATTCACAATAGGTCAGAAGAACACAGTAGAACAAGCAAACACTGACCAGAGCTTGGTGTAAAAGAGATATAATTATTTATTTAAAAACACATCTAGTTAAACACACTGGCACTAATATCAAGCAGTTCAAAAACACGGCCACTAGAAGATATACACTCCCTTCAATGATTATTAGACAAGTCTTAAGTAAAGCAACACTTATTTTCAGACAGCGGTGAGCGCTTAACGAAGATGGCACTCTAATCAATCGGTTTAAAAGGGTGAGAAAGGCAGAGCAAAGATAGAAACCGATCCCAACACTTTCAGAAGAACACAATAGGAGAAGAAGGCAGGTTAAAACCGTAAAATCAAAGTTCAAAAGGCCTGACCCACTTTAAGAGGCTCCGGGCGAAATGTGTCCAAGGTCACACGGTTGAAAGTGCACAAAAGTCTTGCAAAAGGTTCAGGAAGAGTTGGACCAAAAGAAAGGGACCCGTTAGATGGTCAAGGCGGCCAGCCCAGTCCAGAAGGTTAAGGAGTTATTGTTACCTTGTAGCAATCTTTATAAAGGGAGGCCTGGCGGACACTGTACCTTAAAATGGTGAGAACGCTCCAGCGGGGGGCAGTTGTTCCTGGCAGCGCGTGCAAGTCGGTGCTTCTTCCGGGGGAAGAGAGGATCTCGTCGTGGAGGAAAACAGGAGTCTGTTGCGCTGACAGGGAAGAAACCAGCCGCGGAGTTCTCACTTAAAAGGAGCAGTCCTTTTATTCGCAGTGCAGGAGTAAGTGGCTATCCGGTTGCTGGGGTGCTTGGCATGGGCAATTCCACCACTCGACGTCCTGGTCAGCGAGAAAGAAAGCAAACTAGTTGTTCCCACCAGTCAAGGAAAGAAGACTCTCCAGCAGGGAGATCTCCTCTGTCATTGGGAAGTGGTGAGTCGGTTCAGCAGGGCTCCATGGGTGGTGACGTCGTAGAGGGTCAGCTCAGCTTCTCCCTCTTTGGATTTTCAGGTCCTGTGGCGACTTCTGAAGTTCCTGTCCCCAAAGCCCTGCTTTTATGCAAGAAACCCCCATTCATTCAGCCTAGCTGTCAATCAAACATGCTAAGTGGTGAGCGGGGTGGCTCACCACTTGGGCCAATCACGCAAGAGTGCGACTTGGGTTGGCAAGGCAACTTAGTCCGAGGTGCCTAAACCCCCTCCCACACCCCCTGTGGTACCCAGACAGAGTGGCACCACTTTGGAGGGCTTCTGTGTAGAAGCCCGCCAAAAGTGGAACAAAGGGCTCGACCTTTGGTTTGGAGTTACAGAGGCAAACACAAACGCCATTTTAAAACCGGGTTTTGGCAGAAAATACCAACCAGTGAATTAATATTAAATAAATTAACTGGCGGTATGTTAGAGGCTATGTTAAAAAGTATTAGCCTCGAACAATGGGAAAATCCCATAGAGATATATTTGTGGTTGAATATAAAGAGTAGTATCCACTGCCACCAGCCAAAACTCGCCGAGGGGGGGCGGGACAGTGCCCACTCGAATAACAGACCCAGGGGCAATCGAATTGCCCCTACTAGTAGGTCCACAATATGATGGTTTGTACTGGTTCTGTTAGTAATTTGAGACTAGTAAAGCCAATGGTAACTTTACATGCCCTGGGAGACAGTAGTCAGTCCCAGGGTATGGAGTCTATGGTGGGGGGTCACTATGACACCCCTGTGTTTCTGCACGGAGGGTGCTGTGTAACACACATAGGAAAAACATATGAGACCCTATGGAGTAAAAGACCCCATAGCCCATAAAACACATTAACATTCAAAGGAACACCACAAATCATGTCCAAGAGGGGGGGGGAAAGAGTCCCACTCTTGGCAGGAGAAAAAAACAAACCCCAGAAATCCAGCAAAGCTGCTGGGGGACTCACTAGGTTAGGAAATTCAGCCTAAACTGAGAATTCTCCCTAACACCAGCAGCCTTACTACATCCACTTATCACCCTCCACACGGCTACTAGCATAGAAGTCAGGCTTGACCATAAAGGGACCTTATCTAAAGAGATCACGACAAACCGTGGGGTTCAGCAAGGTTGCCCACTGGCCTGGTGCTCTTCTTAAGCTTCATAGGTGATTACAAGGACACAGAGCACTCGATCAGGGCTTTTCCACCATGCCTCATGTATTGCTTGCCCAGAGTGCACGGACAGTCATTAATCACCAGTGCAATTACGGAGCCAATACTTTAAACGCAGGTAGACGCAATAACTTGCAACCACACAAACTCTTAGAAAATAATGAGCACTTGTACGGCTATTTATTCAAAGCTTGGAAGCAATAAGTGATAACATAGAAATAAAGCACAGAAGAAACAGAGTTCAAAAGAAAATACATCACCGTGGGCGTAACTGGATCCCTCATCTCGCCAGAAGCGGCTGGAAGACCCCAATGACAGCCAGGCTGAGAGCACAACAGCCCACAGGTATGCCGGACGAAAGCGTCCTCCCTCCGGGTGGGTCTTACCTGACCGTTAAGGGGTTCCGCATATATGCACTCGTCAAATAGGGGTGGCAATTTCTCGAACCTTCTGGCAACGCACTTGCGCATTGATGAGCAGTCGTTGGTTGCCAGCTGGGTCAACCGACAGTAACCTCAAGGAGCAAAGTGCTTCCCTCCTCTAAAAACAAGCGCCACAAAAAACAGTCCCATAACAAGACATAACAAAGCTAGCTTTCCCAGCAGAAATGTCCTTGACTCCATACCAGGTTTGGAAAGCATGTTTTCTTCAGCACAGTAAATCTAGCTCTCAGCAAAATGAGTACAGCTTTTCACTGCAGCATGATGTAAATATCCATCATGGCTCTGAGTGCTCCCAGAATACACTGCACACCAGCTCCATGTTTTAGCTCAAGCATAACAATTCCACCCTTGGATATTTATCTTCCATAGCCCAGTGGCAGAGGAGCCGGACTCTAAAACCGACGAAATATTAAAACTAAGTTGGGAATGCATTGAATTCAACAACAAGCTATTATGATACTTAATGTAATGCAAATACAAGCAAAAGCGTAACACAGTGTACCCCCAACATCAGGAATCCATGAAAATAACCAATCCCACCAAGTCCCAGTATGATCTTGGGACACTTGAGAAATGAGATTCCTCAAACCTCGAATATGACTTTCAATGGATCGTGAATGGTCACTTAGATTGAAACAACACATACCCTCAACTGCGTTACAACCTAAATTATGCTTTAGCAATAGATAATCAACAGCAGCTCTGTTTTGCAAAGTTGCTTTTCTAATAACTTTGCTATCAAGGAGTAACTCTTCTAATGCTTGAGAAGTATGATTAAGTCCTTTGACTACTAAACATGCTAATTTGATCAAAGATTTTTAACCCCCAGCAGCTAAACCCCAAACTCCCACTAATGAAAGGTTTAATGCTAGAACCTCTGCTTCTGATAGCAAATGCACATGTGAATCACAATCGGGGGATAGACCCACAGACTCAAAAGTTGACCTTTTGCCTCGAGATATCGCTGGGTGTAAAGGGAACATCATTAGTCCTAATCGAGTTAAGGCACATGGACCTCCAGAAATGTTAGCTGGAATATAAGTGTATGTGATGTTGCCACATGAAAAGAGCCATCCTGTTGGAAGTTTCACATGATTCAGATGACTGGCAGCTATCGCTGTATGATTACAAGACATAGTGTTATTCATGCTGGTAAATGTGCGTGGAACTCGCGAACACAATTGTTGCTCAAACACCGTGTGATTTTGCTGTTTGGTTAAATTGAGCTGTTGGCATTTGCCAATTTCTTTTGCGTTGCATGTCATAAGGTAGCACACATCGCCTTGGGTTATATTATAGGTTATAATACGTTTAAAATTTCTCCATTTACGATCTGTTTCCTGGCAAAACCTGCAGTACTCATAGACGGAAAAAGATTGCCTGATATCGGAATCTTGAAACAAAGAATCATTGTGCGTGACGCCAAAAATATGCTTTAGAACCAGAACTGGCGTCGGCACTGCTACTAAGCACGTAGTCAATAAGGCTTCAGCATTGGGCACGTCAGTAAGGCAAAAGTGCGTAATGTTGAGCACCTGTTGTGCCAGGTATATCCACATATTCTCAGTTTGGTTGATTATGGGAGAATGTTTTCGGCGTCCTGAAGATGCCTCTCACATGACTGGCATCAATGTTGTTTTCACTTGCGCCTGACGTGTTTGCCGCATTTCACGAATCCATGTCTTCGCTCTGGCTGGCTTTTCGGCATCGGTATAAGGATGCTTTTGGACATCATTACTCATCA
Organism: Ambystoma mexicanum; assembly: GCF_040938575.1. NCBI lineage: Eukaryota > Metazoa > Chordata > Amphibia > Caudata > Ambystomatidae > Ambystoma > Ambystoma mexicanum. The sequence continues at coordinate 933,066,243 of NC_090939.1, forward strand.
TTATCAGTTTCCCCTTGATCGTTGGCACAGATGTGACATTTTTCGTTGGTAGCAGCATGCCATTTAACTCTCCCAAACAGAGTCCATTTAGTCCCACAATTACACCAGCCAGACACAGGATCTACAAGGCAAACCCAGAAAAGAGATATCAGTGTTGTACATCACTCTCTCAGGTAACATTTGTCTGCAGGCACATATTGCCATTTCTTTCTACCGGGCTCCATTACTAAAACTACTTGGTCTTTGGCTGATGCAATGACATCTGTGGGCACTGGTGGGCCACTTGGCCTTTCCACCCACACCTTCACACCCGGTACCATACTGTCTGAAGAGCCAAAACCACGATCCCCACGGGTAGTTAACACTGTAGGAGGCTCCCCCTTTTTAATCATGGACAAGTTAACGGGAATGATAATCAATTGGGCCACCTGATCACCCTTGTGGATCGGTAACAATTGGTCCCCACTATTCATCAGGATGACTTTGATCTCGCCTTGGTAATCGGCATCAATTACACCTCCAAACACTTGAACTCCCTTCAATGCTAGGCCAGATCTAGGGGCAATCCATCCCATATGCTCTGGGGAAATTTGTACTCCAATCCCTGTTTCAATTACAACAATCCCTCTTGGGTCTAATCTGATTTCCTCATGGGAATGCAAGTCTACCCCTGCTGACTCTGGAGTCGCCCGATAGGGAGCTAAAGAACCCGGGGTAATTTCCCAGTACAATAGGGTTTCTCTGACTGAATTGGGTTGAATCTGTAAATCAGGAGTCATTAGCCGCATCAAAGGAGTTTCATGCTCATTCACAGGCCTATTGTTTAGCACTTACAACGCATCAAACACACGATCACGCCAGCCTGCCAAATTACCATCTCCAGATTTGCACAGCTGTTCTTTCAACAACCCATTAATTTGTTCAATCAGCCCTGAAGCGGCAGGGTAATAAGGCACATGGTAGAGCTACTCAATGCTCTTTTCCTTACAATATTCCTGTGTCAATTTGCCTTTGAAGTGTGACCCATTGTCACTTTGAATCTGAAAAGGCACTCCGTAATGCAATATGATCTGATCTAACAACCTAATGGTGTTCAGTTGTGTGGCACGCTTGCACGGCAAAACCATCATATATCCTGAGTATGTATCCACAACAGTGTATGCATACTGACAACCTTTACTGATTGGCAGGGGACCGATATAATCAATCTGCCAAATTTGACCTGGTAGTTTTCCTCTTCGCAATGTACCCCAAACAATCTGACGGATGGGCCTATGCTGTTGGTGTTGGCACACTGGACATTGCAAAATGATCGTTTTCACTACCTCTAAAGGAATACTGATTCCTCAAGCTTGTGCCCACCTGATAGTAGCCTTTTCGCCAAGGTGCCCACATTTTTGGTGAGCCAACTTGGCCAAACCCTCCAAATCATCTTCCTGAGCCTCTGCATCCACAGATGAAATCTTGGTTTGTTCATCTGCAACAGAATTAAACCAACGTTCTAATGAGTCTGTGGCACAATGCGCGTCCACATGATACACAGTGACTTCACTTTGTGATAACATTTCTGCAATATCTTGCCACAGTTCCTTTCCCCACAACTCTTTTGAATGAATCTTCCACCCATTCTTTTGCCAGGTTGGCAACCACACCGCCAACCCATTCGCCACTGACCATGAATCCGTGTACACATGACATGACCAGGGGTCTCTTGTTTCAATGCCTGGTAAACTGCGTAAAGCTCTGCAAACTGACTGCTCGTCCCTTTCCCTGACGTTGTCAAAATCTTTAGTCTTGGGATTGTACGACACTGCTTTCCAGTATTGCTCAGTTCCCACATATCGGGCTGAGCCATCCGTGAACCAGGCATGCTCTGTCTGCTCCACGGTCAAATCGCTGTATGGTACTCCCCATTTCACGGGAGACTCGCGTTTTTCAGGCACTTCCGCTGGTATGTAATCTGAGGGTGGTATGTTGGCTACTTGCTCCTGTAATTTCGCAACTCCACCCTTCCCTGATTTGGCTCTGTCTTGAATGTACCATTTGCATTTAATTATGCTGGCTTCTTGAGCATGTCCTATTCTATGTGTTTTAGGAGAGCTCAGTACCCATTGTATAATTGGTATTTCTGGCCTCATCAATACATCATGGCCCGCTGTCATTTGCTCGGTATCAACAAGGGCCCAATAACATGCTAGCAACTGCTTCTCAAACGGAGTGCATGAGTTACCAGCATCGGGTAACTTACGACTCCAGAACCCCAATGGCACACGTTTCCTGTCCTGTTTCTGCCACACACTCCAGTTAGCATAATTGTCTTGTACAGACGCATTCAATTCCACTTCGCCTTCCTTCAATGGCCATAAATCAAGCACCTGCTGCAAGGTGTCTTTCGCCAAATCAAATGCTTTCTGCTGCTCTTCCCCCCACTGAAACTCATATTTCTTTCGTGTCACTTTGTAGAGGGGGCCAATATCTGCCCTAAATGGGGAATGTGCTGTCTCCAGAACCCAAACAGCTCTATAAACTGCTGAGCTTGCTTTTTGTTCATTGCAGTGGTGAACTCAAGTATTTTCTGTCGGGCCTTCGGCACCATTTCTTGATGCCCATTATGCCACTGAATCCCTAGGAATATCACTGTTTCAGCTGGGCCTTGAATTGTATTCGAGGTAATCTCCCACCCTTCCTTCTTCAAGTCTTCCATAATGACACCTAACTGGTTTTGCACACTGTGCTCATCCTTGCCCTGAATCAAAATATCATCAATGTAGTGAGAGATTAGTATGTCAGGTTTACACGCTATCTAAGTGCTCTGCCACCAGCCGGTGACAGATAGTCGTGCTCTGTATGTACCCCATAGGTAACCTTGTAAAGGTGTACTGACGCCCGCTCCAAGAAAATACAAACTGCTCTTGACACGCGTCAGCAATTGGCACAGAGAAAAATGCATTGGCTAAATCTACCAGTGCATACCAAGTCCCCTCAAACTTTTAGACATTCTCAATCAAGGTAATGGCATCTGGGACCGCGGGCACTAAGGGCGGAGTGTGTTTATTCAACTCACGGTAATCCACTGTCATCCTCCAAGACCCATCCCCCTTTTTAATAGGCCAGAGAGGATTGTTCAATGTGGTGGTGATAGGGCGTAACACACCCGCTTCCACATACTCTTTGATGGTGTCTGAAATTTCCTTGTGCCCCCCAGGAATGTGGTATTGCTTCATTGCTACCCGCTTGGTTGCCACATGCACTTGCACTGGGGGCATCTTCAATTTGCCTACGGTAATGGGTGTGCAGGTCAATGCACTCACCCCAAACTGGTACGTTTTACCTCCAAGTACCAAAGTCAACCCTTCCAGAATGTCAAAGCCAATTATATACTCGGGTATCGGGACAATCAAATCTTGGTATTTCTGCCTATTCAAATTGCTTATTTTCATCTCCACTTTCGTTTGTACTGCGGGGGTCTCCTTTCCCCCGAGACCAGCAATAGTAAATTGTCTGCCTTTGAAACGTGCTGGATTGCCATGAATCGGAGAGGCCTCCGCCCAGTGTCTATCAATGCTCGCACCCCTTGCGTATTTCCTGGCTCCCAAAAAATCTTAACATTAACATGGGGCCTCCTATCAACTTTTATGCGTGCAGATGCTGACGGAGCTTGGCCGTAGCCCTAGTCAAATTTCAAATGAGTGTGACTTGACTCTGCCTTTAGCATTCCACTTACCACCTTCCTCAGCGTATGTTGGCTGGTACGGGGAAGGTGTCCCCATAGACCCTTCTTCTTGTTCTTCCTAAGGAGGAGCGGAAGGTGAGCTGTCTCCCTGTGGCTTGGTTACTACCTGTTTCTTAACCTGTTTATAGCGCTCTTTGGTTGCAAGTCCTCTTTTTTGTATAATTCATACATTACCCTAGTTTCAATGCCATCAATTTCTTCTCGTGGCACACCATCTTTTAACAAAGCCAGAAACATGTCCTTTCTGGACACTCGGGAGTCTATACTATCTTAGCTCCTGCCTTCAGTTCTTCTCTCACTACGCCCCTCTCTCTCCCGTGGCTGGTCATCACTCTTGTCCCACTCCCCTAAATCTGCCACTTGCCGAATGGCATCCACTACCTCATCAGTGGGTTTGCCCATCATACCTACGAGCAAAGTCATAATGACACTTTTGTATGCGGGTGGTGCAGTTCTGATCACCATGTTTCTAGTTGAAACTGAGAGCGGCACGGCCCCCATGTGTCCTGGAGCATCTACGTGAATTGCCACTTTCGTAGCATGCTCTCTGACCTTTTGAATTGCCTCTTTCAAAGTATACCACTTTGTTTCCTCACTAGGCCAATCTGTGGTAATGGGGTATTTACGGTTACATGCTTGGGCTGCTAGGTGCAACAAAGACACCTGTGAATCGTGACCATTCTCATCAGGGGGTGGCCCTGCCCTTATGACCTCCTGTACATTGGTGTCAGTTGACAAGGGTAGAAAACGAGGTGAGTCCGTGGAATCTAACAACCCCGCAGCGCCCCATCTAGCAACATCACCATCCAAGTCTATAAAGGTTCCCCTGATTTTTGCCTCAAACGGGTAATAATTTCCCCAACCTCCTGCCTGGTGTAATCCTGGTGGTTAAATCCACAACTCCGCCTGCAGGATTCTGCGGGTAGGGCCCGGCTCTCTGTCTTCTAACTGGCTTAGCAGCCACTGTCTTCTGCTTAATTTCCATTTTTGGGTCTGACTCATTTGCAGAACTACTCTCTGGACTAGTTGAATCAAAAATATCACCATCACAATTATCCGGGTCCCAGTCCACACCGCCGGTAGCGATTACAGCTGCCACCTTTCTTTGGTTGACCCCTCCCCGTCTTTTCCTATACTTATACCGGGCTACTCTGACTGCTGCCCTCTCGGCCACAGCCTGGTATGTGTCAGCCTTATCTTTAAAAAGTTTCATTTGAATCTGCTGCATTAACGCAGTCTGCCTTTCTGCAGCCAGCTCTTTCCAATCGCAAAACCTCATTTTTCATTTCCAAATTCCTTTGATGTATTTTCCTATAGGGATGCAAGAGGACCCAACCTCGCCTACCTAGTGCAGCGCATTCTCTGCCCTATTCCACTGGAACTTGTTGTAAGCCAACATTACATCGGATCAGCATCTCCCAATCCCTGATCCCATGTTTCACTTAGCCCCGCGCCGCACGCCCACACCTGGGCCAATTTATCATATGGGCTCTTAGTCCAGCCTGGCATGATAACATCAGAACATTCACCGCCAGGGGGAACGCTCTTTTTCCTGAACAAACTATTAATTACTGCAAAATGGTACAAACCCTCTTTATAGCTATATATTTTTTCCCCACTGCAATCACTCACGCGAGCACGCACACACCAGCAAAGGGGAAAAAAAACACAGCTTAACACAGTTCAACACTCACTGCCAAATTACTTTCGCTTGCACACTGCCAAATTACTTTTGCTTGCAAGGTAAACAAAGCCTATCTACGTTCAAACAGATTCTTTAGTATTTGGAACAATTCATCACAAATATCCTGCTTACAGTGCCAAAATGTATTGCTCGCCCAGAGTGCACGGACAGTCATTAATCACCAGTGCAATTACAGAGCCAATACTTTAAACGCAGGTAGACGCAATAACTTGCAACCACACACACTCTTAGAAAATAATGAGCACTTATACGGCTATTTATTCAAAGCTTGGAAGCAACAAGTGATAACATAGAAATAAATCACAGAAGAAACAGAGAGTTCAAAAGAAAATACATCACTGTGGGCGTAACTGGATCCCTCATCTCGCCAGAAGCGGCTGGAAGACCCCAATGACAGCCAGGCCGAGAGCACAGTGTCCCGGACGAAAGCGTCCTCCCTCCGGCTGAGGTCTCACCTGACTGTTAAGGGGTTCCGCATATATGCACTCCTCAAAAAGGGGTGGCAATTTCTCGAACCTTCTGGCAACGCACTTGCACATTGATGAGCAGCTGTTGGTTGCCAGCTGAGTCAACCGACAGTAACCTCATGCGCCCACCTTGCCTCCCCACTCGGGTGGAAGGAACATAGACTTCTTACTACTTTCTCTCTTTATGTACTCACTCACAATAGCCTTTGGCTCCCTCATGGCAGAAAAAATGCAGTCAGAGGGACCTCGGCCCGTGAGGGATTTTGGATACACTACACGTCACGAGAGGGATAGTGTTACAGACACGCATATGCTGACGTCCACTTTCGGTCCCCGAAAGACGAGATGCAATAATCTGCGGTTACCACTGGATGTCAGACCATATACACAGAATGTGAATCTAAGCAGATACAATCATCAGAAATGCTATTACGGTGAGTAATGCATGTCATACCTGAATGGCAGTCCCCAGGGTACAAGTTAATTCCCTCCCTCCTTAGATGAACTGGTACATGAGTGCACAGAATCTATCCACCCTGTCGGTATTGCGTATTTGTCTTCTGGACATGGTGGCCAGCTCCAACCTGCAGGTTCGGAGTGTGGGGGTGGGATCTTAGCCTTCCAATTGATGGTGAGTAGTTTCCTAGCCGTGAAAAGCAGTGTCCCTATAAACCTGCCCCCAGTATCATCGCCTCGGGTGTGAATGCAACCATAGCCCCGCTAATGCCCTCGATTTGGCCGTGGCCTCCCCTCCAGTATTGAGAGAGTTTGGGGCAATGCCATAGGATGTGGCCCATTGTACCTAGGGTACCGCATTCCCTCCAGCGTTTGTTTGAAGCATTTGGTTGAATGCCTGATTTCCATTTGGTAGAGCACTGAAGGGGTATACTATAAACGCTGTATGATTTTAAATTGGATCTCCCTGTTTTTAAGGTTGGTGGAGATTTGGGGAATGGCTGTGAAGCATTCCAGAATAGTAGAGACTTCTATCTGACTGCCTAAATCCTCAGCCCAGGATTGCGCTAATGTGAGGTTTCGCCTATTGTTGTTTGGAATAGCCATCCGGTTAAAGGTGCCTAGGTGCGGAAAGACTTCCAAGTGGTGCTCCATTTCCACCTCGCAGGGGGCCGGGATAGGTGGTAGCGGTGTGTGAGCGATGTACTGGTGTATAATGTTGCTAATTGTGTGAAAAACGAGCCAGTCACCCGTACTCAGTCCCAACTTGGAGCGTGTAATAACTTTGTTAAAATAATGCTTCTAAAAAGCAGATAATCCTTTGGCAAATGTGAATGACACCTACCTTCTCTTCAGTCAGCCTTCTCGGGATAGAAGGTAGAGGGAATCACCTGGAAACTCCTCTCAACCCCGGCCAAGAGGGTAGGGTGAAGTGGAGCCCCCAGGGGAAACCCCGAAGGGAAAAAACCCCGCGATGAGCTGCTGGAGAGCGTGGATTCCTGCAACGGCTGTTGAAGGTTCACGCCTGTAGAAAGGTATTCTTTTAAGTCTTGTCTGGTAGAATTCTGGATGAAAAGAATAGAGATAGATAAGTATGGTTCCTGAGCTCCAATATCGAAAGAGAAAAGTAAGAGAAAGGCTTACCCTAACAGACCTGATCTTAATTAGATTTCGGTATTAAACTCCGAAGGAAAATGCAGACCTGGAGCCTATAGTCAAGCACGACAGTTAGACAAAGTTTCAAATTCAGCTCGGAAATGAACTCGTAAGAAAGGGAAAGAATCTTACCCACAGATACAAGCCCCAAGGTGATATGGGTGAAAACTGAATAATGAGGCTATGACAAGCAGATACTGGAAGCAAAATGTAAGGTCTGAGGTCGCGTCCTGTGGGACGTAAATACAAAGAAACAGATTAAAAGAGAGAAATCTCTGCGGGAAAATCGGGCCAAAGGAAATGGCGAATAACTACCGGTGGACGTGGCTGTGACAACAGGAAGGTATCGTCTACCGGATGAGAATAGCAACGGAGATTTCTGGAGCCAGAACAAGAAAAGGTAAGTGAAAATAAGACTAATATTCAGGCTAACATGATAGCTGATTCTAGAAGGTGGAAAAAAGACGAACTCACGATGCGCAGCGCGACTCTAAGGAGAGAAGCAACGCGTAGGACTGAAGCTCCAGCTGCCGGATATCCCATCCCGGAAGTCGGGGGCGGGGCTACCCGTAAAGTCCGGTGAACGCAAACAACTGGTGCGTTGCTCGCAGTCTCGGGTACCTCCATGTTGGGAGTTCCGATCCTGAGCCGGAAATCGGGAAATGCAACCCGGCGAAGAAAGGTAGCAGAGTTCAAGTGGACAGTTGTAACAGTATGCCCCCTCTTAAAGTTACTACCCCCCGGTTTGTCCGGATGCTTCTTGTGAAATGCTCTGATTAATCGTGGAGCATGAATGCAGGATTCAATTTCCCAAGTACGATCAGCAGGGGTGTAGCCCTTCCAATCCACTAGGTACTGTAATTTCCCTCGGTGAATACGTGAATCACACAACTCTAAGACTTCGTACTCTGCATTAGTATCAAGCATAACTGGAGGGGGACGAGAAGAAACCACCGGATGGAAAGTGCTTCTAATGTCAGGTTTTAGCTGAGAGACATGGAAGACTGGGTGTATCCGTGACCAAGTCTTGGGTAGTTTCAGTTTAAAGGCTGCAGCTCCTATTGCCGAAATTACCCGAAAAGGGCCCATAAATTTCGGTGAAAATTTTGAAGGTCTAAGATGTCTAGGCAAAAATCGGGAAGATAACCACACCAGGTTCCCAGGTTGTATTACCGGAGCTTTAGATCGAAGACGATCCGCCATCGTTTTTGTTCTTTCTTGAGCAGTCCTGAGTGCCTGAGAGGCTGCGTGTTGACCCTGGTGTATCTTTTCCAGAAGAACCTTCACATCCGGGCATTTGTCATCCGAAAACCTTTTATCAGGAAATGAGGCAGGGTGAAATCCATAGGAACAAAAAAAAGGAGAGGTCTTAATCGCTGAATGATGAGCATTATTATAAGCATATTCAGCCATTGGTAACAAACCCAACCAGTTGTCTTGTGCTGCTGAAATATAGCTCCGCAGGTATCCTTCTAATGTCTGATTCAGTCTCTCGGTCTGGCCGTTGGTTTGAGGATGAAAACCGGAACTCAACGCCCGAGTGATACCCAAAATTTGGCAGACCTTCTTCCAGTATCTGGACGTGTATTGAGAACCTCTATCCGAAATTATAGTCTCTGGAAGACCATGGAGGCAAAAGATACGGGAAATGAAGGTTCGAGCCATTTGAGCTGCTGAGGGAAGACCGGTGAAAGGGAGAAAATGAGCCATTTTTGTGAATGAATCGACAACCACCATAATGGTTGAACATCCTTCGGAGATAGGTAATTCCACAATGAAATCTGTTGAAATGATTTGCCAAGGCCGTGTAGGTAGGGGCATCTTTACCAGAGTTCCAAAAGGTGAATGCCTAGGGCTCTTATTCTGCAAACAAACCGGACAGGACCTGATGTATGTAAAAATGTCCTTACGCATTAATGGCCACCAAAAATATCGGGAGATTAATTCGCGGGTATTCATATTACCTCTATGTCCTGCGGATTTTGAGTCGTGGCACATATTTAGAACCTCCTTTTGTAAGGTTTTAGTGGGTACATAAACCTGTTTCCCATGAAAATAGCAACCGTCCTTTTTTGACAGGAGCTCCAAGTCCTTCTTGGTCAGCCTTCTTAGGACAGATGGTACAGAACTTAATTCCAAGCGTTTGAGAAAATCTGTAGATTTATATTTCTTTTCAACGCTAAGAATACCCCTGGGAAAAATGGGTTCTGGTTTGACTGGACATTGAAAAGAGGTCTCCTTTCGTGACAAGGCATCTGCTTGCAAATTGTTTCTTCCGGGAATGAAAGAGAATAATATCCTGAAAGGAGAGAAGAAATGAGCCCATCTAGCCTGACGACTGTTGCAGGTTTGGGCGTATTGAAGAATCCTTAAATTTTGATGGTCGGTACGAACCTCTACAGGAAACTGAGCTCCTAGCAACAAGTGTCTCCACTCCTCGAAAGCTTTCTTGATTGCCAATAACTCCTTCTCCAGAACGGTATAATTCAATTCTGCTGGAGCGAGGGTTTTGGACAAATACGCAATAGGCCGTTCTACCCCTTGATCATCCTTTTGAAGAAGAACAGCCCCTAAGGCAAACTGAGAAGCATCTGTTTCAAGAATAAAACAACGTGTTTGATCAGGCGTCATCAGTATGGGTGCAGATGTAAACCTCTTCTTTAAGGTATCGAAGGCCTTTTGAGTTGCCTCATTCCAGACATATGGAACTCCTTTCTTCAAAAGATTGGTTAAAGGCTGAGTAAGGGCCGAGAAATTTGGGATAAACCGACGATAAAAATTTGAAAATCCCACAAAACGTTGAATCTCCTTAATTGATCGAGGATTAGCCCAATTCTGGACTGCCTTTACTTTGTCTGGATCCATTGCAATGCCTTGTGCTGAAAGGATATAACCCAGATAGGTCACCTGGGGCTGGTGGAAAAAACATTTCTCCAAATTGCAAAACAAATGATTATTCTGGAGTCTGTATAGCACTTCTCGGACATGAGTTTGATGTTCAGAGGCTTCCTTAGAGAAGATCAGAATATCATCTAGATAGACGATGACCGTGTGTAATAATAGATCCGAAAATAGATGATCCATAAATCTCTGGAATACTGCCGGAGCGTTGGACAATCCAAAGGGCATAACCTGGTATTGAAAATGGCCAAAAGGTGTCCGGAAAGCCGTTTTCCATTCGTCTCCCTTTCTAATCCGGATCAGATGATAAGCGCCCTTTAAATCTAACTTGGTATAAATGCGGGATCCTTTTACAGCCTCTAAGATATCAGGAATTAAGGGCATCGGATATCTGTCTGGAATAGTGATTTTGTTCAATCCCCTGAAATCTATACAGGGTCTGAGTTCTGAAGTGTTCTTCTTGGGCACAAAGAAAAGCGATGCGGCCGCTGGAGATGTAGATTCGGTAATAAGTCCGTTCCGTAAATTCAGGTCAAGGTACTCCCTAAGAGCAAGCTTCTCTGAAGAGGAAAGTATGTACATCCTTCCGAAGGGTAAAGGCTGGTCTGGGATAAGATCAATCACACAATCGTCTCTGCGATGAGGAGGAAGTAGGGAGAAATCGGAGGAGGAAAAGACCTCAGAAAACTCTTGATACTCGATGGGAAGACCGATTACAGACCCGATAATAGTAACCTGTCTGTTCTCCTGTGATTGAGGATGACACATCGTGCTAGTTCTTCCCAAACAGTTAAGGAGACAAAACTCAGAACCCAAAAAGAGTGAACCTGCTGCCCAATTAATATAGGGATTGTGTCTTCGCAACCAAGGCAGTCCTAAGATAACAGGGTAATGGGCAGTTCGTATCACATCCATGGTAATGACTTCCTTGTGTGTAGCGATAGACATAGCCAACGGACCGGTTTGGTTGACAATTGGCCCAGAAGTTAGCGGACTACCATCTACACTCTCCACCGGGATAGCTTCGCTTTTAGAAACTAATGGTAACTGATGTTGTCTAGCCCAAATTTCATCAACAAAGTTCCCGGCTGCGCCGCTGTCTATAAGTGCCGGAATCTCGGTCAAATTCTGGGAACCAAAAGAAAAAGTAATATGTAAAACTAACATTAGAGAGTGGGAATACTGACTCCCTTGTGAAGCTGGTATGTTTAAAGAGGAACCTAAATATACATTAGAATCCCGGATCGTGGTTCCTCCTACGACCGGGAGTTGGCGTTTCCCGACCGCCTCGGTGGAGTGATAGGACACTCCTGGACCGTGTGGGTATTTGAGCCACAATACATACATAATCCCTGAGTTCTTCTACGGGATCTCTCTTCAGGAGATAAAGGCCCTCGGGTAGCTGATCCCAACTGCATTGGTTCTTCATTAGAGCTTCCTCTTGATGTAAGAGGAGCAGAGGAAAATGGACGAGTTGCGGGCTTTCCTTTGCGCCGTTCACTGTTCCGTTCCTTTATCCTATAGTCAATCTGCATGACTAAGGCGATAAATTCAGTCAATGACGTGGGGCGAGCCACCCTAGACACTTCATCCTTTAGATCTTCCGATAAACCTCTCCTAAAAAGAGTAACCTGGGCATCATCTGACCACGTAGATTCACTGGCAATCTGTTTGAATCTAGTAATGTAGGTCAAGATGTCCTGATTCCCTTGTCTGAGATCAAGTAGTTGTTCTTGAGCTGCTATTCGAATCTCCTGTCTACCAAACATAGATCTGATGCTGTTACAGAAAGCAGTATATGAGTCTAATATGACGTTATTAGTAGTGACCAAAGGCGTGGCCCAGGCTAAAGCAGGTCCTGTCATCTGCGAAATCATATACCCTACTCTATCCCGATCAGTATGAAAGAAAGCTGCTTTAAAAACGAATTGAACTGCGCTGGCATCAAGAAATTCTTTTATTTTATGGGGATTGCCATCAAATTGACCCCCTGGAAGGGGACCCGGGGGAACTTCAGAGCAATGAGGAACCCTGCAGGCTGTTGCCTGTTGGGAAGCCAATTGCGCAGTCTGTTGCTGAGATTGCTGTTGAGCCTGCCGAAGGTTAGCATTCTCTTGTTTCAGATTTTGTACCTCTGAGGTCAGAGATTGCACAGCCGCTATAAGTTGCTGGATCTGTTGATCCATAACGGAGGTAGTCTTTCACAAATGCCAGGAATAAGGATAATTATCAAGGTCAGCGAGGCGTTGCTTACTGTAATAACTTTGTTAAAATAATGCTTCTAAAAAGCAGATAATCCTTTGGCAAATGTGAATGACACCTACCTTCTCTTCAGTCAGCCTTCTCGGGATAGAAGGTAGAGGGAATCACCTGGAAACTCCTCTCAACCCCGGCCAAGAGGGTAGGGTGAAGTGGAGCCCCCAGGGGAAACCCCGAAGGGAAAAAACCCCGCGATGAGCTGCTGGAGAGCGTGGATTCCTGCAACGGCTGTTGAAGGTTCACGCCTGTAGAAAGGTATTCTTTTAAGTCTTGTCTGGTAGAATTCTGGATGAAAAGAATAGAGATAGATAAGTATGGTTCCTGAGCTCCAATATCGAAAGAGAAAAGTAAGAGAAAGGCTTACCCTAACAGACCTGATCTTAATTAGATTTCGGTATTAAACTCCGAAGGAAAATGCAGACCTGGAGCCTATAGTCAAGCACGACAGTTAGACAAAGTTTCAAATTCAGCTCGGAAATGAACTCGTAAGAAAGGGAAAGAATCTTACCCACAGATACAAGCCCCAAGGTGATATGGGTGAAAACTGAATAATGAGGCTATGACAAGCAGATACTGGAAGCAAAATGTAAGGTCTGAGGTCGCGTCCTGTGGGACGTAAATACAAAGAAACAGATTAAAAGAGAGAAATCTCTGCGGGAAAATCGGGCCAAAGGAAATGGCGAATAACTACCGGTGGACGTGGCTGTGACAACAGGAAGGTATCGTCTACCGGATGAGAATAGCAACGGAGATTTCTGGAGCCAGAACAAGAAAAGGTAAGTGAAAATAAGACTAATATTCAGGCTAACATGATAGCTGATTCTAGAAGGTGGAAAAAAGACGAACTCACGATGCGCAGCGCGACTCTAAGGAGAGAAGCAACGCGTAGGACTGAAGCTCCAGCTGCCGGATATCCCATCCCGGAAGTCGGGGGCGGGGCTACCCGTAAAGTCCGGTGAACGCAAACAACTGGTGCGTTGCTCGCAGTCTCGGGTACCTCCATGTTGGGAGTTCCGATCCTGAGCCGGAAATCGGGAAATGCAACCCGGCGAAGAAAGGTAGCAGAGTTCAAGTGGACAGTTGTAACAGAGCGCAAGTCTTGGAACGATAGTAGTCATCCCTCTTTACATATGTCCATTAGTCTTAGGTCGACCCACTCAAGGTTTTGTTTGCAGTGAATTTTACGTGTGGTCCCGTATGTGAGGATTGCCCTAATGATAGACCATGGTGGGGCAAACCGGGTTTGGACCCCTTGTGACTCCCTGAGTTTGTGCCATTGGGTTATGGTGGATCCGATGATTAAGTGTTTCTTTAGGCTCAGGGGAAGCTTGTGTGGGGGGTGTGGCCATTATTTCAATGGGATTTAGAGGTTCCATCATCCCGACCTCTATTGCCCTCCAGCTTGAGTCGTCAGATGTGTCCAGCCAGCGTTTTACCCAGCAGACCTGTGCCGCTTGGTGGTAGGCCCTCAGGGAGGGGGCCACAAGGCCTCTGTTTGGTTTAGCAGCTTGAAGGGCAGAGAGGCTGATCCTAGCCTTCTTTCCTCTCCAAATGATTTTAGCGATTGCTCTGTCGAGCTCTTTCAGGGAGTCGGGGCCTGGGCTCGCTGGGATCATCATAGCGATGTATTTGAGCTTGGGAAATTAGTTGATTTTAAGAGCGTTTATGCAACCGGTGAGGGAGAGGGCAAGTGTGTTCCATCATTTTAGATCTTGACATATATACGTGATTTTACTGGGATAGTTTAGTTCGCTAATGTTGCCCAGAGAGGCACTAATATTAATTCCAAGATACTTGATATGGTGCGTTTGCAAGGATAAGGGAGTAATTCCACCCGGGTCCCAAGGAATGTCTTTGCGTAAAGGCATGACTTTGGACTTGCTCCAGTTGATTGTATAGCTGACCATAGGGCCTATTTCCTGAAGGAGTGTCGAATGTACGTGAGTGATACGTGTCCATTACTGACATATAGTAGCATGTCATCCGTGTAGAGGGACACGCAGTGTTCCTCCACCCCTTGAGTGATGCCCGTCCAGTCCCCTTCTGTGCGGAGTCTGATCGCTATGGGTTCTATGGATAGGGTGTATAACAATGGCGATAGCGGGCATCTCTGGCAAGTGCCGGATTGTCGTTCGAACGGTGGGGAAGTGGTGCTGTTGGTGACGAGTGCTGCGGTGGGGCCCGTGTATAGCAATTTGATCAACTGGACCAGGTGGGGAGGGAAGCCATATCGAGGTAACACTTTGAAGATTAACTCCCATTGCACTTTGTCTAATGCCTTTTCGGCGTCCACAGTCAGTATTAGGTCCTCTGGGTCTCTGTCCCCCGCTACAACATGTAGTAGCCTTCTAATATTGTCGCTTGAGTGTCTGTTGCGGATGAACCCTGTCTGGTCTTTGTGTATGATGTACGGGAGGCGGTTTCGTCTGGCTAGGCATTTTGCCAGTATCTTAGCATCAGCGTTTATGAGGGAGATGGGTCTGTAGGACCCACATAGCTCGTGATCCCGCCCCTCTTTATGGAAGACCTCTGTTTGCAGAGAGCATTGACTGGGGTAGACGGCCAAGGTCAACGGCTTCATTGACTACCTCCTCCAGTCGGGCTGCAGTATCTGCCCCCAGTTTTTTGTACAGGCCAATTTGAATCCTGTCCGGCCCTGCCACTTTACCGGCTGTTAGCGCGGCTATGGTGCTTGCGATTTCAACCGCCGTGAGGCGTGCTTCGAGGGCTGGGATGTGTTCAGGGGGGATTTTTGGGATCTGTATGAAGTCCAGAAAGAGGTTGAGGTTTGGGTTTGGCGCGGGTATCGGGGCCCGCATATAGATCTTTATAGAATTCTGCGAATCGCGTGTTAATCTGGGAGTCTCCTAATAGTGGCATGCCCTCTTTATTCCGTATCGAAGTTTATGGTTTGGGCAGCTTGGTGTTGCTTTTGGGCCAGAGCCATTGTCCTCAGGGGTTTATCGATATTGGAGTAATATGATTGGGACCAGCTGCTGTCGGATTTTTGGGCTCTTACAGTGGTGACCTGCTTGATTTTGGCGCAGAGGTTTTTCAGTGGGGGTTTTAGCCGTTTGTCTCTGGTTAGTTTGTGGTGCCTTCCGACTTTTTTTTAGCTCGGCCGTTAACAGGGCAATTTCCTCCCCCCAGGCTTTGTGCTTGAACACCCATAGCGAGATACTGTCCTCTTATGTATGTCTTAAATGCATTCCAGCACTTATGAGCTGTGTAGTACTGTGTAAGATTGGCTTCCCAGAACCGCGTGCAGTCGATTATTAGCTGTTCTATGAGGTCAGGGTAGTGAGGCATGCAGAGGTTGAGTCTCCAGGAAGGGTGGCTTTCGCTGCGTGTTTGGGAGGGCGAGGCATAAGAGGACCGGGGCATGGTCTTATGGGGTTGTTGGGAGGATCTTGCTTTGCTTGGCTAAATGGAGTGTGTTTGCTGGGGTAAACCAGCAGTCGAGTCGGGAGTAAGTGTTGTGGGGATGGGAGTAGTATGTGTAATCGTTAATTTGCTTGTGCTTTTCTCGCCATATATCTTTCAAGTGTAGGTCTTGCATTAGGGTAATGAGGGCGTTTTGCTTCTTCAGGGAGGGGGGGACCCTTGTGGATGTGCCCAGCCGGTCCAGCGTGGGATCTAGCGTTATATTTAGGTCTCCTCCAATTAACGTGAGATAGCCCATCTACTGTGCGCAAGTTGTGAACTTCTCGGTGAAGAAGACAGCGGTGTTTGAGGTAGGGGCGTAAACATTTAGGAGTGTGATGGGGTGGTGGTTTAGTTGCCCATGGATTAGAATGTATCTTCCTTCCCCGTCGGCCACTATGTTTTGGATTTGGAGTGGGACACACTTATGAACGAGAATGGATACCCCTTTTTTTCCCTGTTGCGGCGCATGGTACGTTGCTCCGATCCACCCCGGTTGTAATTTGAGATTCTGCAGCCCCCAGATGAGTCTCTTGGACAAAGATTGTCTCCCTGGAGATCCCTCATGCTGTTAAGTAGTCTCCTGTGCTTGATGGGTGACCCAGGCCTTGAATGTGGAGTGTGTTTAGGGTGATAAACGAGGTCATTATCTGTGCGTGTTTGCTCTAGTGTATGTGCCAGTAATTGAAATTATCTGTGTTGCTGCATGTGCATTTAGGCAATCTACATGGCCCGGGCCTTCTCATACGGGGATCAGTGCATGCAACTCGGTAGGACTCCAACATGAAACTACAACATCCTCTGAGCAACCTATTAAACTAACTAAGAACAAACGTTGGGTAGGTCTAACTCGCCGCCTACACCCAACAAATGTCATGCTGGCATGGAACGAGGGTCGGGGGGCAGGGGATCCTGCGCCCCATGCCGCCTTCGCCACACCTAGATATGGGTGCTATTCGCACGCTAGGTGTGCTCCTCGTGGCTGAAGCAAGCCCCGGGTCGGGTGTTTGCCCGCTGTTATGATGGACCACACGGTGGGGATGGAAGGGGGCGGCACGCAGTGAGGCTTGTCTTGATGGGCGTCTCATCGGTCGAAGGGCGGAGCGGGGGTCAGCTCCGGCTACTGCCACGAGCGACACGTGTACTGCTGTGCCGGCTCGGCGTGCAAGATTCCTTCATCGCCAAGCTGGATGTGTTGGTTTTGGCAGACTTTCGGTTGACTCTGTTTATGGTCTGCCAGAACGGTATTCCGGGTTCAGAATCTCCAGTGTGATCATTCCTCTGGATCTTGGTATAACGCGCTTTAGTTTCCCTTCATTTATGATGGGTTCTGGCTGATGCTTGCAGTATTTTTTTGTGGGTTCGTCCCTACGATGTCTGGAGCTCCTCTAGCCTGGTCATCTTGCGCCAAGCCACCTAGCGTCAGGATTCAAGGTTAACTTTGAAAAATCTGTGCCTCTGTTAGCGGGGGGACTGTCGGGAACAGAGAGAGTACATGAGGGGGCTTCCATTCCAGATAAAAGAGGACCACCTCTGATACCTGGGAGTGCAGGTTGATAAACAATTCTGTGACCTCTACGCGGGGAATGATCTGCCACTGTGGACGACAGTGCGCAAAGACCTATGACGATGGGGCAGGTTGGGAATTTCCTGGATGGCGTGTCTGAACTGTATAAAAATGGTGATACTGCCTCAATTCTTGTTCATATTTCAGATGCTCCCAGTGGTGGTCCCAAGGGCCTTCTTTGATGAGGGAAGAGCGCACCTGTTAAAACTCTTGTGGGCAGGGGCCAAGCACAGGATAGCATACAGGACACTGATCCTGCCTAAGGAGGAAGGGGAGGTTGGCGTCTCAGATCTTCCCACGTATTATAAAGCAGCTCAACTACAGGTGCTGGTGGATAATCTAGATCCGCCCTCTGAAACACAATGGGTGCATCTGGACAACGCAGTTCTAGCGCCAGTCCCCCTCCGAGAATGGCTATGGGTCCCCCGAGATCGTATCCCGAGGAGGGTGCTCACCCACCCGATCCTGGAAGTTTTATGGGCCCTCTGGAGTGACGGCGGGGGGGGGGGGCGGACGGGGGACAATAGGTGGCTGTCTACATGGTTGTCCCCCCTGAGTTGCATTTGCGCGCCAATAATATGAGACAAAATCGTGGAACCTTTGGCATTCCAAACGTGGTATGAGGCTGGGCTGAGCAGGACTGGCCAGATGTGGGAAGGCGAGTTTATCAAAATAGAGGGGCTGGCGGACTGCTTGCAGATAGGCACCCTATCCATATTCCGCTATCTACAACTGAAGGAAGCCCTGTTGGAATCCAGATGGTGGGGGGAGGGTCAATCTACAGAGGGGACTGACTGATTTCGAGACACTCCTACTCATGAGGTCAGATTCCAGGGGACTCGTAGCTCAGTTATATAAGGGGGTACTGCTAGCGGAACCCAGGGACCCACTCCCGGCTAAGGGAAAATGGGGACATGACCTAGGAAGAGAAATAGACGATAAACTATGGACACTGATGTGTAGAAAAGCGGCAAATTCAACATCGTCCTTGCAGTTTTATTCAAAATGCCAATAAAGTTATTTTTTTTAAAAAATGCCACTTGTTTACTGTTTACTCTTTTCAATAAATATATTTTAGAACAATGACAAGGAAAAAAAGAAAGCTCAGTGATTAAGTACCCAATCAGAATAATTGTCTAAAATCACCTTACAAAAGCAAGGTAGAACTGCTAAGTTATTAATCTATATTAAAGATAATTGGCTAGGATAATTTTGATAAGTTTGGCTATAGCCAGTGTCGAAGATGTAGAATTGGCAGAAGCCATTCTGTGCCCAAACCAGTCGGATGCTAAAAAATCTACAGAATTGATAAAAAGGACTTAACAGAAGTAGCCGATGTTGCAAGGTATCCATACACTCTTCTAACAAGTGTCTCCAGGTGTCCACCTGCCCCCGTTTTTTTTTTTACAACATGTATATCAAACCACCAAGTTAGTTGATCCTGCTCTTATATTTGCTATTTCTCGACTTAATAATATATTGAGTGAGAATCTTAGAAATATTTCTCTAATGCATACTGGGAAATGTAGTTGGGCAACCAGGTAAAAATAAAATTCCTCTTATAAAGTGTATGTTTGGCCAATGCATCATGGGTATTTATCCAATCAATTCCCCACAGCTTTGATTTTACCTGTTTTGGGCATTCTATATTGTTCAAGAAATCTATGTTCAGATCAACCTTATATAGCATTCATTTGACTGTTAGTACATAAAGTCACATGCTCTTACCGGACCTCTAACAAGTATGTCAATCGACAAGTGTATTTTTAGAAGGAAACAAAATCTTAGAATAGAGTGAAGACCTATTCAACTGTGTTTGAGATTTTGAAGAATTGAGGCCCAATCTGAAGCATTTGACAAGTACACAGTTTGGTAGATGTAGGGCGGTCCTCTATAACGGATCCATAGTGCCAGATCATAGATTAAACAAGGTATCACTTTGCCATTAGGGACATTTTATTAATGGGAGCAAAGAAAAGCTACAGGATCCGTTGAAAATACTCCCAATTTAGGCAGCAAGGACAAATGTCTCTTTCTTGAGCACTTTATCTCGGTCTCTGGTTTTCTTCAATCATTGGGAACTGTCTGGCTCCTAAGTCCACACCAGGCATTCATCTTGGTTTTTCCACCAAGGAGCTTTGTTATACTCTGTGCAGTAAATTATCTCCTGGGTTTTACCCCTGCGTGGGGCCTCGGATCTCGCTCCAAGCCTAGGGATTTGGTGGCTCTCAGCCTAACTTGGGGCCTGGTGTCTCTCACCTCGGCTTGGTGTTTAGGGTCTTTCTCTCTTACCCCACATTGGGGTTTAGTTTCTCTTTTCCCATCTTGGGGCTCTCCACCCTCCATTTTGTTGCTCGCCACCCACGTGAGTATTTCCAGTCTCTTACCCTGCACTGGAGTCTGGCTGGGCCTTGCCAACCCTCCTCCTGGTTTCCTGGAGCAACTGTGTACCTTCTGTCTCCATGCAGTGATCCTCCGGGCTGGACTTCCAGTAGGCCGACGCAGGTTTTCTCCCCTGGCTTCTTTCTGGAGTTCAGTGTCTTGATAAGCTGACGTTACCTTCCCACTGTCTTCAAGCGGCGTTTAAGCATTGGTTCCTCATTACACATCTTGCTCGCTGCTTAGGCGTTCTCTACTGCTTGGGGTTTTTGTCAGCCAGGCTTTGCCGGTCAGTGTCTCAACAGGGTTGCCAAATATTTTGCCAGCTTTACCACATTTTGATCTGCCACGCTGGTCGTGCGCTGGCTTCTCCTTGCCACACCTCCCGAAGTAGGTGTCTCTGCAGCTGTCTGTGCTCCTCTAGTCTCGTGCAGCAATACTGATTGTCTTTTACGTCCACAAAAACAGGTGTGGGTCTATGTACTGTTTTCTCTCTTCTGCGGTATAGCCGTAGCTTGAAAAGTGTCAGAAACCACACCAACCATTGGTGTAGGAAGTCATTGCACAGTTTAGCATCCATAAAACTAACACATCTATTAGTTTCTTGAGACAAGGGAGGATAATACGTAATCTTGTTTATGGTTTCCCTGTCCTTTAAGGAGGGTCATCCCCATTGGAATCCGCTTT
This sequence comes from Ambystoma mexicanum, assembly GCF_040938575.1. Classification (NCBI taxonomy): domain Eukaryota; kingdom Metazoa; phylum Chordata; class Amphibia; order Caudata; family Ambystomatidae; genus Ambystoma; species Ambystoma mexicanum. The sequence goes on from NC_090939.1 coordinate 933,086,975, forward strand.
CCCCTGTCCTCCGGGGGTGTATATCTTAATGGGATCAACTCCCTATTCTGAAAGGGGGTGGCTTCCCTGGGGAGAAGGGACTAATACCCTGCATTCACCACAAAAGCCTTTCTTATACATTCTTAAGGCTTCCTTCTCACATCACCAACTTTGAAATATTCCCAAGCGTCTGACAGACTATTTCACTCTCCACCAGCAGAAAGGTCAACACATACAACTGGAACAGGAGAAAGAGCATATTGATGAAGCTGTCAGAGGAGTTTAAGGCATGTGATACTGAAGGCATATATAATATGGGCATGAGACATCCTCACGGCAGGAGCAAATTCCCACAGATACATTAGCTAATATCCTTCTGATGCAGGAAAAGGATGAGTGGACGAAAAGGAAAAAAGAAAAGCCCCATGAAGGCCAGGACACACTGCCAATAAAATCAGCAAAGGTGTGTGTGTGTGTATATATATATATATATATATATATATATATATATATATATATATATATATATATATTTCTGAGGCTTGTGGAATCTGCTTAGATCAGATGCCATGCATAGGCCAACATCTAGCGGAGGCTGCAGAGTATTAGTTGTTGTTTTCAAAACTCGAAAAAAGGGACGTCGACAGGGCGTGTCAGTAATACTATCCCTAGTGTGACGTTTACTGTACCCATCGTGCTTCATGCGTCGGAGTACCTTCGTCGACGACTGCTTAAACTCGCTCGACAAACTTTTCAGACGGCCTCGGAAAGCTACTCCAGACCTCGGCCCTCACAGTAGGGAGAGTTGGGGGGGGGGGGGGTATTTAATTTCTTATTTTCCCTAAGACAATGCATATTTCCCCCCCTACCCACTTTATTCGCCAGGCTGATTTCCCCATACACTATGGAGAATACACCATTTACATTTTGCCCATCTTGCAGCTGAAAATGTACCTGGAAAAACTCAGACAGGGTGTGCAATCTTTTTCTCCCATGGGACCATAACGAAGGCCACAGCAAACCTTGCAAGTTCTTCAAGCCCCACACTCTGAAGGACCTTGAGACCAAGCACTGGGCCCACCATGCCATGCAGGCCGAAGCCGCCATGGACGTTGAGGGTGCCTCCAGTGACTGCATCATCAGCGTCTTTAGTGACGCCGAGAGCGAACGGGATCTGCCGGATGCACGCGTCTAAGCTCCCAACCACATCAGGCAGGCCGGGATCTCTTCTTCGGGGACAACACCCGGCGGGACAGGCCTGGACAAACATAGCCACAAAAAGCACACAACCCACGGCCACAAGTCGACTTCAACGCTGGCCGGAAGGCCACACATGGCATCAAGGGGGAGGTCCGATAGTTCCATGTTCTTACGACAGGCCCCCGAAATCGACAGAAAGGTCTGGTCCTGACGCTGTGTCCAAAAACCCCAAGTCCGCACACACCTGAACCAACTCCCAAACCTCCTACCCCATCTCTTGTCCCAAGTTCATCCCAATGGTCTGCTGAAGAAATTGATAGGGTCATGAGACGTATGTCTTCATTAGCCAATTTGACAACCACCCAGAGGTTTTAGTAAACCTTCAGGGCACTCCACCAGCTAGTGGGGCTGCACTTACACCGCCCCTGCCAAAAGAGCCTGTACAGACACCATACCAAGCACCCTTCCTACAGTAGGTTCCAGGGCAACTTTCTTACTACGAGTCCACTCAGGACTTCCAGGACACTGGACCATGCACTGACACTGACTATGAAGATGTCTACATCATACAGTTGCCAGATCATTCAGACCCAACAGTGGCAGACTAACCGGTCGACAATCAAATGCAATATAATGATATGCTCCTAAAAGCAGCAGATCATTTCAAGATAGATACTCGGGAGAGGAGACCCACGTATACAAGGACTTTGTTGAAAACGTCTTGGGAGATAAAAAGTCTGCTACCCAATTAATTCCAATTCTACAATCTGTACAGAGGTGAATTCAACCCTCTTTATCAACCCCAAACGTAACACCGGCACTAAACCCGCACATTGAAAAAGTCTTCCGACCTGCTCCCTCAGACCCCCTTTACATCATGGGTCAATTAAAACCGGATTCATTGGTGGTTACTACCACTAGAGAGAGAGCGGGAACACCTCTAGCCTCTTCAGAAGCACCCCAGACAAAGAAAGTAAAAAGATGTATACTTTTGGCAGAAAAGGCACCTCCTTGGCAGCCTACTAGGTGAGGATTGCCAATAACACCACCTTACTGGCCAGCTACAACTGCCATAAGTGGGACGAATTGACTGAACAGATAGCTTCAGCCCAAGAACCCCTTAAATCGCAACTCTCTGAAGCAGAATGGAAAGCTGTTGCAAACTGCATTCTCAAGAATAATCTAGATGCAGCAGATAATGCGGGGAGGATTATCAAACACCACGCATGGCTATGCAAGTCTGGGTTTAAACTCGAGACACAGACTACTCGTCTTAACATGCCAATAGAACCAAATGTCTTGTTCGGCAAGGCAAGGGTGCCAAAGAAGAGTGTGACACCTTAAAGTCTCTGGGTCAACTTACTAATAAACCCTCCTCAGGTCAAAGGGGGTGGGGGGTTATAATTTACACCGCTTTAGGGGCCAACACTCACAACGGGGGTCAGGGTACAACCAGGGTCGGAGCTTGTCCTGGGGCTCACCACATGGGAAGTCTTCACAAGGTTTTCAAAGAGGCCAGAGAAGATCTCACGGCAGGGGTAGATCCTCCTCTTCCAGAGGCGGCTCAACACCCCCCAAACAATGACTACCTGCTACAGGTTCCCTCCCATGCCACTCCATTAGGAGGACACATCACACTTTACTGACGTATGGCAGCTAATCACCTCAGACAAGTGGGTGCTTTCAACCGTGGCGGGCGGTTATTGTATAGAACTGCTGCAGCAACCCTCCAACCATCCCCCAAGACAAAGAACCACCTCCAAAGAAGAAAAGCACATCCTATTGGAAGAGGTGGTAGCGCTGCTATTAAAGGATGCTGTAGAAGTAGTCCCGGCGCATCAGGTAAACAATTTACTTCCTTGTGCCGAAAAAATATCTCACGATGCGCCCTATCTTAGATCTGCTCCCTGCAAACACCTATGTCAAGCCATAGAAATTCCGCATGACAACGCTACAGGACGTAATCTCACTGCTAAAGCGGGTGGACTACATGGCTACCTTGGATATGAAAGATGCATAATTTCATATTACAAGGTTCCTAGCGCACAGAAGATTCTTGCGTTTCAAGATCGCAAACCAGCACTACCAATTGAAGGTGCTGCCCTTTGGCATGCCATCCGCTCCAAGGGTATTTACCAAGGTACTGGCGGTGGTGGCGGGGGCAGCACACCTACGCAGAAAGTAAATCCCAGTGTACCCTTACCTGGATGACTGGCTTATCACAGGGGAAACCCCCCCCCCCAAATTTGCAAGCAAAATACCCAAAAAACAATCAATCCACTTTTCCAATTGGGTTTCTGAATCAATGAGAAAAAGTCCAGCTTGTACCAAACAAGACGAAACAGTTCTTAGGAGCGGTCATAAAAACAGAAGAGGGTCTAGTCTTTCCATCAAAGGAAAGCGTACTAAACATACTTCTGCAAATACCTCTGTATCTAGCCGGTAGCAAAGATAACCTACGCAAAGAAATGCGCTTGCTCGGGATGATGGTATTGTGCATTTACCTGGTCCCACACGCATGATTGCACATGCACCCAATGCAAGAATGGTTGGTGAAACAGTGGTCTCAGGCAAGCGGTCAGTGAGTCGATCTAGTGGTTGTTTCGCCAACCCTAATACAAGCTCTACGCAGGTGGTCAAAGGAGAATCTGTTGAAGGGGAAACCCCTTCCACGACCCGCCGGTGGAAGCGGTTGTTACAACAGACGCATCTCACCGGGTGGGGGGTCCCCCATCACCTTGATCTCACAGCGCATGGTCTGTGGACTCCAATCACAGCACAGAACCACATCAACCTGCTGGAACTTCTAGCAGTGTGCAAAGCGCTCCAAGCCTTCGAAGCACAACTGACAAATCGATCAGTACAAATTCTCACAAACAGCACCACTGCGATGTTCTATATAAACAAGCAGGGGTGCACACATTCTCCAAATCTGTCCAGGCTAGCACAGAAAATATGGAAGTGGGCACTCAAGCCGGGCATGTTCCTAACATCGCAACATGTTCCAGGAGAACTCCATACTCTAGAAGACTGACTAAGCAGAGATCCTCTACCAGAAGAGCACGAGTGGCAGCTCAACAGAAAAATTGTAGATTGCATTTTCACTCAGTGGGGCTACACCTCGCTAGACTTGTTCGCAACAAGAGAAAACAAACAATGCATAGACTTCGCGTCCAGGTTTCCCCAACACGACTCCAAGGGGAACGCCCTGTGGATGAGTTGGTCTGGGAAATTTGCATATGCTTTTCCCCCAACTCCATTAATCAGCAAGGTGGTGAACAAGATTCACAAGGAACAGAGGACATTAATCCTAGTTGCTCCTATGTGGGCAAGACAACCTTGGTATCCACATCTGCGCAAACTGCCGATGTGCGACCCGATGAAACTCCCATGCTTGTTCCACATGCTCACCCAACACGGGGGAACATTACACCCTCAACCTCCCTCTATGAACTTGGCAGCTTGGCTCCTTAAATCATAGAGTCGGGACATCTAAATCTGCCTCAAAGGTGTATGGAAATCCTCAAAGAAGCACGTAAACCAAACACTAGACACTGTTATTTTAACAAGTGGAGAAGATTTGTAATTTGGTGCCAGTCAAAACAAATAAACCCAATAGAATGTACTCCATCACACTTCACTTAATAGATGCAGGGATAGTATTTAACTCAATTAAAGTTCACCTAGCAGCTCTATCAGCGTACACCACTTCTCACAGTAAGGTGTCATTGTGGAAAATCCCTGTCATTAAGGCATTCATGGAGGGAGTAAAAAGACTCTACCCTCCTATTTCAAACCCGCCGCCAGGCTGGGACCTCAACATGGTACTCTAAAAGCTCATGGACCCCCCCCCCTTCGAGCCTATGCATAAACCAAGCCTTAAACAGCTCACTTATAAAACAGCTTTTCTGGTGGCTGTCGCTTCCATAAGGAGAGTGTGTGAACTGCACTCTTTGTCAGTGCAAAACCCTTTATTTGGGATCCACAAAGACAAGTTGGTATTTTGAATGCACCCTAGGTTTTCACCCAAGTTAATTTCCAAGTTCCATATCAATCAGGCCATCGAACTACCAGCTTTCTTTCAAAACCCAACAAGCTCAGCTGAGAAGAAACTTCATACACTGGATGGAAGGAGGGCGGTCCTTTTCTATGTGAACAAGATAAGACTGCTAAGGAAAACAGATCAACTGTTTGTCTCCGTAGCTCCAGGCAGGGAAGGAGACTGCATTTCCAAGAACGCCATCTCCAGATGGATAGTCAGATGCATAGCGCTTGTTCTGCTACTCTATCAAGCAAGACACTGCCTTTCACACCAATGGCTCACTCCACTAGAGGTACAGGAGCTACCTTGGCTTTTATCATAAACGTCCCACTGGACGCCATTTGCAAAGCAGCTACATGGAGCTCTGTCCACACTTTTACTCAGCACTACTGAGAGCCAAGATGCTCCTTCGGGGGTGAACGTGGGCTTTACAGATACACCTGTTATGTTACTGCATTGACAATTACTTTAAAGCAGATTCCTAGGTGGGACAAGAAGTGCTAAAACATCTATTTTCCACTGTACCTTCTCACAACCCACCACCTTCTCCAACTACTGCTCGCTAATCTTTGCATAGCATGTGATCTAAGCAGGTTCCACAAGCCTCAGAAGGGATACATTACTCACCGTAATTGTATTTCTGATGCTTGTATCTGCTTAGATTCACATGCGCACACCCTTCCTCCCCTCGAGTAGAAGGCGCATAGATGTCTGCTGGGCTTTAGCTACTGTATAATCTGTTTTACTGCACCTGTACTCAGGCTACACTTCATGCAACCTCATGTCAGAAACAAACAATCTGAGGGACCTAGATGCATGAAGCACCATGCGTACAATAGATGTGACACTAGGGATAGTATTACTGGCACGCCATGTCGACGTGAGTTTTCGAGTTTTGAAAACAGCTGTAATACTACTCAGTTTCCACTAGATGTGGGCATAGAATGTGAATCTAAGCAGATACAAGCATCAGAAATACGATTACGGTGAGTAATGTATCCTATATTTCTGAGGCTTGTGGAATCTGCTTAGATCAGATGTTATGCATAGGTCGACATCTAGTGGAAGCTGCAGAATATTACAGTTGTTTTCGAAATTGGAAAAAAAGGGACGTCGACGGGGCGTGCCAGTAATACGATCCCTAGTGTGACATCCACTGTACCCATGGTCCTTCATGCGTCGAGGTATTTTTTCCACCATCGTAGACGGACGCTAAATTGCGGAGTTCTGATTTTGGCATAACGCCATTGATTAATCAAATTAGAGTTAGTTACTCTTCCTATCCTTTATATCTTTCGTTCACCGACTATTGATAACATCTCCGACAGTGGTGAAGAAAATGACTTATCGAATAAGAATCCCATCGACGGATCCTTTCGGCCCTGGAGGGCCGATTCGGGCTTCGGCCCACACAGTAGGGAGAGGGGGGAGGAAATTTGAGAATTTACTTACCCCGTTTCATACATTATCTTTGCCTAGCTGCTATTTTTAAATTATGGATAGAGCCCCTTTCAAGTTCTTCCCTAGTTGTAAGAAAACATTTCTGTGGGTCGACAAGCACCTGGTGTGCAATCTCTGCTTCCCACAAGACCGCGTCAAGGAGAACTGTAGAGCCTGCACGCAGTTTAAACTTAAGACGTTAAAGGACCATAAAACCAAGCGCTTGGCCCACCACGCCACGCTGGCAGAGGCCACCATGGACGTGGAGGGAACCTACAGCGACGGCAGCAATGCTGAATTTTCAGATGGCGAAGGCGACGGGGAGACGTTGGTTTCCCAAGCACAAACCCCTGAACCCAACAGACAGGCCGGTGGCCCTGTTACAGGGTCAACCCCCGCTGGCTTCAGCGCTCACACAGCCCCTACGACTAAGCACACAGCCAAGGGCCATGACTCGATGTGCACATCGACCAAGATCCCACACACGTCTAGGGAGAGGTCCACAAGTTCCCTGTACTGGGCACTCGAGATCCCGATCGCCATATGACAGGCCCAACTGTCGAAAGACAGCACTGATGTTGTGCCTAAAACCGTTCCCGAGCGTCAGCTGACGAGACGTTGGGTCACTCCATGGCCGAAGTTCGACATGTCTCGTCGAAAACGGCAAAAAGCTCAAAACAGTCGGGAATAGCCCACCTACTTGAAAAACATGTCCCTAAAAGCCTAATGAAGGGGAAGGAGTCCAGGGCACACTCTTTTAAGACCCCTCATAAGGAAAGGTCCCCTTCAACATCCAGGGAGAGAGATTCTCATCAAAAGAGGGGCTAGTCTTCCCGTCAGAGGAAAGAGTCCAAAATATGTTACTGCAAATACCTCCTTATCAGGCCGGCCGCCAGATTAGTGTACACAAATCTTTGTATTTGCTAGGCATGATGGCATGTTCTATTTACCTGGTACTGCACGCCTGCGCATGCGACCCATAAGGAGTGGTTGGAGAAACAGTGGTCGCAGGCAAGCGGTCAGTGGGATGATCTAGTGGTCGTTTCGCCAACACTGGTGCAGAGCCTTCGCTGGTGGACAAAGGAAAATCTGTTGAAGGGAAACCCTTCCACGATTCAGAAGTGCAGGCGATAGTTACGACAGACGCGTCACTCGCCGGGTGGGGGGCTCATCCCCTTCATCACACAGCACAAGGTCTGTGGACTCATGCCACGGCGCAGAACCACATAATTTGCTGGAACTACTGGCGGTGTTCAGGGCCCTTCAGGCATTCGAGGTACACCTAGCAAACCAGTCAGTGCCAGTCATCACCGACTGCACTACAGCAATGTTTTACATCAACAAACAGGGGGGCACACATTCTCCAAATCTTTCCAAGCTAGCACAACAAATTTGGAAATGGGCACTCAAACGGAAAATATTCCTATCCTCACAACACATTCCAGGGGAACTCAAACTCTCTAGCCGACTCACTGACCAGAGATCCCCTACCAGAGGAACACGAGTGGCAACTAGACACAAAGGTCCTAAACCACCTCTTCTCTCAGTGGGGTTTCCTCACGCTAGACTTGTATGCTACAAGCGAAAACAAACTGCCCAGACTTCTGTCACAGGTTTCCCCCTTTCTCACCTGTTTTCGCTGCTTGATGGATTCTGTCGCAGAAGTTTTCTTCCTTATGGTTCGGATCTTGTACAAGCCCGCTCGGCCGTCTTCGGCTTCCAGCGTTTGTTCACTTTTTGTCCGGGATCGATATTGAACTCCAGGAAATCCAGGAGTAAGTAAGGAAGGAAGCACTCGGAGGCGGTGCACGGATTCCAGGAGAAGGTGGGGTAGAATGAAAGAGGATAGAATGAAGCAGAGTTCCGGGGACCAGGAAACAGCAACGTTCCGAAAGGGCGAACTTCGGAGCACACGTCTAACCACAGCTAACAGTAGCGTTGAGACGCGCGGAAGCGCAGGGGTGTGGCTAATTTATTGTGTGTGCTACAATGAACGTGAAGACTGGTAGGCAGCGCTCAATGTAGTGGCCGTGTTGGTATTACAACAGAGTGTAAGCCCTGACGGGACAAGGACCAGGAGGCCCAGAAGGGGTGTGTCCGATGGGTCATGACAGAATGCCTCCTCCGAAACCCCGTCCTGCCAGGTTTGCCCGGGTGTATGAGGTGGAGCCTTCGGAGTAGTCTGGGGGTATTCAAATTGGAGACGGGTTCCCAAGTGCGTTCACTGGGTGGATATCCTTTCCATTCCACAAGGTACTGTAGCTGACCACGTTTATATCTGGAGTCACATATCCGGGAGACTTCATATTCCAGTTGGTCATTGACTAGGACAGGACTAGGTCTAAGGTTAGTCCGAGAACTCTGGATGTATGGCTTTATTAGAGATGTATGGAAAACTGAGTGGATCTTCTTCAAGGAATCCGGCAATTTGAGGCGGAAGGCCATTGGGTTGACGATTTCTTTTATAGGAAATGGTCCATAATATCGGGGAGCCAATTTATTTGGCCGTAGTTGTCGAGGCAGCAGTTGAGGATAACCATACCTTATCGCCTACTACGTAGGAGGGTCCTGGTCTTCTCTTTGCATCCGCATAATGTTTGGTCTGATTCCGGGCTCTTTCTAGCTGTTCTTTGGCTTCCTTCTGTACATGGATGAGTGTTTCAATCCAGGAATCGACTGTTGGAACCAGTGTAGGATGGGGAGAACTGAAGGTAGAACCGAAGGGTGAAACCCCTGGCTACAGAAGAAGGGACTGGTTTTTACAGCCGAGTGATCCAAGTTAATATAGGCAAATTCAGCCACAGGAGTCAAGAGACCAATCATCCTGAACCTTGGTGGCAAAACATCAAAGATATTGTTCTAAGGTTTGATTCACACGTTCAGTAGCTCCGTTGGTTTGGGGAGGATAGCCTGAGGAGAGAGCGCGTTGAATTCCTAATATTCGACAAAGGTGTTTCCAAAACTGAGAGATGTACTGGAGTCCTCTATCCGATATTGTCTTGGAAGGAAGACCATGAAGCCAGAATATGTGTTCCAGGAATATTCCAGCAAGCTCTGATGAGGATGGTAGTTTATACAGAGGTGTGAAATGAGCCAAATGAGTGAACAATTCAATGGTGACCATGATAGTCGTGTATCCCCTGGAAGGCAGTAATTCCACAATGAAGTCTGTAGCGATGAATTCCCAAGGCCTTGTTGGTAGTGTAGGCTGTAGTAGGAGACCCGCCGATCTCTTGTTATCATGTTTGTTCTGACTACAGACTGAACAGGTTTGGACGTATATCTTAACGTCGGTCTTCATTCTAGGCCACCACAATTGCCTTTGTATAAGACGGAGGGTATTGGTAATGCCACGATGTCCACAGTGAAGAGTATTGTGGCAAAGTTTTATTATCCTTTGATGTAGTTTCTGTGTGGGAATGACTAAAGCATTGTCTTTGAACAAATATCGATCCTTGGTTTTCAGATCCCATTGATTCTTCCTTGAAATGGTCTTCCAGAGTTCAGAGGACTGAGTTTGCAAGCAAATTTCTTCCAGGAGACTGATTGCGTGAGCTACAAATATCGTATGGGGAAACATCTTGGGGAATATCCGGTCTTCAGGAGGTTCGTAATCAGGACGTCGAGCGTCAGCAATTATGTTCTGCGTTCCAGGAACGTGGTGATTCTGGAACTGGTATTGGGCAAAGAAGAAGGCCCAACGGACTTGACGGCTATTTCTACACTCCAAGGCCTGTAATACTTGAAGATTTCGATGTTCCGTCCGAACCTAGACAGGATGTTTTGCTCCTAAGAGTAAATGACGCCACTCAGTAAAGGCTTGACGGATGGCTAGCAGTTCCTTCTCTAAGACAGAGTAGTGGGTCTCACTGGGAGTTAATGTCCGTGAAAGATAAGCAATTGGATGTTCCAGTTTGTTGTCGAGTTCTTGTTTCAGAACTGCTCCAATGGCCTAGTTAGAGGCGTCTGTTTCCACTAAGAAGGGTCGATTGATATCAGGTTGAGCCAGGATGGGGGTTTGAGTGAACTCGAAGCGTTGGAAGGCTTCCTCCTGAGCTGTTGTCCAATGAAAGGGAGCCTCTTTTTTCAATAAGGCAATGATCGGTTGGACTATGGCAGAAAAGGAAGGTATACATTTCCTATAGAAATTGGCTAAGCCCAGGAAAGACTGTATCTGTTTCACGGAGGTCGGACTTAGCCAGGATAGTATAGCCTTTACCTTGGATTGATCCACTAAAATACCTTCTGGGCTAAGAACAAATCCTAGATAGTGGACAGTAGGGACATGCAAGAGGCACTTCTCGGGCTTTGCCAGGAACTTGTGTTCACATAACCTTTGTAATACTGCCTTAACATGTTCCTCATGCTTGAGCGGGTCCTTCGAGAATATTAAGATATCGTCCAGGTATACAATGACAAAAATGAATAGCATGTCTGAAAACACCCGATCCATGAAACGTTGGAAGACCGCCGGGGCATTAGCAAGGCCGAAGGACATGACCATGTATTCATAATGACCAAAGGGTATCCTGAAGGCTGTCTTCCATTCGTCACCTTCTCTAATACGGATCAGATGATAGGCACCTCTGAGATCCAGTTTGGTGAATATTACGGCTTCCCTTACTGCTTCTAGGATATCTGAGATCAAGGGTAACGGATAGCGATCCCTAAGGGTGCACTGATTTAGGCCTCGATAATCAAGGCAAGGTCTGAGCTCATTAGTGTCTTTCTTAGGAACAAAAAACAGTGATGCTCCTGCTGGAGATTTGGATGGTCGTATGGTGCCATTTTCAAGGTTAGTATCTAGGTATTCATGGAGGGCCTTTTTCTCGGGTTCTGATAAAATGAACATCCTCCCAAAGGGAATCGCAGCTGAAGGTTTGGTTTCAATAGCAGAGTCTTCTGGTCTATGAGGAGGTAAGGCTTGAAAGATAGCAGAAGAAAATACATCAGAGTATTCCTGATAGACTTTCGGTCTCAAAAATCATCCAGGTTCCTAGAGTGGAGTTAGGTGGTTTGTTGAAGGTTCTCCGGCTGGTGTCGGAGCGGGGTCCAAGGATAGGCAGTGAGAGATATAATGTTCGGAACCCAGGAACAAGGAACCTACTGCCCAATTGATCTATGGATTGTGTTTTTGTAGCCAGGGCATTCCCAAAACCAGTGGGTAATGGGCAGACTTTATAATGTCAAGCCTTATTTTCTCATGATGGTGGTTTATTGCTAGTTCGATTTCCTTTGTCTGAAGGGTTATGGGTCCGGAAGAAAGGGGTCTCCCATCAATCGCTTATACAGGTTGCATGACATTCCGGGATTAGTAGGGAATATGGTGTTTAAAGACCTATTCTTGGTCTATGAATTTTCCCATGGCCCCACAGTCCACTAATGCCCGAATGGGGTAAGTTTTGTTCTTGGATGGCGATAGAAAGGCCTGTAATATTACCAGATTGTTCTGTCCAGGAGAGTTCAAGGATGGTATAGTTGTGGAGCCAACATCTCTCTCCCAAAACTGTGCTCCATCTAGTATCGGGAGCTGGCAATTCCCGAACACCGTGAAGGAGCTATAGGACACTCTCTCACTAAATGTTTGTCCGATGCGCAATACATGCATAAGCCGGTATGAATCCTTCGTAATCTTTCTTGGGGGGGATATTGGTCCATGAAAGGCCCCTAATTGCATGGGTTCAGCCTGGTTAATATGGGCAGAACCGCCTTTGGATTTCGTAGGGTTCTCTATGGGATTCTGCTGGAAGGGTAACTTGGTTTTCTTTTTCTCTGCCTTTCTTTCTTGTATGCGAAAGTCAATTTGTAGAGCAAGATCCATAAGGGCCTGGTATGAACTTGGACGTGCCACCCTGGCCAGTTCATCCTTGATGTCTTCATTCAAGCCTCTTCGAAAGAGAGTGAAGCAAGCTTCAGAAGAGCAGTCTCCTTCTTTATCCAATTACTTAAATTGTGTTACATATGTGAGCATATCCTGGGAACCCTGCTGGAAATCGAGAAGGCGTTCCTGAGCACTATAGACCTGATCTGGGCGGTCAAACATGGTCTCGGGTGCTCGAATGAATCCATCATAATCATCCAGGAGGGCATCTCCGGCATTAACTAATGGTGTAGCCCAGATTAATGCATTTCCAGTAAGGTGTGAAATAATAAAGCCCACTTTAGCTCTCGGGGTGGAGAAGTAATAGGGCTTAAAAGTAAAGTGGACCAAACGGGAATCTAGGAATCCACGAAGGGTCTTTGCTGATCCGTCGTATTGGTCCACAACGCCGCCTAGTAAGACGCTCTCTTTCGTTGCAGAATCACGGGATAAAACCAATTGCTTTAGCGCGGCATTCTCTGCCTTAAGGTTTTGCACTTCAGTTGTTAGCTCCTGCATGCCGCGCATAAGATCCTGAACGGCTGCCTCCATGCCTGTATCGACTTCGGTCAGGTGGCGTCTCAATCTGTCACAGGTTTCCCCCTTTCTCACCTGTTTTTCGCTGCTTGATGGATTCCATCGCAGAAGTTTTCTTCCTTATGGTTTCGGGTCTTGTACAAGCCCGCTCGGCCGTCTTCGGCTTCCAGCATTCGTTCACTTCTTGTCCGGGTTCGATATTGAACTCCAGGAAATCCAGGAGTAAGGAAGGAAGGAAGCACTCGGAGGCGGTGCACAGATTCCAGGAGAAGGTGGGGTAGAAGGAAAGAGGATGGAATGAAGCAGGGTTCCGGGTACCAGGAAACAGCAAAGTTCCGAAAGGGCAAACTTCGGAGCACACGTCTAGCCACAGCTAACAGTACCGCTGAGACGTGCGGAAGCGCGGGGGTGTGGCTAATTTATCGTGTGTGCTGCAATGAACGTGAATACTGGTAGGCAGCACTCAGTGTAGCGGCCATGTTGGTAGTGCAACAGAGTGTAAGCCTCGACGGGACAAGGACCAGGAGGCCCAGAAGGGGCGTGTCCGATGGGTCATGACAACTTTGCGTCCAGGTTCCCCCAGCCAGGCTTCAAGGCGGAACGCCCTATGGATGAACTGGTCAGGGAGATTTGCTTACGAAAAAGAACCACAAGTGATGCTCATCCTAGTTGCTCCATTGTGGGCAAGACAACCATGGCATCCACATCTGCGCAAACTGGCGATGTGCTATCCCATCAAACTCCCATGCCAGAGCAACTTACTCAATACGGGGGAGCAACAGTGCACCTGCAACCTTACTCGATGCACTTGGCAGCGTGGCTCCTGAAGTCATAGAGTTCGGACATCTTAACCTACCATAAAGGTGCATGGATATCCTCAAGAAGGCACGAAAGCCAAACATTAGACACTGTTATTTCGACAAGTGGAGGAGACTTGTAATTTGGTGCCAGTCTAAACAAATAAACCCCATAGAATGTACCCCATCCCACATTCTAAACTATCTGCTCCACTTGCTGCACTCAGGGTTAGTATTCAACTCCATAAAGGTCTACCTGGCGGCCTTGTCGGCTTACACCACCTCCCACAATAAAGTTCTGTGATGGAAGGTGTTAAAGCGTATATCTTAACTCTGACCTGGTGGGCAGATGTTCAGAAGGCCAGCCTAGTTTCTTTGAACAGGGTAACCTCTCGACAAGCCAGACCAATCAAGGTAGCTATGGCAGGCGGTCAAGACTAAGTCTCAGGAGGGGTGAGGGTGACTGAAGGACCCCAAAGGAGCACACAGAGTTCTCCAGAGGTGCATGATGAGCTCAGATGTTTTCGCTACTAGAAAACCACAAAGACCTTCCTCTACGTCAAACATCTACAAAGAATGCCAAGAAGAGGCGGAAACAAAAAACGAAAGATTTCCTAGTGGACCATTAACTTTAATCAAAAGAACTTGCACGCAGAACACAACAAAAGACCATAAACATTCCTTGATCAAGGAAAAACTTAATCCCCTACAAAACTTGTGGGCATGGCTGCCGAAATCTCTAGCTCCTCAAAGAAAATAGCAATTCAAGCACCACACCGAAGACTCGACAGGATCTACAAACAACCTAATCGTAAAAAGCTAGGTTCGTGGAACACGCAAGGGTTTGTGCACTTCACAGTACCGGGCGACGTTAACCTGGCTCTTTTTGACATGTTGTATCTCCTGGAGACTTGGCTTACTACCAAGCCTATTCTGGATGGGCACGAAATTGCTTTCGCCACAGCGAAAAAAGGGCCGAATTGGAAAGGGTCTTAAACTTACGAAAATCCTGACCTCTCTTTTTATGCTGACAGTCCAGGTGAAATGGAATTACTGGAATGAAGTCTTGAAGAAAATAGTGACAACTTCAGCCATCATCAGCAATGTCTACTGGAATCCAGATTCCATCTCAGATCAAGACTTTTTGGTCATGATGCAGAAAGAAATCGAAAGAATTTACATTAATCACTCTGAAACGTGCCTGTACATCTGCGGCAATCTAAACGCTGTCTGCGATGTGAAGTCCGGCAAGCCTTCTTAAACCAAGGCAGAACTGCGAGGCAAAAAATGGTCTTTGCTGATGAACTCGAAAGAACTTGCCAATTTAGATACTATCTTCCCTGGCGTATATCGCATACCAACTTGGGAAGGCCATGCTTCATCGGCAAAAATCGATTACATCTTTGTGTCAATGATCCTCCTGACGATCATCTCATAGTTTACAAATGTCAAAACCATGGCAAGTGATCACAATTTGTGTACAACTTGACCAATTTATTCATCTGAAAAGGCAATGTTCAAACCAAACGTGGAAGTCAATCTGAAAGGCAATCGTCTATCACTGAGCGTAAAAAACATCAACACTCTAACAAGCAAATAGTCCCAGTTAGGGACTCGGGGAGACACTTGCATTCCACCTGACTATGGCCTCCTTCTTAACACCTTTTAAAACAAAAAGCCGGAACTGTGTAACACCTATCGAGAAACCGATCCACAACTATGATCTGGTTCTGGTAGCTAGAAGACGGATACTCAGGAAACTGCAGAGTTTTTTCTAAAGACAGTTCTGAGGTCAATAGACAAGACCTAATACTCGAAAAAAGAAATATAAGTCGCGGCTAAAAGATCATCGCCTCTCCCTGTATCAAAGAAACTCAGAGGAAATTTTGAGGCTCGTATGTGGTAAAAATACCTGAAAATGTTGGGCCTTGATTAACTCAACGGAAAGAACTACCACAGATCTACTAATTAACGGTATCAGAGAAGACACCTGGATAAATCATTTCAAAAAGCTTTTCTACAACTCAATCGCCCCACCATACAGAACCACAGTGTGCAACCTTGGGTGGAGCTCCATGACCATCATTGACATCCTAAAAACAACTGAAAAACTCAAGGGCCCGGGCCCGGACGGCCTGACAAACATGCACCTAAAACAACATCCTGAAGCATGGGCGGGGTTTATTAGTGATGTTTTCCGAAGATCAACAGCAGCGAAGGCTCTACCCAAATCCTGGACCACTGCGGTAGTAGTGCCGATCCACAAGAGAGAAAAGAGAGACGACCCGACGAACTTCCGTCCAGTTGCTCTCTTAAATGTGATTGGCAAAGTCTATGGATCATTGCTCCTCCAGCACTTCCAAAGCTGGGCAAGTGAGGCACCCTGCAACAATCCGTTTCAATCTGGCTCTCAGAAAAATGTGGGGACCAACACCAACATCATAGCATTGAGTGTCCTAAAAAGCAAGTCTTGCACGGGGGGCCCAGAACATACATGGCCTTCATCGACTTAAGCCAAGCGTTTGACCAAGTCGATAGAACAAGGCTTTGGAATAAGTTGAAAAAGTGGATTTGCCAGCTGTTAGGCAGAAACCTGTGCAGTTCCCTCTGGGACCACTGCAAAAGATTTAAGACTACAGGTGGTTGGCAGTAAACCCAATTGGTAGCAGTCTGTACCACCCAGATTTACCTGGTAGCTGTGGCTGAGCAGTCAGACTTCTCTCAAGAAGAGTTATGCAGTATACAGAGTATTCACAATAGGTCAAAAGAACACAGTAGAACAAGCAAACACTGACCAGAGCTTGGTGTAAAAGAGATATAATTATTTATTTAAAAACACATCTAGTTAAACACACTGGCACTAATATCAAGCAGTTCAAAAACACGGCCACTAGAAGATATACACTCCCTTCAATGATTATTAGACAAGTCTTAAGTAAAGCAACACTTATTTTCAGACAGCGGTGAGCGCTTAACGAAGATGGCACTCTAATCAATCGGTTTAAAAGGGTGAGAAAGGCAGAGCAAAGATAGAAACCGATCCCAACACTTTCAGAAGAACACAATAGGAGAAGAAGGCAGGTTAAAACCGTAAAATCAAAGTTCAAAAGGCCTGACCCACTTTAAGAGGCTCCGGGCGAAATGTGTCCAAGGTCACACGGTTGAAAGTGCACAAAAGTCTTGCAAAAGGTTCAGGAAGAGTTGGACCAAAAGAAAGGGACCCGTTAGATGGTCAAGGCGGCCAGCCCAGTCCAGAAGGTTAAGGAGTCATTGTTACCTTGTAGCAATCTTTATAAAGGGAGGCCTGGCGGACACTGTACCTTAAAATGGTGAGAACGCTCCAGCGGGGGGCAGTTGTTCCTGGCAGCGTGTGCAAGTCGGTGCTTCGTCCGGGGGAAGAGAGGATCTCGTCGTGGAGGAAAACAGGAGTCCGTTGCACTGACAGGGAAGAAACCAGCCGCGGAGTTCTCACTTAAAAGGAGCAGTCCTTTTATTCGCAGTGCAGGAGTAAGTGGCTATCCGGTTGCTGGGGTGCTTGGCATGGGCAATTCCACCACTCGACGTCCTGGTCAGCGAGAAAGAAAGCAAACTGGTTGTTCCCACCAGTCAAGGGAAGAAGACTCTCCAGCAGGGAGATCTCCTCTGTCATTGGGAAGTGGTGAGTCGGTTCAGCAGGGCTCCACGGGTGGTGACGTCGTAGCAGGTCGGCTCAGCTTCTCCCTCTTCGGATTTTCAGGTCCTGTGGCGACTTCTGAAGTTCCTGTCCCCAAAGCCCTGCTTTTATGCAAGAAACCCCCATTCATTCAGCCTAGCTGTCAATCAAACATGCTAAGTGGTGAGCGGGGTGGCTCACCACTTGGGCCAATCACGCAAGAGTGCGACTTGGGTTGGCAAGGCAACTTAGTCCGAGGTGCCTAAACCCCCTCCCACACCCCCTGTGGTACCCAGACAGAGTGGCACCACTTTGGAGGGCTTCTGTGTAGCTTCTATGGTGGGGGGTCACTATGACACCCCTGTGTTTCTGCACGGAGGGTGCTGTGTATCACACATAGGAAAAACATATGAGACCCTATGGAGTAAAAGACCCCATACCCCATAGCCCATAAAACACATTAACATTCAAAGGAACACCACAAATCATGTCCAAGAGTGGGGGGGGGAAAGAGTCCCACTCTTGGCAGGAGAAAAAAACAAACCCCAGAAATCCAGCAAAGCTGCTGGGGGACTCACTAGGTGAGGAAATTCAGCCTAAACTGAGAATTCTCCCTAACACCAGCAGCCTTACTACATCCACTTATCACCCTCCACACGGCTACTAGCATACAAGTCAGGCTTGACCATCAAGGGACCTTATCTAAAGAGATCACGACAAACCGTGGGGTTCAGCAAGGGTGCCCACTGGCCCGGTGCTCTTCTTAAGCTTCATAGGTGATTACAAGGACACAGAGCACTCGATCAGGGCTTTTCCACCATGCCTCATGTATTGCTTGCCCAGAGTGCACGGACAGTCATTAATCACCAGTGCAATTACGGAGCCAATACTTTAAACGCAGGTAGACGCAATAACTTGCACACAAGCTCTTAGAAAATAATGAGCACTTGTACGGCTATTTATTCAAAGCTTGGAAGCAATAAGTGATAACATAGAAATAAAGCACAGAAGAAACAGAGTTCAAAAGAAAATACATCACCGTGGGCGTAACTGGATCCCTCATCTCGCCAGAAGCGGCTGGAAGACCCCAATGACAGCCAGGCTGAGAGCACAACAGCCCACAGGTATGCCGGACGAAAGCGTCCTCTCTCCGGGTGGGTCTTACCTGACCGTTAAGGGGTTCCGCATATATGCACTCGTCAAAAAGGGGTGGCAATTTCTCGAACCTTCTGGCAACGCACTTGCGCATTGATGAGCAGCTGTTGGTTGCCAGCTGGGTCAACCGACAATAACCTCAAGGAGCAAAGTGCTTCCCTCCTCTAAAAACAAGCGCCACAGAAAACAGTCCCATAACAAGACATAACAAAGCTAGCTTTCCCAGCAGAAATGTCCTTGACTGCATACCAGGTTTGGAAAGCATGTTTTCTTCAGCACAGTAAATCTAGCTCTCAGCAAAATGAGTACAGCTTTTCACTGCGGCATGATGTAAATATCCATCATGGCTCTGAGTGCTCCCAGAATACACTGCACACCAGCTCCATGTTTTAGCTCAAGAATAACAATTCCACCCTTGGATATTTATCTTCCATAGCCCAGTGGCAGAGGAGCCGGTCTCTAAAACCGACGAAATATTAAAACTAAGTTGGGAATGCATTGAATTCAACAACAAGCTATTATGATACCTAATATAATGCAAATACAAGCAAAAGCGTAACACAGTGTACCCCCAACATCAGGAATCCATGAAAATAACCAATCCCACCAAGTCCCAGTATGATCTTGGGACACTTGAGAAATGAGATTCCTCAAACCTCGAATATGACTTTCAATGGATTGTGAATGGTCACTTAGATTGAAACAACACATACCTTCAACTGCGTTACAACCTAAATTATGCTTTAGCAATAGATAATCAACAGCAGCTCTGTTTTGCAAAGTTGCTTTTCTAACAACTTTGCTATCAAGGAGTAACTCTTCTAATGCTTGAGAAGTATGATTAAGTCCTTTGACTACTAAACATGCTAATTTGATCAAAGATTTGTAACCCCCAGCAGCTAAACCCCAAACTCCCACTAATGAAAGGTTTAATGCTAGAACCTCCGCTTCTGATAGCAAACGCACATGTGAATCACAATCGGGGGATAGACCCACAGACTCAAAAGTTGACCTTTTGCCTCGAGATATCGCTGGGTGTAAAGGGAACATCATTAGTCCTAATCGAGTTAAGGCACATGGACCTCTGGAAATGTTAGCTGGAATATAAGTGTATGTGATGTTGCCACATGAAAAGAGCCATCCTGTTGGAAGTTTCACATGATTCAGATGACTGGCAGCTATCGCTGTATGATTACAAGACATAGTGTTATTCATGCTGGTAAATGTGCGTGGAACTCGCGAACACAATTGTTGCTCGAACACCGTGTGATTTTGCTGTTTGGTTAAATTGAGCTGTTGGCATTTGCCAATTTCTTTTGCATTGCATGTCATAAGGTAGCACACATCGCCTTGGGTTATATTATAGGTTATAATACGTTTAAAATTTCTCCATTTACGTCTGTTTCCTGGCAAAACCTGCAGTACTCATAGACGGAAAAAGATTGCCTGATATCGGAATCTTGAAACAAAGAATCATTGTGCGTGACGCCAAAAATATGCTTTAGAACCAGAACTGGCGTCGGCACTGCTACTAAGCACGTAGTCAATAAGGCTTCAGCATTGGGCACGTCAGTAAGGCAAAAGTGCGTAATGTTGAGCACCTGTTGTGCCAGGTATATCCACATATTCTCAGTTTGGTTGATTATGGGAGAATGTTTTCGGCGTCCTGAAGATGCCTCTCGCATGACTGGCATCAATGTAGTTTTCACTTGCGCCTGACGTGTTTGCCGCGTTTCACAAATCCATGTCTTCGCTCTGGCTGGCTTTTCGGCATCGGTATAAGGATGCTTTTGGACATCATTACTCATTATCAGTTTCCCCTTGATCGTTGGCACAGATGTGACATTTTTCGTTGGTAGCAGCATGCCATTTAACTCTCCCAAACAGAGTCCATTTAGTCCCACAATTACACCAGCCAGACACAGGATCTACAAGGCAAACCCAGAAAAGAGATATCAGTGTTGTACATCACTCTCTCAGGTAACATTTTTCTGCAGGCACATATTGCCATTTCTTTCTACCGGGCTCCATTACTAAAACTACTTGGTCTTTGGCTGATGCAATGATATCTGTGGGCACTGGTGGGCCACTTGGCCTTTCCACCCACACCTTCGCACCCGGTACCATACTGTCTGAAGAGCCAAAACCACGATCCCCACGGGTAGTTAACACTGTAGGAGGCTCCCCCTTTTTAATCATGGACAAGTTAACGGGAATGATAATCAATTGGGCCACCCGATCACCCTTGTGGATCGGTAACAATTGGTCCCCACTATTCATCAGGATGACTTTGATCTCGCCTTGGTAATCGGCATCAATTACACCTCCAAACACTTGAACTCCCTTCAATGCTAGGCCAGATCTAGGGGCAATCCATCCCATAGGCTCTGGGGTAATTTGTACTCCAATCCCTGTTTCAATTACAACAATCCCTCTTGGGTCTAATCTGATTTCCTCATGGGAATGCAAGTCTACCCCTGCTGACTCTGTAGTCGCCCGATAGGGAGCTAAAGAACCCGGGGTAATTTCCCAGTACAATAGGGTTTCTCTGACTGAATTGGGTTGAATCTGTAAATCAGGAGTCATTAGCCGCATCAAAGGAGTTTCATGCTCATTCACAGGCCTATTGTTTAGCACTTGCAACGCATCAAACACACGATCACGCCAGCCTGCCAAATTACCATCTCCAGCTTTGCACAGCTGTTCTTTCAACAACCCATTAATTCGTTCAATCAGCCCTGAAGCGGCAGGGTAATAAGGCACGTGGTAGAGCTACTCAATGCTCTTTTCCTTACAATATTCCTGTATTAATTTGCCTTTGAAGTGTGACCCATTGTCACTTTGAATCTGAAAAGGCACTCCGTAATGCAATATGATCTGATCTAACAACCTAATGGTGTTCAGTTGTGTGGCACGCTTGCACGGCAAAACCATCATATATCCTGAGTATGTATCCACAACAGTGCATGCTTACTGACGACCTTTACTGATTGGCAGGGGACCGATATAATCAATCTGCCAAATTTGACCTGGTAGTTTTCCTCTTCGCAATGTACCCCAAACAATCTGAGGGATGGGCCTATGCTGTTGGTGTTGGCACACTGAACATTGCAAAATGATCGTTTTCACTACCTCTAAAGGAATACTGATTCCTCAAGCTTGTGCCCACCTGATAGTAGCCTTTTCTCCAAGGTGCCCACATTTCTGGTGAGCCAACTTGGCCAAACCCTCCAAATCATCTTCCTGAGCCTCTGCATCCACAGATGAAATCTTGGTTTGTTCATCTGCAACAGAATTAAACCAACGTTCTAATGAGTCTGTGGCACAATGCGTGTCCACATGATACACAGTGACTTCACTTTGTGATAACATTTCTGCAATATCTTGCCACAGTTCCTTTCCCCACAACTCTTTTGAATGAATCTTCCACCCATTCTTTTGCCAGGTTGGCTACCACACCGCCAACCCATTCGCCACTGACCATGAATCCGTGTACACATGACATGACCAGGGGTCTCTTGTTTCAATGCCTGGTAAACTGCGTAAAGCTCTGCAAACTGACTGCTCTTCCCTTTCCCTGACGTTGTCAAAATCTTTAGTCTTGGGATTGTACGACACTGCTTTCCAGTATTGCTCAGTTCCCACATATCGGGCTGAGCCATCCGTGAACCAGGCATGCTCTGTCTGCTCCACGGTCAAATCGCCGTATGGTACTCCCCATTTCACGGGAGACTCGCGTTTTTCAGGCACTTCCGCTGGTATGTAATCTGAGGGTGGTATGTTGGCTACTTGCTCCTGTAATTTCGCAACTCCACCCTTCCCTGATTTGGCTCTGTCTTGAATGTACCATTTGCATTTAATTATGCTGGCTTCTTGAGCATGTC
Organism: Ambystoma mexicanum; assembly: GCF_040938575.1. Taxonomy (NCBI): domain Eukaryota; kingdom Metazoa; phylum Chordata; class Amphibia; order Caudata; family Ambystomatidae; genus Ambystoma; species Ambystoma mexicanum. Next base: position 933,109,521 of record NC_090939.1, read on the forward strand.
CTATTCTATGTGTTTTAGGAGAGCTCAGTAACCATTGTATAATTGGTATTTCTGGCCTCATCAATACATCATGGCCCGCTGTCATTTGCTCGGTATCAACAAGGGCCCAATAACATGCTAGCAACTGCTTCTCAAACGGAGTGTATGAGTTACCAGCATCGGGTAACTTATGACTCCAGAACCCCAATGGCACACGTTTCCTGTCCTGTTTCTGCCACACACTCCAGTTAGCATAATTGTCTTGTACAGACGCATTCAATTCCACTTCGCCTTCCTTCAATGGCCATAAATCAAGCACCTGCTGCAAGGTGTCTTTCGCCAAATCAAATGCTTTCTGCTGCTCTTCCCCCCACTGAAACTCATATTTCTTTCGTGTCACTTTGTAGAGGGGGGGGGGGGCAATATCTGCCCTAAATGGGGAATGTGCTGTCTCCAGAACCCAAACAGCTCTATAAACTGCTGAGCTTGCTTTTTGTTCATTGCAGTGGTGAACTCAAGTATTTTCTGTCGGGCCTTCGGCACCATTTCTCGATGCCCATTATGCCACTGAATCCCTAGGAATATCACTGTTTCAGCTGGGCCTTGAATTTTATTCGAGGTAATCTCCCACCCTTCCTTCTTCAATCCTTCCATAATGATATCTAACTGGTTTTGCACACTGTGCTCATCCTTGCCCTGAATCAAAATATCATCAATGTAGTGAGAGATTAGTATGTCAGGTTTACACGCTATCTAAGTGCTCTGCCACCAGCCGGTGACAGATAGTCGTGCTCTGTATGTACCCCATAGGTAACCTTATAAAGGTGTACTGACGCCCGCTCCAAGAAAATGCAAACTGCTCTTGACACGCTTCAGCAATTGGCACAGAGAAAAATGCATTGGCTAAATCTACCAGTGCATACCAAGTCCCCTCAAACTTTTAGACATTCTCAATCAAGGTAATGGCATCTGGGACCGCGGGCACTACGGGCGGAGTGTGTTTATTCAACTCACGGTAATCCACTGTCATCCTCCAAGACCCATCCCCCTTTTTAATAGGCCAGAGAGGATTGTTCAATGTGGTGGTGATAGGGCGTAACACACCCGCCTCCACATACTCTTTGATGGTGTCTGAAATTTCCTTGTGCCCCCCCAGGAATGTGGTATTGCTTCATTGCTACCCGCTTGGTTGCCACATGCACTTGCACTGGGGGCATCTTCAATTTGCCTACGGTAATGGGTGTGCAGGTCAATGCACTCACCCCAAACTGGTACGTTTTACCTCCAAGTACCAAAGTCAACCCTTCCAGAATGTCAAAGCCAATTATATACTCGGGTATCGGGACAATCAACACTTGGTATTTCTGCCTATTCAAATTGCCTATTTTCATCTCCACTTTCGTTTGTACTGCAGGGGTCTCCTTTCCCCCGAGGCCTGCAATAGTAAATTGTCTGCCTTTGAAACGTGCTGGATTGCCATGAATCGGAGAGGCCTCCGCCCGGTGTCTATCAATGCTCGCACCCCTTGCGTATTTCCTGGCTCCCAAAAAATCTTAACATTAACATGGGGCCTCCTATCAACTTTTATGCGTGCAGATGCTGACGGAGCTTGGCCGTAGCCCTAGTCAAATTTCAAATGAGTGGGACTTGACTCTGCCTTTAGCATTCCACTTACCACCTTCCTCAGCGTATGTTGGCTGGTACGGGGAAGGTGTCCCTATAGACACTTCTTCTTGTTCTTCCTCAGGTGGAGCGGAAGGTGAGCTGTCTCCCTGTGGCTTGGTTACTACCTGTTTCTTAACCTGTTTATAGCGCTCTTTGGTTGCAAGTCCTCTTTTTTGTATAATTCATACATTACCCTAGTTTCAATGCCATCAATTTCTTCTCGTGGCACACCATCTTTTAACAAAGCCAGAAACATGTCCTTTCTGGACACTCGGGAGTCTATACTATCTTAGCTCCTGCCTTCAGTTCTTCTCTCACTACGCCCCTCTCTCTCCCGTGGCTGGTCAACACTCTTGTCCCACTCCCCTAAATCTGCCACTTGCCGAATGGCATCCACTACCTCATCAGTGGGTTTGCCCATCATACCTACGAGCAAAGTCATAATGACACTTTTGTATGCGGGTGGTGCAGTTCTGATCACCATATTTCTAGTTGAAACTGAGAGCGGCACGGCCCCCATGTGTCCTGGAGCATCTACGTGAATTGCCTCTTTCATAGCATGCTCTCTGACCTTTTGAATTGCCTCTTTCAAAGTATACCACTTTGTTTCCTCACTAGGCCAATCTGTGGTAATGGGGTATTTACGGTTACATGCTTGGGCTGCTAGGTGCAACAAAGACATCTGTGAATCGTGACCATTCTCATCAGGGGGCTGCCCTGCCGTTATGACCTCCTGTACATTGGTGTCAGTTGACAAGGGTAGAAAACGAGGTGAGTCCGTGGAATCTAACAACAACCCCGCAGCGCCCCATCTAGCAACCTCAACATCCATGTCTATAAAGGTTCCCCTGATTTTTGCCTCAATCGGGTAATCATTTCCCCAACCTCCTGCTGGGTGTAATCCTGGTGGTTAAATCCACAACTCCGCCTGCAGGATTCTGCGGGTAGGGCCCGGCTCTCTGTCTTCTAACTGGCTTAGCAGCCACTGTCTTCTGCTTAATTTCCATTTTTGGGTCTGACTCATTTGCAGAACTACTCTCTGGACTAGTTGAATCAAAAATATCACCATCACAATTATCCGGGTCCCAGTCCACACCGCCGGTAGCGATTACAGCTGCCACCTTTCTTTGGTTGACCCCTCCCCGTCTTTTCCTATACTTATACCGGGCTACTCTGACTGCTGCCCTCTCGGCCACAGCCTGGTATGTGTCAGCCTTATCTTTAAAAAGTTTCATTTGAATCTGCTGCATGAACGCAGTCTGCCTTTCTGCAGCCAGCTCTCTTTCCAATCGCAAAACCTCATTTTTCATTTCCAAATTCCTTTGATGTATTTTCCTATAGGCATGCAAGAGGACCCAACCTCGCCTACCTAGTGCAGCGCATTCTCTGCCCTGTTCCACTGGAACTTGTTGTAAGCACAACATTACATCGGATCAGCATCTCCCAATCCCTGATCCCATGTTTCACTTAGCCCCGCGCCGCACGCCCACATCTGGGCCAATTTATCATATGGGCTCTTAGTCCAGCCTGGCATGATAACATCAGAACATTCACCGCCAGGGGGAACGCTCTTTTTCCTGAACAAACTATTAATTACTGCAAAATGGTACAAACCCTCTTTATAGCTATATATTTTTTTCCCCACTGCATTCACTCACGCGAGCACGCACACACCAGCAAAGGGGAAAAAAAACACAGCTTAACACAGTTCAACACTCACTGCCAAATTACTTTCGCTTGCACACTGCCAAATTACTTTCGCTTGCAAGGTAAACAAAGCCTATCTACGTTCAAACAGATTCTTTAGTATTTGGAACAATTCATCACAAATATCCTGCTTACAGTGCCAAAATGTATTGCTCGCCCAGAGTGCACGGACAGTCATTAATCACCAGTGCAATACAGAGCCAATACTTTACACGCAGGTAGACGCAATAACTTGCAACCACACACACTCTTAGAAAATAATGAACACGTATACGGCTATTTATTCAAAGCTTGGAAGCAACAAGTGATAACATAGAAATAAATCACAGAAGAAACAGAGTTCAAAAGAAAATACATCACTGTGGGCGTAACTGGATCCCTCATCTCGCCAGAAGCGGCTGGAAGACCCCAATGACAGCCAGGCCGAGAGCACAACAGCCCACAGGTATTCTGGACGAAAGCGTCCTCCCTCCGGCTGAGGTCTCACCTGACTGTTAAGGGGTTCCGCATATATAAACTCCTCAAAAAGGGGTGGCAATTTCTCGAACCTTCTGGCAACGCACTTGCACATTGATGAGCAGCCGTTGGTTGCCAGCTGGGTCAACCGACAGTAACCTCAAGGAGCAAAGTGCTTCCCTCCTCTAAAAACAAGCACCACGGAAAACAGTCTCATAACTCATAACAAGACATAACAAAGCTAGCTTTCCTAGCAGAAATGTCCTTGACTGCATACCAGGTTTGGAAAGCATGTTTTCTTCAGCACAGTAAATCTAGCTCTCAGCAAAATGAGTACAGCTTTTCACTGCGGCATGAAGTAAATATGCATCATGGCTCTGAGTGCTCCCAGAATACACTGCGCACCAGCGCCATGTTTTAGCTCAAGCATAACACCTCGGAAACACAAAAATTTCAAGAATTCTGTACGCAGACGACGTAATCCTGGTTGACCAAATAGCCATAGGGCTACAGCACCAACTTAACAACTTTGCCAACTATATCTCTGAAAACTGCCTTGAAATCAATAAATCTAAAACTAAAATCCTATTCTTCGGAAAGGGGAAAGAAAAAAGTGACACATTTTTCTGGACCTTGGAGGTGAACAGATTGATAAATGTTGCCGAGTTTAAATACTTAGGCATAATGATTGACAACTCCACTCATGAAGACGCCATGCAAAAACAGCTGCTGACCAATGTTAAGAGCCTAACTTCACAGGCAAAAGCAATAGACAGGAAGTATGGTCGCTTCTCTTTAACACCCATCGTGGACTTTTCCAAGGCAAATTTTGTCGCCTCATTAGTTTATGGTGCTGAAGCCATGCCAAGGATACCTAACATAATTTGGCTCAGGCTAGAAAGCCACTTCTGGCGGGAAGTACTGAATCTACCCGGTTCTACGCCAATGATCTTGATAAGACAAGACTTGAGCCAGCTCTCATTATCATCGATTATGGAGAGAAACACCATGATGCTGTTCAGGAAGATGCTGCTGGATAATCGCCCAAAGCTGCTTGACGCAGTGAACAACGAGGCTGAGGGAGGCCGATGCTTGGCCTTAAACCAGTGGTATGAAGATCAAGAAACTAAACTGAGACAGATACTGTGTTCTAAAAAAGATCTTATGGAGAACCCTATGAAAATTCATAAAAAGCTAAACAAACTGGACTGGGTCAACACCTGCGATAAAGCTGCATTATACAAGTTGGTTGCACATTTACCGCCCATGCACTACAAACTTCATGTCCTCCAACCATTTGTTGAAAAATACCCAAACCGGAAGATGAGGAGCACCTTTCTAAGAGCTCGCCTTAACCTGCTACATTTTAACTAAATTCTGATCATACGTGGCCTGGCACTACAACAAATGCAGACTCTGTAAAGGTCCATCTGCAGTAGAAACACTGAGGCGCCTTTTTTAACATGCACAGGAGTCGAATCCATCAGAAAACCTTACCTGAAGCCAGTTCTAGCTGCAGCACATATTACTAACGAAGACGTCTGGTGGTCAAGACTAATTGGCGGTGGGAGAACCACGTGGATAACTGCTACAGTGAACATTTTGGATTAGATTCTAACAACAGTAGATAAAGAATAAACAGATGAAATGGAAAGGACACCATAGACAATGAATATGCAAATCTTTTATAAACTTTCGGGTTAAATAAAAAAAAAAGAAATACCCTGGTAAAGGATAGGTCAGAGAAAAGAAACAAAGAACAGAAAATGAAGACAGAAGCTATACACGCAAAAACTCAAAAGGTAAACAACAATGCCAGTATAGTGAAAATCGTGGGAAAAAAATCAGAACAGGGATTAGGTACTATGACGGAAGCAAGCAAGGAATTCTGCTGCGCAGACTTGGAATTCTAGAACACTAGGACTATCGGGAAACACACTGCACTTGTTACAAACAAGACAGTAGGTGGCTGCCAAATCAGCACATACATGGTTTCAGGGAACTCCTTGCGCTAAAGAGCAGGCACTTGAACTGTGGACCGAAGCCCAGTAACACCGCAAGAAAGAAACACGAGTGCTGAATACCCCAGATTGTTGCTAACTCGCCAATAAAATGGAATTGGAGAACAGTAGAACATTTCCAAAAAAACTAGAAACTGGGACTGCAGGGAGAAAGAGGAACTATATTTGCAGACACATGGTGAGTGTTAAGAAGGATTTCTGAACTCCGACCTGGAGGGGCAGAGGTTCAGAAGGCCAACCTAGTTTCTTGGAACAGGGTAACCTCTGGACAAGCCAGACAAATCAGGGTAGCTATGGCAGGCGGTCAAGACCAAGTCTCAGGAGGAGTGAGGGTGACTGAATGACCTCAATGAGCACACAGAGCAAGGACACTTACAAATTACTCCAGACAGGTGTCATATCAAAAATATAGACACATTTATCACAAGGCCTTTTTAACATGGACCATAGCAAAAGAATCACAGTATCACTAAGTAGACCAATACATCACACTCAATACAATATATATACAAGACCAGGGAGGTCTAAAGGGGTGACTGCACAAAATATGTCGACAACCTAGAGGGGAAGGAAACCGGCCCAGTTCAACATCAATAATACACCTAAGTAAGAGGCAGTCCAAGCCCTATGAAGAGAGGAGCCTTGTGCTCAATAGTACATGCACGCGCTTGTGCCATTGGGCGGAATAGGGTCTCTTCAAGGGTCTCTAACAGTTCAGGAAGGTGGCTGAGGCGATGCGGAACAAGTTCTCACTATTCAAGAAGGACCTCCACTTGAAGGCAGAGGCAGTTCGAGAGTACGGGATGGAGTCACTATTTTGCAATAGCTGTGGAAAGGAGAGGGACCCCCCAGCGGCCACTCATGCGTAAAAATGGGCTCTTGTGCTAGGGGCCACCGGTTGGGGTAAGGAGTACTCACCGGTCCACGATGCAAGCAGACCCAAATTTTGCCATTTCAGTCCACTTCGCTGGCAGGTTCGAGTGCAGCAAAAAGGACGTCTCGGTACCTTTCAGTTCCTAAGATACAGCGATGATTTCCAAACGGGACAGTGGTGATTTCTCCGCTCCGGGTGGAGGAATCAACCCAGTTTCACTGCAGCAGGCTTCAGGGGCAAGAGGGTCACAAATGCAGCAAACTTGCAAAGGACTTTGCCGCGACAGGGCAACGCGGGAACCGCGCTTACTCAGGTCCTGGCGCACTTGTCGCTTTTCAGACCTGGGAACGCCAAGTTTACGAAATTTGGTGTGAGGGTGCCGTGGACACAGAGCTAGCAGTATACCAAGTTTGGAGGGCCTCCTCGAAACGGCGGCGGTGAAAGCAAAGCAACTGGGTAAGCTGGTCAGTCCACTGGTTGGCCCAGGGACACTTCAGAGAAAGTTTACTTGCAGGGTTTGATGAAGGTGCCGAGAGTAGTTGGTCCCACTATTCCACTATTCCAATTGGTCGAAGTGTCTTCGCAGACCTTCTAGGACCACCAGATGCAGAGGGGTCCCACGGGACGACAGCGGGCTCAGGGTGCCAAACCCTCCAGCGGGTCACCAGCGGTTCCTCGACTCAGCTTCTTAGTTGCCGGATACTTGGATCCTATCCTTTGTTCGGTGAGAACTCAGGAGATCGACATGGTAGTGGGGTTTTCAGCCTCCTCTTATCCAAAAGTTCCCTTCGGATAAGGGATATGGGAGATCTGCTCACAAACACACACTCCATATGTGGACCAATCACGGACCACGGTGGTCCCAGGCATTCATGGCACTCCAGACTCTCTGGCACCCACGATGTGTATTGGAATCAGACATTCCCGCCCACATCCTGGAGGCACACACACAAGGTATGCAGAAGCCCGCAAAAGCATTGGGATTCTCGGGAAAGTGCATTTCCAAATAAGGACTGACCCGAGTCGACTCGACCTTGGGAAGGTGAAGGGGCAAGATGGCCAAAGGACAGGACAAAGAACCTTGTGGCATGGCAATTTTGGAGCCAGGCCACCTATTTGTGCCAAACGCGCTTAACATGGCAGGAAAGGGTTAAAAATAATGCGAAAAGATAGCTGCCACCAGTCCTGTCCATGACACATCTGCACAGTTCATAAAAAGTCCTGCAAGAGTATCTAGGGCCTTTGGAAAGGACTATAGACCCAAGTGTGCTGTATGGTAAGATACATTGCACACTTGTTACATCTTGCACAAAATCTGCAACATGAGGAAAGGACTAAGGAAAACAAAGTCTCTCAGGACTGACTGTCTTAAGGGCATTTCAGTTTCCCCATAAAAAGTGAGTGAAAGCCCAGAGGAGTGCAGCTGAAGGCTATGCTTCTCTGGCAAAGTCAGTCAATGGTGTCTAAACAGCAGCAAAAAGTTTGGGGCTTGACACATGGAGGGAAAATTGCATTCAATTATGAAATCTTTCCTAACAGTGAGTCTCTCAGGGAGGACAGCTATATTAAAATAGGGTGTTTCAAGAAATCAAACAGCACAAATGTTTGTAGAAAAATGTTTGGCTTTAACAACTAACAGGGCAAGAGCTCCAACAGAGCATCTACAGAAGGCAACTTTGAGTTGTCAAAAGCAGGATCTCGTAAAAGGTTCAAGAACTGCCAGGCTGTAACAGCAGACTGGAAAAATCTCTGCATAAATCAGCTATATCATTGCTTCATAAACAGGATATTGATATATTAAGGAAAGGTTCAAAAACTGGGCACAAAATCCCATGCAGCAACTCCTTGTGAAGGCAGTTAATAGAATAGCTGCTTCTGCAGAAATTGAGCTGTTGATAGCTCTTCCAGTCCATAGCCACACAACATAGTGCACTTTACAGCCTGTTGTAGCTGTGCACAATCAAGCTCAATTTAGCCTAATATAGCCCGTGGCACCTACGTGTGATCAAGGTCTCTCCAGCTCTCAGCAGCCTGCTGCAACTGAAAGCCTTTAATGTCCCTCTGGCAGCCCTTCGCCTCTTGGACAGTGTACATCTACCAGAATGCATCTGCTGGATTAAACCAAAACCCTGAATGGAAAATGAAATGTGTTTCGGTTCAGAACTGTAGCGGTAAAGCAGTTAACTGAATGTAGAGACAATTTGTAGGTACTACCATGGTTGTTAAGCAATAAACAAAGTCAGCATGTAATGGTGCTGGGGGACAAGCGTGCAGCATCCTGATACTTATGGACCCCCCTGTCGACTTCAAAACCCCACTGTCGCACTCCTCTAGAGAAGGCCGATCAACTTACAAGCCGTTCTGCAAAAATGCAACTGCATTGTTTACATCGAGTTGCAGCAAGAGACTGAAGAGATGAATTTTATTGATTACTTACTAGAGTAATCTAAGCCAGTTGCTCAATATATCCACATATAGCCCATTCAGAAGCAATTGGAAGCTTTGTTAGGCACCTGCTATTAATAAGACTGTTAATACCAGCTAGAAAAGAAATATAAACCATATCACCTTACAGTCATGGATGGGTCAGAGGGGTAACTACAGCTTACCAATGCTGCGGCACTCACCTGCACCAGTGATTTCCCACTAACGAAGAAAGTAAAATACTGTTCTTTCTGGGCATAAAGATGGATAATACAGTACTATACAATGTGAGAATTTCAAACCACTCTCACGAGCAGATAAATCCGCTTTCAGTTGGTTGCCATGCAAGAACTACCAAAGTTTGCCAGACAGAAAGTACAAACCATCATTAAAGGTCAATTAATGACTAATCCTGTAATTAAGAGCAGCCTTAACACAGCTGAAATTAAGTGTCACGAAGCAGCCAAGACAACAGTTTTAAAAAAGTGCATTAAGGGTCACAGGATCCAAGCCTGACGTTCAGGCCTGCTTAATAAACAAAACTCTTGACAGAGAACACATTTATGCTACGGAGGTGGATGGTAGCATCCAAAGCCAGTAAGGCTTTTAGATACAGTCATTGCACTGGGGACGACATTTGCTGGCCTTTTTCTGGCTGCATGCACTTTAGTAGTGGGGCATCCCCTTACAAAAGGAGTTTCAGATCACAAATGCTGCAATCTTTCCAACATTCCTATCAAGATAGCAAGTCTGTACATGGTATGAGGCCATCAGCATAAGCATAATAGTATATCTACCATTCCTTCCAAGGGCAGTGCATGCAACATCACAGATGACATGGGCATGTACATGACTCCCATAACCAGAGCAGAGGCACACCTAAATGGTGTCTGCCTATTCACACTTCCCTTTCATGAGACTCCAGTAGGAAGTCCGGTAAAAACGTAATCCAAGCATGCAAGGGGATCACTACAGACAATTGGGTTTTAGACATAGTGCTATAGATCATTTAAAGAAATGTCCTTTACAATTCCACCAAGAAACAGACAAAACAAACCAGTATTCAGAGGTAGCAGGAGTTCTACAGAAAATTCCATCTAAGAGGTCACTTTGCACACAAAAAATGCAGAAATATATTCCATTTACTTCCTGCTCCACAAAAAGCCGTACATATGAGACCATGCATTGACCTACAGCCAGCAAACAGATGTATAAAACCACAATATTTAAAAATGACAACATACAAGAAGTCAAACCTCTGCTATTGGAGGAAGGCTACATGGCAACTCTGACTTATAGATGCATGCCTTGATAGTTCCTGGTTCAGGATCCACCAAAAGTTGCTTCGATTCAAGGTAGGCCAGAAGCATTTAGTTCATTTTATTTAATTATTGGATATTTATAATGCGCCTATACACATGGTTCTTCCTTTTGCCATACCATTGCCAATTTGTGTATTCACAGTGGTTGCCGTTCATTGGCTCAGGTAGAGCATGCCAGTATGCCTTGATCTAAATGACTGGCTGATAACGGGAAACCATGCAGAATAATGCTTGAAAACCAAGAGCACACAATTTGTGTTCTTCACCAATTAAGGTTCTCCATAAATTTGCTAAATAGTCGAACTCCATCGCAGATCAAGATATTTCTTAGGGCAAAATTAAACACAGTAAAAACACTAGCCTACCTTTTAAGGGAAAGGGTATATGCTTTCAAGAATGGATGAACATTAGGACATTGACATTTTATGTACTCCTTTTACCTGTCACTGCAGTATTATTATGAATAGGCTCTGTAACCTGCCATGGTTAACCATTGTTTCTTAATTATGTGAGGTGAAGACTGTGGGATGTACTGTGCAAGTCTTTGTAGTGTAGGCATCTCAACTAGCTTGGTGGAATGCTCGCCTTCTCATCTCTCGCTTCGGATGCGTGTCCCTATTGGCATATACAAGCGGGGTCTAGGCTCTCGCTTTCTTAAGAAAAACAGTACTGAGGAGTGGTAGTCATATTGGGAACGCTCTCGCTTGCTTAAAGCATATGGGAATCTTTAAGGAGTATGGTTACTTTGACTGTTTTACGACAGTTTACCTCACTGATTACACTGGCTTTCATGAACTAGTGCATCTTGTGTCAAAGGCTGTTATAATGAGGTTTTGCTCTTTGATAGTAGGATGTATTTAGCATGCAACCTTGACCTGTTGGGATCACCCCTTACATTGGCAAGCATGTGTCCTGTTGGGTATAAAGGTAGGGGGGCTCAGAGGGAAGGGGATTCGGAATCAGTGTCTTGTGTTGATGTTGGTTTTAGGCTGTCACTGCTTTATACTAATAGTGTTCACCAATCCACCGGAGCCGTGAGTGATAATTTTCCTGCAACAAGATTGGTGCTGTTAGATGTCATATTTCTACGGCTCTGTGGCCAGGTACAAGGACCGGCTTGCACTCTTCCCAATGATCCCTGTGTGCCCAGGAGAGACTATTTCGTCAGAGGGGTGAACTGGCCGGAGCGCCCATAGACCCCTTGAGGGTGGGCAGAGCAGGCATGGTAGAAGGAGCCGACCGGAAAATTGTGGATTGGTAAACACAGGTAATTGTGTCAATGTATTGTTGTGTGTTGTGGTGTCTGAAATGGGGGGTTGATGTGGGTTTCTAAAATTTTGGGGAAAAATCAAATCTGAAGTTCGGTACCTTGTGTGGTTATCGGAAGTTACAGGAGGTATCCTGCCTATAGGACTGGTTATCTGAATAAGGACATGATGAAAATGTTTTTCCACCGCAGTTTAAGAGCAATACATTCGTGCTCCCTGCTAACTTGAAGAGAATATGAGACCGCAGTGTTGGTTAGAGTAGTGTAGGAATGATTAGGCATTCGGGCAAATGTGTTCTGTATGACTGCAAAGAAAACGTTTTGGATGAGAGCCCTATGATCGTCGTATCTTAAACCGACATCTTGTCATGTGAAGCCTGAAATGTGCAACTCGGGTTGCGACCCGCTTTTATTTCACAATCTTCTCTATCAAAGCACAGGAGTTGTAATAGGCTGTTTCTCTACTGATTGTGTCTTGTCTTTGATTCTTACCCCTTTGTGTCTCTGAAAAGCTGAATACTGCTCTGCAGTGTGGGTAGCTTAACGGAGGATATGTTATGTTACTTGGCATTTATATAGCACCTTAAGTATCATTGGTATTACCTCAAAGCGCTGGTAGGTTAAACGCCCTCGGGCGCTATAGTTCAGGTCAATAGAGAGAGTGTGGTATGGGGCGTGGGCGCACCGGATATGTGTGCAGCTGGTGTGGTTGTTGCATGGTAGCTCCTTCATAGCTGTAGGTGTGTGTCATGATCACTGCTTCCAAGGGGCTAGGACCAGCCCAACGTCCTTGGAAGCAGGCCTCTAACCTTCATCCTAGGCACCAGCCGGTGCCCATTGGGACCTTTTGGACCCTGTCCTGGCGCCGGTGGCACCAGGCTCATCAAAATCACTGGTCCCGGCACTGGAAGCGCCGGGCTCATAACATGTATAAAGATGCTTGGGTGGACTTACCTGCAGCAGACCATGCTGCTTACTTACCAGCCATATGGGAATCCTCTACGAGCCGGGACTAGTTTCTTACCTGGGTGGGGCAGGCTCCACTCCCTGGATACAACACTGGAACTCTTCTAGAACAGGAACTCTTTTCTTTCCTGGGCGAGGCAGTGGAGGAAGACGCCTCCAAGGCTATTTAAACCACACCCGATTGATGCAACATGCTTCGCGTTATTCTGCATCTGCAGCAGCAGCAGAACGCTCACCGTGTCGGTTCCAGTCTTCCTTCTTCCGATCCTGAACCTGTGAGAACAAAAGCTTACCTTTCTTGTATCCAGGCTTCAGAAGCACCTGCAAAGACAAAGAAACAACAGGTTAGCACAGCAACCTTCACTCGCAGCGCTTTCCTCACCTGATCCATCGGCAGTTACCAACTCTTCGCGCTGCTCCTCCGCCATTATAAAAGCCTGTGAAGACAAAAGCATAATTATTCCTGTGGGGAATTTACTTACCGGCACCCCTCGAATTCTGGTTTTCTTCAACGCTGCATTCCTGCACCTGAACGAGAAAAGGAGAGACATTAGGCAGGCTATTTACTCACGCGCTATCGCGCCCTCCCGCCCTCCACAATTAGGCGCCTGCAAATACCCCGGCGTTTTCCAGAGTCTCTTCAGCATCCGAACTCATACCTGCAAAAGAAAAGAGACAGTTGGAGTGCATTTCGAAAGCAGGTAACAGGCACTTACTTACGCACTCCCAAGCGCTTCATTCCTATGCGCTGGCTCGAACTCCGGCTCTCTTCAAACCACCATCTTCCGCCTCAAGAGCCCTGCAAGACAAAAGGCACCATTTGAAAAGAACATTATACAGAGCCCTATTCCATACTAACGTGCCCACGTACCTAAAGACTGTAAGGACATTCAAGGTGCCCGGAAACTCACCGTTCGTGCAGTTAACGACGGTTAGCAATCCTCTGAAGTCAAGAGGCCTACGTTTCAACCCAGTGAAGGAACTGGTAATGGCACCCTGCACCAGACGCAGATGGAGAGTCCAGCATTCACCTATCTAAGGTGAGCACGTTGACCTTGGGGCTCCACGGAAAAGTGAGAGGGGGAGAGAGAGAGACACCCGACAATCCCAGGTCATTAACCCCATATTCTTTCACCTGCAGACATCTTACTCTTCGAGTTAGACACACAGTGCGAAGAGGCCCAGCCCCGGAAGCCAATCGAGTCCTGCACTTCACTTTTCAAGATACAGTTACCACCCTGCCAAGACCAGCGCCTCCGTGCGAATCAGGTGAGCGTTACAGAATGCGAAGCCCACCGCAAAACTCCTACCCAGGCGCAATGGAAACCTCAGATACCGATCAATTGGCCCAGTTACTTGGGGAACTAAAAGCGGAAGTACATGCAGCTCGTCAGGAAACGAACGCTCTAAGAAGAGAGCTGATTATATCCAAGGAGCAAACAGATGACCTCGCTAGGCAATTGCTACAAACGCAGGCAGGACAAACACCTCTGCCCACTTCAGGAGGAAACTATCCTTCAGTATCCTCCACAAACCCAATGCAAATGAATCTACCCGGTAATGTGCCCTTGGCTCCGCCCGAACGCTTTTCTGGTGACCCAAAGAGATTTGCAGTGTTCATTAACCAGTGCCGCTTACACTTCTTATGTAGGCCAGCAGCCTTCCCAACAGATCAGGCCAAGGTGGCCTTCGTGCTTTCTTATCTCAGTGGCAGTGCCGCAGATTGGTCGATCCCTTTAGTCACTCAGGATGATCCGGTTCTTCATAATTTCCAGAATTTCCAGTCCAGCATGGAGAAACTGTTCGCAAGACATTCACAAGGGCAGGCCTTGGACAATGAACTCCTTTCGTTGCGACAGGGTAATCAAGACCTTTTGACTTACATCGCATCATTCAACAGACTTATAGTGGAAACTCAATGGCCTGAGGATAAGAGAATCACGCTTTTCTACAGAGGCCTGCGTGGAGAGCTCAAGGATGTGTTAGCTCAAGTTGTGAATCCTCCACAAGACTGCTCAGACTATATTGACCTAGTTGTTCAATTGGACCACAGATTACAGAACAGGAAGGCTGATCATTCCAAATTTGATACCCGAGTGTTTTCCAAACCGCAGACCTTAGCTAGGGGAGTTGACACCGTGGAACCCATGCAAATAGGGGGCATGAAAGGACCATTAACCCAAAAAGAGCGAGAAAGGAGAAGACAGCTGCAATTATGCCTATATTGCGGAAACTCGGGGCACTTTCTTCGAGACTGTCCAGTGAAACCAGCTAAGAAGGCTGTAGGAGCTGCAGTTACCTGTACCACAAATTCTGAGCAGGGAAACGACCTGGCCCGACAAGTGTAGAGGTCCTCTTGCCGAGCGTTAATATCTGTTCCGTGACCTCGCATTTCGTGGTGCCTATGGTCCTCATTAGCCCTGAACGTCCGGATCGTTTGCATGCAATTGAAGCTTACATCGACAGCGGAGCAATCGGCAATTATGTGGACCGTGAAATGGTATCAAGGATGAATCTACCTCTTTGTCCTAAGGCAGTAAAAGACGTCATTACTACAGTGGATGGCACGGAGATAGCCTCCGGACCAGTAACTCACACCACCCAGGAAGTGACGTTAGTGAGCCAAGATGGACACCGGGAGAAAATCGTGTTCGATGTGATCAAGGCCCCTCAGTTCCAGATCATTCTAGGAATTCCTTTGTTAGAGAAGCACAATCCTCAGATCAATTGGCGAGCAAAGACGGTTCAGTTTCCTGAATGTATCCCCACTTGTTATCCTCGGCCCGACGTTTCACTGGCAACAATCTCTTCTGTGGTTCCCCAACTACCTCCTGAATACCAGGAATTCCAAGATGTCTTTCAGAAGGACCAAGCTAACTCCCTGCCTCCTCATAGGTCTTACGACTGTCAAATAGACCTGATACCCGGATCTACTCCTCCTTGCAGTAGGATTTATGCCCTCACCGAGCCAGAGAATCTCCACCTCAGACAATATCTGGACCAATACCTAGCTAACGGGTTTATCCGTCCTTCAAGATCCCCAGCTTCTTCGGCTTTGTTCTTCGTTCCGAAAAAGGAAGGAGACCTTAGAACTTGTATAGATTACCGCGCCCTGAACCAAATCACTGTTAAAAACAGATACCCGTTGCCTTTGATCCCTGAACTCCTGGACCAAATCAAAAACGCATGTATATATACAAAGTTGGATCTCAGAGGAGCCTACCATTTGGTACGAGTAAAAGAGGGCGATGAATGGAAGACAGCCTTCCGCACCAAGTATGGGCTGTTTGAATATCAAGTTATGCCCTTTGGACTATGCAACGCTCCGGCCGCCTTCCAGTATTTTATGAATGACGTCCTCAGAGAACTCATAGATGTGTGTGTAGTTGTCTATATTGACGACATCCTCGTCTATTCACCATCTGAAGAGGAACATCGAAAACACGTTAAAGAGGTCCTCGAGAGATTGCGTCAACATAACCTTTTTGCTAAGCTTGAAAAATGTGTTTTCAACGTAACTGAAGTTGAATTCCTGGGATTCATACTGTCGCCTAACAGAGTCCATATGGATTCAAAAAAGGTCGATGCAATCATCAAGTGGCCTTCACCAACCTCTGTAAAAGGAGTTCAAAGCATGTTAGGCTTCGCTAACTTTTACCGCAGGTTCATTCCCAAATTCTCTCGAATAGTCCAGCCCATCACCGCTCTGTTAAAGAAAGACAAACGTTTTGAGTGGTCTACACAGGCAGAACAAGCTTTCCAAGACTTAAAAGCTAAATTCATCTCTGCACCTGTTCTGAAACATCCCCGCCCAGAACTCCCCTACATCGTTGAAACAGATGCTTCTAGTCTTGCTATGGGGGCAGTTTTATCACAAAGGGATCCAGTTACACACCAATTACATCCTGTAGCCCTTTGGTCCCGCAAATTCTCGGCTCCCGAGATCAACTATACTATTACAGACAAGGAACTTCTAGCTATCAGATCGGCCTTTAAGGCCTGGCGGCATTACCTTTTGGGAGCCAGACACACAGTCACAGTAATGACAGATCACCGCAACTTACAATATCTGAAGACGGCCAAAGCTCAGTCTTCCAGGCAGCTCCGCTGGGCTCTGTTTTTGGCTGAGTTTGACTTTATAATTACTTATCGACCAGGCAGTAAAAACGGAAAAGCAGATGCCCTCTCCCGGATGGGGATAGATGAACACTTGACCAATCCTGAACCAATACCCATAATCCCTGAACAAAGAGTTTTGGGTTTGGTCAGCGCTCAATCCCTTGAAGACATCGAGACAATGGTCAAATCACTCCTAACTCCGGCAGAATTACAGGACTGGCAACTCAAGGGGAAGGACTTCTCAGTGGATCAAGACCTACCATATTTCCGAGGACGATTGTACTTGCCCTGTGAGAAAATACAAAAACAGGTAATCTCCTGTTATCATGACTCATTAATGGAGGGCCACCCTGGCATTACCAAAACCATGGAAAAGGTCAAAAGACATTTCTGGTGGCCATCATGGAAGAAGGACATTAGAGGCTTTGTAATCTCCTGCGGTGTGTGTGCTCAGAATAAAAGCCAGAAGGAGAAACCAGCCGGCCTCTTACACCCGCTTGACATCCCTCCCTGTCCATGGCATACCCTGTCCATGGATTTCATCACTGACTTACCTCCGTGCTCAGGGTATAATACCATTTTAGTAGTCGTGGATCTATTCTCCAAGATGGCTCACTTCATTCCCCTAAAGGGCCTACCTTCAGCTTCAGTGTTAGCCCGAGAATTCCTAGAAAACATTGTCCGGTTACACGGTTTTCCCTCGGTTTTGGTCTCTGATAGAGGAAGTCAATTCATCTCCCACTTTTGGCGAAGTTGCTGTCGCTTAGCCCAGATTGATGTGAGACTTTCAACTAGTCACCATCCCCAAACTGACGGACAAACCGAGAGGACAAATCAAACTCTGGAGCAATATTTACGTTGCATGCTCCAACAAACTGAAAACCCTTGGAAGGACATCCTTTGGATCGCTGAATATGATTATAACAATTCGATCCATTCTGGAACCGGGAAGACTCCCTTCTTCCTGTTATACGGAACCCATCCTAGGACCTCTAACCTGGATCCTCCCCAAAAACTTGAAACACCTGCTGTGGATCACTTGCACTCGGTGATCACTCATGCTTTTAAAGAAGCCACTGCCCATCTGCAAAGAGCTAAAGCACTATACAAAAAAGGAGCGGATCTACACCGTAAAGAGGCCCCTCACTACTCTGTGGGAGATCAGGTCTGGTTATCCACTAAGCACCTGCCTCTAAAAGGACCCCGCACTTTCATCCCGAGATACCTAGGACCCTATCTCATCTCTGCCATAATTAATCCGGTGGCTGTCAAATTGGAATTGCCATCTCATATGAAAATGCATCCAGTATTCCATGTCTCCCTACTAAAACCAGTACAACCAGAAACCCGATTGACCAAACTCCCAGAACCTGTTCTAGTGGATGGAGAACTTGAGTTCGAAGTAAAGAACATCCTAGACTCCAAAATCTCCAAATCTAAGTTATACTACCTGGTTGATTGGAAAGGATACGGCCCCCAGGAAAGGTCTTGGGAACCCTCAGAACATGTCCATGCACCTCGTCTGGTCAAGAAATTCCATCTAAATCACCCCGACAAGCCAAAACCCCCGGAGAAGACGCGCTTGGGAGGGGCCTTGAGGGGGGGTGCTGTCATGATCACTGCTTCCAAGGGGCTAGGACCAGCCCAACGTCCTTGGAAGCAGGCCTCTAACCTTCATCCTAGGCACCAGCCGGTCCCCATTGGGACCTTTTGGACCCTGTCCTGGCGCCGGTGGCACCAGGCTCATCAAAATCACTGGTCCCGGCACTGGAAGCGCCGGGCTCATAACATGTATAAAGATGCTTGGGTGGACTTACCTGCAGCAGACCATGCTGCTTACTTACCAGCCATATGGGAATCCTCTACGAGCCGGGACTAGTTTCTTACCTGGGTGGGGCAGGCTCCACTCCCTGGATACAACACTGGAACTCTTCTAGAACAGGAACTCTTTTCTTTCCTGGGCGAGGCAGTGGAGGAAGACGCCTCATCACTCCAAGGCTATTTAAACCACACCCGATTGATGCAACGTGCTTCGCGTTATTCTGCATCTGCAGCAGAACGCTCACCGTGTCGGTTCCAGTCTTCATTCTTCTGATCCTGAACCTGTGAGAACAAAAGCTTACCTTTCTTGTATCCAGCCTTCAGAAGCACCTGCAAAAACAAAGAAACAACAGGTTAGCAGAGCAACCTTCACTCGCAGCGCTTTCCTCACCTGATCCATCGGCAGTTACCAACTCTTCGCGCTGCTCCTCCGCCATTATAAAAGCCTGTGAAGACAAAAGCATAATTATTCCTGTGGGGAATTTACTTACCGGCACCCCTCGAATTCCAGTTTTCTTCAACGCTGCATTCCTGCACCTGAAAGAGAAGAGGAGAGACATTAGGCAGGCTATTTACTCACGCGCCATCGCGCCCTCCACAATTAGGCGCCTGCAAATACCCTGGCGTTTTCCAGAGTCTCTTCAGCATCCAAACTCATACCTGCAAAAGAAAAGAGACAGTTGGAGTGCATTTCGAAAGCAGGCAACAGGCACTTACTTACGCACTCCCAAGCGCTTCATTCCTATGCGCTGGCTCGAACTCCGGCTCTCTTCAAACCACCATCATCCGCCTCAAGAGCCCTGCAAGACAAAAGGCACCATTTGAAAAGAACATTATACAGAGCCCTATTCCATACTAACGTGCCCACGCACCTAAAGACTGTAAGGATATTCAAGGTGCCCGGAAACTCACCGTTCGTGCAGTTAACGACGGTTAGCAATCCTCTGAAGTCAAGAGGCCTACGTTTCAACCCAGTGAGGGAACTGGTAATGGCACCCTGCACCAGACGCAGATGGAGAGTCCAGCATTCACCTATCTAAGGTGAGCATGTTGACCTTGGGGCTCCACGGAAAAGTGAGAGGGGGAGAGAGAGAGACACCCGACAATCCCAGGTCATTAACCCCATATTCTTTCACCTGCAGACATCTTACTCTTCGAGTTAGACACACAGTGCGAAGAGGCCCAGCCCCGGAAGCCAATCGAGTTATGCACTTCACTTTTCAATATACAGTTACCACCCTGCCAAGACCAGCGCCACTGTGGGAATCAGGTGAGCGTTGCAGTGTGGTGCTGAGGAAATCAGTTGGATGTGTTCAGTCTGGAGGATGGACACTCAGACTGAGTTCTGGCTTCGTTAGGCCTGAGGGGATGCCCAAAGCTAGCCGTAATGTGCTCAGCTAGCTGTGTTTTATTAGGATGATGAGGTGTTAGTAGGGTCATGTTAGTATGAGCACAGGTAGGCCGAATGTGTCAAAGCATTCACTTCATCCATTGCATCTACTTCATCCGTTCCATCATCCGCCTCGCCTAGTCATCCATTCTATCCACGCGATCCATTCCACCCACCCGCTCTATCCCTCCCGTCCACTTCATCCGTTCCATCCACTTCATCCATTCTGTCAGGTTTCATTAACTCCATCCGTTCCTTCCGTTCGATCCTCTATCCACTCCCATCGGTTCCATCCACTCCCATCGGTTCCATCCACTCCCATGGGTTCCATCCATTCTGTCCACTCTGTCCATTCGATCTGCTCCTTTCACTCCATCCATCTATCCACTTCATCCATGCATCTTTCCACCCATTCCATCAACGTCATCCGTTCCTTCATCGCTTTCGTCCCCTTCATCGCTTTTGTTCCGTTCCATCCTTTGTCTGTTCCATTCACTCTATCTGTGCCATCTACTTCATCCATTCCATCAAATTAATTTGTTCAATCATCTTGTCCAGTCAACCATTCTGTCCACTCATCTCTTCCATCCACACGATCTACTCCATCCAATCCCCCCACGCGTTCAATCCTTCCCATCCACTTCATCCGTCACGTTTCATCAACTCCATCCGTTCGATCCACTCTATCCGTTCCATCCTCTCCATCTACTTCATTCGTTTGTTTCATTCCATTGGTTCCATTCATTCCATCCTTTCCATCCACTCCGTCCGTTCCATCCACTCCATCCGTTCCATTCTCATTGTCTGTTCTGTTCTCTCCATTCGTTCCATTCTCTTCATCTGATCCCTTCCACTCTGTCCATCCCTTCCACTCTGTCCATCCCTTCCACTCTGTCCATCCCTTCCACTCTGTCCATCCCTTCCACTCTGTCCATCCCTTCCACTCTGTCCATCCTATCCATAGCATCCACTCTATCCGTAGCATGCACTCTGTCCATTCCTTCCACTCTGTCCATTCTATCCATAGCATCCACTCTATCCGTAGCATCCACTCTATCCTTTTTATTTACTCTGCCTGTTCCATCCACTCTCTTCGTTCCATCCATTTCATCAGTTCTATCAACCTCATCTACTCATCCCCTCCATCCATTAATTCCCTCCATACCTTATCCCCTCCATCCCTTCCATTCAGTCGATCCACTCTATCCACTCCATCTAATTCCGTCCGTTCCATCCACTCATCCACACCCTCCGTTCCGTCCACACTATCCGTCCCGTCCACTCTATCCGTTCTATCCGTCCCGTCCACTCTATCCGTTCCGTCCACTCTATCCGTTCCATACACTCTATCCGTTCCATACTCTATCCGTTCCATACACTCCATCCGTGTCAGACTTCATCCGTTCCATACACTCCATCGGTTTCCTTCACTGTATCTACTCATCCATTCTATCCATTCATCCCTCCATCCATTCCAACCATTCCTCCTCTATATCCACTCAACCCCTCCATCTATTCCATCCATTCGATTCACTCGATTCACTCCATCCAGTTCCATCCACCCACTCCATCTTTTCCATCCACTCCGTCTGTTCCATGTGTTCCACCCACTCCATCCATCCTGTCCATTCCATCCATTCATCAACTTTGTCCATTCCATCTATTTCATCCGTTCCATCCGCGTCATCCGTTCCATCCACTTCATTTGTTCCACACAGTCTATTCGTTTTAGTTACACTATCCATTTTAGTCTTTCAATCTGTTAGATCGACTCTTTTTGCACTTTGTTTTCTTTTTTCTACAACCCTTGGGTTTTCTGTTTATTGTGGCTATTTACTCAGTTTGTTCTGTGTGTCGATATAGGCTGTGAATCAGCAGTCATCTGAATCTGACCAACACCTGCAGGGATTTCTGAAACTTTTGTACTGGAGTGAGGAAAAGAGGCTGGGTGTGATACAAGAGTCTCTGATTAGTTGTGGCAGAGCGGGAAAACCGTACCCATGCCGCCAGCCATGGACTTCATAGCATCCTGATGCAGCCGGAGTTAGGCACGGACCTGAATCCGTAATAAGCCATACCTTGTGTTACCCCGAAGAACTGGGTTCAGGGCAGTCTAGACAAGTGCCACTTCCTCCTAAAGGAAGTCCAGCACACTTTGTTTACTCACTATCCGCCAAAAGCATGTACCTAGATAAATGCCCCCCCGTCTCCTCCCGGAAAAGGCACATTTGATTTAGACAGGATAATGAATTTGCGTAAGGCGCTAGAGAAGAAAGGTGCATGTGTACACCAACACCAATGGGATAGGTATCTCAATAGGTATCTCAATCGGTGTAAGCTAATAAAAGACAGACCGAATCCTAGACCCAGGCATTGAAAGACACTCAAGAGAAGCTCCAGGAGCAAGTAAAAGGTTTCAGCTGGTTTACACTGCAGGTTGGGGGAGGGCGGGGGCTTGGGATATATGCCAGCAGCTGGTCTGGTCAAATATTTACGCGCACGTTGGGTGGGGAGGGGTGTAAAGTGTGAAAACAAGTTGGCAGCAGGTTACATGGATGTAATTAGTCGAACGATGCGCAGGTGGAATGTAAACCAACACCAACTGAAATGCTGAAAGTGATGAGCTTGAATATTAGAGGGTTAGGGAATGTTCACAAAATGTAACAGTTTACACAAATAGGCATAAAGTAAATGTCCTTTTTCCTCCAGGAGACGGATTCCAGGGAAGGGGTATCCCGTGGGGTTGCTCCAGCCTGGGGAGGTAACTGATTCTTCACTTCATACTCCACTCTAGTCCATAAAATCAGTGAAATTTACCTTAAAGAAAAATTACATAGATCCCGGGGACAATGTTATCCTCCATTGTGTCCACGAAGGGACCGAATTACTGCTGATGAACACGTATGGGCCAAATATCAATTCCCCCAAATGTTATGATGGGGTGGCAGCAATTATTTCTGGTTATATGGGGGTCCCGATCTTTTGAGAGGGAGATATGAACTTAATCCTTGACCAAACCTTGGACAGAACGAGCATAGCCCGCAGGGCTCAATCTAAAGCAGCTTGACAACTCTTGTCCCACATGGAATGTTTGGAGCTGGGAGATGCTTGGCGTCTCCTACACCAGCGAGTGCAAGAGTATACATTCTATTCCTCCGTGCATGATATGTCTTCACGCATTGATTTGTCTGATCTCTGGGTTAATGTTGGGCAGAGTGGAGGATATCGTTATTCTACCTTGCACACTTTTCAACCATTCTCTGGTTGCACCAATGCTGAAAACGGAGAAAGCCCTGATGTCTGGCAGCTCCTGGCATTTTAAATCGGAAGCACTCCAAGACCTAGTATTCAAGGCTGACATCGGGTCAGATATTGAGATCTTCTTTGCATGTAATACAGCTGGTGAGACCTCAGGTGCTCTTAGGTGGAAGGCCATTAAGGTTTACATCAAGGGCATGTCAATCTCCAGGGAGGCCGGGGTCATGAAGGCTATTGGGGGTGACGTACAACATTGCAAAACCAAACTTATGTCCTTGGAGGTGGAGTACTCCCTCTACCCAGACCAACAGGTATGTACCCAAATTCGATCTGAACTGGAGAGCTTTGAAACGCATGCCGCCAGGGAGGTTTGTTACTTCTCCCGACTACAAGCAGCTAGGAAATATGGGGGGAAGTGGTGAGACCTGGGAGGCGCTGGCTAGGCTAGCTAAAGCAGAAGCCAGACGTACCCAGGTGCACTGCATCCCGGATGGAAGTGGGAACCCCCAATAGGCAGACTGGGAGATACTTGGTGTGTTCCGTGAGTTCGACGGATCCCTACATGCTCCTGGCCCGTCCCGAGGCCCGCAGGCCATACATTCTCTCCTTGAGGCTATCCCATTGTCATGTCTTAATTCCCAAACCAGGGAGATTCTTGTAAGAAATCTGGCAGTAGTTACCAACCTGCCTAAGGGTAATGCCCCCGGCCCGACGGATTCACATCATAATTCTATCAAGAACATGCTGCTCTACTGGCCCAGTGGCTTTTGGAAGTATGGGCGGAGGCGTTGTGCAAATCCATTTTGCCCGCATCCCTACGAGAAGCCACCATAACCATCCTGCTTAAACCTGACAAACCAGGCAATGAGTGTGGATCCTACAGGCCTCTCACTCATGAATGTGGACACCAAAATATTTACAAAGGTACTAGCACAGTCTGCTACCACTGAGGCCCCATATGATCCACTTTGATCCAGCAGGCTTTGTCTCAGGAAGGTCCACATCGCTCAATATCAAGCGCTTATTTGATGTGATGGCCAGAATAGACCCTGCGGCAGAAGCTTTCGCTGTAACTATTGATGCCCAAAATGCCTTCGATATGGTCTCGGGGATTACCTATGGGTGGTGCTTGCAAAGATGGGTATAGGCCCTGTGATGCTCAGCTATATCAAGCCGCTTTATACATGCCCATCGGCCAGAGTGCTGGTCAATTCATGTGTTTCTGAACCCTTGGTACTGGGGACGGGACCTTCACCCCAGTGTTTGGTCCGCTCTTTAGATTTCAATTATTGAGCCTAAATCGCATATATATCATACGGACCCTTGAACATGGAAAACATTTAAGGTATACAGAAAGATTACCAAACCTTCATGGAAACCTTGCATATTCCCGATAAGATTATGATCCCAAGGCTTCTAGGGTCAGTCGCCAATCATCCCTACACAATTTGACTTTCACAGCCTCAGGATCTCCCAACAATTCTAACTCCGAGGACCCAATGCAATCCAACAGATTGCCCATCAGACCTCTAAATAGAATCACAGATTTTACAGAACATTTTATCAGAATTGGCTGGAAGTCTTCAGAAATAGAATTATGAGGGGGAGAAAGAAATGTATAGAAAATTGACAACTGTTTCCACCGGAATTGGGCATTAAGGGAAATCAAATTCAATTTGTGACGAACAATTGCAAAGGGAATAGCACTTGAAAGCCCCAACACGTTTTCCACACCATGCCCTGCATGGAATCCAGGCAGGGACTAGTAGATATTGATGCAATATCTAAGCCATATAATATCAGTGACTCAATTTTACCCTGCTAGTACTTTATAAGTGGGAGACAGGAGAAACTACATAGCTTCCGAAAAATCTTCTTCATATGGTTCAATGGGGGTACCATCTTGTTTCTCAGCATTGTTCTCCATATATTTATAGATGACATATTGGTTGGATTAGAACTTAATGCAGAGAAGCCATCTGCTCAACACTTTAAGTCCCCTGGGACCACCACAGGGTTTTGGACTTTGTGTTGGATGCAAAACCACTACCTTAGATTTTGGGCCATTTACCCTCAGATTGTTTTTTAAGGTATACAAAAAGATGTGCATCTTCATTTGAAGGCCCTGTGGAGACCTAGCAAAGATAATGATGTCATCCGCGAAGGCCAACCAATTAAGTTTTAAATGACACAACTTTATAGGAATCACCTCATGGGTAGAACACATCTCCTCAATGTCCCTTAATTAAAGGTTAAAGAGGGTTGGAGCCAGAGTGCAAACCTACATGCTCCTGCCTGTTCCAGGCTGGGGCCTCCCTCTGGAACAGCCTCCCTGTCTCCCTGAAACTTGAAGAGAATCATCTCTGGGTCAAAAAACACCTCAAAACCTTTCTCTTTGTTTCTGCTTTCTCTCCTCCTCTGCCCTGCTGACTTCCTGGCTCAATTTGACATTGCACTGGTTACCTGGCCACCCTCTGATCTCTGGCCCTGGTCCCCTACCCCGCCAGTTTCTCACCTGCATTGCCTTCCTGGTAACCGCCGCACTTGGGACTGTTCTGTATCCCTACTAGTCCCACTACCAGCACTTGACACCTGATGTATGGACTTACCCTTGCACTTGCCACCTGCGGGCCATTCTTTTACGTATTATTTATTCATCCCATGTACTGCACTTCCCCCTCCCCCGCAATTTCCCTCTTCCCCTTCCCATGCACTTGCGCGATCTGAATAACACCTGGCCTAGTAGGATCGTTGTCTGTCCTCCCTGTGTTCCCCCTCCCTTGCCTCGTCGCGCCTTGAAAAACCTGTGTATAGGCGCGTTACAAATGCCATATCATATACATTAACCAGTACATTAAGTCTCAACAATTTGTCCCATAATAGCTGACATTGTACACAATCAAAGGCTGAAGACCGATCCAGGGAGGCCATATAAATATTGCCTCGCCGGAATCTCTTCACAGTGTGCAGCAGATGTTTCTGTATCGTGGCATTTAAAGATGTACCCATCTATCTACGAAAGCCAACCTGAAAGCGTGACATGGCATAATTTTCAGTCAACATTTTTTTAAGATCTCTTAATAGCAAGATCGAAAAAACCTTGCTAGACGAGTCGATTAGGGCGATAGGCCTATAATTCCTTGGATTACTGGGTTCACCCTTTTTGACAATTGGTATAATAATGGACTCGGCCCAAGAAGCAGGAAGTAATGAGATGCATAAAAAACATCAAAATGGGGTTTTAGAAAATAAGCCCAAGCTATGGGATCCTTTTTCGGTACAAAGGGTGGATGCCCATCTGTGCCGGGGGCCCTTGATGGTTTCAGTCGATTGATAGCCCATATAATGGGAGAGTGGGGTGATTTGCAATAACAATCTTGTTTGTACCAATTCACAAAAATGCCAATAAAAATCAAAGTAAAAAAAAAAAGAGAAACAGTCTTATAAAAATTGGATCAAAGCCCTTAGACCTTTGTTATTGCAAAGAGATAGGGAACTAATGCCGGAAGTAGTTTTGAAGAATTCCAGTAGGAACTTCTTGTGAATAAGACGCACGAGCAAGGTTCTCCAGAGATGGCCAACCCTGTCCCTGAAGAAATATGGTGCAGCCATTTTAAAAACTTTATATAAAAAGGTGAACCCAGAAAGCTCCACCTTTACTTGCAATGAACAATATGAAGTTGACATATCTCTGGAGAACCATCGTGCTATCATCACGTCTGGTTCCAACTCCCGCTCCCCAGGTCCAAATGGTTTATGCAACCTACTAATGAAACAAGGCCTTGATGTGGTGATCTTACATACCTTATTTCAGAGTTTTTTAGAAGCCAGAACCTTTCCAGCTTTATGGAACACCTCTATCATTGTACCTATTCAAAAGAAGGGGAACCTCCTGGACTCATTAAATTATCGGCCAATTGCCCTCTTGGACGTAGAGAGTTAAGTGTTTGCTAAATGCGACCTGGAAAGCATTGAGGACTTGATCTTGTCTGGGAGAATATCTAAATTCCAGACAGGGTTCAGGAGGACAATTGGTACGGATGCAAATGGGTTGTTTATCCAGTCCCCTGATCGTCCAGGCTAGCATGAAAGGGAAGGACCCTTTCTATGTGGCAAGTGTGGACTTGAGCCTGGCATTTCATATATGGTAGAACCTACAAACTTGCAGTAATCACCCACAAAGCTAACTCCCTGAACCTACGCATTACCAATCCTGCCTCTAATAGCAAATAATTATTCTCAATCATTAAGAACTGGAAACGCCCATCCCACCTCCTAGTCCAGCTATTGTGAGTAAAGTATGGTGTACCACCATCCAGAACGCCCTAGCCTGCAAAGTCAGCTCACTGCAAGACAAAATCCTTTTGCAAAGAAAGCTTCTGGCTCACACCGCTGAGCCCGCCCCCTCTTTACTAACAGATAATACAGGGACACTACATCAATTCCATTTCACCTCTGTCACCGTAGCCTAAGTACTTACGACTATAGCTCAAACCCTCCAATTGTAAAGGTGACAGCTTTCCTGCAAAACTAGTTAAGGCTTGCGCCCCCACCCTAGCACCCATTATCACTAACTTCATAAATGCATTGTACAGCTCCAACTCTATCCCCGCCAAAATCAAAGAAGCCTGGGTCACGCCCCTTCTCAAAAAACCCACACTGGATCCCGCTATTCCCACCAATTATAGACCCAGTCCCCTTCCTTCTTAAAGTCATAGACAAAATTGCCTATACCCAAGTACAAACCCACCTAGAGAATAATCACCTGTTAGGAGACAGACAATCCGGTTTCAGTCCCAGACACAGCACAAAGATTGCCATTAGAGACTCGGGGAACCTATGCATCTTACTACTACTCGATCTGTCCGCTGCATTGGACCTAGTGGACCATGACAAATTATGCCTAAAACTTTCACTTCTCTAAGGAAGCAACCACCTGGATCAAATAATTTTTGTCAGATCACACCTCCAGAGTAGCCATTGGAGAAGAAGCAGCTGATCCCATAACAGTACCCTTAGGTGTCCCGCAAGGCTCCTGCCTCTCCCCCATTCTCTACAATGCCTATACCAAACTCCTTTTGGCTGCTCTAGATGCCATGGGAGTAATATACAACAACTTTGTGGATGATACTCGAATACTCGTCCCAATCACAGGCAATCTAGAACAGGACACTATTCTCGTAAACAAAATCTACTCCCTTATCCAGAATCGAATGGCTACAAACAGCCTCTGACTCAACAGAGAAAAACCTGAGATCCTCATTGTAGGTTCTCCCGCCCGCCTGAGCAGGTTACACCAATATTACACATCCATCGTCCTAGACAGCACCCCTATTACCCTCTTAAACCAGGTCCAAACTCAAGGAGTATACCTAGATTCCAGTCTCACCATGTGCAAATGCATCAACTCACTTGCCTCTTACACAGCGAAACTCATTGCCCTCAGTCGACCATTTCTT
The DNA here is from genome assembly GCF_040938575.1 of Ambystoma mexicanum. Lineage (NCBI taxonomy): Eukaryota > Metazoa > Chordata > Amphibia > Caudata > Ambystomatidae > Ambystoma > Ambystoma mexicanum. Next base: position 933,138,249 of record NC_090939.1, read on the forward strand.
GCGCCCCAAAACTGCATCACTCTAGCAAGAGCCCTCATTTTGTCCAAGCTAGACTACCGCAACATACTCCTGCTAGGTACCGCTAAAAAAACCTAACCAAAATGCAACTATTGCGACCACATGTCACAGTATAGGTGAGAGGCGGCCCATACAAGCTAGAATACTCCACAAAACACTCACCATCGCACATAAATGTGTCACACTAAATGCCCCCAATTACCTCATTCAATGCCTCATACGCAAAACGGCAACTAGATCTCTCAGATCCAATTCCAACACCCACCTACTCACACCCTGCTTCAAGAACTCTAGAACAGGTAACTCCAGTTTCCCTGTAGCAGCGCCCAGAATCTGGAACTCACTCCCATCCAACATAAGCAATGAGCCCTCCCACTTCCACTTCAAGAAATTATTAAAAACCTGGCTCTTTAACAAATTCTAACTCTCTTGCAGAATTATGTATGGAACCATTGCTTGTCCTCAAGGCCTTCGGGCCAGAACCACTGTATTTTTTTTTTTAACGTGTTTATTTTAAACCAGCACACTGATGACAATACAATCAGACAATAAGCAAAGCATTACCTCCAGTTCAGATTACGAGCAATTCCTGTACTCCCCTCTCACCCCCCTCATTCCCCTCTGGGTCAGCTTTCGTCCAGGTCCAGTTGGGCTCGGGTAGGCGCCACCTGCTTACAATCTGACTGAAGGGCCATAGGCGCCCAGATGTTGGAAAAGCGGTGAAGGAGGCCAGCTTTGGCTGCAGTGATTTTCTCCACTATCAGGATGTCCCAAAAATGTTAGACACAAGAGAGTCATCAGGGTGCCGTTCAGCAGACTTCCAAGTGCGTGCTACTGTGATCTTTGCAGCCAGCAAAAGTTGTGTTAGGAGGGCAGCCCTCCTTCCGGTTCTCCGGTAGGTGCCTGGGATTGGGGCTCCCAGGAGCACGGATTCCGGCTCCAGCAGGATCACTGCCTGAGTGATGTCTTTTATTGCAGCCATACATTGGGACCATAACTCCCTCACCACTGGGCATGTCCACCACATGTGGAAGTAGGACCTTGGGAGACCGCAACGGCGCCAGCGTAAGGGGTCCGAGGCCCGGTGAAAGTGGTTCAAGCGGAGCGGGCGATAGTACCCTCGTAGGAGCAACTTGTGAGCTCACTCCCGGTTGGCGTCTTCAACCAGATGTCTACCCAGGTCTGCTCCTCCATGGGATGCCCCAGGTCTGCCTCCCACTGTGACATATAGGCGGCCCTAGCAGTGGGAGCGTCTTCCTGCAGTAACATATAGAGGGTAGAGATTTTCCCTCGTGATGGTAGGTCTTTTGCAATGAGTTCAAGGGGACTGAGAGTGCGTTGCGCTGCTGATCGGGTCGGTGGATGGGAGCACCAGTGTCGGAGTTGTATGTAGGCGAACCTATCTGTTTCTGCCAATTGGAAGGCTGCTTTGCATTGCTCAAAGGAGCGCGGCTGGCCCTCCTCAAAGAGTTGACCCTGGGTTCAAGACCTCCCGCGACCCAGTTCCTAAAATTCGAGGGGAAGGACCCCGGAGTGAAAGCTGGGTTATGGAAAACTGGGGAGGAGTGGGCCCAGGCCCCTCAGGATGCCCTTATGTTTCAGAGCCCAGTCCCACGTTTTCAGGGTGTGTTTAGTGGAAGACAGAGTTCCCGGCCAAGTCTGGCGCAGGTGAGGGGGGATATGTGGGAGGAAACGCAAGGGAGGGGACATGCGTGACTGCTCTACACCTACCCATTTTGGGTGCCCGGAGGTAATGATCCAGGCCTGAACGTGGGCCAGCTGTGCTGCAACCTGATACTTCCGGAGGTCGGGGACCACCGGCCCCCCCCAGTCTAGAATTGCCCATCATGGTCCTCTGGGGGATCCGCGATTTCGTACCCCTCCAAATAAACCAGAACATTTTCCTCTGCAGGCGTCGCAGCGGGCGAGGGGGATTGTGGTGGGCCGGGATGAACAAGTGTAGAGAAACCGTGGAAGGAGGTTCATTTTGCAGGCCGTGATTTGGCCAAGAAGTGAGATCTCCCGTGAGAGCCAGCAGTTAAGATCCCTCTCCAGCACTTTGAAAAGTGGGGGAAGGGGAGGTGTTTGCCTTGTAGAAGTCTCCCAGGCGGGCAGGAATCTGGACCCCGAGGTAAGGACTGGCCTTCTCGATCCATTGAATCTGGCATAGCGATTCTAGGGATTACCATTCCCCCAGCTCCAACCAAATCCCCCAGGGCACTGACTTCCCGAAGTTAATGGTAAAGCCTGCTACCCTCCCAAACCTATGAATCTCAGCCAGGCCTGGTTTCAATGAAGCAGAGATATCTGTAATGGATAGTAGGATGTTGTCGGCATAAAGGGAGATCTTGTGTTGGGAGGAGCCCACTTGGAGGCCTTTAATCTGCGGGTTTAGATGGATTCGTTGGGTGAGGGGATCCATGGCCAGGGCAAAAATCAGGGGAGACTGGGGCATCCCTGTCTCGTTCCATAGGTGAGGGGAATCTGGTCAGATAGGAGACCACTGACTCTAAGAAGGGTCTTTGGGGACTGGTAGTTGGATACCACCAGCCTTTGAAAAGTTGGACCAAAGTGGAAGGTTTCAAGGGAGAGTCGCAGGAATGCCTAATCCACTTTGTCAAACGCCTTGGTTGCATCTAGGGCCAGCAACGCAAGCTTCCGTGAATCCTGATTCGCAACATCCATTAGGTTCAGGACTCTACAAATATTGTCCCCAGTTGACCTATGCATTATAAATCCTGTTTGATCTGGGTCTATAATGTTGGGAAGGACACCTGCCAAACCATTTGCCAAAATCTTTGAATATATGTTAGCGTCAAGGTTTAGTAGTGAGATGGGCCTACATGAGTCATTATCTCTGGGTTCTTTTCTGGGTTTAAGAATAAGGACTGTGATTGATTCCTGCATGGAGGGGGTAATAATTCCAGAGGTAGCAAAGGAATTGAATAGGGTTGTCAGGGGAGCTATAAGTTGGTGGCGGAACATTTTATAAAACCGTGTTATGTACCCGTCTGTGCCCGGGGCTCTGAATTTGAGACTCTTAATGGCTGCATCAACCTCTTCACCTGAGATAGGGGTCTCAAGGCTCTCCCTCACAGAGACCTTGAGTCGAGGGAGTGCAGCGATTTGCAGGTAGTCCTGTTGTTCTACTTGATTCCTCAGGAATGCCGACATTACTTCCGAGAGGTGGGCAATCGCAAGTTGCATTTTGTCCTGTTCTGCAAACTGGACCTTGCCTTGGGTCATATAAGTTCCATCAGCGTCGAGGCGGAGGGTCGGGATCATGGGCCCGGTGCCTCATGGCCACCGTAGCGTGATCGGAGAGCACCGTGGGGCCTATGATGACTTTGTCTGTGAAGGCCAAGTTTTGGCGGGAGGTCAGCAGAAGGTCGATACGGTTGAAGGTTCTATGCACATATGAGCAGCAGGAGTAGTCCCTTTCATTAGGATAAATCACTCCATGTGTCCACCACGTCCAGGGCCCGGAATAGGTGGGGAAGGCCTGCCACCAGTCTAGAGTCTTTGTGGGACGGAGGATGAGATCTGTCCTTAAGCGGGTTCGGGGACCCCATTGAAGTCTCCTCCGATGATGGTTTGGCCCTCGATAAATAGAATGAGAGATTCTTCCAAGTCTCTGTAGAACCCCTCCTGTTTGTAGTTTGGTGCATAAACTGAGATGAGGGAGTAAAGCTGTCCAAAAATAAGGCATTTGATCACCATAAAGTTGCTCTGTGGGCAACACAGGGTCTCTAGAACTTGTGGTCTAACCTACCTTGCAAAGAGAATCGCAGTGCCCCCTTTCTTCGTGCTATTGGAGGCTAGGAATTGCAATGGGAGAAATCTACTACAGAGGCGAGCAAAATCCACTGGAATTAAGTGAAACAAAAAAAACAGAGGATTCCTCATCTCGTAAACGTTGTAGCGTAGATTTCCTTTTGGGGGGGTGGGGAAATTCAACCCCCTGACATTTAGCGTGACGAACTTCAGTTTCTGGTGCGGAGGGGGAGAGTTTTGAGTGTCCGTGGGACCCAGGTGTGGGAGTTGGGCAGAGTGGAGCTCAGCCATCATCCGGAGGCTTGATCAAAATGAGGTCATTGTGTGGCTGGGTGTTAGGCAGAATTATATGCAGTACCCTTTGAGAACACCACACACAATTTAAGACTACAAGTGACAGTACAAATTCACCTTTGGTACAAGCCTGTACTACACTGTTAAAGTGGTAGCAGTAGCGTAGCAGCCAGACTTATCTCAAGAGTAGGTGAGCAGTACAAGATAGTTACACAAAGGACAGCAATTACTATGATTCGGGCAAACATTGACTCAAGGTTTCCAAGTAAAAACATATACATTTATTTCACTCTTCAGTTGTATAACATTACACTATTATAAGCAAGTCAAAAATCGCAATCTTAATACACCACACCACTTCCCTTAAATTCCAGAGAAGTTAAGCTCACAAAATGAAGGGAGAGCAAAATGGCACTCCAGCAATTTAAATGGGAGGGAAAGACAAAAGTTATTAGAAATGAGATCAAACCAACAGGTAAGTACTCGGGGCAGTTGAACAAGAGGAACTTCAGTGAGGAGATCAGATAGAAAAGGCTTAGGGCCAAAGTAAGTGGGTCAAAAGTCTTTTGCTCAAGATCACACAGTTCAGGGTAGTTTGCTGTAAAGTTTGTGGCACGGTTTCCGGACGAGGTTAGTTGATAGAAGTTAGTTCAAAGTGGAGAGACTGACAAGCCCTCGGATTGGAGAAAGATTTCAAACACTTTCACCGCGGTTGAACGAGACGGACAACCAGATTTGCACAGTACCTTAAAACGGAGAGGGAGCTCTAGCTGAGGCGGACGTTCCTGGTAATTCCTGCAGGCTCACGGGTCGTGAAGCGACTGTCGGACTGACACGAAGTAGGAAGACTGCACTAGCCAGGGAATAAACCAGCAGCAGAGCAAATCAACAAATAAAAGGTGCGCTCCTTAAACCCCAAGCCAGGTCCGACCTTCCTGGCTATCCCGCCCACTGTAGCTCTGTACAGTGAATTTGACCGGAGGAGGGGTCCTGGCTTGCAGTTTGGGTGAACTGGTTGTTCCCACCAGCTCAAGGGAATAAGTTTCTTGGAGGATCTTCTCTGTCAGCGGATTCTGGAAATTCGGACCTGCAGCAGGGCTTCACCAGGCGGTCCAGTAGTTTTAGGGGTCCTCTTCTGCCAGTTCCTCATTGGTTCTTTCGTTCCAGTGGTGACACTGCCTTTCCAGTCCCAGAGACCTGCTTTTTATGCAGTTTTCCCGATTTATACATCCTGGTTGTCAATCACACAGAAGGGTGGCTGTCCTGGCAAGGACAGTCCCCCATAGCCAATCAAGCAGCAGTGCGACTTGGGTTACCAAGGGAACCCATGACAGGGGTCCGAAGACCCCTCCCTCACGTCCTGCCTACCTAGACTTTCAGCCGCCTTAAGGAGGGCTTCTGTGCAGAAGCCCACGAAAAGACAGCGAACAAAGGAATCATCCCTGGTTTGGCACGCAGAGAAAAACACGAGAAAGACTTTAACAAAAAGAAATGGCGAATAAACCCAGCCGGAGCCAAAATAAAATGAATTTGGGCAAGTGGGTTTATGTCCGAGGCTAATATAATAGCCTAAAACATCACGTTTATGTAAGATAATCGCGGTAGAAAAGTTAGGGTACTTGCCACTGCCACCAGCCAAGTTTTAATGTAAATGGAGCGTAACAATGCTCCAAGAGTCACAGACAAAAAGGGATATGAGTTAACCCTTTCTAATACTCCATGTAAGATGAAGTGTACGGGGTATGTGGTTTAAAGGGACTAAAGTAAAGTTAATGGCAACTTTACCCTTTTCTGGGGGACAGTAGTCTGCCCCAAAAAATGGAGTTGGTGGAAAGTCTCAAAGACAACCCTGTGTCACTGCACTGAAGATGCTGTGTAACACACATGAAAATGTGAGGCCCTGGAGTAGGTGAGGCTCCAGTGTTCAAGATCACACAAAAAGTGAAAACACACACAGCAAAACACTTATAAGAGTGGGAAAAAAATGCTCACACTCTTACCAGTTGGAAAAAATAAATCCTAGAAATCCAGCAAAGCTGCTGAGGGACTCATTAGGCAAGGGAAATTAGCCATTTATGAGAATTCTCCCTAACACTGGGGTGTTTTAACAATAGCCTCCAACGGGAGGGCAAGGCATTAAACATTAATCTCCAACGAGACACTAACCTGGGGGGCCAATTTCTTTTTATCTGACATTTCCCTTTCCAACAGGGCCAGAACAGTCAATAAAGGCTGAGTTCCACCCCAAGGGAGTTTTGATGGCATACACCTTGGAGTTGGGCATGGGCCGCATGAGGGCCGCAGTGTCGCTTTTATCGCGCTATATTCCAGCGCTGTTTGCTCCTTTGGCTGGACCGCAGATGATCATTTCACATTCCGGCTCCTTTGTACCTTTGACCAGGACGAGCGCCGCGGTTTGGGGAGAGACTTGTCTGCCTCGCCCCCAGAACGATCAGTTGTGGAGTCTTTTGCACCCCCCGGGAGAGTCAGGGCGTAGGATCTCTGCAGCATCGTCGAGGTGGCTGATCCTGCAAAGGGTTCCATTATAGGAGAACTGTAGGGCTGTTGGGAACAGCCATCGATATCGTATTTGGTGGTCTTGAAGGAAGAGCGTGAGAGGGCGGAAGGCCCTTCTCTTCTGCAACGTCAAAAGGGAGAGATCCTGATAGATTGGAGCGGGCTGCCTTGGAAAGTTAAGTCGTCCCGGGATCGCCCTATTGCAGAAATGGCTTCTGTGGTGGTATAAAAATGGACCCTTGTTATTACATCTGGAGGGGCATACGACTACTCCACGACGCGGGCGGAGACTATGGGTGCGGTCCAGAATGAGATGCGACTTATCCAAGTGCGGCAGCAACAATTGGAAGAAGTCACCCACATATTCAGCCAAATCTTTGTCTAGGACTGAGGAGGGGACCTGCTGGAATTAAGGGATCTCTGTTCAGTTGAGAAGAACCTGAATCGAGTGTTGCACTTCCCCAAGAGTTGCAGCGTGTCCCTGGGTCAAGTCCTCCACTTCCCCCAGCGTTTGTTCAGCGTCTGTGACCCTCTGGTCCGTCCACTCTAATTTAGCGGTGAGCTCCAACATGCATGACCTAAATTCTGCCTTGATGTCCGACATAAAGGCTTGGATATCCTCTTTGTTCGCCAAGGCTCCTCTGTCCTCTGAGAGCTTTTGGGGGGTGAGTTTAGGGGGCTCAGACTTTTTCCCCTTATCCGCCGAGAGCAGCATGGTGGTGATGTCAGAGTTCTTCGCCGGCTTAAGGTGTTTAGCCATCACTTCGAATTCCGGACCTGGGACTCCCTGGCGAACCCAGGGGCAGGACCGCTGGAGTTGAGCTACCAGCAGCGTGATTTGGGTGTCTGGGAGGTGGGTTCGTGGGCACATCTAGGGCCTGAGCAGAATGCAGGAGGTCTCGTAGGGTCTCCGTTGAGATGCGCACCAAGCCAGTGGGAGGCCAATCTGGCGGAGCGGGGGGTGGTGGGGGGCGGTGCTCCCGGGGTATTGCTGAGAAAGTTGGGCCCTGTAAGATGTTAGATGCAGAGTGTGGCCCAGGCTTTGCGCTTCCTATAGGAGGTTGCGGCGTCGAGGTCCAGGATGCAAAATCAAAGCCGAGCTTATGAATGTTGGTTTATGTCCAGGGGGGACTGCTATGTGCCTCTTCCGGGTTGGGGGGCCCAAGAACACCCTCAACGTTCCCAGCTAGGACCTTCAGTTTCTGTAAGGTTGCAAGGCCAATGGCTGAGGCATTCCCAGTGACAATCGCAGGGTTAGAAGTAGTTGAGCTCGGGGCTGAGGCGGGTGGAGCACGGTTGGGAAGGCAAGGTGCTGAGTCGGTGCGCCCCACTCTGTATTGAGCCACCACAGGAGAGTGCAGCTGAGGCGGTGGTTAAGGCAATCTGAGGTGGAGCCACGCAGTGTTGCCGTGGTGGGAACCCCTCCCATGGGGGCGCGGGAGGACCCCAGCAAGCGAGTAAGAGCGGGGTCAGGCTGGAAGGGCAGGAGCACGTCCCCCAGGCGGGCCACCGGTGTGCACTGGCCCTCCAGTGCAAGCACAGCAGGTGAGGAAACTATGTTGAGAGGCATGCTGCGTTGCAGTCCGCCCCCATGAAGTTGCGGCTGCCAAGGTCAGGCCGGTCGGGGGCTTGTGCCGCCCGCACCTCCCGGGGCAGCCAGCTGACTGGGTAGGGGGGGGGGGGGAGCGCGGGCCACCCAGGGAGTGCAAAGCCCCCAAATCACGCGGTGACGCTGAGGTTTGGTTCCACACAGCAGTGGGGGCAAGTGACCGCTCCAGCAGACCCCGCCATCACGATGGTGCAGACAATCTCTTCTTCCGGGCAGACCGCAGTTTGGGTCCGTCCGTGCCCCCTCCAAGGGCCGGTCCCGCTGGAGCTTTCTTTCGGGACTCCTCCAGCGCTCCGTCCGTGGCTGGCCAGAAGTTGCTGGGCGGTGTCCGACAAAGGATGATGGCGAAGAGAAAGATGTTCAGAGGGTTAGAACCATGCCCCTAACGGAGCGCCGCAGACAGTGTCTGTTGAAGGTCCTAGTTGGGGTGCCGCGGCGAAGTACAATTTGTGTCATTGCCATCCATTTTATAAAACTAAATAAAAAAATTAAATATGTCGATATGAAAGTAATTTGGAATTATTTGCAAGGCCACAACACCTACAAACATCTAAGAGGATTGTGAAAGATTGGTGTGCTTCAACAAGGTTACTGGCCTATTGTGCTTGCCTCATCCACATCCATCCCGCTCCGCTATCAATGGCAGTTCGTAAACCTGTGGCTGAGCGCAGGCAAGGGGGCTGGGTGGATGGGAAGGCTCAAGGTGCCAAACACCATGTACACCTCCCAGGGCTGTTTGGCACGGGGACCATTGATCACATGTCCAGCCCAGACCCAGTGTCTCCAGAATCCCCTTTGCATGCCCTGTCCCTTCAATCAACATATTGCTGTGTCCTTTGAATGTGTTCCGGTCCCATTGTGCTAGTGTTCTCTACATCCATTCATCCATGCATCCATCCAACCCCATTCCGCCATTGATGGTAATTTGCATCTGTGGCCACAGGCTAGCAAGGGCGCTTCACTGGTGGGATGGAGGTGGTCCAAATTTGTCAGAGGCCTGGTGTGGGTGTGAACGAACACGTCCAACATTCACATACACACCCGCTTCTGTAAGCCTTTATAAACACTGTGGAAGTTACCAAGAAAACATCTGGGAAATTGATTAGGGATATCGCCATCCATCCATCTTTTTCCTTGTTTGCTGAATCGGCTCATCTGCTCTTCTAACTAACGCTTAGTCAACTTTTACTATTGTTTTCTTTAGTGTCAATGTGATATGCTCTGCCACTTTCTATTGCGTTATACTCAATGCACACCCTATTCTCAATTGAATCTATTCAAACAGTCTACACCATTATCAACCGTCCTATATACTTTTATCTCTGTAACTAGCACATGGCTCCCTTGATCTATACCATCTCTTCTATGTTTCAGTATTATGTGGTTGACGCTCCACTCTCTTTCAGGCTCCCCTCAGCCTTCTCTCCTCCCTCTCTCATTCTTGAGTGTCTATCCGCGATTCAGGATTGGTGCTCCTCAAACAATCTCTGCCTTAGTGCCTGTAAGACTGAGATCCTTCTCATTGGCACCCATGCTCTTGCTTTCATCTCTGTCTGACCTTCGCCTTCCAGTGATGCAAAAAATGTAGGTGTCCTCTTCAACTCCACTCACTCCTTCTCTCCTCACATCACATAGCTTGCCAAGAAGGGTAACTTCCAGCTTCACCTCCTCAGCGGTATTCTACCTTTTTTCACTATCCCCCCCCCAGAAGCTCAGTGTCTCCAGAGCTCTGGTTCTCTCCAGGCTGGACTACTGCAACAGCCTCATTTTCAGTCTACCTACCTCTACTCTTCGCCCTCTGCAACTAACCCAGAACAGGACTATGAGACGTATCCTTGACCTCAAGCCCAAGACCTTATCTCTCCAGCCCTGAAATCTCTCCACTGGCTCCCGGTGACTGCAAGAATCAAGTTCAAGGCCCTCTGCATCGTCCACAAGGCTTCCTGGAGCCGGCGCCTGCACTACATCCAACTCTTTTCTGAAATACCTTCAGTCTAGAGCCCTTCACTCGGCTACATTCAACTTGCTGAGGGTCAGATGCTTCTCTAGGCTTAGAGTGGGGGGGCGTATGTCTCTCTCCTCTGCAGCTGCCTCCCTCTGGAATGGCATCCATGCACCTCTCTGACTTGAGCCGGACCACCAGAAGTTCCTGAAGCAGCTCAAGACATTCCATTTTTCCTCTACTTATCTCTCTCGCTGCCTTGCTAATTTACCGGTCTGCTGCACCGACTGGTTGCTTGGCTACCCGAACAGTCTAACCGGGTACCAGGCTCCTCCATGAACAGTCTTCCTTGCATTGCCTCTAGGCATATCGCGCACTTATGGCTGTAACTGTAACCACTACAGCTCCCCTGCCTCCTTGCACTTACCCAGAGCCGCTCTGCTCTGGCTGTAATTACTCCGCGTCATGCTGCCTTTATCCCACTTCCGCCTACCCTCTCTATTGAACTTTCCCCTCTCCCTTTCCCCTGCACTTCGCGTTGTCGCACTTGCACAATCCAAATGACACAAGGCCTAGTAGGATCATTTGTTTTGTCTTTCCTCCCTTGGCTTGTGGCGCCTAGAAACCGTTGTGTACAGGTGCATTATAATTGACATTTCTGAGGCTTGTGGAATCTGCTTAGATCACATGCTGTGCATAGGCCGACATCTAGTGGAAGCTGCGGAGTATTACAGTTTGTTTTTCGAAACTCGAAAATGGGCGTCGACACAGGCGTGCCAGTAATACTATCCCTAGTGTGACGTCCACTGTACCCAAGATCCCTCACGCATCTAGGATCCTCAGATTGTTTTTTTCGCCATACTGGTCGGAAGCATCTTGCGGAGTCCCCTGGCCTTAGCCATACTTTTGCTAATTATTAAAGTTAAAAATTATTTATTGACATCCTTCCCCACCCCAACGTCGACCCTCGACACTCGACGACGGCTGGTGAAGACATTGACCGTCGGCTGCTGCACGACGGATCTGGGCCTCGGAAGGCCGCTGGCCTCGGCCCGGGGCTAGTAGGCCGCTGGACTCGGCACTGCAAGTAGGGAGAGTGGGGGGTGGTACATACTCTTCACTCTTGGTATATAGATACACCTTATATATTTCCTACACTTACCAGCCCGCTGCCTCAAGGTGCGTATGGAGGGTACCCCTTTCCAATTCTGCCCCAAGTGCAACCGCAAATACCCTTGGGTCGACAGGCACGCCACGTGCAATCTCTGCTTGCCGAGGGACCACCCCGAAGCGAACTGCAGAGCGTGTAGTAGGTTTAAGCCTAAGACACTTAAGGACCGTTCGACAAAGCGTTGGGCCCACCACGCCAGGCAGGCGGCCATGGCAGCGGAGGGCACCTTCAGCGATGGCAGCGACGCCGTACTTTCGGACGGCGAGGGCATTACGGCGTCGAAAGACTGCCGAGTGCAGGTCCCCGACCTCGGAAGGTTGTCCGGCAGGGCGGCTATGGGGAAGACCCCCGGCGACGCAAGCGCTACACACCCTACACACACAAAGCACACTAAGTCCAACCGAACCTCGACGACGTCGACTTCTCGGAAAGAGGCACAGATAGAACGGTCCGACTCGGTGTCCTCTGGGCGCTCTCGATCGAGATCGCCTCATGACGCAAGGCAATCATCCACTCTTGCCAAGAGTGCCTCGCTCCCTAGATTAACGGAAGTTCGATCGTCGGAAGACGAAGACGACTTCCACCCCCAGGCCGCGCTCCAGGAGACCGAGGCCGCAGTTAACACCAGCGAGGCCCCACGCTCGAAACACACAGATACCTCTCCCGACCCTCGACGCCAGGCGTCGAAAGTCTCTGGGGCCTCCAAGTGGCAGGGAAAACATTTTTCCACGCACGGGGAGGGGGGGAAACAGCGGAAAGCACAGCCTTCCACTCCTAAGCAGACAGACAAACACAAATCTACTGGGACATCAACATCCAGCAAGGGTACCCTTGTTAAGTCCTCTAAGTTGCCTACTAAAGTCATACCCTGTTCCAAAGAATGGTCCAGTGAAGACATAGACAGGGTCATGTCAAGGATGTCTTCCTTAGCTGATTTTTATGACAAAAACCCAGAACATTTCCTTTCGTATGACCCTCAAGGGGCCACACCCTCAGGCTCCTCTGATCCTATCCCCCTAAGTAAAAAGGCCCGGTTCGAAAGTCCTGAACCCTTAGAGGAGCAGCCTTTCCCTGACAGGGACCAGGAGTTTGAAATTATGGAGGAACAAACCGGGACTGAATACTATGCGGATGATGAGGACCTGGAGGAGGTAGAAGATGAGCAGGAAATTTACAGAGTAGATTCCCCGGTAGAGAGCGAAGCCCCAGTTACCGACTCGCCAGTTGATAACCAGCCCCTCCTTAATGAAGTTCTCGCTCGCGCAGCAGAACATTTTCACATCGACACCCACGGTGTACAGGAGGAAAGGGACTTCGCAGAAGAGTTGGTGGGAGAGAGGAGGCCGGTCGCTCAGACCATCCCTATCCTTAAATCCATCCAACGTAGAATAGACCCATCCCTGGTGAATCCTAACCTCACCAGAGCCGTCAACCCCAGAGTTGAAAAACTTTTTCGGGCAGCCCAGTCTGACCCTCTTTATATAAGAGGACATCTTAAACCAGACTCCCTAGTGGTTACCAACACTCGGAAGAGGGCTGGGACACCCTTATCGTCGTCAGAAGCTCCTCCCGACAAGGAGAGCAAAAAACTGTATGGGTTTGGTAGGAAGGTAGCCTCAACGTCCGCCTACCAAGCAAGGATTGCAAACTCCACCACCCTGTTGGCAAGTTACAACTGCCATCAATGGGAAGAGGTCGCGGCGCTCATAGCCTCTGCTCCTGAACCGTTAAAGGGCCACTTGGCTCGGATCTCGGCAGAAGGGAGAGCCGTGTCTGGTTGCATATTAAAAGCAACTTTCGACGCCGCGGACAACGCAGGATGATTGATAGCAGAAGGTACTGTTATCAAGAGACATGCGTGGTTACGGCAGTCGGGGTTCAAAACAGAACCCAGGCTTCATTAATAGACAAGCCGGTGGAACCTGATCTATTGTTTGGGAAAGCGGTCGAAGACGCACTTAAAAATGCCAAGGACGAATACGAGACTCTCAAATCCCTTGGCCAGCTTACCAACAAACCCCCTAACCAGAGGGGGAACAGTAATTTTCGTCGCCCACGCGGCCAAAATTCACAAAGAGGCAACTATGCCCAAGGACAGGGTACACAATGGAACAACAACCAGCAGTCTACCCAAAGTTAAGGCAGGGGTAACAAGAGAGGTCGTGGAAGAGGCAGAGGCAGCCCCAACAAGGGAGGTGGCACTCCTCCACCAAAGCAGTGACGCTCAGTTCAGGGTCCCTTCTCACGCAACCCCAGTAGGGGGACGCATTTCCAACTTCACCCAGGCTTGGGAAGGGATCACCTCAGACAGATGGGTGCTGTCAACAGTGTCCACAGGATATTGTATAGAATTACTGCAGCGTCCCCGGAACCACCCTCCACGACAAAGAATACACTCCTTAGAACATCAGAAGATCCTTCTCGAGGAGATCGCCATTCTGCTATAAAAGGACGCGATAGAACTCGTCCCAGGACACCAGGTAAACAAGGGTATCTATTCAACTTACTTCCTTGTGCCAAAGAAAGATTTGACAATGCGCCCAGTATTGGACTTACGGCCTGCCAACAAGTATGTCAAGCCCCAAAAATTCCGTATGACCACGCTACAAGAGGTAATCCCCCTCCTAAAAAAGGGGGATTACATGGCAACCTTGGATATGAAAGATGCTTATTTTCATATTTCCATGCTCCCAGCGCACAGAAAATACTTGCGCTTCAAGGTGGACAGTCGCCACTACCAATTCAAGGTACTGCCCTTCGGGATAGCTTCAGCACCAAGGGTATTCACCAAGGTACTGGCGGTGGAAGCTGCACACCTACGCAGGGAGGCAATCCCAGTGTACCCTTATCTGGACGACTGGCTCATAACGGGGGAAACCCCAGGAATTTGCAGGTCAAACATTCAGAGGACTATCGACCTCCTCCACGAATTAGGCTTCTCTATCAACGAGAAGAAGTCAAGCCTGGTGCCAAGCACCTCAAAACAGTTCCTAGGAGCAATCCTAGATACTCAGAAAGGGTTGACCTTCCCTTCGGAAGAGAGAATTCGGAATATACTACTGCAAATCCCACATTATCAGTCAGGTCAACAAATAACGGTATGCAAAGCAATGCGGTTACTGGGCATGATGGCGTCATGCATTTACCTGGTCCCCCACGCGCGTCTGCGCATGCGTCCCATGCAGGAATGGTTGGCGAAACAGTGGTCTCAGGCAAGTGGTCAGTGGGACGATCTAGTGGTCGTTTCGCCAACACTCGTACAGAGCTTACACTGGTGGACAAGAGAGAATCTCGCAAGGGGAAAACCCTTTTACGATCCCGAAGTACAGGCAGTGGTGACTACAGATGCATGCCTGACTGGGTGGGGAGCTCACCATCTCCACCACACAGCTCAGGGTCTCTCACTCAGTAGCCAAGAACCACATCAACCTGCTAGAGCTTCTGGCAGTATTCCGAGCGCTTCGGGCGTTCGAGCCCCATCTGCTAAACTTGTCGGTGCAGATCCAGAGGGACAGCACGACAGCCATGTTCTATCTGAACAAACAAGGAGGGACTCGTTCGCCAAATCTGTCCAAGCTTGCCCAGAAAATCTGGATATGGGCACTCAGACGGAACATCTTCCTGTCATCACAACATGTTCCAGGGGAGCTCAATTCCCTAGCGGATGCCCTAAGCAGAGACTCCCTCCCAGAAGAACACGAATGGGTCCTTCACAGAGATATCGTAGAAGATCTCTTCTCTCAGTGGGGTTTCCCCACTATAGACCTATTCCCCACAAGCGAGAACAAACAATGCCCAAGATTTGCATCCAGGTTCCCCCAGCCAGACTCCCAAGGGAACGCCCTGTGGATGAACTGGTCAGGGATGTTTGCGTACGCTTTTCCACCAACTCCTCTCATCAGGAAGGTGGTGTACAAGATGAACAAGGAAGCGATGACGCTCATCCTAGTTGCTCCCATGTGGGCGAGACAACCGTGGTTTCCACACCTACGCAGGATGGCGGTGTGCGAACCCATCAAACTCCCAGCCTGGTACAACCTACTGTCCCAGCAGCAAGGTCAAACAGTGCACCAGGAACCCAACTCAATGAACCTGGCAGCATGGCTCCTGAGGTCATAGAGTTTGGGCATCTCAATTTACCACAGAGGTATATGGACATCCTAAAAGAATCCAGGAAACCAAACACAAGGCACTGTTACTTTGACAAGTGGAAGAGATTTGTTATTTGGTGCCAGAATAAACAAATCAACCCAGTTGATTGCACTCCTTCCAACGTTGTAACATACATGCTCCACCTGCTGGACGCAGGTTTGGCTTTTAACTCTCTGAAGGTACACCTGGCAGCCCTCTCGGCTTACACCACATCCCATAACAAAGTATCGTGGTGGAAAGTAACAGTAGTTAAAGCTTTCATGGAAGGAGTAAAGGGACTTCACCCTCCTATTTCGAACCCACCGCCAGGATGGGACCTCAATGTGGTGCTAGCTAAGCTCATGGGCCCCCCTTTCGAACCCATGCATAAAAGTAGTCTCAAACACCTGACTTATAAAACAGCCTTCTTAGTAGCCATTACCTCTATAAGAAGGGTCAGTGAAATTCAGGCTCTGTCAGTGCAGGATCCTTTCTTTACTATCCACAAAGACAAACTGGTTTTACGCACACACCCTAGGTTCTCACCTAAATTTATATCTAAGTTCCATGTGTAAACCAGTCCATCGAGCTTCCGGCTTTCTTCCAGAACCCGCAAAGCTCAGCTGAGGTGAAACTACACAGCCTTGATGTGCGTAGGGCGGTCCTCTACTATGTAAATAAAACCAGACCGCTAAGGAAAACAGATCAACTGTTTGTCTCCGTAGCTACAGGCAGAGAGGGGGATCGCGTCTCTAAAGGCGCGATCTCAAAGTGGATTATCAACTGTATACAGCTGTGTTACTCTCTTTCTGAAAAAACTCTGCCTTTTACGCCAAGGGCCCATTCTACTAGAGGCATTGGGGCCACTCTGGCTTTCATTGCAAATGTTCCCCTCGACACCATTTGCAAAGCAGCTACTTGGAGCTCTATTCACACTTTTACTCAGCATTACTGCATTGACACTCATTCCAAGACAGATGCACAAGGGGGACAAGCGGTTCTAAGACACCTGTTTGCTCATGACCCTTCTCACATCCCACCTCCTTCTTCTGGTACTGCTCGCTAATCTATGCACAGCATGTGATCTAAGCAGATTCCACAAGCCTCAGAAGGGATACATTACTCACCGTAATCGTATTTCTGATGCTTGTATCTGCTTAGATTCACATGCGACCCACCCTTCCTCCCCTCCGAGAGAAGGCGCATGATTGCTTGTAGTCTTACCTTTCTGTCTATCTGCTTGGATTATCTGTACTCACGCTACTCCTCATGCTTCCTCATGTCAGAAAAAATACAATCTGAGGATCCTAGACGCGTGAGGGATCTTGGCTACAGTGGACGTCACACTAGGGATAGTATTACTGGCACGCCTGTGTCGACGCCCATTTTCGAGTTTCGAAAAACAAACTGTAATACTCCGCAGCTTCCACTAGATGTCGGCCTATGCACAGCATGTGAATCTAAGCAGATACAAGCATCAGAAATACGATTACGGTGAGTAATGTATCCCATATCATGTCATATCACATAACATTACAGAGCATTGCGTCCAAATTTAATATTTCATAGTGCATGTTTTCAGTACATGTTTGCCTGAGGTAGCATTTTTTTAAATGTGCTTTTATTATCAATGTGATGTTTGATGTACTATTTTTTAATAGTAGTTTTTTTTATAGTTATTTGTTTTTCACAGATCATAAGGAAAATCCAAAAATGCATTGATGTATCGTTTTCGGTTGCCCCAATGTCCGTCATGCTAAAAGTGAAAAAATAGTCCTGCATGTCTTTCCGAAGCATATACATTTAGTTAAAAAAATGGCAGTCGAACTGCAGATTTCCAGTGCCCGAAATTGAAGGCAGAGCCAACGATGTCTTGGATGACCTGAGGGGTCATCGATCCCGAGTCTGCAGCATGGACTTCTCTGAAGATATGTACGAACAGTCAAAGTTCACTAAAAAACATCACCCAGACTCCCTCGCAAATTACTTCGCAATGCAGTTCCTACTTCATTTCAGTGCCTGCTGACCTAAGTGAGTAGTGTAGTGGAGGCTGCATTTTATTTTATCTTTTTTAACTTTTTTTTACATTTTTGTTCAATATGATATGTTTTGCAATTGATCATTCAATACATTGAAATAGTCTGTGATCCGGTAACCTAACGAACGGTTTGGAGATTCGTGGAATACATCCATTGATATTTTACTTCAAAAGTTGCCTTTGGGGCACACAATACTGTGGCTTATACAATTATAACTTCATATTAATTTGTGTATCCCTTGTTTAGGGATAAACTAATAGTTCAGTGCAATGTGAGCCTACTCAAAAAACATAAATTGCGTCTTTTACAAATGTCATTTTGTTAAATGTGTTGATTACCATTTCTGTGTTTACGTAGACCGCACTGATGGAAGTACAGACCGTTACCATGGAGGAAACCGCAGACCCGTCCAACATCCACCTGGGGAGGCTGAGCAATTTGCACATAAACTTATTTCATCGCTCTTGATATGGTCTAATTGATAATACTAATGTACATTTTCTATTTCACACTGTTATGAATATATGCAACAATTAAAGGACCATGATTGTGCATCTACCACTTTTCAAATGTCTACAACAACCTCACTCACCTTTCAAGTCATTCTTCAGATGCCAAAATATCTATCTGTTTAAGTTCAACTTAAAAGATATTGATAATTATTATGTACAATTGTAGCTTTTGAAACAAAGCTAACGCGCAACGATGTCACTTGTGTGGTCTGCAGACCATGCAAAGAGAGGATGGTTAGTGGTTAGTAGGGTTGAGTGGGAAAAGTGCAAGAGAATGGACTGTAGTGTTGTTGAGTGAGTTTGAGAGGATTTATGCAGAGGAGAGAGTTTATTAGTACATATTGTCGGTGAAATTATTGGAAATCCAACCAAGTGCATCCCTTCCCAGACATCTGTCTAAGTTGCATTTAGGCTTCTATGTAAATGTGGATCATCTTTTGCGTGTAAATTCTGTTTTAGATTTTGCTTTTACATCTTTATTATTAAAATGACTTCGATATGGTGGAGGCTGGCACGTCCACAACGCACTATTCTTGTACTGCATCCGGTCGGGAGGTTGAGGTATGACAACATAGAATTTATTGAATTATATTAATCATTTTTTTTATAGTTTGCAATGCTGTCATTAAATTGCAAAGCATTAGATCAGTAACCTTGATGTATTTCTTTGCTGAAATAAATGCCACAATCAAAGTTTATACATTTTATAACTGCAGATTACTTTGTCCTTAATTTAGGGATACAGTAATAGTTCAGTGCAATGTGAGCCTTCTCGAAAAACTTATATTGCGTCGTTTACAAATCGGTCATTTTGTAAAATGTGTTGTTTACCATCTCTGTGTTTACATAGACCGCACTGATGGAAGTACAGACTGTTACCATGCAGGAAACCGCGCACACGTCCAACATTCACATGGTGAGGGAATGAATTGCACATGAACTTTATCGCTTTGGTCTAATTTATGATACTGATGTAAATTTTCTATTTAAAAATTGTCTTAATATTTATCAATTAAAGGACTGAGATTGTGCATCTACCGCTATTAGAGTTAACAGCAAGCGCACTCGCCATTCAAGTAATTTTTTTATACCAATCCTTCACATGCGACTAAACAAAATATGCATTTGTTTAAGTTCAACAGAAATAATATTGATTGTTATGTACAATTTTAGACTTCGAAACAAAGTTAATGCTCAGTGCTCTCCAGGCGCTCAGACGGATCTGTAATTCAGGGGCGTGGGGGGGAGGGCGGGTGGTTAGTAGGGTTGAGTACGAAAAGAGCAAGATGGCGCACTGCAGTGCTGTGGAGAGGTAGTTTGAGAGGTGCATGCAGATGAGTGACTTTATTAGTTTGGATTGTTGTTGCAGTAACTGGAAACCCACTCAAGTGCATAGCAATACAGAAATCTATCTAACTGGCATGTAGGCGTCTATGTAAATATCAACCATCTTTTGTGTGTGATGTTTTTTAGATTTTCCTTTTGCATCGTTATTATTGACATTACTTTGTTATAGTGGGAGGCTGGAACATCCACAACATACTACTCTTCTACTGCAACCGGTCTGGTGGATGAGGTATAACAACTGAGAATGTAATGAATTATATATTTTTTTTAAATGCTGTCTGCAAATTGCAAAGCATTAGATCAACAACCTTGATGTATTTCTCAAAGAAACAAATGCCACAATTAAAGAAAAACTTAATAAAAACCTACTTTGTTACTGATTTACCCACACTTCCACTAACCATAAAAATGCTGTATGTTTTTGTTCATAAACTTTAGCTGCTTGTTAAAAATTGTAATCGTTATAAAAGTAAATTCAACACATCATTTAATGAATCAGTTTTGCAGGATGATCACACGCCAACTCCCAGTGACATCTCTGTAGGTTGTCAGGTACACTTTCAAATCTGTCTTTTTAAAATGTTACATATAAAGAGTGTTTGACTTTATGTCCATAATAATGACCAAATTGTAATCAGACAAATAACCGTATCTTTAACAGATTTTGTAAGGTCGACAATTATTAAATTAACTGTCTCAAGATGTAGTTTGTGAGATGAATGATTTTAACTTCACATTGTTTAACGATCTAATAATTTATGTTGAATTTGTTATGTATAAGTAATCTATACAAGGAATGTACTACTGAAGTGGTTGAAATTGAAGAGACGCATGGACCAGAGTTATTCATAAGATATTTACAAATTTAAAGTTATCATTTATAACATTCATGTAATATTTTTAGTTCTCGGTTTACCAAATTGAAATTGGTTATATTTGTAGATTTTTATATATGACTCTTGAAGTTGAAGAGCAAATTGCATGGTTGATACAATTTCAAAATGCTGTTTTTCAGCTTCGTCTTGTGGTCGGCAAATCAGAATTGAATGTTCCAAGGAAAATTCATAAAAAAGGGTAAATAATGAAAATTCTTGTTTTTAAATAAGTTGTTTATGAAGTATTGCATTGATAATTTGAGGTTGTAATTCATATATTATGTAGGTGTACAAAAAAATAAGCATGTTTCATTTCAACCATTAGAGAGCTAGGAAGAAGGAGGAGCATGAAGACGCAGACAAGAACGCAATCTAATGATGTGGCTTGCCAAACCGATGCCAATTGGGAGCAGCTACTTTTTGAAGCTCTGCATGGTCCAGTCAAGATTCAGAGCCGTGATGCAGATGTGCAGTGTCCAGAGTTTGAATGGAATGCCATGGAAAGTAACCATGGATCACTGTTACAGCACAAAACTTTACCCCGAACAGACAAATGATGAGGTTTCTGAATTGCTTGCAGTACCGCTCACACAATCCACTCCAGCTAAATCAATACAATCTAAGAAAGTGAACATGTTCACTCTTTCGGCAATACAATTGGGGAAAATCAGGAAATGTCACAAACGGAAATAACTCTGCAAATGATCGATTGTGCTCGTGATCTGGACTTCACTCTTGACCGGTGACGCCCTGTGGGGTCCTTGTCCCCTGTTCCGAGATAGGACCAGACACGGGTGGGCCTGAGATCCAGGGATGGAGCTGGGCATTTGTTGGGGAGAGGATGCTTATTGACATAGCCTTGCTACAGGAGACACACCTCACCAAGGAGAGGCTGGAGGTGGTCAGAAGAAAATGGAAAGGGAATGTCATAGGTGCCACATATTCGGCATTTGCAAGAGGGGTGATCACCTGGGTGGCACCGCACGTGCCGTTTCAGTTGCTCAGCTCGACAATAGACCCAGAGGGCAGAATGGTGCTGGTGGCTGGGATCCTGGAAAATAGGGAGGTGAAGATAGTAAATCTGTATGCCCCTAACCATGATACAGCGGCATATTTCAGGTCCCTATACAGTAAAATTAGCCCCCTTGCGGGTGGCGCAATGGTGTGGGGAGGGGATTTCAGTTGCACCCTGAACCCCAGAATTATTAGGTCAGATGACAAATTAGGGAAGCCAGCGCCAGCGGCTAAAGCATTGGGGACCCTATTGATAGACCTCAGTCTAGAGTTTGTGTGGAGAAGGCTACACCCGACAGATAGGCAGTATTCACACTATGCAGCGCCACATGACCTGCACACAAGGTTGGATTACGTTTGCTGCGGCGGAGATAGTAGGGGAAATGGTGGGGGCCGAATACAAGGCCAGGGTACTATCCGACCATTCGCCTTTGGTCGTAGAGTGGCAACATCAACTCTCAACATCGAATCCCGACATGGAGGCTCAGAACTGAGGCTCTACGGGATGCAGAATTTCGTGAGGATCTGAGGGTGGCTATCGAGGAATACTTTGAAATTAATACGGGCAGTGTACGCTCTGTGGGTACAGTATGGGAGGCATTCAAGGTGGTGGTGCGTGGGGTAGCTATATCAAAATCTAAAGGTCTCCAAGGGGGTATTGAACGGGAACTGCTGGAAACAGAAAGAGAGATGGAGGGTCTCGCAATGAGGGGACCGCCCGTGAGAATAGCGCTAAGATAAAAGACTTACAGTTAGCTTGTAGTGAACTCTGGGATAGATTATGCAAATTAAATTATAAGAAATATACGGAAAGGTTACACGCAGGGGGGGACAAGCCAGGTACACTACTGGCCTGGCTAAACAAAAATGAGACTCCCCGTTCGGTGATCAGCGAGATCAGGGATGCTGAAGGTCGAACTTCTAACACCCAGGAGGGGGTAAACGGGGAGTTCCTCAAGTACTACAGATGATTCTATGAGGATACAGGAGAGGAAATGAGCCAGAAAATACTGGAAACAATAGAGGATAGAGGGCTGCCCACCTTGGATGACCTAGAACGCGCAGATTTAGACGCCCCCATCAGCGCAGAAGAACTGGAGGCGGTGATCCAACACCTCCCCACATGTATAGCGCCCGGGTCGGATGGGTTACCCAGCAAATTTTATAAAACATATAAGCTGGAGCTACTCCAGCCGCTGCTGGCTATGTTTAATGAAGCCTATGAGCGGGTGGGAACTGCCTGCGTCCCTCCGTGAGGCAGTGATCGTCCCGCTCCTGAAACCAGGCAAGCCGGACATGGAATGCGGGTCCTATAGGCCCTTGTCCATGCTTAATCAGGATAGCAAAATACTCACGGCAGTGCTAGCCAACAGACTAAAGAGGGTAATTGGTAAGCTGATACACCCAGACCAAACGGGTTATGTCCCCGGCAGAAACATCACAGACAACCACAGGAGGCTGCACCATATCATTGATCAGACTAAGGAAGACTCGTGCGAGATGGCCATAGTGTCGCTGGACACGGTGAAAGCCTTTGATTTAGTGCGGTGGCCGTGGTTGAAGGCGACCCTGAAAGGATACGGAATGGGTCCAGGATATACTAGATGGGTCCAGTTGCTATACAGTTCCCTGATTGCGAGAGTTAAAACTGGACCCACAATCTCAGATAAATGGCAACTCAGCAGGGGGACCAGACAGGGTTGCCCCTGGTCACCCATTTTATACATCCTGGCATTAGAGTTGCTAGCAATATGCCTGCGGGAACAATACGGTGAGGTTGGGATTCGCACGACGGGGGCCCACACCTGATATCTTTACATGCAGATGATATGCTTCTCTACCTGCGCTACCTGGAAGAAAACCTGCAATATGTGCTGGAGGTGATGGATCGTTATGCCACCATCTCTGGCATATCGGTGAATCCCGGGAAATCTAGCTTGTTCCCCTTGGGAGGGTATAAGGGCACCCCATCAGCGGGGCTGCCCGTCATGCGGATACCCTGGCAGACCGTGACATTCAAGTATCTGGGTGTAAATATTTATCATAAGATAGAGATGGAGCATAAACATAATGCAGAGAGGGCGATTGAGGGTATTAGGTATAGCATGGCGTTCTGGTCTAGGTTGCCCCTGGGTATTATGGGGAGAGCAGCTCTGCTCAAAATGGTTGTTCTGCCTAGTCTCTTGCACTTTTTTGTGAATGTCCCATACTTGATCACCAGACACTTCTTTGTGAGACTCCATGGCATGTGCAGGGGCTTCATTTGGGGCAACTCCAGGAATAGGGTGGCCCTGTGGAAGCTACAAAACTCTTATAAGGGGGGCATAAACCTGCCAAACTTTGAACTGTATTACTTGGCGGGGCAGCTGTTGTATGTGGCCAGGTGGCTGTCTGCGGAGGACTCGGCGGAAGCTAGGCTTTTGCAGGGTGACTCAGTCCCATACTTTCTAAGAAAGACGGTGTGGATGCATAAAACTAAGATGGCGGGGAGGGGGAGACTATTGGAGTTGGGCTGGGAAGTTTGGCGCAGAGCATGGAAAACAGTGGCCGACCCATACCCGCTCTCTCTGCAGGTTCCGCTGGTGGCTCTATGCGGGGATGACCCCCAATTGTTTGAAGCAGTTCGCCGATGCTGGGAACCGGTGGGTCTAGCCACCTTTGGAGATTTATTGCAGGAAGAGGAGGTATTGGAATTTCAGAGGTTACAGGAGGAGACAGGGGTGCACAGCGGCCAATATATTACGTACATCAGGCTCTTGAAATGGGTAAGGGGGAGGTGGCCTGAGACGGTGCTGGCGGGAGAACCTGATGCCACCCTGGAAATTATGTATGATGTCTCAGAGGGTGGACATGAAATATCTAGGATATATGAGCTCTTAAGGGCAAAGGCAGAGAGGGAGCTACTCCAGCTGAGGCATGATTGGGAGAAGGAGATCGGAGTATCCATGACCGATGGACAATGGGACAGAGCTCAGAGGTACCACAAAAAGGTGTCCAGGAATGCGAGACTCCAGCAGATCCAGCTGTATATCACCCATAGAGCCTATCTGACCCCTGGAAGAATTGCCAGGTTTGGAGGCTCAGCTATACAGAAATGCCCTAGGTGTGGAGAGGAGGAGGCAGGGTTGCTGCACATGTTCTGGGCTTGCCCAGAGGTGCACAGATTTTTCGAAGAAATAAAGACGAAAATGGCCGGCGGGGGTGTGATGCTGGATGTGGGATCTGCTGGGGCATGCATGCTTGGGAATTTCCCCAGGCCATGTAACTTTAAGCATATTAACAAAATGAAGGACCTGGCATATGTCCTGGCCAAGCGCAGGATTGCAATGTGTTGGAAGGCAGCCCATAGGCCTAGAGTGGAGACATGGTGGGCGGACCTCTTGAAATGGGCAGAAGCGGAAACTGGTTTGGTTTGAAGCTGCCACCAGGGGGGGGTGAAGAGGGGGTGGGTCCCCTGATGGCCTGGAGGCAACTTATGACCTCAATGGCTACCCCTCACCAGGTCAGTCATGAAACAGAAGACTCAGATGCGTCAACAAGCTCTGCGATTCCTGAAATTACTCATGTAGATGGCACTGATGATATGGCTCGAGTTTGTGGGGAGGGAGCGGGGAGGACCGGAAATGTATAATGTGTTGGTTTGACTTTGATTACGAATGTCCTAAAGTTGTAATGTTTGGTGTGTTGTTTAAAATAATAAAAACTGTTTTTTTTTTAAAAAAACTATGCTGTTGGTGGAGGATATTGCCAATGTGACAGCCTCCTCTCCCTCTCTTGTCTGAGCAACAGGTAACCCCTGAGCTATGGTTCTCCAGAACGTTGGCTATGGTTCTGGCCTCCCACGTGGGAGTCTGTGCAGTTGTAAAGAGCAAGGGCTTTTATACCAGATTATGCAAGCAACATCTCTGGCATTACCCATATTCAGCACACTTTAAGCCTCCTGCACACTAGGCTGGGGGCGTCCTGGTCCTTTGAGACGTGGATCGAGGGGTAACTGGTATCCATACAGACATCTATCGGGCAGATCCTGCTTATTGTTATCATCTTGGGGCGAAAAGTCTTTACTATTGGTTATAGAACACCTGTTCTGAAGTGTCACTACCTGTTGAAATCTTGTATTGTCATGTTGACAAAGATATAAAGTGTTACGACCAGAATGTGATGTTTGTTCCCCTTGAGATGATTGTAATGGGACTGGAGTTGAATGTCTCATAGGATGGGACTGTGAAGGGAAATTGGGAAATGAAAATTGAATGTACTCCCCTTGCCTGTCACTGCAGTATTATTGTGAATAGGCCCTGTAACCTGCCATGTTTAACCATAGTTTCTTGCTTGTTTCTTGCTTATCCGAGGTGAAGACTGTAGGATGTACTGTGTATGTCTTTTGTAATGAAGGTCTCTCGCCTAGCTTGGTGCAATGTTTACTTTCTCATCTCGGACCTCTGATGTGTTTCCCTTTTGGCATATACAAGCAAGGGTCTAGGCTCTTGCTTTCTTAAGAAAAGCGATACTGAGGAGCGGAAGTAATCATATTGGGAATGCTCTTGCTTGCCTCAAAGCGTATGGGAATCTTCAAGGAGTATCGTTACCATGATTTAACTGAGTTGCGACAGGTTGACCTCACTGATAACAATGGCTTGCATGAAAGAGCACAGCTAGTGTCAAAGGCTGATATAATGAGGCTTTGTTCTTTGCTAGCCGGATGAATTTAGTATGCAACCCTGACCTGTTGGGATCACTCTTTCTATTGGAAAGCATGTGCCCTATTGGGTATAAAGGTAGGGGGGGTCTGAGTGAAGGGGATCCGGAATTGGTGTGGCTGTTGGTTTTGTGCTGTTATTGCTTTCTACTTTCTACTAAGTGTTCACCAATACGCCAGAGTCGTGAGTGATCATTTTTCCTCAACACTAGCCCCTTCTTTTCTTCATCAGTGTCTACAACAGTAGGAGGGTGATAAAACTATTTGGCATGATGGCGCCCCCCATTTAGCTAGCTCTATATGCCAGACTTGTCATGGAACCGTTTCAAGAATGGCTGAGTTTGCACCGGTCACAAGTAACCAGAGAGTACGAACACTGTGTAGTGGCAACTCATCAGGTTGTAAAGGTTCTGAAGTAGTGGGGTTTCATACGCATGTTGAAGATGCCCTGGCTCTATCTTCCTAGATACAGCCTATTTTCCAGGTGTCCTCGATACATTGCCCATTTTAAGATGGCCATTCATTGCACATCGGCTCCACCCGACAGCAAGATTGTAATCGGAATAATGCACTGGGTATCGTCAGCGTAGTTGGTGAACTCTGTCATTGTTGTCCAGAAAGTGAAGAAATGGAACCGTAAAGATGTTCTAAAAGATTGGGGAGAGACAAGCTCCCTGCGGGACTCCCTGTGCCAGATCAATGGGGTTGGCTTCTGCTATATTACTGTTCACTCGCCATTGGCGTTCTTTCAAGAAAGAGGCAACCCATGCGGCCGCAGGAACCAAAAAGCCTGCAACCTCCTTCTGCCGGTGGAGCAAAACTGAGTGATCCACCAGGTCGAAGGCGGCAGAGAGGTCCAGCAGCATCAGCATGCTCGGTGTGCCTTGATCCATAAGGCGAAGAAGCCTGGATTTTAAATCCAGCAGGGGAGACTCGGTACCATGTTTTTCCCTAAAACCAGATTGTCTATTATTTAAGACATCAGTAGTTCTCAGATGGACTAGTAATTGAGAATATGCAACTCTATCGAGGATTTTGAGCAGAAAAGGTGAGTTGGAAATAGGACGATAGTTCAATGGATCGGGGGATAGATCCGTTTTTTTTTAATAATGGAGTCACCCAGGATTGTTTTATACATGTAGGCACAGCACTGTCCCTGAAGGATGCATTAACAAACTTACATAGAGTAGGAATGAGTGAAGGGGCGCAGGCTTTAATTGTGAGTACCGGGCATCCGTCACCCTTACAGTTAGATGGTTTAAGGTTTTGAATTATCGCTGTAAGGTCGGCCTCTGTAATGGGCTTAAATGAGAACAATTCTTCATTATTCCAGCATTTGACAGGGGTTGCTGTATCCTTAAAGCCCTTGAGGGATAATATGGCTCTGGCCTCAACAATGCCTTTATAAATTCTAGTGAGTTTGGCATCCATACCTTCCTGTATTTGGTTACACCATTTGGTGTCTTTAACAATGGGATTCTGTATTATGTATGTTGTTGTTTCCAACTTTTTAAACACTTTAAACAGCTCTTTAGGTTTAGACTGAGCTTTAGCTATCCTATCAAGATAGGTTCTTTTGGCACCAAGCAATGCTTTTTTGTAAACCCTAACATGACAAGTATAAAGAGCTCTGTCTGCTTCAGAAAGCGATTTTTTCCAGGTATAGAGAGCCTTCGTTTTGATACTTTTTAGTTGTTGTAAGTCATGCGTGAACCATGACTTAGATTCCCTATGGGTTATTTTTTTGTTTTCGAGAGGAGCTAAGGTGTTGACTGCCTCTCGAAGAGTATCTTGATAAGCAACAGTGATATCTTCGATCGATGCGTCATCTTTAATCAAAGTTTTCAGGGTAGTAATCCAGGGGTCAAAGGTCTCGGGTGTCAGTTTTTTTTTAATTTCTCCTAAACACTGTACTAGTGACCTGTTTCACATTATGGATGACTTTGTCTGATAGTATCTCAAAGTGGATGAAAAAGTGGTCTGACCAAGGACAAGGGCTAACATTCAGGTTAGCTGGAGTTGTGTTGAGACAGCACAGCCAATCAAGAGAGTGTCCCTTCACATGGGTTGGCACGTCAATTATTTGAGAGAAGCCTAAATTGGACAGAGCTCTGTCTACTTGGTTTGCTTGTGGGTCAGCCTTATCCCCAAACCAATAATTTAAATCTCCTTATAGTAGGACATTAGATAGTGGTTTTAGAAAAGTTAACAATAATTCGGATAACTGATCACTAATATCTTTCATAAGATCAGGAGGTCGATGTAAAAGAATGTTAAGTGTTTTCAGCATGTATGCTGATTTTGGCATGTAATATATCACACCCAGCTAGGTTACATATATCGACTTTCCAAACTTTAAGGTTTTCTTTAAAAATAAGAGCAACTCCCCCCTTTCTCCCCCAATCCCCTCCAGTCTGTCCTCCAGCAGGATATTATAACCTTTTGGTATAGCCAGAGCTAAGGTGGGGCCAGAGGCAGAGTGATTCCACTTCTCTGTAATGGCACATATGTCCAGATCGTTAGAGGAGATATACGAGGCAACATCTACCGCATGTTTCAACAGAAAATAAGTATTCAAAAGTAGACATTTCAGAGCTTTTTTGCATGTAACATCAGTTATTTCTGCGGAAAGCGATGTGGCTTGTTGGGATTGATTTATACTAAACCCAGAATTAGTTAGTGCTATTGAACTAGGTAGTAAAGGAGTTTCAAGCACGGGGTCATGAGTAGCGGAAATATCAACATCTGTTGTTGAGGATAAGACGGCATTCTCCTGTGACAGACAGGTGTGTAACTGATCAATTTCAACTTTGCAGTTAACCGCACACATCTATGATAGAAGTTCCGCAGACCTTCATTTCGAATCTAATCTTTCTTTTGCAATAAGGGCCAGTATCTCGTTAATGCTCATCACGCTTACCTTAATAGCTACAAGGTATGTGGATTAGTAGAACGACCCCACGGCCCCGGAGCGACACGGACCGGCACAGACCGGCTTTACGCTTTCGCGCCGGCGCGTTCGCACCGAGATTGAAAATAGTAGAAGGAGGCGGACTACAATACAGCTGGGTAATGTAGTTCCCAGTTGCACTAGGAAGCGTGCAGAAACGCAGCGTTTTAAATACAATTAGTTTCCAAATGCTAGAGCACACCTAATAGTATTACTAATTCACAGAGAAATTCAGAGCACACTAATGTTTAAAACATGCAATTTAAATTAAAACATTCCTAAAATCAATTATCACGAACAGTAAGATGGCATTGGACAGTTTCTATGCTTAGCAGTATGAGTCCTGACCTGCATACATGAAGTTAAACCCATCAACTAGGACTCGTCTGCATGTCTCAACACTCTGTTTTCTGTGTCAGTGGACGCTTGCCCTGTTTTCTCTTCTCCCTGCAGCTCTTCCTGCCTCCTGGGTTTTCTTCTTTGCCTCCCCATCTGTGAATGTAGACATAGATAAGACATAAAAGTCCAATTAAGATTTAAATATATCACATATTATTTCGCTACCGCAATTGTGAAAGATGCATATCGGCCACTGTATAAAATTGCGATCGTTTTTTCTATAGTTAATAGTAAATATTCTGATTTAAAGTTAACAAAGAACCATGCCCTAGATTCGGCCAGAGAAATACAGTCAATCAAAAGATGCCTCAAAGTCTCTGTTCTGTTGTATTCAGGCAAAATCTACAATTATGATCAAATGCTGGATCCTTTGATAGAGACCTCAAAATGTCTCGCGTAGGGAGAAGATTAAATCTAATTAGTGGAAATGTATTTCTGAATTTAGGACTCAGAAATGTACCTGAGTATTTCAGAAGAACGTTAAAAGCGTTTGCCTCATGTTCAAAGTTCTCAAAGACTTTATACTTTCTGCAAACCGACTGAGAACATCAATGTTGCTTTTTCTGGATTAGTCAGCAGTAAATCTAAAGAGCTATCTGCATCAGTCATAATCTGCAAACATTCTTTCTTCCAGACTTCAATAAGTGAGTCCATGGCATTCTTAAGTCTACTAAAATGAGAGGCAACATCTGCGAGCCAGCATTTCTGTGTTTTAGGCTTCTGTATTCCCCTATGTATATGTATCATATGATGTCATGAACCCTAAAGAAAGTAGTGTAAGAACATATGAAAAGGGCAAGGTCTACAAATAAAGTACCTTTTTGATTTCTTTAGTTCCTGACTGTCTGTGAAGAAAACCACCTGCCCACGATATGTCAGTGAACAAAAAGAGGGAGCCAGACATGTGATGTCATCAGTGATGTCATCAAGGACATTTGTGATCTCATGTTTGATGTCATGGGTGTTAGTTTTAGCAGTGCACAGTGGGGGCATTAGGTTACCATTACTGACTAATTTCTGTTTTTTTGCTTTTACTTGTAACCATAATATGGATAGGTTGTTATTAGTGCAAAGTATGTGTAATGTTCTTTTCAAGTACTTGTTGCACTGAATTTGATAGGTTTTTGCTAGAGCAACTGAAGCATATCGTCCCTTTTTAACAATGTTTTTTGTCAGTGAATTTAATAGCTTTTTATTAGGGCACTTCAACCAAAATGTTCCTTTACCATAGTTTTTTCAGTATAGGTGATAGCTTTTTAATAGCGCAACTTAACTATAACGTCCCTTTAACAATGTTTTTTGTAAGTGAATTCCATAGGTTTTTACTAGTGCAACTTAAGCATAATGTACCTTGAATATTTTTTCAGTGAATTGCATGGGTTTTTAGCAGGATACCCTTAGTTTGCGAAGATGTATTGTACAACATATTGAACCTGCTAGCACCATGTTAATGCGCACAGCAGTCTCGGAGTATGCGTCTGGTCGCGGACATCGGGTGTCCTCTAACCTGCTCAGAAAGGCAGGGGCTCTCTTACATAGTGGTGCCATTCAGCAAACACAAGGAACATATGCAAACAGCAGCATGTATGTGAATTGCAAGGTAAAATACAGTAGGTCTGCAAACTGTATGCTTATGAAACAAACAACACAAAGGCATAGGGACTACACCATAACGGGATGCACCAACAGCAGAAGTGACGTCTCCCTTCAACAATCTTATCGCACTGCTAATGTGCATGGGAACAAAGAACCAACAGCCAGAGTAAGGAAGGGAAAGTACTAAGACCAGAACATCACTACAATGTAGCAAGCGCACTACAGTTTGTCTGATAAATGCGCGGGTGGTGCAGTCAGTAGTACAGAAGCATAACTTTTTTTTATTTGTACGTAGCAATGGGAAGCACCTTACAGTGGCTGGAAGTAAATTTCCCTCATGACATTGACTTATGATACCAACCCCATTGGTACTCACAGTAGTGTGGGATGTAAATTGTGTAATATATATTGCTGCATGTACACCTAACACATTTTCTTTTCGTTAAGAGAACATATTGGAAAGGAAAGCAAGGCAGTGCAAGCGGCACCCCTTCCACAACAGCATATAGGCGTAGGAAAGGAAAGAAACACTGTAAATATCAAAATGGGCAGCCCGGAAGCCAAAATGGAAGAATTGGTTAACAATTGTGCCGCTTTAAAAGATTTTGTACAAGGGTACATGTACCCCTTACCCATGTCACAGGCCGCCATCCCTCAAAATCTGTGTGATGGGAGACGTGACAATGATACCGCAATCCATTCCTCCCCTCATGACCAACTTGTGGAAAACCCCAATTCCCCACAATAAGTATCTACTTCTGATACCCCATCCCTTTCCTATTGGTGTGTATCAATGTGTTGAAGTAAACTTTGATATTTAAATTGTTGCTCCGTGTGCATGTGGTATTGTTTTTTTATTTAAATGCTGGTATGATTGAGCAGCGCTCAGCCCTCGTAGGAATTACTGCAATTAAAAGCAAAAGGTAGGTGTCCTACGGACACTGCACATGCACGGACTATCCACAATGACAATAGAGGCATCCGTACAACGCCAGCACGATCCGCATGTTGTGCACCATCTATAAATACGTGTGGGAGCGGTCTTTTGTTTGTTGTGGAAGTACACACATGTGTATCTGTTCCTCTGTGTCCTGGTAACAGCGCCACTGGTGCAGCATATGCAAACAAACTTTAATGAGGTCGAGATGCCCACCCACATCCTACAGGTAGCTGTACAGATAAACATCCCACCTGCTATACCCTATAAACACCCAGCCTCTCCCAAAATGGTCGGTGCACGTGTGTCGCAATATTGATCAGTAGAGAAGTGGCTACGGTGTGCCTAGGATACCTATGCACATGTGCACAATGTATTCTGCCCAAACGCATCCTGCGGACAGCCGTCCCGATGGAGAACAGTGGCGACGTCATCATGCGACCGCACCCATGCTGCGCGTGGGCCCTTATTTCGGGGACACGATCCCGACCATCAGACAGCGGAAAAGTTCAGTGGTGTGCAATGTACCGAGTGTTTTTCGGAAAGTACACACTTACATACTACAATGTGCCGTTGCACATGTATATATATTTTTGAACAATGTAGAGATGTTTTCCGGGTGAAAGTTCTCCACAGCAGCCCTACAAAAGGCCACACCCCAGAGCTGCTTCGCAATGTGTTGGTAGCTTTTCAGAACAGAGTAGCAGGCCACATAGGTTTGCCCTGTAAGTCATGTTGGAGCGAATCTGCTGTGCTACATTGCCTTTGCAAGTAATGGCAACCATGTCAGCCTGGCTCAGTACGCACAGTAATGGAGAAAAGTATTGACTGCCCTTCCTGTGACCCACACCCTCAGTTGCGATAGTCCCCACTGCCCTATTCCCATAGGTAGCATGCTGAAAACTATGTGCACATGCCCCAATAAAGCAGAAACATTCCTTCTTCCCTTTCCACTTTCTTCTTTCCAGTACGCCGTCATTGGGTACTGTTAAAATGTTCCACACGTATCCCCCAATCACATTGAAGAGCTCTTGATGTAACAGTATCAGTTCTGTACAACAGTCCTCTGCGTACACTCCACGCCCAGAAACGTTATTGCCCAATCCCTCAGCCTCCAGTCTCATTTCTGTGGCCGCCATCCTCAAAATCCCCGGATGTTGCTTTTGTGCTGTGTGCGGGAGTGGGGGAATAAATTGCAACCAGGGCGGGGGACTTCGTTTTGAGGGGTGGCTCTGAAAGGAGCCTTTTTTGTGTTTTTTTTAGGTGCTTTTAGAGAAGCACCTTTTTTCGGTTTTTATATGATTTTGTGTTTTTTTGTGCTGCTATTGTAACAGTAAACTCTTCAATGCATCGTGTAGATGGGCAAACAAAACCGCATTACCAATGGGCGACAGCAAAATGTCATTTGCTTGGAAAAACTCAGCATTTCCACAACTAATGAGGTCATTATTGCAGAAGAACATCCCACCAGCGGACAAAAAATTAGACATGCTTCTTTTTGAGACACCGTCCAATGTCTAGCTCAGCACAACATACGTTAGCATTGTCCCATACTCTTCTTGGTGTTATGGATGAGAAAAGCACCTGGGCAATGGGAAAAACCCTCTTCACTAGATTCAGCAACCTCTTCAGTCGACGGAACACACCTAAACAAGCCACGTAACCCAAATGCATGCCCCCGTAGTGGACAACGACATCAACACGAGCCGAAGTGGCCAGTCCTCTGCAAAGTGCATACATATCAGCGAAACTGCAGTCATAGACAGCGCTCCACAATGCGTCCACTCCTTCCAAACCAAACTTGCTATCAAAGTGTCTTTCCAGGGCATACTTGTGCAGATCTATCACAAAGGCATCACCCAAAGTCAACACAATGCGTTTCTCCATGTCAGCCAGCCTCACTACGCAGAGTAATGTAAAACAGTATGGCCGCCCCTTCATGTGAACCACACCCTCGGTACCTGATTGGATAATCCCCACAGTCCCATTTCCGTTGGGCAGCATGGTGAGAAGCGCAGAATGTGGCATGTGCGCTTCCCATAGTACCACGAGGACCGCTCCCCAGTAAAGCGGGAGCAGTCCTTCTTCCCTTTCCACTATTTCTTGCCCACCACTACCTCATTGGGTATGGGTAAATAGTCACACACACATCCACCAATGCCATCCAAGACTTTAGCATCTAACACTGTCAGTTCTGCACAACACTCCATATGTACAGTTACAAATTCAGCCTGCAAGTGTCCTGCCATTGGAAAGCACCTCCAGTAGAAAGTTCAGTAAAAGATTGCAAGATTCATGCATCCACATGAGCACCCATCAGCACAAAATGGAGGTATGAATACTTTTTCTGCAGTATGTTTACAATTCTGTTATAAGTGCCTCTGCGCACGTTATCTGCCACTGAACGTCCATTACGTTCTTAAAAAGCATAGCTTTTTTTCCCCATCCCCTACCATGAAGTGGCACTTCAATCGTATGTGCTTGCAACGTTTTCATTTACCCATATCATACATTGTAATATCAAAACAGGAACTCTCTTCTTTCCTTCCGACAATGCTACGAATTGTTTTGCCCACTGACCCATCTCCATCAATTCTGATGAGCTACGAATGTCCTCTTTTTAGGGGCTGTGTGGGTGAGGACAATAAAGTACAAATTCAAAAGGATCCCACAATACAGCTTCCTTCCCTTGCTGTTCAGAGTGAGTCACCCTAGATGCACCTACACTTGCTCTTGCTCGCCTCTTAACCAAACAAAAGGGGCGAAAATCCATGTACTTATCAAAAATATACACATTTTAATGTTTATCAAAAAACACATCGCATTCACAATAAATTTCATCATTGTGGTCCAAACTCATTGTGAACCACATATATCTGTGCATACATTTTCCACTATTGGCATAGCTGACGCTTCGAAAACCTTGTCTATGCCTAAATATGGGGTATTTAAATATTTCAAACACCACTGTTACTAATGCCCTCCCTGATTTCTGTGGGCAAAAAGGCTGTGCCGACACTTCAAGAATGTGTTTCTAGAACCAACGTAGATCTTAAACATCCAAATATATATAGAAATACATCCGCTCTGTATATCCTGTTGGTGCTATCTTCAGGGCACTCAGTCTTTATACATGTTCTGGTTTTCACACCTGTCATCACGTGTCGGTTTGCCACAATTTCAACATTTCTACAAAACAAACATTGAATCTTAAAAACATGGTTTCTTTTCTTTTGTGCATAACACGTCGTACATCACATCTATACCAACTTCACCTCCATTATCAATGCAAACAGCAGGGTTCATTTCTTCCTGGTCTTATTACTTTCCCAGCTTTACTCAATATTTACACATTTTGCATATTCTCATTATTTTACCATAAACTTATTTCAAGGAGGCGCTATACAATTTTTATCGCCTCTTACCACACTTTATGTTCATTCTATCGTAGGGCTTGATTTCCACTGTCTGTCTCTCTAAGATTTTCTCTGATCTATACATTTATTTACTGTCTCAATGTTACAATCTATACAAGTAGGTTCTATTGTTTCCAACCAGATAACACCTACTGACCCTCCACATGTCTGCACTATAGGAGGGCTTACCTATTAGAAGCGGAGCAATAGTTTCCCACTGCTATCCTTGCTTCAAAAGGTGTGGACTGTACTTTTACTGCAGGTCGCTGCGGCGCAACAAAATGTTTGGATACCTACACCAAAGATCTATAACAAAATAGAGATCTGTGTTGTAAAAAAGTTTACTCTTTAAAAAATGAAACGTGTTTCCTCTCTACCTCGTGCGGCTTACCTATTTTACTTCGCCCCACGATCTTATTCTCTGGAGAAAGATTAGTGGTTTTCCACCACATTCGGCATTGTATTCTTGCTACGAAATCTAAATGGCCAAACACAAACAAAGACACTTAATAGGTTTCCCTTGTGGTGGTGCATCAGTAAATCTTCACACAACCCGCATCCCTCTTACCTAATAATCTCTGTGCTGGTCTCCCGTGTAACTCGCGTACGCTAGTCTCCTCTCGGAACGCTGGAGCGGATAGTTCGTCCCAGCTGCCGTCTAAAATAACCGGCAGATCTATCTCACGTGAGACATACGTTATCGCGTGCGGTTCTCGCTCACGTGACCGGCACCATCTTGCTTAGGTTGCCTCATCCGCCATGATGGAGCGGGTGCATAAACTCGGTACTTGCTTCAGACATATTTGTATCATGTAGATTAACCATGGAAAACAAAAGATATAGGATATCAATCTGCACCACTATCTATGTATTTTCCAAATGTGTGGTCAAATATCATTATATTCTCAAGCCATTAGTTTCTCGCTCACGTGACCGACCACCATCTTGCTTTGGCTTCCTCGTCCGCCATGATGGAGCGGAATTGGGAACTTGGGTCGGTCCTTACTTCAGACTAGTATTTGTATACGTGTGGAGTCACCATGTACATCAAATGGTATCGATCTGCACCACAAATCGTTCTACATCTATGACAGATATGCAGACGTATGTGTTGAATATCATTAGGTATCTATACCCAACCTCGAGTTGTATCCTCCTGATGGGGTCGATACTCTATACTGTATGCGCTCCTCATTCATTGTCTTTTGAGGAAACCTAGACCAACTTTGGTTTAACCAATCAGACTACGATTATGTCTTCCAACACATCCATATCACACCCACTTTACGTTTTTCATTTTTTATGGTGAATGAATAGGGACCATTCAATCGAAATGTTTAGCCCATTTTTTACACTATCTAGGGAATAGATCCATTTCTGTTCCGTCTGTCTTAATTTCAAATCTGTGTTACCCCCTCTAGGTTGGGGGGTATCATCTCAATGATGAACCAGTGAATATCATCAACTCCATGTCGGGCGCTCTTAAAGTGTGCTACCAATGGTTTCTCCGGTACCTGATTCTTCACACAGGATCTGTGCTCATAGATCCTCTGACGAATCGGTCTCTTGGTTTTCCCAATGTACAGTAAACCACATGGGCATTTGATGCCATAGACTACCCACTTAGAATTACAATTCGTGACGTTTTTTAATTCCCATTTTCTTCCTTTAAGGTCGACTGCTTTCATATTGGATGTTAACTTGCAAACCGAGCAATTGATACCCTATATCTTTTGTTTTCCATGGTTAATCTACATGCATACAAATATGTCTGAAGCAAGTACCGAGTTTATGCACCCGCTCCATCATGGCGGATGAGGGAACCTAAGCATGATGGTGCCGGTCACGTGAGCAAGAACCGCACGCGATGACGTACGTCTCACGTGAGATAGATCTGCCGGTTATGTTATACGGCAGCTGGGACGAACTATCCACTCCAGCGTTCCGAGAGGAGACTAGCGTACGCGAGTTACATGGGAGACCAGCACAGAGATTATTAGGTTAGAGGGATGCGGGTTGTGTGAAGATTTACTGATGCACCACCACAAGGGAAACCTAATAAGTGTCTTTGTTTGTGTTTGGCCATTTAGATTTCGTAGCAAGAATACAATGCCGAATGTGGTGGAAAACCATTAATCTTTTTCCAGAGAATAAGATCGTGGGGCGAAGTAAAATAGGTTAGCCGCACGAGGTAGAGAGGAAACATGTTTCATTTTTTAAAGAGTAAACTTTTTTACAACACGGATCTCTATTTTGTTATAGATCTTTGGTGTAGGTATCCAAACAGATTGTTGCGTCGCAGCGACCTGCAGTAAAAGTACAGTCCACACCTTTTGAAGCAAGGATAGCAGTGGGAAACTATTGCCCTGCTTCTAATAGGTAAGCCCTCATATAGTGCAGACATGTGGAGGGTCAGTAGGTGTTATCTGGTTGGAAACAATAGA
This sequence comes from Ambystoma mexicanum, assembly GCF_040938575.1. Classification (NCBI taxonomy): domain Eukaryota; kingdom Metazoa; phylum Chordata; class Amphibia; order Caudata; family Ambystomatidae; genus Ambystoma; species Ambystoma mexicanum. The sequence goes on from NC_090939.1 coordinate 933,175,933, forward strand.
ACCTACTTGTATAGACTGTAACATTGAGACAGTAAATAAATGTATAGATCAGAGAAAATCTTAGAGAGGCAGACAGAGGAAATCAAGCCCTACGATAGAATGAACATAAAGTCTGGTAAGAGGCGATAAAAATTGGATAGCGCCTCCTTGAAATAAGTTTATGGTAAAATAATGAGAATATGCAAAATGTGTAAATATTGAGTAAAGCTGGGAAAGTAATAAGACCAGGAAGAAATGAACCCTGCTGTTTGCATTGATAATGGAGGGGAAGTTGGTATAGATGTGATGTACGACGTGTTATGCACAAAAGAAAAGAAACCATGTTTTTAAGATTCAATGTTTGTTTTGTAGAAATGTTGAAATTGTGGCAAACTGACACGTTGTAACGCTTACCTTAGACTCCTCAGGGACACCATGTGATATTCTGAACTTCTCAGGGTGCGCAGTTATCTTTTGTTCACTACCCCAACTGGACTCTCTTTCTATACCACAAAAAACAAATTACCAATGAATGAAAAGAATAATGTAGTGAAAATATTAAAAGGTTCAAATTCTTAAAACTGTGTAGTTCCGTTACCTTAGTTGGTGATTTGGTTAGCTCTCCATCCTGTTTCTGTGCAGGGGTGCATGTTCTGAAGAAGGGTCAAAACTGGGGAAGCTAGACTGCCCAATATGAATTTTCGGTTATAAATAAATGCCTATGGTGAGGTGGAAAGAGAATAACCTATTTTCAACAACACAACCGTGACTGAAGAGGAAGGGTTGTTCTCTGGAAATCCTAAAAATATCTCAAAGGTGCTACTCCTAAAATATACCCAGTCAGGAATGGTATTGAAACAAACTACTTACAAGAAAAAACCTTACTGTGTCTAAAACCGAATGTGCACAACCCTAAACATTTTATGTTCCTTAATGTGTGGAATTAGTGTACCTAACTGTGACAGAAACACTTCTGTTCTTAGAACAAAAAATCTCCTCACAACCCCCTAGCTCCGTAAGGCTAATACGATACGGTGGTTAAACATACACTCAATGTACACAGCGCACTAGCCTTTTAGGAACCGTTAAATTGGTATAGAGGAAAAAAAATGGGTAACGAATACTTGCTGTGGAAGGAGACCGAACAGGAATGAGTGCCTCGAAAATCTCCTCACAAACCAAACACCAAAAGGAAATGCGTCTCCGCCAGCTCACACACTGACGAACGCAAACTCCACTCAGAGTTCACAGAATTGTTGCCGCGGAATGGAACAGGAAAACAATGACCATGGCACTACAGAGAGGGTATCTATGGATTACAAGGGAAACTGAGGAATTCCTGTCAAAGGGATGAACCGCGGTAAGCGTCCGCTGACACAGCTGAAGACACGAAGCGCCGTTGAACAAGGGGGGAGGGCTTAAGTACTCCAGAGTGACAGAAAACTAGACCGCTTGCCCAATCTAGTGGTTGTAACATCAGGCGGCCATGTTGGTTGATGAGGAAGAGCCCCACCCTACCTATTCCTTGACCAGGACTTGTAAGCGGCCACCCAGGAAATTTTGGAAATTCTTTTGAGAGGGAACCCCGTAGTCATGACACACGTGATGACACGCGTGAAAACTAGAACATGTATAAAGACTGAGTGCCCTGAAGATAGCACCAACAGGATATACAGAGCGGATGTATTTCTATGTATATTTGGATGTTTAAGATCTATGTTGGTTCTAGAAACACATTCTTGAAGTGTCGGCACAGCCTTTTTGCCCACAGAAATCAGGGAGGGCATTAGTAACAGTGGTGTTTGAAATATATAAATACCCCATATTTAGGCATAGACAAGGTTTTCGAAGTGTCAGCTTCTATGCCAATAGTGGAAAATGTATGCACAGATATATGTGGTTCACAATGAGTTTGGACCACAATGATGTGTTTTTTTTTAAATTTATTTTGAATGCGATGTGTTTTTTGATAAACATTAAAATATGTGTATATTTTTGATAAGTACATGGTTTTTCGCCCCTTTGGTTAAGAGGCGAGCATGAGCAAGTGTATATGCATCTAGGGTGACTCACTCTGAACAGCAAGGGAAGGAAGCTGTATTGTGGGATCCTTTTGAATTTGCACTGACCCATCTCCTACATAAATCGTAAAAATATGGCACCTAAACCAGCACTGATTGTATCTTACCAACCTAAAGCAAGTTCCCAAAATGTCTCTGTCTGCAGAGCTGTGGTTCTCTCTAGGCTGGACTATTGCAACAGCCTCTTTTTCAATCTGCCTGCTTCTACTCTCCGCAACTCACCCAGAAGAGGACTGCGCAACTTGTCCTTGCCCTGAAGCCCAGGGATCGTATCTCTCATGGACTGAAATGTCTGCTATAGCTCCTAGTGGCTGCAAGGAATAAGGTGAAAACCCTCTGCATTATGCACAAGGCCTTTTGGGCCCTGGGACCTCAAAACATTAAACTCACTTCCTATATATCTCCCTGCTTGACCTCTTATGTCATCCGCTTCTAACTCTGTCCGGGTCATTCGCTTGTTCAAGCAACCAGTTGGTGATAGATCTTTCTTCAGCTGGAGCCTCCCTCTGCAACAGCCTCCCTGAAACTTGAGGAGAACCATCACCGGTTCCAGAAGTACCTCAAAGCCTTTGTCTTTGCATCTGCTTTTTCTCCTCCTCTCCCCGGCTGATTTCCTGGCTGAAACTGATTCTGAACTGGTTACAATGCCACTCTCTGATGTCTGGGCCATGCCACCTCCCCCCGCCAGTCGCTCCCCTGCACTTGGGGACTGTTTTCTGTATCCCTAACAATTCCACCACCACCTGATGTCTGCACTTATCCTTGCACTTGGCACAATCTACCCATATTTATACTTATTGTCATTTGTTCTTCCCATGTACTGCACTTTCTCATCCCCTACCCATGTACTTGAGCGATCTGAGTGACTCTTGTCCTAGTAGGTTTGTTGTCTCTGTCTCCCCTCTGTTCCCCCTCCCTTGCCTAGTCGCGCCTTGCAAAACTTGTGTATAGGCGCTTTATAAATGCCATATCATATAATTTCACATCATATGATATCATACACACATTGCATTCATAACAACATGATGCCTGCAACTTACCATGTACCCTGCACAGGTTTTCTTTTTTCCGTAGTACCCCACTTTTTACAAACTTTTCAAAATTATCGCACAAAAGCAGCATGGAATGCATGTTACCAACTTCAAACAAGTGCATACAGTTAATGCATGCTAACAGGATGCCTGCCCCTTACCTTGCACACTTCCACCATAGCCTTCTGCACTTCTTTGTACAAAGAGACCTTCTGTCACAGTTTTTGCGTACACACCACAACTACAAACCTTATTGAGCAATGCCTTAGTCTCCACATTCCCATTCCTATGGCCCCCATCCTGAAAATGGCCAGATGTGGCACGTGTAATCCTGAAACAACTGCAGACAGAATCTCCTGAATTTTCGTGCTAAAACGGGGGTGGGGGGGGAGTGTGAAACAGGCTAGGGGATTGGATATTTAGTGGTCCCTTTGAAAAGGTGTATATATATAAATATAAATATATTCATTTTTAAAAAAAATTTGAAAGTGTAATTTTTTTTGTAGGTGAATGCAAACAACCTTTTTTTTCTTTTGTATGAGTTTCTGTTTGCTTGTTTGCCATTTTTTACCGAATTATGGTCAACGCTTCTTGCACAGTGCAAAAGAAAATGGTATTGCCAATGGCGTTCAAAGAAATACCATTTGCATGGAAGCAGTGTATATTTTGCAATTTCATGCTCTCATAGTGGGTGGAGAACATCCCATCAGTGCACATAAATGCAGACATACTTCTGTTTATAAGACACCTTCCAAGCTCTGGCTGGGGACAAATTACACCGGCATGGTCCCATACTCCTCTTGGAGGAATGGTTGAGAAAAAATGACCTTGGCAGTGGGAAAAATCTGCATCACTGCATTCATTAACTTCTTCAGGTGACAGAGCAAAAGTCCACACGACATATAAATCAAATGTAGACCTTCAAAAAGCACCACCACAAGTTCAGTAACGATAGAGGCCACATATCTGCAAAGGCGAACCATCGCGCCAAAACTGCACGCATAGAGACTGGTCCCCAAAGCGTCCACTCCTTCCAACCCGAAATACGCAGCAGCGATTCTTTGCACAGCATACCTGTGCAGATCTTCTACAAATGTATCGCCCACGATCAGCACTGTGCGTCTCTCCATCTCTACCAATGTCATTACACAGAGAGTATTGGGAAAAACTTGTACCGCACCCTCCTGTGAACCACACCCTTGATACCTGATTCCATAATCCCCACAGTTCCATTTGCATGCCCACCATGCTGACAATGGCAGAATGTGGCACATGCGCTTTACCAGCGAGGGCTACACCCCAGTAAAGCAGGGACAGTTTTTCTCCCTTGTCCACTGTTCTTCTTCCAGCACTCCCTCATTCAGTACTGTGAAATATTCACGCATGCATGCAACAATCGCAAACAAGCACTCTGCATCCAACACTATAATTTCTGTACAGCACTCCATATTTACTGTTGAACACTCAAAGTTCACTTTGCATGTGCTTCCAAAGGACCTTCAGTACATAGGTATGGAACAAAAATCCACTATTTCAGCATCCATAATCCATCCAGAGGGGCACCCTGTTGCCTTTGACCATGCACACAAGAGTCTACTGCTTGCCACACCCAGCACAACATAATGGAGCCATGGATGCGAACATGGAGCCAGAAACCACAATCCACAAACTTAACATAGCCAGCGGCACTTCTACCCAACCCCAGCACCATAATACAGCGATGCATGGAAACATGTAACAGTTAGCAGATTCCACAAACATGCCACTGCCTCCGCCACCCCTACCCACTTCCATTAACAAAGTAGTGTCACTGCCAACCAAACACAAAATCTTCACAACATTGGACCTACTACCAGGAAGCTACAGAAACCAGAATATCCAAGCACATAGAAGAATCACTTCAACCCTACCCTCTTCTATACTGACAGTGTTCCAACACTGTACCCAGTGGGCACACTGTAGGACTTTCCACTGCACAATCTCCAGCCATACACCGAAACCTGTTCTAACAATGACCGCACCCATGGAACCAACAATATATGCATGCCAGTGCACTTTTTGTACTCTATGAAGTAAAATGTGCTCTACAACCATTCTGTAAAGGTGACCCCCCTCTAAGAGATGCTGTGAAAACGGCATTGCTGCGGTGGGTGTGGTGAAGGCCTTGGCTTTTGGGTGCAAGGCCTACGACCATGCACCCAATAGTCTAGGCCACACCCACCACAATGTAATCCAGTCATGCATGGCAACATGTCACCAAGTACCACAATCCACACACGTACCACAGTCACTGGCACTCCTACACAACCTCTGCACCGTTATACAGCTATGCATATAAACATGCACCTTTTAGCAGAATCTACAAACTTAACACAGCCTCCGGCACCCATACCCACTTTCGTTCACATACAATGGTGTTACTGCCTACGGAACTAACCAACATTATATGCATGTCAGTGGCTTCTGGTGCTCTATCAAATGTAAAATGTGCTGCACAACCATTCTGTAAAGGTGAGCACCCTTCTGACAGATGAAGTCTAAACTGCAATGCTGCAGTGGGTGTGCGCAAGGCCTAGACTATTGGGTGCACGGCCTATGGCCTTTGGCCATGCACTCAATAGTCTAGGCCTTGCCCCCACCCACCGCAACGGGATGGCAACATGTAACCAAGTACCACACTCCACACACGTATCACAGCCACCGCCACTGCTACCCAACCTCTGCACCGTAATACAGCTATGCATGGAAACATGCAACAGTTAGCAGATTCTACAAACATAACACAGCCTCCAGCACCCATACCCACTTTCACATAGTATGGTGTTACTGCCAACCAAAGCAAACTTTTTTTTGCAACAGTGGCCCTGCTCCCAGCACTCTATTCAGTACACAAAAGCAATACCTCATAGTGCAGTACAATAGTCAGCACTCCGCGCAATGGTCACTACACAATGCTATGAAATATGCAGTTCACCCTAATCCACTTCTCTGCACACACTATTTAACTATTGCACCCACTTCACACACTGCAGAATCCATGCACATAGGAGATGCACTTCAACCCTACATGCATCTTTACTGACACTATTCCAACACAGCACTCTGTGCAGAACTGGTCACTCCATTAGCTGCAGCCATGTACTAAACACTGTAGGATGTGCTAAGAAGCACCACACCCATGGAATCAACAATATATGCAATGCTGACGAACCACACACAGAAGGCAACAATGTCAAACCTAATTGCAACCACGGCACATAGTTGTCGGTGCAAGGCCTCCATCCGTGCATCGAATGGGCTACAGGCTTACCACATGCAGCACACCGGAGTACACGCTATCTTACAATGTGCATGTCAGGTGCAATGCACTCTCCTGCAATTGAGCTCCCACCAGTCACCACGGAACGAGGTCTCCGCACCAGCTATCATGCAGTAACGAAGCCGGGCTGCATTCAGCACACATGTTAGTTGCCTGTGCAGAGATTTGCGAATTGGCGCTGTACACATGGATACTGCAGGCACACCACAGTCTTCGTCCACCCAATAATCACACACCTCAGATGAACCACTTCTCTCTCCCCCACCCTTTCCATCCCTTCTTCCCACCACCACATGCCGTACATTATGTTTGTCAGTCCTGTTCGGCGCCGCACTGTCCTCCGATACACCATGACGGCGTTTCCCAAATACTTTGACACACCGCACGCTTCCCTCCAGCCAACCACTGGCCGCTTCCTATGTTCGCCAACATCACAGTGTACTGCAAGCCAATTAAACTTTTGTCCGCGGAGCGAACAGGGAAATGAGTCAGCGAAGCGGAGCCAGATGTCACTAATTTTTCTAGATGTACATTTCAGTTCTTTGTAACAAAAATACTGGTTGGAATTCCACCAAACGCATGAAAGCACGCTTTCTGAAGCAAGCTCCCGCCCCTGCCGCAAATTTGGGTAAAATCCATCTAGCTGTTGGGCCTGTAGCCGTGCACAGTTTTTCCCCATCAGTCTATGGGGAAAAAATAATGTTTTGGGACCCCCCTATAACTTTGCTCCCCTTGCACGAAACCTCAGCAAACTTGACGATAAAATTCAGAGCTGGCCATTTACTTTTTTTGTAAAGTTTGGTGAGGATTCCTCCAGGGGGAGCAAAGTTTTATAAGCCCCCCAAAAAGTGGTCTTCCTATGGGTTTAGCAACTTAACCTTAACTACATTACCGCTACCACGGGCTGTGTAGTAAGGGGCTGGAATTATGAAAGTATCTGATTGTTTGTTTTTATCATAAGGTTTTGATTAATTTAATACTATAAATTGTAACCTTTGTTTCTTTTTTGATATATGCACGGAATAAATGTGGGTAAAAGTTCAGAATTGAACTATGAACCTAAAAAAATGTATTATTAAAGGACTCAAACTTATACAGCCACCAGGTGCACAGCCAGGCCCCTAATCTGAGATTTTAATGGTATTGTTCAAGCTAATGCCTCCTCCATTTCAACCTACCCTTTGTAGTCCCCCAGAACATCTCACATAAAAAAGAGCTTTCAGTGGCTACCACATCCATAAGAAGGATCATTTAGTTACAGGTTTTGTCAATTGACAGTTAATGATTTTTCGAGCAGACCAAAGATTTGCAACTGAGCTGATCTCCAAATTTCATGTTAATCAGTTCATTGACCTACCTGCTATCTTCTAAAGCCAGTGTCACAGTTGGGAAGATCTTTACACACTTTGAACAGTGACATTCTACATGGTGTGACAAGGTCAGTAAGCTGACTTTGTCAAGACTGCTCCGGATGGAAGTACTGTCAGTCCTACCCAGAGGGAGAAGGTGGCAGTTGGGAGGACCCCAATATCTGTCCCTTGTATTGACGGTTTACATGCATTCAATGTCACTGACAATCACACAGTACCTTTCTCGCATGATGCTGGCCAGTCTATCTGTTTCAGAAAGCCTACATCTCCCACAATCCCCTAGAGAAAAAGAATCTTCAACAATCGAAGTTTCTCTGGATGACCGGGAGCCTGAAAATCACTATTGGCGATATTGGGAGGATATATCGCTCGATGCAGCACAGCAAAGAGGAGCTGTGGTGCGAAACAGAAGCAGTGGAGGACCGAGCACACATACAGAGCTGCAAGGAAACTTTGTCCCGATTTGCTCCTTTTCTCGCTACTTCGGGGCTAGATTTGGGGTCTGTTTCCTATTGTACCAAATCCATATTTTCCATGTCACTTCCGTTCTGGATCCATTCCAGATTTTTGGCAGCCAGTATGCTGCTTTAATCTATAGATTAGTAATAGTAACTATTCTATGCTTCCCAGAATGCCTGACCCACTGCTGCATCTCCACCCATGCAGGAAAAGGTTGGGTGGAGGACAAGAAGCACCTGTGGCTGCCAAGTGCTAGTAAACAGCACACCTGAGGGATGTGCTAGTTAGCCAGCTTTTAAAAGCCTCAGTTTGCTTCAGTCCAGCACTGGTGATTGTGCAGTGTTTGTTTGTGGTCGGCCCCTTGTTCCTGGTTCTTATGCTTGGTGTTTAGTTCCTAGTTTCTTATTTCATGTTCCTGGATCCCTGGATTTCAAATTTAGTGCAATTGTTTTTTTTTTGTTTGTTTTTTTAGCATTTTCTACTTATTGGATTTCCTTTCTGACTTCCTCTGTTTTGCAGTGCGCACCTTCCAGTGTTTTTCTTTTCCTGTGCATTCTGTGTTCTTTATTTCCTTTGACATGTGCTGCAGTGTAACCTGGATCCTTTAGACATTCATCATTGATAGATGTCCTGTTGTGTCCCCCTTTCCTTCCCTGGGAGGTAATGGGGGAGGGTTTGCACTTGTATTTTGGTGTTCCCTTCTTCTGATCCTTTACTTTCTGTTGTAGTCTGTTCCTCGTTTTCCCTTGCACTTCTCTCTTTGTTCCCTAATGATTGTTAGGTGTACTGTGCTGTTGTATCCAGCTCTTGTGTCAATGCCTATGATTTCCTCACTATTCTGTATCCACTGTTCCTATCTTACACAATACCATCAGGGGTGTTGATTCACAGAGCCTGTCATAGCTTGTCCTGTATATGTGGGCTTAGCAGTGACAGTACCTGTAGCAGTGAGGAGCTTGCTGACTTTCTTTGTAATCACAAGGAGCTTTTAAGTGCTTACGCCCACATCCCTTTTTATATGTTTGTATTCTCATCACACTCTTCTTGAACATGCTGGGTTTTAGCATACATGTATCTTGATTCCTGAGTGCATGTTGTTTTTCACATAGCTATTCACTGTGTGATCTTGTGCACATTTCCCTTGCTATATCCACTGCCTTTGTCTGCTCATGACAGATTGTGCTTACTTGGGAGAGAGCCGCTCCCCAGTCAGATAAGTAGACGTACGGGCTGACGAGGTTCTCACACAAACTTGGATTTAAACCCTGTAACTCTTCACCGTGGGCCACCATTACATAAGCCTGTAAGACCTGCACATGAGATCGGGGTGTGGCTTGGACCACATTGTGTATCCTCTGTTGTTTGAACCACCTCCCGGACAAGCAGAGAAGGGAAAAACCAACCAATTGGGAGGGATGACCAATGGGAGAAAGGAGGGCAGCATGAATGGAGAGATGTGAGACTGGAAGATGTGTGTTGTGTAAGTGAGGTCAGATGAGGAGGAGGTGGGCCAAGAGACCAGGTGGAAGAAGGACTACGTGGATGAGCATTGAGGAGAATTATACAGGTGGTGTGTAAGGTGAAGTACTGTTTAGTGAAAGGTAATGATACTGGTAGTTAATGTGTGTTTGTGAGGTGTGTGGGGGTGTGAAAGGAGAGTGTATGTAAGAGGAGGGAGGGCGAGAGTAGTATTGGTGTGGAAAGGGGAGAGTAGTGGTGAGAGAGTAGTGGTGTGGAGAGGGGAGAGTAGTAGTGGAGTGCAGAAGCGAGAATAGTTGTGTGGAGAGGTTAGAGTAACAAGTATGGAGAGGAGAGAGTAGCAGTAGTGTTAGTACTGGTGAGAAGTAAGATTGGAGGGTGCAGGGGAAGTAGTTAGGAAGGAGGGAGAGAAGAGGGGACCATTGTGGGATAGTAGAGAGAGCATAAGGGAGAGACAAAAATAGACAGTGGGTGGAGTAGAAGAAAGGATAGTAGAGAGAGAAGAGGGCAACACATCCCAGGTTGCTCGAAGGCACAAGCCTTAAATCATTATTGTCGGATTGATAATCAGATAGGAATCGCTGGTGAAGTTTAAAGATAGCCTAAAAGCTAAAGTATTTTCTATCACAAGCAGCCATGTAGTTGTTTAAACAGTAGGGCTTACCAATCTCTAGTAGCAGCATATGATCGAGGAACGCATGTGTTATGGAGGGACTGCTCCTTTACAAGTTAGAGTGTAAGGGACCGCCATGAGTGCCACTTCTGAATACAAAAAATGCCCTTGAACTTTCTCTGGGAGTTGGTCTGTTAGTGAGGCCATCTGTGACAATGGAAAGAAAAAAACAAATATGCACTAGTTTGTTCTTAATTTCCTTTTCCTGTTATTAATTTCCTTTGAACAGGGTAGGAAGCCAGCCCAGTAACTAAATCCACCATCATATGTTGCATTCAGGAGTGTTACGCACTTGCATATAACAAAACTCCTAGCATCCCCAAGGGCTCATTCCATGAGGAAAACAGAAACCATGCTAGCTCATTTGGGCAATGTTCTGCTGGACATTATTTACATGGTCGCAGCGTGGAGTTTCGTACACATCTGTGATTAACACTATTGTATTGATACACACACTGGAGTTCAGCGGCAGGTGCTTCAAGCAGGGCTTCATGTTTTCTGCTATGCCTTCATCCTACCCACCCCAACACACACTGCTCACTAGCTTGTGCAAAATGTACAAGACCAAACAGATTTGCATGACACTGAAGATCATCGTTATTTACCTAGCATCATTCTTTCACAGCCTGCTTTCAGTGTAACGCATTGCAAATAATCTGTGTTTGGATGGTCTGAGGGGCATTATGGGAGCTTGTGAACATAGGACAGGGATAGAGTCACAGGAACACCCCTATCGATGCCTAATATCATTTTTGTTGTAAACCCATTGTAATACTCGAGACCAATCACTAGATGCCGTAACATGCAAAGCATGCTACTGTAAATAGATACTAGCACAGTAAGACAATTACTGGGTAAATAACATTTGTCATATTTAAGGCTAGTGTGTAAAGGAAAGTAAGTGTGGGGAAAGAAAAGGGTACAAAAAGCAAAGCATGGCTGTACTATGTGCAAAGTCTGTTATGGGGATAGAATTCCTCATCAAAAGCAAAGTGTTGTCAAAAAGGCAACTAGCACATTTTTCTGAAGCTGCGAAAAAATCAATTTGCACTATTTACGTTCAGCGGTTGTAGTATATTGACTTCTCCAGCATGGGGTCTGGCATGGATTCACATGCTCATGAATATTCCCTGTCGTCCGGTTGGGAATCCTCGGTAAAAAATAAAACTGTTTAACTTTCACTTAAAAACTGCATCTACTATAAACCAATCACTGTCCTCTGTGTCATACTGCAAATGACATTCCTCTCCCTAAGCCCCTCCTCTGAGAGCCATCTTCAGATGTTTACTGCACGCTTTCTTTTTGGGAGTCCTCGAGTTTGCGGTCTGATCTATATGGATGTTTTGCGACAACGTTTTTTTTTTTGTTTCAAAGAAGCCTGTGTGATCTTTTCTTTATCTGCCGACACCGGGGAACCGTTGTTGGTGAAGTTCCGCGCCCCTGAAGGGCGAAGATCCATGGAATATTCTACAAGGCCTCTTGGGCCTACTTTGCGCCCTCTGACCATGATGGAGGAGAAGGAGAGAAGGTCCCCCCCTCAGGTCCTGCACTAAATGCAGGCTACGGAATGTGTTTGTGGAGGACAAGCACCTGCAATGCCTCTACTGCCTGCACCCGGACCACAAGGAAGTAGAGTGCAAGATATGCCTCGGTTTCGCCAAGAAAATGACGGACAAGCATAGTAGGCTGGCAGCTTGACTTAACGCCAAGGCCTCTGACCTGTGTTCGAGTAGGGTCATGCCTCGCCCAGAATCGGCCAGTCCGAGGAGCGGCTTCTAACTTCTTTGAAGGCGCCTTATCCATGGGGGCCCAAGATAAGGCCAAGTGCTGCAAATCCAAGTCCACTGGGTTCACTGCAGAAGCGGGTCCCAACGTAGATAGGGCGCAATCAGCATCACCTTCCGCCTCCCTTGCCAGTTTACCATCAAGCTCCTCTTCTACCCCGGCTAAAGCACGTGGGAAATCTGAGACGCCGCGGACGGAGGAGAAGAAAACTGCGCAGCCCAAGCAGGCTCAACCAGCACAGGCAAAGACCTTGTCTGCGGCTCCGTCGACGGCTACTACTCCCACGCCAGCTACAGGCGCTGATCCTATGAGGGTAGATCCCATGGCTCAGAAAGTGTCCCTGCCCTCAAGGCAAGACACCGCTGCAGTGACTTTGGCAAATTCTGCAGGCATGTTGAAACCAGCCCAGGCCCTGTTCAAGACCCTCGGACGGGAAAAAGTGCAGGGCGAGGAGGCCCCGAAACAGCCGTCCCAGGCCGTCGCCCAAACCATGGAGGTCTCATCCACGGATGAGGAAGATCAAGAGTTCTTGCATACGGTCCACTAGGACGTTTAAGAGGAGGGCGACGACTGAGCAGGGCCTAGTTTTCCTGTTCTGCCTTCTCAGCCGAGGGATATTTCCTTGGATAGTCTGTCGACTCTACACACCTTGCTGTCAGAGATCCAGCCTCTGGTTCTAGTACCTATGATCCCCGATCAGCTTGCAGCGAAGAAGAGGAACCGCTATACGACGCTCCCATTTCAAACTCCTCCACCACGTTGGATCCCTTCTCTCCAGCAGACCCAGACAAGGGTACAGGAACAGATACGGCCGCGATGACGGATGATGACAAAGACATTGTTGCAGCGAGCCGTGAATCGCCACATTTGGATGCTCCACATAGGGTATCCCCACCAGATGAGGTGGGGTTGTTCCACTCCATGTTCGCCAGGGCCTCTGAGCTATTCCAGCTGGTGCCGGAGGAAACCAAGAATGAGGACTTCCTTTGCGAGGCCAAGAGGAAGACTATCATGGCAGGCCCTTTCTGGATAATGTTTGGGAGGAGGGCCTGGCCCTCATGAAGAACCCTTGCACGGCTCCAGCCAAATGGGATAGGTTGGAGAAGGAAATATAGGGTGCCGGACTCTGCACCCAAGTGCCTGAGGTCGCAGCCATTGCTGGATTCGGTGGCGTTGGTGGCCGCAAGGAAACGGTCGGCTCACCCATCCTTGTCATCTTCGGTTCCTCCGCACAGCGAGGTAAAAAAGATGGACGCCATGGGAAATAAGGTAATTTACACTGCAGCGTCCACTATCAAGGCGTCCAATGCACTGGCGATCCTGGCCTGGTACGACAGGGAATTGATATAAGCTGGGATCGATCCTGGAGTTCCTCCCCGATGATAAGAAGATGGAGGCCATTGCTCTCTTCCAGGAAGGGGAAATGGCGTCGGAACAGGCCATCATTGTCATTGCACTTCGCCGACAAAGGGTTCTGGCAAATGGGAAACAGTGTCTGCCTGCGTCGACAAGGTTGGATGAAAGCCACTAATTTCCATCAGGTGGTCCAAATGAAGGTGCTGGAACTGCCTTTTGATGGAATCTGTTTGGGAAGGCAGTTGAGTCTCTCCAAGCCACCAAGACGGAGATGGCCCATTCCCTGGGCACTCTCTAGCAGCACTGCTCGTCTTTTCGCTCCTCCAGGGGAAAGTCGAGCAGGTCTTCAAAAGGTTTCTCCACGTCGTACTGACAGCTTTCCAGATCCTCAATGCAAGAAGCCTACACAGGCCGTTCCAAGGCCTATGGTAGCGGAGGACAGTGTCGCAGTCACCCGCAGTGCAGGACGCTGGTGCCGAAGCTAGCCTGAACTAACCTGGACGTCGGGCTCCCACTCATGCACCCCGGTGGGAGGCAGGCTGACTAGGTTCGTCAGCGAGTGGAAAAAGATTGCCACCGACAGATGGGTGCTGGACGCTTTCACCCAAGGGGACACCCTGGAGTTCCAACACAGGTTTCCGCGGATCCCTCTGGTTCCCCGTCAGGAGCAGCACATCCCTCAGCTTCTGCTGGAAGAGGTACGAGCTGCGAAAAGGGGCAATAGAGCTGGTTCCCCAATGGCTCCGAAGTCTATTCCGGATACTTTCTAGTCAGAAAGACAGGGGGCTGTAGGCCCATCCTAGACCTTTGATGTCCGAACAAATACCCAAAGTCCCAAAAGTTCAGGATGGTCACATTGCAACATGTGCTCGGTCAACTGGAAAGAGGGGACTTCTTGTCATCGTTGGACCTGGAGGACGCCTATTTCCAAGTCCCCATTCACAAGAAACATCTGAGGTTTCAACTTTTTGTGGTGTAGGCACAGCACTACCAGTTCAATGCCCTACCTTTCTGCTTGAAGTCGGTCCCCAGAGTTTTCACGAAATGGCTGGCACCGGTGGCAGCCCATCTGTGTCTACTTGGCATACACGTATACTTGTACCTGGACGACTAGCTGATAGATGCCTGCTTGTGGTAGCTTGCCGATGGACACACAAGGACGAGTGTTTGTCTATTGACGGATCTGGGATTCTCTGTAAACTATACAAAGTCCTGCTTAAAGCCATCGGCAAACGTGCTGTTCCAAGACGCCAGACTCAATACGGTGTGTTACCTGATGTCGCCCTCGGAGGAGAGGCTATCAGCCATTCATGGAAAGGTGCAACGGCTGTCGTCGACTAAGACAGCTACTGTGCGGGCCATTAAGTTGTTACTGCGCATGTCTTCCTGCTTCTACCTTGTCCGTCTCTGCAGGTTGCAGATGCGACCCCTACAGGAATTCCTGGATACCCGCTGGATACAGGTGTCCGGAACATTCATGGACAAGACCCGCTCAACGAAGGATTCCGTCGGGCAATAGGATGGTGGGGCGTCTGCTCCAACATCGCCCAAAGGCCCAGGATTTCAAAACCCCCCATACCAGGAGACGGTCATCACGGACGCCTCCCTAGAAGGTTGGGGAGCGCCCACCGGACATTTATATGGGCAGTGTTCTGGGCCCTCAAGTCATTCCTACTGTTTCTGAAAAGCAAGATGGTGAGGATCTTCACGGACAACACCACCACCATGTTTTTACATCAGGAAGCACAGGACTTGTGGTATTGGGTCATCGGGCAGGATATGTTCCTCGTCCCTCTCAACCTGGAGGGAGTCAAGAACACCATTGCAGACTCCCTCAGCAGGGAACTGCACTCCTGCACTGAGTGGAAGTTTGTCAGGATCAGGTGGACTGCCTATTTGTCAAATGGGGCAGACCCCAGATCGATCTGTTTGCGATGGCGGTGAACTCCAAATGCCAGAAGTTTGCCAGCAGATTCCACCAGCCGAGGAGCCTGGGGGGCGCATTCCCCTTGCCCTGCAAAGGGCTGTTACTGTACGAGTGTCCTCTGTTCCCTCTCCTGCTACGAGTCACTCAGTG
The DNA here is from genome assembly GCF_040938575.1 of Ambystoma mexicanum. NCBI lineage: Eukaryota > Metazoa > Chordata > Amphibia > Caudata > Ambystomatidae > Ambystoma > Ambystoma mexicanum. Next base: position 933,191,542 of record NC_090939.1, read on the forward strand.
TCAAGGCAAGATTATACTCATCGCCCCGGCGTGGCTGAGGCAGATTTGGTAACCGGACCTTGTCAGCCTGCGAGTGTCGCCTCCAGTCAAGCTGCCAGTGGTTCCGGATCTTCTCCCAGAGGAGGCGCAATCCTCCATCACGAACCAGGAGCGCTGAACCTAATGGCTTGGCTTCTGCAGCCCTAGAGTTGGGAGGATATGAGTTGCTAGCAAACTGTAGGGAGGTCCTCGCCAAGGCCAGGGTGTCGTCGACTTTGAAGTGCTAGGTTTACAAATGGTAGCGTTTCGCTACGTGGTGCCAGTCACAGAAGATTACCCATCTGAGGGTCACAGCCCCAGAGGTCCTTCCATACTCGCTATCCTTGGCCAAGGCCGCACTGGCGCACGCCTGCATCAAGGTACATCCGGCGGCTATCTCCTGCTACACCAGTTCCCGAAGAAGATCTTCACCTTGGTCCCACTGACTCATCAAGGAGGTTCTCAAAGGACTTTTCTGATCTTTCCTGCCAGTGAAGGCTCCTGCCCCAGCTTTGGAACTCAACGTGGTTCAGACGAGTCTCATGGGGGTGGGGGGCTTCGAGCCTATCCATTAGGCCCCACTCAAGTTTCTTTTGTGGTAAACAGCTTTCCTTGTGGCCATCACCTCTGACAGGAGGGTAGGTGAGATCCAGGCCATATCCTGCAAGCAACCGTACCTGACTTTCCACAAATCGAGGGTGGGGCTGCATACGCACCACTCTTCCATGCCGAAGGTTCTGTCTGAATTCCACCTCAACGAGCCTTTGGTGTTTTTTTTTTTTCCCGAAACCTGCATTTCTGGCGAAAGGAGCCTTGAACTCTCTGGAGGTTGCTCGTGCCCCGAAGTTCTACGTAACGCATACAAAGAGTTTTTGGAAGACTTCACAACAGTTTTTTAACTTTGGTCCTGTGAACCATGGGAAGGCCTTGTCCAAGGCTTCCATTTCATAGTGGCTTTCCAGCTGCATCACAGACTGTTACTGGTTGGCGAACAGACCGCTGCCCGGCCGTCCAAGAGCCCATTCCACCATTGGGATTGCTGCGATGACAGAGTTCCTCTCTGGTGTGCCCCTGCTGGATATCTGCAGGGATGCTACGTGGAGGTCCACGCACACCTTCGCGAAGTTCTACTGTATCGACGGGGATTCCAGGGAGGAGCCCAGAGTCGGCCAGGCAGTGCTACGCAACCTGCTGGGTTGAGGCGAGTCCGTTCCAGAGGTGAGGATTGCTTCTGTTGAGCCTTGCCACCTACCGTGGTTGTGTAATGTTGTACTGCTATGTATTCATTATTCATGAGCATGTGAATCCATGCCAGACCGGATGCTGGAGAAGGAACAAGTTACTTACCTGTAACTATTGTTCTCCAGCATGGATTCACATGCGAACCCTCCCTCCTTCCCCTCTGCGGCTCTTCTTGGTCATACTGCCGCTTTATGTGCTTACCAAATCTGAAGACGTCTGCCAGAAGAGGGGCTTAGGGAGAGGACTGTCATTGTATGGGGGCAGTATGAGCTAGAGGACAGGGATTGGTTTAGAGGAGAAATACAGTTTTTAAGTTAAACTGTTTTTTCTTTTACAGAGGATTCCCAGCCTAACGACGGGAATATTCATGAACATGTGAATCCATGCCAGACCCATGCTGGAGAACAATAGTTACAGGTAGAACAATAGTTACAGGTAAGTAACTTAAACCTTAGTTTTGATTAAGATTGAATCAGACTGTTACTTGCTTCTTCAAAAGGAAAACTCTGAACAGCTTCCGGTGATGTGCCGTAATAGGCTCTGGAATGAGATTCTAGAATGTGCTCTTGCCATTACAAAAGTTAACATATAAACATTTCACACTTGAGGCCTTATGGGTCTCTGACCATTCTGATGGTGTGGTTAATTTTTCACCTAATCCTTTTAATAAGTTGCATTTACGGGGACATATTCCTGACAATACAGTTTGTTACTAACAAAGAATCTGGGTCTGAGAAAATGCTGGCATTTTTGGGGTAAGGTTGTAGAGGGGTTGGAGGAGGAGGAAGCGATTGAGAAGTAATCTAGGGCATGGGGGGGCCTCTTCCCATTTGGGATAGGATGGTGGGGTCATTATCCATTCCTATGATTCACATCATGTTTTAAAATCAGAAGAGTGATGTGTTTAAGTTCTTTCAATTGTATCTTCATATATTTTTCTTTTAATTAATATGCTTTATGGACTAATGCCTGTAATAAACTTTAACCTGAACTTGCTGGACGTGTGGGGACCCCTCTCAGCCTGAGCTGGGAGTCCTGCTAGGATTAATGCCAGAGCCAGTCCTTCCCAGAGGTGTGTAGGAGTTGAGAGCCCCAGGGCCTACCCTTCTCAAGTGTCGTTGGAAAACGGGCATGTCCCTACCAGGATATCCTTGCACTAACTGGGACATTGACAGGTGGCAGACTGCCAGGGAGAGGGAACGGCAGACCTGCTTACAAAAAAGGAATGGGGTTGAATCTCCTTTTTATGTTTGTAACACCCTCCAGGTGAAAAGAGCAGCCAGTGATTGTCCCAGGCAACCAGCAGAGGAAGCTAGCCAATGGAGGGGATAGGGAGTATAAAAGAGAGGACAGGAAACAGAGGCGTGGGTTATTCGGTTGAGGTGAAGGGAAGAGCAGGAGAGGAGTCAAGGGAAATAAGAAGCATAGAAGTGGGAATGAGGCTTATTAAAGGCGTGAGCAAGGTGAGCTATTGGTTGGTGCAAGAGAGTGGTTCTGGGGTTGGACTGTTAATGAACGGTGAGTGAGAGATGCTATTTGTGGGAGAGTAGCGAGTGAAAGGAGAGTGACTGGGGGAATTAAAGGGTGAGTGAGGGGGGGCGTGGCCAGCGGGTGCAAGATGAGGACGTGATCCCTCGCCGCTCCCGGCCGCCAGCCCAATCCTCCATTCATCCTGCGACTAAAATACAACTGCAGAGTCCCCAAAATATCATAGAGACGTCCGAAACCTTGCTGCTTCGATCCAGACCATCCCGGATCAGATTCGGTGCAAGCTTCGCAAGAAACTCCCCGCGGAGACCACAGACAACATATAGTGGTGGCTGACCAAGATGGCCGCCTGAGGGCGCGAGAGGCGGAGAGGCGGAGATTGCGAGGCCTGGAGCTGTGTCATGATGCCTACCTCCAAGGAGCCAGGTCCGACCCAGCAACCTCAGAGGCAGGCATCATTTCCCCCAGGGGAGTGCCAGCGGGCCCAAGCTGGGGCCCTTTGGACGCAGTCCTGGCGCATTAGGCGCCAGGCTCATAAAGCTAGACATGTGTTCAAGTGTTTTAATGTGCACTTACCTGATGCAGACCATGCTGCCACATCCAGGCCCTCTTGAGGCCTGAATAGGAACTACTTTACCTGTGGGACTACTTTCCACCCGGGTGTTGTCGGGGAAGGATACATACCTGATCGGAGGAAGGATACACACTTGGAACTTCTTCCAAAGCTATTTAAACCACACCCGATCAGCAACTCACGCTTCGCGTTGTTCTGCTCCTCGCAGCTGGACGCTCACCGTGTCAGCTCCTGCATCTGGACTTCAGCCATGCCTGTCAGCATCCTGGGTCACCTGCAAAGGGAGACAAGAGACCTACCAGCCAAACCGCACCACAGAGACATCACCGACGATCCTGAAAGGGAAGACATCATTTTTAAAAGCATTTCGTTACGATCGCTGCAGCGCTGCATTTCACTCACCTTTCCTGGGTTCCTCCATCTTCAGCAACGATCATCCGGATACACAGCCACTTCCCAGAGCCTAGAGAAAAAGACAAGAATAAGAGGTGAGAGAAGGAAGGGAATAGGAAAAGCTCAGTTTCCTTCTAAGACTTACCTGTTGGGTCATTCCCATTTCATTTCGGGTCTTGCTGCTTCCAAGCAGGACCCCGGCCCCTATGGGGAAAAAAGACAAAGACATTAGATGAGCGAATGCAAAAACATTACCTGAGCGCTCATCTAGGATTTACCAGATCTTTACTGGAACTGCACGTTTCACTTCGGGTCGGCGCCATATCTCTGGCATTCCGAACCCCGGCCCCTATGGGGAAAAGAGATCAACATCAGCGCTTTGTTGTAAGAAGTCTCCAAAGGAATCTTCATTCATCACCTGAAAAAAGACAATGAACATTATTATTTAAAGCTTGAACTTTTGAACTTGCAACAGAACTTTTACAGCGCCTTACCAGTATAATCAAGCTTACCTGAACTCCCATCCAACCTCAATCCAGTGAAGTAACTGGATTCAACGCGCCCCTGCGTCAGAAGCAGGATGGAGAGCTCGTCCTTTCAGACCCTAAGGTGAGACTTCACGGGGAATCGTGGAAGGGTATCGTGGAGGGTTGGAAGAGAGTGGGAGGCTAGAGCATAACTCATTCAGTAGGTAATACTCCCTTTTCACGCGCACGGGAATATTCCTGCGAGCCGGAGAAGCCAGAGTAGAGGGCCCTTCCTGTCCATCTTCAGAGTCCTGCGCTTCACCATTGAAGAAGCATCAGCACTCGAAGCCAGACCTGCGCCTCCGTGGGAATCAGGTGAGCGTTACAAGCTGCAGCAGGCCCAGGAGAGAACAAGCGACGTGTAATCACCCACCCATCGGCTCCGGAAAGCGAATCGGACACCTTGAGCCGGCATTTCACCCGCCTCTCCAACTGCGGGGCTACGCGGACTGTTCGCGGCGGCGGCAAGTGCTCCTCCCGCAGGGGGCACACAGCCCGGAGACCATCTCATCGGACACGTAGGAAAACGCCAGAAAGAGCCCCCCACCCCCCTTCCTCGGAGAGGGCCAACGCGAGGCGGAGGCCGGCCTGGGCCGCAGCCCCTGTGCTGCGGATGTGGGCGCTCCGCTCCTCGTAGAGTGCCTGCACGGCCTCCACGGCCTCCCCGTCTGCGGACAATACTACGCCGGTAAGGAGAGGGGAGGGAGGGAGAACTGATTCTGGTCCCCTGGCGGGTGGCGCGCGGGCGGCTTGGTCCGGCGCGGCCCGAGGCGGGCCCTGGTGTTCCCCACATAGGCCGCAGGCAACACGGCAATAAAGCGGCAAAACAACCAGGGTGCCCCGGGCCGCGGGGAACACCCCAGGAGCTTCAAGACCAACTCGCCGGCGACCCTGGCGGCACTGAGAGCATTGAGGACGTGGGATAGAACCCGGTCATCCTGTGTGACACTGCCCGGACATACATGAATAAAGGCCAGGCTCTGAATGACCATTAACCCCAAATAAGTCCAGGCTATCTCGTCTACACATCAGAAAGCGTTGAACAATACAAACCACGCGGTTGTTGTGGGGCCCTGCATGACTGCTATCCCAGTGCCTCCTCTGCTCGGCAAACGCCGCTTTCTCCAACCGATAAACCCAGCCTCGGAAAATCGAGCATCGCTGCCCTCCCTGAGCGTACTTATAGACCGCCCTTACACCACGGTGAGAGTTACTGGAACCAACTCCCAAGAAATCGCAGTGAGTAAATTGTCCCTGACACGCACCACGGAATTGTAAACACCCCTACTGCATAGAGCTGAAAAAGCGGACCAATCATACCGGAATCTCCCTCCACTTCAGCAATACCTGTCTCCCTGCCTTCCAGCGGGCCTCCCCTCCCGGGTGGACCTTGGACTTGCAAAACCACTTCACCAAGGCACCTGCAATGGGGAAAGACAGACCCAGGAAGACCTCCACACAAAGCAGGATTGAACAATATGCAACTACACCAATGTCTCGGTCCCCAGAAAGATCGCTACAACAGGACTCGGATAGCATGGAAGAGAATATCTCCCTCAGAGACATTATGGGCGCCATTGCCAGCTCCAGAACCTCCATGGAGAAAAAGATGGACAGTATAGGTGCGGATGTATCCTTGCTAAGGCATGACCTCCAGAAGCTAACCTCACGCACTGGGGAGGCGGAGATGCGGATCTCTGAGACTGAGGACAACCTCCGTGGAGTTAACCGCCAGATGGCTGGCATGATGGCACGAATAAAGCTCCTGGAGGCAAGAGCAGATGATAGTGAAGGCAGGTCAAGGCGCAACAATGTCCGTATTCTCGGCCTTCCAGAAAAGGCAGAAGGAGACTGTATGGAGCTCTTCCTGGAGGTGTGGCTCGCAGACATATATGACGGACAATCCTTCTCCAAGTTCTTTTCCATTGAGCGTGCCCATCGTATTCCCACCGGCAAGATCACACCGGGAGCACCGCCCCGTACAGTCATAGCAAGGTTCCTAAACTATAGAGATAGAGACAGAGTACTGCAGCTGGCGAGGTCTAAAGGAAATCTTATGTACAATGGATCAAGAATTGCCTTTTTCCCCGACTTCACCAGAGAAGTTCAGAAAGCGCGTCAATCCTTTGACCCCCTCAAAAAACGCCTCCAATCAATGGGAGTCAAATACGGGCTCGTATTCCCCGCCCAACTTAAGATATTTCACAAAAATACAACCGTACACTTTGCTGACCCAAGAGAGGCGTGGAGTTGGGCTGAAAGGCATATTGAAGGCGACTGGAGTACCGACGGGAGACGGAGAGGAGAACGGAACAGGCCTCATCCTGAGCGACCACCTGAACATGAACCGCAACAACAACTGCAGATTGGAATCCCCCAACATGAGGGAGCGCAGTAAACATCGCCAAGATCCTGGACGTCCACATCACTACCAATACACCTCAAAGTGCCGCTTCGTACACCGCAAAGTGTCGATGACGGCATGTCCAATTTTATCTCCCTCTCCTCCCCACTCTCCTCACCTGATTGGTAACCCTCCAACTCTTTGGTGTTGAGATGCCGACGGGAGCAGAAGTCTCTTTTTGTGGTTGACGAAGCTTGTCTACCACGAGAGGAAGCAACAGTGAATGCTTGGAACAAGCAGTCCTGGGACTCCTCTCCCGTAGCAGGCGACAAGGGAAAAAGCCTTGACGGCAGAAAAAACCCTTGGAAGGGATGATGCCAGTACGGAGTCCTTAAGGATGATTGATGGAACGTAGAATCCAGTAGCAGCAGGGGAGCCGGAATCCAGGAGCCGAGGAACGGGGGAGGTAGATGGCGGCTTACAGCTGAAGTGGCGGAAAAGGCAGGATTGCATTCCACGAAAGAAACAGAGAGAGAGAGACGAACCGGCGGCGAGAGAGAGAAAGAGAGAGCCGCTGGTGCAGAGAGGTAACCACGAAAGTAAGGAGAGAGAGAGAGAGACGGAGAGACGCCCCGCTCGTAGCTAGCCGAGGCGAGACAAAGGTACGGGCAAAGCCGCGGAAAGAGAAAACTAGCGTTTACGCCCAAAGCAGGAAAACAACACACTGAAGGGGGTTGCAACGCCGCGATCGCTGGCAGAAAGAGGCTGAAATACCTCCCAGCGACCGCCATGTTGCCGCAGCACTAGACCGCGGCTGCACGTAAGCGAAAGCAACGTGCTGGGAATACAGGCTGCGCCGGAGCCTCCAACGCGGAAGCAACCGCCATGTTGCCGCAGCACTAGACCGCGGCTGCACGTAAGCGAAAGCAACGTGCTGGGATTACAGTCTGCGCCGGAGCCTCCAATGCGGAAGCAACCGCCAATCGGCCCGGCCGCGGATGACAGTATGCCCCCTCACAAAGCGTACCCCCCCCGGCTTTCCCGGATAATTGTGATGGAAACCACTCAGCAACCGGGGGGCATGGATGTGGGAGAGTGGTTCCCAAGAGTCCTCCGACTCAGGGTAACCTTTCCACGACACCAGGTATTCCAATCGTCCCCTGTAGAATCTAGAGTCGCGGATGGTCGATACTTCGTACTCATCCGTCCTTCCAGAACCCAGTACCTGCAGACGGGGATGAGATCTCCGGAGAGGATCAGAAAAAAAAGGCTTGAGAAGGGAGGAGTGAAATACAGGATGTATGCGCCTAAGGGAAGGAGGCAGTTTCAATCTGAAAGCGACAGGGTTGATTTTAGATAGAATAGAAAAAGGTCCCAAAAAGCGAGGAGAAAGTTTGGAAGGGCGAACCCATCGAGGCAGAAATTTAGTAGAGAGCCACACCTTGTCTCCCTCCTTCCAATTGGGACAGTCCTGCCGATGTTTATCCGCCTGTTCCTTGTTCCGGCTTCTGCTGCTTTTTAGACTGAATTCCGCACTCCTATGTGCTTCTGCTAGGGACTGAAGTACTGCTTCCGCATTGGGGGAGTTCGAAGGAACTGGTATAACGGGAAAAATGGACCGAGGATGCACTCCATACGTGCAAAAAAAAGGAGAAAGACCTTTCGCGGAATGTGTTGAATTATTGTACGTAAATTCCGCGGTGGGCAACAACGACACCCAGTTGTCTTGGTGTTTGTTGGTATAACATCTTAGATATTGCTCCAAGGTGGCATTCAATCGTTCAGTCTGGCCATTCGACTGCGGGTGGTAACCAGATGACAGTGCTCTCTCCATGCCCACTCTAGTACACAAAGCCTTCCAGAAGTTTGAGATAAACTGACTACCTCGATCGGAAATGATCTTGTCAGGTAATCCATGTAGTCGAAATACATCTCGTGTGAAGACCTCTGCCGTTTGAGTGGCGGTGGGTAAGCCAGGTAGGGGGGAAAAATGTGCCAATTTCGTGAAAGTGTCTATCGTCACCATGATGCAAGTGCAGGATTCCGACTCGGGTAACTCCACGATGAAATCAGTAGAGATGAGACCCCAAGGGCGTGTAGGCATCTCGGGTTGAGTCAGCAAACCTAAGGGTTTGCCCGATGGATATTTGGCTCTGGCACATATCGGACAGGTCTTGATGTATTCTTTAATCTCTCCTTTCATGTCCGGCCAGAAGAATCTTCTTGCAATGCATTCCGTGGTGTTCTGTATTCCTCTATGCCCTGCGGTAAGTGGGTCATGGCCCAGATGAATGATCTTCTTACGCCAAGGGCCTTCTGGAATGTACAGTCGGTCCTCATGAAATACGAAACCATCCTTCTCGGTATATTTTCCTCCCTTTAGCTTCGAAAGTTTCATCCTTTCGGCAGCTAATGCGGTTTTTACTTCTTGGAAGAAAACATTGACGTGTCCCAGGATCTTGTTTCTTCTGAACATAGCTTCTCGAGAATGGGAGTTATAGTCTCCAGGAACTTCCTTCCTAGATAGGGCATCAGCGACTTTATTCGATGTACCTGGTAGATAGGTGATATGAAAGTCGTATTGGGCAAAAAAGTAAGCCCATCGAGCCTGTCTTGAATTAACACACTCCATGTTTTGTAGCGCCTTGAGATTCTTATGGTCTGTCCTAATGAGAAAAGGATGACGCGCACCCATTAGTAAATGTTGCCAGTCCTCACAGGCCAGCTTCATGGCGAGTAGTTCCTTCTCTAGAACTGAATAGTTGAGCTGGCTAGGAGACAAAGTTTTCGAGAGATAGGCTACAGGATGTTCCACACCATCATAGGTCTGTAACAGAACAGCCCCTATAGCCAAAGCAGATGCATCGGTCTCTACGATGAACGGTCGGTTTTGATCCGGATGTCGTAGAATCGGAGCGGAACAGAACAAACCTTTCAAGCCCTTAAAACCTTGTTCTGCTTCTGAGGACCTTAGGAAAGGTCCAGAATCCTTCCTTAAGAGTCTCGTAATGGGTAGGACTATCTCGGAGAAGTTAGGAATGAACCTCCTGTAGAAGTTTGCGAGACCCAGAAACCTTTGTACCTCCTTAACACTGTCCGGAGAAGACCATTCGAGTATTGCAGAGACCTTGCCTGAATCCATGGAAATCCCTTCTTCCGAGAGAACGTATCCCAAGTAGTGTACCGATGAGACTGCAAAAACACACTTTTCGGGTTTGACCAGAAGCTTATAGCGTTGAAGACGCTCCAGCACTTGAGTCACGTGAATGGTATGGGATTCCAAATCGGATGAATAGATCAGAATATCATCCAAGTAGACGATGACAGTAACCAGTAACAGATCAGAAAATAAGCGATCCATGAATCGCTGAAAAACGGCCGGGGCATTAACTAGTCCGAACGGCATAACCTTGTATTCGTATAATCCGAATGGGGTGCGGAAAGCAGTCTTCCATTCCTCTCCCTTAGCAATGCGAAGCAAATGGTATGCGTTTCGAAGGTCCAGTTTGGTAAAAATGCGAGCCCCCTGTACAGCCTCTATGATCTCCGATATGAGTGGCATGGGATAGCGGTCTCTGATAGTAACCCTATTAAGTCCTCTGTAATCAATGCAAGGACGCAAATCGGTGGAGTCCCTTTTTTTTATGAAAAACAATGAAGCTCCTGCCGGAGACTTAGAAGGTTGAATAAGGCCGTTATGCAAGTTGGTATCCAAGTATTTCCTTAATACCTGTCTCTCAGTTTGGGTTAAGGAAAACATCCTGCCGAAAGGCACTAAAGCATCAGGTACCAGCTCTAAAGAGCAATCCTCAGGCCTGTGTGGAGGTAAAACCGCAGGTATCGTCTCCTTGAATACTTCCTGATAGGGTAAACAATAATGGGGTAACGCGTGAACCCCCACATGATCACTCGTTAACACCGTCGAAGTAAGAGACTCCCTATGGTAGGTTTCTGAGAGGCAGTGTTGTCTGCAGTACTGAGATGTGAAACTTAACTGGTTGCTAGTCCAGTTCACCTGAGGATTGTGTTTTCGAAGCCAGGTAACTCCTAGGATAATAGGAAAGTGTGCGGCTCGGATGATATCGAACCTGAGCACTTCTCTATGTTGAAAAATGGTAACTTCTAGTTCTTCCGTGGTATGGGTTATCAGACCCGACGAGAGGGGTGATCCGTCAACGCCCTCTACCTTTTGATCCTCTTTGCGGGCTACTCTATTGAGTCCCACCTTCTCTGCCCAGAGAGTGTCCACGAAGTTTCCGGCCGCCCCACAATCCAAGAGGGCTAGGGTGTCTATCGAACTTCCCCGGGATTTAATTTGAACAGGAATAACCATCAATCTAGAATCCTCCAAAGAGTTGGGAGCTGAAATAGAAAGAGAAACATAGGGACTAAACGGGTTGCAAGGTAATCCTCGGAACCAAGTCCCTACTGGCGCCGAGGATGTTCGTTTCCCTGTGGCCTGGTTGGAACCACCTGACAATCTTGGAGCTGGTGCTGCTCAGACCCGCAATAGGCACACAGGCCCTTCTCCTTTCTTCTTCTTCGCTCAGAAAATGTAAGCGGACCCCTGGTAGCTCCGATCTGCATTGGTTCTTCGAGGGAGTGGGAGGAGGCGTGAGAAGAGGATGTAGAAGTACTGGAAGTCTGAGGACTTGTTGCTACACGATGTTTGCAGCGTTCTGCTCGACGTTCTTGAAGACGGTATTCAATTTGCAATGTGGAGGACAGTAGATCGGCGAAAGTTGGTGGACGAGAGGACCTGGCAAGCTCGTCCTTGATCTCCTCTCTTAGGCCCCTTCTGAAGATGGCATACTGGGCCTGTTCCGGCCAACCTGCTTCTGCTGCCAAAGTCTTGAATCGGGATATATATGTTAGAACATCTGAGGAATCTTGCCGTACGTCCAACAAGTCTTCACATGCAGTGAAGGTTAGTTCCGGTCTTTCAAAGGTCTGTTGCAGTAAGGCCTGAAACCCGGCAAAGTCATGCAGTATGGGGTTGGCACTGATCACCAATGGCGTGGCCCAAGAAAGGGCGTTACCAGTCATGTTCGAGATCAAAAAACCTACCTTGGATTGATCAGTAGCAAAGGAACGAGGCCGAAATGTAAAGTATACTACACAAGCTTCCATAAATTCTTTGATCTTCTTAGGTGAACCATCAAACTTCCCCGAAGGCAACGACATATTCGGTAGTTCTGTAGGCAAAACCTCCCGTGTAGTGGCAAGTTGTCGCAAAACCACATTCTCCGCTTTAACAGTCTGTAATTCTTGTGACAGACCCTGAACAGCCTTCCAGAGTTCCTGGATCTGTTCATCGGCAGACATTGTGTTCCTTTGGCGTTGCAAACTGTCCAATTTTATCTCCCTCTCCTCCCCACTCTCCTCACCTGATTGGTAACCCTCCAACTCTTTGGTGTTGAGATGCCGACGGGAGCAGAAGTCTTTTTGTGGTTGACGAAGCTGGTCTACCACGAGAGGAAGCCACAGTGAATGCTTGGAACAAGCAGTCCTGGGACTCCTCTCCCGTAGCAGGCGACAAGGGAAAAAGCCTTGACGGCAGAAAAAACCCTTGGAAGGGATGATGCCAGTACGGAGTCCTTAAGCATGATTGATGGAACGTAGAATCCAGTAGCAGCAGGGGAGCCGGAATCCAGGAGCCGAGGAACGGGGGAGGTAGATGGCGGCTTACAGCTGAAGTGGCGGAAAAGGCAGGATTGCATTCCACGAAAGAAACAGAGAGAGAGAGACGAACCGGCGGCGAGAGAGAGAGAGAGCCGCTGGTGCAGAGAGGTAACCACGAAAGTAAGGAGAGAGAGAGAGAGACGGAGAGACGCCCCGCTCGTAGCTAGCCGAGGCGAGACAAAGGTACGGGCAAAGCCGCGGAAAGAGAAAACTAGCGTTTACGCCCAAAGCAGGAAAACAACACACTGAAGGGGGTTGCAACGCCGCGATCGCTGGCAGAAAGAGGCTGAAATACCTCCCAGCGACCGCCATGTTGCCGCAGCACTAGACCGCGGCTGCACGTAAGCGAAAGCAACGTGCTGGGAATACAGGCTGCGCCGGAGCCTCCAACGCGGAAGCAACCGCCATGTTGCCGCAGCACTAGACCGCGGCTGCACGTAAGCGAAAGCAACGTGCTGGGAATACAGGCTGCGCCGGAGCCTCCAACGCGGAAGCAACCGCCAATCGGCCCGGCCGCGGATGACACGGCAACCCCGGCTGGCGGCCACCCAAACGCGGCCCCCCTCCCACCGGGCATAAAACAAACTCGAAGCGCCTCATAGCGGAGCTCCACTGCCCTGCCCTGTGTCGCTCTGTGACACAACACCTGGCACACTTGTGCTCCGGACTCGGACTGTCACAGGGCAGTTCGATGTAGTTTACAGTTAATTTGTTTAAAGGTTAAACACTGGGTCGACAGATGCTTCAGTTGTGGGTGGAGTATGGGTAGGGGGGAGTTGGGTTTATTATATGTATTCACTGTTCAGCATACAGAGGCAAGACGGATACGCTATGCATAATGAGCGTGATGGATATGACGGGCATACAACCGAGGAGATCCACCTGTGAAAACAAACCCCAGAACAACAATGACAGCTGAGAACACTCCAAACCAAAGAAAACTCAAACTCCTGGTATGGAATGTGAACGGATTAGGTAATACCATCAAAAGACGCCTGGTCCTCCAGCATCTAAACAGACACTCCCCAGATATAGCCATGCTCACCGAAACGCACCTAGCCGGAAACGTATGCAAATTCTTCCAAACATCAAACTACCGCACCGCGGTGCACGCTGGCTTCTCTATGGGTGCGCGGGGGGGTCCTCATACTAGTTCACAAGAGGCTTCCTCTAGCAATCATGAACACACTGCAAGACACAGGAGGCCGATATGTGTACATTCAAGCAACGCTATGGAATCAAACACTGGCACTCATGGCAATATACTCCCCCCCAGCTCTCCTGAACGACCTGTTAAACGAAATTACCCCCATTGTGGCAACGGGACTTGCAGACACAATGGTGATTGGAGGTGACTTCAATGAGGTCATGGATTATACCCTAGACTGTACACACCTGAGGGCCAGGTACCCGGCCACCACGATTAGATTGGCTTCCTTTGTGTCAGCAATGGGCCTATGTGATGCGTGGAGAGCCCTTCATGCTCAGACACGGCAGTACTCCTTCCACTCGGGGGCCCATGCCTCGATGTCTAGGATAGATTATTTCTTCCTCCCACATCAATCTATTCACAAATTAAGCAGTGCATCCTTCCTCCCACGAGGAATCTCCGACCATTCCCCACTCCTGCTTGAATTGGAAACGGAAAGACCACGACCGCCACCCTCATGGCGGTTGAACTCCTACTACCTAGGATTCCCAGAATTTCAGGAGATGTTGGAGACAACCACCTCCGATTATTTCAAACTTAATGCAGATTCGGCGGACAACCCCATTACATTGTGGGAGGCGTATAAACCAGTTGTCCGAGGAGAAATTATAACATGGACGTCCCATAAAAAAAAGAAACACCGTGAAAAAATCATCGAGGCAGAGAGTGCGGTCGTATCCAAAGAACTGGAACACATCGCCAGTGACACCCCGGAGACGAATAGGGCCCTATTGTTGGCACGGAAAAAGCTGCACAATCTGTCACTGGACTGTGCTAAGAAAGCACACGCTGCAATGAAGGCACGTGTATATGAGACAGGAGACAAGGCAGGCAAAATGCTTGCGTGGCTCGAAAAACGTGACCAAGGTCAACAGAAGGTGAAGCATATTAGAACTCTAAACGCAAACTTAGTTCACACCGATGCAGAGATTGCAGAACGCTTTGCCGAGTTCTATGAGGACCTGTACAAACCCCCCTGCATTGTCATAGATACTACTATGGGGTCTGCAACCTTTGGCTCTCCAGATGTTTTGTTCTACAACTCCCATCATTCCTAACCAGCATAGTGAATTTCCACATATCATGGGAATTGTAGTCCAAAACATCTGGAGAGCCAAAGGTTGCAGACCCATGTACTATACTAACCAATATTGCCCTCCCAACACTCACCACAGAACAAATCTCCGCTCTAGACAGCAAAATCACTACGACTGAAATATCAACTGCCATAGGACAACTCCAAGCTGGTAAGACCCCAGGCCCGAACGGGTTCCCAGTTGACATCTGGAAAAAGCTAAACCATCTGAATATACCCCATCACCTGCTCAATATGTTTGAATACTCCCTACAACATGGTGTGCTCCCAACAGATCTCCGCAAGGCCACCATCATAGTAATTCCCAAAAAGGATAAGCCCCCAGAAGAATGCACCTCCTATCGACCCATATCCCTCATTAATAGTGAAGCTAAAATACTAGCTAAAATATTAGCCAATAGATTACAAGTAGTTATTACATCTTTGATCCATCCAGACCAATGTGGCTTCATGCCCCAGAGGTCAACCAGAATGAACATTCGTAGATTGCACCTCGCACTGGAGAGAGCACCAACCCTACAACACTCCCTGGCCCTGTTGGCCATAGACTTTGAGAAAGCATTCGATTCTGTTCATTGGTAAGCGCTGTGGGCCATAATGCGTAAGATGCAATTCGGGGAACCATTCATACGATGGGTGCAACTCCTATATAATAACCCACTGGCCAAAGTTAGAGTAAATGGATGGCCATCGCGCATCATCCGATTAGGCAAGGGAACCAGACAAGGTTGCCCACTTTTGGCAATGCTTTTCGCACTAATAATAGAACCATTAGCAGCCCTCCTGCGAGACACCAACACATGGTCTGGCTTCAGATGAGGCCCGAATTGGGAAGTTAGAGTATCCCTCTATGCAGACGATCTCCTAATTTACCTGGGCGACCCAGTGTCCTCCTGCTCTGTGGTCACACAACTCCTAATAGAGTACGGACTCTTTAGCGGACTCAAAGTAAATTGGTCTAAATCCATATTGTTCCCAGTGAAAGGGGTGGACTGCATACCAGCATCCGGCTCCCCATATAAGGTTGAAACCAAACAGTTCCGATACTTGGGCATTCTAATAACCAATGGGCTGGATAGCTATATAAAGCAAAACCTACATCCAGTTATTAAAAGATATGAGCAAGACGTAGTCCACTGGCAGCCGCTACCACTGACACTGCTCGGAAGGGCGGCACTCTTCAAGATGTTGACCCTACCCCGCTTCTTATACATTCTCCAGAATGCCCCCCTACATGTTCCCACTGCGGAATTCTACAGAATAGATACCACAACACGGACACTCCTGTGGGGTGGGAAACGCCCGAGAATTGCCCTCTCAACTCTCCAGCGCTCGGTTTGGGAGGGGGGAATTGGACTCCCGAATATCCAGATCTATTATTGGGCGACGCTGATGGCAACAGTCAATGACATATTACACGGAGACCCGACCACCCCACACATAAGAGCAGAGCTAGCAGCGAGACACGGCATGTCCCCTCTCGAAAGCCTCTACTGCAAACAAACCCGCCCGCCCGAATGCACGATAGCAGTACACACAGCCTTGGTATGGAAGCAGGTACATAAACACTTAGGTTGGGACAACAAAATTACCCCAGTCCAACCCATATGGAACAATGCGTGGCTCCCGAACCTTGTTGATCTCCCGAAATGGCCAAACTGGGCCGCAGCTGAAATACAGACAATCCAACAGATAATCGTGAATGACCGATTGAGAGAATTTCCTGAGCTCGCTACCGCACATGGCCTCCCGGAGACTGAACAATACCACTACGGGCAACTGCAGCATGCACTTGCTTTGCACAGGACCCAACTTGTGGACATGCCAGAATGCACGCCAATAGAAAGAAACATAGTTGTTGATAGCGTGAGTAATAAAGTTACATCTACCATGTACAATGCTATTTCTTCATTTGCCACAAAGGAACTATTGAATCTGAAGGCGAAATGGGAAATTGATGTTGGCCCCATATTACCTGAAGACTGGATTGAAATCCTGATGTATCCTAGAGAATGCGCAATCTCAGCACGCATTAGATTAGTACAATTTAAGATTATCCACAGGATATACTATCCTCGACTAGCCCTCTTCAAATGGGGCAGAACATCCGATCCCAACTGCCTACGTTGTAGACAAGAAGAAGGATCCTTCTACCATATCCTCTGGCAATGCCCACGCATAAAACGCTTCTGGCATAAATGCAGCGCAAGACTCTCCAGGGCCATATGCCGCCCGATTCCAACGGAGCCCAAACTCCTGCTATTGGGCATCGCTGATACAGTAGAATTGTCACGATGTGAAAAATTACTTGTTTCAACAGCCATAGGAATTGCTAAAAGGAACATTGCACAGTTGTGGGGCTCAGAAAACACCCCAAAATACGATCACTGGATAACGGACGTGGACGCAGCCATCCTGATGGAGCGCCGAGTCTACCAAGCTAGAGGCTGCCCGAGCAAGGCAGATAAGATCTGGGGAAAATGGGAACAGACTATATAACTCTGGTATAATATCGCCAAACTGTATTGTTGTAAAATGTATAAGGCCTACAGCCGCCAATATCATCCTCTGTGGGGTCTTGAACTATACCACGTTGCACTACCTACCAGCTATCTTACCGTCCAATATATTATCAGTATTGGTATCTCTACGGTTGTTTATATCTAAATACTCTTATCCGTGCTACTCTGTCACCTGTATGCAAAGTCTTATAACTAAGGTTTGGTATGTTAGTGTTCTATTGCATAAAATGTAATAAAATGTGTTATCAAAAAAAAAAAGGGTGAGTGAGGGAGGAGTGTGAATGAGAGTTTTAGTGAGGAGAGGGTGAGAATTTGTGAGAGGTGGGGAGTGTTACTAAAGAGGAAAGGGAAGAAGTACTAGGTTGGAAGGGATTATTAGGAGCGAGGAGAAGGGAGTAGTAGTGGTAGTGGTATGGAGTAGTGGAGTGGAGAGAAGGGACAAACAGTGTAGCAGTGAGTAATAGCGAAAGGTGGAGGTAGTTATTGGAGAGTGAAACATCAGAGGGATAATGGAGGAAGTGTCTGAGAGGCCGGAGGGAGGATAGTAGGTGGTCATAAGAATAAGTCTGAGTGGAACCCGAGAGTCTGAAAGGCACCAAAAATCCAACCTATGTCGTCCCAGAGATCTTTCAGCACTGACCACCTGGATTGTTCCCTCAGGTAGACAAGGTGTTTTTCCACAGGCCATGACCTTTAATAAAACAGGCTTTAGACCGTAGTGCTGACCGATCTCTAGTGACAAACCTGAGGCTTGGGGTCGCCTGGGTTAGGGAGGGACTGCCCATTCCTAGATTAGAAAGAGGGATGGCCCTTAGTGAGCCCCATCGACTACTAAACAAATAAAAACCCTTGAACTATCTTCGAGAGTTGGCATATTCTTATGGCCATCTGTTACAGAGAGTAGGTGGAGAAATGGACGTATGAATGCGGAGACTCAAGAGCAGATAAGGGAGCGAAAGAAAGAATGTCTGATATTGCTGGCACCATTTAAAATATTCTTGAGAACATTCTTATGTGACTATTAGGGTAGAAGATCCTTAGGAAGCCCCGGAGGAAGTAAGTTAGATAAGATGTTGGCGTTTAGGCCCTCCCAACATAGAGACTAGCTTATGTTGTAGCGGTCACCAAGCTATAGAATCCAGGCTAACCTTGTTTGCTAGGAAAACCCGGATTAGGGTGGATGGGGCCCACAGGTGGTTGATTGACGATCTAGAGACACCTCTAAGTCAAGTCTAACTGCAGTCTCGAACTTCAAAAAATCCATTTGAAAGCACTCTTAATAAAAACGATTGAAGCATATATTAGACTCTTGAAGGCCAACTGTGACACCAGGAATAGTGGGTACTAGATGTTCAGCAAACAGGTTGAGACCAGCAGGGTGTTCACTCACATTGACAGGGGGATTTTCCTGTTAGGGTGGAGATGGAGCCTCAACCCCAGATACCCTCTACCAGTTGGCCACCCCATCCGAGGAGCAGGAGCTCCACCAAATAGGTCCCCACCCTGCAGGAGCAGCGGGACTATTGAGGAGAAGCCTCCCTCTACCAGGATCATATTTAGGTAAGCGCTGGCATCGTGCGCTATTTTTCGAAAAATGCAGTTTTCTCTTTCCTTAATTGCACTCGACCGCACCTGAACGCCCTGCCAAGAAAACTGCATGCCTAGATTCACTAGGCACTGAGAAGCTCCTTTGTGTACATTTTGTTTCCATTCCGCTACACGAGGAACTGCCCCTCTCCAAAATGGCAGCCCACTGTTTCTTGGAACCTCTTCTGCCTACCCAGGCTCCCAGCATAAGCCATCGCCACCCGCTGATTGGCTATTGACCAATCTTATTGTCTATTGGGCGCCGGCAGGTGAAGCCGGCCCACATTTACCAAGGCCCAAAGGAACTAAGGCTGTTGCCTGTTTTATGCCTGTTCCATGCCGATCGTATGCCGGACCCCATTCAAAGAGGTAACCTTTCTCTCCAACCGAGTTCGTCTATACTCAGCCAAGCCACACACACCATAGACTGCGCGCTACACATCACAACTTGCACTGCTGTGCTATGATCATTCAGCCTTTGTAAGCCATCCCCTTAAACTGGCCCAACAACGTGACCGGACTGCCCGCTGCTTGCTCTGCGTGCACCATCTACGAGGCACCCATGCCCAGTGTTTGATCACCCTAAGCTACCCCCAGTGGATCTAAATATGTCCATTAGGATTCCATCTGCTGCCAAAGAGAACTTACCTACGGTACACTGCTTACCCCTGATTTTCTAGCATAAGCTATACTGTCAGTAAAACGAATCTGCACATACTTGTATGCTCTGTAGACAATTGAAGTTGCCTTAATTTGCACACTGTTTAGAAACTCGAATCTGCACATATTTGTATGCTCTGTAGACCATTGAAATTGCCTTAATTTGCACACTGTTTAGAAATTCGCACCTGCCCATACTTATATTCTTCCCCGTCACGCCTCCTGCCTGCGACACATTGCCTTAGCAAACCTGATTCTGCCCTGCCCGTCTCCAAAATATTCCTAGCATATGGTGCCCAGTTGTGCCCAGTTGTATTTCAGTAATTAAGTTGCACCTTCTAGAGTGACCCTCTTGCCCTAATCGCCACTAACTTTGGTGCTAAAACATCACAATAATTGTACCGTAGTCCCTACAGGATTAGTTTAATATACCAGCCATTGTGTCACTCTTGCCCATTATGCACACATTACAGACTTGCCGTCTATACACATCCTGGACCATCCTAACCATCACCACCATAATGGCCATCACCAATACCACCCCATGCAATCTACAAGAGAGAAACCTGCGACTTAGAGCTAGGCTGCCCCGACTTTATGACATTAAAAACAAAAGAACCAGTCCACCAGCCCCTACACGCACTCCATTAATCCTGACCTCCCAGCCTCAGTTACGGTAAATCATCCTGAACTACAAGGTGACCCATATCACAAACAGAGGAGACCCAACTACTTCAGTCTAAGTGCTGTCAAAGGCACCACTACAACTCCCACCTTATCAGGAGCCCTTATTAATGCTAGGTCCCTTATAACGCACAATACCGAAATAGCTGATTTACTGGCTATGGACAATTTAGATATCCTTGCTGTTTCCGAAACTTGGCTCCACGATGCAGCTGGCCCTGCCCTCATGACCGCTATACCGGACAATTACAACATCCTAAGAGTCGACCGGCCTAACACTAAAGGAGCCGGCCTGGCCATTATAACCAAAACTCAGTTAGCTGCTAGACTTACCCCACACCCAGCAATTACATCCTGCGAACTTCTCTCAGCTAAAATACCAATCTCTAACAACAGCACACTAACAATACTCCTAGTGTACAGACCTCCAGGCCCACTAGACAATTTCGAGGAAGACCTATCCAGTCTCCTTACTAACAGCATTAAAGACTCCACCCAGCTCCTCTTACTAGGTGCTTCAACCTAGGCTTTAACGACGCTGAGGATAAACAAGCCCAATCTATCCAAACTATTTTAGTCAATCATAACATTACCCAAAAGGTCCTAGCTCCTACTCACATAAAAGGATGTACACTAGACTGGATAGCCAACCACAACTGTGACATCACTATCTCTAGTATTCTACCACAAATATGGACGGACCACTATCTTATATGCTACACAGCCAGCATAGAGCCCCCCAAACCTAATAAGAATAAAATAGTACCCCCCATGCCAACGAGAAGTAAAAAAGAAATCCCGGCTGAAAAACTTCTCCCACTACTCCTACCAGCTCTCTCCGCTAGTGCCAGTGAATCTAATCCTAGAGAGTTAGTTGAGGCATTTAACAATTCCATGACCAAAGCTCTAGACTTGATTGCCCCTATCAAACTCCAAAAAAGTAAACGTGAAGCTCACCTTAACTCATGGTTCACCCCCCAACTCAAAGAAATGCGTATCCAAAAACGCAAACTCCAAGCTATCTGGAGGCACACTCCCTCTGCTGACAATAAAACCACACTTGCCAACTTTGCAAAAAGTTACAAGAAGGAAATAATTCAAACTAAAAAAGACTCATTTAATGAAAGAATAAGCAAAGCCAACTCGAATTCTAAAGAACATTTCACTATTCTCCGGGAATTGGAAAACCCAATTGCCCCCACAGACAATGTCCCCAAGGACAAACCGTGGTGCACTAGCATCCAAAATGCCCTAGCTAACAAAATTACAACCTTCAATCTAAAATTGCAAAGAAAAAAAAAAAGCTTCCCTGAGCCGTAGTGGAACTCACACTACCCCACTGAAAGCAACACCCTGTATATCCACCCAAAGCAATAGTAATCCCTTCAGGTTTACTAACATCTCTATACTGGAAACTGAAAAGGTTATTCTATCGCTTAAACCATCAAACTGCCAAGGCGACAGCTGCCCTGCGCAAATCATCAAGGATGCAGCCAGAGATCTAGCACCCTTCATCTCGAAATTAATTAACGCATCCTTCAATACGAGTACTGTACCTACTAACCTCAAAGAATCCTGGGTACTGCCCTTACTCAAAAAACACACTTGACCCAGCTATCCCCACTAACTACAGGCCCATTACTACGGTCCCGTTTCTCCTTAAAATCATCGATAGAGTAGCATACCTCCAGATCCAAAACTATCTGGAGTCACACCAGCTATTAAGCTCACGGCAATCGGCCTTCAGACCACTTCACGGTACTGAAACGGCCCTAATTGACCTTAAGACCCAAATCGACGAGTTGAAGGATAAAGGTAGAACAGCTATGCTCCTCTTCCTTGACCTATCAGCGGCCTTCGACCTGGTGGATCATGCAGTATTATGCAACCACTTAGCGTCCGCCTCTCACTTCTCAAGTGAAGCTATAGCATGGGTACAATCCTTCCTAGCCAACCGTACGATGAGTGTTCTCCCCTGTAGCTGCAGCGGACCCAATCCAAATCACTTGTGGTGTCCCACAAGGCTCATGTGTCTCCCCAACTATGTATAATATCTTCACTAAGCCACTCTTCGACAAACTTGACAGATTAGGGGTAATCTATACCAACTATGCGGACGACACGCAGATTCTCATACCTTTATCGGGCAATTTTGTCGAAGACACAGCTCTAGTAAACAAAATCTACCTCCTCATTCAGGCATGGATGGCCTTCCACGGCCTCTGCCTAAATGATGACAAAACTGAGATACTGATCCTGGGCTCCGACTCCTCCTTAAAAAAACTCACCGCCAATTATCGCAATTTCAACATAGATGGTAATACAATCAAGGTGGAGACCGAGGTAAAAACACTAGGCTTTTACCTCGACTCCACTCTATCTCTCAAAAAACAAATCAATACCCTGGCATCCTCGACAGCGTACACCTGCAAACTAATCAGGACTTGCAGACCTTACCTTTCTAAAACTAACTGCATCATGCTAGCTAACGCACTAGTAATGTCGAAGCTGGACTATTGTAACGCCCTCTATGCAGGAGCTAATAAAACCATCATAAATAAAATGCAAATCCTTCAAAATAACGCTCTTAGTGCAGCCCTTGACATACCCCGTAGAGCACATATCTCCAACATCAGGAAAGACCACCACTGGCTAAAAATCAGCGACAGAGTCCTCCTCAAGACACTTTCTCTCACACACAAAGGGCTTAACAACACAGCACCTCCCTACATCTCGGCCAGACTCACTAGAAAATCGTCCAGCCACTACACCAGAGCTTCCAACCTCTTCTTGCTGGAAACCCCTAGATATAGACGATCCAAAGCAGGCGGAGCAAGCTTACCTGTTAGAGCCGCCCAGGCTTGGAATGCATTGCCTTCTGCATTAAGAGCAAACCTATCCTACTCCAGCTTCAGAAGCAAGGTAAAAAACTGGCTCTGGTCCAATGACAACTATCCTTGTTGCACCCAACGGTCATGATATTCCTGAAATCCGGTCCCATGACCACTCAGCCCTTACCTTCCTATCTCTCTGCATACATGTACCCTTAAACATTGTAAACTTGTTAGCTATCATCTCTACTGTTGTAATGACATATGTGTATTGTTTTGGATACACCTCCTATCGTCCATATGCAAGTAACCTAAGCTTAAGTGACCTTGTACCTGCTGCGCCCGGCTACCCCTGGGTTTTGTGCGTATTATCAAATAATAATCTAAACTAAACCTTCCTGAAGCAGGTCATAGTATCGGCCCATATCACAAACATGAGGGGCACAGAAAGTGAAAAGCACTGCCAGCTGACAGACTGCAAATACCGGCAGCTACCTTCAAGCATGATCCAAACCAACCACCCTAAAGACCTTGTAGCCCAACCAGTGTCTCCCTAACTGAATTAAGATCAATGTAGTCCTCCATCACCCGCCGCTTTCCACCTCCCGCCCATATGAGTTTGTCTTCATTGACGATTCTATCTATAAAAGTTTCATCTAAACAGGTGCTCCTCTGCTTCTCCAGAACCATTAAGGACAACATTGTTTTCCTCACTCCATCCATGGCCAATTTCTGTAATCATTTTTTTGCCACTTGATGTTTCCCCTCTCTCCTCAAGCACTTCCTTGTGCACCCTCTCCTTAAAAAAGCCTTCTGCCGATCCTTCCTGTCTGGCAAACTATCGCCCGATCTCCACTCCTTTCCTGGGCAAGCTCCTGGAGATGCTGGTCATCACTCAGCTAAACATTCACACTGAATCTGCTGGTTATCTCCATGACCATCAATCTGGCTTCAGAGCGGCTAGAGGCACGGAAACTGCTCTCCTGAACACCTGTGAAGATCTGCTCTCTAACCTTGATTCCAGTTCTCACACAGTCCTCACCCTCCTTGACATTGCCTCTGCCTTTGACACAGTCAATCACGCCACCCTGATCAATCGTCTCAGCGTGAACCTTGGCTTCACGGGTTAGCCTCTGGCGTGGCTGACCACCTTCCTGTTGGACCGACCCTCCCAGGTCCAACTAGGGTCCTTTCTCTCCACCACCTCTTTCCACATGCAGTGTTCCCCCAGAGCTCTATCCTCTCACCCTGGCTTTTCAATGTCTATCTGGCCCCCTTGGCCCATCTGATCTCAACTTTTTCCTCTAACTTTTGGTGTTACGTGGACGACGCACCGCTCTTTTAGACTCCCCTCAGCGTCCTCTCCCTCCTTGCTCATTCCTGTCTATCCGCTATTTAGGGATGGTGTGTCTACAATGATCTTTGCCTTAATGCCAGTAAGACAGAGATTCTTCTTAGTGGGACCCCCTGCTCCCTCTTTGCCTCTCTCTCTGGCCACCTTCCTTGGGCCCACCCCTCCCGTGAGGCAAAAAACCTTGGTGTGATCTTCGACTCCACTCTCTCCTTCTCTCCTCACATCAGAAACCTTGCAAGGAAGGCCCACTTACAGCTGCACCTCCTCAGAGGTATTCTACCTTTCCACACCTTCCCCCGGAAACTCACTGTCTCCAGACCTCTGGTTCGCTCCAGGCTGGACTATTGAACAGCCTCTTTCTCAATCTTCCCAACTCTACTTTTCGCCCTCTTGTGGTATGCTTTCCTGCAGACACATCATTTACTTTTCCGATCTGCACTTTCAGCCAGGTTTTAACCATGTATCTGTCTCTTTACCAGTGTTTCTTCTTGTCTGTTTATGTTAAGCATTCCTCTGCCTCAGGGCTATGCTTACGTCATATAAATATAAAATCATACAATATATGCAAGGCAGTTGGATGGAGCTATGTATAATTAGGTGACTGTATTTAAGGCATATTCTCTTAAAATGGAAGTAATATAGCTATTTAGAAATATTCTTTACTGCACTACAACTGATGCTGCTAAAGGGCTTATATGTGGATCACCTATAGCTATATTCTTCAGAGATTAAACTTTCACTTACTGTAGTAATTGAATTGTGTTTCTTTACGATATCCAGCAGGCATGTTAAGTTTCACTTGTTAGAAAGAAAAG
The DNA here is from genome assembly GCF_040938575.1 of Ambystoma mexicanum. Classification (NCBI taxonomy): domain Eukaryota; kingdom Metazoa; phylum Chordata; class Amphibia; order Caudata; family Ambystomatidae; genus Ambystoma; species Ambystoma mexicanum. The sequence goes on from NC_090939.1 coordinate 933,216,569, forward strand.
TAGGACAATGCTAAATATTGGGAACAGATTATTATACGTTTTAACAATACAAACATTTTTTAAATTATAATTTTCTTTGTTTTTCCCAAAGTTTTCCACAACATCGGTTAAGATCCCACTTTACGGTAAGATGCTTTATTCTGATGTACAGTTCTATTTACAGTGATATTTGTTGACCAGTAATGATATTTTGCATTATAGTGCTGAGCCTAGAGTCATATTGATAAACTATAACATTGGGATATATTTAAGTAAAGCCATGTATAAAAGATCAAGGGAGACCATAAAGAAATTGCTTGTCAACCAATGTATACTGAATACAAAAACGGTTCACTAGTTGAAAATCAGATGAGTTGCTTGCTTATCCAAATGTAAACCTAAAACGGTCAACAGGAATAGTCGACCACTGAATTGAACTGAGACGTGCATGCATGTTTACGCAAAGTTTAACTTATAACTGGTGGCACAGTTACTAAAGATTACACCTTTATTGGCAGAGTATTACATCTGAAGTGGTATAAAGGACCAGAACAGAATTTCAGTAGTCGAGCTGCACATCTAATGGCAAAATAACAATAGAGATTTTTCAAGCTAGTTTGTGTAGCTATTTCAGTTCTATTAAAGACACAACAGGTATTATGCTTTCTCTTTCTTTATTTCTCTGCTAAGCCGCAACATTCAAAGAACAATAAACAACCTTTAAAACTATACATCCCAGCAGAGCCGGGGGGGTGGGGCAGAATCACAAAATAAGATGGGAGTCCAGAGATGTGATTCTTTAGACTAATCCAAAGGTACCTCAGTGATCTAAAGTTTGGATTTGCTCCCTTTTCGTCCTCTCTTGTGCCGAAACTGAACTTACAAAGATAATCATCTAATGTTAAAAGTACTTTCCACGTTGACTCAGTTACATCCAAATAACTCCAGTAGACCCGGATTTTTACACCAGTTTCACCTTAGCACAAAAAACAGATGTTAGAGTGAGAAACGAAGGGAGGGAAGCAAAAACCAAGCCACATAAAACCAACTGCTTCTGGGAAACACAGTGCAAGTCTGAATTCCGCTAAAACCAATGCTTTACTGTGCAAACTAACTTCCTCAAGAGCATTCGGTGCAAGGCTTCAGCTGGGTCCTCCAAATCACCAAGGATGGGAGTAATGCTTGCCTACATATCTTGAGTAGCACTAAGAATTGTGTAGATTAACAAGTTTGGAAAATCTTTTGTATGTCAAGACCAGAGGCAAGCATTATGCCTGTTCAAAGCTCACCCACCACTAGTGTCTCATGTAGGTAGATTGGTTTAAGGTAATGTTTGAAAACTGAATCCTTCAACAAGTCTACTGTCTCATGATATCTTCCATTTGTACACATACCTGAAACGATTTCAAAACCATTGCAACTCTTGCCAAATTAGTACTGAATTGTGAACTATCAATGCCAGCCTGCAATAGTACCAATGGGCTAACGTTGGTGCAGAGCCAGCCTTAAAAGACTGCCTTTTAAGACTTTTTGCAGATATGGAGAGATTACCCTTTTATCTGTCCAAGAAGACTTGGTCACTTGTTTGTAGGTTTCAAGACGGTTGACTGTGTCCAAATTAGGATGACCTGTAAAAGCTGGGTAAGCGATGGACCTAGAATGACACTTCATAAAATGTGAGATGCAAAACGGTACACCATTTGTAGAATAAATTATCCCTGCAAGATTTAAAGCTGTAACGTCAGACACTCTGCAACAAGCGACGTGTAGGGCAAGTCCCAAATCCAAGAATCAATCCAAAGAGCCAAAAAGGAATGCACGAGATGTGAGAAAAGCTAAAGTTTATTCTACACACGCAGCCTAGGCTGGGGAATTATCATAAAATGGCTGCATTTATAGTTAATATCAGGAAGGAAATTACAACAAATGTTACAGATTGTTCACATATCCTGAGCCTGTGATTTCGTTGTACTATAGGTGAATCTATACAATACCTAGCCCTATTGGCTTAACCTACCCTCGTGACGAAAACAAGACATCAGTTTATTAATTAATTGACACTGAGATCTTTTTCAGAGCCTTGATGCTGATTGGATGCTATCTGCTATAATTTTGTATTTTGCAGACTCAATAGTTGATTGGCCATTCCAGGAGGAATATTTGTGCAGTGAGTGACGTAATAGATTACAACCAATCACCATGTGAGATGTGACAGTGTGACAATGAAATAACTTTAACATCCTCTTCCCAAAGACCTCATCGGTTGGCACCATCTTACCATTCCCATCATTATGAACTGTTCATCGACAGTTCATTATTGCAACAACTCGTGGACATTACTCGCTTCCCTTCCAACACTTCCTTTCTCACGGCTTGTGAATGATTTCATTTTCTGTCTTTGACCTTATGAGCTGGTGGCTTAGGTGCTTGCAAACTTCATTCTCTTGCAATCGTATGAATATATGTATGCATCTTGCGATATTATAGACCTACTCCTCCCTATTATCATATATGTGCTCTTGGGGTTGTTCATACATTTACACAAAAGTCCTTAGTACCTAATTAACTCTATTCTATGCGTTGATGCGTATGTCTTAGCGATTGGATCTCTCTCAGTGAGGCTTTGTCCTTGATCATTCTTCCTGACCATGTACACTTTACACTGTTCATTGTTTCATCCTTGCCCACGTGTGACCTTTATTGTGACATGTTTCGATTTACTGACTAGGAACACAAGTTATTATATATCTTTTGAACACAGGCTTGGGAGCTTGGCGAAGCTGATGCGTCTCAGCCAATCCATGGGCCGTATATGTCCCTTAACTCTTGGGTCTGTTACTACTTTGTTGTTTTTGCATAACCTCACTAACAAAGTGCAGTCTTGAGACTATTTGCTCACTTGCCTTGATCAATCGCTATGCAGCATTTAGTCTTGCTGTGGAAAGTTACAGTTCTGTTTTGTGTGCTTCTTTGCAAGATCCTGGCTGATAGTCTCTTTTGAAGGGATGAGAATGTTGATTCTTCTGGGATAGATGAATGTGTCTTGAAGCCTACTCGTGATGTTCATTCATTTAGTGTAAAAGTTCACTCTTATTTGGTATCATGAGCGCTCCTAATGGTTCCCCGGCTAATGTTAAGTGTTGCTATGCTTGTTAAGAATATGTATATATTCTGGTATAAGGTATGCACCTTATGACTTACTTGTCCCTCGGGGGTACTGCTTACTGAAGCATGGTTGCTAGTGCCTTTTTGGGCATACACAGGGAATTGTACATGTGTGCGCTTGCTCTGCTTGCACTGTGCGGTACTTCATAGGGCCTTTCGAAGCTTGTACTTCCTTGCACTTTGGGGCCGTAGGATGTTCTCCCCAACAGACCAAACAAAGCAACATTGCGAATTACACTACAACTACAGGGCATTTCACACAATGTCCTGATCCAGAATAATGTTGACGTCCCAGAGGACTGACTATTGGAGAGCAAGGGGAAGAGTCCTCTTAAAACCGTTCATTAGTCTTGGTACTAAGAGAGGTTCCCTACCAGGTATCCTTTCACCTCAACATGGCCTGCACTGGCATGGCCGATATGTGCGTGTTCCCTTTGCTATAGGCTTTGACCTCTTCTACCAAGGAAGCTAGAAAATTAAGGTTGTCCACTAAAGGGACTTAAATGGGATACCTGTGCCGTGCCGCACACCAGTCAGTATAGGCTAACAATGCAGATCTATAACTTTTCTAAGTGGACGCCGCCTATCTGCTTCTAATCCGTTCTTGGTCCTTGTCTGAAGGGCTCAGGATGCTCCATTGCTACCACAAATCTTCCAGGCCACCAGGATCCGCATCCATCTGCTACAAGTGATTTGTGCTGCCCATCTAATCCTTCAGCAGACGATCTGTCTGATTTGGAAATCTATAGAAAGTTCCAGCACGGCTGCAATACAGGCTTGAGAGGCCCAGAGAGTGGCTAATAAAACTAGAAATTACTACTTTCTTCTGGCCCTGCCAAGGGCCCTTGCCAGCATCCCGAATGAGGGGGAAAAAACATGTAACTAGTCTCCTAACCCCACAATTGGAGGAATGCATCTAAAGGTGCTCCCAAGATGTCCGGCCTCCAGGAAAAGTGAGGAATTTGAATGTTCCAGCATGAGACAATGAAATAATGAAATAGATACCACTTCAGGTGAAGTCTTAGGTACACTTCTGAATCGAGCATCCAGTCACTGGAGTTCCAGTCCACCTCTAGATTGGACAGATCTGGAACGTGTTACTCTGTGACTTGCTGGTCTGTATCCAGACAGTAATGCCGTAGGTCCTTTGCTAGCTCCACTAGTACCTGTTTCACCAGTTAATAGTGGAGTGATTTTAGATGATAGAGGCAGAGGAGGAGCAAATTGTCACAATAAGGTCAATTGTAACGGGCAGGAAGCGGGCAGGCAAAAGGCAAAGGCTGTGATGACAAATGAGAATATGAAGTTGGCAGATCCGATCATGAATGCCATCAAAAGATACAGGCAGGAACTATGGCTGGCCCAAAAAGCCAATCCCCAGCCCGGGGGAACCTGGCTGCCGCCCCTTTGTCTAAAACTCATAAAGTTTGTCATTTTGCTCCTGAGGCCCAAACGACCAGACATCCTGGTAGGTTGCCTCTTGGGGTGAGTATGCCAGAACATTGGATAACTCATTATTTTGTAGCTATGCACAATGTCCAAAGTTTGACAGAGGGTGTGTTTGAGAACCAAGAGGCCTTAATTAATAAAACTTTGCACTGGATTTGTCACAAAAAGCAGTGGCCCCTCGATTATACAAGACAATATTATTAAATCCCTCTGGAGAAAAATGCCGAACATTCTACATTACATCCAGGCCTTTCTTACCAGGGAGGAGCTTGCACAGGGATCGTTGTCCACGATGGGAATGGGGGGCATGGGAGAGGGCCAATCCACCCAAATCGATGGGGAAAGAAGAGTTGAGGAATGATGGCCTGAAAACCATCCCTCGGCCATCTATAGTAATAAGCATGTTGCCCCGGGGGGAAGGCAGTGGTGCACATTATGTTCTGGAATATTGCTGGACTGACTAGGAATATGATCGATGGCCAGTGGTTGGACTGCAATATAGGCTATAAAATAATTTCTCTCCAAGAGAAGTCGGTAACAGGCAATCCACCTTCAGGGCTACACAACGTTTTGACATCCCATCAGCAGTAAAGGGAAATAGGGAAAAACGAGTGGTGGCCTTTTTAATATGGATCAAAGCCTCCCTATACATTCTTGCAAGGAACTGCTACGGCTCAATTTAAGTATCAGGATGGGTCTGAAATATTACTAATATATATAATAAACCAGGCCAAGATAAAGAACTTAAATTATTCAACCTCTTAGCGTTAATTACTGCCAATTGAATCACCCAAGCGGCCAGAAGGTATTTATTGCTGGGGATTTCAATCTACAATTTGAGCCAATGTCATTGACAAATGGCATATGTGAGGAATAGGACAGACTCTGCAACTTGGAGATACTCAATGCTACACCCCCCAGATGGCCAAAAAAGAATGCAGTTGAGATCGCCAGTATTTTAATTTCCCTTAACATGCACGCATGTAATGGGAGGTTCACAGGAAACTCACCTGCCAAACATACATATGTTGAGTGATCCTGGTGCTTCACTCATAGATTATATTGTGGTGAATGTGGAATTGTGGTCCCAGATGATGGAGTTTGAAGTGCTCGAAAGGGTGGAGAGTGACCATCGTCCATTCTCCCTGAGGATTGGTTCCAAATTGTTCGGCCTTTTTGAAATATTGAAACCTCTGGACAATGTAGCACTGAGGCCTTCCGGAAATGCTAGAAAAGTGGTTAAGTGGGCTAAAATCAATACATCAGAGAAAGTTGAAGGAATCTATGAATCCATCCTTCCCATTCTAGAATGAGTTCTGCTAGACAAGGGAGGTTCCCCCTCACAGGTATTAATCACACACAAACTATTTACGGAAAACGTGAGAACAGTCTTCAGTCAGTGACAAAATGAACTGAAAGACGACAATAAAAATGAATTCTTTGTTGGATAAAGACTGCAGGAAGACAAATGTGAATTGGGTTACAAGTGTGAACAATGTTGCCGTAGGGGGAAGGGAGAGGTAGTATTAACAGCTCTCGCCCTATAAGAGCCTGCTAAAAGAGAAGGAGGTATACTGTAGAGCTACTTGGAAAGCCATCCTTGATGCCATTATTAATAAAGATTCTAGAGTCTCATAGGGATGGGAGGGCCAAAAGCAAATTCTGTGCAACATCCCAGTCAGCCTGGCACTCATACTTCTCATCACTGTACGAGCAATCCGGAATATTCACGGATACAATACAAGGCAACCTATCACAGACGTTAACAAGGGAGACTCCCTTACTTTAACGTTAGGTGAAGTAACTACCGCACTCAACAGCCAAAAAGCAGAAAAAGCTCTGGGCCAGATAAGGGACTGGTGGATTTTTGCAAATCTGAACCTTTGATTTGGGCCCCATATCTCTCTAAGCTTTTCAACGCTGTACTGGCAGCAAATCATGTCCCCCAGACGTGGACCCAAGCAGAAATCGTCTAACTGTATAAAAAGGGCAGCAGAGCAGATCCTTGGAACTACCGCCCAATATCATTGTTGGGGATGTGGGGGGGTGGCAGGGGAGGGTGGACATGAGGATATTTGCCAAGGCACTACTGATTCACCTGGATGGAAGGAAACAACATCTTACACCATCTACAGGCTGGCTTCCAGCAAACATCGGTACAATCGACCCATGCCTATGGTTGGGCCTTATATGTGACAAATATATAACCCTACACATAATTAGACTATATGTCACATTTGTTGATTTAAAAAATGGCCTTTGACAAGGTACCCAGGGTGGTGTTATGGAATATTTTGAGCGATATGAGGATCTCGCCAGCCCTTCTTAGGGAAATACGAAGTCTTTATAGAGGAAATTAGGCTATGTTAAGATGGAGTGCCGATGGGAGGGTTACAAAGACGATCCCTATTCAAATCAGAGTATGCCAAGGATGCGTACTGGCTCCCAAATTGTTTTCTTTTTATTAACAGTATAATTCCAAACCGATTTGCCTTCCCTGCGATGGATCAACCCTGGCTGGGGAAAATTGTCCAGTTTTTTTTTTTTTCTCCAACTAAAGCTTTATTAGCTCATGAATATCCACAAGTACAATAACATAATATTTGCATAGATAGCTTCAGATAAGCTCATTAGCACCCAACAATTCTGATAACCACTTCAAACCCCACCCCCTGACCAATTACCCCCGCCCACCCCCCTCCGACTAGTCTAGGGATGACAGACCCCCTATATCCTGCCCGGCTCAGTCCTCTTCCTCCGGTAACACCCCAAATGTCATCAGCAGTCTCTTTGGGATGTGTAGGAGAGCATAGTCCTTAAGTGCATAGGTAAGAAAGGGTGACCAAACTTTGCCGAATCTCCCCAGAGTACCCCGTACTATCGCCGTCCTTTTTCCCAAATTGCATAGTACCATTGTATTATGGATGTTGGATCCTTCTGCTTCCACTGATTCACTGTGTGGCGTCTAGCACGCATTCATATTTATTTATTTATTTATTTATGGTTTGCTTATTAGGTGCTTATACAGTAAGTAAATTCGGTTTCAAAGCGCCCACATGTCATCAGGGAGGGGACATGGGAAAGCGACACATTAAATACATTGAGATATTAAATACAGTGGCGGGGGTAAAAAAGGATGAAACTACTATGCCTTGTGAGTATTTAGAACAAGCAAGTGCGGAAGGGAGAGGGCAGTGAGGGTTAAGTGCTGAGGTGCCCATGCTCGTGGGTGAGCAACAGATGAAGTGCAAGGTATGGTAAATGCCAGCCTCCAGGACGGAGTGAGTGCTGAGACAAGTGCTGAGGATAGACAGATGCTGGGTGCGATTTGGTCAGGGCCACAAGGATGCATAAGAGCCCTGGACACCAATCAAAGCAACTCTGAAAATTAGCGGAGGAGAGGGGGCGGAGGGAGGAGGAAGAGGTAAAGAGGAAAGTCTTGAAGAGTTTACGGAATGTAAGAAAAGCCTGCCCAAGATTCAGTGGGAGGGGGAGGCTGTTCCATAGACGGGAGCTAGATGAGGAATGTGATCGACCTCCTGCCTCTGATTAGCAAAATATTTTACACATAAATAGTTGGTGCCAGAGGAATGCAGAGATCTAGAGGGAGAATATTTAGTAAGAGAGAGTTGCAGATAGTGTGGTCCCTGGCCCCAGACAGCCTTGTGGATGATATAGAGGGATTTAAATTCAATCTGTGAAGCACCTGGGAGCCACTGAAGGCTTTTTAGGGCAGGAGAGATACAGTCTCTGGGCTTGAGGCCAAGTGTAAATCTTGCTGTCCTATTCTGGATTAGCTGGAGGGGTCGCAGAGTGGAAGAAGGTAGATTTTAGGAGGAGGCTGAATATTTGCCCACAGCGTTCCTTCTCTCCCTCCCTGGTGATGATCCTCAGTCGGCAGAATTTTCAGGAGCGCCATAGCTCCATCCATCTGTCAACTCTCAGCATCCCGCCCACCTTCGACTTCACCTCCTGCTAGAAATGTTTGAGCTACGCCCACCCCCACGAGATATGTTCCGTCGTTCCTCCTCCAGCACAGTGATGAGTGTGAGTTGTACATTTTATGTAGTTTCTCTGGGGGGTAGTGCCACTGCTGTAGCAATTTATATTGCAGCTCCCGATACTGTACCGAGGTATTTGTGAATACCCTTCTCAATGCAATCTCCCATTTGTTCCTCATTACCCAATTCTCCTGCCTCTCCTTATGTGACAAGATCCTGTAGATGGCCGATTTTAGACCCCTGTTATTTTCGGTGAATGACGTCAGTTTTTCCCATTCTGTCAGTTCTCTCGTAGCCCCTTCCATTATCGCTGGAGCACCCACCCAGTGTTTTGACTGCTGATAGGCATAGAAGTCCTCCTTCCCCAGGTCGTATTCCCTACAACACCTTTCAAATGATTTGAGTTGATTCCCCTCGTAGAGATCAACAAGTTCCCTTACCCCTCCCGCTATCCTCTGTTTGTACCTATTGTAATCCATTCCTGGCGGGAAAGCAGGATTTTGAAAGATGGGGCTTTGTAGCTATGGCTACGGTGCCAACTTCAGCCTCTTGTCAGCTGGTCCCAGATCATCAGGGTGTTCCTTGTGATTAGGTTTTCCATAAGCCCTCCTGACCTAGCCTCCTTTCTCATCCATGGTATTTTCCAAAGAAATTCTCCCGCCACTGCCTGCTCCATGCCTACCCAGTGCTTTTGGTTATCCTCCCTCGCCCACTCTTCCAAGGCTCTCAGTTGTGCTACCTGGGAGTATTTCATCACGATGGGGCAGCCCACCACCCCTGTCTTTTACCTCTAAATAGAATTTTGCTCCCTATGCAATGTTTCTTCCCATTCCATATGAAGTTCATAATGTTCTCCTGGATCTCCTTCATCATCTTCCCTGGTAAAGGTAGGGGGATCGCCTGAAAGAGATATAGCAGACGGGGGAAGATGTTCATTTTCACAATGGCAATCCTTCCTTACCATGACACATTCAGCCCCTTCCACCCTGTAAGGTCTGCTTTGATTTGTTTCACTAGTGGTGGGTAGTTTGTCCCCACTATCTGTTATATAGTTGCCGTCAGGTGAACTCCCAGATACCTAACCAGGCCCGCCCCCCACCTCAATGGGATATTGCTCTCTAAACATTCCTGCTCCTCCTCCCCTACCGATAGATTTAGTATCTCTGACTTGGAATAGTTCACTTTGAATCCAGACATCTCAGAGAAGGCCTTTATCTCAACCATTATTGCTGGCAGTGATGTATCCAGTATAGTGACCATGAGAACCACATTGTCGGCAAACAGGCCAATTTTGTGATATGAGTTCTCCCATCTGACCCCCTGCACCTCCCTGTTCTCCCTTATACGCTGTGCAAAGTGCTCCATTACTAGTGCAAAGATTAGTGGGGAGAGTGGACATTCTTGTTTGGTTCCCCAGCTGATTGAGATCGGGCTGGTCAGCCCCCCATTCACTTTGACCTTGGCTTGGAGATTCTGGTAGTTTGCTTGGACCATTCTCAAGAAGTTTGGTCCCACCCCCACCTTGCTCAGCGTCTGGCTCAAAAAAACCCAGTTAACGCGATCAAACTCCTTCTCGGCATCTAGCATTAGTAAGCAGGTGGGTGCAGAGCTTACCCCCCTCGCAGCCTTGTCAATTATGTGCATAACCCTCCTTATGTTATCAAATGTGTTCCGGCCATGGATGAATCCTGACTGATCTTGCACTATTAGGCTTGGAAGTATCCCCTCTAACCTAGCCGCCAACACCCTTGTATATAGTTTGGCATCTACATTAATAAGTGCTATCGGCCGGTATGAGGAACACAGGTGCGGTTTCTTTCCTGGCATCAGGATAAGAGTGATGTGCACCATTTCCATGGATAATCACTCCTTCTTTCTTCCACGGAGGGCTGTTCCAGGGTGGCAGGAAGCCATTTTTGGGAAAAACGCTGCACATAGTTTTACAGGGTCAATTTACTATAGAAAATGCTAAAAGCGTGATTTATTTCTGCTTCCGACTACCAGGGAGTGCTGCATTCATCATGCATTAGCGTGATTGCTCTCCTTAAGTAGACATGCCAACAGCCTCCCCGATTTGTCCCCCTCTTCATCCATGTGTTCCATATGTACTGTGTAATCAAATTTTCAGAGTCTTTCCCATGCCTGCGTACATTGAGTGCGTAATAAATTAAGTTCAGTTTCAGTAGTGGGGTCTGAGGTATCTTTTGATGCTATCATTTGGATCTGATCTTCCAATGCCCCCAACTCCTGCAGTGATTTCGTAATCCCCCTTTCGCCCCAGCTCTTGCAATCATCTTCCACACTTGCCACCACCTTCAGAGTCTCCCATATTGTTCCCCAACTTTCTACGCTGCCCACATAGGTCTACAGGAATGTGGTGAGAACATCTTCTAGTTGGTCTCTAAAGATGTCATCATGTAGTCGCTCCGATAACCTGTGCCATGTCGGGACCATCGATCTGTGTCCTCAATTATCCCAGCGCATCGTTAGTGGAGAGTGATCTGAAATAGTGCACCCCATATATTCCGCTCCTGAAAATTCAGCCAAGTCTTCAGGCCCCACAAACAATTGATTCTAGTATAAAGACGATATGGAGTCGAGTAATATGAATATCCCTGCCCACTAGCATTCTGTTCTCTCCAAATGTTCACCAGGAATAGATCAGTCGGCACAGCATTCAGAGCCTTGATGGCCAGTGACGATCTAGTTCATGCAGAATCAGATCTATCCAGAGCTAGGTGCCAAACGCAGTTAGTACCCACCCCAAAGGAACAAGGCATCCTTCATGCAGACCAGTCTACTGCCCAAGGGGCGACGAAAGGTGGGTATCGTGTGATTAGGGCAATAGGAGTTTTCTATGTATTTCTCCTGTTGGTCAACATAACCACACACAATTACGCATCTGCCCTCCTTATCCGTTTCAGTGTGTAGGAGTCGAAAGGGGACTGCATCATCTATCCAAACCATCACTCTCCTAGCAAACTTAGAGTATGTGGATCCATATCCCACCTTTCCCCATTTGGCAACGACTTTCTCTTGTTCAGCAGGGAGCAAGTGTTTCTTGCAACAAAGCAATCAATACTTTTTTCCTGCGCACGTATGATCACACCCAGTTCTTGTTCAAGTAGTAGCCCAACCCCCTTATGTTCCAGGTCAATATTTTCAGCACTGTCATACCCCTGCCAGTCTCCCAGGGTTCCCCTAGATCTGGTATGTGCATACGTCCCTCATAGCGGTAATTCCCCAGCTACCAGGCCACCACTGCATAAAATACAAGCTCCATCTTTAACGCCCCACCACCCGCCACTTCCTGTCTATCCCCCGCCACCCTCCAGCCCCCAAGATCCCCACATTCACATCAATATACAGGAAGGAGATATATTGAAACAAGAAACAAGCACCCCTTCTATCGGGGTTAAAACAAAGCTCAACAGCATCAAGCCATTCGGACACACCCATCCCCAGTGGACGACTTCTCGCCATTTGGGAATCCGGTGGGAGGTGCCAGCAGAAACCTAGCACCCACCTTGACCAATGCGCTGGGGGTTACAGAAGTTCCACACCCTGGGCAGCAGCATTACACCACAACTAGCAAGCGCATCCCCAAGCAGCAGTTATGTCACAAGTACTCATAGTGTTCTGTAAAGAACTACACGTCCCGTTGCTACCAGTTCAGGGGTTCAATTTGTTACTCACTGTGTCTCTTAGGCACCCCAAACATCTGGCCTTTCCAACCAATCTGCTGGCCAAGAAGGGGTCCACCCCCAGTCCGCATGGGAAGATCGCCCTGCCACCACTAGGGGGCTGCCTCCAAGTCCAGGGAAGAATGTCCCCAGAAGCACACCAGCAGGGGATCTCCCACATAGTACGGGTGCTGCCATTGTAATCCGCAGCACCTGCTGGCCATCTCAGCACCTTGTGCCTCCGTATGTCAGGGAGCACCCTCCTCCCTTAGCCTGCAATACTATTGAGAGCCGGAGAGGGTGGATGTTCCAACCGCTTCGCAGCGCGACGCTCCGTTTGGCTCACCTGCCGATGCCACAGCCCAGCTCCTGCCGTCCCTCTCTCACCCACACAGCTCCACCTCCAAGTGGGCCGCTCAGTACATTTTCAGCAGTTCTCCGCTGTCACGGGTGCTGAGTGGGGTACACCCCTGCAGCACCGCTGAGCCTGCTCCTTGTGCTCATCCAGCCTCACCTAGATGCTGGCCGCGGTCCCCTCAACATGTTGCAAGCAATCTGCCACTGCAGGCTTGGCACCTTGTTGCTGCCACAATCTTGGGATTAGCATGCATTATCAGGCCACACAATGCTCGTCCACCGGAGGAAGACCTCCTCAGAATGAGCCAACACTGCTGCAGCTGTAATATACATAGGATTGTGTATTAGCAATTCAGGACATACTGCAAATAGGATCAATGTGAGGATCCAGGCGGGACCTCACACTGAACACATCCTCAAGGCATGGACCCTGGCCATGGCCCTATCCCCATGAACTTTCCGAGTGTTTTTGTGAAAGCATCGCTGAATAGGAGCCCCTGTGCTTCTGGACCTACCTCATAGGACGTCAACTGTCCTAGTTTGGAGTCAAACTGAATCTGAATACCTTTCCTGCACTCTGTGGAAAAAGCATAGTTCTTACACAGAAGGCCAACAGCCAGAATGACAGGAACCACTGCTTCTCCTGTATCACCTGCCCTTTCTGCCAGATCATTGATCTTAGCAAGAGGGCCTAAGAAGTCAAAGAGCTTAGCTTGACAGGACTTCCAAGGCCTGTCTACACCGCTGTTATGATCTCCGTCTCTTTTCCTCAAGAAGGCTACATTTTGTGTCTCTTTTCAGGGTCCATGTTACCTTGGCCGTTATATCGGGTTAGGAACACTTCGCTGTGAGCTTACCTTTAGCGAGGCTTACACATTGGAAACATATGTAACCCTGGGGGAGTGAGTCCATTCCAAAAAAGTTGGGTGGACCAATCCCTCTGGCTCAAACATACTATCTTGATCCTCACTGTCTCTGGTAAAGGTTCTGTAATAACATGAGGCTCCTCCTAAGGGTCACTGTCCTGGGATGTAATCTGCTCCCATGTTTCCTTAGTCTTTTGCTGATTCTGAACTCTTTTCTTGCATGTAGTTAATTCTTTTGCCCAATTCATCCTCGGAGGAAAGGATCTGGCGGTGGATACTTCTTTCTGATTCTTCGGGAAAGCCTCTTTCAGTTTCTGAAAAAACACCTCAGAGCTCCAAAGAGCATTCAGTCTTTTATTGAATTTATATAGCGCTTTAAGCCTAGAATCTAGAACTCTAGAATCGACAGGTGGGCTTGGAAGGGGTGGGTGGGCCTGTGCGAATCTTCTACACTTGTAGACACAGTTCCTAAATCCTTGCTTGCGGCAGTCCAAGTGACCGCTCTGGGGGGGATTTCACTTTTTTGCACTTCGGGTGAGCCTCAACCTTAGCCAACCTGCACTGCAGTGGGGCTAGCCCTGCAGCACTGCTTTGGGAAACAGTCTCATCTACCAAAAAGCCCAACACTCTCTTGAAAATGTAAGCTGTTACAGAATCCTAAACTCTGCCCTCACTTGGCACTATGCTCTCTATTTTATTTTGACTATATACTAGTAGGTAACCATCACGGAAAGTTCCCCTCTACTTCAGAGCCACATGAGCAAGGCTTTGTGGGTATGCATATTAGCCCAAATACAAGCCTTTCTCTCCAGAAAATGATGTCTAACATGGCAATGCTATTTTATACATTGCTTAATAACCAAAAATGGACATTTCTCAAGGCTGCAGACAACTGCATACCCGGTTTCACCTTTATCATGGATCATCAGTGCAGTTTAGTCTGCAAGCCTTGTGGTTGGCGTATAGAGGCATGTGCATCAAACACCAACAAAGTTTTGGTGGGTTTAAATATATATATACACCCACATCTTTAAAAGGAAAGAATTGTATCCTGAGAGCTAGGCACTGCGCAACGTCACTGCCCAGCACACTTCGCCCTGCAGAGAATTCTTTTCTCTGCCTCCCTCCAAAAGTGTGGGCTGGGTGGAGCTTGTAGCGACACCCACAGTGTCTGTCTGTTCAATCCCTGGAGGGCGGAAGCACTGCAAAACCAGGGCCTGCCAACCCAAATCAAAAGGTTTAGTGTTGGCACTCCAGTGGCATTACCAAACAGTGCAGAAGATACCTCTTTTTCCTTGGAAGCCGCCTTGGTGGTCCTTCGTTAGCCCTGCCCTGAGGAGGAGAGCTCACTCTATTGAGTGGATCCTATAGAGTGCAGAGAGCACCCATGGGCATTCGGCACTGCAGCTGCTACCCCGTTGCATGTGGTACCACCGCATCTTTCCTGCTGTCAATAAAATAATATAATAGATGCAAAAGACTGAGTCCATATTAGTCAATGTTAATGTCTATGTAGTTTATTATGCTACTATGCAGTGCGCCACAACTGACAGAAAAATAAAACGTAGTGTGTACTTTTTTGCTACTCGAACAGCAAGAATGAGGAAGAGGAGGGAGCAAATCCAGACTTCAGACTACATGGATATCTTGTGATTGGGCTAGTGGATCTCCTGACTGGACTACTGCTTTGTTTGGTCTGCTGGGTTATGTAGCTCTAAAGGTTGTTTTATGGATATCTTGGGGCTGAAGATGAAGGCCTAGAAGTCGGCCGTCATGGTCTGTTGGAAGGGGAAGCGTTCCCTGCAGTTTTCAAATATTTCTTGTAAGGGGGAGATAATCCCAAGAGTGGATCATTTTGATTATCTGGGGGTGAGAGTGCCAACTTTGAGGCGGTGGCACATGTTGAGATGCAGGCCCTAAATTGTAACCAGGCAATCGGTGGATTCTCTGAGCGACGGTTCTGCAAAACAGAAGCGAAAAGAACATTGGCCAGCAACTGTCTTCAGAGACATTGGGAGATGTACAGTGGTACCAGGGATGGGATTTGCAGCACATGGGAGATTTTTCAGGGACTTGGCACACCTCAACTCCCATTTCTGGGGCAGGACTGATTATGATTTTTGTTTTAGGGAGTCTCCTGCCCCAATTTGAGAAAGGTTTCTCGCCCCACAGCTCCGTCCACAGGGTAATGACCCTGACCCTCTTGCGCTTTTGACTGCCGGTTGCACACATTGGCTCTTGTGTTGATTGCAGTTCTCTTATGTTGATCCCATTCGCCTCTGTAGAAGTATCCTAGGCCCTGCTCTGAAATGCCTTTCATGGCCCCTCAAAAAAAGGCTTTGATCCTGTGTTAGGAAAGATTTTTCTTTTTGCTGCTTCCCCATCTCTTCCAGTCGACTCGCCCCCACACCCTCTTAAAACCAGGATTTCTGCTGGGAGATGGTGTGGTCCAGACCAGTGACTTAATCAACCTCGTTCACTACTGCAACTTGTTTCATTTTGGGGCACTGGTTAGCTTCTATGGCTACCAGTACCAGGGGGACTGCTGGGATGCTGAGTGTGTTCACATACAGGTCAGAACCAAAGAAATTGTCTTAACACTTCGTTATTAGGGGAGTCACACAGGCGAACACCCAAATCACTTCCCTTGGGCTAAATTGGACATATAAGTGACTTAAATAGGTTAATGTGGTCAGTTCTCAGGATCACCTGAAATATCAGGATCTTTTTGTAAGAGCAAGGTATTCTAAAAACATAGCTTTTTGTGATTAATGTGTGTTTAATGTAGTGCTTCATATCGGTTGACTGCTTCTAAACACTGTAATAAAGCATATTATTACCTGCTCATGGTACTCGATTCATTGACCTTGGTTGGTTGAATGTTCGAGTCTGGCTTGATTGGGGGGTTGTGACGACATGGCGAATAGAAGGGTCTCAGACCTTGGGTCTTTTCAAAGAAAGCTCTTTAATAAGCATGTATAACAAAGAAATAGGGTTTCATGAATAAAGCAACATTTTCAAACATAAGTGACTTAGAAGTCCATCCCTGTGTGATTAGCGCAGACTTAAGGTGTACTTCCTCTCAGAGGCAAAAAAAGTGCCCAAAGTACTAAACACTTTAAAGTAAACTTGCCTGTTACATCTAATCGTCAAACTTAAAATAACGACTTCCGGGGCGTGGCTTGAATGCAGTTGCTTCCCTAAGAGCCTCTGTGGAGAGCCCGGGGTATCCCATCCACAGCAGCGGTTCTGGAGCCGATGCGAGAATGGAAACCAACAGCACCGGCAGCGGAATAGTGTTGGAATGCCCGGTTTCAATTGCAACAAAATCGCTAACCTGCTTAGGGCAAATAAAGACACGAGAAAGTTGAAACACTCAGCCGGAAAAGACCCCTACAGACAGTGCTGCCCTTGACTCCGTGGCAGGCTCCCATGTAAGTGCCCCTGGCAAGGGAGTAAAGCCCAGCCTAACCGAGCAGCCTCCACCCTGATCACACCCTATTGCAACGGGGGGAGAGGGAGGAAGTCTAGCGCAGCTAGCCAACAGCCAGCCCCATAACCGGAGGAGATCAGGAGCAGGCAGTACATCCTGCCCCAACACCCCATACAGGGAAATGTTAACTCTGTGGTCACAGCAAACTCCCATCTCCTACCCCCCGAGCCCCTCTCGAAGCACAGGTGCTACAAAAAGGGGTAAAATCTGGCTCATTGTCTTTGGTGAGCAATCTCTGGGGCACAAAGACCCCTGGACCCGGGGGTGGGGGGGCAATAAAAAATCGGAATGGCCAAACACCATAAACCACATAAATCTGGGAATATAGCCACCCTTCTACAGCCGCAAGACAAGGAGAAGAAACCAGAAGGAGGGCGCTCCCAAACTATGTCACCTGAAAGACCTCCAGGCCAATGGGCTACAAAAGAGGACACCCAATCCCTCCTGGTGGACATTAAGTCAGAATTCCAAAACTGCATGATGGAAATAGCCACTAGGGTAGATGGTCTGGACAACCGAATGGAGGAACTGGAACACAAGGTCAGTGAGTCGGAAGATCGTTCCCTGGAGCAAACAACACAACTAATAGAGCTACGCAGGAAAGTTCAGATTTTGGAGGGGAAGAATTAAGCTATCGCATGCAAGCAGGAAGATATCGAAAACGGGGCTCGGAGGAACAACGTAAGAATCAGAGGGGTGCCTGCCTCTGTAACGGACCAATCCCTACAGGAATATGTGAGCAACCTGTTGCCAGAATGTGACAAAACAATGCTGCTCCTAGACCGAATCCACAGGATACTTAGTCGCAGAGGGGCTACCACAGAATACCCCCTGGATGTAATCGCCTGCATTCACTTCTTCTCTACCAAACAAGACCTCATGGCTGCAAACCGCTTACAGGGCCAGCTGACCTACCAAGGAGCACAGATCCAGATTTATCAAGGCTTGTCAGTGGCGACAGTACAGAGACGCAGAGCGCCAAGACTCCTAACCACCTTCCTACAAGACCGGAATATTAGGTACCGCTGGCTCTTCCCTGCAACCCTCCAATTAACCTATGAAAGCATGACAGACTATTGGGACGCTAGAAGAAGCTGTGCGCTTCCTGTCAAGTGGACCCCCGACCACAGATGAATACCTTACAGCATTGTCACCGGCAGCAGGAAAAGAGGGTGACCTCAAGCAGAGATGTAATACCTGGGCGAGGGTGGCAAGAGCTCGGAAACTTGGGAGCTACCCTACTCCTCCAATCTTCTCCATGGACTCCTGGTCCGCCTGCCAAAATGGTACCTCAAAGACGGTTCCCTAAGATAAAACCACAAGGAACCCCGGGCTCTACGCGGCATATGCCAGCCTAGAAGAGTGCAGACAATCGTCGGCCAGCTGGCTCTGCTTTGGTTCTTCAGTTCAGTTATGACATTTGTTTGAGAAAAGTTAAAAACCTGATTGCTACGATCCAAGAGAAAGATAATATAACCAGATGGCAGCGACACATTATTCGGACCCCACCCCACCCCGTTCACTCATCCTCCCCTAAAATAACCTGAGGGCCACAAAGAAACCTCCCCACTACACCAGAAGTTGTGCTTCGTATCCTTCAACATACAAGGCTTGAACTCTAATATCCGCAGATCCGCTCTGCAATGCCTAAATGACCTAAGGAGCTCAGTGGTATTTCTCCTAGAAACCCACCTGATTGAGACAGACTTCCTGCGACTTCGCTGCAGAGCCTTTCCAAAACAATATCAAACATCTAGTGGCTCTAAAAAAAGGGGGCACAGCAATCCTACTGGCAAAAGGAGTGCCACTTACAGAACTGGAGGTGCTGCAGGGTACCGAGGGGTGCTACCTAGCCATTAAAGGTAAGCTTTTTGGCAGTTTACACACCCTGGTCTCAATATACGCCCCCAATGAAAGACCAGAGGAATTCCTGGCAGACTTAGAATCCAGCCCATTGCCCTTCCTGGAGGGGCAAGTGATCATAGGAGGAGACTTCAACAGGGTCCTGGACCCCAACACCAATCCCACCAACCAGCTGTGAGAGACTTTAAAATTGCCTTGAGTCTGCTACATCTGTTTTAATACCTGGGCATGGTTGACTCATGGAGGGTTCTTAATCCAGAGACAAACGACTTTTCCTTCTTCTCACACGTCCACCGCACTTTTTCCTGCATTGACCTGCTATTGGTTAGCCCCCAGCTTATGCCATACACGGAAGAGGTATCCATTGGAACCAGGGTGGTCTCAGACCACTCCCCAGCTGAAATCCATGATCCTGACCCCCCTCCATGCCTCTCCTCGACCCAGATGCAACCTCTATGACCCAATGACATGGCACTGAGTGATGACTTGACTAGAGCCATCCAAAACTATTGATATTTTATTTCTATTGCGCTTGTACACAAGTGTTTCAGAGCGCGATAGGGCAATTGATGGGAACAAGGGAGAACAAAACAACGATCTTACTAGGCCCAGTGACATTGAAAACGCACAAGTGCATGGAAGGGGGGAGAAGTGGAAAGTGCGAAGCAAAGGAGAAACAGATCAATAATAATTAATACATAAATAATAAAGGCAACAGTGGTAGTGCAGCCAGCAATTTGCAAGTGCTAGGTTTAAGGTAGCAAACAGGGTAGGTCTGATAAGTTCAGGAAGGAAAAGGGGGGGCTGTATGGGCACAGATAAAGACCCCAGTGCAAGGGGTGGCCCGGAGGCAGTGTGGGAGGGTGGCAGGGTGAGCAGGTACCAGGGCCCGGAGGACAGAGGGTGGCCAGGTGCACAGTGCCAAGAGAGAACAGATCATCAGGGGAGAGGGGGAGCCAAGGCAGAAGAAGAGGAAGGTCTTGAGGTGCTTCCAGAACCGGAGATGGTTCTCCTCAAGTTTTAGAGTGGCAGGGAGGCTGTTCCAGAGGGAGGCCCCAGCCGAAGACAGAGATCTACCCCCAGCTTGTTTCTTTGAAAAACGACGTACCCGGAGGGAGTTAGAGGTAGAAGAGCAAAGAGTTCGAGAGGGGAGGTATTTGCGGAAGGATAGCTGGAGGTATTTTGGACTGAGGCCCCAGAAAATTCTTGTTTTCAAGGAAAACCCGATTGGTCCCACATCGAAAGCCACCAGATGGGAGGCAATGAAAGCGGCCATTAAGGGAGAACTAATAGCCCACGCATCGTCCTACAAAATCGCCAAAGACATACCAATGAGTGTTTGGAAAGGGATTTGGCCACCGCCGAAACAGAAACATAGGAAGGGGTGGTCACCCAAAGTCTCCCGAGATTACGCACTGCCCTGAATAAACTGGAGGCCCATTACGCAGAGGAAACCGCACAAACCCTGTTCAGACCAAAACAAGGATATTATGCCAAGGGCAATAGAGCAAATAGACTCCTGGTGGGAAAATTAGCAAAAACCCAGAGGAGAAACATAATTATTAGCTTAAAAGACCCTCAGGGCATTTCCCAATATGTAAAAGAGGCCAAGATAGAGTTGGCAACTACTCAATTGATAGAAACTGTCATCCACACACTGCTCTCTGAACCAACAGGAAAGCTACATCACAGAAGCCTCCCTTCCTGCTGTACTGGGCATAGCCAGGGAAATCTCCGATCACTGTAGAGGAGGTTGAATCAGTGATGAAAACCCTGAAACCTAGAGCCCCCGGCCGCCAGCCCCCGATGGATTCTCTCCCAAATTTTATAAATTCTTCAGGTCACTCCTTATAGGCCCCCTCACCGAGCTTTTCAACTCCTTCCGGGAGACAGGCACGATAACCCTGTCTATGCAGGAATCCATAACTATCTACATTAAAATTTGGTAAATTCCCGAGTGGATGAGCGTTATGCAGGCCGATCTCTTTGCTCAATATAGATGCAAAAATGTACTATAAAATCCTGGCAAATAGGCTAGCACAGATTCTCCCCAAGATTATCGATGCGGACCAGACAGGCTTTATTCTGGGAAGGAGCACAGGAGACAATATACGGAGGGCTCTCATCCTAGTGGAAGTGGCTGAATCTGAACACCGTAAGCTAGCTCTACTAACCCTAGATGCAACTAAAGCCTTTTACAAGATAGACTGGACATTCATGCGACTTGCCCTTAAAGTGTATCATTTTGGCCCCCTATTTCGCAAAATGGTTTTCGCAAACTATAGCTCCCCAAAAACAGTCCTAAGAGGGAACAAGAAATTCTCAGCCCCCATGGCTTTTTCCTGCGCAATCTGACAGGGGTGACTGCTCACCCCATTAATTTTCACCTTTGTTATGGAGCCCCTTGCCCAACGGATCCGTAAGAACACCTCCATCACAGGTATGGCAGTACAGGGTGACCACTTCAAAATATCCCACTATGCAGATGACGTAATGCTTTCTCTCACCAACTGCCAGTTCCCTAACGAAGGCCCTGATGGAGCTCGAAGGCTTCGGGAAGGCGACAGGATTCACCGTTAATTATACTAAGTTAGGGACCCTAGGGGTGGGACTGAACCCAGAGGAGATGCACGCTGGCCACAGAGCCTGCCCTTTAAAGTGGAGAACCAAACCAATTAAATATTTTGGGGTCCACATACTAGCAAACCCAAAAGATCTCTGTTCAGCTAAATTCCCCTGTCTCTTCAGTGACCTAGAAACCGATCTGGAGAGATGGACAACTCAAGAGATCTCTGTAACGCTCACCTGATTCCCGCAGAGGCGCCGGTCTTGACTGGGTGAATGCCGTATCTTCAAAGGTGATGTGTAACACACGGTTGGCTCTTTGGGCTGGACCTCTGTGCACTGTATGTCTGACTCGAAGAGTAAGATGTCTGCAGATAGAAAATATGGGATTAATGAACTGGGGTTATTGGGTGCCTCTCTCCTCTTCCCTTTCTCTTCTCCTGTAGAACCCCAAAGGTTAACGCCCTCACCTTAGGTAAATGAACGCCGAGCTCTCCATCTGCCTCGGGGCAGGGTGCCGTAACCAGTTTCTTCACTGGATAAGGGTGCGGCCTCTTGACCTCAGAGGACTGCTGTCTGTCGTTAACTGCACGAACGGTAAGTTCTGGGCACTTCAAATGTCTTAAAAGTCTTTTGTAATGATATCTCTTGTTTTGCAGGGTTCCGGCGATGGCGGATGGCGGGCTGATGAGAGTTGAGGATCGAACCCGCGTGAGGAATAGAAGCGCCTGAAGCACATAAGTAAGCGCTTGTAGCCTGCTTCACGATGAATACTAACTGTCCCTTTTATCTTGCAGGTACAAGTTGGGAGCTTTAGAGAAGCTGAAGGGTGCTGGAATACCCGCTGGATTCGGCGTGGGAAGGAGTAATGGCACGTGAGTAATAAAGTTGCCCAATGTCTTTAAACGCACCTTCTTTTGTCTTTCAGATGCGGGATGCAGCGCCGAAGGCCTCCGGAGCGTGCGAAGAGCTGGTAAGCTTTTGTCTTTCAGATGCCGGAATGCAGTGCGAAGACCTCCGGAGCATGCGAAGAGTAGGTAAGCCTTTGTCTTTCAGATGCCGGAATGCAGCGCGAGGCGTTGGTGACAGCCGATGGACCAGGTAAGAGATGCGCTGCCACTGAAGACCGTAGTGCTAACCTGTTCTTTCTTTGTCTTTACAGGTGCTGCTGAAGACTGGATTCCAGGATGGTAAGCCTTTGTTCCCTTAGGCCCAGGATCAGAAGCAGAAGACACGATGAGCGTTCTGCTGCAGAGAATGCAGAATAACGCAAAGCAAGATTCATCCATCGGGTGTGGTTTAAATAGCCTCCTGTAGTGCTTAGGTGTCTCCTTCCACAGCCACGCCTAGGTAAGAAAAGAGTTCCTGCTTTCCAGAAGAGTTCCAGTGTTCTGAACCTAGGGAGTGGCTCCTGCCCCACCCAACAGGAAAAGTAGTCCCAAACAGAAGAGGATCAGGGGTTCAACTGGCAGGTAAGTAAGCAGCATGGTCTGCTGCAGGTAAAGTCCACCCAAGCATTATGAGCCCGGCGCTTCCAGCGCTGGGACTGGGCATCTTTATGAGCCTGGTGCCACTGGCGCCAGGACAGGGTCCAAAAGGTCCCAATTGGGACTGGCTGGCACTCGGAACCAGGGTTATTGGTCTGCTTCCAAGGGAGTCGGGCAAGTCCTGATCTTTTGGAAGCAGAGATCATGACAATCTCACTCATGGAGAGAATCATGGTGTGTAACATGAATATGCTTCCCAGATTCTTGTACCTGCGTTCAGCATTACCAGTGGAAATTACCTTGAAACCGCACACCAGATTATAAAGACAGATCTCCCAATTTATTTGGAGGAGAAGGAAAGCATGCATAGCCAAAAAGGGGATGACGGGGACGCCAAATTGGCAGGGATGGGGGTCCCTAATCTCCAAAACTACTATGCAGCAGCACAAATGGCTAACATGCTGACTTGGTTCACTCCTGCAGCCCCTCCTCCCGAAATGGGTGTCCATCGAACAGTCCAGGCTCCCTCCTCACCTAAGCTCTTTACCACATATGACACGGGCAGCAAGTAAAGGCTGGACAAACCTCCTCTCTTCCACTAAAGTCACTCTGAAAACCTGGTACTGGTACTGGGCACTA
The DNA here is from genome assembly GCF_040938575.1 of Ambystoma mexicanum. Lineage (NCBI taxonomy): Eukaryota > Metazoa > Chordata > Amphibia > Caudata > Ambystomatidae > Ambystoma > Ambystoma mexicanum. The sequence goes on from NC_090939.1 coordinate 933,240,116, forward strand.
AAGAGGAAAGGAACCCCGAAGGAAATAGGCCCTCTCTCCTCAGTCTTCCACAATACGGACTTTACCCCAGACCTCAGCTCAGACATTTTCAGGAATTGGCTCCATGGAGGGCTCTACAAGGTCCCACAGCTCTTTAAAAATGTCTCGGCTTTCACCTTTGAAAAATGCAAAGATAGGTTCTCCATGTTGGAATCGGACAGATTTTCTTACGCACAAATACGGCACTGGATTACCCATCTGCCTGTCAAGCAAGGGGCCACACGCAAACTCAGTGCCCTAGAACTTGCACTACAGGTGGGCCCCCAGGGAGGAGACATTTTAAGGATTTATAAGTTGCTACAAGAGGATATGTTCTCCATCCGTCCTAAGTACATGGTCCTCTGGGAAGCCGATCTGGGTCACCCTATAGAAGACCAAACATGGCTTGATATCTAATCCAGAAACAAAACCTCCAGATGTATAACCAATAAAGAATGTACCCTACCTTTATTATACCAGTGGTACTTTCCCCCAGTGCGCCTACATAATCACTTTGAGACGTCACTGGACCATTCCTGCTGGAGGAAATGCGGGGCTTGTGAATCCTACCTTCACATGTGGTCGGACTGCCTAGTGGCATGATCCTTCTGGGAGGCAGTAATAAAAACAATTGAGGCCATTAGTCACATAGCCCTAGCCCCTAAACCTGAGGTGATACTACTAGGGACCCCCTCCCAGAGATCTATCTGAGATCCGGAGCCACAGCTAAACTAATCACTCCATTCCTCCTAGCTGTGAGGGCCCCCTATTACAACTCTGGTGGGTTAAGATTTGGGATATTCTGGGGGTAGAAAAGGCCATGGCAGCTAAGGAGGGCACTTTCCACTGTTTCACCGGACACCAATCTTGGACTATGAGCCTAGACCCATCAACCACAGATGGTGAAACTCTTCCTAAAGACTGCCTAATCCCATCAATTCCCACCCCCTCCGTCCCCCTGAGGAGAGTCAAGCTTTTAACTGCCAAGTGTCTGTTACTACTATGTTCCACCTTTGTACTAATGATGTATACAGCAACTGTTTAAATAAAGTTATTAAGAAAAAAGGTTTCCTGAATCAAATGTTCCAACAAGTGTGAGTTGTCAGAATACCCATATCAAATGGTGCAATGAGGAAAATTAACTTAAGTCCTTCCCTTGGGTGAGAAGTGTTGGAGTTAAGATTTCAAGCTTAAAGTCCTTCCCTTAAGTAACAAAGTCCATCAGCAGTGCCCCTTGCTAGTATTACATTGTTTCAGTCTTTTCTTGTTGATCCAGAAGTGCACTGTCTTGCTTAAAATGAAGATGTGCGCTGTGTTTCTGGATCTCCGGAAGGGCTTTGACTGTGTCTCCCAGAACATTTTATGGTGTATATTACTAGCTCGAAACGCCCCCTAACCCCCATAGTGTCACGGCTAGCTGGCACCGGCGTTCCCTGTGGCAACGCTGGAGATTGCGGGCACTCGCCGCTTTTCCCTCTTCCAAGATGGCCTCTCATCCTCTGGGTTACGGTGCAGTGTTTTCACGTTCGCGAGTCAGATGTCCTCTGACGTCATCGCGTTTTCTCATGGATTCCGGATATGGTCCAGCAGAGCCGAAGCCCAGAGCGTCGCTACTCTCTACAGACGCTACGTGAGTTCGCAACTAGGGAGTTACTATTCTATACCTCATACCTATACTTACCTTTCTTTTCTACTCTTTCCTACAGCCTTACCATTCTGCCTAGCCTTCCCGTTCCGCCGCCCACAGTCCCCATCTTCCAGACAACATAGGTACTTACCCAATCAAGATATTGATTCCTCTTGAACCTAGTTCCTTCTCTCAACTCTCGTTCACTTATTTTCAATCAGGACTTCACCGAGGTACAGTGAGCAGACCCGGTTAATCCCGCAATTCGTGAGGAGCTGCAGCTAGCGGAGACGCGACCGATACAGCTTCTCATCCGTTCCAGCAGGGTTTTTTCCCCCAGGAGGGTTTCCCTGGGATCCCTTGCACACCCCTTCGGTTCCCTAATTAGGGAGGAGGGAGGTGTTAGGGTCCTCAGGGGACTCCCCAATTGCCTCGTAAATTGCTGCACGAGACAGGTTAGTGCAAAATCATTACAGCTAGCGACGCCAAAAAAGAAAAAGAAACAATAATTGAAGAGGAATACCTATATGCACATCATGACAACTTTGCAAGCAGCCTTAGATCAAGTGCAGCAGTTGACGACCGCAGTACAAGGATTGTCCCACGAGGGACAAGCCTTAAAGCATGAAAATGCAATCCTTAAACAGCAAATGCTAAATAAAGCCCCCACCAGTTCAGAAATTCCTCCTGGTCCTCTGCCAGGCGGGAAATATGACGGAAACCCGCATTCTTTAAGGGAATTCTTGGATGCTTGTACGGTGCAATTTGCTTTTAAGACGTCATTCTTTCCCTCCGACAGAGATAGAGTGGGATACATGATTACTCATCTCACGGGCCCCGCGCTGGCATGGGCCACCCCTATAGTCACTTCCAATAATGCCATATTGGATTCAGTGCCTGCTTTTACGGCAAGTCTAAAAGCTATGTTTTCACAGAGAGAATACAATGTCTCCTCTCAAGAGAAACTCCTAGATTTCAAGCAAGGATCTTTAGGAATCTTAGAATATGTTACCCGCTTTAAACAAATGGCCCTAGGCACATCCTGGGCCGATGATGCACTTATAACATTATTTAGGAGAGGGGTTAACGAGGAGTTGAAGGATGAATTGGCTCGAGTTCCGAGACCAAACACCTTAGCTGAACTTGTCTCATTGACTATGCAGCTGGACTATAGACTGCAAGAAAGGCACGCAGAGAAGAGGAAAGGGAGAAGCCATCGCCCTGCGCCTGAATTAGTATCCTTCTCCAAAACAGCTACTGCAGACGAACCTATGCAGTTAGGCACCACACGGGGTCCTCTGACTCAAGAGGAACGCGCCCGTAGAAGATCCCGAGGACTCTGTATGTATTGTGGTTCTTCTGACCATATCGTGCACGAGTGCCCAGTCGCTCCTCTCAGAAAACCATTTCGTTCGGGAAACGCCAGACCTCAACCGTAAGGGGACCTACGGTCGGGGTAACTCATACCGGTTCCCAATCTCCTACAAAGTTGTCTCCTTCGCTGGACATGGTAGTCTTGCGCGTAACTTTTTCTTTGCCAGATGAAAGCATTGTTTCTGTCCCAGCCTTGGTCGACTGTGGAGCAGCTGGTTTGTTCATGGACGATTTTTGGGCAAGGAAACTGAATATTCCCCGTACTCCCAAAGCTATCGCGATACCAGTTGAGGGCGTAGACGGAACCCCACTAATATCGGGACCTATCCGAGAACAGACTCACACTTTGACGATGCTCCTTGGTTCACATAGGGAGGAAGCCGTATTTGATATAATAAAAGCAGCTCACTACCCTGTCATTCTGGGCTTGCCCTGGTTAAAACTACATAACCCATACATAAATTGGGCAGCCGGTTCCATTTTTTTGGGATCAGAATATTGTACCCGACACTGTCTTACTGAAGGGTCAGTGGGATTTTGTGCTCCTTCATCGAACCCTGTGGCCTCTCAAAGGATTGTAGACTTGCTTACTCTTGTTCCTCCTGAGTACGAAGAGTTTCAGGACATTTTCTCCTCTTCCCAATTTTCTGAACTTCCACCTCATCGGAGTGATGATTGTTGCATCCGGCTAGACTCCTCTCAACCACTCCCCTTTGGAAAGATGTACATCCTTTCCGAGAAGGAAAAATTAGTCCTACGGCAGTATTTGGATACCCATCTCAGAAACGGTTTGATTACGGAATCGACTTCCCCTGCAGGCGCATCGTTATTCTTCATAGCTAAGAAGGACACGGATGAATTACGTCCCTGCATTGATTATAGGGGACTTAACAAGATCACGATTCCCGATCGATACCCAATGCCATTGATACCGGACATCCTAGAAGCAGTAAAAGGGGCAACTATTTACACAAAGTTGGACCTCAGAGGGGCATATCACCTCATTAGAGTTAAGGAAGGGGATGAGTGGAAGACCGCATTTCGTACCCCTTTTGGACATTTCGAATACCGAGTAATGCCCTTCGGTCTCGCGAATGCCCCGGCAGTGTTTCAAAGGTTCATTGATCATATATTCTCAGACCTCCTTCTTCATACAGTAGTGGTGTACCTTGACGACATATTGGTATTTTCCAGGAATCCAAAAGAACATCACCGACACGTATGTCAGGTATTACACCGATTACGGAGTAACCACCTCTATTGCAAGCCTGAAAAGTGTATATTCCATCAGACTACAGTCACTTACCTGGGGTTCGTTTTGTCCCCTACTGGAATATCCATGGATCCTCGTAAGGTGACCGCTATTCTGGAATGGTCCTCCCCTAGTTCTGTCAAGGAACTACAGAGATTTCTGGGGTTTTCGAATTTCTATAGGAAATTTATAGCTGGATTCTCATCAATCGTTCTGCCCCTTACAAGACTACTCAAGAAAGGAAAGCCCTTTTGTTGGACAGAGGACGCCCAGTCAGCCTTTGATACTTTAAAGACACTCTTTACTTCTGCTCCTCTCTTACGAATCCCGGATCAAAACTTACCGTTTATAGTAGAAACTGATGCCTCCCATTTTGCATTGGGTGCGGTGCTTAAACAAGCTTTTACTCAAGGACCAGAACACCCTGTGGCTTTTCTGTCCAAGACTTTTTCTCCCTCTGAGATCAATTACACGGTGTTAGAGAAAGAGTTGCTGGCTATAAAACGGGCCTTCCAGGAATGGAGACATCTCCTGTTGGGTTCCCAACATCCCATTGAGGTCCGCACCGACCATCAGAATCTCAAGAGTTTGCAGTACGCGGAGACACGTAACAGCCGGCAAGCAAGATGGGCCCATTTTTTCTCTCCCTACAATATCACTTTCACTATTATTCCTGGTAAAATCAATCTTCAAGCTGATGCTCTATCACGTAGAGATCCTGATTGCAAATCTGGTTTTCAGACCGAGAGATTGTTTCCTCATGCTACGTTCATATCTATGGTTCAGGACTTTCTCCACTCTGTAGCAGCCCAAACTCTAGTCTTAATGGACTCCATTAGAGGTCAGGCAGACAAATGGGGACTAAGTCTCGAAGACGGATGTTTCTACCGGGGTCATCTGGTGTACATTCCCTCACTCCAGCTCCGAACGGAAGTCATGCACATGTGCCACGATTCTATGGTGGCTGGACATCGTGGAATAGCCAGTACCCAAGAACTCATACTGAGATATTTTTGGTGGGAAACCTTAAGAAGGGACGTGACTGATTACGTCTCTTCCTGTGTAGTCTGTTTGCAAGTCAAGGTTCCTCGCAGTAAACCATTGGGAAAGCTGGCTCTAGTCCAAATACCTACTCGTCCTTGGCAATTGATTTCCACAGATTTTATAGTTGACTTACCTGTGTCTAAAGATCATACAACCATTATGGTGACAGTGGATTATTTCACCAAATTGGCTCATTTCCAATCCCTACCCTCAGTACCGACAGCACCACAGATGGCAAGACAGTTCATAGACTCCATCTTTTCCCGGCATGGTCTTCCTGACAGCATAGTGTCAGATCGAGGTTCCCAATATATTTCACGATATTGGCAACAAGTCTGCTCTGCTTTAGGCATAAAGAGAGCCTTGAGTTCGGGATACCATCCTCAAACTAATGGGCAGACAGAACGTTTAAATCAGACTCTGGAGACGTATCTGCGCTGTTTTGTATCAGCGGCACAGGACAATTGGAAGGATTTGTTACCTTTGGCAGAGTTTGCATACAATAATGGTCCTCATGCGTCTATCAAAACCAGTCCCTTTCATTGTACCTATGGGTACGATCCTTCTTGCTATTCATCGTCTCTTCTCAGAGCTTCGGCCTTTCCAGATGTGGACGCCCTAATGGGCGATATTCAACAGGGACATCTTTTGGCCAGAACCGCATTACTAGAAGCTCAAGAGCATTCTAAACGTTATGCTGACTTGCATCGTTCATCGGCTCCTGTGATTGTTCCGGGGAATTTGGTCTGGCTCTCAGCAAAGTTTCTGCCCAGACATCTGGTTCCCTCTAAATTGTCTCCGAAATATTTTGGACCTTTTACAGTATTAAGAGCAAAAGGTCCTTTGGCTTTCGAGTTACAGCTCCCACCTTCTTGGTCCAGGATTTACCCAGTTTTTCATGTTTCGCAACGCAAACTTCACAGATCGGATCGTTTTGGCCGATCTACAAGGTCCGACCCGCTTCCAGTAGCTACTACGGAAGGTCCGGAGTTCGAAGTCTCGGGCATTTGTGATTCCCGTTATCATCGCGGTCGACTTCAATATTTGATCCACTGGAAGGGTTACTCGGTGGCCGACCGTACGTGGGAACCAGCTTCATCAGTTCACGCCCACTTACTGGTTCGCCGTTTTCACAGGTATCATCCGGGCAAACCTGGAGGTGTTGCCCTCGGAAGGGGGCATACTGTCACGGCTAGCTGGCACCGGCGTTGCCTGTGGCAACGCTGGAGATTGCGGGCACTCGCCGCTTTTCCCTCTTCCAAGATGGCCTCTCATCCTCTGGGTTACGGTGCAGTGTTTTCACGTTCGCGAGTCAGATGTCCTCTGACGTCATCGCGTTTTCTCATGGATTCCGGATATGGTCCAGCAGAGCCGAAGCCCAGAGCGTCGCTACTCTCTACAGACGCTACGTGAGTTCGCAACTAGGGAGTTACTATTCTATACCTCATACCTATACTTACCTTTCTTTTCTACTCTTTCCTACAGCCTTACCATTCTGCCTAGCCTTCCCGTTCCGCCGCCCACAGTCCCCATCTTCCAGACAACATAGGTACTTACCCAATCAAGATATTGATTCCTCTTGAACCTAGTTCCTTCTCTCAACTCTCGTTCACTTATTTTCAATCAGGACTTCACCGAGGTACAGTGAGCAGACCCGGTTAATCCCGCAATTCGTGAGGAGCTGCAGCTAGCGGAGACGCGACCGATCCAGCTTCTCATCCGTTCCAGCAGGGTTTTTTCCCCCAGGAGGGTTTCCCTGGGATCCCTTGCACACCCCTTCGGTTCCCTAATTAGGGAGGAGGGAGGTGTTAGGGTCCTCAGGGGACTCCCCGATTGCCTCGTAAATTGCTGCACGAGACAGGTTAGTGCAAAATCATTACACATAGCTGATCTCGGTCATACAGTCACTATACTCTGACAACCGGGCTGTGGTGCATTTTTTTTTTCTTCACATTTTATTTTATTGATTTTCACAGGGAAAGGAAAACTTTACATATACAGCATGCGTGGTGCAATAATACAGCTATTGGAATAATGGATTCAGAATGAACACTTAAGAGATACACTCAGAACGATTTCCCAACTTCCCTCCATCCCTCCCCCCTCCCTCCTCATTAGGGCAGTGGCGTATTTAAGACACATTATTTAGCATACATCCTTGTGTTCAGTAGGGCCGTACATTGTTTTAACGTGTTGGTTACGACAGAACAATCGATCTTTACGGGCAGGCATGGCATTGGTCCATTTGTTGGAGTCTTTCGTTTGTGAGATCTCCTGAGGCTAGAGAGTGCTCATCGATTGTCGGTGGTGTTCTCATACCGAGGGGCTTGTATTGTTAGCGACAATTGTATTTGCAAAGTCACTCCACAATGTTTCGTGGTGAGCCAACCTTCTGTGAAGAGTGGCTGTAATCCTCTCCATGGTCCATATATTAGTAGCTACTCCAATCCATTCTTTCTTAGATGGAGGGTGCCTCGCCTTCCACCTAATTACTAGGCAGGCGCGAGCCACTAACAGCAGCGGGCCCGCTAGTCCACCAACTCTTGATACTCCATCCTCCTCCAATCCAAAGAGTATAAGGAGGGGTGTTGCTTCTCTAGCAATACCATCCACCTGCTTTATCCAGCCTAAGACTTTGTTCCAATACATCTGTACTCTGGGGCATTCCCACTACATATGCCAGTATGTCGCCCTAGTACCACATTCCCTCCAACACATGGGGCTGATAGTCTGGAACATTTTTGATAGCCTGTAGGGGTCGTATTACCATCTGTGTAGCAATTTCATGGTATGTAATGTGTATTGGGTTGCAATTGATACCTGTGAGGGTGTTTTGCAGATACTGGCCCATGTGTGTTGGTCTAGTTCTCTACCGAAATCTTGTTCCCACATTTGTGTTAGTTTTACTCTCAAATGGTGTCAATTCTCTTTGTATTTTCATTTGCCATTCCTCCCTGGACATTACCCCCTTCAACCGTAAGTACAAAAGATCGATATTGGGGACAGCTGGAGTGCCTCCTCTAATTCAGAAATCGTTATAAATACCCCTCCCCTCCAAAGTTGTCCAGCCCTCTCCAAGCCTGCATTAAACCATGACTGGTAGTTGGGGTGGTCCGGCATTTCTTCCCAAATTCCCAGGGCCCAAATGTGGCTTAGGGAAGACAGTCACGTTGTGACGCCTACCATATCTGCCCCTTCCTTCCAAATCTCCCAAATAGTGCCAAGTATGGGGTGATCTCAAAGTCTTTTCACAAGTTTGGATCGGGGGACCCATAACCATTCTGACAATGTGACTGGTGTCAAGTTGTCGTTGTCTAGCTGGACCCACTGTAGATCCTTCCTATTGGGGGATCAACACCTTCGATTGGGCCGCCCAATAGTATAATTTTATTGTGGTGCGGTTTGGCCTTGGTGGTGAGCTAACGCCCCCTTTTGATGTGAACAAAGGCATGAGACGGGTGCGTGCTGGCTCCACTGCTCTTTAGTGTTTCTGTCCAGGAGATTATTAACACACTTTTGAGGGGGTGCCTGGATTGTCAGAGTATGGGTGCTGATAAATACCTGGCAGATGGTGTGGTTATCCTGGCAACATCCCCCTGAAAGCCTCACTGAATGGATGTCTGAGTAAATGCAAAGAACTACAGTTAAATCTAAATACAGATAAGAGAAAAAAGATGGTTTTCAGGTCGCTAACTGCCAAGCATTGTTCTTTGCAAATTCTAGCAAATGTGACGAAATTGGAACAGGTGAAACACTTAGATTATTTAGGTGTCAGGTTTCAAGAGCACGGGGGGGTGGTCTGCCCAGATTGAAAAATCAAGAACCTCCTTCTGAAAATATAACTAGGCTACAAAATTATTTTTCAACAAGCATGATAGTGGCGCCATCTCCCCTGCACTCGATCTAAACAAAAAACCTCATCAGTCTGGTTATCATGCAGTGTTCTTTTGAGAGAGGGGCATCTGCTACCTTTTTTGTATTTTTGGAAGGAACTTGGGGTTGGTCACCCTAAGTTACCTGGGGACAACCAGACCTGGACTCCTTGCTCACTGTTCTCAGAGAGGCACAGCTCCCCCTCACTGATGAGGCCCAACAAGGCTGAAACACGTGTATGGGGTTGCTGTTGGTACTCTTGTTCAGAAGGGAATTGCCATAGCATTTTGGTGCTGGACTGCCCATGTGGGCGGGACAAAGACTGATATGCAAATGGATATTTCCCATCTGTGAAAGGTACAGTGAGCAAAAAGCATATGGCTGCGAACTCCCAAAGTGGTTAATAACCACTGAACAGGTTAATGTGCTGTGTTCTTTCGAGAGAGGGGCGCCTGCTACCTTTTTTGTATTTATGGTCAACAGAGGGCCTGGAAAAATATCAGGAGACCCTGATCAACCTTGTGTGTCTGGGGGGCTGCAAAAGTATTAGATGGGTTTCACACATGAAGAGAGTTCTCTGGGATAATCCCCAAAGCTTAGATGGCGCAGCACTTAAGTTGAAAAAAGCTGCCACCATTCGATCCAAAGAACACCTGCTGGAGGAAGCCACTAGATTAAAATTGGGTCCAGATTACCTTGTACACAAAACGGGGAGCAGGTACGAACGATATCTCCATTTAATCACTCCACCATTCGAAAGGTCATTGTTCGTCTGCTTCAGGTTGTGGATATTGCCCGTGGCATCTTTCACAAGAACATGGAGCAATATCGGCAAAGGGGACTGCCCCGTGTGTGGGGCAGAGACCGAAACAGTGTTCCACATTTTCCTGATATGCTCTGTTTCTCAAATTAAGATGCAATTATCTGAGACCAATCATAAGGGCGCCTGGTGTTCTCACCACAGGTGATGCTGTGAATTTTCTTAGATATTCTATGGTGCCCCATGCTGTTTTTGCAACTGCGTGATATTTACGCATACAAATGACGGCTCTAAAACAGGTGGCCCCTGAGAGCGTGGCGCAGGAAGGTGTATGATCTCATGATGCCAACGCCCACGTATGGGCAGATTGTACAGACTATGTTAACACTTTGAGGCTGCAGGCATGCTCTCATCGTATTTTGCTTTTGGAACAAATGTTAATTTGGATTCTTAGGGTCTCTGTAATGATATGTGTTTTAGTCTTTGCATTGCGAGTGTGCTTTTTATTCCCTCTTATAGGTAAATTGGGAAATTAGTTTTAGAAACTGTGTAATCATTTTAGCCTGTTCAGTTCAGTTAAGCATTTTTTATAATGTTAGTATATGTCGGCTATTCCTTCTCTTTCCTCTGTTTCAATTGCGGAAATGGAAATGTGTTTTTATATGCATTTTGTACTTAAAGGGTTTTATGCTGAATAAAAGTTAATTGACTGAAAATTACATCTGAGCCCTCAGCAGGAGCCTTGGTTGATTCTCCTGATCCGAATCCCTTTGTCTTTAAATGCATTGTGGTGCAGGAGATGCTCTTTACCCTTAGAAACATGTGCCCTACCACCATCAAGAATGATTCATGTCCGGCCAAGATTGTCCTTAAATTTTTGGAAATCTCTGCCCCTTTCCCGACTTCTTTTACCACCCCCATCTTCCTGCACTGCTTAGTGCCTGAGAACATTAAACACGTCTAAATTACACTGCTTGTAAAAGAAAACCTGGCCTTGATCCAACTGACCCAAATAACTATTTCCCAATAACAAAACTTCTGTTTTTACTTAAAGTGGTGGACAAAATAGCCACATGTCAATTTCAGCAATATATCGAACAGAATGATATTCTACACCATCGTCTGTCTGGAATCCGTCTCGTACATGGTACAGAGTCGGCCTTGCTCGATCTTCAGTCACAGATGTTTGACAATATTGACAGGGGATGGATGGGGATTCTCATGCTGTTGGATCTTTCGGTAACATTCAATCTTTTGAATGAGATTTTGCTCAATAGACTAATTGAAAACCCAGGGTACTCCTACGTCCTGTCCCCTTTCCTCCATACTGCATTGGCGTCCCTTCCTAGGGATGGGAGACGGAACCCTTTCACCAGAAAAAACCTTCTTTCCCTTTAAATTTAGAGGCGCGCTGGGGTGCGGCCCTCGGAGCATGCGCTGCCCTGACACACCGCCCTCCGGCGCCACACCCCAGTCCCCTTTTCCGTGTCGACGGGAACCGGCCGAATTCACCAGGGCTCCTGGGTTTGGCTTCGGCCATATCATTCCACCCGCAGATACTCCTTCTGTCTTTTTGACTTTTTCTTTCATTCAAGGTCCTCAGGCGTCATGCTCCTCCCCGCTGCATGTCGACTTCAACATGGTTCAGCAGGTGCCCATCCTGCAAAGGGCTTTTTCCTACTTCAGACCCCCATGCCCTCTGCCTACGTTGCCTTGGCCCCGACCACAGCTGGCAAGCTTGTATTGCGTGCAATGCACTTTCCTCGAGGTCTCTGAAGAACAGACTAGCCAGGTGGAGGGAGCTCTTAGAGGTCGCTCCAGAGGACCTGAAAGACTTCGTCAAACATCGATCGAAGCCCAAGGTAGGGACACTTTTTTCCAGCACACCCCGCAAGGGTGACTCCTTCCCAAGGACTTGCCCGAGCGGGAGGAACCTCTCAGGTTCTCATACCAGCACATGTACCAAAGCTTATCCAGCTACCGGCCCGACAGGCCAAGGGGCCAGTAGATCCTTCCTGTGACAGTGTTGAGGGACCGGAAGGTTCTTTTACCGGGTCTTCACCCAAGGGGCCACGCACTTGTACCGGCAACATGTCCGAGGGGGCGCCTATACGCGACACTACCGGCAACTCTGCCGAGGGCGAAACACCTACCAGGTCTCAACCTGAGGTGCATGGTAGGCCTCATGATCCACACTCATGAGTCCTGGACGAGGCTGGGCCCAGTGAGCCAAGCGACACAACAGTGGCACGTGGAAGGCAGCTCGACAAGGTGGACACCCGCCCAATACTGCACCATGCAAGGGAGTAGCGAGTGTCATGGTGGGACTGGTGTCAACCAGGTACGTGGCCTACAGCCTATCCTTCTTTTGCGCAGGGCAAGTTCCTGCTGCGTCCATATGGGCAGGGCATGCAACGCCCCCAGCAGCCGCTCGCTACCCCGTCAATCTCGCCTACCACCCCTCCGGCCTGTGAGGACAGGTTCTTTGAAAGGTTTCTCGGGCTTATGAAATCTCCCCGGATGGGGGTCATCCTCAGGGCTGCCACCAGGGACGTGCTCCCTCAGATTGCTCCAGTGCCGCAGGTACCAGTGTAGCCTCTGCTGCCTGCTCCGGCCCCCCAGCCGATAGCGCAGGCGGTTCCGTACCAGCCTCTGCTGCAGCCTCCAGCTCCAGTCTCCACACCCCAGTCTCCACACCCCAGCCGTCAGCTCCCAACACCCTTCTACCAGTGCCGGACCAACCGGACCCCCAGGTGGACACAGATGAGGAAGAGGACCCTAATAATACACCATCATCAGCCAAAGCCTTCCACGAACGTCTTGCAGGGCTGGCAGAGTACTTGGGCCTTCCTCAACCCGAAGTTGAGCAACCAGCAGAGGGGGTGCTCGCCGAGTTCCTCGCGCTACACCCTGTGGCTAGAAGGGGGATCCCAATGCAGAAGGACATAGTCGCCTTGGCCAAAAAGGGGTGGGGATACACTGTTGTTGTCGGCCCATCCTCAGCCACACTCTTCAGTGATTGCTGCGGCATCACTCTACCTCAAGCCTCATTTGCCCTCGGCCTCCTCGTCAGCGGCACTGCTAGGCAAGGAGGAGACGATCTTGGAGGCGTATGGGAAGAAGCTTTATTCCAACGCTTCACTGCATCTTCGTCAAGCTAACGCAGATGCCATGTTGGCAGCCGTTAACCAGAGGCTCTGGTGGGAAATTGCGGACTTCCTCCCAGAGCTTCCGGCGCAGAGCTAATCACGATTCAAGGCGGGACTGGCAGAGGCCAAGGTGGTGGCACAAGACATCAGAGTCCACCGTGGCCCACATTGACACCTGTGGCCGGGCCATTTTCATTGCCACACACTTGAGAAGAACAGCCTGGCTCGGTGCTGCTAAGTTCAACCTGGATGTCCAGGAATGCATTTTGGACCTGCAGTTCGAAGGGGTGTGACCTCTTTCATTCCTCCATGAACTAGGAGCTGGATATAAAGAAAAACAGCTCGCAAACGGTGAAGTCTCTATCCATCCTCACAACGCCCAAAACGTACACCCAGTCACAGCAGCGCTCCAACAAGGGGCGTACATATGGACTGTTCTGCGGCTTCCAAGAGAGGAGATCCAGGCAGCAAGACCATTCGCCGACCCAACATCGGCGCAAGCAACAAAAGGGGGTGGGGTTAAGGGCTTTTTCCAGTTCCCCTCCTTTTCCGCAACAGCCTCAGAGGAAAAGAAGGCATGACATGCCCCTCCAGGTCCACGTGTCTCCAGTGGGGGGCAGGCTTGTTCTCCACGCACACTTTTGCATCAGAATTTCACAGACCCCTGGATCCTCTCTGTAGTCTTCACTGTGTACTGCCTACCTATCCCTGCTTCTCCCACTCCCACAGGTTGGGACAGCAATTCTTTTGGGGGAGATCCGGTCACTCGTCGAGAGCCAGGCAGTGGAGGAAGTCCCAGCCTCCCAGCGATGCTTGGGCTTCTACTCCAGGATTTTCACCATTCAGAAAAAGAACCATTCAGGCCTGAGAGTTGTACTGGACCTATCCGTCCTCAACCTCTCCCTACCTCTACAAAAATTCAAGATGGTTACGCCAGCGCTCATAGCGGAGACATTGTGCAAGGGAGACTGGATGTGCTCCCTGGATCTGAAGGACGTGTACCTACATGTCCCGATTTGGCAGCCTCATCGTTCTTTTCTACGATTCAGAATCATGGGCTGCCATTTCCAATACCTGGTGCTTCCCTACGGCCTCAACTCGGCCCCCAGGGTCTTTACCAGACTGATGAAAACAGCGGCGGCCCTCCTCCGGGCCACCACATCTACCCGTACCTTGACGACTGGCTTGCCAGGGCAATATCTCTGGAAGCGGTGCACCACACTTCCCACACTCTTATGAACACGCTCCACGATTTGGGTTTTTCACTTAATCTCAAGAAGTCACAGCTGCATCCTACGCAGACTGACTTTCCTGGGCCTCATGTGGGACACAGCCTCAGAGTTTTTCCCCTCGGTGGACAAGATCGCGGCCATCAGGAGGGCCACTGCTCACTTCCTCAGCAGAGAGGTGACATCGGCCTGGTTGTACCAACACCTACTGTGTCTTATGGCAGCGGTCCTATTGGCTTTCCCCCACACGAGACTCGGGATGAGGAGGATACAGCTGCACTTTGCAGCATCATGGAACCTCAGACGGAGATGATCAATGATCCTCCTTCTCTTCACCCGGACCGCACATGGTGGTCCAGGTACTGCAACCTGCAGATGGGCAAGCCCTTCCGGCAGCCCACCCCGCAGGTCACCATCACTACGGACTCCCCTCTCGAGGGCTGGGGAGCCACTCTGGACAGCCACAGCGTCCATGGAATTTGGACCCGTCAGGAGCAGGAGTACCACATCAATTGGCTGGAACTAAAAGCCATCTGGCTAGCGCTCAGGGCCTTCCTTCCGGAGATAGAAGGCAAGGTAGTCCTCATTCAGACAGACAACTTCACCAGCATGTTCTATGTCAACAAGCAGTGAGGTACCAGATCCCCTGCACTGTGCAGACTAGCAGTCAGCATGTGGGAATGGGCCCTGGGCCGTCCACCTCACGGGTGAAGTCAACTTGGAGGCGGACAGACTCGACATGACTGGGAGCGGACAATTACGAATGGCAATTGAATGACCAGGTGCTGCTGTAGATCTTCAGCAGATGGGGGCACCCCCAGGTGGACCCCTTTGCCTCACGGGACATCGCGAAGTGCCAACACTTCGCGTCCTGGCAGGGACAGGGCCTCGTCTCCCTGGGCGACACATTTCAGATTCAGTGGAGCGGTATGACTGCATACGCCTTCCCGCCCACTCCGCTGATCCACAGGGTGATATGCAAGATAAAGGAGTGTTGCCACCTCATGGTCATTCTGATAGCTCCATGGTGGCCAGCCAGGCCATGGTTTTTGGAGCTGTTCAGCCTCTCGGACAGGCCCCCATTCGCCTTCCGACAGGCCCCACACATATTCTGGCACTGCAGGGGGGCATGGTTATCCACCCCGTGCCACAGAAATTAGCCCTCAGAGTGGTTCCTGAGCAGGTCACGCTAGGGCACCTCAACCTATTGCAGGCTAACCTAGAAATCATGCAGGGTGCACGAGCAAGGCTACCAGGACCCAGTATAAGAGCAAGTGGACTACGTTCTGTCACTGGGCAGACTATATGGCTATCCATCCCCTTGCATGTACGTTGGACGACGTGCTCTCCTTCTCTGCGCACCACGCTCACTCTGGCATGCAGGTGGACACTTGCCACACTTATTTGGTGGCCATAGGAGTCTACAGAAATTCGGGGGAAGAGGTATTTTCCACTTCCAACCCGATAGTCAAGTATTTGACGGGTCTCGCCAGACTCTACCTGCCCATCAAGAGGCCATGCCCTGTGTGAGACCTCAATGTAGTATTGGGCGCCCCAGCGCACAAACCATTCGAGCCAATGGCGTCCGCGGACATCAAGGCTGGTCACCATTAAGACGCCATTGCTAGTCAGCCTCACAGAGTTAGCGAAATCCATTTGCTTGTCGCCTCACAGCCCTCTACTACTTTCACAAGGATAAGGTAGTCCTGAAGACTCAGCCAGCGTTTCTACCTAAGATACCTTCAGCTTTCCATCTAAACGAGGAAATGGTGCTGCCTTCGTTATTTTCTGAACAAAGGACGACACACAGAGGGTTCTGCACTGCCTCGATGACAGGCGTGCGCTAAAATTCTACTTTGACAGGACCAAGGGCTTCAGCATGTCGGATGCACTTTTTGTCACCTTCGGCGGGTCAAGGCCCGGGTATCAGGCATCCAAAGACTCTATAGCTCGATGGATGTTCTCGGCCATCAAGGAAGCATATGAGGGACAACATAAGCCACTTCCGGCTAACATGCACGCCCATGCGGTCAGAGCCAAGGCCATGGCCATCGCATTCCAGCGGCAGGTCCCCTGGCAAGTCATAAGCAGGGCGCCCACATGGGCCACCCCTTCGGCTTTCTGCAAGCATTACTGTTTGGACGTCGGCTGTAGATCAGACACGGCTTTCAGACAGTCGGTTCTTAGAAACCTGTTTGCTTAAGGAGGATCTCCTCTCCACCTTTGGGCTACACTCGGTTGTAATCGCCCATGCAGTATGGAGGAAAGGGGACGGGATGTAATGGTAATTATAAGTTACTTATCGTAGCGACTAATGTACTCTTAGTCCTTAGTCCCTTTTCCTCCATACATCCCACCATACTCGCCCCTAATAAAACTGGTGTCATTAGGCAATGTTAATCTATTGTCGACGCATCTATGGGTACTGAGGCGTGTCTGCGGAGTTAGGGCAATGCATGCTCTCAGGGCCGCACCCCTGCGCGCCTCTAAATTTAAGGGGAAACAGGTTTTTTCTGGTGAAAAAGGTTCTGTCTCCCATCGCTAGGAAGGGACGCCCATGCAGTATGGAGCAAAGGGGACTAAGGACTAAGAGTACGTTAGTCACTATGGTAAATAACTTATAATTTCTCTTCTCTGGGTGTGGCCAACTGCCATGTAGGACAGACATGCTCTAAGTTGCTCCGTATAATACGTTCAGTGATCCGCCGCTAACTACAATCTTCCTGGCACTTAAACTACAGAAAATCAACCCGACCGTGGGCGTAAGCCTGGGGCACCTGAGACAGAAGTTTGACGCTGCTCCGATCCACCGCGAGCCCGTCGCCCCGTGAGGAAAGGATTCACCGCGACCAGAAAATGGCGGCTGCGGAGGGCTCCGTCTCTCTGCTGGAGCCTCCCCATCACACAGAGACCGCGCGACCCTGAGGCCCCCCTCCAGTCGCACTGGAAGCAGAGACCTGAGAGCAGGAGATCCGGACTAGGCAGCCCCTCCGAACGGAGGCCGAACCGTGGGGGAGTCGAGCCGGAATGGAAGCCTTCGGCAGTGGCCACGGACAAGAAGCGCCAAAGCGGAGAGCGGCCTGCGCTGTCCGCCGAAGCGGTGAGAAAGAGCCTGGAGTCGTCCTGGCCCCGCCTCGATCACACAACGAGGTTCCCCTGGGGTGACTGCGGCCCCGACCCAGCGCGCCGCGGACCCCCGAGGCGTGGCCGTGGAAGAGAGGCGAGGAGGAGCGGAGCAGACCCCCTGCGGTCGCGGAGGACGCGCACACCCTGGGACAGCGAATCGCACTCCGCCGGCCTGGATGGGAGTTACCTCGTGTTCCGATCGGCTCCGGGCAGCCGCACAGAGAGAGCAGGCTGCGTGACCCACGGATCCACAGTGAGGAGCGGGGAGGGGAGGGCCCCGTGGACACCACTGGCACAGCCCATACACACAAAGTGCTGGCCCCCCGACCCCGCCGCGAGCTCTCCCTGAGACTGCATACCCTGTCTGGCATAGGGCGTTGAGCCGCGAGGCCCGGAGAGCCCAGCTAGGCCGCCATAGAAGGCCTTAACCACCACCGACCCCAGTCATAGGGGGACAGAGGCGTCGGAGTGAGTGAGGTGGGACCTACGACCATCACGGCCCCCACGTTGTGCCAGTACGCCAACATCTCCGGCAATGCCCCGGTTTACCAACACCAGTTTATGATTGCACCCCGCAACCTGGGCGCAGGAAGCAAAGACACCCAGCGGCTTGCGGGACCGCCGCCACCTGGAAAACTGACACACCACACTGCCTGCACACTCTGGGTACTCGGATAGCACCGATACCGAAGGCCTCCCCACCAACTCGAATTTAAGGAGCTCCCCTTGCAAGGCGCTTACACCACAGAGGCCCTGTCCGCTTCAAGCACCCCACTGCCCCCACCCAACCACACCTCGCTTGCCAAAGAGGGAAGCACAGGTTGTTGACTGGCCCTAGATAGCCCCAGAGGCTGCGCCGCAGTGGGGTGTGCAGCCTCAATCGCTGCCAAGAAGCCTTTGAAAGGACCCTGCGGGCCTGCTCACTCCCAGGGCTATGTCAACCAAAAGTGCCCGAAACAAACCACAATGGAGTCCTTTACGGCCACTGGGTCGCTCAGACCAGATGCTGACGCTGCCATTAGGGAGACATCGAGTGCGGAGACTGCTGAACCGGAGAACTCGCAGCTATTAGAGGCCATCATGACGCTCCAGAAAACCATGGAAAATAAAATTGACGCTGTAGCCATTGATCTGAACCTACTGAGGCAGGACATGCGCTCCATAGCCTGCAGAACAGAAGCTTTAGAAACCCAGGTGCGAGTCAACACTGAAGCAAAGACCCAACTCCAGAAAGAAGTTGACGCCCTAACACAGAAGGTAAAGAACCTGGAAGACAGGGCCGATGAGGCGGAAGGGAGAGCCCGCAGAAGTAACATCAGAATTATTGGCCTGCCTGAGGGTATCGAAGGTAATGACCCCACAAATTATGTCGAAAACCTCCTCATGCATGAAATTGGAGCAGGAAAACTATCACAAGGCTTCACCATAGAGAGAGCCCACCGATCCCTCACCAAGCGGCCACCCCCTGGAAACCCGCGTAGACCCATCATAGCCAAAGTGCTCAACTACAGGGACAGAGAAATCATTTTAGCCTTCTCAAGACAGGGCGGCACCATACTGCGCGATTCTACGAAGATCGCCATTTATCCAGATTACACCCTACAAGTCCAAAGGAGTAGGGCCCAATTCAATCACATCAAAGCCAGACTCAAGAATGCAGGCCTGCGTTATATGTTACTATACCCGGCCAGACTGAAAATCCTGCACAACAACAGAGCCTACTTGTTCGAGACCCCTGAGGAGGCCAGTGAATGGATGGACAGGCAGCAGGTCCCGGATCTTGAACCGAAGGAGCGCACACCTCAACAACCAAAATCACGGAGAAACCCCCCCCCCCTGCTGCCCCCAGGCAGCACTCACTACAGTAATTGTACCACACTACTAAAGCGGCGTAGACACGAGACTCTGCACAGTTGCACCACCAGAAGTTGCACCACCCCTGCCCCCAGGAACTGTTTGGGTAGTTTACCCGCCCGTAGGGCACCAAGGGCCCTAGGCCTAATGGAGCAGAAACGGGGAAGTCAGAATGGGGGAAACCTCGCTAGACACGTTTTGTTAGAAGTTGAGTTAAAAGTTTACGTTCATAGGGAAGGGAGCCCCATGCAGGGAACCCAGTTGAAGTTACACAGGGAACAGGCCAAGACCACTGGCAGCAGAATCGTCGAGGGACGGCCCGGGACCCCCCGGAAGCTAGAACATACCACGGGGCGGCCTTGTGACCCACCCACTGAAACACACTCGCTTACAGACCATGGCTGACGACATCAAAATAATGTCCTGGAATGTAAGGGGCCTAAACAGTTATGTTAAACAGCACCGCATCCACTCCTTTCAGAAGCGCCATAAAGTAGGAGTCCCTCTGTTGCAAGAGACCCACCTTAATGCACCTAAACTAGCAGCGCTAGCCAAAGCCTGGAGAGCAACCCTGATAGGCTCCACGTACTCCTCCTATGCGAGGGGAGTCTTGATATGGATCGCACCTTCCATCCCCTTCACCCTGACCCAAACCAAGACAGACAACGAAGGCAGAATGGCCCTGATGCAAGGCACCATAGAAGGAAGGGACCTCTGTCTGATCAGCACCTACGCCCCCAATCACGACGCCACTGTCTTCTTCCGCTCACTATACACCCACCTGAGCCCGAATAGTGAAGCCCTAATAATATGGGGAGGCGACCACAATTGCACCCTGGATCCCCGTATGGACAGATCGGACAACAAGCATACCAGCCCCTCCCCACCCGCCAAAATACTAAACTCCCTCACACACCAATTTGCCTTGAAAGACCTATGGAGAACCCAACACCCTGAAACCAGAGCCTATTCCTTCTACTCGCCTCCACATAAAGTCCATACCAGAATTGATCACCTATTTGTGAGTGAGGAGCAGACAGCTCGGTTCAACACGCAATACCTGGCCAGGGTGCTGTCAGACCACTCCCCCTTGATCACCGCATGGACACTAACGACCCCCAGGTCCCCTATTCCGACCTGGAAACTCAGAAGCGAGGCACTGCTAGGCAACACCTTCAACAAGCAAATCAGGCAAGGCACAATAGACTACTGGCAAACTAACACAGACAGCGTTCAACACATACGCACAGCATGGGAGGCTTGCAAGGTCGTAATTAGAGGAGAAATGATTGCCGCCGCTGGGGGAGCCCAGAGACACACTACTGCCCTGCTTGCACGAACCGATTCAGAGCTGAAAGTCCTGGAGGCAACGCCATCCCCTGACCCGGCCCATGTGCACAAAATAATAGAGCTTAAACAATCTTGCCTAACACATTGGGAGATGCTGGGGAAGCTGAGCTACGCGAGTTATACCGCGAGAAACCACGCCCTGGGGGATAAACCTGGGAAGCTGCTAGCGTGGCTATACAAGCGCGAGACCCCCAGATCATCTATCTGCCAAATCAAGAGCATAGACGGCTCCAACGCCCACACCCAAGCTGGGATTAACCTAGCGTTCAAAGAATACTATCAGGCCCTATACTCAGACCCCACTCCTCCCAGTGACACAGACATTGAAGATGCCCTCGACACCATTGAGTTGCCCCACTTGGAGGACCATGCGGCGGAGTCACTGGACGGCCCCGTCACCCCAGATGAGGTCGCGGCGACCATCAGGTCACTACCCTCAGGGAAGACACCAGGGCTGGACGGGCTTCCCGGGGAATTTTACAAGACCTACGAAGACTTATTAGCACCACTACTATCCCAGGTATACAACGAGGCGTACGAGATGGGCCGCCTCCCTGACTCCATGCGAGAGGCCACCATCATCCCCCTGCTGAAACCCAACCAAGACAGCACTAACTGCGGCTCATACAGGCCCTTGTCCATGCTAAATGTGGACTATAAAATACTAACGGCACTAATGGCAAGGAGACTACAGGCCATCATCCCGCTCCTGATCCACTCAGATCAAACCGGGTACGTGCAAGGTCGATCCATTACGGAAAACCTGCGCAAGCTGCACCACGTCATATATAGCACCGAGGGCGGCCCGGAAAGATGCGCGGTGGCGTCCTTGGACGCCTCCAAAGCTTTTGACTCGGTCCGGTGGAAATGGCTTCACGCCACACTGGCCAAGATGGGATTCGGCCCAGCTTTCTTAAAGTGGGTCAAACTCACCAACACAGACCCCACGGCCAGGGTGCAAACCAATCACACGTTCTCTGACAAATGGAACCTCTCCAGAGGGACCCGACAGGGTTGCCCCCTCTCCCCCTTACTCTACATTTTAGCCATCGAGCCAGTCGCTGCATACCTCAGGCAAGAGTACGGTGACGGGGGCATAACATTAAACGGGGTGACCCACCTAGTTTCCATGTACGCCGACGACATGCTCCTCTACCTTAAAGACCCCGAACACATACTACCCTACATACTGGAGACATTGAGAGGGTTTCAAAGATGCACAGGGATCCAAATCAACCACGACAAATCTTGCCTGTACCCTCTAGCCGCCCTGAGCAACACCAAGGTAGAACACCTTCCCGCACTAACCCTGAAATGGGAGCCCACCTCTTTTAAATATCTAGGCATCAAGATCCACTGCGACCCCAGAATTGAACATGCACTGAACACCGAGAATGCCAAAGTTGGCTTGATTAAATCGATGGACTTCTGGAGCAAATTGCCCCTTTCAGTGGCCGGCAGAGCGGGACTCCTCAAAATGGTAGCATTGCAGAGACTACTGTACTTCTTCACCAATGTCCCGTACAACATCCCCCAGCAATACTTCAATGAGTTAAACAAACTCTGCAGAAAATGTCTATGGCACAAAGGAAGACACAGTCGCCCTAGATATAACGCAAAGACCGTACGACAAAGGAGGCCTCAAAATACCCAATTACGAACTCTATTATCTAGCAGGCCAGCTGAAACACGTGATCCAGTGGATGGCCGATGACCCCACCTCGGACACACACCTATTATGATCCGCAGACCCCCAGACGCTGCTAAGGGACTTACTCTGGATCAAGCCAGACGCAAAACAACATAATCCGTACCTAATCACGCTAGGCACTAGGATCTGGAGAAGAGCTTGCATGCTCGCCAAAGTGGCCGACCCCTTCTCCCCCCAGATCCCGATAGCAGCCACTATGTCGACCAGACCAGAAGACCAGAAGGTGATCAGGAACCTATGGGAACCCCTTGGCATCGCCACCTTGGGAGCCCTACTAGACGATCATGGCATCCTACCATTTGCGGAACTGCAAGAGACTGCAGGAATGCCACCAGGCCAATTTCTCCTGCATGGAGCGACGGTGAAAAACCTCATGAAACGTTGGCCCGAGACAGAGACCCTCAATACTGGGCACGAGGCTATTGAGAACCTGCTGAGCACGGCAGAAGGCGGTCATGAAACCTTGCGGCTCTGAGATTATGCTCAACAGTGCCTCGCAACAAGAGCTTAAAAGCAAGGCAAAATGGGAACAGGAACTCGGCACTTCGTTCGGAGACAAAGAGTGGGAGACCATAACATATTACCACAAAAAGGTGTCCAGGAACGCCCGCTTTCAACTCATTCAGTTCCACATCATCCATCGGCCTTACCTCACCCCCGACATCCTCTCCAGATTCAGTAGCACGGGCACTGTGCCTTGCCCCAAATGCTGAGAACTCTCAGCCGGAATGTCTCGCATGTTCTGGGGTTGCCCGGTCATATACGCCTTTTGGGCCCTAATCAATGAAAAAGCAGCCGAAGCAAACATCATACTGGACGTGCAATCACCCAAGGCGTGCATCCTGGGCTCATACCCTAGGAGCAAGAAGAACAGGCCCCTGAACAGGCTTAAGGACCTAATGTACATTTTGGCCAAACGTTGCATCGCGATGGCCTGGAAGAGCCCCGTAGCCAGGGGTGGACTGGGAACTAAAAGAGGCCCTGGAAATAATGACTGGGGACCAAAAGAGGCCCGGGAAATAATGTCCAAAGTGGCCCCATGTGACACATGTTCAGCAAGCCCAATGCTTTTCCTATGAGAACATTTGGAAATACCACACAAAAGAGGCCCAGAGTGCAGAGGCCCACTGGGAAATCTCCAGAGTCCCCTATAGGCCAGTCTGCCCCTGCCCGTAGCCCCCAGCATCACGACTTGGTGGGCGGACCTACAAAGATGGTCCGCAGCCGAAACACGGGCATGGGAACTGGCGCAGCGACAACAAAGCACAGGCACCTCAGACGACCTTTTACAATGGGTGGCCCTCACCACGTCACTGTTCTATAGCATTGAAAACAGCCCCTCCGGAGAGGACTCGGACAGCCAGCACTGAACCCCACCTTGTTTGAACTGCAGCCCACTTACGTGGTTTTGGTCTAAGGGGGGAGGGAGGGAGGGAAAAGGGGAGTTATTATAATCACACAATTGCTTTGAGATTGACACTGTGTTGTATCGTTTCATTGGAAAATAAAAATAAATTTAATTTAAAAAAAACTTATAATTTCTCTGCCAACTGTTTTATGGATTTCATCGTTTTTGTCAAACTGGTTAGGGGAGGTAAAATGTCAGAGGATTAGGCGCTGACCTGTGGAGTCCCCTCGGGCGCTTGTTTGTCACAATCTATTTTCAATTAAAATGCAAATCTATTTTTCGAACATAATATTCTATTTGCCAACTTCGCGGACGATATGCAGCTTTTTTTGGAACTGTCTGGGGATTTTACTACAGATTAAGGTAAGATCAATACCGCTTACAGCCTCATAAAATTTTGGATGAGTTGTAACTGGATGTGTTTAAACGGCGCTAAGACAGAGCTGATCTTGGTGGCTTCTGTGCAGAAACTAGTAAGGATAAAGCAAGATTACAATAGTTTTGCATTGGTGGCTCTTCCATCAATACTTTCCGGAAGGTGAAGATCCTGGGTGTAAAACAAGACTCCTCCCTCACTATGGACGGCCACACCAGTGCGCTGGTGAGCTCTTCGGTTGCTCTGGAAGATTCGTCCTTATCTGTCTGAAAGCAAACTGTGCCACAATTGCTAGAGCAATTGTCCTCACTAGATTGAATTATTTTAACAGCTTGCTCATTGGAACCTGCACAACAAATTCTCAAACTGCAGGTTGTACAGGCAACACATTTCTGAACATAGGAAGGCCTTGCATTGGCTTTCAGTGAAGGTGAGAGCTGAATTTAAAGTGCTCGGTATGGTTTACAAATGCGTAAGTGGTCAGGCTCCAAGTTATTTGGCTGAAGCAATTAAGCCTTATAAACAAATTTGTTTCCTCCGGTCCATTTCTCAAGCACTGCTCTCCTGTCCCAGATTTCGCCGATCAGGGGGCAAGAGGTGTTATTCAGAAACCTGTGCAGTTACCTTAGGGACCACTGCAAAAGATTTAGGACTACAGTTGTTTGGCAGTAAACCCACTTGGTAGTAGTCTGTACCACATAGATTCACTTGGTAGCTGTGGCTGAGCAGACAGACTTCCCTCAAGAAGAGTTGGGCAGTATATAGAGTATACACAATAGGTACAGAGATACAGTAGCACAAGCAAACACTGACCAGAGCTTTGGTGTAAAAGTATATAATTATTTATTTAAAGACACACTTGTAAATTACACTAGCACAAAGAGGTAAGTAAATTCATCACACAGTCACTATTATATATATATATACAACCCTAATTTCTTATTAGACAAGTCTTAATGAGAAACACCACTTCTTTTCAGACAGACAGAGGTGAGCGCTTAACACAAGATGGGACTCGAATAAGTTATAAAAAAGGGAGGGAAAAAGGCAGCGTTATGGAAACAGACACATTTCAATACTTTTTAAAGAACCTCAGTAAGGCAGGATAGGCAGAGTTCTACTGGAGAGCAAGGAAGTCAATTGCAAGGCCCACTCTTGGAGAGAGCAAGCAGAAGGGGTCCAGGTTCGCACAGTGGGGTTATGCCCAAAGAGTCTTGTAGATAGTTTGCACACAACGCATGAAATTAAAGTCAGGAAAAGTTAGCTAGGTTGTCCCAGGCCAGCCCAGGTTAGAAAGTCGAGGCTTTTGTCGTCACCTGAACGATCTGTCGCAAGGGAAGCCAAGTGGGACACAGTACCTTAAGTGGGAATGACGCTCCAGCGGGGGCAGTTGTTCCTGGCAGCGGGTGCAAGTCGGTGTTTCGTCCAGAGGAAGAGGAGGTCTCGATGTGGAGGAAAGATAAAGGTTGTTGCACTGCCAGGTAAGAAACGAGCCGCGGAGTTCTTCGGTTAAAAGGTACTACCCTTCAACTCGCGGTAGTGGTAAACCGTGGTATTCCGGTTGCCGGGGTGCTTGGCACGAGCAAGGCAGCCACGAGATGCTCCAGGAAGGCGAAAAGAAGGCAAAACTGGTTATCCCCACCAGTCAAAGGAAGAAGACTCTCCGGACTGGAGATCTCCTCTGTCGTTGGGAAAAGTGGTGAGACGGTTCAGCAGGGCTCCACCGGTGGTGTCGTCGTTGCAGGTCAGCTCAGCTTCTCCCTCCTCGGATTCTTAGGTCCTGTGGCGATTTCTGAAGTTCCATTCCCCAAAGCTCTGCTTTTATGCAGCAAACCCCCATTCATTCAGCCTAGCTGTCAATCAAACATGCTAAGTGGTGAGCCGGCCGGCTCACCACTTGGGCCAATCACACAAGAGTGCGACTTGAGTTACCAAGGCAACTCAGTCCAGGGTGCCTAAACCCCCTCCTACACCCCCTGTTGTACCCAGACAGAGTGGCACCATTTTTGGAGGCTTCTGTGGAGAAGCTCGCCAAAAAGTGGAACAAAGGGCTCGACTTGGGTTGGAGTCACAGAAGAGAACACAAACGCCATTTTAGAATCGAGTTCTGGCAAAAAATACCAACCAGCGAATTAATATTAAATAAATAAACCAGCGGTATGTTCGAGGCTATAGGAATTAAATAATTAAAGTTGGTAGCCTCGAACAATGGGAAAATCCCATAGAGATATATTCGCGGTCGAATATAAAAAGTAGTATCTACTGCCACCAGCCAAAACTCGATCAGGGGGGGACGGAGACGTGCCCCCTCGAACAGACCCTGGGGCAATCGAATTGCCCCGACCAGTACGTCCACAATATGATGGTTTGTACTGGTTTCTGTTCATAATTTGGGACTAGTAAAGCCAACGGTGACTTTACATGCCCTGGGAGACAGTAGTCAGTCCCAGGGTATGGAGTCTATGTTTGGGGGTCGCTACGACACCCCTGGGTTATGGCACGGAGGGTGCTGTGTAACCCACATCAAAAACACATGAGACCCTATGGAGTAAAAGACCCCATAGCCCATAAAACACATGGAAAGACAAAGGAACACCTCAAATCAGGTCTAAGAGTGGGAGTAAAAGAGTCTCACTCTTAGCAGGAGAAAAAAATAAACCCCAAAAATCCAGCAAAGCTGCTGGGGGACTCACTAGGTTTGGGAAATAAGCCTTTACAGAGAATTCTCCCTAACAAGAGGAAATCCTTCTATTCCCTTGGCCTTACTCTTTGGAATGATCTGCCACTGGATTTTTGGCGAACATCTAGCTTTCTATTGTCTAGGAAGTGACGTAAAACCTTTTGAGAAAATGAACACTAGAATCTGTTTTGATTTGGCCTCCACTGCTGTCCCTCTGATCCACCTGCTTTGTTTTTTTGTGTGTGGCTCACTGATGCCTGTGGGATCTGGCGCTTGATAAGTATGTAAAGTAAATGACCCACAGGACCGCTTATGCGAACAACTGAAACGGGGACCTGTAGTTGTCTTCCAGGTTTCAGGGCCTCTTAGGCGAAGCATCATCTGGGTCCTGTGCTTTGGTTCCTTATCTCAGTCCTCCAAATTTATTCCTCTCTCTCTCTCCATCTCCTCTTCTGCTTCAGTGGTCCTTTGAGCTCGAACTCCTGTTGGGGTCCATTCTCCTCCTTTCTATATTTGACTTTAGCCCGGTCTTCCTTTCAGGGGTTTTGACCCTCCACAGTCTTACTCCAGTGGTTCTTGTTAGCCTCTCTGGCTTCTGTCCCTACCCACTCTGTGGGGTATTCTCACTTCTTACTTGTGGGCACTTTTCTCTAGGATTTCACTTTCTCTCTGCCCCTCTTCTCTTCAGTGGACTTGGCATGGTTCCTCTTTCCTTCAGAAGTGTATGTTCTTTACCTTCTTTCTCTCTCTGCCTGTCATGCGGAATGTTGCCCTGCTCCTTTTCAGGGGTCCTTTTTCTGTGCTGGCCACTTAATTAGGGTCTTAGCAAGGTGTTGTCTTAGCCTATTCCCAGGCTTCTCAGGCGGGTCATAGTTTAACATTTTGACTTCGGTGGGGCTGGGTCGATCAGTTGCCTCCAGGCTCTTTAGGCAGCTTCCAGGCAGGCAGTGCTCCAGGTTAGCCTAGGCTCCTTTACCCAGGCAGCATCTCCTCCTTCAGGATAGATCGCCTTTTCCCTTCACCAGCGTCTGGAGATAGGTTCAGGGAACCTGTCCCTGACTGTTAGGGAGAATTCTCTGTTTAGGCTGAATTTCCTAACCTAGTGAGTCCCCCAGCAGCTTTGCTGGATTTTTGGGGTTTATTTTTTTTCTCCTGCCAAGAGTGAGACTCTTTTACCCTCACTCTTGGACATGATGTGTGTTTCTTTGAATCTAGATTTGTTTGATGGGCTATGGGGTCTTTTACTCCATAGGGCTTCATGTGTTTTTGTGATGTGTTACACAGCACCCTCAGTGCAGTGACACAGGGGTGTCATAGTGACCCCCCAGTATAGACTCCATACCCTGGGACTGACTACTGTCTCCCAGGGCATGTAAAGTCACCATTGACTTTACTAGTCTTAAATTCTGAACAGAACCAGTACAAACCATCATATTGTGGACATACTGGCTGGGGCAATTCGATTGCCCCAGGATCAGTTAGTCGAGCGGGCACGTCTCCGTCCCCCCTGATCGAGTTTTGGCTGGTGGCAGTGGATACTACTTTTTATATTCAACCGCGAATATTTTTCTATGGGATTTCCCATTGTTTAAGGCTACTATCTTTATTTAATTATTTATGGTAGCCTCGAACATACCGCCGGTTTATTTAATTAATATTAATTCTCCGGTTGGTATTTTTTGCCAAAACTTGATTCTAAAATGGCGTTTGTGTTCTCTTCTGTGACTCCAACCCAAGTCGAGCCCTTTGTTCCACTTTTTGGCGGGCTTCTCCACAGAAGCCCTCCAAAGTGGTGCCACTCTGTCTGGGGTACTTAGGAGGGGTTGAGGGGGATTTAGGCACCCTGGACTGAGTTGCCTAGGCAACTCAAGTCGCATTCCTTCCTGATTGGCCCAAGTGGTGAGCCGGCCGGCTCACCACTTAGCATGTTTGAGTGACAGGCTGAGTGAATGGGGGTTTTCTGCATAAAAGTAGGGCTTTGGGGACTGGAACTTCAGAAGTCGCCACAGGACCTAAGAATCCGACGAGGGAGAAGCTGAGCCGACCTGCCATGACACCACCACTGGTGGAGCCCTGCTGGACCGTCTCACCACTTTTCCCAACGACAGAGGAGATCTCACGCCGGAGAGTCTTCTTCCTTTGACTGGTGGGGATAACCAGTTTCACCGTCTTTTCGCCTTCCCGACGTACCTCGTGACCGCCTTGCCTGTGCCAAGTACCCCGGCAACCGGGATACCACGTTTTACCACGACCGCGAAACAAAGGTACCACCTTTTAGCCGGAAAACTCAGCGGCTGGTTTCTTCCCTGGTAGTGCAACGACCTTCATCTTTCCTCCAAGTCGAGATCTTCTCTTCCCCTGGACGACGACGCAACTTGCACCCACTACCAGGAGCAACTGCCACCGCTGGAGGATCCTTCCCACTTAAGGTACCGTGTCACGTCTGGCTTCCCTTGCTACCGACTGTACGGGGTAGATTTAGCCCCCGGCTTTCGAACCTGGGTTAGCCTGGGACACCCTGGCTAAACTTTCCTAAAGCCTCTGTAAACTCTGTGAACCCTCTGCAAGACTTTCTAAGCCTAGTGTAACTGTGTGATCTTGGGCGCATTTGTGCTCTGCTCTCTCTGAGTGGGCCCAGCCTTTGGACTTTGGCTCACCAGTGACTTTTGCTTTTCTGCCTTGCTAACAGTGTTCCTTAACCTTAGAGTGGTGTACCTTTTCCATATTCTGTCTTTTTCCCTCCCTTTCTCACAAACTTATTGGAGTGCCATCTAGTTAAGTGCTCACCTCTGTATGAAAATAAGTGGTGTTTTACTGTGACTTATCTGATAAGGAAAAAGGGGTGCATATATTACAATAGTAACTGTGTTTAGAATCTTTTACAATAAGAGTGCTGGAGTGTTTCAAACGGTGTGTTTTTAAATACATAATAATATACTTTTCATACCAAAGCTTTGGTCAGTGTTTGATTGTATTGGTGTGTCTGAGTGCCTATTGTGTATACTTTGCATACTGCCTAACTCTTCTTGAGGGAAGTCTGACTGCTCAGCCACAGCTACCAGGTACATCTGGGTGGTACAGACTGCTACCAAGTGGGTTTACTGCCAACACTTGTAGTCTTAAATCTTTTGCAGTGTTCCCTAAGGGAACTGCACAGGTTTCTGCCTAACACCAGTCAACGCTGGTGGCATGTGAATTTGGTCTTGTAGAGATCCAATATGCCATTATGATACAACCAGTGTTAACTGGGTGCGGATCTGGAATAATAAAGTTTAACCCCCGTTTAGGGAAGGTTTGGAGGAGCTGCTATTACCAGGCAGTAGGAAGCTTTCTGGGTTTAGGCATGTAAGAATTATGCTTCTTAACATTGGGTTAGTGGATTTATGAGTCAACCCCACAAGCTTAGGTAGAGGTTATAAAGCGGTGGTCAAGAATAAATAGAGAGTGGGGCGTGGAGTAGGATGATTAATTGCCTGTCAGAAGTTAGGGCTTATCTACAGCTCAAGGACGTCTTGGGTTTGGAGGTATATATGGACCTCCAAATGTCTGTGAAATTAAAAAGCTAGTTTGCAAGGTTCTGATTGTGCACACTTCCATTGGTTTACTTGTCCGCCAAGTAGAAGAATGGGTCTCATTCCAAAATTTTATGTTTTTTGTGGCAGAGGCTGTGAAGATGAGGCGCCTCTTTTCGAATGGATTGTGTCCTCCAC
Organism: Ambystoma mexicanum; assembly: GCF_040938575.1. Lineage (NCBI taxonomy): Eukaryota > Metazoa > Chordata > Amphibia > Caudata > Ambystomatidae > Ambystoma > Ambystoma mexicanum. The sequence goes on from NC_090939.1 coordinate 933,270,657, forward strand.
TGTATTCCTCATCTTTGACATGTAATGTCCAGCTTCGGCTGCTTCGGATATCATTTCGGCAGAGGGCGCCATGCGTCAATGGCATTGAGTCAATGTCCCTTGAAGGCCTCTGTCTGACGTCATCACTGGAAACAGTAGCCCGTGTTTACTGTCTCCCATTCTTAAAAAGGCCTCCAGGTTGTCCACCAAACAACCAATCCTTGCAGGATCCAGATCTGCTCCTTTTACAGGAGTACTCATACGTCCCGTCCCCTTTACTCCATCCTTGTGGGTGTCCCCATCATGGGAACGGTACCGGAACCTTTGGCAGCAAAAATTGAGCTTCCCCTTTAAATTTAGTACAGCCCCCGAGACCCCGCCCTCCGGTGCCTCACCTCTGTCCATTTTTCCACACGAACAGTGTCGGACCTGGCAGCTAGGCGCAGAGACTTTTTTAACTTTCTGCTTGCTCCCTGTTCTTTTTATTTTTTGTAATCTTCACAGCCTCGGACCCTCATGCACTCTGTCTTGAGTGCTTGGGGCCTGACCACCGCTGGGACGCATGCGCTGCTTGCAGCGCTCTGTCACCGGGCCTTGAAGAATCGTCTCTACCGGTGGCAGGAAATGATACATTCTTCTCCTCTAGGAGTTGTTCGACAGGACCACACGTCAAGACAAGGTAGGCCCTTTGTTTAGCAAGGCTCCTCAACACAGAGACTCCATCCTGGGGGTTTCCACTTGGAACGGTGCCCTGGATACTAATTCTTGCAGACCCAAGGCCATTAAGGCTACCGGCTCCCAAGCTGAAGGGCCCAGGGGCTCTTCCGGTCAGTCCACGGAGGGGCGATCAAGTTCATAGTCCTCTTTGACCCAGACACGCCTCCGTCTGGAAATGAGCAGGGTGGGGCGGCGACAAAGACAACCAGGGCGAAGAGCTTCTGAGAAGGCACTTCATTCCTGTCCTGAGGGCCTTACAGAGTTCTTGGGGGTCCCTTAGCCAGAGAAGGCCCCTCAGGAGTCAGGGGTGTTGGAGGAGGTTCTGGCACAGCGTGCCATGAGCCGTTCGGGTAATCCCCTCCAGAAACTTGTCCTGCAGGTGGCGAGAAAGGTCTGGAAGAAGCCTAGGGCCAACGCCCAGATGAACAACAAGTTTGACAGCTGGTTCAGGCTTCTGGATGAGGAGCCAGTCCTCCTGTCCTCCCACCCTCCAGCCACACTCTTCAGTGGTGGCAGCGGCGCCCCCTTGTATTCTAAACCATGGTCTTCATCATCATCATCTGCAGGGGTTGGCTCCAGTTGTCTTTCTAAAGAGAACAAAGCACTTGAGTCTTTTCGCAAGCGTTGCTATGGCAACTGAGCATTTGTGGCTGGCTGACGTCCTCCTAGCCACGGTGAACCAGAAGCTGTGACAAGAGATTGGGTAGTTCTTGCTCAACCTCCCTCTGTAGAGGCAAGCTTCCTTCAAGGCTGGCCTGGCAGAGGCCCGGGCAGTTGTGCAGCACCTGATTGAGTCTTCAGTCTCCCACATCGACACAGCCAGCAGAGGGATGTGTCTGGGCGTTGAGATGCGGCTCACAGGGGGGATGCATGCCACCAAATTCTTCTGACATGCAGGAGAGGATCCTGGATCTTCCTTTTGAGGGGTTGGATATTTTTCATTTGTCCGCTGATGACGAGCTGACAAAAAAAGACCACCTCTGCGAAGACCACCAAGTCCTTGGCCAAACTGACTAAACCAGGGAAGAAGTTCTTCCCTCAAGCCCGGGGCAGGACTGAATTCAAACCCTGCGCTTTTAGCGGCTTCAAGGGGTTCCAGGACCGCGGTGCAGTGAGGCCCAACAGGTCCCCCCAGTGACCATAGGTGGAAACAGCAGAGGACATTGTGTTTTTTTTCCACTCCCCCTCCTCTGCTCCCACCTCAGATGCCAAAAAGCAACGACATAACGATCGGGGAACACAGCTCGTCTGTAGTGGGCCAGTTGGCTCTCTTTTAAGACAGATGGAAGCGTTGTTTCAAGAGTCCGTTCTATAGTCTCCACGGGCTTCAGTCTTCCTCTATCTTCCTCTTCCCCCTCTGCTTCAGATTGGGTCCCCGGCCCCTTTACGGGAGATCCTCTCTCTTTTGGAGATGCAGGCGCTGGAGCCGGTTCCTCAGTCAGATATGGGCTCTAGCTTCTACTCCAGCAGGATTTTTGCTGTACCCAAGAATAACCAGGCTGGCCTGATGGTAGTCCTGGACTGGGCATTCCTCAACCTATCTTTACCACGCCAATGCTTAGAAATGATTACTCCACATAGCTGAGTCTCTATGGGCAGGGGACTGGATGTGTTCCCTAGACGTCAATGATGCGTACCTTCATGTCTCCATCTACCAGCTGCATCAGAAATTCCTGCCGTTCACCATTGTTGCACCACTTCCAGTACAAGATGCTGCCTTTCGGCCTCAACCTGGCCCCTTGTGCGGTCACAAAGCCGATGAATGCGGTGGCGGGTCTCCACTGCCTGGCGGGCCACCACTTATACCTTTACTTGGATGACTGGCTTGTCAGGGCCAGCTCGCCCTGGGGTGATGTGGGGGTAAGCTCCAGCCAGTGGCTGGCAGATGTTCTTCACCAGTTGGGGCTCTCGCTCAATCGGAGGAAGTCGCCAGTGACTCCCACTCAGGACCTGATGTTCATTTGAGTACGCTTGTACACGGCTCTGCAGCGGGTGTTCTCCACACCCGAACAGCTTCTCTCCCTCCACAAGGCAATAAGGCACTTTCTGGCCAGTGTGATCACCTCGGCATTGTGGTTCCAGCACCTTTTGGTATTGATGGCATCTTGCATGCTCACTGTGCGGCACGCCCACCTCAAGATGATGTGCCTCCAGCTCCACCTGGCGACCAATTGGGACCAGGAGTTGGGGGTCACATTCGGACAGGATTCAGATTCCTCTCTCCCCTCCTCCTGTATCTTCAGTGGTGGCTATTGGGGAGCCCCCTTCACCCTGCCGCATACCACTCTGGTGGTGACAACGGATTCCTCGCTTACGGGATAGGGGACTACACTAGAGTGCTACTCGATCCATGGCGCATGGTTCAGGGTGAATGCCCTTGTGCATATCCATCTGCTCGAACTCAGGGCGGTGGGCCTGGCGCTCAAGGCTTTTCTACCGTTGATGGGACAGGGCGGTTCTGGTCAGGACTGACAAGTCCACGACCATGTTTTACTTGAACAAGCAGGGTGGCACCTGCCCCGCCCCCTCCTCTGCATGGAGGTAGTGTCAATCTGGGCATGGGCCCTCTCAGAGGGGATATGGATTTCCTCGGTCCATCTCCCAGGGTACAGCAATGGGGAAGCGGACCAGCTCAGCCGCTTGGGGTTCAACACCTATGAGTGAGAATTACAAATCAACTCTGTGTTGTTCCTGTTCCAGAGATAGGGGTTTCTAGATCTGGATTTATTTGCATCTCCTCTGAGTTCCAAGTGCCCCTGGTTTGCTTCATGGGTCGAACGGGGGTCAGTGCTCTCTGGGGGACATGCTCCAGCTCTGCTGGCACGACCGCAGGTGCTATCCGTTTCCTCCTCTGTTTCTCCAGTTGAACCTCTGCAATTTCTGGGTGTTGGTGGGCTGCAGCCTCACCCTGAGTGCCCTTCACTGACAGTCGAGGGCTTGGTTGTCAGATCTGCTGCCGTTTTGCTCCCAGAGGCCTGTCCATTTTCCGATCCCCAGGAGGGGCTTCCTGACGCAGCAAGGCGGGCGGTGGAGCACCTGCACCCAGCCAGGCTGATCCTAGCGGCCTGGTTCCTAACCAGCGTAGACTGCACCACGCTATGTTCGCAGACGACAACTGGGACATCATACAGGAGGCTGTTTACGTTATCTCCATATAAGAGTAAGTGGACTACATTTTGCCACTGGGCTCGTGACAAGGGGCTAGACCCCCTCGCCTGCTCCCTGGATGACTTGCTGGCCTTTTCCACAGATCTGGCTCGTTCAGGTCGACCTGCCGCACCTATCTGTCAGCCATTGGGGCCTACTAGAATTACCCAGAGCACTTTTTGTCTGCTGCCAACCCGGTGGTTAAGGGCCCACCTCAAGGGATTGTGAAGGCTCTTTCCTCCAGTACATAGGCTTCATCCGGTCTGGGACCTAAATGTGGTTCTTGCAGCGCAAGCCTTTCGAGCCAATGGCTTTGGTGGACGTCCAGCTGGTGACACTGAAGACAGTGCTATTATTGACGCTCACTTCTGCACGCAGGGTCAGCGAGTTGCAGGCTTTATTGTGCAAGCCCTTCAGTATGTTTTCATAACAACAAGGTCATCTTGCACACTCATCCAAACTTCTTGCCCAAGGTGGTCTCTCCATTCCATTTGAATCGGGAAATCTGCCTACCGGTGTTCCTGCAGTCGGAGGCCAAAAGGGCTTTGAATTACTTGGACCTCAAGAGAGTCCTCAAATGAAATCCTTCAGGAAGTCCGAGGCGTTGTTCATCGCCTTTGGGGGCACATCTCGCGGCACCGAGGCTTCCAAAGCTTCTATCGCCCGTTGGATGGTCCAGGCCATTTCGGAGGCATATACGGCCATTGGCAAATCGGTTTCTGAATGGATTCATGGCCATGCGGTCAGAGCTAAGGCCACTGCTGTTACGCTTCAGAGAACTGCTTCCTGGGATGGCATCAGCAGGGTGGCTACTTGGGCCACTCTGTCGGCGTTCTGTGAGCATTATTCCCTGCATTACAGCTCCAGCCGAGATGCATAGTTTGGTCAGGCGGTTCTAAAGAACCTTTTTGCTTTATCTTATATGAGGCAGGTTGTGTCAGCTCCACCCTATGGTCTTGTTCTATGGAATCACCCACAAGAATCGAGGAAAGGTGATGGGACATATGAGTAAAGTTACTCATCGTAGTGACTAGAGTACTCCTAGTCCATTGTCCCGTTTCCTCCATACATCCCACCCACCTTCCCTTGCTTGTATGCCAGGGGATAATATATTCAGCATAGCCAGGTATTAAGGCGTCTGATGTGTTAAAAGGGGACTGAGTTGAGGCACCAGAGGGCAGGGTTTCAGGGGCATTCCCACGCCTGGGGCCATGCCTCTGCACGCTGTACTAAATTTAATGGGGAAGTTCAATTTTCCGCTGCCAAAGGTTCCAGTACCTTCCCCATGTTGGGGGACGCCCACAAGGATGGAGGAAAAGGGACTAAGGACTAGAAGTACTACTAGTCACTATTTTGAGTAACGTTAATATTTACAACCTATTAGAGAAAGGTGCAATAGAAATGGTACCTGCAGCAGAGAGAAACCAGGGATGGTACTCCTCTTACTTTCTAATTCCAAAAAAGGACAGAGGACTGCAACCCATCTTGGGCCTGAGACGCTTGAACAAGTTCCTCAGGAAGGACAAGTCAGAGGGAGTGACTTTCGCAGACCATCCAGGCCCTGACGCTTCAGTACTGGATTTTGTCACTCGATCTTCAGGATGCTTACTTCCATGTGCCTATACATTCCAAGCACAGGGAGTACCTGAGGTTCGCCATTGGCAGTTCTCATGTTCAATTTCGGGCTCGGCCGTTCGGTCTCACCTCCGCCGGAGGGTTTTCACCAAGCTGATGGTGGTGGTGTCACAAAATCTTAGGAGGGGAGTCATTCCCGTCTATCCCGTTGTGGTACATCTCGGCCTCACCTGCCTCTCCCTCCTCAGACTGGGCTTCTTCTTCAATTTCAAGACGTCCCACATGACACCCTTCACAACAGCTACAATTTATCGGAGCGGTCCTGGACTCTTCTTCGGACCTGGAGTTAAGGGCTCAACATGTTTTGTAGATGATGCACAAGTTTCAGAATGCCTAACATCTTCCGGCCTTCGATTCTCTAAGGTTACTCAGTCTCATGCCATCCTACTTTTTCCTGGTGCCAGAGGCCCATCTGAGGATGAGATACCTAAAATGAGCCCTTGGATCCCAGTGGTCTCAGTTTTCTGGCAAGGTGACAGACCTTCACGTCCTGAATGGAGTCGCACAGGATCTCCTGTGGTGGACTTGCAAGGAGAATGTGTTAAAAGGGGTACCCTTCTGTCAACCATGGTCGGAGGTGACTGTTTATACAAATGACTCCGAGTCAGAGGCTTCCTTTTCCTGTCTTCGCCTGACTGCTTTTTAGCACCATTTAGACAGAAACAATTTATTCGAATTACTTAATCCTATGGTCTGAGTCCCTATGTCTAACTAAATGTCCCTTCATTCGCTAATTGGCCCTCTCTACAGGTAAGAGGCTCGCCCTCGGTGGTTACTAATATTACACCTGTCAAGGGTACACAAAAGGAGGTGAAATCTACCCCTATCCTTGCTCACTGCTTTCCTGTCTGCTAAAATGTTGCACACATCATCAAGGTCGATATTTTTACTTTGTCATCTCCTTGGATCTGTGTGGCTTACAGTACTCAAAGCCTTGACTTTACTAATCAAGGAATTTCTAAAACCAAAAAACAGCTACCAATCTTGTTGGGGCTGCTTATCTTAAAAAGATGCTACTATGTCTGTGCCGTGTCTACCACTTCCGTTTGTATTGAACATGGGATCTAGGTCATCACTGCTGGATCTGTTGTCAACCAGTTTCAGCGGTATCTCATTACTTCCCGCTTTCTTCAGGACATATACTGATTTTAGCGTTACTGGCCTCAATTATTAATAACAGAACAGCAGAGCAGAAAAACAACAACAAGAATGGTCACTATTCTTGTCCTCTGTGGCCACATTTATAGGTTGTGGATCCTTTTCCCCAATTTTCTGTATGCCATGGCATTCTGGTCACGTGCCCTAAAGGGGAAGAGAAAGAGAAAAGGGGAAAGGGTGTGTGTTTGTTTTAATCTAGTGTATGTGAATTAATACCACATATGGTTGCGTATCAGGGAGGATTTCTCGCCTGTCTTCTCTTTTGTACAGATGATCTTATGTGTGCTTTTCCCAAACGTGTAATTCGGGTATCTATAAAACATTCATATTTGTTTTGTTTTTATTTTGTATACAGGAATATCCTTTTTGTCTCACCACTGTTTACATGGTCTGTAAATTCCTATTCTCCAGTTCTTTTCATCTCCCCGCCCGTGTGTGTGTGTGGTTATGGATAAGCCAGATGGACGGAGGTGACCGTTGTCATGACTCTTCCCTCACAGGGTGGGGAGCTCACATGGACAATCTGACAATTGGCAGATGTTGGTCTCTGTCAGAGTCTAAACTACATCAAACCTGTTGGAGCTGAGGGAAATTAAACTAGTGCTGTTGGACTTTCTGCCCTCTGTACGGGGGGAAGAACGTCCTGATAGTGATGGAACACACAGTGGCCATGCATTACCTCAAAATGAAAGGAGGTGTAGGGTCACTACTACTGTGGAATGGGGCAATGCAGCTCTGGGTTTGGGCACTGCAAGAAGGCGTTGCTCTATTGGCCGTTCACCTAGCCGCAGAAGAGACTACGACGGTGGACGCTCTGAGCAGGCAGAGCACAGTCTCTCAAGTGGGAGCTAGCTCAGGAGGTCCTTCTAGAGATCTTTGCCCTTTGTGGAACCACTTAAATTGATCTGTTGGCTTCCAGTGTCAACTGGAAGTGCAACCTGTTCTGCTCCAGGGAATTTCGTCAGAGAGGACCTTTGGGGGATGCATTCGTAGTGGACTTAGTTTCCTCTCCTGTACGCGTTCCCACCCGTTCCCGCCATCCCTCATGTCATCGGGAGGTTAAGGAAGTTTGGGAAATCCATGATCCTGATTGCTTCAGACTGGGCCAAGAGAACTTGGTACCCAGACCTTCTGGACATGTCCATCTGCCCTCCAATTTGTCTTCCACAGAGAGCAGACCTGCTCACCCACGTAGGTCACCTTCTCCAACCAGAAATCGGAACTCTGAACCTTCATGCCTGGTTTCTGGAAGGTTGATATACAGAGGTTGGGACCTCCCAGAGGATGTCATGGAGGTGTCACTTTTGGCCAGAAGGCCAGCAACTAACGCTCTATACCGCTGCCATTGGAACACATTTTGCAGCTGGTGCAGAGCTAAGAATATAGACTATTTTACTTGTGACACACCATCAGTGTTATCTTTCTTGTTACATCTGGCCCATCAAAGGTTTTCTGGCGGCACTATCCGTTCTGAAGCGTTCACCTGAACAAGGTTCTTATTTTAAACTTCCCATTGTTAGCCATTCCTGACGGGACTGACCAACATCTTTCTACCGGTTCCTTTTATAGTTCCGGTTTGAGAACTTAATTTAGTATCGAAATTCTTAATGGGAGCTCCATTTGAGCCTCTTCATTCGTGCCCACTTAGGATGTTGACTCTGAAGACTGTTTTTCTGACCGTGATTACTTCGCTTGCAGTGTGAGTGAACTTCAGGCTTTGTCTTACACACCACTGTTTGCTACCTTTTATAAGGAGAAGGTTGTTTTGAGGATTCACCCTTTGTTTCTGCCAAAGGTGGTGTCAGAGTTTCACCTGGAACAAAAATAAATCTTGCCAGCCTTTTATCCACCTCCTCATTCTTCCAAGGATGAAGAAAGACGTCATTGCTTGGATCCAAAGAGAGCGTTGAGCTTTTACATTAGCAGGTTGGCTAAAGTCAGACAGGATAACCAGCTCTTTGTGGGGTATACCGGTCATATATTGTGACAAACTGTTACCAAACAGACCTTATCTCGATGGATAATTTTATGTAGCTCTGAATGCTACTCTGGCTGGCAAGGTTGTCCCTGATGGTTTGAGGGTGCATTCCACTAGAGGACTGTCTACTTCTTAAACTCTTCAAAGAGGGCTGCCGGTGCAGGAGATGTGCACTGCTGCAACCTGGTCTTTGCTGCACACATTTACTAAGCATTACAACCTTGATTCTGTGTCGGGTCAGGAGGCTAAATTTGGCAAATCTGTTCTCCACAGCATAAATCAATAGTAAATTACGACCTCCATCTACAAACTGCTGTGGGAGTTTATCAAAGATGAGGAGTCAGTGGGAGGACACAATCCATTAGAACTGGAGTGCCCAACATACGGCCCGCGGGCCAAAAGCGTCTCTCGATCCCCCGATATGCGGCCCCCTAGGAGTGTTTATGTTTGTAATGAGATACGGCCCACTTCAAGAAGTTGCCTCATTTCATTACATAATTAAACAGTTTGCCTGGGCCGTGACGAGAGCGTGCCCCCCCCTCCTTTGCTTAGAACGAGAAGACGTCTGAGGCACCCGTGGGTGGTATAAAATTTAATGGAGCTAAAGATAACGTTAATAGCCTCCAATTATCACGAGATGGAGAATCAGCAGTAAGCTACTTGCTTACAAAGAAGGATTCATTGCTACTCAGCAGGGAGCTGAAATGCTTAATGTCCGCTGAGTAGCAATGAATCATTTGTAAGCAAGTGGCTGACGTGGAGGAAGCAGTGTTGAAAGGCAACGAGGTGACACTTCTGTTTTCCTCAATGGAAGTGACAGCCTCAAAATTCGGTTTCTTGCGTGTAAGCCGTATGCGCAACAAACTGAATTTTGAAATAAATTAGCCTGAAATCTGGATGCTATGTGTTGGAGTTTTCCTAATGTTGAATACTTCATCAAAAGGGATTTTTGTTCAATTTATAGTTGAATTGTTTCCCTTTCATTCCTTCTTTTGTATTTTTTCTTATTTGCAAGATATAGTTATGTTTATTATCTAATACATTGTCCATCATAATGTGTTTAGGGCAGAAACGCTTAAATTGCTAAACCAGCCAAAATATGGCAAATACATATTGCTCATTTTAAAGCATTGTATTTAATTGTTTGAGTATTAAATATAGAAATCAGAAGTTACATTTTTAACGCTGGTCATGCAGATCTTGGGTAGATTCAACAAGTTGATTTTGACCTTTCTCACACAGATTTTTGACAGTTTTATTAATTTGTTTTTGAAGATTTTGATTGCCTCTAGTAAAATAAATGGAAAGCTTTGCATTACTTCCTCTGCTCCTACTCACCCACCGAGAATCAGACTTATTTTTTGTAGGACCCACATCCAAGTGCCAAGAGGTACCTTACCTGGCACATGGTGTGAATAACCGAGTTGGTGATGTGAGTTCTTGACACATGACGGTACTTCCTGACTGGATGGTTCGAGTACAGGGGCGGATAGGATCTCATTGTCTGCACATCAGCTAAGGTTATTGGTTCTGCCAATGGTTATTTTAACTTGGGAAACAAGAGCATACTGAGCATCTGACTGGGGTCTAGGTGGAATGCAATGCCGCCTTGATGCATGATTTGGCTGACAAAGCACTTTTTGGGGTTCCTAGAGCTCATTAGGTGCGGATGCCAATGTATGCTGTTAATGAGGTCCTTTACAGAGAAGCCAATCTGCATTTACCCCATCTCTTTCCATCTACATTTACCCCGCCTCTTTCCATCTACATTTACCCTGCCTCTTTCCATCTGCATTCACATAGCCCCTTCTATCTCTAGTTAACTTGCTCGCCAGCGATAATCATGAAAGCGCATTCTAGTTGGGGAGTCATGGTGTTTTGTTTGGGGGGGGTGAGGAGGCATGGGGATGGCATTTTGTTGGGTGGTGGGGGTCATGGGGATGGCATTTTGTTGAATGGTTATGGGCATGTCCTTTTATTGGGGGACTAGGAGGTTATGGGGATGTTTTTGTTTGTCGAGTTGGGGGGCTTTGGGATGGCTTTTTGTTGGGGGTGTCATGGGGATGGACATTTGGTGGGGGATGGAGTTCATGGGAATGGACTTTTTTTCCGGGGTATGGATATGTCCTTTTGTTGGGGGGGAGGGGTCATGGGGATGTCCTTTTGTTGAGGGTCATGTCGATGTTTTATTGGGGGGGTCATGGGATGTCCTTTTGTTGGGGGAGTGCGTGGTCATGGGGATATCCTTTTGTTGGAGTAGGAGGGCATGGCGATGACCTTTTGTTGGGAGGGGGTCATGGGGATGGCCTTTTCTTGTGGGGTGGGGGTCATTGGGCATAGTGTTTGGTTGGGGATGTGGGGGTCATGGGCTTAGTGTTTTGCTGGGGGGAGGTGGTCATGGGGCATAGTGTTTGGTTGGGGGTGGAGGTTTGGGGGGGCCCAGGGCCATGCAATTTGTGGGGTGTTATGGGGGTTTATGGTTCAGTAGTATGTCTCACATTCATAATAAAATAGTTAATTTAGAGGGGGCTAGGGTGAACCACCCATTAAAAAAAATTAAAAACCTGCCAGTACGGCCACAGTGAAACACCACCGCAAATATGCACACGGCTAAAATAGCCACAGGGAGAACACAGGAAAACCTTTTTTCCGGGTACATCTCAAATAACTGAGGATCGCATTCTCTTTCAGTTGGTCATTCAGTTTGTATCATTTTGGCCCCAAATCTCTGCTCCATATATCACAGCCGAAACTGATTGCATTGAGTAAACATCAAGGGCACCGGAGATTAATCTAGCCTCGTATTTTTTGAAAATATTAGCACCTCTTCCACTCTCTGGCCCAATGGTACACAACTTTTCTTGGCTAGTGGGTTTCATGACAGGGTAGCATCTATACTTATGCCTCCTAATCAAAATATTCCAAAGCCTCAATCTTTTTTTCCCCACCACACTGAATGTTAGGTTTAAGTGTTTCCTGAATCTTGGTGGGGTGGCAGACCAGAATCTTTGTGTTAGATATGTAGGTTTTAACCACTTGGGGGTGCTGTTGCACCGCTGGAAAGATGGCCGTGTTAGCTTAGAACTCTTAAGCCCTGATTCTCATAAAGGTGTTCAGTACCGAAAAGGACGTTAAAAGGGTTAACAACCTTTTTGGTACTTAAGACCTATTCTGAAGGTGGCGCATTCTTCCAAAGTCGGAAGGAGTGCGCCACTTTCGGGAATGCATGTGGTGGTTGTAGGATCGGTTGGAAACCAACCTAGTAACCGCCACATTTGTAAACTGCCAATTTGGGGGCCTATTATGTTTGGAAGCCCATGTTGTATATGGACACTTTCATGTACACCAAAGCAACATTGAAGCTGCTTGCTTTGGTGTACATGAAAGTGTTCATATACACCGCACGGGTGTATATGAACACTTTCTTTTTTTTATTTTTTTTTATTAAGTTGTTTTAATCAAGAAACTTGATTTTTCAACAAGTACAATGAATAATACTTTTAAAACAATTAACGAGAAACATAATATTAAAAATGTTTTTAAAAAAATGAAAAGAATTATAGTAATAGCTTAAATATAGTTTCACAAAATTCACAAGGACACTAATGACAGTAGGAGAAATTAAAAAGTCAAATGACTTGGAGAAATTCATATTATACATGATCATCAAAATGAAAATACAAACATTTGTCAGGCCATTGACGAGAACCTCAATTAGTAACTCGGTTAATATATTCACAGTTTACTGTGATTTAGTCTTTTATCTTGGAGTTTTAAACTGTAGAGATAGTTCAAAATGGCATACTTGATTGACTGGGTGTTGGAATGAAACAATTGCTCCCACAATTTTTCAGTTGTTGTTATAACATAATCTTGTAATGGAGGCTTAAGGTACAAGAGTCTCTGCCTAAGTAGAGATGGACATTCTGCACATAGGTGTTTCATATAGTCAATAGCTACTTTACAGAACCTACATGGAAGCTCGTCAACAGTTATTAATTTACGATTATACAATGTTTCATGCGTTGGCCATAAGTTTAAGCGAAAGCGCAGGAAATTATTTCGCAAGCGAGAATCGGGGAACATCAAGTATTTTTCAGATGTGCCATAACGTTTCATGTTAAAGGGGTTATTAACGAATGAGCTGTATTGATTACACGCTCTTCTTGTTTGTGACCAATCAAACTCCCATAAGCACACCTTGGCTTTGTTTGGGTTAGCTATCAAAAGGGATGTAGAAATGCCTGAGTTACTAATGATTTCCTGTGCCTGTGTTCTCCAAGTAAGAGGAAAGACATCTTTTGAGATTAAGAGGTACTTTACAATGATGTTGATGAGGCCATTCTTGTCCTCGGCCATCAGGCATTTTCTGTAGAAGGAGCACATTTTCCACTTTTGCATTGCATATAAGGACAACAAACCCAATTCATGTCTTATAATACATATTGGTTGAAATGACGGAAGACCTAACACTCGTTTCCAATAACAGCCCTCAAGTAATGACCATTGTTGGTATGATTTTTTTCAGGGCAGCTTCCGTGCCATACGTTATGACTGGGACACATTTCTGCTTGTAGTAAGTTATTATAGGACTTATTGAGAACTTACAATATTTGATTTTAATTAGATGAGCCTGTGACACCGCTGTCAATACGTTTTGCTTGACTCTCAATTCGTCAGGATTAGAACTGCAATTATGTGTGATGAAAGTGCCTAAAAAAATGTTGGATGGCACTGAGCTTACCGTTGTCAGTTGAAGGGTCCATTGATGTTTGGCGCAGTTTTGTATTGATGTTCCGAATTGTATGACTTTGGTTTTCATTATATTAAGTTATACAATGTGCTACTGTGTATCTATCTAAGATTTGCAATAAGACACAAAGGCCATTTGCAGTCTTTGAAAGAAGCACCATGTCCTCTGCGTAAAGCAAATGTTTGATGTGGGTGTTGTTGATTTTTGGCGAGTATGTGGTAGCAGATTCAAAGTCCTCTCTTATGTGCGAGATGAAAAAGTTAAATATCGCCGACGCCAATAGACAGCCTTGCTTTAAGCCACGAGCAGTTGTTATTGGCTCAGATAGTAAGCCTTCGTGCTTTAGTCTAATTTGTATGGATGTACCAGTGTGCAGCTGGATGATCCATTTCAAAAAATTCCAGGGACATCCTCTGTCCATACGTTTTTTGTATAAAATTTCACGAGGGATGGCATCAAAGGCCATACAAAAGTCTATGAGCGCCATGTATAGTGCTTGTTTTCGCTGGCGAGCATGGTGAATAATTGAGTTCAGAGTGATGACATTGACCGATGTACCCAGGCCTGGTAAAAATCCGGTTTGAAATGGATCACGCAACTTGCCCACATCCAACCATGTGTTGAAATGTTTCAATACCAGGGGGGCGAAGATTTTGCCCGGACAATCAAGGAGGGCGGTAGGGCGATAAGCGGAGGGGTCTGCTCTATTGCCCTTCTTGAAAATTGGGATTATGATAGAACATTTCCTTGAGTCGGGTATACTGCCCTTGGCAAAGATATGAGAAAAGATTGTAATGAGTATAGAGGACCACTCATGGGGGTGATCCTTAAGCATGCCATTATGTAGGCCATCTGGGCCAACGGCTCTGGAACGACTCAGATTTTTAATGCATAGAAGAATATCTGCATGTACAAGTGGAAAGGCATGTGATGTTGCCATGTTCAGTAAACTCAAATCAAGATCTGGGAACGGGGATTGGTACAAGGGATTGAAATGCTCACACCATTTATCATTGGTTACAGCAGATGTAAGTATAGCTGCTTGCAATTTGAGGGTGGCAATGTTCAAACAATTCCAGATAACACTAGTTGATTTAATAAGTATCTGTTTCAACATTTCTTCTCCGTTCTTTTGATAGTGAAGAGATCTCTCACTTTTTTTTTTTTTAAACTTTATTTAACAATCGTGGTGGTACACTTACTACACAACATAACATACCATAGCATTTCACATTCCGTTTCTCCAATATCGGAACTTGGTTACAGTGGAACGATTTTACACACTTGGCACAGTAACAGTTCCCCCGGGGCTGTTTCCAGCCGACCCCAATTCACACAAGTATACCCTGAATGGGCCCCATATGTCCTTGGGTTTGCATGTACCTGGCAAGGACATTATGTAATGTTCTTCACATTCGTTGACATAGGCCAGCTCTTTAAGGAAGTGGTTTGCACTCGGGGCGTTCGTGCTTTTCCATTGTTGCAATATACATTTTTTGGCCACTGCGCACGCAACGTTGAATAATCGCCGGGCCACTACTGAGATCTTACCAATGTCACCAAATATATATTTCTGAGGAGCTAGGTCCGCTGGAATCTGTGTAATATCTTCTAGGATGGATGCCACTTCACCCCAGAACTTGTATATGAGTGGGCACCTCCAATACATGTGGAATGAGTCGGCCTGTTCGTCTCCACATTTCAGGCACCTGCTCGATCCATCTCGTATAAATTTCGCTACCTTCTGAGGGGTATAATGTAACTTATTTAACACCTTAAATTGGATTTGGCGGAGACCCGCGTTGATGGAGACTCCTTTTGTCAGAGCACAATATTTCTCCCATTTCTCGTTCGGGATCGTGATCCCCAGGTCAGATTCCCATGTCAGTCTGATCCTGTTTGTTGTGGGTGTGTTTGCCTGCATAACTGCATATAGCCCCGAGACACTAACTCCCCCTTGGGCAGTCAACACATCCAGGCATGGATGGGTAGGTGGTTCCTCCGGGAACAGAGGCCATCTAGCTTTAAAAGATAGTCGCATGCGATGGTATTGCAATATTTTCAGCGGATCTCTTCCCATCCCTACTTTAAATTCCTCTAAAGTTATGAACTTGCCATTAGGGTATATGTCCCGGAGTTTAAACTCACCATCTGGGTCCCAGTTTGTGCGGATACCCGGATCGTAGGACGGTGCTATACCGGGAAAGTTCCAGAAGGGTGCTTCCGGGCAGTAAGGGGCTACTATTCCAAGCCTGCCGAAGAGTCTAGACCACGCGTGTACTGTAACGCTAACCGGGTGGAATGGGCAGTCATCCTTATGTTTTTTATTAAAGATTATGGACCTTATATCGGTAGGGAGAGCGGCGTGCTTTTCGATAACAACATGTGGGGAGGTGTCCAGGTCGTCGTACCAGTATTTGATAAATTGGGCCTGTGCTACAAGGTAATATAATTCGAAATCCGGGGCAGCTATTCCCCCCTTGTCATAAGGTTCCACCATCTTTTCCCATTTCATCCTGGCCGTGTTCCCTCCCCAGACAAATTCCACCGCCAGTGATCGGAGGGTTGCAAAAAACTGTGCCCCCGGCCACAGCGGAATGTTGGTGAATATGTATAGCAATTTCGGGAGTATTACCATTTTTAGTATGGCCACTCGACCAACGAGAGAAATGGGAAGCCGTGTCCACAACTTAAGTTTAGCAGATATGTTGTCTAATAGCTGATCATGGTTGTCAGCATAAAGAGAGGCTGCTCCAGTGGACACCACTATTCCCAGATATCTCAGCTTGGCGGGGGACCATTGCAAACCATATGTGTTGGTTGGGCATCTCGTGGCGGGGGTTAAGGGGAATATCTCGGATTTAGACCTGTTGGTTCTGTAGCCCGAGTACTCGGCAAACTCATGTATTGTCTCTATCGCAGGGCCTAAATGTACATCTGGTTCTCTAATATATAACAGTGTGTCGTCTGCATATAAGGATATGGATTGAGTCAGACCTGCCATTTTTATGCCCCTCTGCCCCTGATGCTCCCTGATTGCTGCTGCAACCGGTTCCATCGTGAGGGCGAACAATATAGGGGAAAATGGACATCCCTGTCGCGTGCCCCTGCCCAGCTTAAACCAGTCAGACAGCACGCGGTTGGTTAGCACTCTGGCGCCCGGGTCCGAGTATAACAGCCCAACACATCTTAGAAAGTAGGGACCTATACCAAATTTATTTAGCACCCTGAACAGGTAAAGCCATGACACCGTGTCAAACGCCTTTTCAGCGTCTAGTGAGACTGCCACTGCCTGGGCCTCCGGTTTTATCTGGGCCATTATACCGAACAGCCTCCTAAGGTTGAGGGCCGTCGATCTGGTAGGGATGAAGCCGCACTGATCAGGGTGTATCAACGTGGGCATGTGTGGGAGAAGTCTAGTGGCCAGGATTTTAGCAAAAATTTTTGCATCACAATTAAGTAAAGAAAGGGGGCGGTAAGAGGACATCTCACTGGATGGTCGCCTGGGTTTCAGCAATACTGTGATTATGGCTTCTCTCATTGATGGCGGGAGAGTACCCACCTCCACAGCCTCCTCCCACACCGACAGCAACACCGGGGTTAGTTCCTCACTAAGCTCCTTGTAGAATTCTGCACCAAGCCCGTCCGAGCCCGGCGCCTTCCCGTTGGCCAAAGATTTTATCGCATCGGCGATTTCCTCAGTGGTCAAGGGTTGGTCCATTGCCAGCTTGTATTCGGAGGGTAGCGACGGGAGGGTGATGCCACGGAGGTATGCCTCCACCTCCTCGGGCGTTTTCGAGTCATGATTAGAGTATAGATTAGAGTAGAACCGGGTGAATTCCCTATTTATCCCCTCCTCACTGGTGACCACTGAACCGTCCTCCAACAGTATGCTGGAAATCGGTGTGTGTTGCCTCTCAGCTTTCAACAAGTTGGCTAGAGTGCGTCCCGCTCTGTTGCCCTCACCATATCTGCGTGCTCTGCTGGGGGTTGACATGTACAATAATTCTCTGTTAGCCAGTTTGTTGAATTCTAGCAGATTACGATTGATGTCCGAAAGGGTTTCTCTATCGTGTTTTTTAGTGTATCTAGCCTCCAGGTTCGTCAGGCGTTTCTCCACTTCCTCGAGCTCTATCCGAACCGCCTTCAACATACCCGAGGACTTAGAAAGCAGTATACCTCTCACCCAAGCCTTAAAGGCCTCCCATAGAGTGTGGCAGCTATTCACTGAACCCCTGTTGGTGTCGAGGAAATGCCCCACCTCTATATGTAAAGACTCCACTACCTCTGGGTCGCTGAGGATATTTGGTGGCATCCTCCATCTTCTGGCGGGGGGTGTTATGTTTTCTAGCGTGATTGTCATCATAACAGGGGAGTGGTCTGAAAAAGTACGGGGAAGTATTTCGCAGCTGTCTAACTGGTGTATGAGGCTTAGAGAAACCAGCCAATAATCTATCCTGGACTCTGAATCATGTACCGACGAATAAAATGTGTATTGTCTCCTACATGGATGCAGTGTTCTCCAGGAGTCAACCAGTGCCATTTGTGACAAGATCTGCGACAGCATCTCTGCCGCTCTGGAGGGTGTCCGGCGTTTTGTGCTGGAGCGATCCAGCGTGGTGTCAAGGATGGTGTTGAAGTCTCCCCCCCACAAAATGTGTTCATTACCCGTGCATCCTATTTCAAGTGCCACAGTTACATAGAAGTCGGGATCGTCCAGATTTGGCCCATACGTGTTCACCAGCACCACCTCCCTTCCCGCTATACTCCCCCATACTATGACAAAACGACCCAACATGTCCACTTTACCTTTCCCACATCGAAACCCAACCGAGGGATGTATGAGGGTTAGGACCCCTCTCGCCTGTGTGGAGTATTCCGTATAGTATCGGTTATGACCCCAGTTCTTCAAGAAGGCCGTGTTAACTTTGCGAAGTGCATGAGTTTCTTGCAGCATGATCACTTGTGGGCAGTGTCTAGTAATATAGGCTCCCAACTTTCTTGATTTAGCTAGATTGTTCAGGCCCCTAACGTTCCAAGTAAGTAGTCTCAACTTCAATCTCTTATCTTTTACTCCGTTACATGCCATCTCTGTGTGTTAGACTCATCATATTCATTCCGATCGTCCCAGAACGGATGTCCTGTGTAGCGTTGTGTCCACCACTTTTAACTTGAAACACCCTCCCAACTGAGCTCCCCCAACTCCCCAAGCTCCTTACATGAGTCCCGTATATCCCAACATAAATGGTTTTATCCCACCCTGTTGGATCCCTCCCCACATCATCCACCCCAACTTGACGATGTTGCCCAATAACATTCGGGACTTCCCCGATGGGCATACCCCTGAAATAACCTTGGAACTTTCCTGAGGGTAGCTGCCGTCGCTGTCCGACCACCCTGTCGGGGGCTCACGGCCCGGTCCTACCTTAAGTTTATGTCCAGGCCATTCTTTGTGTTGAGACATGTTTCCCGGCGGCATAGTACGACAGTGCAGGCCTTTCAGTCTGCCGCTTCCAGTCCCTCTGCCCCTGGCTGGTTTCCGGCGTTTTTATCGTGTGTTCTGTCCCTGGGAGGGAGAGGGATAGAGGCCTCCACGTATGCCATGGCTTCTTTGGGGTTTTCGAAGAAATGGGCCCTACCTCCATGTTGAATTCTGATCTTCGCGGGAAAAATCAGGGCATAGGGCACATTCCGCATCCGGAGTTGTCTTTTTACCGGCTCATAGGATCTGCGTTGAGCCTGCACTCCAGCGGAGAAGTCAGGGTAAATGTGGATCCTGTCATGCTCGAAGTGTAACGTGCCTTTCTCCCTGGAGAGCCGGAGGATTGCGTCTCTGTCTCGATAGTTGAGGATGCGTGCTATAATGGTACGCGGTGGTGCTCCGGGCTTCGGCGGTGGCGCCAGGATGCGGTGGGCCCTTTCGACCAGAAAATGTTCCGAGAGAGAGTCAGAACCAAGGATAGTTTTCAAAAGGTGTTCCACCTGCCGCTCCATGTCCCCTTTGCCGAAGGTCTCCGCTACTCCGACGATTCGTATGTTGTTCCTGCGGGATCTGGATTCCAAATCGTCGCACTTACTCTGGGTTCTCCGCAGTTCAGATTGGAGTAGGGCTATATCTCGGCCATGTTGGGATATCGTATCTTCGCTTGCACTGATTCTGTTTTCTGTATCCGTTATTCGCGCACTCTCCTTCTCTACTCTGGCCTTCAAGGATCCAATCGTTGCCACTATGTCATCCAGCTTGACATTGACGGCCATGAACCCGTTCTGGACCATCGTCGCCAGGCGTTCCAAGGGGTCCTCTTCCTGCCTGTCCGGGGGGTGCTGCGACCCACCAGACACCCCGCATGCTTGAGAATTAGCGAAGGAGTCCATTGGGCCCACCTTTTTGCCTCCTGCCCCCTTCCTTTCAGTGCGGCCCATATAGGATGGTGAGCGACCCTAACGTGGGTTATGTCCTCCCTTGGAGGCCAGTTGCACTACGAGTTGTTTTCTGCGACGCGTGGCTACTTCCGTGTATTTTGGGCCACGTAATGTGCCTGTAGAGGATGAGGGAGGCGATGGGGGCCCGTACTCACTTACGTCGCCGGAACGGCGGTATTATCGGCCGCGCTCCTCACGACTCCGGAAGAGGCCGCTAGGCAGAAGGTCCGGGTCTCGTGCCGCTGTGCTCACCAGCACTCCAACGGCGTGCCCCCAGTCGTGCCCCCCTCCTCCCTTGAGCACCGATCAGCAAAACCGGGCCGTCGTTGGTTCTTCCAGGAGGTTCCACGCCTCTCTTCCCTCTCCGCCGTGCCCCTCCCCCACTGCGGCCTGTCCCTCCTGCGGCCTCTAGTGGTTCTGCCGCGGAGCCGTCGGCCGGCGACGCCGCCTCTTCCCAGCCGGTGCTTCTTTCGATTCAGGATTTCTCGGCCGAACAGCTGCGATTTTGTCCAATTTTTGGAGGGTGTCTGCAGGAGATCTCTCGCCACTGGAAACTTCAACTTCTTCGTGTGTAGAACGGTTCAGGAAGGATATTTATTCAAAGGATTTTCTGGCCGAGCCGGAGCTCTCCCTTCAGGCGGCCATTTGCTTTGCGCGCAAGCCACGCCCCGAGATCTCTCACTTTTTAACCAACACCTGTAAGTTGCTTTCAACTGTCTTTTGAGCGCGAGTCTGTTGGCCAGGGGTTCGAATTTTACGTTGCGTATATCTTGTCTAAGTTTTTTTTTGTTTGTTGAAGAACTGGATTATATGTATGTTGATGCTTATATCTGATGTTAAGATCTGGCAATCTAATCTGCTTGAAGAGCTGCATCATACTGACATAGGACTTGGGGGAATGATCAGATAGAGAATTGAAGCAACTGGTCAAAACACGATTACAGTGGGCTAATTTCCCGGGGTTCCATTGCAAGCGGGAGCCACTATTATTCACGTGTAAAGCAGATAAATGGGTAGATCTATAGCAGGAATGTTGGCCGGATGGAAGCTTAAGCAGCATGATTAGCTTGTGTTGGTCACTGGCAGAAGAAGGTGTTACATGTAGAGACTCATGCTGGGGAAAATAATTTTTGCTGATATAAATGTAATCTAAAGTGGCCTGACGCGACGGGCACGCCCAGGTTGAGCGGACAGGCACATCACCGGGCACAGTGTTGTTGACCATGATGAGCCCTCTTTCTCGCATGGTTTTGGACCATATTAGTTCCTCGGGCGTATGGTTGTTATTATCAAATGGCAGAATGTGTACGTTTAGATCTCCAAGAATAATGGAGCATGTGATGCTGACATCGGCAGCTATAATGTCAAGATGAGAGGAGAGGCAGGTGAAGAGTGAGTCGACTGTTAAATTTTGTCTACTCAAATATATATTTACAATGGCTAAATTCAGATCACCTCGAGTCAGTTTCACACTCTGAAAGTAAGGAGATGGAGAGGGGTATTGTGTAATACTGAAGCCACAGTCATGCTTAATGGCTATGAGTAGGCCGCCAGAGGGGCGCCCCATTGACTTCTTGAGTGCAGGTGTTGAGACAATTGCATGTGAGGCCCAGCATGGGGTCTCTGTAAGCCATGTTTCCTGCAGGATCACTAGGTCATATTGGTCCATATTGCTATCGATTGAATTTACAAAATGGGTATGACTTCTAGTGTTCCAACAGAGAAGGGCTATTGTGTGCAAGTCATTTTCTTGTTATGAATGTATACCAGATTCTTGAGGCTTGGAGAAATGATGCGGTTTTAGTTGCATCATTTTGTCGGGACTGATAGATTGGAGTTTGCGATTTCTCAATTTTGTGGGCACTCGGATTGGATTCTTGGGATAAAATGAAGCCCATATCAAAGAAGGCCATCCTCGCTTGCCAGAGTAGATTAAACACTAGACCTGAACGAACATATATTCTGACTTCCGCTAGGTCATGTAGATTCGCAAATTCCACCAATTCTATGTCAGTAGTAGAAAGTTCTTTCAGCTGTGGCACATCACAACAAATGTTCAGAAAACTTGTCCTTTTGAGAACATAGCTGGGAAATGGTGATACACGGCACTTTAGATTAAAAGAGTAGAGTCGCAATTTGCCTGGGGCGCGCAAATGTTGCGAGTTCGCAATTATTTTGAGGGCCTGTGGATCATTAGTCCTATTCAGATTTTGCTGGTGAACCTGTTGTTCATTTGTGGTAATATGTTCCTGTGATGCAATGCACATTTTAGGCAAGTTAGCCACTAGAGGGACTCTGGAGTCCCTGTCGCAGGATTTAAGTTTGTTCATGTATGAGTCAATGGATGATTTAATGTAATCTTGTACCTCTTGCGGCGGAGCCGTAAATATAGAATTTGGTTCACTTTGGATGTGGCTGGCACAGTTGAAACCGCCGCAGAGCTTACTTGCGCCTGCGGCAGGTCTGATAAGGTGGTCAGAGCGGACTTATTCAGGGCCTTTTTGGAAGTCAGATCGATGGGTAGCAGCTCAATCAGGTCTTAATAATGCCTTCGATTTGTCTACCGTTTGGGGTGGCGAGATAACTTGAGTGATTTGTAGTGAGTGAAGAGTGTAAGCATGGATTGAGGCTCTTATCTCATCTCGCAATTGGGAAATGATAGACTCGGTTTCTTGCCGCAGGCTAATATTGGGTGTTGGGGATGTGGATATGACTGCTAACAGGAGCACACAGATTAGCCATTGCGGTAGGAACATTAGTAACTGGAGTTGGAAACATGGTGAGTGGAATAGGGTTCAGGAAGATGGTCTGTTTCGCAAGAGCCACTAGATCATCAAGTGGCTTGTATGCGGCCACTGTTGGAATCTTGGCCGTAGAGTCGGCAACAGGAGGGATATTTGTAGGCGGCTCTAGTCGGGTAGGGATTTTGACGTATTTGCGTACACTGTCTTTAGATTTTGGACAGTGATTTTTTTTTTTGGCTTGATTTATTTCATCCTTTTCCAATCTTTTCTTGAACGTCGAGCTCCTATTACTTTATTTGACAAGGTAGCCGATGAATGCGTGAAAAGCTCAAATATGTTTGTTGACTTTTCGGTGATTGCTTTGGGGGTCTGTGATGGACCCGACTCAAACACTGACTGAATGTCATCAAGATCTAGCTGGGGTTGAGTGAGATTACGCTTGTTGGACAATTCGTGCACTACGGATGGTAATTGTGCAATTTTAATAAGTGACTGTTGGTGATGTTAATAATTGCATTTCCTCATTATTGATGCTGGCCACGGGCACAGTACATGAAATTTTAACACAGAGTAGTTCTATAAGTTTAGTTTGATAAGAAACTTTATGGTCTAACAGTTCGTACAATTTTGCAATAGTTAATAAGGCGGTATTCATTGCACTCAGTGTGTTATTCAGCGCCGGGGACTCAGGAAATGAGTAGCGTTTATCTTGGGGTTTCTGTATAAAAAAATCTGATGGGCGACCTTCTTCATGAAATCTGGTTCGCCGTGGTGTGGGCGCAATGAACAACGGAGACTAGTTGATGGTTTGATTACGAGTTTTGTCTAATACTGGGGATGAAGCAGAATTCAAGTGATTGGAATGTGAGGAGGGGCCAGGGATAGCGGGTACTACTGTGTCATTATGTAACTGATCCTCTTGCAATTGAATTAAATCGCCTGTGTTCGAGCATATGTATAGCGCATCGGTACTGGGACAGGATGAATTGTGGGAAAGATTCATGGATTCCAGAGTGTCTTCGCCTACTTCTTCCAATACTCGTAATTGCTCATACGCTTGCCGTAGATTGACCTGGGTAGCCATAGAGCACTGGATAGATGCCGAGGCCAATATTGAAGTTATTTGCACATGAGGTTAATTAATGTTTTGTGCACTGCTAATCGCTGGTGCTTCGAGAATGGGAGAGCAAACTTTCTGCTTATTTACATTGGAATGAAAGGTGGTATGTATATCTCCTGATAGACATGCAGACTCTAGTGTAGTACCTGTTACTTCCGTGTGACTGCTTGTAGTCGGGACGCTTTCAGTAGAGAGGCACGGAGTTGGGGTGGAATTGGGGGAACAAATAGGGACAGAACAGGTAGGCGGGATGTATGGTGGCTGTTCAGGCTGAGGCGTTGCGGGAAGTGGGGTCTCTGACGATGGGGGCTTGCGAGATCGCACTGCCAATTTCCGTCGGTGCCGCCATGGGCACGGCAGGAGGGAGCAATGTTCTATCTGTTGACATTTCACTAATTGATTGAGAACGGACAGAAGCTGATCGCATTACTTGACTTTGGGAGTTGGAGGGGGGTGGGAGTGACAAAAGGCAAAACCGACTGTTTTAGGGAGGGACGGGG
Source organism: Ambystoma mexicanum (assembly GCF_040938575.1). Lineage (NCBI taxonomy): Eukaryota > Metazoa > Chordata > Amphibia > Caudata > Ambystomatidae > Ambystoma > Ambystoma mexicanum. The sequence goes on from NC_090939.1 coordinate 933,294,811, forward strand.
GACAGCAGTGAGAGGGCCCAGAACCACGTTCGGCATGCCTGTTTTTAAAATGTTTTTCACTATGACCATTGTATTCGACTGTATATGAATGCAAGCTTAAAAGAACACACAATTACAGATTATACAGAAATGAATAATGGAATTAAGATCGTATGATGATCAGCAAATTTCTAAAATCTATATGACATAGAATTTTAAAAGGTAAGAATATCTTTACTATGATTGCATCGCCTTGGGAACGCCCAATGGCTTGTGCCTTAGTCCGTCTCTCCTCCCCACTGTCCAAGTAACAACAACAATAGTCACCACGTTTTACCTCCTTAGTGGACCAATCGCGGCAATATCTCCTGAGCCACCCCGAGCCAAACAGCAGCAAAACAGCTCTTCACATATAAAAAGCAGTGCCCTTTACTCCGCAGTCGGGCTTAACGCCGCAAGGGTGGCTGGGGTGGGTTTTACAGTTGAGATAATGTCACGTGACTGCTCACGCGACCGACGCTGGGCCCCTCCTCCTCCAGGAAGTAGTAACAAGCTGGCAAGAGTTTCAGAACACTCGCAGTGCCAGTAACAGGTCAATCCAAAAAACGAACGTTTTGGGCAAAGTTCCTTTGAGCAGCAAACACGCCGCTTGGGCGGGTTTTACAGTCGAGATAATGTCACGTGACAGCTCACGTGACCAACACTGGGCCCCTCCTCCTCCAGAAAGTAGTAACAAGCTGGCAAGAGTTTCAGAACACTCGCAGTGCCAGTAACCGGTAAATCCAAAAAATGAACATTTTGGGCAAAGTTCCTTTGAGCAGTGTATATGAACACTTTCATTTCAAGCGAGCAGCTTCAACGTTGCAGGATGCAACGTTGGAGCTTCTCGCTTTAGTGTAAATGAAAGTGTTCATATACACCGCACGGGTGTATAGGAACACTTTCCTATACACCTAAGTAAGCAGCTTCAACATCCTGCAATGTTGAAGCTGCTCACTTTGGTGTATCGGCAGCATTTTCGTTAAATAACGATTCCCTCGTTATTTAACAAAAATGCTGCCGAGATTCTGCAGTCCGCCTGTTTTCATTAGAAACAAGCAGATTACAGCGAAAGCACTGTCATGCTTTGCGATGATGCCCAGGCCCACTTCAGAATAGCAGTGGGGCCTGGGCGTCAAGAAATGGTGCAGTGAATTGTGCTATTTAGCACGTTCACTGCGCCATGATGAGAATCTGGCCCTGAGTTGGGACACTTGCAGTGGCTGCACTGCACTCTTATTGCTATGCAGTGACTCTAGATATCCTTGGTGTGGGAGCTGGGAGCGTTGGTGATCTTGAATGCAGACTCAGGCTGACTGAGAGACAGAGGAACAGCTGTGTGAACGAATGGCCATCAGTCCGACAGGCTTGCTTTCAGCCCTTCAGTGAGAAGACCCAGCCGGTGGTGGAGAGGAGGGCAACTGCTTCAGGGGGATATTATTTCCAATGCACCTGTGAGGAGGCTGCGGTTGCAGTTTGGCTTCCGCCTATCTGGATTGTCCATCGAGGGAGTGTGGCGGTGTCCGGTCAAATGGTCGAAAATAAATGGTTGAATGACCATTTGATCGAATCAAAATGGTCGAAAAAAAGGTCTAATTTGTCTGTTTATATATTTTTTAAGTTTTGGTTGCTTAAAAATATTTTTAATAAAGAATAAGCGGGGTTGGGGGGGAACCCCCCCCATAAAATAAAAAAAATAAATAATTCAACCTTTTTTTTTTCGACCATTTTATTTCGATCAAATGGTCATTCGACCAAATGACTGGTAACCAGTGTGGCACTATGATGATGGTGTTCCGTGGGCAAATGCACACAGCAAAGTTTTGCCCTGATGCCATTGTGGCCGTGCGAGCGCTCAACCGGCCCTACATAATTATCCTTGTGTGCCCGTTCTTTGTATAGCACGTGGGCCTGTCTGGGCTGCAACTGCCATCGACTGGGATCCCCCCCCTGGTCTATTGGAGGGGCTACGTCAGAGCCTAATGTGCTGCAGCATGGAGTATATATCACATTGTGCCATTTCATGCTGTGCTTGTGGTGGGGGGGGGTGTCGGGCACTCTGTGAAACCTGTGCAGCAATATTGGCTGGCCTGCAACATCGGTATGACCTTCATATGGACTTGTAGATAGGGGCAGAACTTTGTGAATTTCAACTGGCAATACATCACGCTGTGTTCAACACCTTACCCAATAAGTACATGTGCAAAAACTTCTGCCTGGGAGATTGCTCAGGCTCGCAAGTCTAGTGCCTGACCCTGAGGGCCCAATGGTACTGGGGTGCTCCGGCTCTGCTCCTTTAGGCTGTCTGTCTCCTGTGTACTGTCTGAACACCCCCCTGACCCCGACTGGACAGGGACTATAGATTTTTTAGTCCCTTGGGGACTGGATGATAAAGGGGGCTGGGTAAAAGCAGGGCAGCCCCAGGAAAGATTAAGCTGTGGCCCCTTAGAGCTGAATTTAAGAATCTAATCACTAGGGGAAATAAAGAGTATGCCATAGAGCAGTGGGGTGCTCTGCAAGTGGCTTTGGAGGAGGGTGACAGGATCCTTTTTCAGAAGCTGGTCACTAAAAAAAAAGCTGGACGGGGATCAACGTCAGCAGTACTGTATCCCTGAAGATGTTTGGTGGGCTAATTTTTCTGAATTGTACCAGAGCTCTGGACAATCTATTGGCTAGTTTCAAAATAGCTATCATGAGCAGCCCGCCCATCAGGGGGACAGGTATATTTCATCATACAAGGTAGTTGTGGCATTGGGTTCTCAAAAGGTTGGGAAAGCTACAGGTCCTGATTTCATACCTGCTGATTTTTGCAGAGATGATGTGATGATCTGGGGACCATTTTGTGTCGAGTCTTACTAGTTTACATTAATAAAAAAGGGGACAGACATAGCCCAGGAAATTACCATCCCATTTCGCTTCTTGACAGTGCTGGTAAAATTCTTGGCAAAGTGATTCTAATTCAACTCCAAAAATGCGCAGAGGAAAATCAGATAATTTTATGTTGAATATTATTTATAATGCGCAACACGCAAAGTCAGGCAATTGGCCAGAATCACACACACCTGACAGCCCTTTCCCTTCCCCATAGGGATAAAAGGTGGAGCACAAGAGCACAATGCGAGCAAGGCAGACCGCACAACAAGAGAGCTAACTCAGTACAGCAGTTCAAGAGGAGGAGAAAGACGGCACAAACCGAGAGGGTGACCAGGAGAGAACCGACCTTGCCCTTTCCGGGCCCTCTGTACGCACAGAAAAAAAGATAAAATGCACAGAAGAGAGCAAGAAGAGAAGCCATACAAAGCCAGTCAAAGAGGTGGCGTTATGAATTGAAGAAGGGATAGAGTTCCACAAGATTGGAGCACAGACAGAAAAACTACAACCACCAAAGTTTTTCAGCTTGAATCTTGGTACTTTGAGTTTTGAGCAGTCTGTGGATCGAATAGTATGAATAATGGGGGCCCGTTATAAACCGATTTGTAAGGTAGACTGGAGCCGTGTTGGTCATACACTTATATGTAAGAGACAGAATCTTGTGACCAATTCTGTGAGATACAGGTAACCAGTGAAGAAGTCTTCTGTGCTGGGATACATGTTTGCGAGGGCCGAGATTACAAACTGCCCTGACAGCTCCATTCTGTACAGTCTGAAGGATTTTGATGTTCTTTTTTGGCAATCCAGTCAGTAGACTCATCAAATAATCAAGTTCACAAGGGCTGTGGCTATGGAGGAATGATTTTCTCAAGACAAATAAAGTTTAATGTGTCTAAGCAATTTATTTATGCATATGCAAGACATTTTAATCTGCAAAACATGCTGTTTCATAGTCAGCCTAGAGTCTAAAATGGCCCCCATATGTGCTGACCGGAATGGAACAGCGAGCTATAACGAAGTGACTATATTGGTCACCAGGTTTACCTATCTTTTGTCTAGAACCAACAATAAGTAGTTCTGTTTTACTGTTGTAAAGTGCCAGAGAATTGGCAAGCATCCAATTCTGAATCATGGAAAAGATGTTATTGGCAAACACAAGATCAGAATGATAGTCCCCAGCTAACTCAATGACAAGCTGCGTATTGTCAGCATCATTAGTAAAGACGATACCAGCATCATCAAGCATGTGAAAGAGAGGGCGAGTATAGATATTAAATAGTGTAGGCAAAAGAAAGGCGCCCTGGGGAATACCACATAAGAGGGAGCCTGGTAGGGACTTACAAAATTCCTGATAGTAACCTTAGCAGATCTGGTGCCAAGGAAAGAATCAAACCACGCAGTGTGAGAAACCTGAACGTGTCTCCCCGGGGATCTGTCATCCAGGTGGCCATCACTATTCGATCCAGTACCTGGGGGTGGACCAGTGAGTGAGGATCACTTGGATGGGGGTTCTCGGGGAATGGAAGTGGGACACCGATGGGTGAAGATGCCGTACGCCCCTTCTTACACTACCTTTCCCCATCCTACCACGTAGGATACTCAAATCCCACCCCGTCCCCCTTTTCCAACACAAACACTTTCGCACACCACAAAAGACGACAAACACAAGAGCCATTTACCCAACATGTTCCAACGCAAGTGTCAGGCAAAGTAAGGCAATTGACCAGAATCACACAGACACCTGACGGACATTTCCCTTCCCCACACGGATAAAAGGTGGAGCACGAGAGCACAATACGAGCAAGGCAGACCGCACCATGAGAGAGCTAACTCTGCACTGCAGTTCAAGAGGAGGAGAAAGACGATGCGAAACGAGAGGGTGACAAGAAGAGAAGTGACCTTGCCCTTTCCGAGCCAGGCCTGTGAAACCTCCACAAAAGGAATCGTAAGACTGCAAATAATAGTCAGCGTGGGTTGCAGCAGATGTCAATGGTACACAGGGCCCTCCTCCCCTGATAACCAACCTGAGGAGAGACGCTTGTTACCGACCTCGACTCCAGAGACGAGCAAAGCCAAGCGGTTCATCACAGCCGGTGAGTTGAGGGGAGAGCCAATAAGAAACCGAACTGTGTTGAACAACAGTAGCAAGTGGCTAATTGAAGAAAGTACAAAGAACTGTTAATATGAGAGGGGGAAACCAGCTACAGAAGAGTTGGGCACCAAGTGGGTGCTCACTCAAGAACCTCTGTGTGATTACCCTATTGTTAAAACGAGTGTTACCAGAAGGCCTTCGGAGAGGCGCGCGAAAGAGGTCAAAGTGGTCATACAGGGGTCTAGTAAAATCCTCTGTACAGTCGCTAGTCTTTGACCGGGAGATGATTGTAAAACAAAGGGAAGTGAATCCTGCATCGTAAGAACTGATCAAGGAATTGTGCGATTGGCAAAGTTGGCAAGAGTGAACCTGGCAGAGGGATGCCGATGAAAAGGGCGTGAAGCTTGAAGTCCCAATGAATAGTGTGTTGACAAGAGTGAACCCGGCAAAGGGATGTCCAAAGTGAACTGTTTAAAAAAAGACACTAAGACTCATGAATGTCACAGAGGAGATTGTGGTGAGAAGCCATAGTGAACCCGATGGGGGGAGGCTGATATTTGAGAACGGTCTGAGCCCGGAAGAGGGTGACCCAGGGGTGAAAAGGCATCACACAGCGTACAGCAGAAAAGGAACTTTTTGTTTCTTATTTTGGATAAATCAGGTCCTCGGAGGCAAGAGACTTTTTGTAGAAAAGAGACTTAACCACAGAAGACCCTGATTGCTGAGATCGGAACTGTTGGCTCGTTCTGAGAAAGCTTGAGCATGTGCTGTGCTTCAGAATCCCACCTTGACGCATGCTCAAAAGGTGGGGAAGGGAGACCACACCCTGACTTATCATTTGTGAACACTTTTATTTCTTATGAATCTTATCCCACACCCTTTTGTATTAGTTGTAAGGAATTGCAATATACAGTATGCATATACAGTTTTATAAATAACCTTGAACTGTGATCACTTGTGTCTGTCTTTACTGTTGCCACCATTTGGTGTCAGGACTCAATTGAATCAAATTGGGGAGCCCTACAATTTCAAGAACTTAGCCAGAGAGCTTCTAACTCTTCCATCGCCAGAAAGGAATCCATAGGGTTTTATTCCTGTAGCAGTAGAGCAGCGTTTATGCCCCTGGGGAAAAGAGGAATGATTCCTACAGACTTAGTTTTGATACCCCTTCCGGGGTGCTACGTAAGACAATGCAATCTGCCTCTCTCGCTACCAAAGTGAGTTATATAACTAGTGCTCTGAGTGCATCACACTTACCTCACGTGACCTCTTTTTCTTTGGGTGACACCGACTCAATATTTTAATAAGCTTATACAAATAAATGACTCATTTTCAGACATGTTCCCGGCTACTACTAGTCCTCCCATATTGGGCAATACAGCCTCCTGCTCTCCCACTCTCGCTTCTACGAATCTATCAATTTCTATGATGACTAAAGATGTTAAGACAGACTCTGCTGCTGCCTCCTTTGTGGGTGTACATTTTGTATCCACTTCTCAAAGTAAAATTAATATGGCACTCCTTAACAAGTGCTCTATTGTTACATGCCATGGAAGTGGGTGATTTTACACTACAACATAAACTTGACTTGTTTTGTCTTGCAGAGACTTGACTAACTCACTCAACTAACCATGCTGCTCTTCTTGCTACAAGATTGCCAGATTAGATGGGGGGGGCAGGGAAAGGTTGTGGTGGTGGTGTAGCTATCATATATTCAGACTCCTTTAAGACTCATATTTCCAACATACTCTCTATTGACAATAGTGAAGCTATGCTGCTAGAATTGTGTATTGATCCTAACACAGTCAATCTTCTTAACATTTATCGCCCTTCTACTTAATTCCCTCTATTTGAAGAACAATCGCTTGTTTCAATTGTGACATGTTCAAGGCTTCATCATTCTCCCTGCTCCTCAGCAATTTTAATCTTTGCGAGCATGACGACTCGGATATGTTGGCAAAATCGTTACTAACAGCTCTCCAAACTCTTAGCTATTCCTAGCTTGTTACTCAACCTACACATAGGGACGGATATACTTTAGACTGGGTCCTTTCTCATAACCTTTTTATTTCTTCCCCTAATATTGAACCATGTCCCTGGTCAGACCATTTCCATATTTGCTTTGAACTTCACTTTCCAAGTAAATATGGAAGAAGTTTTCAACCACCCAGGTCACAAATGTCATGCATGCTGGACATTTTACCTCTGGATCTGGAACTCCGTCTGTACGCAGAACGGGTTATGCTCGTAGAACTGCTAGACCGTTTTATTCGAGATGGAGGTTGTTTGATGTACTACCAGGAAAACGACATCTGCATTATTCACGTCGCTGAATTCACGTGATTCAGGATAGTCACGTGTGTTACGGCAGAACGTTCATAAGCAGCGTGGATACGTGGCTCGCTGCTTCTGATTGAACATTTTGGCGTCTTGGTAGTTGAACTCTTCATCTGCGTCTTTGCATCCCGTCAGTTGCTTCCTTGGCCTTCATCGACGTGTTTCCTTCACACGCGTATCTGCCTTCAGCAGGTTTTGTTAGCGTGTCTTCTCACACGCAGGTTCCTGTTCCATTCGCATGCTGTTTTCCTGTCCGTGTGTAAGTTTCCACTTTCACTCTAACGCGGACGCTGGAACTCTTCGAGCGCGGCTGGCCTGGCTGTGTGTACTTGGTTCGCGTGTAAAATCCCACACGGACGCTAGAACTCTTCAAGCGCGGCTGGCCTGGCTGCGTGTACTTGGTTCACGTGTAAAATCCCACGCGGACGCTGGAACTCTTCAAGCGTGGCTGGCCTGGCTGCGTGTACTTGGTTCGCCTGTATCCAGCACGCGGTTGGTTTGAACCTGTGAGGAAATAACAGGTGGACTCATTTCAATTTTGTTCTGTTCTTTGTGGGAAAGGAAGGTTTTTCTACTACTTTTATTTGAAGGTGACCGTGCACAGAACTATGGAAGCTATCCTGTGGTGCACCAACCCGGTATCTAGCGTGAGCCTCTTGCCGTTCAGGATAAGTCTCCCTTACTAACCTTCCCTCCTTTGTCGTTGGTTCATTTCCTGGATTTCTTCATAGACTTTGGTGGATACTCCAGTTCTAAGCCTACAGGTTAGTGTTGGAATTAGCGTTATTTCCATTCTATGGAGAGAGATTAGTTGAGATAGTTTCTCATGATGCTTATTTTTTTCCTAGGCTGCCTTCCTATTACTCTCCCACGCCCTTTCCAGTGATCCTTCTCTCTGCCTGTTTTACCAGTCCGAGAGTTGTATCATTTGGAAGGTCTAAATGGACATCACTACTATCAAATCGTGTGAATTCAAGGATCTGGTAGACCCCTAGCAATTGTATCCTTTTTGGTTACCGTATCCTTTTCATAAGATACTTTGGTGATTTATGACACAAATCACTACTCATAATATAAAGAAAGCCTCTCCTGTGGCCTTTTCAGCACTTATTGCCACCTTAGTGAATCTGTTCCCTCCACGTCAAGACACCATCTCGCTGGTTTAGCACTTTGCAGATATTACATCTTCTGGTATGGACATACTAGCCCCTCTTACTTTTAAAAGATGAAATCTGAAGGTCCTTGTAAATTATGGTTACAGACAAATTACTTGACCCTAGGAAGCATAAGAGGCTACTTGCGACATGGAGAAATCGCCCCACTTCCGAAACTCTTGCCAACTACCATGCTGGTGATTCAGAATATAAAAAAGCTATCCTGATGGCAAAAAAAGTATTCTTCAACAGGAGGATTGCGAATGCTAAATCCGACAAGAAAGAATTGTTTAAAGTTCTAAGGGAAATAGAGGGAAAAAGTGATCATGATAAATCTTTCCAGGCTAGTGATGCCTGGTGTGATTAATTAAAATGTCTTTTTACCAAAATTGACAAACACTTAGTCAACATCATGGACCAACGTAATCTTCAGTTGTCAGAGAAAATTGCGGTTTCATCAGCATCTTCTAGTGCGCTAGCCAAATCTGCTGTCCCGTCAGAGTTTTGTTTGGTGCCCTCTTCCGAGGAAGCCCTTGTAACTGTTGTACGGGGGTTTAAAGCAAAATCATGTCCATCTGATACTTGTCCGACCTCTATTATCAAAGGTTCCATTGATGTTTTGGCACTTTTATTAACTAATATTGTTAGCTCATCCTTTCTTAATTCCCATATTCCTTTCTGTCTTAAGGAGGTGTGGATAACACCAATTCTAAAAAATAAAATAAATGCATGGTTACATCCTGCTAACATAAATAATTATCGACCAATAACCAAAGTGCCCTTTCTGTTAAAAATTCTGGACAAAGTCGCCTACGTACAACTGCAGGAACATATTGAAAAATTTGAACTTTTAGTGCTCAACAATCTGGCTTCCGTACCATGCATTGCACTGAAACTGCCATGTTGGACCTTCATGCTGATCTTTCTGAGATTGTAGGAAAGGACGAGCTTGTCTTGTTGGATTTATCCTCAGTCTTTGATCTGGTGGATCACTCGCTTCCTCTTGGTAGGTTGAGAACTCTAATTGCTCAGACTGTGCGACTGCTGTAAGGAACTCGTGGTTGCAACAGTAAAGACAGGCAAGTGATCACAGTTCAAGGGTGTTGATTAAACTGTATATGTGGGTTGGAAAAACGCTTAATCTAAACCTAAATCTAAGATGGGCACAAGCTACAACCATCAAATAATAAAAAAGCAGTCCTAGTGGCGTCTTGTCAAATAAAAGGGCCTATACTAAGAAAACCTATTGCCAATTCTTACAACTAATACAAAAGGGTATTGGATAATATGCACAAGAAAGAAAGAAGTGTTTACAAATGATAAGTCAGGATGAGGTAGCCAGGGGTCTCCCTTCTCCACGTTTTGAGCACAGGACAAGGTGGGATTCCGGAGCACAGCACACGCTAGAGCTTTCTCAGCATGAGCCAACAGTTCCGCTCTCAGCAATTGGGGCCTTTGATTGTTAAGTCTCTTTTCTACAAATTTTCTCTTGCCTCCAAGGACCTGATGTAACCAAAATAATCAACAAAATGTTCAATTTCTGCTGTACGCTGGGTGATGCCTTTCTGAGGACTTTCATGATGGTATAAATATGGAAGAGATGGTCCTCCCAAGTCTTACTGTAAGTGACAATATCGTCAATATAGGCTCCACAGAAATCGGAATAAGGTTGTAGGATTTGATCCATGAGGTGATGGAAAGTGGTTGGTGCACTGTGTAAACCAAAATGAAGGACTTTGAATTGAAACAGTCCTAGAGGCATTGAAAACACGTTTATTTCCTTAGCTGGCCCAGGTACAGGAGTTTGCCAGTACCCTTTAGTTAGATCTAGGCAAGATAGAAAGGTGGCTGCTCCAAGTTTATCAATTAGGTCATCGATGCGTGGCATGAGATAGGCATCGAAGTCCGAAATGGCATTAACTTGACGGAAGTCTATGCAGAATCTTTAGGAGAGGTCAGGTTTAGTGACAAACACAAAAGGAGAGGACCAGGGGCTTGAAAGCTCGATAATATTGGCGTTGAACATTTTGTTGACTTCCTCATCACTATCTGTTTACGGGCATCTCGTAATCTATAAGGTTTCAGGTTAATGTATGTGCCTTATACTCTTTCTGGTTTTTCTGAGACTACATTGGGAAACTTGTTCACTACATCTTTTAGATCTTGTTGGTGTTAGGTAGACAGTTCGGGAGGAATTAAGTTAATGTTATCTATTTCTTCAGGAACCAGACCTGGTAGTACTTTGGCATGGGTGGCTGATGGGTTCTCCTTCCACTCTTTCAAGAGATTTACGTGATATAAATGAACCTTCTGTTTTCAGTCTGGTTGGGCTATTTTATAAGTACAGGTTCTCCAGCATGGGGTCTGGCATGGATTCACATGCTCATGAATATTCCCCGTCGTCAGGCTGGGAATCCTTGGTAAAGAAAAATCAGTATCAGTTTCGTTTCTGATCTGTCTTTCGTAGTAGTAACCAATCACTGATCTCTGCGTCATACTGACCACAGCCAATGACTGCCATCTCCCTAAGCCACGCCTCTGGCAGCCATCTTCAGATTTTTACCGCACGTTCAAGTGTTGGGATCCCCGTGCTATTGCTCTCGAGCTTCAGTACGTTTTTGCGCTTTTTCATAGGAAAATTCTCTTTTTTCAGTCAAAAGAGCCTCAAGCCCACCGTTTCTTTATCCGGGGGACCCGTGTCGGATTCTTCTATGCCCCTCAAGGATGAAGATTTCGTCGAGCCACGCTTCTGGAGGACTCCAGAAGTTTCTCAGGCCCATCTCGGACATGGCCCAGGAGAAGGGAAGCTCGACGCCCGGAAAGCTGTTCAGGGTCTTCCCTAGATGCCAGCTTCAGAATGTCTTTAAGGAGGACAAACACTCCCTTTGCCTCTACTGCCTGCATGAGGACAAGACGAACGTGGAGAAGGACTGTGCGTTTTGCGGCAATATGTCAGAGCGGACCATGAAGGACCGCCATCTGCGTCTCGCCAACTGGCTGAAAGGGAAGAGCCCGTCAGGCGAGAAAAAGAAGTCGTCCAAGCGGTCTTCTAAGACCTTTGAGGGCACCCCGGCAACGGGGGCCCAACAGAAAGCCAAGCACCGCGAGTCCGCTGGCACCGGGAGCGCCGAACGGTCGGGCTCTACGGTTGCCAGGCAGGGTGCATCCTCCCCGGCGCCATCAACCACGAGCCAACGCTCTGGCTCGGGTAAAAGGAAGGCCGAGCACCCGGCGAAGCTCCTGGAGAGACCCCGGTCGAGCTCGAAGGCCCCATCGGAGGGGTAGCGAGGCGGTGACCCTCTCCCCAAGGAGAAGGCGGTGAGCGCACCTAAGGTGGTGAAAGCCTTGATCCACCCTGCCAAGGCCTCTATCGAGACAGTCGCGGCGGCCTTGGCTCAGCCTGTGGAGGCTACACCAGTGGAGGCGACCTCGGGGCCCAGAGTCTCCCTGCCACTGCGGAGGGAGTCCTCTTTCAAGCCCATCGACAGGACCCCCGTGAAACCTCCGACGAAGAAGAAAAAGGGGGGGCAGGAGGTAGTCGTGGATTCGGCCTCAACCTCTGAAGAGGAGCTGATCGAAGTCTTAAGCCACGGCATTGGCGTGGAAGACGAACAGCCCGTCGGGAGGGACCCCGACGTAGGAGACGACGAGAACGTCGAGGGTGCCGACGAGGCTCCTGACCGCCCGTCGGAATCCCTTCAACCAGTGCTGCAAGACAACTCGGCGGCCATTTTGTTGGCTATACAGTCCTTATGTTCGGAGATGAGGACGAGATTGCCGTTACCACCAACTGAGGAACCACTCCCGACGGGGGACCCGGAGCCAGGCCCTTCTGGGAGCCCTCCTCCTAAGATAAGGATTCATCCTCCACCTCCTTTTCAACCATTGCGCCCTGCTCAGCCCTCCTCCCCGTCCACGACCCGTGGGGATGATACGGGGACGGACACGGCCACGACGGGTACAGACGAGGTTTACGATGAGGATCTTCCGTCGTCACCTCCTCCCCGGGCTTCCCCGCCCAACGAGATTGGATCGTTTCATGCCATGATCGCCAAGGCATCCGAGCTTATCCAGCTCTGCCCGGAAGAGAAGAAGGAAGGTTTCCTTTATCAACGGCGCGAGACCAAGAGGAAGACGGTCCTCGCTGTACCTCTACTGGACGATATCTGGGATGAGGGTCTCGCCCTCCTCAAAGAACCCATCCACAATGCCTGCGAGAAGGGATCGGTACGAGAAGAAGTACCGGGTCCCGGACGCGGCCCCCTTGTGCCTTCGGGCACAGCCGACCCCGGACTCAGTCATCTCCGCAGCGGCCAGGAAGAAAGCGGGGGGGCTTCGGCCTCTATGTCAACCTCCCCCCCCCCCGGACGGCGAGGGAAAGAAATTGGACACGATGGGACGCAGAGTCATCTCATCGGCAGCGACGACGATTAAGGCTGCCAAGGCCTTGGCTACCGTAGCCCGCTACGACAGGGAGTTGTGGTACAAGATAGCACCCCTGCTGGACTTCCTACCGGACGACAAGAGGGCGGAGGCCTTAAAGATCTTGCAGGAAGGAGAAGTGGCGTCGGACCACACCATTACGATAGCGACGGACATCGCTGACACTGGATTTCGCCAGTTGGGCAACGGCGTGTGCCTTAGACGGCGTGATTGGCTCAAGGCAACAGACTTCCGTCAGGATGTGCAGACCAGAGTTTTGGACATGCCGTTCGACAGGAGCAACCTGTTTGGGAAAACAGTGGACGATTCCCTACAAGCCATCAAGACGGACACGGAGACGGCCCGGGCTTTTGGTGTTCTCCAGCAACGACGGCTGCCCTTTCGGAGCACCGGAGGCAAGCAGGGTGCCTCCAAAGGTTCTGGCGGTGGATATTCCACCTACCGTCAAGCGGCCCGTTCGTCGTCACAGGAAGCCTACAGGGGATGAGGCAAGTCTGGCGGACCCCGCCGTCGTCGCCAGGGAGAACAAGGCGGCAAAGCCTCGTCGAAGCAGGACTGAACCGGCCGTGGGGTCGGGCCCCCACCGAAGCATCCCGGTGGGAGGCCAGCTGGCGAAATACGTCAGCGTGTGGGAGTCCATCTCCACCGACAGTTGGGTGCTGGACGCCCTGGCCCAGGGTCACGCGCTCGAGTTTCTAAAGAAGTGCCCGCGCGTCCCCTCCCCCCCCGTGGCCAGGAAGGAACATCACGTCCTTCAACTTCTCTTGGAGGTAAAGGCGATGCTCAAGAAAGGTGCCATCGAGCTCGTCCCAAAGAGGCTTCGGGGCTCCGGAGTTTACTCAAGATACTTCCTCGTGAAGAAGAAGACAGGAGGATGGCGTCCCATCCTGGACCTACGACGACTGAACAAATTCATCAAGGCACAGAAGTTCCGGATGGTCACCCTCCAGCACGTCCTGGGTCAGCTGGAGGAGGGCGATTTCCTGTCGTCGTTGGATTTGGAGGATGCTTACTTCCATATTCCCATCCTAAAGGGACACCAAAAGTTTCTCAGATTCGTGGTCCAAGGGCGTCACTACCAGTTCAGAGCCCTTCCCTTCGGATTGAGGTCGGTACCCAGGGTGTCTACCAAGTGCCTCGCACCAGTGGTGGCGCGGCTGCGCCTGGATGGGATCCCCGTCTACCCCTACCTGGACAACTGGCTCATCCGAGTAAAGACAAGGGAGCTCGCCACGGAGCACACGGCGAGTACCGTCCAACTACTCATGGACCTGGGATTCTCCATAAACTACGCCAAGTCCCACCTGGTGCCCGCGCAAGACGTACGGTTTCTGGGAGCGAAACTCGACACAGTGGTGCTTCTGGCCTCTCCGTCGGAGGAAAGGACGAGGGCCATCTTGGGCAAGGTGCAGCAGATGCTGATTGCGGACACGGCCAGGGTGAGGTCCATCAAATCCCACCTCGGAATGATGTCTTCTTGCATTTATCTCATCCGCCTGTGCAGGCTTCGGATGCGCCCGTTACAGGAGTTCCTGGACGCTCGCTGGATCCAGACGACTGGCAGCTTCGAGGACAGGATCACACTCGATGAGAGCTTCCGACGAGCGATCCGGTGGTGGGGCACCCGCGCACATCTGACGGTGGGCATGGACTTCCAGACCCCGGGCCACCAGAAGACAGTGACCACGGATGCCTCCCTGGAAGGGTGGGGAGCGCACACTGAAAATCTGCATGCGAGAGGCCTTTGGCTTCCGACGGAGAAGTCCCTCCATATCAACGTCGTGGAGCTCCGTGCAGTGTTTTGGGCCCTCAGGTCCTTTCTTCCGTCCCTCAAGGGCAAGGTGGTGAGGATCTTCACCGACAACACCACCACCATGTTCTACATCAGGAAGCAGGGCGGTACCAGATCCCCAGCCCTGTCCAAGGAGGCGCAGGATCTGTGGCATTGGGCCGTTGCCCAAGAGATGTTTCTGGTGCCGTTTCATCTGGCAGGAATAAAAAACACCATCGCCCACTCGCTCAGCAGAGAGCTGCGCTCGTGCCACGAGTGGGTACTACGACAGGATCTAGTGGACCGCCTCTTCCGACAGTGGGGCACACCCCAGATCGATCTGTTCGCGGCGGCGGCGAACTCCAAGTGCCGGAGGTTCGCCAGCAGGTTTCCCCAGCCGAGGAGCATGGGCGATGCTTTCTCATTCCCCTGGGAGGGCCTGTTTCTATACGCGTTCCCTCCATTGCCGTTGCTGAACTGGCTCATCAACCAGCTCAAGAGGTCACGGTGCAGGATGATCCTCGTCGCACCTGCGTGGCCGAGGCAGATATGGTTCCCGGACCTTCTGGACTTGTCAGCATCCCCGTCAATCAAGCTGCCAGTGGATGCAGATCTTCTCTCCAGGGAAGCAGGCGCCATCCTCCATCACAACCCGAAGTCGCTGAACTTGCAGGCCTGGCTCCTGCAGCGTTAGAGTTTGGAGGTTACGACATACCGGCCGACTGCAGAGATTTTCTTGTAAAGGCCAGGGCGTCCTCAACTCTTAAATGCTACGGACACAAATGGAAGAGGTTCTCTGTCTGGTGCCACGCACAGAAGATTAACCCTCTACGGATTACGGCTCCTCAAGTACTGCCGTACCTACTGACGCTGGCCAAGGCTGGACTGGCGCACGCTTCCATCAAGATTCATCTTGCTGCAATCTCCTGATACACCAGAACCACGGGACGGACGTCTTTGTGGTCTCATCGTCTGGTGAAAGAATTCATGAAGGGACTGTTCAGATTGTTCCCGCCGGTGAAGGCTTCGGCCCCGGTGTGGGAGCTCAACGTGGTGCTGACCAAGCTCATGGGACCTCCGTTCGAGCCTCTGCACTCAGCTCCGTTGAAGTTCTTGTCGTGGAAAACAGCGTTTCTTGAGGCCATCACCTCCGCACGACGGGTGGGAGAGATCCAGGCCCTTTCCTGCAAGCCCCCGTACTTGACTTTTCACGACATGAGGGTAGTGCTCAGGACGCACGCCTCCTTCATGCCCAAGGTGCCGTCGGACTTCCACCTCAACAAACCCTTGGTGTTGCCTGTTTTCTTTGCGTCGCCTTCGTCGCCGGCTGAAAGGACTTTGCACTCGCTGGATGTGGCTAGAGCGCTGAAGTTCTACGTGGACCGCACGAAGAGTTTTCGGAAGACGTCACAACTTTTTGTGAAATTTGGACCTGTCAATCAGGGAAAGGCACTCTCGAAGGCTTCCATTTCCAGATGGCTCTCCGGCTGTATCATGTACTGTCATCGGTTGGAAAACCGACCTCTGCCCGGCCCTCCGAGAGCCCATTCCACCAGAGCGATCGCAGCTACCACGGCGGTCCTATCTGGTGTGCCCCTGCTGGACATCTGCAGGGCTGCTACGTGGAGGTCGACGCACACCTTAACGAAATTCTACTGCGTCGACCGGGATTCCAGGGAGGAGTCCAGAGTCGGCCAAGTAGTGCTGCGCAACCTGTTCGCCTGAAGGTGGGCCTGGTGAGGAGGTAAGTGTTGCTTAATGTTGAGTTCATGTAATGCTTAATGTTGAGCCGTGCCACCTCCCATGGTTGTGCATGTGTATACTGCTATGTATTCTATGTTCATGAGCATGTGAATCCATGCCAGACCCCATGCTGGAGAAGGAACAAGTTACTTACCTGTTACTGTTGTTCTCCAGCATGGGTCTGGCATGGATTCACATGTGAACCCTCCCTCCTACCCCTCTGCGGCTCTTCACTTGGTCATACTGCCACTTCACGTGCTACCAAATCTGAAGATGGCTGCCAGAGGCGGGGCTTAGGGAGATGGCAGTCATTGGCTGTGGTCAGTATGACGCAGAGATCAGTGATTGGTTACTACTACGAAAGACAGATCAGAAACTAAACTGATACTGATTTTTCTTTACCAAGGATTCCCAGCCTGACGATGGGGAATATTCATGAGCATGTGAATCCATGCCAGACCCATGCTGGAGAACAACAGTTACAGGTAAGTAACTTGTTCCTTCCCGCTCGTTATACTATCTCATAAGGTCCATGCTACTCAGAGACAAGTTTGTTTTCTGAGGTAGGTAAGAGGACCAGTACTTATTGTACTATGGAGAATGATTGCAAATGCACTTTTTTGTCATAAGCAGATTTTATTTTGGCTCTGGGCCTTTTCCATATGAGTGCAAACTTAAGTCTCGAACCGATTTCATATGTATTCTGGTGGCGGTTTGCGAAATAGGAATGGAGGCCTCCTCTCGTTCTTCCCAGGTCTCCCAGAGCCTGTCTAGGACATCTCTGGGTTCTCTACCATAGAGTAGTTCAAAAGGAGAGAAACCTGTGCAAATTTGAGGTGTTTTCTTTACGGCGATTAGTGCTCACGGGATCATTCAGTCCTAGTCTTTCCCGTCCTTATCCACCAGTTTTCATAAAATTTCCTTCAGGGTTTTATTGAATCTTTCTACCAAACCATTGGTTTGGTGGTGGTAAACAGAAGATCGTAAAGCGATAATTTGTAGTAGCTCTTTGACTTCGGTCATGAGCTTACTCATAAGACGTAAGATTGCAATGTTAAATCCTTCATAATTGGATGTGGTTTTGCATAGACTGGGAATGGCTACTCAAGTTAAAATAACACATTCCTTCAAATGCGTTACAGCGTAAATTATGTTTCAATAGCAAATAATCAGTAGCAGCTCTATTCTGCAAGGCTGCTTTTCTCACAGCTTGGCTATCTAGAACCAATTCTTCTAAGGCTTGAGAGGTATGGTTTAACCCTTTCCGTACTAAGCATGCTAACTTAATCAACGATGTATAGACCCCAGCAGCTAATCCCCAAACTCCCACCAATGAATATGTAAGAGCTAAGACTTCAGTTTCTGATAACTGGTGTACATTTGAAACACAGTTTGGGGATAGCCCTATAGATTAAAAAATTGATCTTTTGATTCTGTATAGTGCTGGCTGCAAAGGAAACCTCACCCATCCTACCGGAGTTTTCACATGATTTAAATGACTAGTAGCTACAACTGTATGATTACATATCATGATGTTAACGTTGGTGCATGTGCTTGAAGTACATGAACACAACTGCTTTTCAAACACAATTCGGTTGTCCTTGTTTGTAATGTTCAGTTGTTGACATTTGCCAACCTTCTTAGGGTTGCAGGTCATCATGTAACAGGTAACCCCTTGGGTGATCTCGTAAGTCACTTTGTACGTTAGGTTTCTCCATTTTTGGTTCGTTTTTTGGCAGAATCTGCACTATCCATAGACAGAAAATGATTGAAAAGGAACTAGATTAGTTCTCTGAATGACTGTTTTATTTGTGGTGCAACCGGTACTGCTGTTTTGCTTAGGGCATCTTTGTTGTATGATTTAAGGAGTGGTAGATCACTTATGACCAATTCAGTGCACTCCTCCTAAATCACAGATGCTGAAATGTTGAGAGCAGCTAATCTCCCCTTGCTACCATCCCCTCAAGAAGTACTACCTCGGCTTGGAGAGGCTGTTGGTGTTGATACTAACCTTCCAGGGTCTTTTTGGGGGGGGTCTTCCAGAAGGGGGTTTCGGATTCGAGAGAGAAACAAGCACCCCCCCTCCCCTTGTTTAAAGAACCTCAGAATGAATTGATAACATCATGTTAATCTCCTAGTGGTGCTTATAACCTGGTGTCAGATTCCCCATGAACAGTAAAGTTTGAGGGGGGCTCCGAAAGTTGTAACTCCTCATTGGAACACTCAGATACCCAGTTAACGTCTAATGGAGACCACCAAATATCATTGTGTGAATCAACTGATTTATTAAACATAAGCACGTTTGATGTCTCATTGGAGTACAGTGAAACAAGAGAGTTGGATACAGACTGTTCTCCAGCATGGGGTCTGGCATGGATTCACATGCTCATGAATATTCCCAGTCGTCAGGCTGGGAATCCTCGGTAAAGAAAAAATCCGTTTCAGTTGCGTTTCTGAACTGTCTTTCTACTAGTAACCAATCACTGGTCTCTTGGTCATACTGCCCTCAGCCAATGACTGCCCTCTACCTAGGCCCCTCCTCTGGCAGCCATCTTCAGATTTGGACCACACGTTCAAGTGTTGGGAGTCCTTGTGCTTAGCTCTCGAGCTTTTACTGCGTATTGTGTTTTTTCAAAGAGTTTACTCTTATTTTTTTGGTCAGTTCGAGCCTCAAGCTTCACCGACTCTTCTTCCGATTAACGGGGACCCGTTTCTGAAATTTCGATGCCACTCAAGGGCGAATTTCCGTCGAATTCCATTTCTTGGAGGATTCCGGAAGATCTTTGAGACCTACCCTGCCTTGGACATGGCCCAGGACAAAGGAGATTCGACACCCACTGGATGGGGGTAGATCTCTCTCTGCAGGAGGGGCCTCCCTCTGGAACAGCCTTCCTGCCTCCCTGAAACTTGAGGAGAACCACCTCCGTTTCCGGAAGCACCTCAAAACCTTCCTCTTTGCTTCTGCTTTCTCTCTCCCTCTCCCCTGCTGAACAGCTTTAATTCTTCACTGAATCTGCTCTGAATCTGCAACTGGGCCACTCTGTGACCTCGGTCCAGGGCCCAGCCACTCTCCACTTGCACTGCCTCCCTGGCACCCCCCTGCACTGCGGGACTGTCACTGTATCCTTACAGCCCCCCCTTCCCAGCACTTGTTCTGCATCTACCTTGCACTTGCCACCAGCTGGCCTTATTTATTATTTTTTTTACGCTACTTACCTTGTACTGCACTCCCCCCACCTCCCCTTCCCCTTGCACTTTTCCCTTCCCCTCGCCCCTGCACTTGCGCGATCTGAATGACACCTGGCCTAGTAGGATCGTTGTCTGTCTTCCCCTTGTCCCCCCCCCTGCCTCGTCGCGCATTGAAACACTTGTGTATAGGCGCGTTACAAATGCCATATCATATCATATATCATATCCAAGCTGTTTAGGAACTGCCCAGGATGTGGACTGCAGAACGTCTTTAAGGAGGACGAACATTCCCGGTGCCTCTACTGCCTGCACACTGACAAGTCGCACGTGGAGGAGGACTGTGCGTTCTGCAAGAACATGTCCGTCCGGACCATGAAGGACTGTCGTAAACGACTCGCTGACTGGTTTGAGGCGAAGAGCCCAGCAGCAGGTGAGAAGACGTCTGAGCGGTCTTCTAAGACCTTTGAGGGCGTTCCGGCGACGGAGGCCCAACAAAAGGCAAAGCACTGCGAGTCCGCAGGCACCGGGAGTGCCGTTGGTTCGGGCTCCTTGGCTGCCAGGCAGGGCGCGATGTCACTGATGCCGTCAACTACGAGCCAACGCTCCGGTTCAGTGAAAAGGAAGTCTGAGAAACCGGGTAAGCTTTGGGAGAAGCCCCGGTCGATCCTGACGGAGAAAGCCAAGGGGGGGGGGGGCGAGGCAGTGACTCTCCCCCCACAGTGAAGGCCTCAGACGTGCACAAGGTCGTGAAGGCCCTGATTCACCCGGCTAAGGCCTCGTTTGAGAGAGTCGTGGCGGCCCTGGTGAAGCCTGTGGGGGTGACCCCAGTGGAGACTACTTCCGGGCCTAGAGTTTCCCTTCTACCTTGGAGGGAATAGTCTTTCCAGCCTATCGTGAAACCCCGGGAGGAGAAGGAGGGGGGTGCACGGTAGCCCTAACGGACTCGGATACCTCCTCCGAGGATGAGCTGTCTGGCGTCAAAGCTATCCTGGACAAGGAGTTTGAGGAGGTCGGGACCTGTGGGAAGGATCCCGACGAGGCAGACGTAGAGAGCGACGGTAGAGCCGACGTGGAGCGGCGGGCCGTAGAGGAAACAGAGGACACCACGCACCAGCTGACACTCCCGTCGCAACCGATGCCTCCACCGCAGGACAATTCGGGAGCAATATTGATGGCTTTGCAGACCCTGTGCACAGAGATAAGGAGAAGGTTGCCCTTACCCCCCAGCGGGCAATCCAGCAGCGCCTGGACCATCGGAGAGCCCTCCGAATAAGCAGAGGCGAGTCCATCCTCCCCCCCTACCTTCCATCCTTCACTGCCATCTCCTCCGCCGATGGACGGGTACGTAGACAGCGAAGACGTGGACTGACGACGCTGGCGACGACAGAATGGATCTCCCGTCACTTCCCGCCCGGGAGTCCCCTCCCGACGAAATTGGCTCCTTTCACGCCATGATCGCCAGGGCCTCGGAGCTCTTCCATCTGTGCCCCGAGGAACAGAAGAAAGAGGGTTTTCTTTACCAACGATGGGAAGCCAAGAGGAAAACCGTACTCTGTCCCACTGTTGAACGACATATGGGACGAAAGGCTGTCCCTTTTGAAGAACCCATCCACAGCCCCTGCGAATAGAGACCGGTACGAGAAGTCGTACCGGGTCCCAAACTTCGCTCTTATGTGCCTCAGGGCGCAACCGACCCCGGATTCAGTGGTCTCCACGGCAGCCAAGAAGAAAGCGGCAGGGTTGACGGCGTCATCTTCCACTTCCCCGCCGGACGGCAAGGGAAGAAGCTAGATGCATTGGGACGTTGGGTCATCTCGTCAGCGACCATCAAGGCGGCCAACACCCTCGCGATCGTAGCCCGCTATGATGGGGAGCTGTGGTTCAAGATCGCTCCTATCCTGGACTTCCTCCTGGACAACAAAAGGGCGGAAGCCCTGGAAATCCTGCAAGAGGGCGAGGTGGCTTTCGATCACGCCATCATGGTAGCTACGGATATCGCTGGTACCGGATTTCGTCAGATGGGCACCAGCGTTTGCCTGCGCCGGCATGGTTGGCTCAGGGTCACCGACTTCCGTCAGGACGTGCAGCCCAGGGTACTGGTCATGCCCTTCGACGGAAAGAACCTGTTCCGCAAAGCATTGGACGAGTCACTGCAGGCCATGAAGGCAGACACTGAGACGGCCCATGCCTTGGGCACTCTCCATCAGCGACGGCCGTCCTTTCCGCCCTCCGTTGACAAATCTCAAGGTGCCTCAAAGGATTCGGTAGCAGTTCCTCGTTGTACCACCAATCGGCCCATTCCTCGTCGCAGGAAGCATACAGAGGCCGCAGGAAGGCCGTTGGATATCGTCATCATCGCCAAGGAGACCAGGGTGGCAAGGCCTCGGCGAAAAAGGACTGAACCGGCCGTAACGTCAGGCCCTTACCTGAGCACCCCGGTGGGAGGCCGGCTGGTGAACTTCGTCAGCATGTGGGAGTCCATCTCCACCGACCGGTGAGTGCTGGATGCCCTGGCCCACAGGCACACTCTGGAGTTCCAAATGAAGGGCCCCTGTTTCCCACCTGTGGCCAGGAAAGAAAACCACGTTCCACAGCTGCTTCTGGAGGTACGAGCCATGCGGAGAAAGGGCGCGATAGAACTCGTTCCAAACAGACTCAGGGGCTCCGGAGTATACTCACGGTACTTCCTAGTCCGAAAGAAGACTTGCGGCCCATCCTAGACCTTTGCCGCCTCAACAAATACATCAAATCCCAGAAGTTCCGGATGGTTACCCTTCAGCATGTGCTGGGACAGCTGGAGGAAGGCGACTTCCTATCGTCGCTGGACTTGGAGCATGCCTACTTCCACATCCCCATACACAAAGGACATTGAAAGTTCCTACGTTTCGTGGTCCCAGGGCGGCACTACCAGTTCAAGGCCCTCCCCTTTGGGTTGAAGTCTGCGGCAAGGGTCTTTACTAAGTGCCTGGCACCGGTGGCGGCGCAACTGCACCTGCTACCTGGACGATTGGCTCATCTGAGCAAAGTCAAGGGAACTCGCCTTGACCATACAGCGAAGACTGTCCGCCTGCTCACGGAACTGGGATTCTCGATCAACTTTGCAAAGTCCCACTTGGTACTGTCGCAGGACGCCCTGTTCCTGGGCGGCAGACTCAACACAGTGGCGCGGTTGGCTTCACCGTTGGAGGAA
This sequence comes from Ambystoma mexicanum, assembly GCF_040938575.1. Lineage (NCBI taxonomy): Eukaryota > Metazoa > Chordata > Amphibia > Caudata > Ambystomatidae > Ambystoma > Ambystoma mexicanum. Next base: position 933,317,619 of record NC_090939.1, read on the forward strand.
AGGACAAAGGCCATCCTGGGCAAGGTACAATGGCTGTTGACCATGGATGTGGCCAGGGTAAGGTCTATCAAGTCCTTGCTCGGCATGATGTCATCGTGCATCTACCTTGTGCGTCTGTGCAGGTTGCGGATGCGGCCACTGCAGGAGTTCCTCGACGCCCGTTGGATGCAAGCGGCGGGAAGCTTCGAAGACAAGATCTCCCTCAACGAGACTTTCCGGCAAGCGATCCCGTGGTTGGGCACCTGCGTGCATCTTGCGGCGGGCATGGACTTCCAGACCCCAGCGCACCAGGAAACGGTGACGACGGGCGCCTTTCTAGAGGCATGGGGAACGCACACCAGAGATCTCCATGCAAGAGGCCTTTGGCTCCCGGAGGAGAGGGCCCTGCATATCAATGTCCTGGAGCTCTGGGCTGTGTTCTGGGCCCTCAGGTCTTTCCTTCCGTCCCTCAAGGGCAAAGTGGTAGGGGTCTTCACCGACAACACCACCATGATGTTCTACATCCGGAAACAGGGAGGCACCAGATCCCCAACGCTATCCAAGGAAGCGCAGGATCTGTGGCACTGGGCCGTCGCCCAGGGGATGTTCTTGGTACCTTTTTCATCTGGCAGGAGTAAAGAACACTGTTGCCGACTCACTCAGCAGGGAGCTGTGCTCTTGCCATGAGCGGGAGCTTCGGCATGATCAAGTGGATCTCCTATTCCGATGGTGGGGCAATCCCCAGATCGATCTGTTTGCGATGGCGATGAACACCAAGTGCCAGAGGTTCGCCAGCAGGTTTCCCCAACCAGGGAGCATGGGCCATGCATTCTCCTTCCCCTGGGACGGCCTGTTTCTGTATGGGTTCCCACTGTTGCCGTTGCTTCTGCCACTCATCGGTCAACTCAGACAGTCTCGGTGCAGGATGATCCCCGTCGCACCAGCGTGGCCGAGGCAGATATGGTTCCCGGACCTTCTGGACATGTCAGCGTCCTCCCCAGTCAAACTGCTCACGGATGTGGATCTTCTCGGCAGGGAAGCAGGTGCCATCCTACATCATGACCCAGGATCGCTGAACCTGCAGACCTGGCTCCTGCAGCACTAGAGTTCGGAGGCTACGATATCCCGGCGGACTGCAAGGAGGTGCTTGCAAAGGCCAGGGCTTCCTCGACTCTTAAGTGCTATGGACACAAATGGAAGAGGTTCTTTGTCTGGTGCTGTGCACAGAAGATCAACCCTCTATGGATTATGGCCCCTCAAGTACTGCCGTACTTGCTAGCGCTGGACAAGGCGGGGCTGGCACATGACTCCATCAAAATCCATCTGGTGGCTCTCTCCCGCTACACCAGAACTCTGGGGCGGTCGTCGCTGTGGTCTCATCGTCTGGTGAAGGAGTTAATGAAGGGACTGTTCCGATCTGTCCCACTGGTAAAGGCTCTAGCCCCGGCGTGGGAGCTCAATGCGGTGCTGACCAGGCTCATGGGTCACCCATTCGAGCCCTTGCATTCGGCACCGCTGAAGTTCCTATCGTGGAAGACAGCATTTCTTGTGGCCATCACCTCTGCACGATGAGTGGGAGAGATCCAGGATCTCTCCTGTAAACCTCCATATCTGACATTCCACAAGACGAGGGCAGTGCTGAGGAGGCACCCCTCCTTCATGCCCAAGGTGCCGTCGGACTTCCATCTCAACGAGCCCTTGGTGTTACCTGTTTTCTTCCTGTCGCCTTCGTCGCCGGCTGAGAGGACTTTGCACTCGTTGGATCTGGCTAGAGTGCTGAAGTTCTACGTGGACCGCACAAAGAGTTTTCGGAAGACATCACAGCTGTTTGTGAACTTTGGCCGTGTGAACCAAGTGAAGGCCCTCTCGAAGGCTTCCATTTCCAGATGGCTCTCCGGCTGCATCATGCACTGTCACCGTTGCCCAGCCGTCCGAGAGCCCATTCAACCAGAGTGATCACTGCTACTATGGCGTTCCTGTCTGGTGTGCCCCTGCTGGACATCTGCAGGGCTGCTATGTGGAGGTCGACACCCTCCTTCACGAGATTCTACTGTGTCGACTGGGATTCCAGGGAGGAGTCCAGAGTCAGCCAGGCAGTGCTGCGCAACCAGTTCGCTTGAAGGTGAGCCTGGTGAGAAGGTAAGAGATGCTTAATGTTGGGTTGTAGAAATGCTTAATGTTGAGCCTTGCCACCTCCCGTGGTAGTGCATGTGTGTACTGCTATGTATTCTTGTATTCATGAGCATGGGAATCCATGCCAGACCCCATGCTGGAGAAGGAACAAGTTACTACCTGTAACTGTTGTTCTCCAGCATGGGTCTGGCATGGATTCACATGGTAACCCTCCCTCCTACCCCCCTGCGGCTCTTCTCTTGGTCCTACTGCCACTTTACGTGCTACCAAATCTGAAGATGGCTGCCAGAGGAGGGGCTTAGGTAGAGGGCAGTCATTGGCTGGGGGCAGTATGACCCAGAGACCAGGGATTGGTTACTAGTTGAAAGACAGTTCAGAAACGAAATTGAAACTGATTGTTTTCTTTACCGAGCGTTCCCAGCCTGATGGGGAATATTCATGAGCATGTGAATCCATGCCAGACCCATGCTGGAGAACAACAGTTACAGCTAAGTAACCTGTTCCTTCATTTTTCTGTGCCCCCATCACTTGGATCATCTATGTCGCCCTTCTTTGTCAACACCGGGTAACAAATTTCTTTGGAATGCCCAATCTGGCAAAACCCTGATTGAAATTAATCAACTGTTGTGTATAATGGTTAAACTGTACGAAGGACTGAAAGTTGATTAGATTAATAACCCTGAACTGTTGAAGTTAGTTCTTGGAAAGATCGAGGGGTTAAGTAACTCGTATCGGAAGGAATCTAAGAAAGGCGAGGTGGTTGAGCGGGCAGTGTTAAGGTCTTCTCAAATTTTGAGACCGGAAATTGTATTCGATGTGAGCTGGGCTACCCCAGGATCTGTAGTAGATTCACAAGGAAAATCAAGTGAAATGAAAGGGAAGAGGTTGATTGTGATAGATGAGGTCATTTTCAGAAAAGCCTGGTCTCCTCCCCCATACCCTCCCCCCGCCATTCTCCTGCCCACCTGGGCGTGCCTTGCTGTCTAGACAGGCTGGTGAGGGAGGTGATCCAAATATGAAGATAGGCCTCCCTATGAAGATAGGCCTCCCCACGGTCGTTACTTTTGTTAAAAATAAGAAAAGGGCGTGTTTAGTGCAAGTCTCAGAATAAAAAGGAAAAAAAAAGGAGATAAGTACTGGAAAGAACAGTTCAAAGCAATCAAAACTATTTTTGAGTGCATTTTTAGGCAACCTATTGTTAGGGAGGTGCTGTCCGGTAGCCTGAGAAATAGCCCTCGGAAGAAGGTTGATACTCCTCTCGAGCATCTAAAGAGACTGGGAAATAGGGTGAATCTGGGAGCAGTAAATCTGCAGCTGTTGCAAAGGAAAATGTTGTAGATGCTGGGTTAATCCACCATGGCTGTTCAAAAAAATGACATATTCCGCTCTTATTAAGCGTAGCTAAGGCAACTCTGTGTTAAAGTAATCTCAGTGAAGGTTTGTATAGGAGTCCTGTGGAGAGGACAAGTATCTCAGGATGCCTCCCCTTGAATCTCTGAGTGAGCTGGAGGGAGGAGGAAGGGGAAAAAGGGTGAAAACAGAGAAATTGAAACATAACTGTGTTCCATGTGAGATCAAGGCTGACACCTTAACCATAGCTCCTGCTCCTCCCCCTTTTCCAGACTGGGAAGGAATAGTGGTAGGGGCTTCTGAGCTGTTAAGCCGGGTAGCTCAGAAGCCTCTCTGGAAGGAGACACGAACTGAGATTCAACAAGCTTTCTAGGGTGTGCCAATTTACAGAGACCCAGTGAAAGCTGCCTGGGGAACAGTTTACAATGGTGATTTGAATGATAGGGAGCAACCGGAGAGTCTAGCTAAGGGCTCTCTTCTTCGAAATGGGTGTAGAGATCAAAAATCTTGGGGTGGGGGGGTGGTTGTACAAGGATAGAGAGGGGCAGACCCCAAATATGGGTGTGGATTATTCATTGACCATTCATATTGAGAGTATCCTACCAGAGAATAGGCAAGTAGTTATGCAAAATTTGGTTGGGATCTCCTCAAGCGACATGAAGAGGGTTGACTTTTTAGATCGTAGGAAAACAGAGAGCTGTGGTAGTACTAAATTCCAGATTTGTCCTCGACTCTATTTTTAGAGAAAGAGACAATCTTAGAATCTTGGGGTTTGATATCAGCCCTTACAGTGGTGAAGAAATGGGGGATCCAATAAGTCTTGGGAGGCTAGCTCAGGGGCAATGTGCTTGCCTTGGAGGCAAGACTACACAGAGCAACACAGGTTCGATCCCCGGGTCCGCGTGTGGAAACCTCTGGGTATTAAGCACGTTATAAATAACCTATCATATCAAATCTACGGGCTGAGATTGCTTATGTGGATCAGAAAAGATAGAACAATCTGAAACTACAAACAATTAGACTTCTAAGCTTTTGGCCTGTGGGGTAGGTTTCCCCCTGAAATTAATATCTTGGAATACTCTGGGCCATAGGAACTTGTTCTCTGCTCCAGATTCGGGGCAAATGCTGCAGTCGTCTCACATTGTAGCACTACAGGAAACATGGTTGACCAAGACGCCAACCATGGAAGGATTTTAAGTTGGAAGTCAGCCAGCCGACCAAAGTGTATTGGGACGTCCTTCGGGAGGTCTGTTTTATTTATTTATTTGTATCACGTGGGTCGCCCTCGGGCATCAGGGCTTCACATGAAGACACAGGCAACAAGTAGACTAACATGGAGACGGGACAATATAAAGACGGTAGTGTAGTTCTGGGAGTTATTTGACGAGGAGGGTTTTCAGCTTTTTCCTGGAGCACAAAAGGTTGGTTTCTAGTCTTAGATCTACAGGCAGACTATTCCATTTGACAGCTGTGGATATGGGAAAGGCCTTGCCCATTCCGTTGGATCTTTTGTGGGCGGCTCCTGTGATTTGACCCCTGTGTTCAGATCTTAATGAGCGGCCTGGAACATATCTGGAAATGTTGATTTGAGGTATGCTGGGGCTTTCCCATAAAGGCATTTATGGACCAGCGTCATGGCCTTGAACAATACCCCATCTTCCACTTTGAGCCAATGAAGTTCCCTTCTGTCATTACTAATGTGTTCGGTCTTGGATTTCTGCTTGATAATCCTGATGGCATTGTTTTGTATGTGTTGGAGTTTTGTGGTGCACTGTTTATTTGCACTAAGGATTAGTGAGTTTCCGTAGTCCAGCTGCGGTAGTATCATTGCTCTGGCTACAGTCGTACAGTTCTCTTCACTAATGTATGGCTTTATTGCTCTTAATAGTCTAAGATGATGTAGGCAGTTTTTTGTGAAATGCGCAACTTGAGCATCAGACCTCATAGATGCCTCCATGATCATACCCAGTGTCTTGACCTTTACTACAACCTGTATTGGGAAGTCCTTGATGTGGAGAGATTCATATTGAGGGGTTAGTTTGGCTCACGCTTGATGGGAGCCAAAGATCATTAGCTCGGTTTTCTTGCTGTTAAGGCATAACCAGTTTTGACACATCCATGATTCAATGTGGTTGTATACTGATGTAACTGAGTTGCTATCCTCTGAGTAGTTTCCACTTCGTTCCAATACTAGCTGGGTGTCATCTGCATAATTGGCGAAAAAGACCTTGATGTTGTTCAGAATTTCACAGAGTAGTCTTAGGTAAAGGTTGAACAGTAGGGGCGATATGCTGGCTCCCTGTGGGACTCCGCAAAGAATGTCAATTGCGTAGGAGAATTTGTCACCCCAATGAACTTTAGATTTCCTATTGGAGAGAAATGATAGGATCCATGCAATTGCATCCTCTGAGCAATTAGCCACTTTTTTTAGCGCACGTTTGATAAGTCAGTGATCAAGGAGGTCAAAAGCGACGCTCAGATTAAGTAGCATAAGTAGTCCAGTCTTCCCTTTGTCGATGATATTTAGCATGTGGGTCTGGAGATCCAACATCACATTTTCAGTGCTTTGCGCAGCACGGAAGCCGGATTGTTGATGGTGTAATATGTTGTTAGTCTCCACGTAGGCTTGTAATTGGGAGGTGGCGATCTTGTCTAGCACCTTCAAGATAAAATTGCAATTGGTGATGGGTCTTAGGTTGGTAGGATCTCGATGATCGAGGTTGGGCTTCTTAACTAGAGGGGTGACCACGACCGTCTTTATACTCGTGGGCACTACCTTGTCCTGGAAAGATGTGTTGACGATTTTCATCAGTAGTGGTGCGAATAGGTCTGTGAATAGGTCTGCATTCTCTAGTATTATTTTGGGTGGCAGTATGTTTTCTGAGCATGCCGTGGGCTTCATGGCGGCTAAGACATACTGTACGTCTTTTAGTGATGTTTTTTGGAACCTGAAAGGTTCGGTGGGGTTGGGTGTGGCCCATGTGGTCTATAGATAAGGACTACATTTATACTGCTGTTGTCATTAGGTGAGTGTTTAAGGTGACGAACTTCACAGCCCATGCACATCGTTTTGGAGGGGTACACATGTATAGAGTTTTTGACAATTATGGCAACATCCCCACACCCCCACTTGACCTGCTTCTCTGTTGGTATTATGAATGGTGTACCCTTCTGGGATTGCAGAGGCGCAAGTGGGGCAGATTGGGTCGTGTAGCCAAGTTTCCGTTAAACATAGCATGTCGAGTTGTTCTTTGGATTCAGCGTGTTTGTTCGAGGACCTTGTGTTTAAAAGGTTTACCTTGTTGTTTTACTGGGTTTTCTGATTTCTTTGAGGGTGGAGCAGTGCTGGTCAGTTTTCTGTCTTTTTGCAGGCTCGGTTTGCATGCGCTCATGATTGAAGGTTTTTTTACACTGAATGGCTGATCCCTGTGTGATGGGCGGGTTGTGTTTATTGGTGGCTGCTGTCTGCATTCCTCGAATGTCTGTCTCGCGATGCTATGGATTAAATCCAGGCGTCGTAAATTATGGAGTTCTAGCAGTAGCTCTTCTATGTTCATGATCCCCATGTTTACCTGATTATTTATTTTATTTATTTATTTTGAGATGTAAGGCATGGAAAGATTGCGGGAACTGTTTTCTGTATGCAGTTTCGTGCGTTTAGGACTGCTGTTAGTGGTTTGTGGGTGGAGTGGGGATCTTGACTGGGTATTTAGATCTTCAGTGAAGAGAAAACTGAGATTTCGACCAGGATGTGGTACATGGTTTGCTTTGTTTTCAGAACAGATTTGAGTTTATATCCTGTTAACGTTTGGGTTGCAGGTTCTGTCCTACATTTGCCAATGGCTACTTAATGTACATATATGTTCAGGGATGTCTTGACCTCTTACCCCCAGGGTCCTGGGATAACTGCACAAAGAACTGAGTGTTTCTTGCATGGAGATTAGGAAAGAGTATGGGGAAGGGCGGGCATCATATAGTCTTCCGTTGCATTCACCCTATCGCTGAGGGACATCCCGTGCCACCACCGCTACCCTCCACTGAAGAGCGCAGGAGAGGCCCTTTCCTCGCTGTTTTTGAATTGCTGCCTGGGTCTCAGCTGGATCCCTGTTTCGAATGAGGTGCTATAGGTAGCGCTATGGTTTCTATAGGCATGGGGCAGCTGGAAAAGCCTGTGTTCAGCATAGTCCCAGAGAGCCCTTCTTTGTACTGCGCAATATGGCGCTGCTTCGGTCGCTTGAGTAGGAAAGTGCAGGTTGCGCTCTATATGAAAACTGTTGCTCTTGTTTCTGCTCTTGTTGTCCCCCCTCCTGACTCTGTGGTGGGTGGTGGTTTGCCAGTGTCCTTCTTGTTGCTGCTTTGGGGGCCCTAGAAATCCGGCACAAATAGCAGTGGGGCAAGGCACTGTGTCAAGGAGCACGTGTTGACTTGTTCTTTTGGAGGTAGTGTGGAAGCCCCAGATTAGTTGGAGGAATTGCGTTATATATCAGGCTTGCCAGTTGAGATCTTGTGTATTACTGACGTGCCTTAGACCTGCTTTCTTCTGGTATCTGGCTGAGGGACGGAGCAAAGACTTGCAGTGAGGGGTGTGCTGGATTGTGGCGCACACCGGAGTGGCCAGGCTGTGGTCCTCAGGTAGGTCCTATCCCACGTGGGGCTGCAATACAGGGTGCGGGAGCCTTCTGTGGTGTCTGGAGTCTGTTTGACGTGACAGGGCTAATGGTCTTTGCTCCTCGGGAGGTCCTGCTGCCCACAACCATGGATCACTGCCCTGCATGTTTAAATTCCCAGTTGTGCAATACTCAGAGTTCGTTGGGGGATGCAGCTCCCCTTTTGGTTGCTGACAGTGGGGGGAGCGGGGCGTGATGTGCTGCTGCGTATGTTGAGGGCCGCATTTGGTGCCCCATATGAGAGGCTCCTTGCCGGCTCAGAAGCGCTTTTTTTTGTTGTTGAATATATCTTATTGTTCTCTCCTTTCGCCTTGCACAGAACCCCTACTTGCTCTGGGCGTAGGCCGCGTGGTCTCTGGGTGTGCCATTCCCTAGGAGGGGACCACTGGTTTATTGAATGGGGGCTGGATAGCCAACCTGGCGGTCTCCTGCACTCCTATGTGCTCCTGATGTTTCCCTTCTCTGCTGCTCCTGGTGTGGCCTCTCTGCAGACACCTCCCCACGCTGCCCCAGCACTATCAGCAGCCAAATCTGTGTATCGCTCACCTCCCGGGGAGTCTGGATGGGAGTGGCAAGCTATCATTTACAGGTGGGTCCGAAGGGGGGGGGGGTAGGACCCCAGGCAAACATACTAGCAATGTGTGATCCAGAGAGTCTCACTTTCCCTTCACGTTAGCCGTGGGCATATATGGATGAGCTCACAGTATGCTATGAGATTAAAATCCAACGCGAAGTGCAGAGAAGAAATGCCCTCTGTCTTGCGAAAGCCGCGCTCACTCCGCGTGCTCCACAGGGCTCCCAGCCCGCAGCATTGTGTCAATCTAGAGCGTGCTCTCACTTCATGGGGGCTCTGGGGAAGATCTGCTGCCCTGAGCTCTATCACGTCCCCGCCCGCAAACCTGCGTGTGTCCTTATAAGTCTCTGGGATCTGGGGGGATGATAGCAGGCCACCGTTAGTACGTGAAACAAATATTAAGGGCAGGTAGTTTCAATGAGTCACGCTGGCTGCATATGGTATACTGTGATTGCCGTCTGTTACGAAGCTGAAGCGCCATCGCGAGAGCACATGGCTTAAAACAAAGCTCTGGTCAAGTGTGGGAGAGAGATGTCAGCTCTGTCTGTTTGCCGAGCTCTGTGTGAATGGCTCGTCCCCCGCAGTTCGCCTTACCCGCTGCGCTTCTGCAGTCGGAGAAGTGTATGCGCTCTGCAGGGATGCCAGAATTTGCCCGCTCGCGACTGCATTGTTAAGAGCAGGTATTGTGGGTCTGCCTCCCCAATATCACTGTGGCCCGGGCTGAGCATCTGCCGTCTTGAGCTTGCTGTGCCGTAGCCAATCACTCCATTGTCGTGGTCAAAATTTACCAGGGAATCCGCTGCGGTTCTGCTCTCTACTTCGCTGTCAGATGCACCAATAAATTAACTTCTAAAAAGTGTGGGTGAGATCACATGAAACCTTAATTAGGTGTGATGATTTGCCATATTCTCACACAAAGGCTCAGGTGGCCATTACGTCTGCGCCCCCTGGTGGACATGTCTGGTGGCATACTAACGAGATAATTGAAGCAAGCCTAGAGGAGAGGCTTGGTTGTTGGGACCTTAATTAGATCCTCTAGTGACCTTAGATCTTAATTAGATCTTAGACCTTAATTAGATCTTCTATTGACCTTAATTAGATCCTCTAGTGAGATGGAACTACTAAATTCCTTTGAAATTACTAGAGGAGTTCTGGCTTTGCACATTCGCTCAGGGGGATAAACCCTATGACTTCCTACTATTAAATGTGCACTGCATAAAGGAATGGGGTGCCTGGAAAATGTGTTGAGGGACATCTCGGACCGCATGTTAGAATGGCGCGATGTAGCCCCGAGAAGACACATTATGCTAGTAGGGGATTTAAACTCTGATTGTACAAGCTCTGAGAATGAACTGGATTCTGGGATTTTATTTGCTCCGAACTACTACAAAAGAAGGAATGGCAGTAGGTGGGTTTTGACGCTGGCATGTCTGGGGCTGCGGTCGCTGAACAAGGCTTTCTGCTGTCAAGCCCCGGTTCTCTCAACGTGGACAAATGCTGTCAACGTTATATTACATCTTCGCGGGCTGTGGGTACGTTGCATAAAATTAAATGCAAACTTTACCTCGGAGAGTGACATGCGCTAGTTGAGGCGGATTTTGACATTTGGTGGAACCATCACGTGAGTTTGAGGGGGGGCGGTCCCAGAGACCGCAATGTGGTAAGGAACATGACGGTTAATGGTTCAGGAACTTGTATTCGTTGGAACTCAGGAAAAGTCTTAAAAGTAAATAGATTAGATAATTATCTTAAATCTACGTACCAGTCCTGGAAATTTAAAACCTCTGTTTGAGTGAATTTGGTGACTTTATTGGGGCCTTATTACAACAGGCTGGGGTGGTATCCAAGGAGGGTGCCACCACATTCCGGTACAACCATAAACATGTTTATTATTATTATTCTTTATTTGTATATGATTCTTAAAGAATCTTTGCAAAAACAATTTCAATATAATATAAATTTAAGAGAAAATTTTACATAACACAATCATTGAAAGTATTACTTAAAATATTTCAATACACACTTAATTGTCACATGGTTAAATACAGTATTCAATCATTCATTAAAAATACAGTAATCTATAAAAAAAAGAAAAAACTATCAGTGAGAGCAAATACATGTTCTTTCATTCTTTAGTATTTTTAGTATGTATAAACATGTTTATAGTAAAGATGTGGTCCTACGGAAGAGGGAGATGCGGAAAGAAATTGCACATCTGAAAAGACGGGGAAGTCCAAGAAGAGAGAAGGAAAACTAGGCAAACTCATTTAAATTGGGTGCGTCAATCAAAAACAGTACGAGAGCGCTTGGATGGAGAAGCAATGTTAAGCCTTCCAACTGCCAGGGCGACATCTACCCAGCTCATAAAAGACACTGCAAGAGAACTTGCCATGCCCCCCTTTTATATGTAAACTCATTAATGCCTCATTTGCATCCGGTACTGTCCCATCCAATCTCAAACAATCGTGGGTGCTCCCACTATTAAAAAAACAAACACTAGAGCCACTTATACTAACAAAATACCGCCCCTTTATGACAGTATCCTTCCTGTTAAAAATACTCAATAAGATTGCTTATCTTCAAATCCAAAAATTCTTGGAACTCCACAAACTCCTAGGAGTGCGACAATCCGGTTTCCACCCCCCAACACGGAATTGAGACCGCATTTATCGACCTGAAGTCACAGGTCGATGAGGTAAGAGACAAAGGGAAAATGTCCCTCCTCCTACTTCTCGACCTCTCGGGTGCATTCGACCTCGTGGATCACATGGTCTTATGCAGACATTTAGACTCAGCTGCCCATTTCTCCAAAGATGTTATAATATGGATCATGTCTTTCTTAAGTGACAGGACCATGAGGGTCTTCTCCCCCTCAGCAGCAGCAGACCCCATTCCCAACACGTGCGGGGTGCCCCAGGGCTCTTGTGTCTCCCCCACATTATGCAACATATTTACTAAGCCCCTTTTCGACAATCTGGACCATATTGGTATCACCTACACTAATTACGCAGATAAGCAGATTCTCCTCCCACTTTCTGGGGATTACATTAAGGAATTGGCCTTGGTGAATAAAGTGTATATCATCATCCAGGCATGGATGGCTACCCATGGTCTATGCCTGAATGATGATAAAACCGAGCTCCTCATCTTAGGTACCCACACCAACCGCAAGAAATTAAGTCTGGATTACCCATCCTTCATAGTCGATGGTAACCTCATTAAGCTGGCTAAGGAGGTATAGACCCTTGGCTTCTACCTCGATTCCACCCTTTCCTTTGCCAAACAAGTGAACGCCATGGCCTCTGCCACGGCCTACACATGTAAGCTCATCAGAACTGGCAAACCCTTTCTATCCTGGCTGGAGCCCTTATCCTCTCTAGGCTTGACTATTGCAACAAATCAATTATTCAGAAGATTCAAATCCTCCAAAACCATGCCCTAAGAGCGGCATTCGGCGTGGTTAAAAAAACACAAATATCTGCGATAAGGCGACAAAAGAACTGGCTCTCAACCTAGAATAAAATTCAACTAAAAATGTCATCCCTTACTTATAAAACACTGAACAATGCTGCCTCCAGCTATCTTACGGACAGATTCCATAGGAGAAAATCCACTAGACCCATGAGACTAAATAATACCAACTACATCACTATCCCCAGATTCAAGCTCTCTAAGGTAGGTGGCTGCAGCTTCCCAGTGAAAGCGGCCCTACTTTGGAATGCACTGCCTCATCCCATTAGAGAAGATCAACCCTACCTGAATTTTAGACTCAGTTACATTAATTGGCTCAGGTCTAACGATATTTAATGCCTGTTCATGTGTGATTAACACTGTGTACCTTATGTATATATACCTGCATTTTTGTATCATACCTGTACTACCATGTCTTTGCATTTTTGGTTTTAGGCGTCAAATGGACAGCGTTGAACGGATTAGTGATCAACTCAGTTCAGCAATTATCGTTGAGTAACTTGTTAAATAAGCCATGCATCTCCTTTAACCTCTGCTCCCTGATACCCCTGGGTCTGGTGCGCATTATAAATGAATAAACAAACAATGTGCTTAAAGGACAAGAATTCAAGAGCCTTTTGGCAGATTATCAATAGCAGTGAAGCCCCCCAGTCCCTTGCACAAATGAACAGAGTTTCTGAGAAGAATTGGGTGCCATGTTATGGGCAGGTCTTTGCAGATAACATGGGGTCGAGAGAGGACACTGAGAATCCGGCCTAGGATTCCCTTGCAGTGTGTCATAGGGATTTCATGGAAGAAACAATCTCTAAGGTGTTGAATTTGATTAGTTCCTCACGTGCGCCTGGCCTCAATGGCCTGGCTAATCTAGTCTTTAAAGCAGATAGGACGGTGTGGTCTACAACACTATCAATTCTGTTTGCCCACATACTTGCTACAGGAGATTTTCCGCTCACTTGGTCTTGTGCATACATTGTGCCTATTTTCAAGAGAGGGGATAGAGATAGCCTTGCAAGTTATCGACTTGTAGCACTGCTCGATGCAGATAGTAAAATATTTGCGTCATTCATGCTATATCATCTGGAGGCCTGGGCAGCTGAGACGGGTAGAATTTCCAAATGGCAAATTGGTTTTAGGCGTCAAATGGACAGCGTTGAACGGATTAGTGATCAACTCAGTTCAGCAATTATCGTTGAGTGGAAAATATGAGGTAGTTTACGGGGCATCCCTTGCCCTAACAGTAGCCTTTGACGCTTTGGATCGAGGGCTGCTTTGGTGGAAATTATGTAGTTGGGGTATTACGGCTGGTCTTCTTAATCTGGTAATTGGTCTCTATTCGAAAACGGAGATTCAAGTCCGATTGAATAACCAGGGGGTCCTATCAAGGAAAATATCAACCTCCTGCGTGGTGAGACAGGGAAGTGTGCCCGCTCCTTTTGTATTAAATTTATACCTAGCTGATATCGAGGATACACTGTCTCCAGGCTCTCTAATTTCTCCAAAATTGCAAAATGTGTGTTTTCATTGGCTCTCATATGCAGACAACATTTTTCCTTTCGGTGCCACTCAAATCGGTCTTCAACGCCCGATTACCTCCTTTGTACCTTACATGGAGGATCACGTGTTGACTGTGAATCCTTCAAAATAAAAAATAAGATTCACTAAGACTAGGAAGAAGTCCAATATTAAGTGGTGTATTGGATAATCAGTGGTCACTAGTGCTGACTCATTGATTTATCTGGGCTTCCCTGTCAACGCGAGACCCTCTTTGAAGAATAGTCTTGTTTGGTTAAATGAGTTAACTTTGAAAATGGACATCCAGTTAAAGATGATTGAGATAAAGTTTGGAATATTCTCCTTGAAAGCCGTTATAAAATACTAGGAGGCTAAAATCCTTCCCAAGCTTGTGTATGGAATTGAACCCCATACTTTTTCTACCTTAAATCTTGGAGGGAAGAATCTACAAATGTGTATTCAACTTACCTATGAGTTTTCCAGTAGCAGTCCTTCGCTATGAATTGGGACTAGTCTCCTAGTCTCCTTAAAATAAAGAGCGTACTGGAAAGCATTATTGCTCTTCCGTAAGATTCTATGTCCGGTAGTCTACTCTTTATTTGTAGACTTTAATGCATTTTACATTAAGAGGTGTTGTAGTCGAATGCTAGGCTTTCAGGAGCTGTGTAATACGTTACTGGATAAGATAAATTGTTCTGTACAGGACTTGATTGACTATCCAGGCAGGGTAAAGTTCTTGTTATATCAATGGGATTGGACGTCAACTCTGGAAAGGTTCCACTCTTATCCATCTTTGTCCGGGCTCTGATCCTTCTTGCTACGCGGGCCACCCTCTGTCGGGTTCACTACAGCCTCTCACTCTGGATATCAACACAATGTTCTCGGTGTGTCATGCTTCATCCCGATTTGCAGGCATCCCTCAACTGGGTTCACATTTGCCAATTTCACAGTTCACTTTACTTTATCAAGATGCACGATTTGCTTCTCTTAGCTTTTCCCCTGGCAACAGGTCAGAGACTTTCGATTGTACAAGGGATTTGACGTGATCCTTGTAGGACCAACACCTCACGCTACCCTTTCTTAGGGCCTTCTGGTACTTGCATTTTCAACGCAAACATAAAGAGGCCAGCCAAAGTCCTTTGAATGAGCACTCCTGCGACGCCTGAGCACTCTGCAGCTGGCCCTTCTCTGGGCTTTCCCAAAAGTTCAAACACACACAAGTTCTTTGTTCACAAGTTCCTTGCGTTCATATAATGTTGTCGATAGCAAACCGAACTGTGTTGAGCCGAAGGTTGCAATCAGCTTTCTCCGACTCACCGGCTATCCTGAACCCATTGGCTTGTCTTGCTTCTGGAGTCATGGACGGTACCACGGTAGCCAGCGTGCCTCCCGGACTGTGCTATTAATGCGGGAGGCCCCTGTGCACCATTGGCATCTGTTACTCCCCACGTCTGCTATAAATTACAGTCTTATGTTTCCTTTTTCTGAGGCTTGAAAAGGGCAAGTGTATTGCCTCCTTGCTCGTAGTGTGCTCTCGCGCTCTGCCTTTTATCCCTGTGGGGAAGGTCAGGGGCTGCCAGGTGTGTGTGTAAGAAAGGGTTTGTGTCGGAAAAGGGGAGGGGGAGTAGAGCTTCTAAATATCCTACAGGGTAGGATGGAGGAAAAGGGGTCATAAGGATGGGGGTACCACGTCTCAACCTTCGGTGACCCACTTCCACTCCCTGAAGACCCCTCATACAGGTGATCCTCCCCCACTGTGCACCCCGGGAACTGGATCCAATAGCGATGGCCGTGTCCTGGCCCGCTGGATGACAGATCTCTGGGGATTAGCGGGTGAGACACCTTCAGGTTTCTCAAATTATGCAACTACTGCAGGGCTTGTATTCTGGACTATGCAGCATACACGAGACAACTCTTACAGGACCTCAAGGACGCACAAAAAGACAGCCATAAGATAGAATGGACAGCAGACATGATACAAAGTTTCAGTGACCTAAAAGAAGTGATTTCCACAGCCCCAGTCTTCACACTCCAGACTACACGCAGGAATTTTACATATTTTCACTCCCAAATGGCACACTTATGACTGCAGTACTGACACAGAAGAGCATGATGGGTCATAAGCCACTGACCTACTACAGAGGTACACTAGATTCAGTGATGCAAGGACAGTTTGCATGTGAACCAGTTCTTGCTGCCGCAGCCTTCGCCATCGAGAAAAGCTCCACAATTTTGATGGGGTGCTCAGTGACATACGTGGAGCACAGTCTTTGCGATCTTAGAAAGATCGAAGTCCACCCTCATCACCCAGAGAGCATCGGCATATGAGATGATCACCGAGCCCAAATGTCCATGTAGTACGATGCAAAACAGTAAATCCTGCCACGTTCCTAACGGAAGTGAGCAGAGACAAAGATTTGGAACAACACGACTGCATCCCATATGAGGGCTGTCCTCAGCACGGAGACTCCTTCCAAGGGGTTTCCACAGGCAAGGGTACTGGAAGACCCTGTTAGGGAGAATTCTCATTCTATGGCTAATTTCCCTTACCTATAGAGTCCCCCAGCAGCTTTGCTGGATTTGAAGGGTTTGTTTCTTTTTTTACCTGCTAAGAGTGACTCTTTTTCCCACTCTTAGGCATTTCTGCTATGTGTGTTCTATTTTTGTGTTTAATGCCTATGGGATTTTCTCTCCTCCATAGGAACCATCTTTATTCACATGTGTTACACAGCACCTCCCGGGCAGTGACACAGGGGTGTCGTAGCGACCCCCAAAAACATGGACTCCATACCCTTGGATGGACTACTGTCTCCCAGGGCATGTAAAGTTCCCATTGACTTTACTAGTCGATTTTTATGAACTTAACCAGTACAACCCATCTTACTATGGAGGTACTGGAAGGGGCTAATCGTTTTTCCCCTATGTTCATTTTAGAGGGGGTACCTTAAAGTCCGTCTCTCTAAAGTTTCTGGCTGGTGGCAGTGGTTACTACCATAAATATTAGACCGCAAATATTTTCCTATGGGATTTTCCCATTGTTCGAGGCTAACACTTTTTCGGACAGCCTCTAACATACCTCCGGTGCATTTTAATATTAACTTTGCTCCGGTAGGTTGTATTTGCCAGAACTTTAATATCACTTCTTTCTCGTTTCTTTCTCTACGATCCTAATCCAGGTCGGGGATCCTTTGTTCGTCCGTTTGGCGGGCTTCTGCCCAGAAGCCCTCCTTCTGGCGCCACTGAGTCTGGGGTGGGTCCATTGTGTGGGAGGGGGAGTAGGACCCCTGGACAGAGTTGCTGCAGCAACTCAGGTCGCACTCTAACCTGATAGGCTGGACGGTCTCCCGCCAAGAAGACCACTCCACTGTGTGAGTGACAGCTAGGCTGTATGAATGGGTCTCTTTCTGCATAAAAGCAGGGTCCTGAGGACTGGAAGAGCAAGACGTTGCCACTGGAACTACGGAACCGAAGGGGAGAGAAGCCACAGACATCTTCAGCATCTACACCACTGGTGAAGCCCTGCCGGATCGTCTTCACACTTTTCTTCCACACGACGAGAGGAGATCTTCATCGAAAGAGCCTTCTTCCCTTGAGCTGGTGGGAACAACCAGTTCGCCCATCGCTTCCCCAGACCTGCCTTGGTTGAATCGACAGTGCCCAGCACTTGGAGACCTGATAGCCAGGCAGCTATCGACCTGGACCGCGATTAAAAGGAGAGTACCTTTTAAACTTTGTTTGGCAGCACCGCGGCTGGTTTCATCCCTGGGTAGTGCAGTGACTCGAACCTTCCTCCACGACGAGAACCTTTCTTCCTCTGCTGGACCCCTCGAACTGTAGGAACTACCAGGAGCAACCGCTGCCGCAGGAGCCACTTCTTCATGTTTAAGGTACATTGTTCCGCCAGGCCTCCCTTTCCCTGTGGTAGCCCTAAAAGTGTTTTAAATCTTTTATCTATTTGTAGGGTTGGCCGCCCTCTCTCTTGAACTTGTCTTTCCCTTCGCATCTACCTTTTCAATATTCAGTTACCAAAGACTTGACTGCAGCTACAAGAACATTTTTGCTCCTAAGCTCTTGGTCCTGTATCACTGACTCTGGCTCAGGCCTATTGACTCTGGCTGATTTGTTAGATATGCTCTCACTAGATTGATTTTCAATAAGAAATGTGTTGATGCACTTGAATCTTCTAAAACCCTCTTCCTTCCTACGGTTTTAACTTGTGGAGTGCCATTTTTCTCAGTTTTCATTCACTTACCTTTCTGCTAAAGTGTCACTGTGCATTATTTGTTCACAAAACTTCAGGAAAGTGTTGTTAGGGGGTGTCTGAAGATATTTCGGTTTAACATGTGCTTTCCCTCCCTTTCGTTAAATTGATAGAGTGCCATTTGTAGTTGGTTTTCACTGTGCCATTTTGCTCAGTTTTCACTCTACCGCAAACTTGTCTACAATTGAATAAGGAGTTGTATATACTTTTCCTTGACTGAACTCAACTTACTTTATCAACTGTGATTTATGTATTGAACTAGATGTGTATAAAATAAATATATTCTCTTTTTGATACAAAGCTTTGGTCAGTGTTTCCTTGTCCCATAGTACTGTGATACCTATTGCGTAAACCCTGAATACTGCTCATCTCCCTCTTGAGATAGGTCTGACTGCTCAGCCACAGCTACCAACTAAATCTTTGTGGTACGGACTGATGCCAAAGGGGATTTATTGCTCTCGCCGATAGTCCTAATCTGGTGTAGTGCTCCCTAAGGGAACTGCACTGGATTCTGCCTAACGGACCCGACGCAGCGAATGCTACCAGCTCCCAAGCCAAGGGGCTCACAAGCTCTACCATGTGGTCCACAGAGGGGCAATCAAGTTCCTCCTCTTTGGCCCCAGTGGTCAAGGGATCGTAGTGTTCTACCTCCAAGAGTCGGTCCTAAGCATGATCCAGCACAACTTCCAGCTCTATTGCTGAGGGCACACAGCCTACCGGAGCCACATCCGAGGTCGTGAGTCAGGGTGATTCAACTACAGGCCAGCAGGCCGAGCACTCGAGGTCTGCCGGAGCTGTCTCTGAGGTCAATACTTCTGCTTAAGGTTCAAGGACAAAGGCGTGTCCTACCATGTGTGAGCCTGCACGTTGCATGGGGCCTTCGTGCCTTCCCATCCAGGGCGTGGTGCAAGGGGCCAAGATGGCGGATAAGCCTGCTAGATCGGTGGCCATCTTGGATTCGGATCAGGGCATGCCCGGTCCCACGGCCGTTGAGTCGGGCATTTAAGAAGGTTCCAGTCCCATTCACTCCGGAAGTGGCGGCAGACTTAATAGTACAGGCAGAGGATTCCAAGCTCACTGCTGGAATGTAAAGTCACGGCTACTAGAGCTCCGTCCCCGAAGAAGCCTGGCTCGGTGCGGAGAACATAGAACTTTGTCAAGAGCAGAAAAATCAGCAAGCTCAACCACGAGGGACAGCGGGTGGAAGCCCGCACATACTACAACTTGACTGATACAAAGGTAAGGCGGGCCGGGAGCCTAACCGCGCAGTACATGGAGTGAGCCAGGGTTTTTGGACAGCATACAAGGCCCAGCTAGAGACAATTCGAGTATATTAGAAAACTGCATGGCCGCTTCCAAAGAAGATATGGAGTGTTGCTTTCAAGAATTCCAGGATAGGCTCTCCACCTCCATGCAGGTACAATTCAACACCTTTACCAGCAAATTTAAGTCTGAATTGGCTGAAATGAGAGCGGATATCTCCACCGTTGAGGAAAGAAATGACACTAATGAAAAAGCACTACAACACCTGTCCCTCGAACTCCACAAAATAGGATGAACTGTTAGAACCTTTAGCCAGAACAACTCAAAATATCAAATTGCACTGTGAGGACTTGGAAAACAGATCACGGACGTCTAACATCCGCATCAGAAATCTTCCGGAAACAGTGTATTGTCAGGAATATTCAAGGACCTTTTAAACGCGGAAGGCGAGTGGGCCCAATACGCAAAGACTGTTGCCGCATTAGCATGCTACCCACAAAAATAACAGATCTTGAGGGCGGCAAGAGGGGCATCACCAATCTCCCTCAACGAAATGAAATTCAACTATTTCAAGACTAGTCTCAACTGACATTGCAGAAAAGAATCGACATGTGTGGCCTGCTGGAGCATCTGCAAGCTAAAAAGATACCATACAGGCGGACCTTTCCTTTTGGCCTCCTCTTTAACTGGGATGATCAGCAATAGCGAGTGACAACAAAGGAGGAGGGGGCCTGGATTATGCAAATAGATCTGGAGGAACACTCCCTACCAGCGGAAGCTTGCACCTATACCCCCAGGGAGCCTCGTCTCTGGGAATGGACAACAAAGGAACGTGGTTGCAAGGAAAGTCAGAAAGGCCCTTTGAACCACTCAGCCCTGAACATCCTAACCGCCAAAGATACTCCCACAAAAAGACGAGTCGGCTGATCTTGGTGACCCTTCACCAAGCCAATATATTGTACATAAGGAAGCCGGGGTACAGATAGTTCTTGCCTTGGAATCCATGGAAAAGTAAGGGAAGGGGTTTTAGGATACCCTGCAAGTTTTTTCCTGGTCTTAGTAGTAGGCTAAATCTGAGGTCCGCGTCCGAGGAAGGATTAGCAAGGGTGGCCTACACCATGGAGGGTGGGAGGGAATGGTATGTTATGAGACGGGGGAATGTTGGGGGGCAGGTTGGGAGGGGGAGTAGAGGGTAGGCTTAGGAAAGTAGTTGAGGGGACTGAGTTGTACACAGGGGGCAATCAAAAGACGTTTACAATCTTCAAATATCAGGATATCCCTAAAAATGATTGCTATGGAATGGCACTACATTCCGTTGGCTGACCCTTACCATAAGGGGCCTAAACTCCCTTGTCAAGAGAAGGAAATTAGAACATCTCCTCTCTACACATCAGCCCGATGTAGTCGCACTCTAGGAAACGCATATTAAGCTTCAAGATCATTACAGGCAAAAAATAAGGCAATTCCCTAATATTATACAGGTCAACACCAAAGGGAAGACAGAGGAGGCACTTCTTGCATTCAAAGGAGGCACCCAGGTAATGATCCTGAAGACTAATGCCGAAAATGAGGGCCGATATATCTTCCTCCTTCTTCAGCTATGCCCGCTAACCCTAACAATAGCTTCTATTTACGGCCCGAACTCCGGCCAAGAAGGATTCTTAAACTGTCCTCCATGAAATTAGAACGCTTTAGTGAAGGCAAGAACATTTTGCTGGTGGACTTAAACATTGGATGGGACCCCCTTTGGGATAGAAGTTGCAGAACCAAATATGCTTACCCTCCGGCATTGTGTGCTCTGAACATACAATATGAGCAACCAGCGCTTTGGGGTGTCTGGACAGCACTGCGGATAGATGAAACGGTATACACGTACTACTCCCATGTCCACAAATCTTTTTCTAGAATTGACTACATATGGGCCTCGACCACGCTGATGGGTATAATAACGGACACAGAAACCCACACTTCATCTATCTCAGATCACACCCTGATCACTCTCGACCTTAATCTCCCTAGATCAAGACCCAATTTATTGAGCTGGAAATTCCCAAGTGCGCTATTGATAGATCTGGTCATTGCGACGATCTTGAGCGCAAAATGACAGAATACTTCATCATTAAAGGGATGGTCTAGTAAAAATTTTTATTTCAAAAATAGATAGGCCACATAAAAAAAAAATAATAGCATCCTCCGTTTTAAAACTTCCTATGTAAAATTTTGAGCTATTCAAGCTCAAAATTCGAAAAAGCAAGCACAGGGGCGCAGCCATTTTGTGAAATGGAGGCCCTCCTGTGCTGGCTTTTGCGGCACTAACGAAGGAAAAGCCAGCCAGCTGTAGTAAACAAAGTCTACCGCTGGGTGGCTTTCCCTTCATTAGTGCCGGGACTCGGAGGACGCGGACCGGAGACCAGAGCAGGAAAGCTGCAGCTGAATTTCGGTAAGTGCTATTTATTTAACCATTTTTAGAACCACCCCCCTCCCCAACCAAGAAATCATCCGGGCCCCCCATTTCCTCAAATCCTTTTTGATTGCCCCTAATATGGGCTCGTAGTTTGCCCCTACCCAACCCGATATTGAGGGCGTAATCCGAACCCCCAAGTAACAAAGCCCAGCCGGACTCCACTTAAACAGAGAAAGTGATCTAATCTCTTCCGCTTCCCCCTCCCCCAAAGACAGGTTCAATAGTTCGGACTTCTGCAGGTTGACACGCAGCCCAGACACCTCCCCAAATTTGGCAAGTAGTTCTATGCTGGCCTTAATGGACCCCTTAGGATTTGTTAGCGAGAGTAACATATCGTCCGTAAACGCTGCTACCTTATGCTGGGCCCCCCCGAACGGAATCCCTCTAATGTTGTCCGCCTCTCTTATTGCCTGGAGGAGCGGTTCTAGATATATCGCATAAAGCAATGGGGAGAGGGGACACCCCTGTTTTGTCCCCCACCGTAACCGGAATGACCTAGTCATCTCACCATTCACCAAGATTCGCGAGGTGGGATTTCTGTATTTCTGTAGTTGGCAGCGACCAAGTCTATAAACCCCGAACCAAGGCCCATTCTCACCATCACTTGGAATAAAAACGACCACTCCACCCGATCGAATGCTTTTTCTGCATCAAGCGCCAACAGGATTGCCGGAGTGCTTGTTTTGCAGGATTTCTCCACCAAATGGGCCACCCTCCTGATGTTGTCGGAAGTTTGTCTTCCCAGCACGAATCCTGCCTGGTCCTGGTGAATAAGGGAAGGCAAATGCTTTTCCAGGCGTCTCGCTAATATCATAGTGAAAATTTTGGCCTCGGTATTGATAAGAGCAATCGGGCGGTAGGAGGTGCAGTCCTCCGGGTCTTTCCCCATTTTATGGATAAGAGTGATTTTGGATTCCTCCATAGTGGGGGTGATCCCGCCTTCACTGCGAAATGTGTTGAAAAGTTCTGTTAGACGCGGGACCAGCTGGGGAGAATACATTTTGTAGAAGGAGACTGGGAAGCCATCGGGTCCGGGGGCCTTATTGAGTGGAAGGGACGCGATAACGGAGCGCACTTCGTCCTCGGAAATGGGACGGCCCAGCTCTTCACCCTCTTCCTCAGATAGGCGCGGGAGGAGCATGTTCTCTAGGAACTCTTTCTGCGGCTGAGGGTGCGGGGCCTGCGACGAGTATAGCGCCTCATAAAATCCCACTAGCCTCTCCCAAAACTCCTCAGCCCTCGTGAGCCTCCTACCTTCAGCATTTTTGATTGCCGAAATGACCTTCTGCTCCTTCTGTCCCCTCAGAAGGCGGGCCAAAAGGGGACCCGTTTTGTTAGCCTTGGCGTAGAATCCCTGTCGCACTCTCAACATAGCGCCTTCCGCTAGTTTAGTCCTTAGGATCCCCAACTATCCCTCCACCAGCCTGTACACTCTATAGGTCTTTCTCGTGGGGTTTTCCTGTACCCGTGCTCTGACCTCCTCAACCTCCCTTTCCAACTGAGCCTCCAACCCCCTCAACTGCCTGTTTCTCTCCGCCTTCATAGCGATGAGCTCCCCTCTTATGGTTGCCTTGAAGGCGTCCCACCTCGTACTCTGCCTGGTGTCTGAGCGCTTGTTTCTCACAAAGAAATCCTGAATCCTGTCCCTTATCTCCTCCCTCAACACGTGATCCCTCAAGAGTTCCCCTGGGAACTTCCACCCCCGGCCGTCGTCCTCCGAGATGCATGGTCATCTGCACTACCTTATGGTCGGCTATCCCCAATGGGCCCACCTCCACAGCCTCCACTTTACCCAGCAAACTAGCAGATACCCAAATATAATCAATACGCGACTGGGTTTTGTGGACGTCAGACAGGAAGGTAAACCCCTCCTCTCCCCCCCTGAGAGCTCACCAAACATCTCTTAATCCATCCTCTTCCCATCTCTCCTTTAATTGGGGAGACGCCACCGTGCCACCTCCCGCATTTCCCCGCCGCGATCTGTCCCACTCTCTAACCCAGACAAGGTTGAAGTCTCCCATCAATATCACTTGCCCTCTCGCGAAATCCTCCAGGGTATTCAAAGTTTCCCGCAGGAATTGATCCTGACCTGTGTTGGGGCCATACACTGAAGTGATGGTATAACACATGCCCTGTATCTCTCCCCTAACCATAATATACCTCCCGTCCCTGTCCCTAAGAATATCCTGGGGTCTAAAGTTGATGCCTCTCCTGAAGGCCAGGGCCACCCCACCTTTTTTTGTTGGGCCTGATGCAAACAGTAGTTGCGGAAAGTCTTTCAAACGCAGGCGGCCCTGGTCTTGTCGGCGCAGGTGGGTCTCCTGCAATGCCAACACATCAGGTTTATGGGTTCTGGTGAATTGCTCCAATTTTTTCCGTTTGAGGGGGGAATTCAGCCCCCTCACGTTATGTGTTAGCCACCTGAAAGCCCCGGAAAGGTCTCTGGCCCCTTCCTCCACTTGGCGCTCGCCTTATCCAGAAAGCGCCCGTCAGCCCTCCTCTCCACTTCTCCGGCAACGGGCACAGGAGACTGCCCTCCCCTTCTCCCCTCCTCATCCCTGCCCAGCTGTTCTCCCAGACTCGTCCCCGCTTAAAGAACGCTGTGGTTACCTCCCCCCCCTCCCCTCCCCATCCTGCAACCCCAACCTAGGGTGAGTCTGTCCCCTCCCACCTTCACCCCTCCCTCCCCTCCCCAACCTTCACGGACAATTCTGCCCTTATTCGCCCCAAGATGGTCTGATCACCACTAAACGCCTCTTCCCCCCCCCCTCCCTTTCCATTGAAAGCTTACGAGGCCCACCACCCCTGTCACTTCTTTCGTTCAGGACCCCCCCTGCGCTCCCCCCCTCCACCTCCCCGGTCATCCCTGAGAGTGGTGACTGAGCTCCCTTCTGAGGTCGTTTTCTTTTTCCCCCCCACCGTAGACCATTTCCAAGGCTTCGACCCAGGCCTGGGGTTGCCTGCATGGGGGGAGCCCCGGTCGGGGACACTCTAGGTCGACCTGCAGAAGCTCGGCTCCTTCCTGTACCGTTGTGATGCGCTTTAACATTCCCTCCCACTCAAACACCAGGCCGAAAGGTAAGGTCCAATTGTATCTATTGCCTTTATCGCTGAGTACCTTCAGGACGGGACCCATCAGTTTCCTTTTCACTAATGTGCTGTTCGCCAAATCCTGATAAAGCGCTATTTGCCGGCCTTGGTATGTTATCGGTTCCCTCTGGCACGCCTTCCGAAGGACTGCCTCTTTCTGGACGTACCTGGCAAAGGCTGCCACGACATCCCTTGGCCTTGGCGCTGTCCCTTTCGAAGCCCTCCCCACCCTGTGAACCCGGTCGAGCTCTACCTGTTCCGGGGAGTCTATTCCCAAAATGTCCGCAAAGATAGCCTGGGTCACTCCTTTTAGGTCCTTGTCTGCAACCGATTTCGGCAACAGCTTTACCCTTATGTTAATCCTACGAGACCTATTTTCCAAATCTTCAACCTGTGCCTCCAGGTTCCGGGTGGCGACCTCTAATCTTTCGATAGCCTCACTATTGGCGGTGGTATCTTTATCAACGTCCTGTAAACCCTTCTCCAGCAGATCAGTTCTTTCAACCAACTGTCCCATTTCTTGCCGGATCTCTCCTAGAGCCTCATTCAAATCCGCTCTCATGAGCTGAAATTGGTCCTGGAACGTTCTAGCGAGGTTGGTCTGCAAGTTGTGTATCTCGCTCAAGAAGCCCTGTTTTGACATCAGAGCGGATGCCCACTCAGCCTCCGACTGAGTGGGGACCACTGCCCCTTCTTGGCTTCTCCAGTGTCCTGTGGGGCCCATAAAGAGCGAAGGGAGCCAGACATCTCGCTCGTCCAGTGGGCACGTCCACTTTTACCCTTCACTTTTGTAGTCATGCCCCCTGCACTCACTCTACTGCCTCCTTGGCCTCTGTCTCTGGATGCGCCCGCAGAGAGCCCCCATCGTAGGGGTCGGGTCTCTTGTATCCCGGTGGTTCCTTTTCTTGCTAAGGTTGCCCTCTAGTCCTCACTGCCCCCCCCCGGGTCCACCACTCAAGTCTTTCCATTCCAGGTCTGGCCTCTCAGGTGGTCAAAAAAAAAAAAACAAGCAGCCTGCTTCCAGAATTCCAAGAGTCTCTGTATCTCTATGCAGCTTGCTGGTAGAAATCCGAGGGGCACCCCCCTGCAGAGCCAGACCAGCCCTCGGGCCCGTCAGGGCACCCCCGAGGGTGACTTCCCCCCCCCCCCCGGCGGGGCTGCGGCCACCAGCTCGACTCCCCTTCCCCCCCCTCCCCTCCCTCCTTCCCCGGGGAGCCGTAAATGGCCTCACTCACTGCCCTCTGCCGGCTTCTTCCTTCCCCTCCTCAGCACCACCGAGGCCAGGGATTGTTCATTCCTGAATAGCCAGGGGCTGGGCCCGGGCCCCCACTCCACAGAATTCTCGCCGGGGTCCCCCAAGGACCCGCAGGGAACAGCGCGCGGGACCGATAGCCCCTCCGCCAGCAGGGCCGTCCCGCAGGTTCTGCTTCGCTGTCCTCCGAGGCCCCGGACAGGGACAGCACAGTGGCGCAGCACCAGCTCTTCCACGGCAGATCTGCAGCTCCCACGATCGCACCCCTCAGCCGCCGGCTATTCCCTCGGGCTTGCCACCTCCACAGGGCCAGCCCCCCGCAAGTCTCACGCCAGGGAGGGGGCCGCCCGAAAGCTCCTCTGCTGGGGGATTCAAATTTCGGGAGTTCGCTGCTCTCCCTGCGATCGGGCCCGGGGAGTCGCGAGCACCCGCAGCCACCAACCGCCTCTCTTCAGTCCCCTGATGCCGACCCGCCGGCACTCGCCACCTCCAGCTCTCCCAGTCTGTCACAAGGGGGGGGCCAGGGGCCCTTTCGGTGCAGTTTATCCCGCTGGCGGGGTGGTGGGCACCTCTTTGCCTTCGGGGTACGGGAGCTCGGTCAGCGCGGTCACTCCAAGCCGGCGGCCATCTTGGAAGTCGTCCTTCCTTTTTAATATCCTGTGTACAATGGGTTTTGGCCCAAAAAATATTGCTATGATACAAGCCAATTATGTAAACCCCATGGCTAGACTGTTCATAAATGGCCAGCTGTCCCCCCCGGTCCCTCTTCAGAGGGGTACGATACAGGCCGTCCCCTCTCCCCCTACTATACACATTACATCAAGAACCACTTTTTGTCACAAATGCGCCAAGCGGAGAAGATTAATGGAATTTATTTGGGGGACATACAGATGCACTGATGGCATATGCAGACGGCATGCTCCTTACGGTCCTGGATCCGGCTGTTTCCCTCCTCGCTGCAATCCTCGAACTGGAAAGGTTCAGCTTGGTTGCTGGCCTGAAAATTAACATCGCAAAATCAGACATTTTAAATCTGTCGGTCAAACAAGAAGTGGTGAGCTTAGATGGGTTCCCAAGAGCATTCCTGTATTAGGGGTGACTATCGCACGTACACTGACGAAACTCTACACAGTAAATTTCCATCCTCTTAGCGAATACCCAAAAAGAATTGCAGACGTGAACCCCATTACCGGTATCTTGAGTGGGAAGGATCAACACTATCAAAATGGTTATATTGCCCCGGGTCCTTTATGTCTTCCCAGCTCTTCCGATTCCAATCCCGGCCACATTCTTCTCCACCTTACATAAGATGGTGTCCAAATTTATATGGAAAAATTAACCCTCCTGTATTGCGCTCAAAATCGTAATGCTCCCTCCAAACAGAGAGGGAGTTAGGGGGGGGCTCCCACTTTTTTGCAAATCTTATTGTGCAGTACAGCTGCGAGTCAAAGACTAGTTTGCGCAAGACACCGGCAAGAGATTGGGACAAATAGAAAAAAGATACTGGGCTCAAAAATGGGTGAAAAAATATGGCTACCCAGAGCAGACAGGCCTCGAAACATACACTATAGTGAGAACACGAAAGAAGTCAAGACTTGTGGGATCAGGCAATTGGACAACACCACATTACAACTTTCCCTTCCCCTTTACTCCACTTTTTAAGAATCCACAGTTCACTCCGGGCTTTGAGGCCAAATCATTTTCACATTGGAAACCTACAGGATGCTCAAAATTTAGTAACATGTTTCGGGGGAATGATATTAAGCCCTTTAAATTATGCATAGAAGAACTGGGTCTATATGAGACCCAGCAATTCCAATACTTTCAGGTGCGTCATTGGCTAATGGCTCCATCAAACAGATTAGCAGCACAGAGAACCCTCACACCATTCGAAAAATTCCTGACTTCAAACCCTTGGGACAAACATCTGATTTGCGCAATATATACAAATTCCTAACAGATGAACCCCCGCAGACAAAGCTATCCTATCAAATTTCTACAATTAACCAGCTCTCTGCCCTACAAGTAAAGTGCATGGTGCGAGTACCAAATGATACACATAAATGGAGCTGTATGTTCTCTAGCATGGATTCACATGCTCATGAATATTCCCTGTCGGGAATCCTTGGTCAAAGAAAAAACAGTTTCACTTTCACTTATTAACTGTGTTTCTCCTTTAAACCAATCACTGTCCTCTGGATCATACTGCTCCCATCCAATGACAGTCCTCTTTCTAAGCCCCTCCTCTGGCAGCCATCTTCAGATTTTTACTGCACTCTTCAGTGTTGGGAGTCCTCGAGTTTGCTCTGGTCTGTTTGTATGTTTTTTCGTGTTTTTCGATGGAAAAAGTTCTGTTTTTGTTTCAAAGAAGCCTGTGTGCTATTTTCTTCATCTTGTAACCGCTGTAACATTAACTCCTACAATTTTTAAGAGGTTTGCAATAAACAGAACAAAACAAATCCTCCAAGAGTATTAAAGTGACACATAAAGTCCTCAGCCCGCAAACAATAGAAAATGCAGTCCACTGACCTGTTCTTCGGATAATATAGAAGAATAGAATAATTCACCTGATGTTCTCTCAACACGCCTACGTAAAACTGGCTTGGAGAGAAAACCACATGAAACCCTCTTGGGGAAGATAACCCTGCGGCGCGGGAGCACGAAAGCCGAGATGACAAACTTGCTTCAAATGTTAGAGAGGGTTGACCGGAAGAAGAGGGAGTACTCTCTGTGAATCAGGTAATCTTCCGGAAACCACTGCAGAATAGGAAACAGCAGGATTAGTGAAAGAAAATGAGTTTGAGGTGTAAATTGCTCAAATGATGCTATGTACCTGTCTTGGAAATCGTGGAGGTTCAATAAAGATTGTTGGCTTTCATGAAATGAAAGGGAATGAAACCTTAAGAGACAATACCAATTTAGTAGCTGGTTCGGCAGGAATAAAGGGTGTTATGTCGAAAGTGAAAGCAGAACCTACCAGCCCTTATAAACGATCTCGCACTGTCGAAGGAGAGATGTTCCTCGGGAAAGGTGAGGTGTATGCTAGTCAGGGAGGTCCGAAAGTGGGATCGAGTGTCGGGAATCTGATGAGGGGGAACGTATGAGATATTGAATTAAGCGGGATACCACAGAGAAAGGGAGAGACTCAATGATGGAATCGCTTACTTGAATGCCGAATCTCGGATGTGTTTCGTTCGGGGGTGGACAGGAGACATAATGAGCGGGTTCGCTTATCTCAGAGAGAAGGCTAAATGAGCAGAGATGGGAAAGAATGTTAGTGAATGGAATTATTTCAGCCTAGTAACAAACGAGGAATAACTCTAACTCACTGAGCGCAGCATCTGAAAGCAGTAGCAACGCAACGCCGCTCTGGATCCCTTTTCAGAAATACACCTTCCCATGGAAGGGGCGGAGTCGCATCTTTCGGCTCCATCCTAAGCATTAGACTGTTGACTCGCGCTTTAGCCGCCATCTTGGTAGAAGGGAAAGATGTGCTGTAAATGTGATGCCAACGGTGCCCTAATGACCATGTCCGTGATCTGCTCATGACACATCTGCCGACAGCAGAGATCCATTGTCAGTGAAGTTGTGCGCCCCTCAAGGGCGAAGATCGTCAACGATTCTATAAGGCATTGGGCCTACTTCACGCCCTTCCGACCATAAAGGAGGAGAAGCAGGGAAGGTCCCTCTTCTGGCCCTGCACCAAATGCGGGCTATGGAATGTGTTTGTGGAGGACATGCACCAGCAAAGCCTATGCTGCCTTTACCCGGACCACAAGGACGGCAAGTGTGATATATGCCTTGGTTTCTCCACTAAGACAACGAAGGACAGGCGTAGTAGGCTGGCAGTGTTACACTCACCTGGACTCTGCGGAGGCGTTGGAGCTCGGTCGCAGCCCTCCCAGGGATGAAACTCCTCTTGTCTGTTCTTCCCTCTGCATCTGTGTGGGGAACTGCGGTGATGAGCAGTGCGGTTCCTGCATGAATATAAGGGGGGTCGTATGAGTATGCATCCTGTGGTACCTGACCCCTTCTCCAGACCTCTGCTCCCTGGATATGGCTTCCCTGGGGTTGCACTACACTTGAGGCTCACCTGCTGAATGATGATGATGATGATGAGCTCTCCGTCCTGCTGCTTCTGGCAGGGGCACTTGTTGAAGGAAACATAGTTCCTTCAGTAGTCCCTTGTCGTGGAAGTCCAGGCCAGCTGTGACTAGTCCACTTCTCTTGTAGGTAAGTGTTTCCCTTGTTTCCACTTGCCCGCTTGTCTTCCGACTGTTGTAATTGTATTTGTAAAGTTCGTTCTCTGTCCATTGTATGTAATGTCTCTTTTCTCTGCTCTCTCCCCTTGCAGGTGGTGTAGCGGTGCCGGCGGTAGCTGCGGTAGAAGAAGCGGAGCCGGCTGTACGGAGGAGCGGGGCTGAGATGGTCCGACAGCTTGTAAGTAGCCTTTAATGATGGCTTAGGGTGCGCATTTAAATGCGGGGCGACCCTGGGTTGGGTGTTTTTCGGGAGTTCTAACCTTGTCTTGTCTTCTTTTCTCGTTTCAGGACATCGGCTTTGTAGGACAGAGAGCGCAGGTGCTGAAGATGAAGCGTTGCTGTGAGATGCCAGCCAGGGTCCAGGTAAGGATGCTGTTGTTGCAGGATCACAAGGTAAGTAGCTGGTCCAGGCGGCGGTGAGCGTCACGTTGCACGGAGAGGTGCAAAGTAACGCGAAGCGTTTGCTTGAGGGATTGGTGGGTTTATATAGTCTTGTTCCCGGCATGCCCAGTAGCTCTGGCCTGCCTGCTGCCACGCCCTGCCACACCCAGGACTGGCCGGTCCGAGGAGCGGCCTTCTAAGTTCTTTGAGGGTGCCTCATCTATGGGGGCCCAAGTCTGAGTCCACCGGGTTCACTGCGGAAGCGGGTCCAAAAGTGGATAGGGTGTGATCAACATCACCTTCCGCCTCCATTGCCAGCCGGCAATCAAGCTCCTCTTCGAAGAGGAAGTTTTATACCCTGGCTAAACTACGTGAAAAATCCAAGAAGCCGTGGACAGAGAAGGCTGAACAGCCTAAGCAGGCTCAACCGGCACAGACTAAGACCTTGTCAGCGACTCAGTCGACAACTACTACTGCCACGACAACTAAGGGCGCTGATACTGCGAGGGTAGCCCCCACGACTCAGAAGGTATCCCTACCCCTACAACGCAACACCGCCGCAGTGACTTTGGCGAAGTCTGCAGGCATACCAAAAGGGGTGAAACTGGCTTAGGGCCGGTTCAAGACCATCAGGTGGAGAAAAAAAGGAGTGGCCGAGGAGGCTCCGAAACATCCTCCTTATGCCATCGCCCAAACCATCGTGATCTCGTCCAAAGGACGACGAAGACCAGGAGTCCCTACATACAGTCCCAGCGGACGTTGAAGAGGACGACAACGGCGCAGGGCCTAGTTTTCCTGTTCTGTCTTCTCAGCTGTTGGACATTTCCTTGGCTATTCGGTTGACTTGACACACCTTGGTGTCAGAGATCCAGATGAGGATGCCTCCGGCTCCGGTACCTGTGGTACCCCAGGTCCCCAATCAGCCTCCAGCGAAGAAGAGGGAAGAGTCATCTGACACCCTCATTTCAACCTCCACCACCATGTCGGGTCCCTTCTCCCCCAGCAGACCCAGACACTGGAAAGGGGACGGATAGGCCACAATGACGGATGATGAGGATATCGTTGCAGTGGACGGTGAATCTCCACATTTGGATGCTCCACATAGGCTCTGCCCACCGGATGAGGTTGGCTCATTCCACTACATGATCTCAAGAGCCTTCGAGCTATTCCAGCTGGTGCCCAAGGAAACCAAGAAGGAGGGCTTCTTGTACCAGAGGCGCAAGGCCAAGAGGAAAACGATCATGTTGGTGCCCCTTCTGGACGATATGGCGATAAGAAGATGGAGGCAATCGCTCTTTTGCAGGAAGGGGAATGGCATCTGATCATGCCATCACAGTGGCATTGGACGTCGCTGACACAGGATTCCGACAAATGGGGACTTGTGTCTGCCTTTGTCACCAAGGGTGGATGAAGGCCACGAATTTCCGTCAGGAGGTCCAGGCGAATGTGCTGGACATGCTCTTCGACAGAGAATCTCTTTGGGAAGGTCATTGACGAGTCCCTCCAGGCCATCAAAGCGGATACGGAGACGGCCTGTTCCCTGGGCACTCTCAAGCAGCACTCTCAAGCAGCAGCACCACATCCTCCAGGGGAAAGTCGAGCAGGTCTTCCAAAGGTTTCTCAACGTCGTACCGATAGCCTTCCAGATCCACAACACACAAAGCTTACAGAGGCCGTTACTAGGCCTACAGTAGCAGAGGACAGCATCGCAGTCACCCGCAGGGCAGGACGCCTGCGCCGAAGCAAGGCTGAACCGACCGGGACGTATCGCCCCCACTTGTGCTCCCCGGTGGGAGGCCGGCTGACTAGATTCGTCAGTGAGTGGAGAAGGATCACCACCGACCGATGGGTGCTGGAGGCTCTCCCCCAAGGACACACCTTGGAGTTTCAATGCAGGTGTCCGGAGATCCCTCAGGTTATCCGTCAGGAGCAGCACATCTCTCAGCTCCTGGAAGAGGTATGGGCCATGCTGCACAAAGGGGCGATGGAGCTAGTTCCCCAACGGCTCCGGAGTCTATTCCAGATACTTTCTGGTCAGAAAGAAGACAGTGGGCTGGAGGCCCATACTAGAACTACGGCGTCTGAACAAATACCTAAAGTCCAAAAATTTAGGATGGTCACATTGCAAAACGTGCTCGGCCAACTGGAAAGAATGAACATTGAAAGTTTCTAAGTTTTGTGGGGCAGGGACAGCACTACCAGTTCAAGGCCTTACCTTCTGGCTTGAAGTCTGCCCCCAGAGTGTTCACGAAATTCCTGGCACCAGTGGTGGCCCATCTACATCTACGAGGCATACATGTATACCCGGGCCTGGACAGCTGGCTGTTTCGCACCTGCTAGCGGGAGCTGGCCATCAGACAGACCGAGGCGACCATCCGGCTACTAACGGATCTGGGATTCTCTGTCACCTATGCAAAGAACTGCTTAACGGCATCACAGAACATGTTGTCCCTAGGCGCCAGACCCCATACAGTGTCTTGCCTGGTGTCGCTCTCGGAGGAGAGGATAGTAGCCATTCTAGGAATGGTGCAACAGCTGTGGTCGACTAAGACGGCCATGGTGCGGGCCATCAAGTCGTTACTGGGCATGATGCCGTCCTGCATTTACCTCGTCCGGCTCTGCAGGTTGCAAAAGCGACCCATTCAGGAATTCCTGTATGCCCGCTGCATACATGTGTCCGGAAGCTTCAAGGACAAGATCTCTCTGTCCCCGGCTGGAAGGGCCTTGCACTCGCGGGACCTTGGTCGTGCCCTGAAGTTCTATGTGACACTCACAAAGTTTTCGGAAGACTTCACAACTGTTCTTGAACTTTGGACCTGTGAACCATGGAAAGGCCTCTATTCTCTGTGGGAGTTGTAGATTGAAAAAGACTGGGAGATCATTTTGTCCGTACAGATGGGGGGCCTTTCTTTTTTTTTTTTTGACAGTTATTTTATTGGTTTTTTAAACAGACATCAGCATTTTAAATACCTAGTACGGCACAACTCAGTATCTGGATGGACGCTCGGATTGTTCGGAGGCTGGGGGTGGGGGATTCACCCTCCCAAGGGGGATGTGATCCTTGTGTGGTAGTAGTTCCTGGTCACGTAGGTCAGTCCAATCAACGGGTGAGCGGGGGTCTGTGTGAGTCCGGGGAAGAGCACTGCTTAGTGCATAAAGGAGGCCCATATATTTCTGAAAGGATTTATAATAACCAGACTAACAAGAACTGTGACCTTTTCTGCTGTAACAATTTTCCAGCACTTAGACCACCATAGTGGTATGGAGTGTCCTTCAGGATGCTTCCAAAGTCTCGCAAGGGCTATCTTGGCTGCTGTTAGTAATTGAGTACATAGGCGGGCTGTATTGCCCAATAGGGGTAGGTTTCCGTCCCCCTGTCCCCAAGCAGGACATCCTCGGTCCCAAGGGATAGAGAGTCCGGTGATGGATTGGCTATGGTTCAGTACACCCCTCCAGTAGCTTGTTGCTTTTCGGCATTCCCAGAGGAGGTGGAAGAGTGTACCCGTACCCTCCAGGGGGCATCCTCTCCAGCAGTTCGGGAGGGGGCGGAGCCAGATTTATGCAGCTGTACTGGGGTGATATAGTATCTGTAGCACACCTTGTACCATCCCTCCCTGTTGGTGATGCATTGGGTGCTTTTGTGAAGCCTTGTCCATATTCTGTTCCACGCGGATGGATCCAGGAGATAGTTGGTCATGTATCTCTCCTTCTATTTCGGGTTTGACTTTTCCAGGAGTCTATACAATGTGGAGATTTTCCCCCTGGGGGGGGGGGCTGCCATTTGTGGACTTCCAGATGGCGAAACTGTGATTGTAGAGACCTAGAGCCCTGGGGAGAATCATGGGTTGTCCCATACTGGTGTTAGAGGGCCTAGCGAGCTTCTGATTCCCTATTTCCTGGTGGCTGCTTTCCAGCTTTCCACTGTGTTTCATGTTGCCGGTAGCGAGTTTAGGGTAGGGGGAGCTTTCCAGGCTTGTATGTGTGGTAGGTCGGATAGGGGGGGTTTGCACCATGCCTCCTCTATTTTCAACCAGCAAGGACGATCTGAGGTCTGGAACCAGGTGAAGGCATGTGATAATTGGGCCGCTCGCCTGTATCGGGATATGTCCGGAGCTCCTAGGCCACCCTAGCAGCGGCTGCAGGTCATAATTTTCTTTGCAGTGTGGGGCCTTTTCCCCCTCCATGTGAACGTCATGATCTCTCGCTGGAGGTTGTTGAGGTTCCCCCCCCCCCCCCCCCGGGATGTGAGTTGGGAGTGCTAGACACTGATAGATTAGCCTGCGAACTAGGTTCATCTTTACCGCCACAACTCACCCCAGCCAGGAGATCTCTTGGCTGTTCCAGCGATTCCGATCTGCTCAGAGGTCCTTGAAGAGCTGCGGGAAGTTGTTTGTAGACCAGGGCACTGGATTTGGGGATGCAGACCCCCAGGTATTTGATTGTGGATCCAGCCCATGGGATTCCGAGAGTTCCGGGATGAGGGTGTCCCTTTGACGCTTTGTTAGGTTGATAGGTAGGGCTGATGACTTACTATAGTTCACCCTAAAGCCGGACACCACCCCAAAGGCTTCAAGCTTCTCCAGTAGGGGTTGCAGGGAGGTGTTCAGGCTAGTGAGGGTTAGGAGCACATCGTCCTCGTACATTGCAGCTTTGTATTCTGTTCCTCCCACGGTGAGCCCTTTGATATTTGGGTTTTTCCGGGTCCTTTCAGCAAACGGCTCCATGAAGAGGGCGAACACCAGGGGAGACGGGGGGGGCAGCCCTGACGTGTGCCTCCTGGATATTGGAATGGTTGATGATCTTATGCCATTGATCCGGAGCTGTGTGGATGGGGTCGCTTAGTTTGCCATGGTCCATTTTATGAAGTTGTGGCCTAGCCCCATGCGTGTAAGAGTTTCGAAAGTAGTCCCAATTCACTAGGTCGAACGCTTTATGCACATCTAGGAAGATGATCAGTAGCTCTGCCCCCATCCTATTGGCAGATTCAATGAGGTTTAGTGTTCTCCTGATGTTGTCGTGTGCGCCTCTGCCCGGTATGAAACCTGTCTGGTCTTTGTATATCATTTCGGGAAGAACCCCTCTCAGTCTGTATGCTAGCCTATAACACTCATGTGTGTTCATGATTGTTATAGGCCTGTATGAGAGTGCATGCTCTGGGTCCTTTCCTGGCTTCTGAACTAAGATGGTAATAGATTCCGCCATGGATTTTGTCATCCTCTCGGTGTTCAAGAAGGAATTAAATAGGAGTGTTAGCTGGGGGACTAGGGTCTGTGCGAATGTTTTGTAGAATTTGGTTATTACCCCGTCAGGGCCTGGGGTGGTGCTGTTCAGGGATTTTATAGCCTCTAAGGCGCTTCTGAGGAGATTGGTGCCTCTAAGGTTTCGAGATGAAAGGTGCTGAAAGGGGAGCGGCAGGGCAGGAGGTAGAGGTGCTGCTGGGCTAACTCTTCCGGAGATGTAGGCGGACCTGCCATGATAGATTTGTGGTTGTCTGAGGTAGTGCATTTGATTTTACCGTCTAGCCCTTTGAGGCGAGTGATGTTATTTCGACTGTGTTTTCTGTAGTTTATATGCAAGTATACGGTTTGCCTTATTGCTTTCATGATAATAAAACTGTTTCGTATAGGTGAGCGCCTTAGCTGTGCGATCAGCCCAGTGCAACGCTAGGGCTTTCCTGGCCTTTTTTAGCTCCCTGTCCACCTTCCTTGAGTAGTGGGCCTTTAGTTCCTTTTTTAGGGTAGAAACTCTAGATTCAAGGGCCGATGTATGGAGCTTGGAGATCCAAAATGGTTCGGCAGCTGAGCTGATGAGGACTCCCCTAATCACTGGCTTCATAGCCTCCCATATTGTTCCTATTGGAGTGTCGGGGTTGGTGTTTTCCTTTAAAGTAGTTGACCAAGGATTCTTCCACCTCTCCCCTAATTTGCGTGTCCAGCAGAAGGGAGTCGTTAAGCTTCCAATATCTAGGGGATGGCTGGGGGCACCTGAGATCAAGAGGTCGGCGGAGACTGGGGCATGGTCGGATACCATGCGTGTTTGTATTTCCAGAGCTCGGGTGAAATCCGGATTGGATGGGGGCAGGGTTTTCTCTCTCGTGGTGTCAGGGACTGCGTTAAAGACTCACCCGATGAAGAGGTGTCCTGTAGCAAATGTTAGAAGCGTTGGGAGTAGTTCCAATAGGAACTTGTCCTGACCTATTGTAACGCTCACCTGGTATGCACGGGGACGTCACTCAGTCTGTTCTGACCTTTTACGACCTCAAACCCTTCCCTAGAGGCTATTCGACTGGAGACTGGGCCTGAAACACAGGATTGGTCCAGTTTAACTCCTTATTGTCTCTGTGTGCTTGAACCCCTTCTTCCCCGGGGTCCAACCCTTCACTTTGATCCACAGCTCACCTTGTTTTCTTGGATAGTGTGCTCTCTGTCCTGCCTTCAGCGCAGGGGCACGTTGATTGATGCAGGCTCGTTGCTGCCTAGTTTCTTCACTGGCAAGAGTCCGACAGGTAAGTATGAGTCTTTTGAACAGTTCTCTAACTTCATTCCTTTCCTTCCTTAGATGATGGCCGGCGTCCGGGGATGGTGACGTGCTGCTGAGATGAGTAGCGCTGAAGGTGAGAGAGAGCGCGGTGCAACCCTTTCGTATTTGCATTGAACTAAGTTCTTTTTCTGTGTCTTTTAGGTGCTGCAACGTTTTCAGTGTGGATGCCGGTTATGAAGAACAAATGCGGTGGGTAAGCGGGGTATGCAGCGCCTCTAGATGTTTCCACGCTAACCTGGAGTGTCTTTTCCCTCTTGCAGATGGATGAGAAGTTCCGGAGACATGGTTGCCCCAGAGCGGCTGGGATTCAGGTAAGTGTTTGAAGCTCGTACAGTATTTAAAAATAAGCAAAGGTTTGCAGAATGCTTACTAATTCCTTTTTTCTGTTCTTTTCCCTTTTCCTTAGGAAGCGGCGTGCCGGAATGGGAATTCACCTCCGAAGATGCCCGCAGAACAGAAGGAGCTATGAATGATGGGCAGAAGCGCTGCAATGTAAGGCTGTTCCTAACGGTGTCCTTGTTCTTGCAGGAGCTGAGCGCAGAAGAAAGATGCAGGCCTACTGGAGACCGATCCGAACATGGTGAGTGTCATGCTGCAGGTGCAGAAAAAGCAAAGCATGTTTCTCAGCCTGGGTGTGGCTTAAATAGTCTCTGGGTATCCCAGGCGTCTCTGGGCTGAACCACACCCAAAAGACTAGACCGTACGTGCAGTTCTGGCAACCGAAATATGTGGGAGTATCCATCTTGTCCCCATCAATGCACTACAAGTCCAATCCCCAATGTTATCCTATGGGAGTGAGTGAGTCTGGTGCCACAAGCGCCAAGTCTGACTCCAAGTGGGTCTTTGGAGGATGGAGAGGCCCTTGAGGGCCATGTAGGTGATGGTGGCCTCGCTCCAGCCTGACATCTTGGAGGGCTGAGGACATGAGGGGCAGGAATCACAACACCTGTATTGGGGGCGTAAATCCCTGCTATGGTGATTGGCTGCTCAGCGATTTGCCCCTTTAGTAGGAGGAATCTACCCGTTGGGTCCTTTTTTACTGAGGGGTTGGATAGGGGAAATTTATCACTAAGAGGATTGGTACTCCCTGCTTTTTCTCACCTGAGGAGAAATAAGCCTTTCTATAGCGTTTAAATCTGATTCAGTGCTCATCAGTTGCTAGTAGGTGTGTTTCCTGAAGGATTACTCCATCTCCGCCTAGCGCAGTTAGCCTGTTCTCTACTGATTTACGCCCCCTAGGGGGAATTGAGACCTTTGACATTCCAGGTTATGATGCGGATATCCCTTGTGTCATCCAAGCCCATGTGCTTTAGGAGTGTGTTCAATTTGGAGCGTAAATTGCATTGTGGTTGGTAATAGGTCTTTGAGGAGTCCCCATGTGTAATTTTCGGTGTGCCGAGTTGGTGATATCTGTGTGAAGAACTGGGTTACTACTAGGGTGATCCGGGATTCAGAGCTGTTCCTGGTCCCCTTAACTGACCCCCCCCACCCCAAGAACATTAAGGATAATAGAAAACTCATCCATGGGGTTGCTGACCAACCCCGCTGTCATTGCATTGCGAGTTAAAGGCTAGTTAAAGGCTAGAGAAGGTATAACTGGGACCCTGATGGGGAGGAAGATCCGTCCAACCCGCGCCCCGGGAAGGGGGAGCGATACAGGCGAGGCTAGTGTATTTTAGTGCAAGCGATGTACGAGCGGGGGACCCTTCCGTGTCAACTCGGGTCAGGGCGTTTCCGGGGGCCGCAAACAGGGTCGGACTGGGACAAGAAATAGGCCCGGACACCCAAAAAAAAAGTGGCCCACCCATTGCCTCAAAAAAGTGGTCCACCCCTCGCCTCAAAAAGTGGCCCACTCCTCGCCTGAAAAAAGTGCCCCTCAAACCATCATCCGTGAATCACGTAAATTCACAGAAAATGGTACTTATGGAGGGTTGATGTGTTTGTTGCATTTTATGTTTTGTGTAAACGCTTGAGAAAGTGATAACATTCCTTTTGTTTTTTTTTTTTTAAAAAATCATCATCATCAGATAGGTAAATACTTATTTTGCAGAACCATACTCAAGAATGTCTACTAGTTGCCACCAGTAGTGAAAATAGAGTTGCATTTAATAAGCAGTACTGCCAAATGACACCGCAAAGTACCTTGCCAGTTGTATTTGTGCTCACATTTTACATTACAACACAACTCATAAAATAACATTACAGATATGTACCACTCCAAAGTTAAACTGCATGCACACCACAGATATTCTCAAATGTCCCAGCTGCACAGTATATATACAGCACTTCAAATGGCAACAGTACATGGATCTGAAACACAGTGTACCACTATACAGCATAACAAACTGCACAGCACACAGCTCTCCAGCATGGCAGCACCACACAACTCTATAGCAGTGCCTACTGCAACACTGTGTGGATATACAGCACTCCAGAGCGCGGCACACCTCTATGAACTACAAAATTCAGCACAAATGAAGCAATAAGCTGGCCTGCTGCAAGGCGAGTGAGACGAGATGCAGTCAACAAATTATCACTTGAAGCCGAGTCAGAGTCCAGGCCATCATGAGCCGACAGTGGGGGGGTGAAAAGACTTCTCATAAAATTCATTGGAGGCTCTGGGCTTGTAAATTGCCCACTTTTCACAAAAATCGGTCTAGTGATTTCGGATTTGTTTTTTTAAGGACACACGAATAATAGAGTTTGGCCGAAGCAGGCTTACAAGGTACCAATGAGGAGAAAAAGGAAGGGCCGGTGCCTTAATAATGTTCTTTCACATCTACCATGACACACTCCCTCTTCATACCCTTCAAAGAGATAATGAGGGGCCCTTATAAAGACGTTGTCTCCCCCCCACCCCCACAAACACCGGCCTGCCTGCCTGCCTGCCGGTTATGTGTTTGTTTTGGTATGCCTCCCCAGTGATCTCATCATGCCACCCCATGAAAAATTTCTGGGGGCGCCACTGACTGATGTACAACCTAAAAACTCATACAGCCGTGTACAACGAACAACGAGGAAAGCGCTTGTGGCCCAAACGATTACACTACTGTGCACCCGGGAGACAGAGTACAAGTGCAACCTAAAAACGTACACAGTTGTGTGCGCAGTGGGATTTAGCGCACATACCAACATAGGACTCACAGCAATATACACGGGGAGAACAAAGAATGCAACTCCGTGAATCAGGAGGTAAGGGGCACATGTGCAATGAGAAATTCAGAGCATGTATAACCGCAGGAATTACAGAACTGTGCCAGTAGGAAAAGGCATGCAAACCAGCAAACCACACAGACTGTGTGCACCTGGAGGGCCATTATCACCTAAGGATTTACACATCGTTGTTCACTGCCAGAGGGTGAATGCACCATCAATCACACATCTGTGTAAGCTCTGCGTTCAAGAAGTAGGAAAGCGCGCAACCCAAGAGATAATGCAACTGGTGTTGGGAGACAGAGCAAACGAAACTCACAAATCTACATCCTTTTGCACTGAGAAAATGGGTGCAAAGTTACAAAACACTATGCGCTTAAGAGGAGATAGGACGTGCAGTCTGATACTTTACAAATTTTAGTGGTGCTGGCAGATGCGATGCAGCTGAAACCAATGAAGCAACTGTGTACATTGGGAGATGGAGCACATGTATGCCTGGGAATACATGCAACCCAAGGAATTATTCAAGATATGCTTTATACTTAAAACACAATAAATTACTCTGTGAGTAGGTGGAAATGCAACTAAATACGTAC
Organism: Ambystoma mexicanum; assembly: GCF_040938575.1. Classification (NCBI taxonomy): domain Eukaryota; kingdom Metazoa; phylum Chordata; class Amphibia; order Caudata; family Ambystomatidae; genus Ambystoma; species Ambystoma mexicanum. The sequence continues at coordinate 933,358,567 of NC_090939.1, forward strand.
ACAACTGTGTGCACTGGGAGAGAATGGGTATCGGGGCCCAAGGAATCCAACAACAACGCAGAGAACGGGTTAATGTGCAGCTCAAAAAATGTACATAACTATGTACACTGGCCTGGGAAAGGTGACTGTTGAACTTACAGATGCGCACGCTGCGGTCTCTAGGGTTGCGGAGGGAGTATCATATGCTTGATGCTTCACAAAACCTACAACTGTATGCCTGGGAAAATGAACTTACTGTGCACAATGCTGTGCAGGGAAGCGCCAGTGACTGTGTCCCTCCAATGCCCCTACTCCACTCACCATACCACGATCCTGCCTTTGTTATTCTGCCCCTCACTGTCCTCGCCCGTACTCTCTCGTGGGGCCTCTATCTACCCCATGCTGGGGTGAAGGCGCTGGCAGAGCAGGACCAGCGGGCGCGCTGCCATGGCGCTGCTGTCTGGCGTGGGGTGCGAGGACGGGGGCTGAAGCAGCTCTGCCATTATAATACAAATCACTGGGAGGGAGCAGGTTGGGCAGAGGCAGCCCCGCCCAGCCCTGCCGCTCCCTCCCAGTGTTTTGTAATGCCGAGTGCTGGCTGGCGCCATCGTGTCGCAGCCTGCCGCATTCATCAAAGAAAGGTAACACTTCAGTGTTACTTTTTTTTTATGAATGCAGCGGGCTAGCGCCGGCGGTGCTGCAAAGGATCTTGCAAGTTACAGATCCTTTGCAATCTACGCGTCCGGCGGTGGCGAGGCCCTTGGGGCCGGTTCCTGAAACCCACGCCTGCGCCGGCCCATGGTGGGCTGTAGGAACCGGCCCTGAGGGCCTCGTCATGATTTCGGACCGGCCACGGGCCGATTGGCCGGTGGGCCAATCCAACCCTGGCCGCAAAGTCTGCGGTGTCTGTTGTCCCGCAGCCAGGGGCCGGATGATGCTGTTCTGGTTTGTGTTTGTGGTTGCGTGTCTGGCTCAGAGCCCTCGCCAGCTGACCCCTTTCCCAGGAAGCAGTCTGCCTCTTTTGGGGTGCGATTCTGCCTACGGGTTCCCTCTCATGTGAAGTTCAAGGTGGTGGGGAAACTCCATCGATATTGCACTTTTCGTTCTTGCAGCCATTCTGTGCGGCTTTGGAGGGCTTTGCGCTTCTGGAGCGTGATGTTTGCTAGGTCTTGGTACAGAGAGATGGTTGCTCCCCTGAAAGTAATTTGTTTTGAGGATCTGGCCTCCGTCATTATCGCTTCCTTGACTTTGAAGAAATGAATTCGGGCAAGGACATCCGGTGGTGATGTTGTTGCTTGTCTTGGTGCAGTGCAGAGGACTCTGTCGATTTCGAGGGGAGAGTTGTCCGGTAGTGTTAGGATGAACCTGAACAGTTCTTTAGTGAAGTTTTCAAGCTCTTGGTCAGTTAATGCAGTAAGGGACCCTCGAAGGCAGATATTGTTTCGGCGTGAGCGGTTCTCTGCATCCTCCTGCTTGGCTTCGAGTAGGTTGCATCTGGCTTCTAACACTGCAATTCTGTTCAGGCCGCATTCTAGCTCGAAGGCGTTGTCGCATAGTCCATTCTCCACCCCTTCAGTGCGTTTTTCCACCCCCTCGACCCGATTGTCCAGGGAGGAGATCTTTCTGGTAACCTCATTGGTGCCTTTTTGAATTTCTTTTGTGAGTGCCGATAGTAGCTCCCTGAGATCTAATTTGGTGGCAAACTGGGCAGTTTCTGGTGCTTCCGAGGTATGGGCGGCCTCCGCCGTCGGTTCGATGAATGATCGAGCTTCCCCATTTTTCCCTGAGTAGGGTTCGCCATCATCGTTGTGATGTCTACCTGCTTCACAGATTTCCCACTCTTCGCCATAGTGCGCCCGGGGGGAGGCGAGTCTGGAATGAGGAGCGATATCTCTTGAGGTTACTAGGTAGGGGCTGTTTGTAATATAGGTGGGTGGTGTTGAGGGGTTCAGAGTCAGTCGGGAACTTCTTGTGGCACCCACTGCGGTAGAGATTAGTCCTGATTCAGGTGTTGCTCGGATTCTGGGGCTTTGGTGTGGTGTTTCTGCGTGTCTCTCTAGCTGTGGGTAGTGATATGGAGGGGACTGGAGGTATACAGTGGGCTTTGCTGTTTCACTCTTCGCCCAGTGTGGGACTTTACTCCAAGGGGGTCCCGGGGTTAGAGGTGGGCTTGGGGCCAGTAGATGGGTACTTCCACTGATGGTGAGTATGGGGTTTTGCACACTGGGGCTCTCCGGCTCAGCTTCCAGGGGGTGCTACCGTTGTTCCAGGTGGAGAAGGGGGCTCTTACTTGCCCCGGTGTGGTCTGATCCACGGTGCAGCGTGGGCTGTTCGCCCCCTGAGAAGTCCCAGTGTTGATAGGATGATTAGAGGCTTAGGAAGTAGGATAACGTGCCTCTAGGGCTGCTTGCCCCTTGGCCCCTGGTAGTGCTTCATCTGGTGAGGGGTCGGCAGGGCGAATTCAGCACCTGCTCTGCGGGGGGTATAGGCAATATGCTGCTCCGGTGTTTGTTGCCTTTTGTGTTGGGCTCACACGTGCTATAGGGACTTCAGTATAGCAGCAGGAGCGTGGGGACCCTCTGGCGTGTAGACAGGTCAGGAACCCTCCTTAGCTGGCGGCTGCTGGTGTCCCCAGGGGCGCTCTCCGGAGTTAATTGCGGAGATGAAGGCCTCGCATGGCGTGGCTGCGAGGCAACATCAGAGGGTCTGCTGGGGGGCCCCGTGGCCGAAGAGGTCTGCGGGCGCAATGGGAGGCGGCTCACTCACCATATGGGCACAATCCTCAGCCTGCGCAAACACCCGCTGGGATCTCGAGCCTCCGCAGGGCGGTGAGGCGGCTGTTAGGGAGAATTCTCTCTTTCGTCTCAATTTCCTAACCTATTGAGTCCCCCAGCAGCTTTGCTGGATTTCTGGAGTTTGTTTTTTTCTCCTGCCAAGAGTGAGACTCTTTTTCTCCCACTCTTGGACATGATTTATGGTGTTCCTTTGACTGTTAATGTGTTTTATGAGCTATTGGGTCCTTTACTCCATAGGGTCTCATGTGTTTTTACTATGTGTGTTACACAGCACCCTCCGTGCAGTAACACAGGGGTGTCATAGTGACACCCCACCATAGACTCCATACCCTGGGATTGACGACTGTCTCCCAGGGCATGTAAAGTCACCATTGGCTTTACTAGTCCCAAATTATGAACAGAAACCAGTACAAACCATCATATTGTGGACGTACTGGTCGGGGCAATTCGATTGCCCTGGGGTCTGTTAGTCGAGGGGGCACGTCTCCGTCCCCCCTGATCGAGTTTTGGCTGGTGGCAGTGGATACTACTTTTTATATTCAACCGCGAATATATCCCTATGGGATTTTGCGATTGTTCGAGGCTACCAACTTTAATTATTTAATTCTCATAGCCTCGAACATACCGCCGGTTTATTTATTTAATATTAATTCGCCGGTTGGTATTTTTTGCCAGGACTCTATTCTAAAATGGCGTTTGTGTTCTCCCTTGTGACTCCAACCCAAGTCGAGACCTTTGTTCGACTTTTGGGTGGGCTTCTCCACAGAAGCCTCCAAAAGTGGTGCCACTCTGTCTGGGTACCACAGGGGGTGAGGGAGGGGGTTTAGGCACCCTGGACTGAGTTACCTTGGTAACTCAAGTCGCACTCTTGTGTGATTGGCCCAAGTGGTGAGCCGGCCGGCTCACCACTTGGCATGTTTCATTGACAGCTAGGCTGAGTTAATGGGGGTGTGCTGCATAAGAGCAGGGCTTTGGGGACTGGAACTTCAGAAGTCGCCACCGGACCTGAGAATCCGACGAGGGAGAAGCTGAGCCGACCTACCACGACACCACCACCGGTGGAGCCCTGCTGAACTGACTCGCCACTTCCCGACGACAGAGAAGATCTCCCGGCTGGAGAGGCTTCTTCCCCTGACTGGTGGGCATAACCAGTTTACCTTCTTTTCTTCGCATCCCAGGACGTCTCGTGGTCGAATTGCCCGTGCCAAGCACCCCGGCAACCGGATAGCCACTTAGCACTGGAACGCGAATAAAAGGACCGCTCCTTTTACCTGAGAACTCCGCGGCTGGTTTCTTCCCTGGCAGTGCAACGGACGCCTGTCTTCCTCCCCCACGAGATCCTCTCTTCCCCCGGACAAAGCACCGACCTGCATCCGCTGCCAGGAACAACTGCCCCCACTGGAGTATTCTCACCACTTTAAGGTACCGTGTCCGCCAGGCCTCCCTTTCTAAAGATTTCTACAAGGTAATAATAATCACTTAACCTTCTGGACTGGGCTGGCCGCCTTGACCTTCTAACTGGTCCCTTTCTTTTGGTCCAACTCTTTTTGAACCTTTGCAAGACTCTTGTGCACTTCAACCGTGTGACCTTGGATGCATTTCGTTCTCATCCTCTTAAAGTGGATCCGGCCTTATGAACTCTAACTTCACAGTTTTACTTGCCTTCCTCTCTTGTTTTGTTCTTATGAAAGTGTTGGGATCTGTTTCGCATTATATTCTGCTTTTCTCTCCCTTTTTAAACGAATTATTAGAGTGCCATCTACGTTAAGCGCTCACCGCTGTCTGAAAATAAGTGGGTCTTTACTTAAGACTTGTCTAATATTTTTCTAGGGGAGTGTATATCTTTTAGTGACCGTGTTTTTGAATTGCTTACTATTAGTGCCTGTGTGTTTTTCTAGATGTGGTTTTAAATAAATTTTACACCAAGCTCTGGACAGTGTTTACTTGTTCTACTGTGTTCTCTTGACCTATTGTGAATACTCTGTATACTGCCTAACTCTTCTTGAGGGAAGTCTGATTGCTCAGCCACAGCTACCAAGTGAATCTGTGTGGTACAGACTGCTACCAAGTGGGTTTACTGCCAAACACCTGTAGTCTTAAATCTTTTGAGGTGGTCCCAGAGGGAACCTGCACAGTTTTCTGCCTAACAGCGGCTTCCCCTCCTGTCTTGATGGGGCTAGCCTAGGTCTGTGAGCTCGGGTCCGGCATCTGTTGGCGGGTCGGGAGCTTCGGAGGAGTCCTGGCGGGTCCCGCAGCCTCAGCAGGATGCTTGCTTCAGGGAAGAGAGGCTGGTAGGTCTAGCTGCAGTATTTTCAGAGCGCCGTAGATGTAAATATTTTAGCAAGGATTTGGGCCGTCATGGAGAGTGTGGCCCCTCCCCCTCCGTGGCTTTGGGCGCCTGCATTAGCCGATCGCCATCTTGTTAATTCCTACCCATGTTGGGACTGCCCTTCTTGCTAGTATCAGCACATCAGTCCCAGTGATTTAGGTACAGCAGGTATTCCTACCCCCATGCAGGGGTTTGCTGGATTGTTTGGTGGCTCCAGCCTGCGGAAATTCACTCCAATAGCGGGGCTGGTTAGGAGCATTCACGGAGCCATGCTTTCCAGTCGGCTCCCAGCCACGCCCCGGCTTTTCTAAAAGTAATGCTGGTGTGATATTCAATATGCCGTTATGTCAACATCTCTTGTTATTGAATGCCAATGCCTCTGTAGTGTTTTGCCCATATAGCTTGCACCTTCATTAAAAGGTGTTATACATCTGATATTGCTTAGTGTCTTTCTACAATTTCCTCTTATGATTTCATGTAGTAAGTAATACTAGTCCTGGTTTTGGTGCGACATTTCTCGTAAGCTCTGTTGATCAAGTCTCTCGTGTAACCTCTTCCACGGAACATAGCAGCTGCAATTTTAGGATTTTGCACATATGTGACATCTTCAATGCAGTTCCCTTTGATCCTTAAAAACTCTCCATAAGGTATTATTTTCTTGAAGCTGCCTGGGTGAGCACTATCTGCATGTAACACTGCATTTGTGCTGGGTTCTTTTCTCCATATAGTTCTGTGGTTATTCTTCTTTCAACAATTTTAACGTTAATAACCAGGTATATGATTTCTTCTGTACTGTGTTGTTCAGTGAATCATAGGTTTTTATCATTGATGTTGAGAAGTTAAAAAAAACAATAGCCATTCTTTGGTAGTGCCACCCAAGGATAAAGAGATTCTATATACCTGTTCCATGTCACAACTCTGTCTCTGTATGATAAGAGATACTCTGATGCAAATATGCCCTCCTCCCGTGCCCCCATAAATAAGTTTGCATATGTTGGTGCTACAGAAATGCCCATCGCTGTTCCACACAGTTGATTATTAAATTGTCCATTAAACATAAGTGTTCTTTTTTTTCATACTTATATTTTTTTTGAATTTTTGATTAACTTGCAGTTCATATGACATCCGGTAACCATTTGTTGAAAGACATCATTACATCAAATCTTTTACAAACATGTTACTATAACTGTTCTGCTTAGTGTAGCTGTTTACTCAAAAGGTGGAGGTACAAAATTAAAAGGGGGCAGAGGGTATAGCGAAAAGGGGGAGAAGAGCAGGGAAAAAAAGGGAACAGACACAAATTTAACACAATGCCAAACATCAGGGTTTCATCAGGTGTTTCAGCAGTGAAAGAATATCTGCTCTTTGTCTGACATAATCCAAAAATGGCCCCCATGTTTGTGTGAGCTTTGGCAATTTCCCTTCTACCGTAACTGTGAGCTTCTCCATCCCCAGCAGCTCTGAAAACCTTTACCCGCCAGTAAAATGTGTGTGGCTACTGTACAGTTTTACAGAAGCGTGATCGTGTGATTCGAGCTGCTGTGAGTAATTGAGAGGTCAACTGAGCTCTGGGGCCCGTCATCGGGAATGACCCGTCATCCGGGGCATCCCCCAATAACAGGAGTAGTGGGTCTATGGGGAGCAAGGCACCAGTGATTTCTTTAATTTTGGATCGTATCTCCAACCAAAATGATAGTATGACTAGTCAATGCCACCACATATGGGCTAGGTTGCCTTGCTCTCCACACCCATGCCAGCATGTATCGTGGTAGGCGGGGTTCATCGCATGCATTTGCCGTGGGGGTAGGTACAAACGGAATCAAAGTTTAAGAGCTCCTTCCTTTACAGCGGTGCGTCGGGAACTCTTCTGGGCCCTATTCCATATCTTCTGCCAGGATTCCCTGGGGATCTCCAAGCCCAATTCCCTCTCCCACGCCTTCATGTAGGGGATATTCTCTTCTAGCGAGGCATTTTCTAGGAGCCTATAACAGGTGGCCAGCCTATGGGTCTGTTGCCCTTCCAGGACTTTAAGTTCTATTCCCATTGGGGCTCTTGTGGCAACTTGTTGTATGGCTGTATTGGTCAGCCAGTATCTGAAACGCTCAGATTCAGGCAGATTTTTACAAAATTTAGGGGTTCTCGGTCTTCATACAGGTCTCGCAATCGCAGAGGCTTTTCCGACTTCCAGAGTTGGAATGATCTAGCCTGGAGGCCCGGTGTGAAAGCCAGGTTTTCGGTAATCGGCGAGAGTGGGCCAAGGCCCAACCTGACCCCCCCTCTGCGCACAGGCTTTATCCCAATTCTGTAGCATTGTTAAGGTGGTAGGTAGGATCATACCACGCTGTTTATGAGTTTCCCTGGGGAGAAATGGAAGGTGACCCAGGGGTAAAGGGGCTGCGGCTTGCTCGTTATCTCGCCATTTAGGCGCTACTACTGTACCCCCCAAACTCAGCATTACGGCGACCCGGGCTGCTCGGTAGCATCGTGTGATCGAGCGGAGCCCTAGACCGCCCAGCATCTTCCCTCTTGTGAGAAGCTTGCAGGGATTCAGGGTATTTTGCCCTGCCATATCAATTTGCTCTAAAGCGAGGAGGTCTCCGTCTGGGATCATCACTGTTAAGGCGTGGAAAATATATAAAAGCTTTGGGAGGAGAATCATCTTGACCGCGCTAATACGGCCCAGCTATGAGATTTCCTCGGAGACCCATCGCAGAAGCCACTCCTTGGCTTCCCTCAGGAGACCAGGAATATTAGCCTTTACGATTCCTGAAAAACGATTCGTTTTTTGGGGTCAGCCGTATTCCCAAGTAGGGGATGTCTGTAGTCGACCAGCGAAAGGGGAATGTTTCTTGGAGGGATGCCGCAACAGAGGGGGATGCAGTCAAGCCCATGCCTAATGATTTCGTTGGATTCACTGCAAACCATGAGACTGCTGTAGATTGAGCTAGAAGGTCAGTTAGGGCTGGGAGAGAACTGAGAGCATTATTTAAAAAGCAAAGCACATAATCTGCGTATAGGGCAGTTTTATGCCATTGTCCCTCATATTCGAAGCCTTGGATTTTCGGATGTTGGCGGATCCGCTGGGCTAGGGGCTCCATAGCGAGGGCAAAAACCAGGGGGAGCAAAGGGCAACCCTGCATAGTACCTTTGCCCAGGGTTTTTGGAGGAGACCACTGCAGGTTGACCTTAACGCGGGTCGATGGGATTTGGAAATTTGAGAGAATCAGTTTAGAGAACTTCGGGCCAAAACCGAATCCCCTTAGAACTCATTTCAAGTATTCCCAGGACATGCTATTGAAGGCTCTGTGAGCGTCCAAGGATGACAGTGAAAGCTTGCCGGGGATTCTGGGGGCTAGGGCGACTAGGTCGATTGCTCGGCGAATGTTGTCGTGTTCTGAGAGGTTTTGGATGAAGCCTGTCTGGTCTTTATCTATTAGTGCCGGGAGGACATGCCCAGACGGCTTGCTATTATTTTGCTGAAAAAGCTTCACGTCTGTGTTGAGCAATGCAATGGGGCGATAAGATGTACATGCCGTGGGGTCTTTTCCTGGCTTCAGTATTAATGTGGTGGTGGATTCTGCCATGGATTTAGTTATGAACCCAGCAGTCCATATGGCGTTAAAGAGCTTTGTCAGGTGGGGGATTAGGTCTGAGCTAAAGATTTTGTAGAATTGATTCATGAAGCCGTCGGGGCCCGGGGCCTTTCCAAGGAGGAGGGATTGGATAGCCAGCTCAATTTCCTGAGGGAATATGGGCTCCTCAAGTGGATCCCGGAGCGATCCGAGGTAGGTGCACGTTGAGTATAAACTCCTCGCCGTTGAAGGTCACAGTGGTGGTGGTGGGGGGGGGGGGGGAGAGTGTTCCCTAAAGAAGTCTATCTTGTGGAGTTTGCCCTCCTCTGAGGAGACATGTTTCCAGTTAGCCTCTCTTCGGGTTTCTATGCAGTTACGCCTGGTTGGTTTGTTCAATGTTGCCCCCAGAAGTTAATTGGCCTTGTTCCCTTTTGTATAGAAAAATTGCTCTGTGCTCATTCGAGAATACGCTGCTCGCCCCATGTGGTGCACCTCCAGAGCCTTCCGTGCTATACGCAGGTATCGAAACGAATGCTGGGATCCTTTTACCCTGTGTATTCCCTTTGGTCTTTGGACGTCTATCGCCAGTTGGGTCTGCAGGTGCTTCCTGACTCTCCCTCTCGCTGCTGTTTGATCTATAATGTGGTCCCGGATTGCTGTCTTCCTGGTGTCCCACTCTGCGTCGTGTCCACCTCCTCAGTGTCGTTCTCACTGAAGTAGAGCTTTATGGCTTCTGAAATGTGGCATCGGAACAGGGGGTCTTCCATTAGAAGCTTGTTCAATCATCAGGGCGGTTTGGGGGCATTGTGAGCATTACTGGTGCATGGTCTGACAGGGCTTTTGGGAGAATTTCGATGGCGATTTTCTGTGGAATGAGAGTGTCAGATATGAGAAACATGTTGAGTCTGGAGAACCCCTTGTGTACAGGAGAGAAGAAAGTGTAGTCTTGTTCCTCCCTGTGGAAGAAACTCCACCTCTCTGAGTGAGTGTTCGCACGTGAGCGTGGCAAGTGCTATGAAATCTTTTTTGTGGTTGGGGGTAGAGATTTATCCACTAAAGGGTTAACCACTGTGTTAAAATCTCCCCCCAAAATAAGGTCCCCCTCTGCGTGTTCCCCCATTGTCTTGGATAATGAGGCAAAGAATAGCTCCTGGTGGTCGTTGGGAGCATACAGCGAAACCAGGGTCACCTCCTGCCCAAAAAGCACTGCTACCAACAAAATATATCTCCCTTCCCCGCCCCAAAGTTCTTTCAGCACTTTCAAGAGGGTACCCTTGCGCACCAGAATGGCAACCCCTCATTTCTTCAGGGCACTGGAGACACAAAACTTCGTGGGTTACAGTATGTTATTGAGGCGGAACTCATCTGCGGGTAAGAGGTGGGTCTGCTGAAGGAACAGGAGCGAGGAGTTAAGGGTGGGCATTTTATGTAGCAGAACTTTTCGCTTCAGGGGGGAATTTAGGCCTTGTACATTTAGGGTGAGGCAGTTGATGTCAGGGGTCGCCATTCTGAGATCGCTCGGGTGTTTGCGTAGCACTATAGATGATTGTCCACTCACCGGAGAACCAACCCCTGAGGCCTCATGCACGTGTGTCCCTAAAATCGGGTGGTGGCGAGCCATTCAGGGATCATGAAGTGGAGTACGAAGCGGGGGCGGCCCAGCGGTTGTCTGGAGTCTCCAGAGGATGGTCAGCGGTGACACGGTGTCAGAGTAGATATGAGAGAATACAGTAGGCGTTGTTATGGCGTAAGTAGGACTTTATGGAAACATAATAAAAACAAACAAAAAAGGTAATTAAGATTGTGGAAGAGCTTATCTGGACCCTCCCTGATTTAACCAACATCAACATTAGATTAACAGTGGTGTGCGCAATCCGTTCAGAGTGCCCTGATCCACGTCAACTTCTGTTCCCTCCACTTCTCATCACGAGGTATCCAATACTATAGCTGCGAGTTTGAGTATGGCTTCCCAGTTAGTAAGTCTCACTCAGTAACTTCTAGTTCATAAGGATGCACCCTTTGTCCGCCTCTGCATTTGTTCTGCTGCCCAGAGCATTATTCAGGGATGTTTGGAGCCTCGAGGGGTTACACTTTCAGGTGAGGTATGCGGTCTCCGGCTACAAGCGTTGGGTCCCCCCCACGCAGGGCCACCACCTAGGCGTCCTTTTATCTTTTGGCGTAGGGACCAGGCATGAGTCCCTTGGCTCTCCGGTTCCCGGAGTGGCATCATTGTCGGTTTCAAGCATTAAGTCTTTAGCTTCTTCCTCCGACCTAATGGTGTATTGTTGATTATGAAACTCAAAGATCACCCTGCGCGGGAACCCCCAGCGATAGCAGACGTTTCTAGCCTGTAGCCATGCTGTAACTTTGTGCAGACACCTCCGGCTTGCTAGAGTGTATGGCGAGAGGTGCTGGAACAATGCTAGGGACAACCTCCCCGGAATTTCACTGGTTCTGACCTTCTAGCCGCTGCTGTAATTTTTCTTTTTAGTGAAAGAAATGCACTCTGGAGAGGGTGTCTCGTAGCAGCTACTGTCTCTGCTGGGCAGAGGAGTAGACACAGTGGATCCTGTCTAAGATTTGCTCATCTGTATCGTTAAGGCACAACAGGGACTTGAAGAGTGCTCTTACATAGTCCGGGAGTTCTTGGTCCTTCTTGACCTATTTTCCAGATTGACCTGCTTCACCCATACGTCCTCAAGGTGTTCCTCCATGATCTCCACTCTTTTGGTAAGTTCTGCGCAGTCATGTGCTTGTTCGCAGGTTGTGTTTTCCAGATCGTTAACTCTGGCCTCCAGGCCCACCAAGTGAGTGTTCAGATCGGCTATTGACCATGCCAATGAGTCCTTGGAGATTTTTATCTCCAGTTTTATTTCCTCTGTAATGTCCTGTTTGAAACCCCTCAGCATGTCTTCAAAGTCTCGTTTGGAGAGGGCACAGTCTAGGGACAAGGCGGCCGCCGGGGGCGGGTGAATGTCAGCCGTTATTGCCTGCATTTGTGAGTCCATTGATGCTTGAGGTGCTAGGAAAGCCGTAATTTCATTTGTCTTGCACTTTGCTTCTGCCTTGGGCATTGTTAGGGGGGTTTGTAGGTGTGTCCCCCGGGAAAATGGAGGTGTTCCTGTAGAACAGTTTTATCCGCGTCATCGGCACACCTTCACCATCCTGTCCCCTCACTCTCTGGCCGGCCTCCCTTGGCCCTCCTCCTACCCCCACTTACGAGGCTAAGAACCTCGGGGTCATCTTTGACTCCACCCTTTCCTTCTCCGCCCACATCTCTGAGGTCTGTAAAAAGTCAAATTTCCGACTGCACCTCCTCAGAGGTACTCTGCCTTTCCTCTCCTTCCCCCAGAAGCTCATGTTATCTCAAGCTCTGGTACTCTCTAGCTTGGACTATTGTAACAGCCTCTTTCTAAATCTACCTGCCTCTACTCTCCGCCCTCTGCAACTAATCCAGAACTGGACTGCGAGACTTGTCCTTGGCCTCAAGCCCTGGGATCGTATCTCTCCAGCTCTGAAATCTCTCCACTGGCTCCCAGTGGATGCAAGGATTAAATTCAAAACCCTCTGCATTGTTCACAAGGCTTTCTGGGGCCTGGGTCCAAAATACCTTCAGCTATCCCTCTGCAAATACCTCCCCTCTCAAGCTCTTCGCTCCTCTACCTCCATCTCACTCAGGGTCAGTCGTTTTTCTAAGAAACAAGCTGAGGGTAGATCTCTGTCTTCGGCTGGGGCCTCCCTCTGGAACAGCCTCCCTGCCACTCTAAAACTTGAGGAGAACCATCTCCCGTTCCGGAAGCACCTCAAGACCTTCCTCTTTTCTTCTGCCTTCACACCCCCTATACCCTGCTGATCTGTTCTCTCTTGGCACCGTGCACCTGGCCACCCTCTGTCTTTTGGGCCCGGGTACCTGCTCATCCTGCCACCCTCCCGCACTGCCTCCGGGCCACCCCTTGCACTGGGGTCTGTATCTGTACCCATACAGCCCCCCCTTTTTCTTCCTGCACTTATCGGGCCTACCCTGTCTGCTGCCTTAAACCTAGCACTTGCAAATTGCTGGCTGCATTACCACTGTTTGTTGCCTTTATTATTTATTTATTGTTATTTATCTGTTTCTCCTCTGCTTCGCACTTTTCCCCTCCCCCCTCTCCCATGTACTTGCGCGTTCTCAATGTCACTGGGCCTAATAAGATCGCTGTTTTGCTCTCCCCTGTTCCCATCCCTTGCCTTGTCACGCTCTGAAACACTTGTGTACGAGTGCGATAGAAATAAAATATCAATAAAAAAAAATAATCCTGAGACCTCAGGAGATCTTTAAAGAGTCCGCCAGGGGTGGGGGTAAAGGACACAGCACTGCAGAGGGGATTCTGCTTGAATGCCAGCCCCCAGTTCAGGCGAGGAAGTTGTCATTAGGGATGAGCCTGTGATTCTTTATGGTGCTATCTTCAGATTGCGTGTCTTAATGTTGCCTGGATCTCTGTCTCACAGGGATCACCTCTTCTGATCACTAATTATGTACCAGCAGGCTCCCAGCCCACTTTGTTGCTTTCCAGTCTACTCTCTTTTGTGCAACTGTGGAGGGGGAGAGACCCCCAGCGGTGTATTGCAGCGGTTTCCCTGTTCGTCCCCTTGCTTTACTGCCCTTGGAGGGAGAGCAGCAGATGAAGGAGAGGGACGGGCCCTCTGCTCCCAGACCTAGTGTCGCTGGGGCTCCAGGATCGCCCCGCTGTTGTATTAATCTGCGGGGGAGAGCAGCCAGCGAGAAAGGGGGGCGCATACATGCAAACCCTCCCGATTTAGGCGGGAGACTCAGATTTTTTCATTAAAAACAGTGCTATTTTTTATTGTCTCCTGCCTAAAATAACAATATCCCCAATGCATTCCTATGGGGAAAATGCGTTCTCCCGATTTCGGTGCTGAAATCTCCCTCTCAGGGGCCTCAGAATGTTGGCATGTCCACCATTTCCACCAGCCCCCTCCCAGCACAGCCCTGCTCCCCCGCTCAAGCGCACCGGAGTCGAGATGTCGCGCGGGAGCAGGGTGCTCCCAGGTGTCGCCGCCCGCAGACCGCTGCCCCCAGGTATCCGCCCCCTCTCCTCACCTCTGGGCGCCTGTTACGGGCGTTGTTGCCAACCTGACTGGACTCTCACCGTGGGTCTGCTCTGCCAGCCCACAGCTCTTCACAGGGCCAATTCAGCTAACGAGCTGGCGGGGACTGGCTGGGGATCACCGACAAGCCGGTCGGCGCCTCACATGGTCCGGAATCCCAGGTCGCCATCTTGTCGCTGCTGCAGGAGACAGGGCTGCATCGGCTATAAGAATGTACTCCAAGGCAGCTCCTCATGCTGCGATTATGCTTGCTGGTACGACTCCCCAGTCCAGGATATCTTCAGCCATCATAGTGGATGGGAACTGCTAATTTACATCATTAATAACATCAGGATTGGGCACCCTAACGTGGAGCTGACGGCAGACACGACTGCATGGCGTGCTGCCTAGCCATGCACCATAATTGTGTTTTTAAAAAAAAAACATACTATTAGGGCCTATGGTTATAAATACACCTTTTGCACATTTTATTACACTTAATATATTATAATCTAAACATTTCACATCAATTACAATAAAACCCAATTGGTTAGAAGAAAAGATACAATTCAAGTAAGCTGTTAAATAGTAAAAAATATTAGATAAAATGCATAGCAAAGCAAATATTTAAAAGTTAGCAGTAGGTTCTACAGTGACAGGTAAAACTTCAGATATTATCACATAAAATAATCAATTTGTAACATTATCGGCTTAAGAATCTCTTTCCATACATAGTATGCGGCTGCAGAAATCACTATCGATTGGTCTCCATATATTGAGTTCCAAAACTGGACCGTAGTAATAAAATCCATGTTCATAACTAGACCCCTATAACTTTTCTCATGAAAGATTATTAACTTGCAGCATTGGGTGAGAAGGTGTCTGGGAGTCTCAATAGAGGAGGGACATATGCGACAGATGCGTTTTTCAGGGGGCATATTGATCCATCGCCCTGTATGTTCAAGTGTGGGCAAGATGTTCATGCGTAAATATGTGATGAATCTCTATCTGTAATGAGCATAGTTTAGTTAACTAAGAACAGGGAGCCTTTCTATAAAAGCTCTGGGTGCTATAGAGCAAATACATTTTCTTTTTTGCTAAATGATCAAGGTTAGCAATAATGTTTAGGCTCCTTGATTTCTGTTTCAAAATTTTTATTACATTACGAATCTGTATCAGATAGGCGTCACGTCAAAACTGTAATACTTAATCCTGCCAGTAATTTATTTTTACTACCAGCATTCAATAATCGAGCTAGATAGCAATAAATAGTGTTTGATGTGGCAGAGGACAACCCCAGGATAGAGCGTGGTAGTTTGCCTTCCAGATCTTCGACCCATTGCATTTTAGATTCTGGAAGGGAATCGAGAGCATAAAGTATACCTGGTATAATGCTTGTGCGATATATAGCAAAAAATCCCTCAATGTTGGATCCTCCCTTCTTGCAAACCAAATTTCTGAGTATCATCCACTTTTTTTAGTATTTAATTCCTAATAAAACTACCATAAAAATCTTGCGTAGGTGTGCCGCTAACTGGGAACCCCAAATATATATAATTGTCCACTATTTCAAGTTCTCCAGCATGGGGTCTGGCATGGATTCACATGTTCATGAATATTCCCCGTCGTCAGGCTCGGAATCCTTGCTAGAGAAAAAATCAGTATCAGTTTCGTTTCTGATCTGTCTTTCTTAGTAATAACCAATCACTGATCTCTGGGTCATACTGCCCCCAGCCAATGACTGCCCTCTCTCTAAGCCCCGCCTCCGGCAGCCATCCTCAGATTTTTACTGCACGCTCAAGTGTTGGGAGTCCTCGTGTTTAGCTCTCGAGTCTTTTACTGCGTTTTCACGCTTTATCAGGAGATTTTCTCATTTTTTCGGTTTAATTGAGCCTCAAGCTCCACCGTTTCTACTTCCGATAACAGGGAGCCGTTTCGGAATTCTTCTACGCCCCTCAAGGGTGAAGTTTTCGTCGAGTTTACACTTCTTGGAGGATTCCGGAACATCTGCGGCCTACCTCAACGGACATGGCCCAGGACAAAGGGAGCTCGACGCCCGGATCCAAGCTGTTCAGGAACTGCCCTGGATGCGGATTATATAACGTTTTCAAGGAGGACTAGCATTCGCGATGTCTCTACTGCCTCCATGGGGACAAGAAGCACGTGGAGAAGGACTGTGCGTTCTGCAAGAACCTTTCGGAACGGACCAAACAAGATCGTCGTTCCCGCCTCGCCACCTGGCTGGAGAAGGGCACAGCAAGTGAGAAGGCGAAGAAGTCTGAGCGGGCTTCTAAGTCCTTTGAGGGTGCCCCGGCGACGGGGGCCCAACAGAAGGCCAAGCACCACGAGTCCGCGAGCTCCGGGAGCGCCGAAAGGTCGGGCTCTTCGGTTGCCAAGCAGGGCACTACTTCCCCGGCACGTTCCACCATGAGCCAGCGCTCTGGTTCGGGGAAGAGGACGTCCAAGAACCCGGGTAGGCCGCTGGAGCGGACCCGGTAGATCTCGAAGGGGGAGCAAGGCGTTGACGGAGTCCCCGATGCCGCCCCCTTGTGCCTCAGGGCCCAGCCCACGCCAGACTCGGTTGTCTCGGTAGCGGCGAAGAAGAAGGCAGCGGGCGCGGCTGCTTCAACTTCCACTTCCCCGCCGGACAGCGAGGGCAAGAAGTTGGACTCTATGGGACGACGAGTCATCTCGTTGGCGGCGACAACGATTAAGGCGGCCAATGCCTTAACGATCGTGGCCCGCTACGACAGGAAGCTCTGGTTCAAGATAGCTCCCCTGCTAGATTTCCTGCCTGATGACAAAAGGGCGGAGGCCCTAGAAATTCTGCAGGAGGGCGAGGTGGCGTCGGATCACGCCATTACGGTGGCAACGGACATTGCCGATACCTGATTTCGCCAACTGGGCAACAGAGTTTGCCTCAGACGACGAGGATGGCTCAAGGCGACAGACTTTTGCCAGGACATCCAGGCCAGAGTGTTGGACATGCCGTTTGACGGCAACAACCTCTTTGGTAAGGTGCTGGATGAGTCCTACAGGCCATCAAGACTGACTCGGAGACGGCCCGGGCCCTTGGGGTGCTTCAGCAGCGATGGCCCTTTCGGAGCTCTGGAGGCAGACAGGGTGCCTCCAAAGGATCCAGCGGTGGCTCCTCCACCTACCGCCAGGCGGCCCGCTCCTCTTCCCAGGAGGCCTACAGAGGTTGCTGTAAGCAAGGGGGTTCCCGCCATCGTCGCCAAGGAGGCCAAAGAGGCAAGGCCGCTTCCAAGCAAGACTGACCTGGCTGGGTGGTCGGGCCCCCACCGAAGCACCCCAGTGGGAGGCCGACTGACGAAGTTCGTCAGGGTGTGGGAGTCCATCTCCAGCGATCGTTGGGTGCTGGACACCGTGGCCAACGGGCACTCGCTGGAATTCCTAAAGAAGTGCCCTCGCATTCCTCCCGTGGCCAGGAAGGAGAATCACGTCCCTCAACTGCTGTTGGAGGTAAAGGCGATGCTCAAGAAAGGTGCCATCGAGCTCGTCCCCAGGAGGCTCCGGGGCTCCGGAGTATACTCAAGGTACTTCCTCGTCAGGAAGAAGACAGGAGGTTGGCGCCCCATCCTAGACCTGCGTTGGTTAAACAAATACATCAAGGCGCAGAAATTCAGGATGGTCACCCTCCAGCACGTACCGGGACAGCTGGAGGAAGGCGACTTCCTATCGTCGTTGGACCTGGAGGATGCTTACTTCCACATCCCCATTCTAAAAAGGCACCGGAAGTTCCTCAGGCTCGTGGTTCAAGGACGCCACTACCAATTCAGAGCCCTACCGCTCGGATTAAAGTCGGCACCCAGGGTTTTCACCAAGTGCCTGGCACCAGTGGTGGCGTGGCTGCGCCTGCAGGGGATCCACGTCTACCCCTACCTGGACGACTGGCTAATCCGGGCAAGGTCAAGGGAACTCACCGTCGATCATACGGTGAGGACCGTCCGGTTGCTCACGGAGCTGGGTTTCTCCATCAACTACCCCAAATCCCACCCGGTTCCGTCGCAAGTAGCTCTGTTTTTGGGGGCGAAGCTCGATACAGTGGAGCAATTGGCCTCCTCTTCAGAGGAGAGGACCAAAACCATCCTGGGCAAGGTACAGCGACTGTTAGCCACGGACGTGGCCAGGGTGAAGTCCATCAAGTCCCTTCTTGGGATGATGTCCTCATGCATCTACCTTGTACCCCTTTGCAGACTTCGGATGCGTCCGCTTCAGGAGTTCATCGACGCCCGCTGGTTTCAGGCAGGGGGCTGCTTCGAGGACAGGATCCCCCTCGACGAGGAGTTCCGTCGGGCGATCCTATGGTGGAGCACCCGGGCTCACCTCACGACGGGCACAGACTTTCAAACCCCGGCGTTTCAGGAGACGGTGACTACGGACGCCTCACTGGAGGGTTGGGGGGCCCACACCGGAGATCTCCACGCAAGAGGCCTTTGGCTCCCGGAGGAGAGGTCTCTTCACATCAACATCTTGGATCTCCGTGCAGTGTTCTGGGCCCTGAAGTCGTTCCTCCCGTCCTCAAGGACAAAGTGGTGAGGATCTTCACCGACAACACCACCACGATGTTCTACATACGGAAGCAGGGAGGCACCAGATCCCCAGCCATATCCAAGGAGGCCCAGGATCTGTGGCACTGGGCCGTCGCCCAGGGGACGTTTCTGGTTCCCTTCCACCTGGCAGGAATAAAAAACACCATCGCCGACTCACTCAGCAGGGAGCTGCGCTCGTGCCACGAGTGGGAACTGCGCCAGGATCAAGTGGATCGACTCTTCCAATGATGGGGCAAACCCCAGATCGACCTGTTCGCGACGGCGGCGAACTCCCAAGTGCCAGAGTTTCGCCAGCAGGTTCCCACACCTGAGGAGCATGGGCAATGCTTTCTCGTTCCCTTGGGACGGCCTGTTTCTATACGCGTTCCCTCCATTGCTGTTGCTGCTCTGCCTTATCAGCAAGCTCAAGAAGTCCAGGTGCCGGATGATCCTCGTCGCACCGGCGTGGCCGAGGCAGGTCTGCTTCCCGGACCTTCTGTACTTGTCAACGTCCCCGCCAGTCAGGCTGCCGGCGGACGCGGATCTTCTCTCCAGAGAAGGAGGCGCCATTCTACACCACGACCCACAGTCGCTGAACTTGCAGGCCTGGCTCCTGCAGCGCTAGAATTTGGAGGATACGATATCCCGGCTGATTGCAGAGAGGTTCTTGCAAAGGCCAGGGCGTCGTCAACTCTCAAGTGTTACGGTCATAAATGGAAGAGGTTCTCTGTCTGGTGCCGTGCACAGAAGATTAACCCTCTGCGGATTACGGCCCCTCAAGTGCTGCCGTACCTACTGTCGCTGGCCAAAGCTGGACTGGGCCACGCCTCCATAAAAATACATCTGGCTGCCATCTCCCGATATACCAGGACTATGGGACGGGCGTCCTTGTGGTCTCATCGCCTGGTAAAGGAATTTATGAAGGGACTATTCCGTTCATTCCTGCCGGTGAAGGCTCCTGCCCCGGCGTGGGAACTTAATGTGGTGCTGACCAGGCTCATGGGAGCCCCATTCGAGCTTATGCATTCGGCGCCCTTGAAGTTCCTGTCATGGAAGACAGCGTTCCTCGTGGCCATCACCTCCACATGACGAGTGGGAGAGATTCAGGCCCTATCTTGCAAGCCTCCATACTTGACTTTTCATGACACAAGGGTAGTGCTTAGGACGCACCCCTCCTTCATGCCCAAGGTGCCGTCTGACTTCCACCTCAACGAGCCCTTGGTGTTACCAGTTTTCTTCCCGTCGCCTTCGACGCCGGCCGAGAGGACTTTGCACTCGCTGGATGTAGCTAGAGCGCTGAAGTTCTACGTGGACCGCACGAAGAGTTTTCGGAAGACGTCACAGCTATTTGTGAACTTTGGGTCTGTGAATCAAGGGAAGGCTCTCTCGAAGACGTCCATTTCCAGATGGCTCTCTGGCTGCATCATGCATTGTCACCGGTTGGCATATCGACCGCTGCCCGGCCGTCCGAGAGCCTATTCGACCAGAGCGATCGCTGCTACCACGGCGTTCCTGTCTGGTGTGCCCCTGCTGGACATCTGCAGAGCTGCTACGTGGAGGTCGACGCACACCTTCACAAGATTCTACTGCGTCGATTGGGACTCCAGGGAAGAGTCCAGGTTCGGCCAAGCAGTGCTGCGCAACCTGTTCGCTTAAGTTGAGCCTGGTGAGGAGGTAAGAGATGCTTAATGATGAGTTGATGTATTGCTTAATGTTGAGCCTGTTGCCACCTCCTGTGATTGTGCATGTGTATACTGCTATGTATTCTTTTATTCATGAGCATGTGAATCCATGCCAGACCCCATGCTGGCGAAGGAACAAGTTACTTACCTGTAACTGTTGTTCTCCAGCATGGGTCTGGCATGGATTCACATGCGAACCCTCCCACCTACCCCTCTGCGGCTCTTCACTTGGTCATACTGCCACTTGGCGTGCTACCAAATGTGAGGATGGCTGCCGGAGGCGGGCCTTAGGGAGAGGGCAGTCATTGGCTGGGGGCAGTATGACCCAGAGATCAGTGATTGGTTACTACTAAGAAAGACAGATCAGAAACGAAACTGATAATGATTTTTTCTTTACCGAGGATTCCCAGCTTGATGACTGGGAATATTCATGAGCATGTGAATCCATGCCAGACCCATGCTGGAGAACAACAGTTACAGGTAAGTAACTTGTTCCTTGCAGATCATCAATTGTCCAATGCCAACCCAACTTTTTCTGCTTACCAGGTATCATCAGAATTTTAGTTGTGTGTATGTTTATTTGTAAAGAGTTTACCTTAGCATATGCCGATAATGCATTTAAGGAATTCTGCAAACCAATGGGATTTTCATCAATAAGGATAGTATCATCAGCATAGCCAAACCATGCAATCTGTGTTCCACCAAAGCGAGGGGGAAAATTGTGCGCCATTTCAATCGCTTTGCCCATGTCACAAACATAGAGGTTGTATATTGTAGGGGCCAGCCCTGTTTTAGACCCAAGTTGGTGGGAATATAATGCATCAGATCACCAGTCTGATTAATCCTAACCGAAACCGTGGTATCGGAGTATAGGCTCATCAGAAAATGTAACAATGTAGGATAAATCCCCCAATTTTTCAGTTTTGACCACAATAGCGGACGTGAGACTGAATCAAAGGCTTTGCTAAAATTTATAAAACAGATATATACATTTTGCCATTTTCTTTAATCGTGCAAGCCTGGATCAAGAATTGGAGGGCACAAATGTTGTGAATAGTACTGTGGCACTTTCTGAAACTGGTCTGGAACGGGGATAACAAGTCTCTGCACTTAATCCAATTGTTTAGTATTTTCAATAACAGAGATGCAAATATTTTTTGGCTGTTATCTATCAGGGCTAGCAAGCGATAATTGGAGGGATTAGAATAAACATGAAGTGTGGTTAAGTCAAAAGGTGAGCATATCTATTATCATTCTCGATAGTCTCTATAGCTGAGTGGCCTCGTGGACAGGTAACGCTTCACTGCTGTGATTCCTTGTTGGTGTGTGATACAGGTATAAAGCGAAACCACATCAAGAGTGATTAGCAGATAATCCTCACACCAAGGAATGTTGTCAATTTTGTTTAGAAAATCCATTGCGTCCCTTACATATGACGGTAAAGTTTCTACTAAGGCAAAGGGAAATTTATCAATTAACCTATAGGTATTTTTGAAAAGGGAGTCCATTGAAGCCACTGTGGGTCTACCTGTGTTTTTCTTTTCTAGTGTATCTTGGGGGGGGGGGGGAGAAATAATATGATGGTTTTAATGGGGAAATCCTTTGTTATATAACTTCTTTCATCCCACTCCAATAGCCTTTAATCATACCTTCCCTGAGGTTTGTCAATGTACTCTTTATCTTATATCCTGGATAGGGATTTATGGCTAACTTCTGGTAGCAATTAGTATCTTCAATTGTCTTGTGGCATCCGAAATATAATCGGAAGAGTTTAGGACTACCACATTGCCTCCCTTGTCCGAGGGTTTGAGCATGATGGTATGGGCTCCCCGGAGGTCTTCCATTACTTTCCATTGCTGTGAATGAGATTATGTTGTATTTTAAGCTTGAATTAGACACAATGGCTTTGAAGTCCTCAATCAGTAGATCCTCTAATAGATCTATCTTAGGGCTGTGTGGAGTGGTACGGCTGAGCTTCGATTTCCTCTTGATTTACCATCAATAGACTTCATGGTATTTATTGTGTCTGTCACATTTACACTCCATCAATATATGCCTCCTCATCCATATTGCAACTGTCCTCATTCCCAAGTTATTCTAATGCACATAATGCCTGTATTTCTGTAATGGTTGACATGAAGGCCTTTCATTGAATTCCTGTTTCTTATCTTTCATGGGATCAATGTTTTCATAGAATTTGGCAAGCCTAACTTTGCGTATAAAGCAATGTAGGTCAATCCGTGATTGTGAATAGTTAAACTTGGAGATTTACAATTTGCATTTCTTGATTCAATTTATCATCTTTCTCCCCCTCCCAGAGGGCATCCGACGACCCCCCGATTGGTGTCTTCGATTTCCCTTTTTCCTCTCCATCCTCTTCTGGTCTTCTTCGTGTTGTTCCATCGTTCCCGGTGGTTTGCCTCTGTTCTGATATCTTCCTGATGTGGCTTTGCCAAACTGATGTGGTAGTCTCATCTTCTCTAAAAAATTAAGCCTTATCGGTGTATCCATCCTCATTGCTGGTAATGGAGGATATATATATATATATATATATATATATGATACTTGTGGAACTTGCTTAGATCACATGCTGTGCATAGGCCGACATCTAGTGGAAGCTGCAGAGTATTACAGTTGTTGTTTTTGAAACTCGAAAAGAGACGTCGACAGGGCGTGCAAGTAATACTATCCCTAGTGTGACGTCCACTGTACACATGGTCCTTCACGCGTCGAGGTCCCTCAGATTGTTTTTTTCCACCATCGTAGACTCTTATAGCGGAGTTCCTCTTTCGGCTTATCGCCATTTATCATCAAATTAACATTCGTTTTTCTTGCTATCCTTTATATTCACCGACTATTGATACAACCCCACGCCGAAGAAGAACAAGAAACGACCTTCGAAAAACTCACGTGGACGGATCCGTTCTGGTCTTGGAAGGCTGCTACGGGCTTCGGCCCTCACAGTAGGGAGAGAGGGGGTAGGTCATTTTAGAATGTATATACCCCTTTTCGTACACTACATTCGCCTAGCTGACGTGTCATTCCGATATAGAAAGGACCCCCTTTAAATTGTGCCCTAAGTGCAACAAGAAGTTCCTGTGTGTCGATAAACACGTTGTCTGTAACTTGTGTCTCCTGCAAGACTACGTCAAGGATTCTTGTCGAGCGTGTAGACTCTTCAAACCCAAGACTTTGAAGGACCGATTAACTAAACCCTAGGCCCACCACGCCAGGCAGCTCGAGGCCATGGAAGTGGAGGGTGCCTTCATCGACGACAGCAATGCCACGGTATCCGACAGCGAAGGCAACAGGGTAACTCCAGTTTAACAGGCGCAGGCCCCCGGCCCCAACTGATAGGCCGGCGGCCCTGTTACGGGTGACAACACCCGGCGGCGTAAGCGCTCCCACTACCCCCACACCAAACACACAACCCACTGCCGAGACTCAACACACATGTCGAGCAAACGGCAACGCACAACGTCTAGGGAAAGGTCAGTTGATTCTTTGTCCTCTGGGCACTCGAGATCGAGAATGCGGCATAACAAATCCCAACTGTCGAAAGACATATCAGACATTATGGAGAAAGAGAGATTCCCGAAGAACGTGAATCAGATGACAGGACTTTGAATCGGCCCATAGCCGAGATTTGACGTCTTACTTTGAAATCGGTAAAAAGGCCCATACAGGCGGGACTAGCCCATCTAATAGAAAAGCACGTCCCAACAGGCCTTTCTAAATCTAAGGCGTCTAAGAAGAGCTCTTCTAAGACTCCTCATGGAGTTAAGTCACAGAAGGCTCCTCACAAGAATAAGGAACCTCAGGATTCCCTATCTTCAACCTTAAAGAAAAAGACTACGCCCTCTGTACTCCCTCCCACTCCAGAAGATTTAGGTCTCCCTCCTCAACCTAAAATCTTTCCTTATTCTGCCCAATGGTCATCTGAAGATATAGATCGAGTCATGAGGAGAATGTCTTTCATGGCAATTATTTATGAAAAGGACCCTAACTACTTCGCAAGTTTTCACTCCACCCCTCCCACAACAGTGGCCTCTGGGTCTCTTAATCCTGTTCAATCCCCTGCTAAAAGGTCTCGCCCCAATGAGCCAGTGCAAGATCCTGCTATCATTGAGTTATATGACACAGACACTTATCATGAGGATCTATATAGTCAAGAGGCCGCAGATCCTTATTATGGAGATAATGAGGACGATGAGGGTGATCCAGATACGGTCATGTACAACATCGACTCCCCAGTGGATAATGACCCTCCTGTTGTAGACTCACCTGTAGATAATCGGACTCTTTTAAACGAAGTACTCATTAAAACGACTGAGCACTTCCAAATATCTACTCAAGAAGATCCGCAGGACAAGGATTTCGTTGACGAGATCTTGGGAGATAAAAAGGCTGTCTCAATTTAGTCCCCTACTAAGATCTGTCCGGCGAAAGGTACAGCCC
Source organism: Ambystoma mexicanum (assembly GCF_040938575.1). NCBI lineage: Eukaryota > Metazoa > Chordata > Amphibia > Caudata > Ambystomatidae > Ambystoma > Ambystoma mexicanum. Next base: position 933,383,023 of record NC_090939.1, read on the forward strand.
TCCCTAGAAACACCAAATCAAACGCGAGCGGTGAACCCCTGCATAGAAAAACTTTTCAGACCTGCCCCATCTGACCCACTGTACATCAGGGTGTCATGACCCACAGAACGCACCCCTTCTGGACTTCCTGGTCCTTATCGCGACGGGGCTTGTATTCATTGTTTCTTCCAACATGGCGTATCACATGACACGCCTCGCATCAGCCTTCACGGCGGACGTTGTACGTCCCATAAATGTGCCACGGCTCCACGCGTCTAAATGCTATTGCGAAGTAGCGACCAGACGTGTGCTCAGTAGCTCGCGGTATTGTATCCTTTGCTTCTTCCAGCTTACCCCATCCTAGTCCCTTTCCTTCCTTCCTTTCTTGGTTCCTGGACTCGTGTGCTTGTTGCACACCCTGTTACTTTCCCGGACTCCTGGATCCCTGCTTCCCGGAACCTTGAACGCACGCTGGAGTCGGAAGAGACTTGTGCAGCTTCATTCAAGACTCGATCAGTTTGCAAGAAGGCATCGACCAAGAAATCCAGCATCGAACTGAGGTGAGAAGGGGGGGGACTCCTTGACACAGGGTTCAACTAAAACCTGACTCGCTCGTCGTCACTACGACAAGGAAAAGGGCAGGTACTCACCTAGCCTCTTCTGAAGCTCCTCCACACAACAAAAGTAAGAGGCTATACACAATGGGAAGGAAGGTTGTCGCTTCTGCTGCTTTCCAGACCAGAATAGCTAATAACTCTACTCTATTAGCCAGTTTCAATTGTCATAAATGTGACGAGGTTTCGGCATGACTCTCCTCAGCCCCGGAGCTCCTCAAGTCTCAATTAGCACTGGTGGCTTCAGAAGGAAGGGCAGTTTCTAGCTGCTTGCTCAAGAGAAGTCTTGATGCTGCAGACAACGCCGGCAGAATCATAGCTGGGGGAACCATTATTAAGCATCATGCCTGGTTACGCCAATCCAGCTTTAAACCAGAGACGCAGGCTATGCTCATTAACATGCCCGTAAAGCCTAATGTTCTCTTTGGCAAAGCCGTCAAGGACTCCTTGAAGACAGCAAAGGAAGAATATGACACACTGAAGTCATTGGGACAATTGACCAATAAACCTACTGGACAAAGGGGGAACAGAAATTTTTGTCGCTCACGCTGACAAATTTTCCTAGAGGGGTTCCAACTATAACCAAAGTCAGGGTACAGCGTGGGGGAATAATCAAGGCCAAGGCTCTCAGAATTACCAGAGAGGACTGCGAAGATCACGCAGTCGGGCAAGGGGTTCCTCCTCCAGAGGTGGTACACCACCTCAGAAACAGTGACCTCCCACTTCATGTGCCCTCCCATCCCTCTTCAGTAGGAGGGCGCATTTCCAACTTCACCTAAGCTTGGGAGGGAATCACCTCAGACAGATGGGTGCTGTCCAACGTAGCGGGCAGATATGGTATAGAGCAACTCGAGCAACCCCGGAAACACCCCCCACGCTGAAGGACCCACTCCAAAGACCACCAGCGCATCCTCCTCGAGGAAATCGCCACGCTTCTCCTAAAGGACGCCATCAAAATGGTTCCGGCCAACCAGGTAAACAAGGGTATGGTATTTATTCAACTTACTTCCTTGTGCCAAAGAAAGATCGAACAATGCGCCCAGTATTAGTTTTGCGCCCTGCAAACAAATATGTCAAGCCACAAAAGTTCTGCATGACTATGCTACAAGAGGTAATCCCTCTACTAAAAAAGGGGGTTAATTGGCAACACTGGATAATAAAGATGCCTATTTTCATATTTCAATATTCCCAGCGCACAGAAGATTCTTGCATTTCAAGATGGCGAACCAGCACTACCAATTCAAGGTGCTGCCCTTCAGAATAGCATCTGCTCCAAGGGTATTCACAAAGCTACTGGCGGTGGTGGCAGCACACCTGCGCAGGGAGACAATCCCAGTGTACTTTTACCTGAACGACTGGCTTATTACAGGGTAGTCTCCCCTAATTTGCAGACAAAACATTCAAAAGACTATCAATTGGGCTTCTCCATCAATGAGAAAAAATCAAAGCTAGTGCCAAGCACAACCAAACAGTTCCTAGGAGCTGTTATAAATGCACAAGAGGGGTTGGTCTTTCCGTCAGAGGAAAAAGTCCAAAACCTGTTACTGCAGATACCACATTATCAGGCCAGCCGCCAGATAAGGGTGCGTAAAGCTATGCGTTTGCTAGGCATGATGACATCTAGTTGTAGTTTCGCCAACACTAGTACAAAATCTTCGCTGGTGGACGAGAGAAAATCTGTTAAATGGGAAACCCTTCTACGATCTGGAAGTACAAGCGATTGTCACGACAGACGCCTCACTCGCTGGGTGGGGGGCTCATTGCCTTCACCACAGAGCTCGGGGTCTGTGGTCTCTTGCAGCAGCACAGAACCACATCAATTTGCTAGAACTACTGGCAGTATTCAAAGCCCTTCAGGCATTTGAGTTTCAGATAGCAAACCAATCTGTCCAAGTCCTGACAGACCGCACTACAGCGTTGTTTTACATAATCAAACGGGGGGCACACGTTCTCCAAATCTGTGCAGGCTTGCGCAACAAATTTGGAAATGGGCACTATCGTCACAGCATTTTACAGGGGAACTCAACTCTCTGGCAGACTCATTGAGCAGAGATCCCCTGCCAGAGGAACACGAGTGGCAGCTACACGTAGTGGTCGTAGAACACCTCTTCTCTCAATGGGGTTTCCCCACAATAGACTTGTTCGCTACATGCGAAAACAGTCGATGCCCAGACTTCGTGTCCAGGTTCCCCCAGCTAAGCTCCAAGGGGAACACCCTACGGATGAACTGGCCAGGGAAATTTGCTTACGCTTCCCCCCCGCCCCCCCCCCCCCAACACCTCTCATGAGGAAGGTGGTGAACCAGATACACAAGAAACGGGTGACGCTCATCCTTGTTGCTCCTATTTGGGCAAAACAACCATGGTATCCACATCTGCGCAAACTGGCGATCCCATCAAAGTCCTGTGCCCGTACAATCTGCTCACTCAGCACGGGGGACTAACAGTGCACCCTCAACCTCACTCAATGAACTTGGCAGCATGGCTCCTGAAGTCAGAGTTCGGACATCTTAACCTTCTACAGAGGTGTATGGATATCTTGAAGCAATCAAGAAAGCCTAACACTAGGCACTGTTATTTTGACAAGTGGAGGAGATTTGTAATTTGGTGCCAGTCTAAACAAATTAACCCAATAGAATGTACTCTGTCCCACATTCTGACTTATATGCTCCACTTGTAAGATTCAGAGGTAGTATTTAACTCTTTAAAAGTCCACCTGGCGGCATTATCAGCCTATACCACCTCCCACAGTAAAGTCTCATGGTGGAAGGTTCCCGTCATCAAAGCATTCATGGAGGGAGTAAAGAGGCTTCACCCTCCAATTTCAAACCCACCGCCAGGATGGGATCTCAATGTGGTACTCGCTAAGCTCATAGGACCCCCTTTCGAGCTGATGCATAAGTCTAGTCTAAAACACCTGACTTACAGGACTGCCGTCTTAGTGGCTATCACTTCCATAAGAAGAGTTAGTGAAATACAAGCATTGTCAGTGCAGGATACTTTCTTTGTAGTACACAAGGACAAGCTGGTTTTACGTACTCACCCTAGGTTCTCGCCTAAGTTCATCTCTAAATTACACGTAAACCAGTCTATTGAGCTATCTGCTTTTTTTCAGGAACCCACCAGCTCAACTGAGGTAAAACTCCATGCACTAGATGTGAGGAGGGCGGTCCTCTACTATGTAGACAAGACCAGACCGCTAAGAAAAACAGATCAACTGTTTGTCTCCATAGCACCAGGCAGAGAAGGAGACCACGTTTCAAAGAATTCCGTCTCCAGGTGGATAGTCAGATGTATACAATTGTGCTATTCCCTATCAAACAAGACACTGCCTTTTACGCCCAGAGCTCACTCCACAAGAAGCACAGGAGCCACTCTGGCTTTCATTGCAAATGTCCCTCTAGACTGCATTTGCAAAGAAGCTACATGGAGCTCGATAGATACTTTCACTCAGCATTACTGAATTGACACTCATTCCAAGACAGATACACAGGTGTGACAAGTGGTCCTAAGACCTCTGTTCGCACATGAACCTTCTCACATCCCACCACCTTCTTCTAACACTAATTGCTAATCTATGTACAGCATGTGATCTAAGCAGATTCCACAAGCTTCAGAAGGGATACATTACTCACTGTAACCATATTTCTGATGCTTGTATCTGCTTAGGTTCACATGCGCCCACACTTCCTCCCCTCAGAGAGAAGGCGTATGGGTTGCGTATGAGCTTGTCTGATATGTATCTGTTTGGATACAACTGTACTTGCGCTACACTTCATGCTACCTTATGTCAGAAAAATAACAATCTGAGGGACCTTGACGTGTGAAGGACCATGGGTCCAGTGGATGTCACACTAGGGATAGTATTACTGGCACACCCTATCGATGTCCATTTTCGAGTTTTGAAAAACAACAACTGTAATACTCTGCAGCTTCCACTAGTTGTCAGCCTATGCACAGCATGTGAATCTAAGCAGATACAAGCATCAGAAATACGATTACGGTGAGTAATGTATTATATATACATATATGTATATACTGGCCCGATATCATGTTTGGCACCGAGTGCGTACAGGCATCGGGCAGAGCCGCCCTCCACCCACTGGCGGTGGAAATGTTTCCAGAGAGCAACTGCACTGAGAGATGGATATCTTATTTTTTATGTTTTATTATTAGTTGTTATTGCTCGCTCAAGTCCAACCTTTCAACTTTGTATATTTTACATAAAAAAACTTTAAAAAATACATCTCATTTGCGATTGTCTTATAACTTTCAATTAATCACCAACATGGTTACACTAATCATCATAAAAGGAAATAAGTGAAATAAAGATATTAATATACAAGTTGAATTAACTTTTGCATGCTTCCTAAAATTCACATTACAAAAGATCATAATACATCATCGAATGTCTTCTATTGTAAGCGGAAAGATTTCATTCTCAAAGTTTTGTTTTCGATGACTTGCTCAAAAGTATTCAGTTTCAAATTACGTAAATACTTAACAGTTGCACAATTGAGTGATTTTCTGGTGATATGGAGTAAATGAAACCAGAGGGATGCCGGAGTTACTTCTCTGTACCCTTCAAAATATGTCCCGAAATATAGATTTCGGTGAGAAGACAATTCAGGTGATAATACCATCAAATGCTCGAGTTGCTTTTTCTAATGAACAGAATCTGCATGCATTATTCTAATGAACAGAATCTGCATGCATTATCTGTTCTAAGTAATAATCAACGCCTGCACAAGATTTATTTTGTAAGCCACAGGTTGAGTCTAAATTTTTGGAAGTCTGCACGGTGCTGGACACTAGGTGATTTGAGTAGATAAGGTGCTGTGACTCCAAATTCTTTAAATGCGAAAGGATTTTTAGAGAATTGTTCGTTATTCGTACATAATTCTCTTGAATGAACCCAATCAAATTCGTACATTTTTATTTTTGCTGTTTGGATTTTGTAGCAAAAGAGTAATGTATATGTCTGCATCGTGCAAAGCCTCTAAGACTCATTCTCTATCCCTAGGAAATGTATCTTCCGGTGTTTGTAAGTAAGAGGATATTGTTAACTACAGGCCAATGAGTCTTTCTGCAAACATTTACGGTACAATACACATATTTTTCTTTTATACAGAGCTGTAAGTGATGTAAGGCCTAATTCATGTCTTACCACTGCTATTGATTCAGACATCAGTAAATTTAGGACCTTCTTCCAATTCTGGCCCTCTATCTTTGTCCCGTAGGCGTCAGTTTTCCACGGTTTAGTTTCTGCTCCTTATAGCAGAACTGGGACCACCTTCTGCCTATAATATGTAATAATAGGAGCAATGGAGTATGTACAGTATTTTGCATGAATGATTTTAGTTTGCGAAATAGCTATAATTAACTTGTGGTTTATGCTCTTCTCATATGGCTTATCTTGATTATGATTATTAACTATTACTCCTAGGTAGTATATTGGGAGACAGTTTGTAGTCGCGACCTCTGTAAGTTCCATGTATTAGATTCCTATTTTGTTTCTAATGGCCGAATTGACTTATCTGCGTTTTTGCTACATTGATCGTTATATAGTTGCTGTTTGCATATGACTCTAAGGCATTAAGCACAGCCCTTTCGGGGTCTTTGACAGTAAGATCATGTCATCCGCGTATAGGAGCCATTTTATTGCGACTCCTTGTACGCAGGGTGGATCAGATATACGTTTTTTAAAATGCTGAGCAATATCGAAGATGTAAAAGTTATATAAAGCGGAAGCCAGTAGGCACCCTTGTTTGAGTCCACGACTGGTTGTTATGGAATCAGACAGGAGCCCATCTCTACTCAGACAGATATGAATACTTGTCTTAGAGTGTAATTCAAGTATCCATTTAAAGATGTAACGTGGGCAGGCAGCGGCCATCAGCTTTCTAGCTAGTAACTCTCTTGGGACAGAGTCGAAAGCTGTACGAAAATCGATAAAAGCAGCATAAATTGGCTGTTTGTTACATTTAGCCTGCTCTAGAATAGATGACAGGGTGATTAAATTGATGGCCGTCCCTAGCCCGGGTACAAACCCCATTTGAAATTGGTCTCTTAGATCCGTCCTGGTTAGCCATTTATTAAACTGAGATAGGATTAGCCGTGAGACTACCTTGCCTGGGCAATCTAATAAGACGATAGGTTGGTAAGATTTTGGGTCCAAACTGTTGCCTTTTTTAAAGATGGGGAGAATAATAGACTTTTTCCAGGACAGGGGAATCAGGCCCGATTTCATGATTGACTGAAATAAATCATATAGAATTGTTCCCCAATATTGGGGATTTTGTTTTAGTGTTATGTTATGCAATCCATCTGGACCACAGGGACGTGATCGGCTTAATTTTGCAATACAGTGGACAATGCCGTCTTTGTCAAATTTAAATATATGAGAACAATTTATATTGTTGTAGCTTATGTTCAAATCAGTGAAGGGCGTCGGATAGATGTTAATATAGTATTCCCGTCATTTGTGCTCGGAGATGGAGTTAGATTGAACCGCATATTGGATGTTACATGTATCTGTGTTAAGCAGCCTCCATATGGCAGAGGTTCATTTTATTAAAATTTAAGTAAGCATCATACAGCCATCATTTTGATATTGGGTGGATCTGCCCCCTCAGCCAGATTTTGTATACCGATTTGAGATGTTTGATTTGTAACCTGGCTGCAGGGTCCTTACAAGATTGCAGTTGGCGAACCTTCTGGCACAGATCTGCTTTTCATTGTTTAAGCTTCAGATCAAAAGCATGACAGGGTTTTTGAGTTCTGGCTCGACTAAGCCATTCCCTCCCCATAAATGTTTGCATTGCTGTCCTATGACCACCCTGTTCTAACGTTTCAGTTAGATGCTGTCCTATTTTGAATTTTCTGCAATTGTTGCTAATTTTATGTAAGTTACCTTTGGCGCGGTTGCCTCCATTATTATGATATCTGCTAGTAGCGCTGGTTGGCATTGCTCGTTGTCATAGAGGGCCAGGACCAGACTAGATAGTTGTCTATGGTCACTTTGTGTGCTGGATTTGATAAGCAACTGAGTCAATTCAAATAAATGTTCATCTGTGAATATATAATCAATTGTCGCTTGGTGCCGTCCACTGTACCAAGTATGTTGAGACGGGATATCTCCCTCAATGGAGCCATTTAAGATGGTATACCGTCTGTCTGTCATAAGATTAAGCCATTTTCTTTCATTGATCATATCGGGTCGAGATGGATCATCCAACAGGTGGAGATTTAAATCTCCCAGTATCACAGCGTAGTTGATTGATTCATCAAGAAGCAGGTCACCCAACATACTTTGGATGTGATCAGAAAATGTATCTGCTGCCAGTTTTGCTCTCCCCAATATATGTTAATTATCACCAGGGTATGACGGTGATGGTTAATTTTAGAGACCTGAATATATGGAGTTGGGGACTTGATCATAGAGAGGAGGAAATGATTGGCTTTTTTTACGACAATAGTAGGCCAGCCATTGGTCGACCTCTAAGATTAGGTATAGCAGGGACTGTAGTTATGTTCTAAGCGTTGCAAATGGGGTCATTGGTCAGCCAAGTCCCCTGGAGCACTATTATGTCGTGCCTGTTCAGGTCAATGGCCCTGGTGTTAATGAGATGACTGTGACCGCTTGTATTCCAGGATAGAAGGCTGATGTTCATGTCAATCCTGAGTGGTTATTGGTTCCAAGATCTTGAGGGTATCATACAATTCTCAGCGTGGCTTTCTTTTGCTCTGATCTTTGTTTGAAGAGCCAAGCTCGAGCGTTCAAATATTTTGGGTTTTGCATAGGAGCAATTTTTATAGTATCTTTTATCTGTGATTGCTCTTGCATCAGAATAAATCCCAGATCATAGAACGCTTGTCTCACTGACCAGAGCGTGTTCAGAATTATTCCTGACCGAAAGTACAGTCTTACTTCTGTCAGATCTTCTTCATCTGTAAATTCCACCAGATCGATGTCTGTTGTCATCACATCTTCTAAGCCTTATATATCCTGGCATATTTTTAATACAGTTGCTCTATTTAGATCATTATGTGGGAATGGAGGCTCGCGACACATCATTATTAGACTATGATGTTTATGATGTAACTCAGTCTTCCTATTCAGTGGAAGATGATTTCTTTTGAAAGCTGTCATTTTTTGTTCAGTCGGTTTCAATATGGCGGTTGAGAAGGGAGACTTATTGATGGGTTCATTCTGATGGAGAAAGTGGGTCCCTTTAAAGAAGGTCTGTAGTTTTGGACAGCTGGTGAGTTTGTTATTGCTGTCTCATTGACATCTTTTCTATCTCGGGATTGAATGACGTACTCTGCCAAAGTGGCTTTGATGATTTCTCTCGTTTGGTCTATGTTGGGATGAGCTGGATTTGAGGGCAACGCAGAAGAAACGCTATATTTTGCCCACTTATTTCAACTCCATTTGTGCTGTTGTCTCCTATCTTATTTAAAGCTATTAGATCATCAAGCGGTTTGTAGTCCATTGGCTTCATCATTTCGGGCATGCCGAGACCCACCTCTCTTGACAACCCTTGATTATTAATTCCTTTGTTTGAGGATTTATTTTTGGGAATTAAGGATATGGCCTTAAGGAAGCGTCTCGTTTTGGCTTTCTGATTGCGCGCAAATTCATTTTTTTTGGAGACCGTTTTAGTTTTGTGGCTCACGCCATCATTATTTTTGATTAACTTTACTGATGTGGTCTTTATTCCCTTGAGCATGTCAAAGGGATTTGACTCTCCTAGCGGGACTCTTGCGTTTTGTTTCTCTATTTGATTGAACTTTGGATTGGAATCGACCACTATATCTGGAGCTATGCCATCAATGGTTTTCGGGGTTTCCAGGATAGATTTAGCTGATGCGGGACTATGTGAAACGCCCCCCCTGTAAATTGGGTGACCAGCAGATTCATTCATTAATTTTGGATCTTGGTCGGCATCCTTAATTGGTCTATTGATTGCTTCGGTCTCTGTGTCATCTTGTAGCCATGGCAATTGGCAGTCCTTTTTTTTCATTCTTATTCATTATGGTATAGACATCCTCTATACGTTTTATAACAGTATCCATGGACTGTTGTAGGTTACTTTGTACTTTTTGTGTAACAGCATTGGTGTCGCATAATTTAAACAATACATTTGTTTGGATAGCTATTTTTTGTTCCAGAGTTTCATATAATCTGGCTATAGAAAGTAAGCCGTATTCATGGCGTTTAGAGTATTGTTAAGGGCCGGTGCCTCAGGGAATTAATATCGCTGGGATCGATGGTCTCCAATGAAGAACTGCCTGAAAGCACCATCCTCATTGAGTTGTGATTGCAGTGGTGTCGGCGCTATGAAAGAGGGCGATTTTCCCTGTGACAAATTGGCAGTTTTATCAAACCTGAATGGTGATTTCTAAAGGTCTCGAAGGAGATGCTAGAGCACAGGCTTGGCTTGTCTCATGAATTGTGGAATTAATAATTTTGTTGTCATCTGCCCCATCGTCCAACTGAATGAGATCACCAGTATTGGAACAGATGTACATAACTTCCTGCAAATTATGTACTGAATCATTTGCCGTATTCATGAAGGCGAGCGACTCATCATCAACTTCTCCGGTTACCATCAACTCTGTGGATATATCTCTTGAATTGTATTGGGTCCCACCAATGTGATTGGGCATTAGTATGTGCGAGGGATCTATACTAAAAAATAGTTTGCAGGCAATTGTATTTTGTGTTGACATTACTTGAATTTCACCGCTTTTGCAAGCCGAATTTAGCACTGAATCTGATATTTCTCTGGGTTCAGAGGCTTTAGGCCGGTCTACGATGGAAGGTAACCTATCTGTTTGCTCACCCTGCGTAGGCATGCCAGGCATAGGGGAAGAAACAGCGACTTCAGTTCGCTCAGGATTACAAGCATCGGGTGCTTGTTTGGTTTTGTAATTGTATTGTTTTGAATCGCTTTTGTAAAATGTTCTAATATCAGTTGAGAGTGAAACAGAGCGTGGGAGCACGCTTAAGAAGCGTTTTCTGAAATTGAATACTGATGTTGTTTTGGATGTAAGGGACGAGTCTGAGTTTCCTTCCATCACAATATTTTTACCTTTGGCATGTTAGATTTTAGGTTATAGATTGACCCAAATCAGATTCCTGATTCTAGAAGTATTGAACAAAGTAAATCCACACAAAGATTTGGGCCTGCGGCTCAACAGGAGAGAAACATTTTGGATAGACAAACTGGGGAGCCTTTTCCCCAATGTGCTCAATGAAGAAATCAACTATCACTGCTATATCTAATATCTGATGTACACTAGGCATTATATTGTTATCTTCTGTATTGTTTACACAAATCTTCAAGGCTTCCCACATTGAAGCACTGCTGACCTTCGAAAGTGATGCGTTCTCCAAATATTGCTGTATTGAGGTTCTGATGTACCATGTTTTGCGTGTAACATATTGAAGCCGTTTGTCACTCAAGTTGTTTCATCATTGTTTGCAACTTTGTCGCAACTCCCGGACTCGCTGTCTGGGACCCAAAGTGGCCCTTTTTAGTGCCACCACCCGCGACATGGTTGCATACTCCCTACCTTTCATTGACTTCCAATTTGCAGACTCAGTATTCTGTCTGCTTTGCATACACATGTATTCTTTTTTTTACATTTTTTTTTTTGTTTGTATTGATGTCTCTTCCAGTTGACCCTTAAAGTATTTCCTCTATGTCTATGCTTTTTACTCATTTTTTGTTTTATTAGTAATTATCTCCATTAATCGTGAATGGCCCCAATTAGGTCATATAAATACTTTGTTTGCCCATTATGGGCTTTAATACCCCATATGCAGAGAGGTTTCATTCTAACCCGCATCGCGCCTTTCCGAAGACGTGATGCGGTCACGTGGTTATATTTATAACCGTTTCCTTAGCAACGCCACTACACGGTGATGCGAAGCGGCGCTCCGACGGCTTTCCTAGCTGCCGCGCTGCACATACAGGTCTGCCAGTTAACTGCTCCCTTAATACCGCAGTTTGTTTCCCAAGCCAAGTTGCTCACTTATTGCTTACATCCCCAGATTGCCACTGGATTACTGTCCTTTACCGGATCGCGTGTGCTCCTGAAGCTCACACGCCAGCTATTGAAATAGCTCCCTTTACCTTCTGGCTACACATCACTTGAGAGGTACATTTTGTCCTCATTTTCCTCATTCATTTCTGTTTAATTCACTGCCCCTTTTCTTTTGTTTTCTTTCCATTATGCACTTCAATGCCATTTGAACATCCCCACGCTTTGGTATGTTATTTTATGATTGTTTGTTTTTGATTGTTTTGTAATTTTCCTTATGTTTTGCATTCTATGATTCTGTGATGTTATTTTACAATCATAGACTTGCCCTGACGAAGGAGTTCATAACTCCGAAATGCATTGGCACATTAAGTCGACACTTACCATGAGATGTGTTAGCTGCATCCGCACTAAGATTTTATTAGTGTCTGGTTTACAATACTTTTTTTGTTGATAAATTATTATTCAACCTATCAAAACTGGGATCTTCTTTGAGTATTATTGTGAAGTTTGACATAAGTTGCTCCCTTGAGCATAGCTGCACATTGGAAGAATTTTATTCCTAAATCGCATTACCCATGTTGGGTGAAACGGAGAGCGGCTGCGTGACTAAGTTGGCCAAACCTAGTCTTTTGCTTTACATTATTTTGGAGTCAGGGTGTCTCCAGACTCTTCACAGCCAGCTCCTGTAAAATATTTTTGACTGATTTAAGTCTATTTTGCCTATTCCTACCGTGTCTTAAGTTTAATTACCTTGAGGTGCCCACTTATCTTGTTTTGATTCTTGTTTTGAATTTTGTTTAGATTTTAGGTTGTAAATTGCCATAGCCGCCGTACAAACCTTAATACTCAGACATTAGAGGCCCCCCGCTCTGCGCTAGTCCGCTAGACAGGAAGACAGCAGCCACTTATACAGTCCACTTGCTCAATGCGCGCACGCGCGATGCACGTAGGACGCAAGCTTTGTGGGTTGCTTTGAGAAGGGGCGGGGCTGGGCCCGGTAAATAGTAACAGTCCATGCGTCTTTAGGAGAAGGTAGTAAATCACTGATGAAAAGCTGGATCCTGGTAAAGAGACGACGTTGGGGTAAGCACCCTCAGTGAATGGTATGAGTGACCGCAGAAGGACAGCAACAGGTAGGTGACCGCTTTGTGCTCTATGTACCACTCACTGGAAATACCTGTAGATGAAATGTCACTCGATGCTTCAATGGAGGAAGAAACAAGAAGCGTTCTAGCAAGAGGAACGCCACGAGAAATCCAAGCTGACTCGTGAGTCCAGGTAAGTTTGAGGAAAACAACAAATCGAAGGGCTGAAGCAGAGGGAGTCCAATTGAACAGTCTGAGGGTCAGAGCAACAAGAGATCCATTCGAGAGGCGCCAAAACAGAAGGGAAAGACAAAAGGAAGTTCGTAATTCGTAGTCCGTGATCAGAATATGCCAGGAATCAAGGTTGTGAAGAACGCCAAACAGTGCCGGTACGGCACAGCTGTGAAGCACTGTGTGAGCACGGAGACCCGGCTTTCATCCCGTTGGTATGGAAGCCTTGTCACGTGAGCGGCGCTTCCGTGTCACGTGACCCGTGGATGAATCACGTGAGCGGGCCTTTCTTGTCACGTGGCCTGGAAGCGAACGTGACTGCCGGGTATCAGGACGCCTGACTCTGCCTGACCCAATGAGCCAAGGAAGCTGCCAGTACAGGAATGGATGCAGTCGTCCCAAATGATATTTCCTCATGTGGTGATTGGCTCAAGTCCGCGCACGAGGGAAGCGGACTCCAGGCTGTCGCTGTCCTATATGTGAGCCGGAGGAGAAGATGGGTGTACGTGCTGTAGGGACACTAGCAGGAGTAGGGACATGATGCATGACAATATCATAGATGAGGAATCTGTCAGCAGGAGTCCACTAGAAAGGCTTGATACTGATGGACTGCACTGGCAGTTCTTCTGGCACAGTCAATCGTAATTAAAGCTAATGGCGACCACCATGTTTTTTGTAGCATCTTCCATTACTAAAGTATCCAGCAGATATCCACTTGGATTATCTAAATGTAGCAATAGCAGGCCCAGGGTCTGCCCAGATTCTTATGTCAGACAATGCTCCATGCAGAAAATCTGGAGGATACGGATGAGATGACCTAACTGCGGATGTGGTTGGGATCTTTCTGCCACATTTCTCGAGTGTCAGTAAAATGAGGCCAGAAACGGAAAGGGAAGGACCATATCTAACAGACCATCCCCGGGTGGATTGCCATTTATATTAAGAGTTGTTGCAAACTAGCACACAAGTAAGTTCCTCAGTGTACAAGAGCCCATTTTTACAGTTAAATTACTGAAGTATTTTGCTTTCAGTTACTTTAAGTGACATGATCAGTTATGAAAATGTTATGCTTTGCACTCTTGAGATTTCGGTGCGTACATTTGAATGAATATTGCAGCATTCTGATCTTTAACATGTTCTTTACAGAAAATCTACATGGCGCAGCAACATTATATATGGATTGCCGGCATATAAAGAAATGTGGCCTGTGGATGAATATTAGTGAACTGTCAATGAGGAGTAATGCTTTCATTTTTCTTTGGATAACTCAAGATTATATACAAGAAATCCTAAGAAAATTGCGAATTCATAATCCGTCTAATGGTAAGTGTATTGGAACTCTTGGTTTTGTGAAAATCAACAAGATTGAGTTTGCCATCATTTCACAAGTTGTTTTCTGTAGTTTCTGCTGATGATGCCAGAATATGATGGCAAGCGATTCAGATGATTAGTTGCAAAATTTAGCACTTTTCTCCCTTGTTTGTGAATATAAAATCATTGTTAAAGCATTCCTAAAAACACACCTTGTAACTAAAGATTCTAAAATGCTTCCCATGATGAAAGCTCTTTTAGATTTACAGTGTTCATTTCAAGTCTACTCCTCCCAGCCGGAAGACTTTGATAACCATTTTTATAGGTTATCTGTGAAAATATAGAATAGTGTACATTTCAAAGGAGGAAACCATAGATTTCAAATGTAGAATTGCTATTTATTACATCAGAGAAGGGCATTGTGTCCGAGGAGGAATTGGTAATGTCAGAGGAGGCGGTAATGTCTGATTAAGAGGAGCTCTCATCCAAGGATGATTAGGTAGCATTAATGAGGAGTGGTTGTAAGAGAAGATGTAGAAATAGCAACTTATGAGGGAAAGAATGAGGGCTACCCCTTAGCTAATAAGAAAAGGAAGGTAGGAGGAGGCTGTGTTGGCCCAACACTGTTTGAGGAGTTTGGATGAGGAATGGGATTCTTATAGAGAAGCAGAAGAGTGGTAGTCAGGATGGTGGATAGGAAACCGCAAGACCTGAGGGAAAGGGGATCTCACAGGTGAGAAAGTGAGAAGACCGCAGAGAACAGCAAACATGTTTCCACCACCCTCATTCTGACGCAGAGGTTTTGGCTGTACCAACAGTTTCTGAAAGAGACTGTGAAACTGGAAGAAAGACTTTTCACTTGTGAGAAACATAATCAGAGGAAACTGTTTGGGATCCCCGGGAAAACCTGCAATGACACTTGGTGAATTAAGCCGATAGCACACCAATAGCAAGAGTTGAGCATGGGTTCATTTTTCATCCCCCGTTCATTGACCTGTATATCAATAGCAAAGTGTGAATAAACCCTTGCATGTTCAATCTTCTGTATATCCTACATTGTCCTCCCTACACATCTCTTTGCCACATTTCAGAGAATCATGTAACCAGGATTTGTACCCGTTTAAGTCGTCTATTCTGACCATTATAATTGTTTTTATCACGTGCTTAATACCAACGAGCGGTTACTAAGCACGGATCAGGATTCAAACCTGTTGCCCTGCGTTGTCTTGCTTCCAAAACAAACACGCTGCCCCTGAGCTATCCTTCCTCCCAAATGGGTTATTTTTGAACTTTTGAACCCTGTAAGGCACTCGGAGACACTCTGGGTAGGTCCAGTCCTGGACAAAAATTCAAATGAAATCAAACACATTTTGGGAGTGATGTTTAGTACATTCACATTTGGTATGCTTTCCCATGCCTAACAGTGTAATGAACCTTGTTCTACAACCTGAATAATTTCTATATTATTGTACCATTTGTTAAATGTTTATTTTATTTGCAGTCATGATTTTCCTTCTATTTTAATGTTCATAGTTCGTGCTATAATGCCATTCACTGCGATTTCAAAATGTAAGGAATTTACAAATGCCATGTTTGTAAAATCAGGGTGACCTAGCTATACTTTGCATACACCCACAGCTTCTTGGGATTCCCTTGCATATTTGCAAAGATTTCAGGGTACATATTTTATACAGACTTTCCAGACCAGGACAAAATGTTTATAATGGGGATCATGTTGCTGCCCATCAGTGAGAGGCACGCTAGACTGTTCGATCCCACCTTAGTTATATTCTGTGATTGAACTGAAGGAAGAATTCATATTGATCCATCTAGCTATAGCTAAGCAGCTGAAAGTTACCATGGCTCCATAAAGCCTTTTGCGACTCACAATGGGAGTTTTTTTCTGGCACTTTCTAGCTTTCCCAATTGAAGTAGCAACAACACTACCTATACTGGGCTAGTTAAATTAATAAACTTAATTATCGGTGAAAGGTAAAAGTAGCACATCAAGAGATACATTTACTGAGTTAACATCACTAGAGTGCTCTTATTTTAAATGTTTGAGTTACTTTTGTCATAGACTGCCTTAATAATATACCAACAAACAGAGACAATCCAAGGGTTATCATTTGTTTAGCAGGGCTTAATGGCCCTCCCTCTCTCTTTAACCAAGAAAGGAACAAATGTACCCTAAACCAGGTGCCCTTTGACCCCAGCCAGTGTACTAGAGATCGGTAACCCCTACTTTCTAAAGAGCTATTGGACTGATGATAATGGGGTAAAGGCTAAAGCCTTTTCTATCTGAACATCCTTACAGAACAATCTGCTGCTTCCTAACCAATGAGTTTTCCCCTTGGATTATTTTGTCTTTCAGATACCCTGGGGTTCTCCCACTCGGTTCCTTCTATGCCCCTTTGCTACTCTCCCTGCTTCTACCTATTACTCACTATCTTCTCTTCCTTCTCTCTCTCCACCTAATGATACCACAATCTTCCCTCACCCTCCGATGTCTGCTTTCTTCTCTCTCTCTACTGCTTCCCCAGTGTTCCTCCCACTAAGGCCTACTTCCACCCTCCAATCGTACTCCCTCCTACCATTTCTCTCCATGCTACCTCTCCCCCTATACACACTACTAATCTCCCCTTTCCATATTACTAACTATCCTTCTCTGCACTACTACTCTCCTCCCACCTTTCTTTCCCAGTCACCCCTTTCACTTCCTCAAACATCTTTTATTCACTCCCTACTCTTTCCTAACTCTCCACGCACACACACACACATTCACTTTTGAGTACCACTTCCTCTCACCAACTAATGCCTCTCCTTGCATACCGCCTGTAGACAACTGGTCTTCATCCGCCTGGCTGCTTAGTCTACCTCTGCCCTCAATCGTACAACCCACAACTTCCTGTCTAGCTCTGCCTCTATACTTCCCTCTTTCTCCCCATTGGTCCTACTTGCCTGCTGGTTCCGTGGGCCAATCTTCCCCCACTCTCCCCGCCAATCACAAACCGAGAATTCAAAAAAGGGCATAAGCCCACCCCTTTCTCGTGCGCTGGTCTGCCAATCACAGCCCGCCTTGGTGGGTTTTGGCAGTCACAGTCCAGTTTGTGTGAGGGCCTTGCCGGCCTGTCCATTGAGGAGCCTTTCTGTTGCACTCTCCCAGGTAAGTAAAATATTGTGTACCTTATATTAGCAAGCAACCAAGTATGGGTGATCATTACAGAAGCCAATGAACTTATCAAATGGCATATCAAGGGAATGTGAACATACAATGAAAGGATGTTTTTAACCAACAACTGTCCTCTCATACCTACTATATACTTTCTACCGAAAGTACATAAAGCTTACAATGATCTACCTCCTGTACGTCCTATTGTCGGTGGCATCGGCAGGATTGTGGAGAATATTTAGAGTATTTTTAACCAGAAGTTCTCAAATGTAACTCCTATGTTAGAGACACTACGCACATTTCACAAAAACTCACCACAGTAACCTGGAACACTTCTTACATTCTAGTGACACTTGATGTCAGACTTATCAGCCACGTATACACCATTTATAATGATTAAAGAGATGTTAACCTTTACTCCCGATGTTTTTATATTTGACAATGACCTTTATCAGCAGATATAAGTAGTAGCTATGGTGGCATGCTTTGCCCCCTCCCTTGCAAACCTATTAATGGGGTATTTCAAAATCACACATGTTCTTTCTGCAGACAAATATACGGACAAAGTAGTACCATGGAATAGGTACGTGGACAATATTCTAATGATCTCGGATGGCACAGAGCAAGAACTGGTAGAATTCACCCAACACATCAACAGTAATAATTTTGGTATTCATTTAACAGAACACCATAGCTATCCATAAAAAATTTAAAATAGATTTGACGATATTCATTAGAGAGAATTAGATTAACAACAACACCTTTTGCAAAAGCACTGAAGTAAACTCAGTATTACATGCTACCAGTTGCCATCGCAAGTCAAACGTACCCAACATCCCTACAGGGGAGTTTATTAGAGCTCAAAGAAATTACAGCACTGAACAAGATCAGCATCAAAAATTCCAACTAATAGAGAAGGGATTCATTGTCAGGGGATGTAAAGAATCACTCCAGAAACCAAGAGGTGAATTTTTGGTACTTAAACAAAAAAGAGACATTAGGCTAAAAGTTTATTTGTAATCTATATACAGTTTTACAATAAAAAAGAGACATTATCACTAATGTGTAGAAAATTAAATTCATAACTCAATACAATGGTGAAAATTCAGTACTATGTAAGATGCTACGGAAGCACTGATATTTGCTTCAACTAGATAAAGAACTTAATTATGTAGATAACAAAACAAGATTTACAAATCTTACCAGTTCTGTGGATCAGTGGACTAATACATCCACTACAGAGGCCTGGGTTTGACCTCATGGTCACAGGTTCAAGTCCTTACAGGGCCACTCAGCCCTTCATCCTTCCAAGGTCAATAAAATGAGTAACATTAAGTTGGATAACAATAACAATCTATTTTATCTGTCAATAGCACCAAGATGCTCCTCTGAGGGGGGGGTGGGGGGGGGTCGACTTGCTGCGACGTGTCAGAAATGTGAGGCAGACACATTTTGGATGATTTCTCATAATATGCCATTTTATCAAAGTATACATTTCAATAAACGTCTCACTAACCCTACCCTGGCACGGATTTCCCTGCCTGTCATAAACTAAAGGAAACACTGTAACAAAGGATATCTGGCCCTCACACTGATACATAAAATACACAAGAAAATATATGGCAATATTCACAGTCTTTCTTTATAACCTGGTTGAACAGATCGTCCTAGAACGGTCAGGAATACACTCGGAAGACCTAGCAAGAATACACTCCGAAGACCTAGCAAGAATATACTCAGAAGACCTAACAAGGGTAAATTAAGTTTTTGGGGCCACAACTCACTTTCCCTAAACGATAAAAAAAACAGAGATTCTGATACTGGGCACCTACACTAGACTGAAAAAACCTGGCCCACAATACGATGCGTTTGCTATAGAAGGACACATGATTCAGCCCTTGGAACATGTAAAAACCGTACAGGTTTATTTTGACCCCCATTTAACCTTAAAAAAACACATTGCATATTTAAGCTCTTCCTGTGCCTGCGTAACACACTTAATTTAGCAGATTCGACCTTATCTCACAAGAGAGCAGAGCGTTAATTGCGGCAGCAATAATTAACACAAAACTAGACTATTGTAACGTCTGTTGGTTGGAACCTCCAAGACCAATATCAGAAAGTTACAAGTGATTTAGAATGGGGCATTCCGTGCAGTATATGCCATGGACAGAAAGGTACATATTTCAGTAGCTCGCCGGAAGCTGCATTGGCTCCCCATTCAACAGAGAATTCACTTTAAAGCTTCCAGTCTGCTATACAAATGCCTAGCTGGTAATGCCCCCTTGTATCTTAGTGTGACAGTTTAAATGCCTGGTCTCCCTTTTCTCCCCCTTCTGTCGAACTCTCATCTCCTGAACCGCCGGAATCGCTGTTAGGGTCCTGCAGATGCCGTCGGAGTAGATAATCCTTCTCCTTTTTCCGAAGAGCTTGCTTGTCACGGAGGGAGGCCACCGTGACTGCTGAAGAGAACAGCTGTCCGAGGACCTCCCTTCCGGAACCAAGCCGAAATAGGGGAAAAACCCTGAATGGGGAAAAACCCTTGGACTCCTCTGGTCTGTAGCCCGGAAGGCGTAGTTCCAGCAGAAAGTAGACTTTCAGATGGGTAAGAGGTAGATAGTAGACTGGATCCGTATGCGAAACTGAAGGCAACACTGCAGCGGAACAGGGGAGTCCTGTCGTGGGAGCCGGAACACCCACCAGCCAAGGCCGCAAGCGGGACAAGGACCGGAGGAGAGGTAAGCAAAGGAGAAAGGGGCCAGGCAAGTAGCGGAGAGAGAAAAGAAAAGCGCAGAGAAAGGGGCGGCGCCTATCCGCGGAGACGGGGCCGCAAGAGAAGAGAAACAGAAACCGCCGAGGCGCGGCGGCAGCAGAGAAAACTGGAGGGGAGAGAAAGTAAGAAGGACACTCGCTGGAGGGCGTGAGTGACTGGAGCCTGGACAGAGCGAGGCAGGAGCGAAGAAACCCGGAAGAGCGAGAGCTTCCAAAGGATAGTTGCAACGCAGGGACCGCTGGGCCGGGAGAAAAGATATACTCCCAGCGGCCCCGCGCTACAAGGAGGAAAAAATAACGGACACAAAGGAGGGACTAGTACCTCCCGTACCTACGTCCCAAAACCCAGCGCGGAAGAAACCGCCAGTCGAAACGCTGGCGGGTGACAGTATGCCCCCTTCCAGTCCAGAAAGCGCCAGGATGAGTTATTGTCTCAACCCCGCTACTCTCTGAAAAGTTTTGGGGGAATCCGCTTTGATTCATGGGCTCCAACCATTTGGAATGACCTACCGCTGTCACTTGGATCAATTCCATCAATTGCTCAATTCAAGAAAGGATAAAAAACACATTTCTGTTCGATAAAGAATAGAAATTGAGCTCTAGCTCATAGCACAGTCCCTTTTTTTGTCTTGTTGTATGTCTTGGTTGTCTTGTGAGCACCCTGAAGCCTGTGGGCGTGCTGGCACTTTATAAAAAAAAAATGAAGATAGATAGATAGAACTCGCCTTCCACAGGTTTTAGGTAAGATTCATTTCCAATGTTCAACAAAAAGAAACCAGGAAATCCAGGTTTGCAACAAAGTTCCAACACAGTTCTTGGCTCATTCACTTTGTCAAAAGAAAGTTCTGTTAAATCAGTGTTGAACCAGCAGTGCTTCTGAAGTTTTAAATCTACTGACAACTAAAGGTTTTACCACAGCTTCAGCAGTTTGAAATTTTGCAACTTTTAACAACTTTTCAGAAACAAGATTTTTTTTTTCTAAACCTTTATTCGACATTGCCATCAGGTTACATTAGATAAAATGCATAAAAACCACACTATCACTTAACACAAATACACACAGTCAAAAAACACGGGTAAAAGATATAAAAACAAAACTAATACATAACTGCCCAAAGGAATTACTGGAGCAGCAGGAGAGCTATACTCGCAGCCTGTCGCCCAGTTGAAGTGCTACCCTTATTCTCCTCAAGATCCATTCTCTATGCAACAAACAGGCCACAGCACCCATGGTTGGGGGGTCGGGGGGGGGGGGCTAATTGATTGGACCAGAAATTCTACGGCGCTGGGCCATGACTTGATCCCTGCCTCCAACAGGATGGGCCTCAGGTATACAGACCTTAGCCGCTGAAATGTTTTACAAAATTACATGAATTGTGAAATTGACTCTTCGGGGGCACCAAATGGGGGCATCTGGCAGAGCCAAGGCCATTCTATTTGGCGGAAAAAGCACTGATGGGCAATATACCTAATCTTACCCTCAGATATAGCGATCTTGCAACGACATGCCTGATCTGATCCAGATAGGATTTAAAACCATATATGTGTCTCTGAGCTAAATAGGCAGTTCCCAACCTTAACTTTGGAGCCTCAAAAATGAGCGTTTCCCTAGCTCTGTTTTATTATGGGCTTAATTTGATTCCAGCTCAAATTACTGAACCGGCCTGTCTCATTCCAAAGCTCAACCATTTTCAGGCACTACAATTCATGTTTTATGTGGTTAAGCCATTTCAATGTACTTAAACCTTCCAGGGACATAATACGTACCAGTGCCTGCCTACACTGTTCAAGAGCTGGTCTTGTCCACAATCTGACCCAAAGGGACACAGGCCGATAGATGATGGATAGACTCAGAGGGAGTGTGCCACATTCCAAATGCACCAGAGCGGTCGGAGCACTTGGTGGCAATTGCAATAATAAAAAAAGGTATTTTCTCTTATTAGAGGGGTCTCTACATTCTCATACCCCCATAGCTCTGAGCCGTAGAGGGCAGCTGAGACAGCCTGCCTCTGATATAGCTCTAATGCAGGTGAAATTGCACCACTCACATGATGACTAAAGAAAGCCAAGATTGCTCCACTACGTTTGCTAAGCATGGCTGCCTCCCTGGCAGCCTGGTGGGCCCATCTGGGACTAGCCTGAATTCTCACACCCAAATAATCGAAACGTTTGACGTGTTCTATTGCCTTGTTGTCACTCGTAATTTGGAGGGGCAACCTCTTCCTGCCTTTTGGTTTGATAACCATCAACTTCATGGCCGCATTAATGCCAAGACCCAGCTCCCTAGATTTCCTTATGAAGATTGCTAGTGATTCCTTTAGGGCCTGCAGTGACTTGGCTATTAGCACAGCGTCACCCACGTAGAATAATGCCAGGAACCTGGTTGTAGCCAGCTTCTGGCAGTCCTGCCAGTTAGGCAGAATCCTGTGCAGTTCCCTTAGGGAACACTGCAGATGATTAAGACTACAGGTGAGAGTAATAAATCCCCTTTGGTATCAGTCTGTACCACAAAGATTTAGTTGGTAGCTGTGGCTGAGCAGTCAGACTTATCGCAAGAGGGAGATGAGCAGTATTCCGGGTACAGTACTATGGCACAAGGAAACACTGACCAAAGCTTTGTGTTAAAAAGTAGTTATATATTTATTTTATACACTTCTAATAAAACACATGTATCACAGTCATCAAGCAAGTTAAATTAACTCAAAGGAGAAATATACACAATCCCAAGTTAAATTGTAGACCAAGTGAACCAGAGTAAAAACTGAGCAAAACGGCACAGTGAAAACCACACACAAGGGATGCTCTAGCGATTTCTCACAAGGGAGGGAAAACATAAGTTATTCAGAAATACCTTCTTACACACCCTAGCAACACTTCCCATAAGTTTGTGAACCAGTTTAAGCAAGACAGTGCATCAGTAAAGGCAATACTTAAATGAAAACTGAGCAAAATGGCATTTCACAAGGTTTAAAAAAGGGAAGGAAAGGGCAGTTGTAAGAAATAGGTGCACCACACAGTTCTAGATGAGAATCAATCTAGAAAAGGCAGATCTAACAAATGTAGCCAGAGTCAGTAGGCCTGTGCCAGAGTCAGTGGTACAGGGCAAGGGCCCAGGAGCAAAATGTTCTTGTAGCTGCAGTCAAGTCTTTGGTTAACGAATTTTGAAAAGGTGGATGCCGAAGTTGAAAAGACAATGTTAAAAGAGAGGGGCGGCCAACCCAATAGGTAGGTAAAGGATTTAATACACCTTTAGTGCTACCGCAAAGAAAGGGCGCCTGATGGAACAATGTACCTTTTTAAATTAAGAAGTGGCTCCTGCGGTGCCGGTTGTTCCTGGTAGTTCCTGCAGTTCGGGTGATCCAGCAGAGGAAGAGAGGCTCTCGTCATGGAGGAAGGTTCGAGTTACTGCACTACCCAGGGATGAAACCAGCCACGGTGCTGCCCGACGAATAAAAGGTACGCTCCTTTAAATCGCGGTTTAGGTGGACTGGTGCCTGGCTATCCGGTCTCAGAGTACTGGGTACTGGTGATTCGACCAAGGCAGGCCCGGGAAGGCGATTGACAAACTGGTTGGCCGCACCAGCTCAAGGGAAGAAGGCTCTTTTAGATGAAGATCTTCACTTGTCGTGTGGAGAAAAGTGGTGAGACGCTGCAGCAGGGCTTCACCCGTTGTTCAGTCATTGCAGATGTCTTTGGCTTCTCTCCTCTTCGGCTTCTTAGTTCCAGTGGCGAAGGCTTTCTCTTCAGTCCTCAAGACCCTGCTTTTATGCAGAAAGATCCCCATTCATACAGCCTAGCCGTCACTCACACAGTGGAGTGGTCATCTTGGCGGGAGACGCTCCAGCCTATCAGGATAGAGTGCGACATGGGTTGCGGAAGCAACCCTGTCTAGCGGTCCTACTCCCCCTCCCACACAATGGACCCACCCCACACTCAGTGGCGCCGAAATGAGGGCTTCTTGGCAGAAGCCCGCCAAAAGGACGAACAAAGGATCCCCGACCTGGGTTAGTAGTTTAGAGAAAGACACGAAAAAGAAGTTATGTTAAAGTTCTGGCAAATAAAACCTACCGGAGTCAAGATAATATTAAAATGCACCGACGGTATGTTAGAGGCTGTCAGAAAAAGTGGTAGCCTCGAACAATGGGAAAATCCCATAGGGAAATATTCACGGTCGAATATTTACGGTAGAAACCACTGCCACCAGCCACAAACCTTTGAGAGAGGGACTGTACGGTACCCTCTCGAAAATGAACATAAGGGAAAAAGTCAGTTGGGACTTTACATGCCCTGGGAGACAGTAGTCAGTCCCAGGGTATGGAGTCTATGTTTGAGGGTCGCTACGACACCCCTGTGTCACTGCACTAAGGGTGCTGTGTAACACATGCGAATAAAGCTGGTTCCTATGGGGTTGAGAAAATCCCATAGACATTAAACACAAAAAATAGCCTAGAACACACATAGCAAAAAGGCCTTAGAGTGGGAGAAAGAGTCTCACTCTTAGCAGGAGAAAGAAACAAACCCTTCAAATCTAGCAAATCTGCTGGGGGACTCTATAGGTAAGGGAAATAAGCCATAGAATGAGAATTCTCCCTAACACTGCCCCCCTCACTAACTCATCTACAATTACCTGTATATATAGATTCAACAAGAGGGTGGCCAGGGCACAGCCCTGGCTGACTCCCAAAGCCACCTCAAAATATGTAGTTTGTTCACGGCCCAGATTATAACGTACACAGGACATAGTATTGGAGTATACAGCTGATATCCCTTTCAAATGCTCTGGTACGTTCCATTCCCCCAGGACCTTCCATAGCTGTTTGCAAGACAGAGTCAAATGCTGTCCTAAGGTCCACGGATAGTACATGGTTTATTTTTGGATGATTAAAAATAACATGAGACACTGGTCTATGGTACCCCGTCCCTTTTGGAACCCTGCCTGGTGGACACTTATTATCCATTTATGGTCCACCCATGACTGGAGATATTTCAAGATTATTTTTCCAAACAGTTTCCCAGCCCCGTCCAAGAGGAATATAGATCTAAAATTGGCTGCTCTATCCCTACCACCCTTCTTGTATTCCGGGATGATGACTGCGCTACACCATGAATCTGGAATCCTGCCTGTGTTAAATCACTGCCCTAAATTAATATAACCGCACATGTACTAGACTCGTTCTTCTAAAAATCTAATGGTATTGGGTGTGTACAGGCGGCCTTTGCCTTTTTAGAGGAGGCTAAAGCTTCCTTTACATCCTGCAGCGCAATACATAACTGGTTAATACCAGTACCGCCTTCTGTGGCCAATGGGCAGGTTAAAGGGGGATCTGCTGCATAAAGAGCACAGAAAAGTGCCCTCCATCTGTCTCCACCTATGCTATCCAACTTTTGAGGGTCCCCTTTAAGATCACTGTCAGAGACCAGTTTCCAAAACAAAACATTATTTCTCAACTGCCAGGCGTTGTGCAATCCTTCCCATTTCCATTTTAGATTTTTCATAAAGTAGGTTTTTGTAGTGGGCTCTCAATGAACGAAGCAGGGATCTGTCGATCCCTGAGGGTTCTCTGAGGCATTTTTCTATGTCTCTCTTTGCCTTTCTACAGGGGCCAGCAAATCATACCCCCCCAATTTATAAATGTACTCTTACGTTTCACCTCGGCCCCTGAAACATATGGTTGCACATTTGTTCTCAACAATTCAAATTCGTCCAAAACCCCAATGGGCTTCGTTTCTAGGTTTGATTTGATTTTGGATTTATAACACACATACCCTATGAGGGTCCACGCAGAAACTGCATCTAGACGCAGATGTTAATAAATCAAAGTTTGCAACATTGAGCCGTCATAGGATTTGACCTATTTTGGTCCATTAAACGAAAAGATAAGTTTCTAATTTCTTTCTAAATGCAGACAAGGAATCAATCTGTCTAAGGTCCTTACTTGGTTCCAAGAATGAGGGCCAAAGGAAGAGACATTTCTGTTGCCGCATGTTGTCATTTTGGTGAAGGGGACAACCAACAGATTTTGTCCAATTGATTGAAGTGATCGAGTCGGCTGATGACATTCAATTTTGGACATTTAGTATGTCGGGGCCAGGCCATGGATGCATCTGAAAACCAGGCACACGCCCTTGAACAAAATTTGCTGGTGAATCAGCAGCCAGTGGAGATTCTTCCGGTACTGAGAGACTGGTTACAGATTACCTTGAAATTAGCTAAAATTGATACATATATACTTTGCTTCAATTCAGGGGTTAGGATCTCCGCCCATTTCAACGGTCTTCGCACAAGGTCTTTAGCCCAATTGGTTCCCTTCATAGTAGCTTTCCTTCCAGAGTCTTGATTTTCCAGCTTTAAGTGCATAGCCAGCGAGCGGTGGTCACTTTCCAATTCATCAATAACTCTGAACTCGCCTACCCGTGCCCAGGCTGATGCTGAGATTAATATGTAGTCAATTAATGAAGAGCCGTTCACTCCAAAGAATGTTTTATTGGCTGGTTGGTCTGTAACAAACCATCCATTGTGGGATCTAATGTCCAGGTTATATAACATTGTCAAAGTATTAGCTGCCAAGGGGTACAATAAGATTGGGCTAGGCGCCACCGGTCGGGGATATCACAGGCTTCGTCTTGATCCACCCACAATCCTTCAAGCAACTTAATCGGCTCCAGCTGCAGGTTAAAGTCACCCACTATCATTATAAAATAATGTTTTTGCCCCGCGGCTTCGTTGACAGCTAGCACCTTCTGGACTGATTCAATAAAGGGCATTCCTGTTATGCCAGAGGGTCTGTTATAAATATTAGGCAAAATGTCTCTACAGGGGTATATTTAATATACAACGTAAGGACATCAGGGTACAGGGGTTTTCACCCTCTTCACCTCCATCAATCCAGATCAGCCCCCCCCCTCCCCCTCGGCCTGCCTCTCAGCCCCTTAGTGGCCCAGATACAAAAGGACTGGTACCCTATTACATGACAGGATCCACGGCGCACGTCTCCTGCAAAGCCACTAATAAAACCAGTCCACGTAGGATCGTCTAATTGCCTATTCACTCCAGCAGTATTTTAGGAGAGCAGCCTGAGTCCCTGGTTGCCTCCTGCTAAGCACACACCTTGATCATGTCAGTTAAATTCCTCCGAATTGAGTTGGCTCAGGGGCTGGTGGTAGCCAGCAGACACACGCTGGCAAATCTCCCTTGATCTTTCCCACAGGCTGGTAACGGCTCAACACAAAAGCTGGGGCAGGTAAAGCGGGGCCCCTCAGCATATGCCCTAGACTGACCCCTTAGGACGCAAAAAAGGGCCATCCTCCGTTGCTGCTGCAGACATGCTATTGTGGCAAGGAGTGATGATTTGAGGGGCGCAATTGACAAACTGAATGGATGAAGCCCATGGACAGTAGGGTTCCTGCACATGTTGATAATGGTGAGACGGCCACTGGTGAAACTAGTTCAATTAAAGCCCAATTCTGGGCGCTGTTCCACTTAGGTAGTACAATTCGGGCTATGTCGCTGCTGCGGATTGACAATAGCTGCGGGATAGACCTCCCATATAGACAACAGTGAGGAACGATTCAAGAATGGACTAACTTAACTTGGTGCAAGTTGCTCCAGTCTCCCTGATCTGAAAAACAGAAAGTTTACTTGTGCCTCATTGTAGCTTTTGTGGGCACCAATAGAACATGCCTCATAGGGCTGTGATTTCTGGTTTATGCCAGGTAGGTTTAGTGAGTGGTCCTCTGTAGGAAATGGTTGAGGCTTTGAGAGAAACATCGCGCCGTCCTTGTCCGGGTTGGTCTCACTTCCTCGCTGGATGGTACTTTGATTCTCCTGGTTGCTGGTGAGGTCTGGGTTGTCACGAGGGATTGGAGTTATTTGCAGGCCTTGGAGGATCACCTGCCTCGCTGTCCCATCCCCCTGTGTTATTGTAATAGACCTTTGATGGGAACTCGGGAGGAGAACCACAGTGGGGGTGAGGCATCAGCGTCTGTCTTAACGTCACCCCAGACAATACCACCGGGGATACCACCTCCATCGGGGGGAGGGGTATCCGCGTAGGTCATCCTTATGTTAGATACCAGACAATGGAACTGTCGCAGTAGTTGCCCACAGGGGGTACCATCACACATCAACTGCTCCACTCGTAGGGCATTGATCGCATCTTCCTCTGTTGCAGCCTCAACACGCAGTAAATTGTTGAAATTACAAGGATTTGATTGATTTTCCTTATCGGATCGGCGGCTGCACTCTTGGGTAAATAGGGGATGGGACCTCCACCGGCATCTTGCTTGGCTGAACATGTTTCCCCCGTTACCGGGTGGAGCCCGAGACCCAGGGTTATTGAATTGACTGTTGAGTTGACTGTTAGCCATAATCACTTCTGCCACCTTTATAAGTGTACGTTTAAGGGATTGCTGGTCCGCTGCCATCTTTGTGCAGAGAAGAAACAAGGCCTCAATTTTTTACAAAATAAAATGGATTGAGGGAGGTGTTTAAACATCTGCTTGGATGTTAGCGGGCCTCTTCAGGGATGTTGGAGATGTCAGGGAAGTCACCATATCTGCAAAATCGCTGTCCATATTGGGAGCCTCCTGGCTTGAGTCCGCTGCCACCATGTTAAGGCTCAATGCTATACTGGCAACATTTATCAGCGCAGGGTTTACTAGGGCATAGAATTCCGCCTTAGGTTCTCACACATACAGAGAAGGGATCCATTGTTGTCGAATGATGGCCGACTATGATCTAGGTTGTTCACAGGGTCAATGACAGCAGCAGTGGCCCCATCTATCACACCTGGCATGCCCATCGGGGAAAGAGTGCTAAGCGGTTAGAAAATTAAAATGAGGGCAAGGCCAGTGGATTCACAGAGGAATTTTCAAAATACCCAGTAATCCTCCTTTGTGCCCCAGTAGGGCCATGTTTTTGTGCTCTTAGATCGGAGAGCCGATGTTATCTTGCCTCTTGATTTAGCAGGAGACCTAAGACGCTTCCCCACCTGGGCACCCTCACTTGGTAGGCCCTGCCTGTGTTTTTTTCTATATCAAAATAAAAACAGTAGGCAAAGGCAGATGGCTAAGGGCAGGATTCACTTTAGTGCCCCTCAACCCTCCACTAAGCAAGGCACTCTTCTTCTGAAGATTCATCTTCCTGAAGGACAGCCCCTTTGCCACTCTTGTCTTTATGCCACACCAACAGCCAAAATACCTTTAAGGATGTGATTCTACCGTTCCTCCTTTTGGATTTGGCAATGTGAGTTTTTACACCAGTGTGTAGGCAACACTCGTAATCAACAAGCTTTTCCCTTTTACAATCTTGCATTCTCCCCTTCTTCTCCTGACAACCAGAGCATCTTATTTGTATGTCTTGTTGTTAGTCTCTTTCGGCTTTGGACAATGCTTGTACAATGCATTAGGCTTTGGCAATGCTTGCACCACTCTTGGCTTGGGATAGTGATTGCACCACTCTTGGCTTGGGATAGTGATTGCACCACTCTTGGCTTGGGATAAGGATTGCACCACTCTTGGCTTTGCGATAATGATTGCACCACTTTTGGCTTAGGATAATGCTTGCACCGTTCTTGACTCTAGGCTATGCTTGTTACCTGTAACTCACAATTTAAAGTTCAGTCACTTTGGTACAGTGTTAGTGTTCTTCTCATTTATAAATGATCTTTCGGGTTAGCCTTCACTTTCATGATCATTTCTAAGCACACGTGATTAGTATTTCAACCTCTTTCAATAGTTGAAAATTCAATGATAACTATTGCAGCAGTTTCACTTCTACGTGAGTGCTACTTAATAATTTACAATGTGGTTTGCGTCCCTACGCGATTGCTACTCTTGTTGCATTGCATTGTCTGACAATTAACGGTTGGGTTTACAAGGCTTTCAGTGATACGCAAGTGATTCTCCTTAGTTACAGTTGCCTGCCTCTGTTTGCGCAAGGGATCAGAACACTCGGTAACACTCACCGGCTTCCGTCTTCACTCCCTTTGCATTCCGCAGCACTTTGACTGCTTCTGGCTTCTTTGACCATATACTCTTCATCAGTGAAGGTGCCTTTGTTTCCGCCACACAGTCACAGAGCTCGTCTTGCTCCTGGGACCCTCGGCTACACATCCACTTCCAGCCACAGTCTCCAGCACGCTTCCTGCTGCACAATCTCTGCAGTCAGGTTCACATAGGAAAAAGCATTCTTCCTTCACGCTTTCCACTCTGCATTTCAGATTCAAGGCAAAAAGGCCCTCTCAGGACCTGCAGCTGAAATCTGCTTCACAGTGGTTCCGGCGCCCTCACTTTCCACAAACGTCTGTGAGAACTGCCAATAACGTGCTTTCCTTCTACTACTCCTACTCCTACTCCGTCTCCAACTAATGGCCTGCACCTGAGGGGACATTTTAAGCCTCTCTGCTTCCCTCAGGTGTGGGTCATTATGCTTAACAATCTGACCACTCCTGCAACATGGCTCTTGAGCTCTCTTCCTCGTCCCAGTACTTAAGGAATTATGAGAATTTTAGTTCCTAGCATCAAAATTAGGTTTTCTCATTTCCTCTGTTTGGCGATAAGCCATTAGAAGTGTGGGATTGCGGGAAAGTTAAACATGGGGGTTTCCCAGTCTTCCTGACCTGTTCCTCCCACAGCCACCATGTGATCCTCCCGATGGGTCAGCACCCCCTGGGACAGATTCAGGAAGCGTCTGCCCTTCCCTGGCCATATGAGAAGGGTCTCAGGCCAGGTTTTTGGGGGGATTATTGCTGATTTATCACAGTGTGCTCTACAAATATACCCGTTATGTTATCTTATGTTAAGAGCACCATCACTACGTAACTCTGAGCCCCAGCTACATGAAACCAGTTGAAAAGGAAAATATCACTTGACTCACTAAATATACTAGTACCACAGGTTTCTACAAATATGGCTATTTTAGCATGTGTAAATATGCCTTGAATAACCCAAAAAGGCTTATTACAGGCCATGAGCCAGAGATTATGATTCAACAATTCTTAATTTCAGAAGCAAATATGTAATATATGTTATAAACTGTAAATGTAAAAGGTACTATATAGGCAGCACAATAAGAGAACTTTGGGATTAGAATCAGAGAACATATAAGTGTAATTGGGAGCCAGGATCTGAAGATGCCCTTGGCCCAACACTGGCAACAACAGCATCAAATGGACAAGAAGGATGAGATCAAGTTTCTGGCCTTTGACCTAGTTAAAACATCATGCAGAAGAGGCAACAGTGAGCTACAATTGAGGCAGCGAGAAGCGAGGTACATCTGAAAAAAGTGCACTCTACACACTAGACTGAACTTAGATGATGAAATGCATGTCTTTCTGTAACTAGTGATGTCGCAGATACATTTAATAGTTTTCAGCATCTGGCTAATAGTAACATATTGGTTCATATCTCAAATAATTCATTCATTTCTTTGGCATAAGTATTATCCATGTTGAATTTTTTGGGCAATTTCTGGCAACACGATGAGTAACAGGCTCCTTCTCCAGCGTTGGGGTCTGGCGTGGATTCACATGCTCATGAATATTCCCTCTCGTCAGGCCGCAATCCTTGGTAAAGGAAAAAACTGTTTCACTTTCACTTACAAACTGTCTTTCTACTTTAAACCAATCACTGAGCTCTGGTTCATACTGCCCCCAGCGAATGACCGCCCTCTCCCTAAGACCCTCCTCAGGCAGCCATCTTCTGATTTTTACTGCACGTTCAAGTGTTGGGAGTCCTCCAAGAGCTTTTCTACAATTTCATTCTTTTTTGATTAAAAAGTTTCTATTTTTGACAGTTAAAGCCTGTGTGCTCTTTTGCTCCGTTTGCCCGCCAAGCGGGGATCAGTTTGTCAGCGTCTATCAACGCCCCTCAAGGGCAAGAATCTTCGAGAGTTTCATTGAAGATTCCAGAAGACCATTGGGCCTACACCGCACACCGGACCATGTTGGAGGGAGAAGGAGGGAGGCTCCCTCTTCAAGCTCTGCTCCAGCTGCGGATTGAGGAATGTGTTGGTGGAGGACAAACACTCCCAGTACCTCTAGTGTCACCATCCGGACCACAGGCAAGCGGATTGTGAAATCTGCCTTGGTTTCTTCATGGGCACCATCCAGGATCGCCACAGTAGGTTGGCGGGGTGGCTGAGCGCCAAGGCCTCCACCCTGTGCGGCAGGCAGGGTCATGCCTCACCCAGGACCGGCCTGTTCAAGGAGTGGGCTTCTAAGTCCTTTGAGGGCGCTCCAACCGTGCGTGCCCAAGACAAGGCTAAGCACCGCAAATCCGTTTCCGTCGGGGCTGCCGCGCAAGCGGGACCTGCAACGGGCAGGGTACGCTCGTCTTCGCCGTCTGCCTCCATCTCCAGTAATCGCTCCAAATCGGCTAACCCAGGGAAGCTGCGGGAGAAGCCGGAGAAGACCAAGGCGCAGTGAAAGGTGTCCGACCTGCCCCTGAAGGCCTAGGTGGTCCAGGCAAAGTCATCCTCGACGATCGAGCTGGTGGTGGCCGCCCTCTCTAAGGCGAAAGGGGCTGACCCGGTCCATGGAACCCCGACGGCACCCAGAAAGGCCCTCCCCCGAGGCAGGCGGCCTCGGCCAAGCCGGTGGAGAAAACGCTGGAGAAGAGGATGCCATCCATATGCCCTAGACTGACCCCTTAGGACGCAAAAAAGGGGGCGGAGTGAAGGCCTCAACTGTGCTCCAGGGCACAGATATTTCTTCCTCAGACTAGTCCCAGAGGACGTGGGGAACGATGGCAGAAACGCTGAGGGGGACAACAGCGGCAGGAATGCCGATGACAACGTGGGCGCTGGGCCCAGCAAGCCTACCCCCGACACCTCCCAGGGATGTATTGCTGGACATCATTTCAACTCGATGAGAAACAATGTGGGTAAACCCTCTTTTTGTGTGAGGGGGCCTGACTCTAGAGGGTTAGACAGACGTAACAAAAGAAGGGTTAGAGTCAAGGGCTACCCTAGTCATGGGCGTTATGGGGAGGTCACCCAACTGCTGGCCGTGGAGCTAGATATTAGCTGGCTAAGAGCAATGGTAAAGGATCACCAATCGTTAAAAGTCTGATTCAATTTATCAACAGAAATAGGGTTTTAATTCAACATAACATGAGACATAAATTCATAAATAGACAAGTGCCTTTAGGTAGCATGTTTCGTATGCATATGGAAATACATTGTGATATGCATAAGGGTGGGTTAGTAGCATAAGTAACAATAATTTATTGTATTGCTGGACATCAATCCTGTAGCAATACGCTAACATTGTCGACACATTGGTTGACGGTGTTTCTAGTTCGGCGATAGAAAGGAGCAGTGGCTGTTAAGATGGAGCAGTGCTGCTGATGGGCACCGAACTGTATGGTGATGATGCTTTTGCAGAGGAAGTACGTGTGCCTAAGGGTTACAAAGCTGGAATTAAAAGACTTGGTGACCTACAAAGTACCAGCGAATTGAGAAATGTAAAAAGGAGAGTGACCTAGCAGGGTTATTTAGTAAACGCCATGGCAAAGAATTTAGTAAAGGACCAGCTGCTGGTAAATAAGTGCGGCTGGAAGGCGGTCTGAGACGTCAGACAGCCAAATCTAAAAGAAAATGTCAATTATGTACTGTTAGGTCCGTGACATTTTTGATAGATATGGTGATGGTGCCTAGTTATTTCGACTGGTGGACTTAAAGTCCTAGGTGGTGGTGGATGAGTGACCAATAAAGGATGTTTGAGGTCATTACTCATGAGGTAAATATTCAAGGTTCTTCGAAAAGTGGTTAAAAAATAATTTCCCAAATTTATGTTTCCCATTAATCGTGATGGATCTTACTGACATCCGTAATGGATGGAGAGAAGTTAGCATAGCATTTAAAAACACTAGTGGTGTCCATTTTTCGCGGTAGATGATTCACGCATCCAAAATGGATGGAAACAAGTGTGCAGTCAAATTGAGAAGGAAGCAGATCTTGTGAGCCATGTGCTGTGCCTAGTAAAATGGAAGCTAGAAAGGTGACTGTTGGAGACGTGCACGCGTGTGTGCATCGTGACTGGGCAACAAGAAGAAAAACTTGTCTTGATCACGGTCAATGGTGCCGTAGTGCGCATCATGGGATCCTGACTGAAATTACTATGGAAATGCGGGGAGCCGGCAAAACGCTTACCTCTTGTGGGGAGCTGTAGCAGACGAGTGCTCTTGCGGATCAGATGTGCGCATGCGTGTTAGAGAAGCGCTTATTTATTCTAAAGAAGCATCCAATGCGCAAGAGCCGCTAATATCTAGCTCCACGGCCAGCAGTTGGGTGACCTCCCCATAATGCACATGACTAGGGTAGCTCATCATTTCAACTCTCCACACACTGGTGTAAGAGATCCAGAAGAGGATGCCAATGTCACCCCCAGCACCGGTGGCACCGGTCCCGCCACTGACAAAGAAGAGAAAACAGCACCCTGCGCCACCTCATCAACTGCTGCATATGCCCTCCTCCGCTAGGGATACGGGGACAGACACAGCGACTATGGACACGGACAAAGGCAGCGTTTCTCCGACACTGAGGGCTTCTCCTCTGGACGATGTGGGGTCGTTCCACGCCATGGTCACCCGCGTGTCTGAGCTCTTCTAGGTGACGCCAGAAGAGACCAAGAAGGAAGGCTTCCTTTACAAACTACGCAAAGCCAAGAGGAAGACCATTCTGGCTGTTCCTCTCGTGGATAGCATTTGGGATGAGGGCCTGGCGCCGATGATAATCCCGGCCTCAGCCCTGGCGAAGAGGGACAGGCTGGAAAAGAAGTAGTGGGTGCCGAAGTCCGCACCCAAGTGCCTACGGTCGCAGCGCTCACGGACGCTCAGTGGATCCAGGTGTCCGGAAACTTCGCCGATAAGATTGCTCTCGATGAGGAGTTCTGGCGAGCAATACAGTGGTGGGGCGTGCACTCCAACATCTCCAGGGGCACGGATTTCCAGAGCCGCCCCACCAGGAGACAGTCACCACAGATGCTTCCTGGGAGGGCTGGGGAGCCCACACCAGACGTCTCCACACCAGAGGTCTATGGCGGCCGGAGGAGATGGATCTCCACATCAATGTCCTGGAGCTTCGGGCAGTGTTCTGGGCCCTCAGGTCGTTCTGTCCCTCAAGGGCAAGGTGTTGAGGGTCTTCACGAGCACTACCACCACAATGTTCTACATCAGGAAGCAGGGGGTCAGAGCACTCCAGAGAGGTGCAGGACTTGTTGCACTGGGTCGTCACCCAGGAAATGTTCATCATTCCTTTCCATCTGGCATGAGTCAAGAACACCATCGCCGACTCCCTCAGCAGGGAGCTGCGCTTTTGCCACGAGTGGGAGCTTCGACAGGATCATGTAGACAGCCTCTTCCTCAAATGGGGCAGAGCCCAGATCGATCTGTTTGCGACGGCAATGAATTCCAAATGCCAGAAATTCCCCAGCAGGTTTCACCATTCGAGGAGCATGGGGGACGCATTTTCCTTCCTGTTGAAGGCCTCTTCCTGTACGCATTCCCTCCGTTCCCTCTCCTGCTGCCAGTCATTAATCAACTCAAACGGTGCTGATGCAGGATGATCCTCGTCACCCCGGCGTGGCCGAGGCAGATTTGGTACCCGTTTCACTATGTGGTGCCGGTCGCAGAAGATCAACCCTCTATGGGTCACGGCCCTACAGGTTCTTCAGTACTTGTCCATGGCCAAGGCGGGGCTGGCGCACGCCTCTATCAAGGTGCATCTGGCAGCTATCTCACACTACACCAGGTCTTCGGGACGGTCTTCTCTGTGGTCCCACTGTCTAGTCAAGGAGTTCCTCAAAGGACTGTTTCGATCATTCCCGCCGGTGAAGTCTCCAGCCCCGGCGTGGGAACTCAACGTGGTACTGACAAGGCTCATGGGGTCCCCCTTCAGGCCTATGCATTAGGCCCCTCTCAAGTTCCTCTCGTGGAAAACGGCTTTCCTCGTGGCCATCACCTCTGCCAGGAGGGTGGGTGAGATCCAGGCCCTATTTTGCAAGCGGCCTTATCTGACTTTTCACGACGCAAGAGTGGTGCTGGGGACACACCCCCCTTTCATTTCAAAGGATTTCCACCTCAACAAGCCTTTGGTGTTGCCTGTGTTCTTTCTGAAACCTTCGACGGCTGAAAAGCCTTTACACTCGCTGGATGTGGCTCGTGCTCCGAAGTTCTATGTGGCACGCATGAAGAGTTTCCGGAAGAAGTCTCAACTATTCTTGAACTTTGGTCCTGTGAACCATGGGAAGGCCTCGCACAAGGCTTCCATCTCTAGGTGGCTCTCCGGCTGTATCACACACTGTCATTGCTTGGTAAAACGACCGCTGCCGGAGAGCCCATTCCACCAGAGCGATCGCTGCAACAATGGCGTTCCTGTCTGGTGTGCCATTGCTGGACATCTGTAGGGCTGTTAAGTGGAGGTCCATGCACACCTTCACAAGATTCTACTGCGTCGACAAGGATTCCAGGGAGGAGTCCATGGTTGGCCAAGCAGTGCTACGCAACCTGCTGCTTCTGTTGAGTCTTGCCACCTCCTGTGGTTGTGTAATGTTGTACTGCTGTGTATTCTTTATTCATGAGCATGTGATTCCATTCCAGAACCCATGCTGGAGAAGGAAAAAGTTACTTACCTGTAACTATTCTCCAGCATGGGTCTGGCATGGATTCACAAGCGAACCCTCACTCCTGCCCCTCTGCGGCTCTTCTTGGTTATACTGCCACTTTACATGCTTAATAAATCTGAAAATGGCTCCCATAGGGGGTCTTAGTGAGAGGGCAGTCAATTGGCTGTGGGCAGTATGACCCAGAGCTCAGTGATTGGTTTAAAGGAGAAAGCCAGTTTGTAAGTGAAAGTGAAACTGTTTTTTCTTTTACAGAGGATTCACAGCCTAATGACAGGGAATATTCATGAGCATGTGAATCCATGCCCGACCTGTGCTGGAGAACAATAGTTACAGGTAACTAACTTGTTCCTTCCACACAATATGTACAAATAATACTCTATCAATATATGAACTTTCAGTTCCATTATTAACTTCACATAGGCAATCCACGGCAATTCTTGGTACTCTACTACCTTCCGTGCTTAATATAATACGTGCTTAGTATGCACGTTGTTCACGTCATGCGTCTGACAACTTCATTAACACAAAAATGAGGTCACAGTATAAATAGTCTGTGGGAGCCATTACCCATGTGGCAATCACTGGGAGCAACGGCCTACATGTACATAAGTAAGTTTCATGGATCACTGCACTGATAACTAGCAGCTTCAAGTTCGGTTTTCAGGGGAAAGCACTCAAAATAGGTTCTCCATTTCTGGCCTTATTGCAGGCTCCTAAATGTTTATTGAACCAAAATGTGTTAACAATGAGACAAACACAGCCAGGATACGATTAGGTAAGTGCAGTCTTCACACATGTATGATAATGCCTCTTGCATGTGTTTTTTTTTATTCACAATGTAGACAACTAAACTGCAATGGAACTAAGGGAAACACCATTACACGGGACAAGCAGAGGGATTAACCATCATTAGTATGAGGTAAAAAGATTAACAATTGCAATTAACACAATACCACATACGAAAACTGATTACACTTCAGAAACTGTAAGAATTGATATCACTGTGCCGAATATTCACAAAGGATGTTTGATTTAGATGCATTTAATCAAGCAATGAGCATAAATCATTAGAGAAGCCTTGCTACTGTATAAACCTATAGTCATTATGAGGTGCAAATTATACATCATTATTCATTGTTTCTTTTTCATTTCTTTTTGTCGCTGCCTCATTCCTCACAATTTTATGATTTAGGGCACTATTTGTTAAAAACATAATCATGTTTTGAATGGGGAATCCTTCAATGTATTATTGAAAAAGCCTGCAGAGGGTGAAACACGTGCTGGCACATGCTGTATAATGGTGTATAGCACAATAAACCACTGGAAGTGTAAAAACACATATTATTGAAGAGTTGTTAATGTACAGTTTTAATGCATACCATATTCTAAAACATATTTGAGCAGGGCGCATGCGACTTGGCAAACTCTTAACTTAAGCTACCCATCTGATCTCATCGCTTCCTGCATCAGGAACATTCCTGCCAATGCGTGCAGCTCTTGGGTACACTTCACTTCTTTGGGCTTGAAAAATACATTCTTGCTTTGGGTCCTCGACCCCCTTTGCATTTACTGCTTTGAGAAATTTGGTGAGTCTGTTCCTTGCAGCATAGTTTCTTTTTCTTGGGAAGAGTTTCTCTTCTGATATGCTGGATTGTTTTCTCTCCTTTACCACTTGTGGTATGACGGCCACAGTCTGGCTTTTGGTTCATCGATCTAAGATTCATTCCTACTGAGGTTCCACAATATCAGTGGGTTGCCATTGACACTTTGAGTAGGTTAAAGCTGTTTTTGTTGTTTTGCGCCATTTGAGGGTTTCATCATGTCTATGAGGAGACTAGCTTTTTCAGAGAATAAGGGAATGATTGGTAGGGCATCGCTTAATAAGTAACAGTGCCCTGGAAGGCTTGGCCATTCGG
Organism: Ambystoma mexicanum; assembly: GCF_040938575.1. Classification (NCBI taxonomy): domain Eukaryota; kingdom Metazoa; phylum Chordata; class Amphibia; order Caudata; family Ambystomatidae; genus Ambystoma; species Ambystoma mexicanum. Next base: position 933,421,782 of record NC_090939.1, read on the forward strand.
CATGCAGGAGCACTGTTGAATCGGCACTGAAGTGTATTTAGGTTAGGTGGTGTTCTTTAAATATCTGTAGAGGTGTGTGTGTTTTGGGGCAACAGAAAGTAATGACTTATTTTTTAAGGAAGGAGAGGATACCTTCAATCCTAAACACCCTTGATATGCAAGCCCTGGAGGCGTAGATAGAGGGTGCATTGCCACGCTTGGAGACAGTCACCATCAAGAAAACATTAGGGTACTGATTGCAGCCATAGAAGTTAACCAGCCTAACGCATAAATTCACTTAGTTTGATCCCTCCTATGCGACCAGTGCTCAAGGGGCGAAGGCATACACTGTAATCATGGCACATATCAAAATATGCTCCTCCTTCCAACTAGTCACCCATGGTTTCAGGTTTAAACCCCCTCGGGCAACTAATGCTCTTTTCCTTTTCTTTCATGTAGCTCTGCCAATCTCCTTGTATGTATGCTGATTCTCTCCTATTCCTCCATAACCACTCCCAGCTGCAGCTGTTGCTGTTAAGAGCTTGTATTAGGTCTGCATCTTTCCACTTTTCAAATATCAGCACTACCTAGGTTCTTTGCTTGATTTACTATCTTAATCATACCCACTTGTCCAGATGTGTCTGCTAATCTTAGCACTGACCTTTGCTGGTCTATTTGATTGATAATAATGAAATGGTTACCTTGCAAGACATTTCTGTATGTTAGCTATATTTAAGCAGCACACTAAAAGATTAGATTACAATTCAAAGGTAGAGCACTGGCAAAGCGGTTCAAACACATCTCCCATGGTTCCTTTTGCAGGAACTGACCACATTGACTTCGCCATATCGACATGGGTAGTATGGTATCCCCAGCTCCACAACAGAAGCTGTGTGTAGAGTAGACCTATCCCCAGACATAGACCAATCCATTTGGGAAAATCAAATCAGCAAAACCTGTTCCATTGGTCCTCTCAGAAGAAAATTAGGACTGGGTCACGTTAGTGCAATTTTGTAGCTTGGAGGGGTTAAACTTAATGGAAGACCCAGATACGTCACCTAGGTTAGGAAAAAGGCAAGAAAACACGCCCCTGGTCTTGACAGCCCAAACCATATTAACAAACCAACAAGAAACGGACTATAGCTCCCAAATTCCCTCTTCCCAAAAGAGCAAACCCCGGACCGGACTAGCAAAACTTGCTTACAGATTTGGACACAGGAAAAGAAGGTGAAGACTATGATAACCCACAAACCTGTTTTACATCCGCCAAAGGGGCGAGAACATGCACCCTTCCCTAATTTGATATCCAGAGTGGCTACAGGAAGCCTGGGCCTCACCCATACAGTTAATGGACACACAGACAGACCCACTTGCTTCCCACATTACCAGCAAAACTGGGGAGGAAAGAATTAATGCCTCCCTCACAAGGGAGACATGATCATCTGCAGCTCTACCTGCCATTAAAAGCAAGGAAAAGGACACCAGCACTGCACCAAACAAAGGAGACACTTCTTTTCCAAACTCCCACCCACAGGGGTAATGCTTAATACATAACATGGGCTACTTCACACACCACAGGGGGATACCAAAAACGGCATTCAGAGAAGGAAAAACTCTCCAGCCTGAGACAGGGGAACCAACCAGCATCTCCTTGACAGCAAGCAATTAACACAAGACTAAAGTGTGTCCCAAGTTGGCGCCTCCCCTATTTAAAAACGTCCCCCGTGAACTTGGAACTACTAAGCATTCCTGCCATTGAGCATGCCCAGAGTGGGGATGTGACCCCTCTGATCAATCAGCGGGAAGATAGTCAGTCCAAGCACTATGTAAAAGCCAGCTCCCATGAAAAGAGCGAAAGCGAGTTTTGTGGAACAGAGAAGGCAAATTGTGATCTTAAAGAGGAAGAACATTGCTGGAGCAGAGAGGAAGATTGGCGGGCTGGCTGTAAGACCTGGAGAAGTGGAACAGATTGCAAGACCAGCGAGGACGGGAAGACTATGACGAAGACACTGAACAAATGGAAAACAGATCAGAAGGGCAGCGGCTCTGAAGAATGAGAACAGCGCTATATTCCTAGGTGCAGACTAGCAAGCAGGGCACTATATCCCTGGATATGGAAGAGTGAGCAGGAGACAGAGAAAGTGACGAGAAGGAGGTGAAGAAAATAAAAGGCACCCTGGGGACTAACCATGGATAGAAGAACCTGCAGCGTCCTTGTAAAGTGTCGGGGAACACTGAATACTGTAATGAAACTCTTGTCTAATGTGATGATAATGCTGTCTTTAGTTCATGTTTGTTTTTTCTTTAAGAAATGCAATAAAAATATATTTTTTTAAAAAGTGTTGGGGAACACTAAAAAAAAGCCCAATCATCCTGCCGCCTTATATAAAAAGTATAAAATGTAATGTCCGTGCTGCATAATTTGTTATAATTTGTGACACTTTTTTTGCAAATGTGTTCAAGCCAAGTGCATACATGAATTTGGAAACCGAGCACAGTACGTTGGCGCATGCCAGGCTGAGGCACAATCACATCTATCTCCACAAGTAAAAGGAGGCACTGATTCATAGGGTACTTTTCTAGTTACTAAAACAAAAGCCTATATTTTTTTAAACATTTTTCTGTTGATATTACTAATTGTTTTCCAGCCTATTAACAAAATCAGTTCTTGATGTGACTCTATGGCTTTTGTAGCCGAGGGGCACCCCAGCTGGGAGTCCTGCAAGTAATCCAACATCGGTCAAAATTTGTGTCAAGGCCCACTACCCCAGACAATGTCTACATTTTCTTTTATTGTTTTTAAATGTTCCTTTTTCTGGCTTTCAATGTTTCATGTTTTTGTTTCAAAAGAAAATTAAACAAAATTTTACACTCATCTAAAGTGGCTTTAAATGTTATGAGCATGTCATTGCCTAGTTCACATAAATCCATGTCCACACTGATGGTATTTCTGATGGGAATGGCAAAAGAGCAGTGTGTTGGGAATTTGATGCTGTGAGTATTCAACAATGGTCTTGCATAATTGGCAGGCTTTCTCTATTTTCCACCAGTATCTCAGTAGCAATGAAGTTCACTTAGCTTTCAAGAAAATAAAACACAGACAAAACAATTAGAACACCGGATGAAGGGTTCAAATTTAGCTCCCATGGTTGCTTTTTTAGTGCTTAGCGTAATGGCGCCCTTATGTTATCTCTTTTGCATTATTTTGTACTTGGGAAATCTGTTTAAAAAACATTATTCCACATTTGAGTCACAGTGTCAAGTTTAGCCCATGTGATGGTTGTATTACATATAAAATCAAAAAGTATGCGTGGAGAGGTTCAAGCCCATCTCAAGAAGCTGCCCCTTTTTTCAGAATCACGCGTTTGTTCCTCTACATTGCCTGTGTTCTGGTTTCAAGCTCATATTTAAATACTTCAATGAAGCACAGTATATCACTTTTTGGGGAATGCCATTTAATGCCTTCGCAGTGGGGAAAGCCTGAAATGTGCAGATATACACCTTGCAAGAAGGTGGAGGCCACAGAAACTCACTGCTGTACTGTGCGCTTAGTAGGAAGTTAAACCACAATTTCATATCACCAGACTGCCCCAGTCAGCACCATGACATGCAATAAAGAAATTGCCACATGCACACTTTCTTCGGAAACAAAACATCTTACAGATGATCACACATGACATGAAACCCGTCCTGAAAAAACATTTGCATTTTGCTAAACCCTGTGCATGGGGGTAGTGTTTGTGTTTAGCGCCACACTAAGGAGATGTTCAGTTAGATTTCTTTACGTCCTATGCATGATGGGGAAACAAAGAAATGTGTGTAAAGAAGTAACAGGGATGCAGGGTATTGTACTGCAGCAAAACGCGCATTGCATTTCTGCTGTTATTACAAATGTCGATGAAGGGTACTGTAGAAGCCAGAAAACTCAAAGATAAAATTGCTTGCCTGACCTGCACTCGCTGTACCATGTCTACATCTTCTGCCACCAGAGCAGCTTCTCCACTGGATAACTACACTTCACCAATTTTTCAACTGCTGTCCTGCTTTATTGGAGAATCTTCACTACATGCACTGTATCTGTTGCTTAAGTTGAAGAATACAGGAACAGCAGGGTGAGTGGGTTGGTGAGACCCAGGAGGAAATGTCTCCCTGAAAACCTCCAGATGGCGACAAATCAAACCAGACCGTAACACTGGGCATGTGGCTCCCCCCACCCCTCCAGCCCCCCACCTTCAGTACCTACAGACATCCAAACCAGCTAAGCCTAATGTGACAAGGCTGCTGATGTTGGGCGAACAAGTGAGCTCCTGATACATGCTAGCTGAGGAGACCTGTTAATTCACCAGAGTAGAAGGTGAGCTGTTCTGTAGCACTCCTTCAGAGCCCAATCTCTGTGCAGTGACAGGTACAGGGGCAAGCCAGTCATGCTGGAGTGGCGTCTCCCAGCTTTTCTGCCTTCCCTTCGGCAGGGGCCTGTGTTGCGGCTCTCACCTTCCCTCCTCCATTTGCCCCGGGTGGGTTGCCCTTGGAGGGGGATCTCCATTCGGAACACGATCCACTACCACTGAGAAAGCCCCTTTCCTCAAGCCGGCCTACACTCTACAACAGTTGGAGCCCTGATAATAGGGTTTGTAGGAACTGAGCCATCACGAGTTGCGCTAAGGGGTGGGGGGTGAAGGGGCGGGCTAACCATTGTGCAAAGCAATCGCTTTCCTGGCACAATGTCCTCAAGCGAATCAACTGACAGGTTTTCTGAACTAGGGTGTTCCTCCTTTGGACAGTAGTACTACTTTAACACTATGGCCAACGAGGGTAAGGCAACTGAAAACAATGACATCACATGAATACTCCAGGCGACGGGAAAGGTGCAAAACATCTGCCACAATTGGTTCATATGCCATCCAAGGGTGTGTGGGGTGGGGGATGATCTGGGCCTTCCTGCCACCAAACTCGACTTGCACATCTTTCTGGGCAAGAAAAAAAGGGAGATCCCAGGTTGCCTAGCAGAACATTGAGCTAGCACTTTGTCTTGCAACTCTGGAAGCCAGATGTGATTCTCTTGAGAGCAGGCAGGAAGACACAGGAAACAGATTGTGATGAATACAGGGAGTTCGTCCCTTCTCCCTAAAGGGGAGCCCCTAGGGGACCAGGCAAGCAAGAACTCTTTCAGGGTGACCCCCCTTTTGGGACAAGAAATCCCCAGTAAATAAGGCTACTACATCTCCCTTAACACGAGTGACCCCAATGTTTGTTGTGATCCGATAACGATACCAATGTATGGGGGCCTTTGAATGTGCTTGGCTTAGTTGCTGACTGAAACTCAGACCCAACGGGGCTATGTCTCTAGTAGTAGACAAGGCTGTAAAAAGGCTGATGCCCTTACCTGGAGAAGAGCTGCTGCGTAACGAACCAGGGCAGGAGCCAGTTTGAGCAATGCTACGCTCAGCGGTAGCCTGTGTTGCAGCGCAGAGCCAGAACATCCTGGAGGCAGGTCCACTTTGCATATGTAAAAATTATTCCATAGGCACCTCTCTACGAGAACAAACAAGGCCCATTGACCTGTTCTTTGGGAAGGTACCCACTCGAGAGTCCACAGCATCACTTTATCTCAGTGTACCGTTCACACATAGGAAATACCATTTGCATATCAGTCTTTGTCCCACCCACATGGGCAGTCCAGCACCGACATGTTATGGCAATTCCCTTCTGAACAAGAGTACCAAAAGCAACCCCATAGACATGTTTCAGCCTTGTTGGGCCTCATCAGTGAGGTGGAGCTGTGCTAAACCGAAGTCCCTGCTCAGAGAGGCACAAGCCCAACAAGGCTGAAACGCATGTATAGGGTTGCTGTTGGTACTCTTGTTCAGAAGGGAATTGCCATAACATTTTGGTGCTGGACCGCCCATGTGGGTGGGACAAAGATTGATAAGCAAATGGAAAATTGTTCCCATCTGTGAAAGGTACAATGAGCTACGGTGTGGCTGCGGACCCTTGAGTGGGTACCTTCCCATAGAACAGGTCAATGGGCCATGTTCATTCTCGCAGAGGGGCGCCTGTGGACCATTTTTTCACGTTGCATATGTGGTGGGCAGAGAGGACTCCCACCCCGCAGAATGGTGATGAGCCCAAGAGGGCAGAAAGCCCCAGGCCCAAGGTCTACGATGCTGTGAGTCCGAACTGACACAGCATACAGACATTCACGAACGACTGCACCCCAGACAAAGAAGCACAACCAAGGAACTAACGATCTGAGAAGAGCGTTTTTTCTGCTATAGGAACTGCCACCTTCCCCTGCAGAAGAACACTGCAGACAAGCAGGTACACAGTTCATGCCGGGGAGAGGGAGGATGGCAGCCAAACTCTGAGACACTCTAAAAGGGAGTAAGGACAATAAAAAAACCTGATGGTGTCAGAGGGCCCATGTGGGACTATAAGAAACAAGAGATCAAGGGAAACACCCAGAAAGGGTGACTCTGAATCTAATAACCCACTAGGGGTTATTGGATACCAGCGAGTAAGAGAAACGCTCTGAGCTGGTGAACCCGAAATCAGTAACCTGCAAGGGCTTACCAGAGACCAGATATCAAGAAAAACACACAGAGGGGGATGAACCTGAATACAATCGCCCACAAAGGCTCACCTGAAACACGGGGTTGAGCCTGAATTGAAGGGGTTGCAGAGACAAATTGTACACTTGACGAACAAACTTTTTATCTTGAACTAGGCTTTGCTTGGGGGGGGTCATGAGTCCCATTGTTTGCAGAAAATCAAGTTGCCTTGTTGTAGAGTGTACAAACAGGCCCATAGGCCTGAAAACAAGGAGAAAAAACTTGAGACTTTTAACTTTATTTTGAACTTTTCGAGGAAGACCAAAGCCTGAAATCCCAAGAAAAAAGAAATTGAGAGACACGTTTGGCTAGGCGCTCATGCACCCAACTAGCACAAGCCAAGGAAGGGGAGTAAGAAATAGTGTCTGGGTTATTTTTTTGTTTCCTTTGTTAGTGGTAGGGACAGCCAGCAGGGTAGGACAGGTTTGGACGGAGGACATGTTTGATTTATGTAATGTGATGAATCCGATGGTGCCATCACCCTTTCCCTGTGGTGACCCCTCCCCACGTGGCCATAGAATGGCAGCCACTACCTGATTCTGACCCTGGGGCGGTTATATGAGGCAGGATCACATGGGGGGGGAGACAAGCAGGGAAGACTAACATGGCACCATCGGAAAAGGCATGGTATTCCCCTTCCCCCTTTGAGGATACCCGATCCATAACCAATGCCTTAAAGGTATATTGTTACTCCTTCCCTCATCCACCTAGGAAGGGTACTGAAGACCTTCTCACAAGATCGGTATGTGGGACATCAAAATCTGACTTACCCTCTAAGAATAATGAAAACATCTTCTCAGACTCTAACCACAAATTATTCAGAGCTAACTTGCCCTTGAACACCACTGAGAACACTTACCCAGACTTTACATGTAAATATCAATGTTACAGTGGGAGTTGCATGTACGCATGCGTGAGCCTCGTTTAGGCTCACGCATGCGCGTTCTGAATAAATGCGTCCCGAGCGGCAGTTGCTGCCCGGACCTCAACAGCACCAGACGTGTGTCGGAGTAGTCCTCAATATGCGTGCGTGTGTGTATGTATGAGGCGGCCCGAGGCATCCACCGGCACTAACATTGGTGGCGAGGACGGCTGCTCGTGGGAGGATCACAATTGCGCACACAAGCGCAATTACCATCAATCCTTCCTCCGACGCAGCCCGAATCCGATGCTGAGACGGTCAGCCATTTTGAATCTGCTCGTGGCGCAGTTGCGGCCCGCAAGGGTGCTCGTGCGTTGCCCACGGGCCAAAATTACAACAATTCTTTGAACTTTCGTGGTTCTCCAGTTAGGGGAGCCGCGTTTTTGGCCTGAGACCCACTTTTTCAAAACAAAAATGAAGAGCCAGCAATCCAAGCCTAAAGGCCCAGCTCAAGTGGGTCACTGAAGGAGGAGTCTGCATACCACGCAGACAAGACATCCAAGTCCCTGGTCAACAGTGAAGAAACACTCCAGAAGAACAGATTTGCTGCCTCAGTCACATGGGTGAGGTGCCTGTCCAACCTGCAGGCGCTATGGAATGTGAGAGATGAACTCTCGATCTCAGAGGAAGGCCTACTCTTACTGGGCAGACAGATTGTGATTCCCCGTGCACTGGTACCCATAGTACTCGAACTCGTGCATACAGGTCATCAGGGATCGCCTAAAACAAAGGCGAGATTGAGACCAAAGGTGTGGTTTCCCGACCTGGAAGACCGGGTGGAGGGGCATGTGCGGAGATGCTTACCGTGTCAGGCCGCAAGCCTGGCAGAAAGGGCACCTCCCATCAAATCTATGGACAAAAGCGAACTCTCCTGGGGGACAGTACACGCTGACCTTGGCTCAACAGGCAGAGGGATGTACTTCTTGGCCGTCGTGGACCAGTGGTCGAGGTACCCTGAAGTAGAGCTGGTAGACTCCACCATTATGGCCCTCGAAAAAATATTTGAGACCCATGGGTTCCTGACCATCCTGTGCTCAGACAATGGGCCCCCGTTCATGGGGAGTCAGTTTGAAAAGTACATGGAGGAAAGGGGGCTACAACACAGGAAGGTAACACCCCTATGGCCCAGGGTGAACGGGGAAGCGGAGAGATTTATGAGAACATTGAACAAAATATTTCGGATCTCAGTGAATGGAGGGGGCGATCTGGGAAGAAACCTGTTCGAATTCTTGCGAGAATATAAAACCACTCCCCATCAATCGACGGGAGTTTCCCCAGCTGAAGCCCTGTTTGGACGCTGCCCAAGAGGACTCCTCCCAGAACTGGAAGGACGAGCGCCAGGTGTGATTGATGATGCCCGGGTCCGGCAGGAAAGAGTGACAAGGAATGAGAAGGAGAGTGAGAGGACAGGCCTACAGGAAAAAGAGGTAACGGTTGGTGACACTCTGCTGGTCAAGAACTGCCACCCAGAAGGGAAATGGTCGCTCACGTATGAGCCAGAACCCTGGGCAGTTACTCATGTGAAAGTGTTGATGATAACAGCGGCAAATGAAAGGGGAACAGTAACCCGAAACAAATCCTTTTTCAAGAAAGTGGACTCGAGTCGCTGGAAAAGACTTCCGAGCCAGAAGCAAGAGGAGGCATCCCCAAGGATGACAGGCAAGAGGAACCTGCGCCGAATGATGTCGCACCGCTGCCGACCTAAGGGAGCAGCAGTTGGTACTCGATGAGACAGGGGCGACAACCGCCGGTGCAATTCAAGGACTACATCATGGACTCAGGAGACTGAGCTGGTAGCACACTGAATTGAGCGACTCGCGTTGAGGTTTGGTTATTTTCCATTTTGTTAATTGTTTCTGTTGAAAGAAAAGGAGAGATGTTACAGTGGGAGTTGCATGTACGCATGCACGAGCCTCGTTTAGGCTCACGCATGCGCGTTCTGAATAAATGCGTCCCGAGCGGCAGTTGCCGCCGGGAACTCCTCTGCACCAGACGTGTGTCAGAGTATTCCTCAATATGGACTTCCATTCCCATAACTTCAAGAATACTGGAATGAGGAAGATTAGCTGAGTAATGCAGAACGGAAAAGACCAAGAACTCGAGCTGCGCTCTGGTTGTTGGGAGCGCATACATGTGGCTGGGAAATTTAAACAGCAGAAACAGCTGACTGAAGCGCGCAGCTGGAGGGAGAAAGCTGCTTATCTGTGCCTAGGACCAAGCGTCCGTGGGGCTACCATTAGTTCCGTGGAGACATCCGACTCAGGACAACGAAGAAAGCTGACCGTGACAAAGAACACGCTGCAGGAACGCCTGAAGCCGATGCAGGGCTCCTGGGCATTTGCAGGCGTTGAGCGGCAGCGTTTGCCTTGCCTAAGCCTGACAAGAAGCAGAAGGGCACAGCAGGAACCGCGGAAGGCAGAGAAGACGAGGAACGTATGCTGCAAGTTGGGAAGAAACCCTGAATGACTGCCATCGGCTTGCCGTGAGGGGAACAAAGTACGCCAGCAAAAACCAGTGAGTCCATGAAAGGGAAGCAAGGACACCGGGGGCATATTGTCATATATGACAAAGGCGTATGATGGTTAAGGAAGCAAATGTGGTACCTGAAAGAGAAGGAGCCAGTGAACATTTCTTTAAAGGGGAAAAACAGATGAAAAGTAAGAGACTTTTAAGTTTGAGTGTATGCAATACACATTTAAGGAAGGCCCTTGCAGGATGGTGTACCAGGCAGACACAGTATTAGATCAAGCAAACGCAAGAAGATATTTGGTTTGGAAGTATGTGCAGAGCCCACATGAGAAAAGCCCTGGAAGCAGAGTACACCAGGCTAAGTAAAGCTGCATTTAAGAAAGCCATTGCAGGAGAGTATACCAGGCAATTTTAAGTGTGTTCACATAAAAAAGCCCTGGTAGAGAAATGCACCAGGCAAGGACAAACAGTGTATAACAATTTACTCTGACTAACTTTGCTTTGCTATTTTTTTTAGTGCACATTTGGCATCTCTATGCATGCAAACCCAATGAAACTGAGTGCAGAGTAAATACACTGAGACTAAATTACCTTTTCAAATTGTTATTCTTTATCAGAAACTAGAAATAAGCAAGTTACACACAATGGGCCTCATTACGCGGTGGGTGGAATGGATTTAACGGTGCCGGTAATGGTGCTGGTAAACGCATTCTGTCCTATTACGAGGTCCCCTCGCGGGACCCGCTCAGAAGGTCTGTTCAGACCAGACATCCTTAGCGGGTCCCGCAAGGGGACCAGAGAGCTAATAACGGGCCCGTTATTAACGGCCCCGTTATTAGCTCCCTCCCCATTGAGCCGTATGGGGGCTCGAATGGGGACGGGTTTTTTCAATGAGGAATTACCAGGTCCTCCAAGATTGGAATGGCCCGGTAATTCCTCATTGAAGGAACCCGGACCCCAGTTTGGAGGCAGCCATGGCGCTAATAGCACCATTGCTACCTCCGAACTCGTAATGAGGCCCAATCACATTTGCACCCACGTTGTAATTCAAACATAAGCAAAGTTTTTCCTGCAATGGATTTCAACGTTCTATCTGCCATAATGTCCAGAGTTCTGCCAACATTGGCCTTGAATTTCGCAACAACGTTGGCACAACCTCAGTCACTCTGAGTTTAAACAGCAAAACTTGGAGAAATATGAACACAGTTTTCCATACACATTTCAAATGTTATTATGCAGCGCCTAAAAAGAAATTACTTATTTAACCTACGCAACCTACTATCAAACATCCACTTTAACACGCTCCTCAAATACTGCATAATTACCTAGACTCAGCTGGCGATATTTCCCGATTCATCCCTTCTGCTTGCAGTGCCCAGGATCAACCACAGATAAGGGTGCTCGAGACTGCAGCTCTTCTGACGACTGCCAAACTAAGAAAAGAGATATACAGCCCACAAGATAGTCAGCCTGCAGCACTGCCGCCAGAACACGGAAGACCCATTCTGTCAGGAACCACCCCTCTCTGCCAGCGCTTCTGCTCCCTTCGCCCGTGAGTGAGTGAATGACCCAGCCCTTTCTCCCTCAATTCTTTTTCTTAAACTCATGCGTCATTCCAAGAGAATCTCCCCTTAACAAATCCGCCCATTAAATAGCATGTTTCCTTTGTGCCTTTGACAGAGATTCAAACTGCAGCGCTGAAGAGAATTGTTACATTCATCCGGCACTAGCAGAATAGATCTCGCATTCCACACTTTAAGACGCAGCAAAGCTTTAAGCCTGCACATTTAGTTTATTTCCTTTCCAGACCACCATGCATTTCCATCAATATGCACCAAGTTTATATCATGGACTTGTTTGCACGCAATGTTATTATGGGAATCTGTTATATGTTAAATGGGTAAGGTAAATTACTATGTTAGTTTCATGTTAGTTTTATTTTAAGTGCAACTCGGTCCACAACTAGTGTCGTGGAGCAAAGTGATTTTCTAGCATGTGTTCTGTGTATTTTCTAGCATGTGTTCTGTGTGTTCCCAACATTGGCATCTATTTAGATTCAGCCTGAGTCTCATACCCTTGAGTCACACATGAGTCTCACACCCTTGGCCCTAGTTAAAATGCAAACCTTTGCTAAACTTTGGATGATGAAATGTGGAGCTACCTTGTTGAAATTCAGAATAGGTAAAAGTATTTCCCTACTCCACTTCCCTACACACCCTCCTTTTTTTTCTGCTGGGACAAAGGCAAAATCACTGCAGGAAAAAATAAAACATTCAATATTCCCTGGTTCACCTCATAATCACGGGGTTATCTTTGGCACGATTTTACCTTGATCTTATTAGTCAAGAAACAAACATGCAATTTATAATATTCAAAAAACGTTATGTATACATCTCTAGTTAAAAAAAAAATCTTTTGTTTTGAAAAATCATTCCTCTTTTTTTTGGTTGATATTTTAGAATGTTTTTCTACCTTATATTTTCATCTTTTGATAACCTTTATCTTGTATCGTCTTTTAATTGGTGATCTCCTATTTGTTTTTTTTTTATTTTCTGTATCTTTTTTAATAAAATGTTAAAGGAAAATATTGTCATTTTCAAAAACAACCATAAGTCCATACTACTGTGCTAGTGTCCTTAGTCTGATGTAAGAATCAGTGAAAATCAGTTTGCAAAAACAATTAAAAAAAATATTTTTTAAGTCAATTCAGAAATCGTTGGTGAAGTGAAATTCCATCCTTTGTAGGTGGGGCTTCATTCGGGGGCATCATCTTCACCCCCTTTTTCGGTTCAGGGGTTTTCTAGTAGACTCCATTCCAGTGGTATCCTCCAGAGAGCAGTGCACTCAAAGGATCTGGCGCACTGACAGGGAAAACGATTATTTTTCTAGATTAAAAAGAAAATGACAATTTAAGAATCAAGTACATCAATCCATTTACTTTTCCCTTCTCACTAGGATGTCTGAAATCAAGCTTAATTCGGCATACAATTGCAGATTATACACCAAATACCATGTAATGCAGCCAGGTCTGTTTAGGACCATCACATAAATTAAAGACAGTAATTCACAGAGCACTTTTCTGGCAACAGTCTCAAACACAACCAATCTTAACACAACACTCCTTTCTTTACTTACTTATTTACATTTTTGTTCACTAATTTGATATATTTTTCCATTTCTATCTCTTCAAATCCCATTTTGATATCATCACACTATTTATACCTATTAACGTGCTATAGTAATTCTGTTGAATGGTTAAGTGATTTATTTTCATACAGTCACATTTTTCACTCCCTGTTAGTCTCAATTCGCTCTAGCCTTTTCACCTCATGTTTCGGGTGAAAGGGCTTAATTTGATTAACATAGACAAGCTGTTCAACAGTTAATTCTCCCTCCTTTTGAGCAATTCTGTAGAGCACAGGTGAAACCTTATCTACAATTCTATATGGCCCTTGCCATGCTGCAAAACATTTGTTTTTATGCTAATCATTCCCAAAATTAAATTTATACACCTGGTTCCCCATCTCATATTCTCTCAAGGATGTCTTCCTATCGTAATATGACTTTGCACTGTCGGCAGCCTTTTCCCAATTTCGCTGTGCAAATTCAAATGCATATTGCAAGTGCTTTCTCAGTACTTCCACATATTCATGAATTGTGGACGCATTTACAAGAACCTGTTCATTTGGTTCTGTAGAGTAAGTGTTGTGGCGACACCATTTGTCAAAATCTCGTGGGGCTGAGATTTGTTGATTTAGAAGGCGTTCACCTGAGAGCAATTAGTACCAATGGAAGCCGCAAATCCCAACTAGATCCTGCTTCAGCTACCAACTTTTTCAACATATCAGCTATCGATCTGTTACACCGTTGCACTCCCCCTGAACAGGAGGGCCAGTAAGAAATGTGTTGCTTCCTCTTCACACCCAAGATTTGCCAAATTGTTGTCATTAATGCACTGGTGAAATTACTTCAACGGTCTGATTCTATTCTTTGAGGTAAACGAAATCTTGAAAAAATATGATTTACAAGTAAAGCAGCTGCCGTTTGCAGACTGCAGTGTGGAGCTGGAATGCACTACACCCACTTACACATTAAACAAACAACCGTTAGCATGTACGTGTTTCCCCTTGCTGATCTCCTCACATGGCCTGCATAATCTACCTGCAAACCGGACCTTGGGAGTGTCAAACCCCTTTTCATTAATGGTGCTGTATGAGCTGGTGATGCCGGCTGAAATTGCACACACTAAACACCCTCTGGTGTAGAGCTTAACATCTTGAGACATGCGGCCAATAACCATAATCTTTTAAAATGTCCAAAGTCTTCTGTGAACCTCTGTGTCCTGCAGTTATGGCATTGTGGGCATGATGTAACATCAATCCCTGAAATGACAAAGGCACTACCCATTGTATTAGACATGTCAAGGATTCTCTAATCATCAGTCCATCTTGTAATCTAATTCTTTTTGTTTTTAATAACACCCTCAATTCCTTTCCCTTTGCAGTCCTCTTCAGTCAGTGGATTCTGTTTTGCATCTAGCAAATGGTTGTAAAATGGGCCTCCTTTTGTGCCTTAATCAAGTCTTGATCTAGAGTATCAAAACTCCATTGTACCATAGGCTGTTCAACTGTTTTCGGAGTGTTGGAGCATGTTATCGCATCCACTTGTATTTTTTACCAAGCAGGTGTTCAATAGAGAATAATTCCCCCATTACAGCTCCAATTTTGGCTAATTGATCTGCCTCATCATTTCCTTCCGTATCCATAACTGGTGTATTGAAATGACCACATATTTTCCTCCAATGGATTATCAGGTCTTTTTATGATACAAGTTTGTCTATAGCTTGAATCATCTTGCCATTTTTGTGGCTTCTTGTTATATGTGAGCATGCCTTTCACCTTCTAGCCAGGTAAATACTCTATTTCTCACATAATCCTATTCAGTGACTAAAACCATCTCAATGAGTCTATTTTCTATTGCTGTAGATATTGCCTTATAAATGGCGGCCAATTCTGCCACTTGACTGCTTTCGTGGCCTACCCTCATGCTTATTCTTGGAATGCCGTCACATATAAACCACACGTTTCATATTCCTGCCACAAGTTCTTTTCAGCATCATTTTCTAATTGGTATGCACAGCCATCTACATAAAAGTTTTTAAATTATTACATGTTTCTTCGTTGAAAGCCTTGTGTGGGGATTGTTCAAATTAATTTAAACTTGTCTCCAGCTCTGTGTCATCGGACGCACAGACAGCTGCACAATCATGCAACTCTGCTAGTCCTTGAGTGACTGGGCTCTTTTTATTTTGTCTATATCTCATTTCTACTGGAAATCCTTGAAGTGCTAATGTTCATGAAGTGATTCTTGACTGGGCCAAATTTCCTGATCTGATCCTCTTACTTTGCAAAAATTGCAGAGGCTGGTGATTTGTTTCAACAATCACCAGCTCCCCTTGAATTATGGGACGGAAATGTTGTAATGCCCAGACGGTGGTCAGAAGCGCTTTTTCACATTCACTAAATTTGGTCTCTACCTGTGACAATGCTTTGCTAGCATATGCAATTGTTTTTTTATTTGCATTGTGTTTTTAATATAACACTGCTGACATACATTGATCTGTGAATACTATTTCTACAATAACATCCTGGTTGTTCATTGGATATGCCAAACATGGCGCTTTCATTAGACACCCTTTTAGCATGGCCACTGCCTCATTCCTTTTCCTATTTCCAGGGTACACCCTGCTTCAGTAATCCCGTCAAGGTTGTGTAATCTCTGCATCATTTTCAATAAACTTTCTGTTGTAACTTGCCATTCCTAACAAACAATTTAAATGTTTCAAGTTTGTGGGATCTTTTAGTTTCTGAATCGCTTCCAGTTTTTTCTGTTGTGGGTTTAATCCATGTTCTGTCACTTTATGGCCTAGGAAGTTTACCCTTTTTCTGCACCCCTGTGCTTTCTGTAAAGATACCTTTACCCCAGCCTACTGTAGCTGAGTACATGTCGAATGTCATTGAAATGGCTTTTCAAATCTTCCTTTCTGATTAGCACATCATCCACATAAACTATTGTTCCTCTTTCAGCTGCATCCAGGAGTGCCTTGCTCAGGAATATCCCAAACTCACTCCCACTATTGACATACCGAAAGGGGTCCGGCACCATGCATATTGTGATTTGTCAAATATAAATGCGAATACATTTTGAATGTCTTCAGTCAGTGGTACACAACAGTATCCAGCTGTAAGGTCTACGGTGGTAAATACTGTTGGCCCGTGAACCTGTGCAAGGCCCTGATCAAAAAAATGGAAGGGGCCACCTTGAAATGGGTACCTTTTTGATAAATTCTCATAGATCTGCACACAAGCGCCACTGGGTTTTAGTACACCTAATATTGGAGTATTTGATGTACTATGAATAGGCCTAATGATTCCTCTATATTCTAAATGTTTGATTCTATCACCCAATGACTCCAGAGATGCCAAGGGCAACCTATATTGCTGCACATGTACCAGCTCCCTACCATGTCCTTCTGGTAGTGTGGCCGCATGCAAATTGGTCAGCCCACAGTCATAGGCATCTTTGGCAAAAACCTGCTTTAACTCGAATATTTTCCTCAATTGGTATTTTTCTTCTTCATTTGTGCAAGTATCTGGAGCTTGAATCTGCTCCTCTACCATTTTAGAAAACTTTGGGAAATCCTCCAACGGAGGAACCTCTGTACTTTCCTCTAACCGTGTGGCAGTCTCTCTCTGGAGAGTTGCTATACTCAAATACTTTGGAATATTGACCTCCATTTCCATATCCTGCTTTTCTCTCTTAGATTCACCTAATTCGAATAGAATACAATCATCCTGATGGCAGCAGAGCATTTCACTTGACTCATAAGGGTACACAGACAGAACTTTAAAAATTACTTTAGGCTTAGACTCCAATGATTCTGGTAATTCACCCTGTGCAGTCACATCGCTTTCAGGAATCTTAAACTATGGGATCTCCTCTCTTTCAAGTATTTGCCGGAGTACCTTTTCACTAATGAAACTCCTTTCATGCTCAAGCACCAAAGTGACTTCAATCATTTCAGAATGCCCATTCACATGGATAGGGATCCATGGCTGCCCTTCTCCCATGTGTATTTCTGAGATAGCCGGTGTGTTACTCACCACTCTAAAGTAGGCCCAAGACGTGGATGCGTGACCTTGGAGATGATGGTTGTACAAGAATCAATATTCAATATCAATATAATCAACAAGACTCAGGCTTCCTCAAAGAGGCGCTCTTTTCTACAATGTACCGCTCCGCTGTTTCGATTTGGACAGACAGAGGTGTCAATTGAATAAAAGAGCGAGGGAGAACACACACTGCCAATACCAATGCTGCAGAGGAATACAAAGATATTATGCAGTGCTGAGAATAAACCAAGCAATCAGAACAGCAGTATAGTACAGGAAAATACCTAGGTAAGTATTGGAGTGGAGCTTCCCCGGGGTGAATCTACAAAATATGAATAAGCACAGTGAGTGGAAATAATTCTAAAGAGACTTCCTAAAGTATTGAACCAATGACAACCAACCTGAAATATGGGTATTTTGAGGATGGATAATAGTCCAGGAAACAGAAGACAACGATAGGAGAAAACAACAAACAGGAATGTTAGTATAGGGAAATAAACCTGAGCGGCACGAGGGTTCCACTAGTGCCGGGTTGGTGCAGAATCAGCAAAGCGTTTATATGTACTTGAAGACAAGTTCACAAGACAGTCACTCGATGTCCCAACATCTGACAAAAGGAAAAATCCAATCAAGGCCGTGGAGAAATGATTACAAATAGCAGAGATGGAGTTGCCAACTACAAATATGTACCTGAGCATTCACGCATCCGGATAAGGCGTAGAAGAGTTCCGGATGGTTGATAGCAAGTCACCTGCGAGGAGGGCAAAGTCGTACCGTGTCTGGTAGCAGCTAGCAGGGATGATGTACCGCAAGAGACAGCAGGAAGCAGGAAGAATAATCCAATAACGTTCCGGGTCAAAAGCCAGGCGAGCAAGACAGGAGATGGTTGATAGCAAGTCACCTGCGAGGGGGGCAAAGTCGTACCCTGTCTGGTAGCAGCTAGCTGGGATGAGGTACCGCAAGAGACAGCAGGCAGAATAATCCCATAACGTTCCGGGTCAGAAGCCAGGCGAGCACGACAGGAAAAAAGAGAGAAGGCAAGCCAATCCAGAAGCCAGGCAAGGGTCAGAACCAGGTGAGCAGATTAGGAATTCGTGCTGAGGAAACACGAAGGAATAAACGGACGTAACCGCTGTAGCTTGTAAAGCTAATTAGCAGCAACGAGCCCCTTGAAAGACGGTGGTTTTAAAGCCGTATGGGGGCGTGTCTTGCCGTACGTCTTCCACGTACAGGACGTGTCAGCTGACACGGACTCCGTCGTAGTTTGTACAGGCGCCATGGCAACCTGAATCTGCTCCAAAGAGGAGCTTGTAAAGGAGTCGTATTCTGCAAGGAAGCCCGCAGGGAAGCCCGAAGTGTAACACGGTGTGATAGCACAGCAAGAAGAGCGCTCGCTTTGACATCTGTGCAGAGCCTGCTAATGCAGGTTTGAATCCTGGCATTGCCAAACTCAGCCTTTCATCCTTCCGAGGTCGATAAATGAGCACCATACACTGTGGGTAATAATAAGCACCTCTCAGATGCCTGAGGGTTTGTAGCGCTATATAAATACTAAATTATAATAATAATAATTGTTGCTGAAATGCGCTTTTACTGATTTAACTCTGGAGTAATATTTGGTTTGTGTTTTTCTTCATTTAAATAAAAATGCAAAGTGTTTTCATCCATTTCTGTCTGCCAGTTTTTCTTGGGGTCCAAATAAATCTCCAAAGACTGCTTCTCTTTTTCTCCCCGCATTTTATTCTGACACATGAGAATGACAGTGACATTAGGCATACAGCCATTTTGAAGATATACTTTCACTGCACTTTCTGATTTAGCAATGGTGTGGCATTCTTTTACACTGTTGCTTTGAGTCATTATTTTCTTAGGTCTCAATGGCTTTTTAGCTAAGGACCACAATACTTAATTTACCCCATGAGTGAGGGGCGATCATCTCCTCAGGCAATTTGTCCCTATGAGGAATGATTTCATCAATGGGTGTGACCAACACTTTCTGTCTCATCCGATGCTTCCCTATCTTTATGTCAACTTCATTGACACCTTCGATAGGTATTTCTTCCCCATTGAAATAGTGCACAGGGCCTTCATGTTGCCTCACCTTTACATGATTTTGTGGGGATTTACCTTCATTGATACTTTTCACCAGCTCTTTTGACATTATGGTTGCTTGGGCACCCGTGTCAATCATTGCAAATGCATAATATGTTTCTTCAATGTTGATAGGTGCATACTACCTATCCTCAACCTCTTCTAGTACGAATCAAAAATGTGAATTTTGATTAATTTCAGGACTTACTTTTCTGAGCTCTTTTTTTACTTCTTGCTAGGCAAATGGGCATATGAAAGAGCATTTTACCCTCCTTTTTGCCCACTTCATTTTGAATTTTTGTCTATTCACCTGGGCTCAGAGCCATGTTGGATTGGAGCCACTGATTGCCCCTCTGACTTGGGACCACTGGTGTTCACACCCCAATTTCTTATTGTGGCATTCCCACTGTCTGGGCCCTCTCTACTTACTTTTACATTGCAACTTATTGTATTGGCTGTGTTTTTTCACAAGTGTCACATGACAGCATGTCAGCTTCTGGTGTGTGACACATATTTGCATTTTGTACAGAGCCTGTCATTTGTGTCCCTGGGAACATCTGTGGCTCCGAATACTCCTCAGGTGACTGATCTACACCTGCCTTTTGGGCAATTGATCCCTCTGCGTGGGTGTCAACAGTATTTTTATTATCAATTAAGGATGACATATCTGTTGATCCCAACTCTTCATATTGTATTTCATTTTCACATTGGATATTCTTTTTAGATCTGCTTCTCTGTTCTTTGGGTTTTTCTTGTTCATTTTCCTTTTTTTCGTTCATTTTCACACACCTGAGTGGTCTGGTTCAACTCCAAGTTGAACTACGCACCCTTTTTGTGTGTTATAATTCCCTGTCTCACTTTCGTTCGTTTGTTTTCTTGTTTTTAAATCAGCAAGCAATTCTGTATTTTTATTCAAAGCCAATTCATGGGCATCTGTGTTTTCATCAGGGCAGAGGTGATTAGCTAGTCACTAGTTGCCGCTATGCACAAGATCATTCCTATGGCCATCTGCACCTTCACTTGGCTGTTGCTTTTGGACTGCCCATAATTGTCCTATCTGTTCAGACAACATTTTGACTTGGGCCTCTAAGCATTGAAACCTGTCCATGTCTCTGAATTCCTCTTTGTGGTCTGGGCCGGTAATGATTAAACGTGCCCTGATTAGGCCTGTTCTGATATCTTTCAGGAGATTGATTTCTATGTGTTACCTCTGAATTCACATGACACAAGAGGTGGGGAATGTGGAGTGACCATCCTTTGGCCATGGTCGAGTAGTGGTGGGGACTGATTAAATTGAGGAGGTACATGATTAATATTTTGTCTTTCATTTGGTGGGAACTGTTCGCTATGCTAGTTTCCATTTTCAATGAATCTATCCACATATCTTGGTCTTTCCTAGTGGCCATACATCAGGATCTAATCGACTCTGGGTCCCTAGTGTCTGCTATGAGCCGTTGCACATTTGATTTTGATAGTTAGGCCTGGCAAAACATGGCGAAACCCCACTGTGGGAGAAATACCAAGATGTCTAGGACTAATGTAAGAACTTCTATTGCTGGGATCAATATATTGGAACATAGGAGTTTGGGGTGATGTCCTCTGTGGAGCCACGCCCATTTGATTAGGTGTCATGTCATTCTTTGCCTGAGTTTGGGCTGATTCTAGCGGCATGTTAACAGACTTTGCTTCCAAAATCGCTGACGTGCGTTCCTTAGACTTTGATTTTGCCTCTTTATTCTTAGTCCCCTCCTCTTTCTGACCAAATATGACTTGATACAGTTTGGTTCCCTGTTCTACTATCCGTTCTAGTGTTTTTTTTCCTGTTAAATTCACTTATTAATTGGGACACAATTCCTTTTTGGAGCCCATAAAAGTATGCAGTTTTAAATTCTACAGAGTTATCGTTAAAGGTGACATCAAAATGTGAGAATGCTCTGTTTAAGTTTTGAAAGAATTGGCGGGGAGACCCATTCTGCTGTGCCGTCATAGTATAAGCGGCTTTTTTGGCTTCCTGTGTAGACTGGTAAGGTGAGAATAGGTGTCTAATCGCCTTCTCAAAGTCTTCTCATGACACATTTTCCTGTTCATTGAGACCACGACTGATACTAGCAGATAGTGCATCTAGAGTGAGGTGAAAGTAGTCTATATTGTTCCGTAGGGATCTGAAGCATTTGAATATATTGTGAATGGCCTCTAAATGGCCTTCCATACAACAATCCCCTCCCCTTTTGAATGGTTTTATCAAAGTCTTGATAGATTTAATTATTTTTAAAGGACATCATGGTGCATTCTGGTATGTTATTTTGTTGCTCATTCCTGTCTCTTGTGGGCAAGAATGTGTGTGAATATTTGCAGGTGATTGAGACCCTACCATTGGGTTATAACTAGGTCTGGCCATGTGGACAGCTGCTGGCACATTTCCTTGGCTAGGGCTGTTATTGAGTTCAACTCCAGCGAATGTAGTACCCTGTTGCTTTTCCTAAAACTTGAGATTAAATATTTGCTGTTCCAGATTCTTGTACTGCCCATGAAGCTGTTCTCCTTCATGACGGAGAGCAGAATTCGCATCCCTGACCTTATTGATTATTGCTTATAATTCTGTGATCAAGTGCCTTGGCATTTTTTCATTTCCATCCAGTAATTTAAATATCTCCTGTTCCATAGCATGGGATTCCTTATCTTTCTCCCTGTTATCTTCTCTAAGGGTTTGCATTTCGGAAACTGCAACATCTTTATCTAGCCTTATATCATCCAATATTGTTTTTAAATGGGTTAATTCTTGCTCACTCTCATAAAGTAGTTTCTCTCTCTGAGCCAATTGAGTAGCAAGGTTGCTACATTTGGCTTGCAGTTCCGTGTCTAACTCTGTTTTAATTCTACTTTCAATTTCTGCACCTGATCGTATTCATTGTCCAAACTACGCTGTAATTTGCTAATGACTTCACTGTCTTTCCCTTGCATCTTTATGGATCTGTGTAGCAGAAACCAAAGTTTTGCCCACAGTCTTATGATGCAATTCTTCTCCTCTATGCATGCTGGTCCTTGGAAGAGTCTGAGACACACCTGCACAATACTTCCTTCATCACACAATATGGTTATGCTTTATGATGCAAGGCCACACCCAGTAATTATTTGACCTCTTCCTGGCCAACGCACCAAAGTTTTAGAGACCTTTTTGGGCACTATTTAATATCTTGTGGTATTTTGGTATGGTGATGTTTTTGTTAGCTCTTGGTAATATATTATGGTCAATGCTGGTAAGATAGCTCAGAGGGTTGAGCGCTCGCTGCTGCAATCTGAGTGTGATCTGCAGGTCGCAGGTCCGAATCCTTGCAAGGCCAACTCAGCCTTTCATCCTTCTGAGGTCGATAAATGAGTACCAATTTCGGTTGGGTGATATTGTATGTAAATATGTGCTCTGTAAAGCGCTTTTGATTAAGGCGCTATATATAACTTATCTTTTTTATTGGGGTATCCTTTTATTGTTGAGACGAACTTCAAAACGCTGCCTAATAATTATTTTACCAGAGTCACTAACGGTAAACAAGTACTGGACTTAGTATACTCTGAATAATTAACTAACCCCCTCCTGTGGTATCCTATCTACAAAACCCCTCTTTTATGCCCTTGTGGCTTGCCTCCCAGAATACATTAACCATGCAAATGAAATACAAAACCTTCATTCAGCCTCTGAGTACAACAATGTACTGTGACTAACTTTGCTTTGCTATTTATTTTACTGCACGTTCTGCATCTCCATGCATGCCAACCCAATGAAACTGAGTGCAGAGTAAATAGACTGAGACCAAATTACCTTTTCGAATTGTTATTCTTTATCAGAAACTAGAAATATGCAAGATTCACAAAATTACATTTGCACCCACGTTGTAATTTAAACATAAGCAAACGTTTTCCTGCAATGGATTTGAGCGCTCTATCTGCGATAATGTCCAGAGTTCTGCCAACATTGGCCTTGAATTTCGCAACAAGGTTGGCACAACCTCGGTCACTCTCAGTTTTAACGCAGCAAAACTTGGAGAAACATGAACACAGTTTTACATACACATTTCAAATGTTATTATGCAGCGCCTAAAAATGAAATTATTTAACCTATGCTACCTAGCATCAAACATCCACTTTAACACGCTGCTCAATTACTGCAGAATTATCTAGATTCATTCATCTGGCGATATTCCCTGATTCAGCCCTTCTGCTTGCCGTGCCCAGGATCAACCACAGATAAGGGTGCTCAAGACATACAGCCCACAAGATAGTCAGCCTGCAGCACTGCAGGCAAGAACACAGAAGACTCAGTCTGTCCAGGAACCAGCCCTCTCTGCCAGCGCTTCTGTCCCTTTCGCCCGTGAGTGAACGAATGACACAGCCCTTTCTGCCTCAAGGCTTTTTCAAAAACTCATGTGTCATTCCAAGAGAACCTACCCTTGACAAATCAGACCATTAAATAGCACGTGATTGCCTTTGTGCCTTTGGCCGAGATTCAAACTGCAGCGGTGAAGAGAAATGTTACATTCATCTGGTGCTGTTTTCTGCTCCGAAAAATGCATTGTCTTTAGCAGAACGTCTCACATTCCACACTTTAAAACAAAGCTCAACTTTGAGCCTGCACATTTAGTTTATTTCATTTCCAGACCACCATGCATTTCCATCAATCTGCACCAAGTTTATATCATGGACTGGTTTGCACCAATTGTTAGTATGGGAATCTGTTCTATGTTAAATGCGTGAGGTAAATGAGTATGTTAGGATCATGTTAGTTTTATTTTCAGTGCAACTCAGCCCACAACTGTGGTTTCGTGGAGCAAAGGGATTATTTTCTAGCATGTGTTCTGTGCATTCCCAACATTGACATCTATTTATATTCAGCCTGAGTCTCATACCCTTGAGTCACACACATGAGTCTCGCACCCTTGGCCCTAGTTAAAATTCAAACCTTTGTTAAACTGTGGATGATGAAATGTGGAGCTACCTTGTTGAAATTCAGAATAGGGAAAAGTATTTCCCTGCTACACTTCCCTCCCAAGATAAAGAGCCAAGTTGTTTTGTGTACCAGTTGTGTTGTGGATGAAGAGAAACTCCAGGAACTGATATCTTTGAATATACAACAGAGGGAAGAGAACTCGGGCGCACAAAGCCACCCTATAAAATACAGAACTCTATCCTTCTTGAACTTTTGTGTGTAGTTGCACATTTTTCTTTTTGAACTCTTATACAACACTCAAGGCCAAAGACATTACCCTTTTCACCTTAGAGTTTATTTAGTTTGAATGTGAGGGCGATAAGAGACGGTTCTGACATTGTCAGACCCTTCGTTTTGGTTTTATGTAGGGAAAAGCCTCTTAGAGCAGGGACAGAGAGGCATTTCTCCACCCCTTTTAGTTTTTAATAAAAGTCTTTGACCAAAACCATTAATCCCCTTGTGTCAGAGTCTCATTCCTGGCTCCTCACTGTAAGATGTCCTGACATGCACCCTTTTTGTTATTGTCTAGGTTAGGGAACCTCCACCTTAGAGGTAGGGATAAGTGAGGCATTTTTCTTTACTTTAATAAAATGTTTACCCATTGAAAAATATCCATTTCTCAAGCATGGGGTCTGGCATGGATTCACATGCTCATGAATATTCCCCGTCGTCAGGCTGGGAATCCTCGGTAAAGAAAAAAATCAGTATCAGTTTGGTTCCTGATCTGTCTTTCTTAGTAGTAACCAATCACTGGTCTCTGGGTCATACTGCCCCCAGTCAATGACTGCCCTCTCCCTAAGCCCCGCCCCTGGTAGCCATCCTCAGATTTTTACTGCACGTTCAAGTGTTGGGAGTCCGCGTGCTATAGCTCTTGAGCTTTTTCTGCATTTTGCGTTTTTTCAAAGAGTTTTCTAATTTTTTTCGGTCAATTGAGCCTCAAGCTCCACCGTTTCTACTTCCGATCAACGGGGACCCCTTTTCGAATTTTCTACGCCCCTCCAGGGCGAAGTTTCGTCGAGTTACGCGTCTCTGAGGATTCCAGAAGATCTGAGGCCTACCTCGTGGACATGGCCCAAGACAATGGAAGCTCGACACCCGGATCCAAGCTGTTCAGGAACTGCCCTGGATGCGGATTACAGAATGTTTTCAAAGAGGATGAGCATTTGAGATGTCTCTGCCTTCATGAAGACAAGACGCAAGTGGAAAAGGACTGTGCGTTTTGCAAGAGCCTGTCGGAATAGACTATGAGGGATCATCGGACCCGCCTCGCCAGCTGGCTGGAGAAGGGCCCAGCAGGTGAGAAGAAGAAGAAGTCCGAGCGGTCTTCTAAGTCCTGTGAGGGCGCCCCAGCGACTTGGGTCCAACAGAAGGCAAAGCACCGCGAGTCCGCGGGCACCAGGAGCGCCGAAGGGTCGGACTCCTTGACTGCCAGGCAGGGCACACTCTCACTGACGCCATCAACCACGAGCCAAAGCTCTGGCTCGGGGAAGAGAAAATCCGAGAACCCGGCTAAGCTTCTGGAGAGGCCCCGGTCGATCTCGAAGGGATCAGCCGAAGGGGAGCGAGGCGGTGACCCCTGCCCCAAGGTGAAGGCCTTAAGTGCACCCAAGGTGGTGAAGGCCTTGATCCACCCTGTGAAGGCCTCTATTGAGGGAGTCGCAATGGCCCTGGCAAAGCCTGAGGAGGCTAACCCAGTGGAGGCGACCTCGGGGCCCAGAGTCTCCTGCCACCACAGAGGGAATCCTCTTTTCAGCCCATCGATGAGACCCCCGGGAAGATCCCGGTGGAAAAAGAGGGCGGGGGCGGTGGCTGTCACGGACACGGGTACAGCCTCTGACGAGGAGCTGGTTGAAGTCATTGAAGGGCCTCAACGAGAGGTTCGAGGAGGTCCGGTCCCACGAGGGGAACTCCGAGGAGGCGGACGAAGAGAACGACGGTGGCGCCGACGAGACTCCCGTGGAGGAGGAGCAACCGTCACACGTCCCAGCCAGTGCCCGAGCCTCAGGACAACTCGGTGGCCATTTTGATGGCAATCCAAACCTTATGCACGGAGATAAGGACGAGATTGCCCCTCACCCCTACGGATGAACCGGGAGAACCGGGCCCGTCGGGAAGCCCCCCCGAACAAGCAGAGGAGAGTTCATTCCCCCCACCCCCTGCCGTTCCAGCCCTCACGGCCCGCTCAGCCTTCACCTCCTTCCCCTGAGCCTAGGGAGGAGACAGGAACGGATACGGCCACGACGGGGACGGATGACGACGGTGGTGACGATGGGATGGGCCTTCCATCACCACTCCCTCTGGCCTACCCGCGCGACTAAATTGGCTCCTTCCATGCCATGATTGCCAGGGCATCCAAACCTTTTCGACTCTGCCCGTAGGAACTGAAAAAGGAAGGTTTCCTATATCAGCGGCGTGAGGCCAAGAGGAAGACTGTCCTTGCGGTACCATTGATTGACGACATCTGGGAGGAGGGACTTGCTCTCCTGAAGAACCCGTCCACGACGCCTGCCAAGAGGGACCGGTACGAAAAGGAGTACCGGGTCCCCAATTCCACCCCGTTGTGCTTTGGGGCACAGCCAACCCCGGATTTGGTCGTCTCGACGGAAAGAAGCTAGATGCCATGGGACGACGAGTCCTCTCGTTTGCGGCGACGACAATTAAGGCGGCCAACGCCCTAGCGATTGTGGCCCGCTACGACAGGGAGCTGTGGTACAAGATCACTCCCCTGCTGGTCTTCCTACCGGACGACAAGAGGGCGGAGGCCCTGGAGATCCTACAGGTAGGTGAGGTGGCGTCGGACCACGCCATAACGGTGGCACGGATATCGCTGACACCGGATTCCAACAGGTGGGCAATGGTGTTTGTCTTCGACGGCGGGGATGGCTCAAGGCAACTGATTTCCGCCAGGAAATTTCGGACATGCCCTTTGACGGGAACAACCTGTTTGGAAAGACAGTGGATAAGTCACTTCAGGCCATCAAGACCGACACAGAGATGGCTCGGGCCTTGGGAGTTTTGCAGCAACGATTGCCGCCCTTTCGGAACGCCGGAGGCAGACAGGGTGCCTCCAAGGGATCCGGCGGCTCCTTCACGTACCACCAGGCAGCCCGCTCTTCGTCGCAGGAGGCCTACAGAGGACGCGACAAGTCAGGAGGATCTCGTCATCATCGCCAAGGTGGCCAAGGTGGCAAGGCCACTTCCAAGCAGGACTGAACCGGCCTTAGCGTCGGGCCCCCACCTGAGCACCCTGGTGGGAGGCCGGCTGGCGAAATTAGTCCGCGTGTGGGAGTCCATCTCCACCGACCGTTGGGTGCTGGATGCTCTGGCCCACGGGCACACTTTCGAATTTCTAAAGAAGTGCCCCCGCATTCCTCCCATGGCCAGGAAGGAAAATCACGTCCCTGAACTACTGTTAGAAGTAAGGGCGATGCTCAAGAAAGGTGCCATCGAGTTCGTCCCGAAGAGGCTCCGGGGCTCCGGAGTATACTCAAGGTACTTCCTCGTCATAAAGACGACAGGCGGTTGGCGCTCCATCCTGGACCTTTGGCGGTTAAACAAATACATCAAGGCGCAAAAGTTCAGGATGGTCACCCTCCAGCATGTGCTGGTACAGCTGGAGGAGGGCGACTTCCTGTCGTCGCTGGACTTGGAGGATGCTTACTTCCACATCCCCATTCTTAAGGGGCACCGAAAGTTCCTCAGATTCGTAGTCCAGGGGCGGCACTACCAATTCAAGGCCCTGCCCTTCAGGCTGAAGTCGGCACCCAGGGTGTTTACCAAGTGCCTTGCACCAGTAGCGGCGCGGCTGCGCCTGCGGGGGATCCACGTCTACCCCTACCTGGACAATTGGCTCATCCGTGCAAAAACAAGAGAACTCGCTGTCGAACACACAGCGGCGACCGTCCAGCTTCTCACGGACCTGGCATTCTCCAACTACTCGAAATCCCACCTGGTCCCGTCACAGGTCGCTCTGTTTCTGGGAGCCAAGCTCGATACAGTGGCGCGATTGGCCTCGCTGTCGGAGGAAAGGACGAAGGCCATTTTGGGCAAGGTGCAGCGCCTGCTGGCCATGGACGTGGCCAGGGTGAGATCCATCAAGTCCCTGCTCGGAATGATGTCCTCGTGCATCTACCTGGTGCGCCTGTGCAGGCTACGGATCCGTCCTCTACAAGAGTTCCTCGACGCCTGTTGGATACAAACGACGGGCAGCTTCGAAGACAGGATCCTGCTCAGCGAGGATTTCCACCAAGCGATCCGATGGTGGGGCACCTGCGTGCATCTCACGGCGGGCAAGGACTTTCAGACCCCGGTACAACAGGAGACGGTGACGATGGATGCCTCCCTGTAGGGATGGGGAGCGCACATCGGAGATCTGCACGCGAGAGGCCATGTTCTGGGCCCTCAGGTCGTTCCTCCTGTCCCTCAGGGGCAAGGTGGTGAGGCTCTTCACTGACAACACCACCACGATGTTCTACATCCGGAAGCAGGGAGCCACCAGATCCCCAGCCTTGTCCAAGGAGGCCCATGATCTGTGGCACTGGGCCGTCGCCCAGGCGATGTTTCTGGTGCTCTTACATCTAGCAGGAATAAAGAACGTCATTGCCGACTCACTCAGCAGGGAGCTGCGCTCGTGCCACGAGTGGGAGCTGTGTCAGGATCAAGTGGATCGACTTTTCCAACGATGGGGCAAACCCCAGATCGACCTTTTTGCGACGGCGACGAACTCCAAGTGCCAGAGGTTCGCCAGCAGGTTTCTCCAGCCGAGGAGCATGGGCGATGCTTTCTCGTTCCCCTGGGACGGCCTGTTCCTGTGCTGCTCCGACTCATCAACCAACTCAAGAGGTCCCGGTGCAGGATGATACTCGTCGCACCGGCGTGGCCGAGACAGATCTGGTTCCCGGACCTTCTGGACTTGTCATCATCCACCCCCAGTCAGACTGTCGGCGGACGCAGATTCTCTCTCCAGAGAAGGAGGCGCCATCCTCTATCACGACCCAGATTCGCTGAACTTGCAGGCCTGGCTCCTGCAGCACTAGAGTTTGGAGGGTACGATATCCCGGCGGACTGCAAGGAGGTGCTTGCAAAGGCCAGGGCGTCCACAACTCTAAAGTGCTACGGACACAAGTGGAAGAGGTTCTCTGCCTGGTGCTGTGCACTTAAGATTAACCCTCTGAGTATTACGGCCCCTCAAGTGCTGCCGTACCTGCTGTCGCTGGCCAAGGCGGGGCTAGCTCACGCTTCAATCAAGATCCATCTTGCAGCGATTTCCCGTTACACCAGAACTACGGACGGTCATCCCTGTGGTCTCATCACCTGGTGAAGGATTTTATGAAGGGACTGTTCCGATCGTTCCCGCCGGTGAAGGCTCCGGCCCCGGCATGGGCGCTCAATGTGGTGCTGACCAGACTCATGGGGCCGCCATTCGAGCCTCTGCTTTCAGCACCATTGAAATTTCTGTCGTGGAAAACAGCGTTCCTTGTGGCCATCACCTCTGCACGACGAGTGGGAGAGATCCAGGCCCTATCCTGCAAGCCTCCATACTTGACTTTTCACGAGACGAGGGTGGTGCTGAGGACGCACCCCTCCTTCATGCCCAAGGTGCCGTCGGACTTCCACCTCAACGAGCCCTTGGAGCTGCCAGTTTTCTTCCCATCGCCTTCGTCGCCGGCCGAGAGGACTTTGCACTCGCTGGATGTAGCTAGAGCGCTGAAGTTCTACGTGGACCGTACAAAGAGTTTTCGGAAGACATCAGTTGTTTGTGAACTTTGGACCTGTGAATCAAGGGAAGGCACTCTCGAAGGCTTTCATTTCCAGATGGCTATCCGGCTGCATCATGCACTGTCGCCGGTTGGCAAACCGACTGTTGCCTGGCCGTCCGAGAGCCCATTCGACCAGAGCGATCGCTGCTACTACGGCGTTCTTGTCTGGTGTGCCCCTGCTGGACATCTGCAGGGCTGCTACGTGGAGGTCGACACACACCTTCACAAAGTTATACTGCGTCGCTTGGGATTCCAGGGAGGAGTCCAGAGTCGGCCAAGCAGTGCTGCGCAACCTGTTCGCCGGAAGGTGGGCCTGGTGAGGAGGTAAGAGTTGCTTAATGTTGAGTTCATGTAATGCTTAATGTTGAGCCGTGCCACCTCCCATGGTTGTGCATGTGTATACTGCTATGTATTCTATATTCATGAGCATGTGAATCCATTCCAGACCCCATCCTGGAGAAGGAACAAGTTACTTACCTGTAACTGTTGTTCTCCAGCATGGGTCTGGCATGGATTCACAGGCGAACCCTCCCGCCTACCCCTCTGTGGCTCTTCACTTGATCATACTGCCAATTTACGTGCTACCAAATCTGAGGATGGCTGCCATGGGCGGGGCTTAGGGAGAGGGCAGTCATTGGCTGGGGCAGTATGACTCAGAGACCAGTGACTGGTTACTACTAAGAAAGACAGATCAGAAACGAAACTGATACTGATTTTTTTCTTTACCGAGGATTCCCAGCCTGACAACGGGGAATATTCATGAGCATGTGAATCCATGCCAGACCCATGCTGGAGAACAACAGTTACAGGTAAGTAACTTGTTCCTTGTCCTTCTCCTGTGTCTGACCCACCACAAGATCTAGATGAAACAGTGTTAAACGGAGGGGGATTTCCCTTCTCAGTCAAAGACAAATATCTGATGTGTTCCGCTCAATACTTGGCCTGTCTGATGACTCGCCCATGTATCTTACTGTACTCGCATCCTTCAAAACTCTCCCACTGCTCGCCTGGATTCGCCTCCGGATGTGCTTACTTTGATTTACTTCTACATGGTAAAGGACAAGATAATGGCCGCTGCTTGGAGGAAACCTGAAATCCTCAACGTAGATGTCTCTATCCTGCTTTTTCACACTCTGGCTCCTTCCACCTCATTCAAGCGGAGAGCACTTTGACTGGTTACGTCTTGGCTCCGGAGGGAGAAGGTGGCCTAAAGATCGGGTTTTCACTCCACCCTTCTTTTCACTCACAAAGGCAAGAAGTGAGTGAAAAACTTTTGGGATGCAGAGGAACTCTTGATCCCGGAGAGTCCTCCTTGAAACTACAAGATCTATAGACCTCAAGCCACACTGAAGAATGTGGTCAAAAAGTGGGGATTGCCAGTAAGAATGTTAATCTACCTGGCGGTAAACAGCCCTTAGCCAAAGCACTTACATCCTTACATGGGGAATTACGGTTTCTCACCGCTGCTGATACACACACCATGGGCCCAATGTGCTACCCGTTCCTTGATAATACATAGACTGTGATGGTGTAAATGCGGAAGGGGTTCTGTTGGAAGGACCTTTCACAGGAGTTGGATTGTCTCATCTGTACGCTAAACTCAAAGGTATAATGATCTGTTGTTGAAGCTTAAATTGTCTGTGGTCCGAATTTTTGCATAGGTTAGTTTGGCTTACTTGAGTCTGCTGCCTCTGGTTATGTCATTGAGCTATAATGCAAATAGCTCTGTTCTACTGTTCTATGATATGATTATTTTCCCGATTTTCCTATGTTAGTGGGGATGGGGCATTGGTTCTGGGGATATTTTGAAAACATTGGTTGTGTTTACCATCTATATTGACTGAGAATTATGGGGAACAGGTTTTGTTAAGCATGCCTACCCATTGCTATGTTTAACATGGCATCCATATATTGAAGATCCTCCCTCCTTGATTAACATCAGAGTAGGAACTCACAACATTCAGGGGCTAAACTCACCAGCAAAGTGATTTCCGTTCTTTTTTTTTTTTTACAGTTTTTATTTAAAACCTTTATTTAACTTGTTTACACTTGGGTTATATGTTTGCATATCATGTATACTACACATTTATAGATTCCATTATTAACATATTGTTTCTCTTATGTGCATTAGTATTCTTTGTTTTGTACATCACTTTCCTTCCATCATCACACTACAGTACATTTTCTTTAGCTTATCATAGTAGTTACTTCAACACCGCTTTATTGCATGTTCATGTATTGCCGGAATGTCTTTAGGTCTACATGTTGTTGTAACAGTACTCGCATATCCCTCCTCCCTTCCATTGGCAAATGTCAATTCTTTGAACCATTCCTGCATTGTCAGAGCCATTTTTGATTTGCATTTTAATAAAATACATTTCTTGGTGACAATGCTCCCCATATTAAAGAATCTTCAGGTTGTAATCTTTGTCTTTCCAATGTCCCCAAATAGGTATCTGAGGGGGAGCATAGTTGGGGGGGGGGGATATCAGTTATTTGATGTAACACTTCAGCCACCTTAGACCAAAACACAGATATTTGTGGACATCCCCAGAACATATGCATAGTGTCTGCCTTTTCCATCCGACATTTCATACATTTATTGTCAGTAGTGGGAGAATTTCCATTCTGCGGTGATTCGTAGATGAGGTTTTCATTGCCCTATTACAAGAGACGCACCTCTGCCCAGCTGATGAGTGTAGACTCAGTCACAAGAAATGTTCCCATAAAATGCTAGCCTCACAGTAAGATATTGACGGCTGTCTTGGCAAATAGATTGCGAAGAGTCATTGGCAAACTAATACACCCCGATCAGACGGGCTATGTCCCGAACAGGAACATAACTCACAATCACAGACGTCTCCATCAGGTTATTGAATGGGGGAGCAGGAATGAGGGTGAAATGGCAATTGTGTCCTTGGACGCTGTAAAGACCTTCAATTCTGTTAAATGGCCATGGCTACTGGCGGCCTTGGCGGGTTATGGTATGGGGCCTGGATACATAAGATGGGCAAAGATGCTATATGGTGAACCGTTGGCCAGAGTCAAAACAGGAGCGGTGATATCTGAAAGATGGCAACTAGGCAGAGGCACCAGACAGGGGTGCCCATGGTCCCCTATGTTGTACATATTAGCTTTGGAGCCTTTGGCGATATACCTCAGACAACAGTATGAACCTATAGGCATCGAGGTGGGAGGGGAGCGACACTTGATTTCACTGTATGCGGATGATTTGCTACTGTACCTAAAACACCCGGAGGAGAATCTCCAGTACATCCTGGAGGTGATGGCGAGGTAGGCGGGGCTGTTGGGCATAGCAGTGAATCCTCAGAAATCTATCATCTTCCCGCTGGGGAACTATCGGGGCATCCCTGTTAGACGGTTGCCGGTGCTGCAGACTCCTTGTGCTGTTGGTACTTTTCGGTATCTTGGGATAGATGTTTACCACACAGTGGAAGAAGAACATAGGCACAATACCGAAGTAGTCATAGAGCAAATTGAGAAGTGCATGAAATTCTGGGTGAAGCTGCCTCTAGCAATGATGGGACGAGGGGCAATGCTCAAGATGGTGGTCTTGACTAGGCTCCTGCATTATTTTGGGAACATTCTGTACCTGATACCTAAGTTTTTCACTAGACTTAATAGCATGTGCAGGGATTTCCTGTGGCATGGCACCAGGAACAGGGTGGCACTATGGAAGCTGCAGAATTTTTACGAAAAAGGTGGAATAAAACTGCCTAATTACGAGGTCTATTATGTAGCGAGCCAACTGCAATATGTTGCCAAATGGCTCTCAGATGAATCGACCCCTGAATCCAGGCTGTTTAGTCAAGACTATGCCCCATTCTATTTAAAAGAGATGATCTGGCTGCCCAAGACAGAAATGAAAGGGCGCCCTAAAATGATGATGCTTGGATGGAAGATGTGGCGCGGGGCATGCCAGATGATGGAAAACCCAGTCTCATGCTCCCCGCAGATACCGTTGGTTGCACTGACAGGAGGAGATGAGCAGTTACAGATGACAATTAGGAACCACTGGGAATCGGTGGAGCTGGTAACGATGGGAGAGGTTTGGCAAGAGGGGATTATCATACATTTTGAAGGGTTGGGAGAGGAGGTGGGGTTACACGTGGGCCAGTATATCACATATCACAGAATGGTGCAGAGAATTAAGAGAACATGGCCTGAAACGATACTAGAAGAAGAACCAGATGCTACCATAAACACGATACATGAAATTGCAGAAGGAGGGCATGAGATCTCTAGATTGTATGAAATGATGTCTAAAGTTGGGAATTAATTAATACAACTGAGACTAGATTGGGAAGCGGAAGTAGGAGCCCTGATGGCAGACGGGATGTGGGAACGTGCCCTAGGGTACCATAAGAAAGTGTCCAGAAACGCAGGATTAAAACAGATACAACTATATGTTACACACAGGGCATACATGACACCCCTGAGGATATCGAGGTTTGAAAATGCAGGGCGACAAACATGTCCTAAATGCGACGAGGAACAGGCTGACATGGTACACATGTTCTGGTCATGCCCGGTAATTGAGCGCTTCTGGGATGAAGTGGCGCGGAGACTTGCGGAAAAGGGGGTCACTATTGTCATAGATTCAGCCTGGGCCTGCTTGCTGGGGGAGGGGGGGTTCCCCAGATCGCAGAAACTTAAACATGTCAATAAACTAAAAGATCTAGCGTATGTGCCAGCAAAAAGGATTGCCATGGGATGGAAGACCTGTCATAGGCCACGGGTGGAGGTGTGGTGGAAAGGGTTGCAGAAGTGGGCGGAGGCGGAGACCACGGTGTGGCAAGAGGCAAGTAACATAGGGGGAGAGGAAGAGGTGAGAACCTTGATGGCATGGAGATCGTTGATAGCAGAACTATTTGGAACGATACAAGATCGGACAGAATCTGCGGAAAATGAAACCCTGCCACGCGGGGCGGATACAGAGTGATTGGAATGAATAGGCTCGCAAGGGGGGGTGGGACAAGGGGAGCAGTGACCGAATTATGCGAAGAACAATGTGCACAATTGTACTGGTGATATCTGCACTGTGAGTTTGGTTTGTATTGTTTTTGTTTGTTTGAATTCAATAAAAACTGTTTTAAAAAAAAAATGCTAGCCTCACGCGGTCATATGAGATTTAAAGGGATAATTTTTGCTAATTAAAGGGGAAGTTCTCTCAACTATTTTATGGTTTAGAAATATATTGTTATATATTGACTTTTTTTTAAAGTTCCTATTAAAGATAACCTGCAAATGTGCCTTCAAGTTGCGACTTGGAGGCATCCATTTTGAATGCAGAAACAGTTTCATCTGTGTATTCAATTCCCGCAGCAGTAATCAAGCAGGAGCCCCCTACTGCGAGCTCGAGCTATTACTGCTGTAAAGCATAGAATAAAAAAATACATTCAGAGTACAGGCAGTCCTATGAATGGCAATCCTAATATTGCAAACTAACACTTTTCAAATCTGAAAATCGTTTGTTTTCTTTATTAGAATGGCATTCATATGACTACTTGTCCTGTGAACGTGTGAGCGAGGCAAACACATACTGTTCATTTAACAGGGCCTGTTTGCCTTGCTCTTTCAAAAGAACTTGGGTGATAGGGTGGTGGTAGCCTTTTCTTTTTGACATGTTTATTTCACATCCACATACACTATTAACAAACAACAAACAAAAAACAGCACTTTTCATGTCGTTCCCCGTCAAAACCATCAGCTAATCCTGTGACATAGTCCAGGTGCAAGTATTCGTCCATTATCCGCCCATAGTTTTCTTATCTCAAGGTGTGGCATCCGAAATATTATCCTCTGTACATACATCATTCTCAATTGATGCCTCGTCCTTCGCCATGTACTTCCTTAACCCCTTCTTTTTCTTTTTCAAAGTTCTATTAGGCGGCATTTAGAGTCTTTTCGCACATCTCTATATAAAAACTAAATACAGAAAACACATATAAAATACCCAAATATAATAACTAATCACATATATAAATAACAATTCATAAAAAGGTTAAAATCAGCCTTTGAAACAAAACACTTGATATAAGAATGTTCTCATACAGATTACATTATTATAATTATTTTTTAAAGTTACTTAGAAGCCCTATTCATAAATAAAAAATGTAAACATTGATGTTAATTTGAGCCAAACATAAGACTCTGCTGCAAATACTGCACTCCAAGAATTATAATTGCCATATTTGGAGTATCCCCTAATGTTTAAGTCCAGGAGAGTGGGACAATACATGACGTCTGTCAACACATGATGGGCAGTTTCCACTTTTGCAGAATATATTTGACAGATACGCTCCTCGCTTTTTAATCCCCTCCTAATACTGGAAGAATATCAAAACGTAAACAAGCGCAGCGGCAGTCACAGGTAGCCCTGGCAGGGTTCCCGACCTTTCCCGGGGGGAGAAGTTGTAACGTAGGCCAGCCAGAGCTCCAGGATAGTCGGGGGTAATGTCCCTGGTCTTGGGCTACTGTCTCCCATATTGGGCAACCATCCCCAAGTGCAGCAGCTGTCCAAGGGAGCCCTGACAGGGTCCCCATCCCTTCCTCCAAGGGAAATTTTGTAACGCAGCCCAGCCAGCACTCCAGGATTGTCGGGGGTGATGTCCCTGCCCTTGGGCGGCTGTCTCCCATGTGGGTTGACTTTCCCCAAGCCCAGCAGCGGCCTCAGGGAGCCCTGACAGGGTCCCTGTTGTTTCCCAGGTGGAAAAGTTGTAACGCAGTCTAGCCGGAATTCCAGGATGGTCATAGGTGATGTCTCTGGCCTTTGGCACCTGTCCCCCATGTGGGTTGACATCAGCATGCCCATGCTGCACCTCTGACTATACTGTTTTACAGATTTTACCTCTGGAGAGGAATGGGGACCCTGCCAGGACTCCCTGGGACTGCTGCTGTGCTTGGGAACAGTAGACCCACATGGAAGACAGGCGCCCAAGTCCAGAGGCATCACCCCGACCGTCCTGGAGTTCTGGATGGGCTGCATTACAGCTTTTCCCCACCAGGTAGCCGCAGTAGTGTGCCAATCCCTCCCTGAGGGAAAAGCAGTAACGCAGCCCAGCCAGAACTCCAGCATTTCCCTGTCTATCAAAATAAACTAAAGGAAAACACTGATCAAAGGAATCTGACCCTCACACTTATACATACATCAAACTCATAGAGGTAATATATGGCAATTCAAAGGTAACAGAAATAACAGTCATGTTCAACATAAACCTAATAACTGTGTATCCTTGTTACCTGGGTTGGACCCCCTTCCCCAGAGGTAAAGCAGGATTTTTACTCAAAGGTTCAAATAAGAAAGTTTCATTTTGTACTCCTGTTCTGATCATAAATTTCTTCTTGCTCCAAAAGTCTTTCTTACAGTTCAGCAAGACAAGTTTTTATCTCTCCACTTATAGAAAAGAGTTCAACACAACTTCTTCTCGAGAAACAAAAACACTTTCACAATTCTTCTGTATCAACAACTATGTTTTGTCAGGATGATTCAACCACAATTTATGGAACACTTTAGTGTTCTTGCCACTTCTTCTCCATAACTTTCAACCACAATGCAGTACTTCAATGATTTCTTCCTGGTCCACTAACATGCCAGGACTACCACTAAAAGGTCCCTATCCTGGTATACTCGCCTGCCAGGACAAAAGCTTCTTACACTACTACAAGTACTCTGTGGTGAGGTTTACTTCAAACCTTTTGGAAAAGTCTTCAACTACATTGAAATTCACAACTTGTTTTGGGAAGACACGTTAAACATTGGTGCTGTTTATTCCACTCTTGTTTTTGCCACAGACAATGCAGGTTATTCTCCTCTTCTCGTTGATACTTTCTACCATGAGGGCTTCTCTCCTGCCACTCTTTTTTCCCACTTTCACATCAAATAACTGCTAACAATGTTTCTTTATTACACTTGCCCCATTTTGGCTTTGGCAATGCTTGTCGATATCTTGTTCAACTACTGCCTCTTCCTCTCTGCCAATAATGGTACAATCTTTCAGCAGCAATGTTCTCTTGTTATTTAGCCACTATGGATTGTATGCTCTGTGAAGCATTGTCCCCTCTTTACTTTGGCAATGGGTTTGGCTTTGATAGCAATTATTGTAACCTTTCTCTTCTTGTCTTTTTTTACAAAGTTCGTATTTCGCCAATGAGACTTCTTTATGTAAGTGTGCTATTCAAAATGATCAGCAGCCAGCGTTCGATTACAGAGCGTACCAGGATTACCTGCCAATGGTAAACTGGGTTCAGCACACTAATCGGCGCGATCCGCTTCTTCTGCGCACTCTTCTTCTGCCGTCTCCTGCACAGCAGACTTCTTTGCTTTCCCCGTGGCCCCCGCCGGGCAGGAAAGGAGCCCCTCTCGCTCCTAGTGCACACTGTTGCTTGCCAGGTGCCAGGACACAGCACGCAATCATGAGAGCGCCTCTCTCCAGGGGGGAATCCTGCTACAACACTGCTTCCCACAGCGCAACCTCTGCATTCAAGGCCATCAATCTTGGAGACCCTCTCGGAATCGACATCAGCTTCAAATATAGCAGCGGCTCCGGCGTCTCCTTTCTTCTTCCACTGTGACTAGTGGTCTCTGCAACTCCACGTTGCGTTTCTAATGGCCTGCACCTTAGTGGGTCTTATATATTTGAAAGTCCCGCTCAGGTGTGGGTCATTACAACCACCAGAATGCATCTTGCAGTTTAGTGCCGCTGAGTCCCTCTTTCTCCTCCCAGTACTTAGGGCATTGTGGAACTTGAAGTGCCCGATGTTCTGATTACCTTTTCCTTCAAAGGTTTCAATTCTTCCATAGGCCATTAAGACTAGGGCCTCTGGGGAAGGTAGTAAAGGGGGGGTCTCAAAGTTCTCCTGACCCAATTTCCCTCTCACCTGGTCCTCCTTCAGAACACCACCCCCAGAGTCAAGATTAAGAAGCATCTGCCTATCCCTAGCGTGAAGGCATCATGAAGTAGACAAAGACAACTGAAGTAAACGTTTGGGATATAAACTTTTATTAAATCAAAATCAGGTTGGAAAAGGCCTAACTTACGAAATGCTAAGGTGGGATTTCCCTACCTAAATGAAACTAATGATAGTCTGTGCCAGGAAGTCCAAAGCAAATGGCTGTGTCCAAAATCTGTACTTGGCCTCACACCTACTTGTATATAATGTGTAGGGATGTCAACATCAAAATGAGAAGTGTTCAAATAAAAGTTCAGAGCTTCTTCTAGCTATTGATTGGACAAGGGGTTTTCCCCTTCCCCAAGATTCAGGATAGTTCACTTTACCAAAAAGTGGGGTTCCTTTCCCTGGGCTTCAAGTCTCTCAATGTTCCAAAACAACACAATTCCCAGTTTTTCTGGCAGAGTTGCCTTTTCATCAATTTCACCAATATCACAGAGCTCAGTTCATTAACTTTAAATCTAACATGTTTTCCTTGATCTTCAATCACACGCTTATAAGTGAGTTACATGGCTTTTCCTTTAAGTGGGTGTCCTTGGTGTAGGCACAGTTGTCGAATCCCACGGTCTACCCATTCCAGGTCACACAACCGACAAACCTTAATTGCTGCTTCATCACAGCTACACTTCCACTGTTTCAGCTTTCACAGTGATATTGGATTTATCCTCTTGCAGCTTTCTCAAAACTTGTTTTGCCACCATTCACTTATTCTACTTCCAAATATCCTCATGGCACTTGCCAATGCTTGTTCTCTTCAGTTTACACAGTTCACAATTCCTTTTTTTTTTTACTAACTGCTTTCAACCCAGTTGATATTCAATCACACTTGCTTTCTTGCGGTTCGGTATTCAAAAAACAGTTTTGTTTCATTCCATTCAGAAACTAACATCAAATTCACAGTTTAGGGGGTGCTCGAGAGCCCACAGCCAAGATGGCCATGTTCAAGTGAGCTCCTGTGTAGCCCTGAATGAGAGGAGGATGATACTGGTCCCATCAGGCTGAAAACCGGCTGTAAATCCAGCACTGCCAGTCAGCGGAGAAGCGAGGAGCTAAGTTTGGGGAAGTTTGGACCCCCAGAAACCATGAAACAGCCTGTTGTGTGGCAGACGTCGGATGGCCGAGAGCGCGGCTCAGAGTATTCTATAACCCAGTGCCTGTGCGCGTCTCAGCGAGCGAACCTGAAGAGGGCAGCAAGAACCTCTGGTTCCTGCGACTGATCGCCAGCCGAACAACAGAGCCATCTGAACACCGAACCTGAGAGTAGAGGGTTTGGCTGGGGTTCTGGTGTCGGGCGTACCGTGAGGCAGCCCACAGAGGAGGCCCAGCGAGTAAGGATGTGCTCAAAGGTAGAGTGGAGAAGGAGAGAACGGGTCCCCTCCTGGAGCTTACAAGGCCTGCTAACACAACCAGAGATCGAGGAGGACGGGACCGGCAGACCAACCCCGAGGAACGGAGCCGCTGTGAGTTGGAGAGAGCAGAGGGCGGGAGCAGAGACTGGCTCCAGGACACAGTCCTCCGAAGCAGCGGCCCTGTGGGCCACACAAGTGAGTCGCGCGCACCGCTGGAACTTTGGGGACCCAAGCTGAAGACGCCACAGCCTCTGCACAGGAAGACACGGCCCTTCTACCTCCACAACAGGTGGGGGGCTCACACAGAGAGGCTTGAGTAGACGAGGCAGATACCAGCGTATGCCAGCACAGCAGAGGCCATGAAGCAGTGAGGGGACACACCAGCAAGGGCATCCCGATGCACCGCGAGCTGGAGAGCACGCAATGCGGGCACAGCAGTGAACAGGCCCGCTGCCAGCGCATTAGCTGAGGCCCCGGTGGGGGTAGCGGTCTCGGCTCCCCACAAAACAGAACCGCTGTGAGTGTCAAAGCAATAGGACACAGAGTGGTGAGTTGGAGGGCAATCCTCAACGGAGGAGGGATAGGGGCACTGAACAGAACTCTCCAACCCAAGGCACCCCCTATGAAACTGCATATCCACATGTAGCATAGCAGGGGGTGTGAAGGGATAGCGGAGAGGCGAGCAAACCACAGAGACAACCACAGAGGACGCAGGGAGAGCCCTCAACACACAGCAGGGGCCGAGGTGATTACAGCAGAGAGTGGGGTCGGTGCATTGAACATCCTGCTGATCCACTGGCGTTTTTAGGTTGGGATCAGCTACGACTGACATGCAGGGGAGTAAGCCTGACCAGGGACTGGACGGAAGGAAAGGGCAACTACCCTCACTAAGCCCAACAGCGTAACACGCAACGAAGGGGGGTTGGTAGCAGAGCTGGGTCCATCGCACCGGCGACCCGAGTGGTCACTGTAGAACGAAGCGGGTGAAGGCTAGAAGGAGGCTGGAGAGGTATAAATAGCGGACCTGACCACAAATTACCAAAACATGTAATTTAGAAGGTGTCTGGGGGTGGACAGGGTCACGCAGAAGCTTTATGGCGAAGGGCAATAAAAGTCAGACCCGCCTACCACTCACCCAGAAGGAAGGGCTACGGAAAAACAATAGGCTGGTAACCACGCCACAGACCTCTGCCATAGCGACCGACCCCTCACAAGGGGGAGCAATAGCGGGCTCGAGTCTGGATGCCCCCGCGCCAGAACTGAGATTGGTCCTCCAGAAATGTGCACCAGCTTCGACAGTGCATAGACATAGAAAGTAGTAGAACCTGTGAGGTGGAAACCAGAGTCAGCACGCTAGAGGATACCAGCAATGAAACTGTACTGGTGGTGCAAGCGTTACGGAGGGAGGTGAAAGTAATAAAAGACGAGAAAGAGGACCTTGAGGCGAGGTCGAGAAGGAACAACATTAGGGTGGTGGGAATTCCAGAGACGGTCCCGCAACAGAATATGGAAGTCTTTATGGAAACTTTTATAAGGGATGTGCTGCAGGGGCCGACTCTGTCCTCTCAATTTCTGTTTGAAAGGGGACACAGAATCTCACAACTGGCCCCGAAACCGGGCCAAAATCCATGTCCAGTGATAGCGAAGCTGCTAAATTATTGAGACCGAGATTCCATCTTGAGGAGAGCAAGGGAGCTCTGGGACCTCACATTCGAGAACTGTAAAGTGTCCTTCTACTCGGTTTGCACTCTAGCTGTCCAGAAAGCTTGTATGTCTTTCGTTGTGGCAAAGAGGGCGCCACCCGACCGGGCACACCAATATTCCATGCAATACCCCTCCAAGCTGTGGGTACTCTGCGGGTACATCATAATGGAAAGCAATACTTCTTTCCTAACCCAGAAGCTGTGCACAAATTCATCAAATTGCTACCAAAATGACCTGCTAGACAATAATTCAGTGGAGACTGGTATTTTACCACTG
Source organism: Ambystoma mexicanum (assembly GCF_040938575.1). Taxonomy (NCBI): domain Eukaryota; kingdom Metazoa; phylum Chordata; class Amphibia; order Caudata; family Ambystomatidae; genus Ambystoma; species Ambystoma mexicanum. The sequence continues at coordinate 933,464,062 of NC_090939.1, forward strand.
ATGCCGGCATCGGAGCAGCGCCATGTCAAATGCTAAGGATAACGGCTGAACCCTTGTGCAGTGCAGTACATTGGAGACCCGATGAACAGTGATAAACCAGCGCTAGAAATGTAATGAATCAGCCCAGCAGCGTTTAGTAAAAGTTATATGAAGTCTGTCCTCCTCTCGAGGTTCAGGGAACTGGAGGGCTCTTGGGTGATGGTGTCCGGCGCCCCCGGTCTGTTGCTCATACTGATATTAGTGTTGGGATGCTGTGTGGGAGGGAATGTTTACACTGCAGGTTGTGGGCGGGCAGTGTGGGAGGGGGGAGGTAAAGTTGGGTCGAGGGGGCGCAGGGCGGGGTGGAGGTAAAGGGGACAAGTTGCCCATATGGCACGTTTGGGGTATTACAAAAAGGTTCACATCGTCTCAGAAGAACCACAAGCCCATCTGCAGACCATTTAGGAAAACTGGGCTGATTAGCCTTACTTTTCAGCCCTCACCCAAGTGATGGCATATAAGGTAATTAGCTGGAACGTGAGGGGGCTGAATGACCCACGAAAAGTGATGCAATACTGCGAAGACATGGGGCGAGGATAGTTATGCTTCAGGAGACCCATCTCAAAGGTAAAGGGAACAAAGAGGTGGCCAGGAGCTGGGGTAATTGCAAATATTTCACAACATATTCAGCATATTCGGCTGGAATAATGACGCTGTTGCAGAGGTCGCTGGGGTTTCGGGTCAGTGACATTGTAATAGACCCAGGGGGGAGGTTTGTCATTGTGTCGGGATCAGTAGGAAGCACGTCGCTCACACTAGTCAACTTATATGGGCCAAATGTTGACGACCTCAGATTTTTTAACACACTACTAGGGCAGTGCCAAAAATTCTTGCATACCAATTTACTGTGGGTGGGAGACCTAAATGTAGTACTGGACCCTCGGGTGGACACGGTGGTAGGGGAGAGAAGAAGCTTCAGGGCAACCAAAGTGGTGCTGAATGCTATGGGGGCACTTGATATGCAGGATGTATGGCGTTCGCTGCACCAAAGGGTGGAGGGATTCTCCCACCATTCCACGCACATAACACCTCTTCCAGACTGGACTACATCCTTGCGTGCCCACACCTGGTACATTGTACAGAGGAATGCATATTACTCCCGAGGACGCTTTCGGATCACTCTCCGGTGTTATGGTCTATGCCCCTTGAGGTGATACCACCTGCTCCTGCGGGAGGTTCAAGCCATCGGCGCTGCTGGACATTACGTTCAAGAGCGAAATACATAGCTTAATCAAACATTACTTTGAGGAAAACCAGGGCACGTTATTGGGGAAGGGGACGCTGTGGGAAGCTTTCAAGGTGGTGCTAAGGGGAGGGTGCCTGTCCACTGAAATGGGGGTACTCAAGCTGATTCATAGGAAACTAAATGAAACGGAGCTTGAAATAAAATATCGAGAGGAGGAGGCTGAACACACCGAGCTCGCTCACCAAGCTAAAGGAGGAATTGGACCGCTTCCATGAACTGGCTGAGCAGGAGGTGAAATACTTTGTGTTAGGGAGAATTCTCTTATAAGGCTAATTTCCCAAACCTAGTGAGTCCCCCAGCAGCTTTGCTGGATTTTTGGGTTTTGTTTTTTTCTCCTGTTATGAGTGAGACTCTTTTACTACGACTCTCAGGCATGATTTGAGGTATGTCTGTGACTGTTTGTGTGATTTTGGGCTATGGGGTCTTTTACTCCATAGGGTATCATCTGTTTTTTTTGTGTATGTGTTACACAGCACCCTCAGTGCACTAACACAGGGGTGTCATAGTGACCCCCATAGACTCCATACCCTGGGACTGACTACTGTCTCCCAGGGCATGTAAAGTCACCATTGACTTTACTAGTCTTAAATTGTGAACAGAACCAGTACAAACCATCATATTGTGGAAGTACTGGAAGGGGTTAATTATATTGCCCCTCGGTCTATTTTCAAGGGGGCACTGCCCAGTCCCCCCTTGTTGAGTTTCTGGCTGGTGGCAGTGGTGACCACGCGAAATATTACACCGGAATATTCTCTATGGGATTTTAACATTCATTTTAAACGCACCACTTTTTGGTGCAATGTTAAAGCTACTGCCGGTTTATTTATTTAATATTACATCCCCGGTTGGTTCTTTTTGCCAGAACTCGATTCTAAAATGGCGTTTGTGTCCGTCTCTGTAACTCTGACCAAGGTCGAGCCCTTTGTTCCACTATTTTGGCGGGCTTCTCCAGAGAAGCCCTCCAAATGATGTCACTCTGGGTCCCACAGGAAGGGTGGAGGGGGGAATTGGCACCCTGGACTGCGTTGCCTTAGCAACACAAGTCGTACTCTACTCTGATTGGCCCAGTGGTGAGCCGCCCGGCTCACCACTTAGCATGTGTGATTGACAGCTAGGCTGATGAATGGGGGGTTTTCTGTATAAAAGCAGGGCCTTTGGGACTGGAACTTCAGAAGTCGCCACAGGACCTAAGAATCCGAAGAGGGACGAAGCTGAGCCATCTGCAACAACGACAACACCGGTGAAGCTCTGCTGCAGCTACCTCACCACTTTCCCAACGACAAGAGAAGATCTTCTGCTGGACGAGTCTTCTTCCTCTGAGCTGGTTGGACCAACCAGTTCACCCTTTTCGCCTTCCAAAGACGGCCTTTGGACGAATCGCCCGTGCCAAGCACCCCGGCGGCTGGATAGCCAAGCTCATCACTTTTGACCGCGAATAAAAGGACCGCACCTTTTAATCGGGAACTCCACGGCTGGTTTCATCCCTGTGCAGTACAACGACTCCACCTTTCCTCCTCGACGAGATCTTCTCTTCCCCTGGTCGGAACCACAAACTTCAACCACTGCCAGGATCAACTGCCCTCGCTGGAGCTTCCTTTCCCTTTAAGGTACTGTGTCCTGCCTGGCCTCCCTTTCTACAGATTGCTAAATGTGACCCTTAAATCCTTGGCTTCTAAACTGGGTTGGCTCCAGGCCTTCTAACTATATCTTTTGAATCCCACCAACCTCTTTTGAACACTCTGCAAAGACTTTCAGTGCACTTTAAACCGTGTGATCCTGGGCACATTTCGCTTTGCTCCATTTAAAGTGGGCCTGGCCTATGAACTTTGCCTCTACAGTATAACCTGCCTTTCTCCCCTTGCTCTGAACTCTTAAACGTGCTGGGAACTGTTTTATTTCTATGCTCTGTCTTTTTCTCTCCCTTTAACTGCATTATCAGAGTGCCATCTCGGTTAAGCGCTCACATCTGTTCTAACAAATAGTAGTTTTTTAACCCTGACATGTCTGATGACTATTAAGGGAGGTGTGTGTGTTTTAACTTGCTTTTGATTGAGAGTGCTAGTATATGCCTTAAAGTGTGTTTTAAATAAATAATTATATACTTTTTATACAAAGCTCTGATCAGTGTTTGTTTGCTCTGTGTTTTGGCCCTATTGTGTATACTCTGCATACTGCCCTACTCTTCTCGAGAGAAGTCTGACTGCTCAGCAACAGCTACCAAGTAAATCTGGGTGGTGCAGACTGCTGCCAATTGGGTTTACTGCTTACTCCTGTAGTCTTAATCTTTTTGCAGTGTTCCCCAAGGGAACTGCACAGGATTCTGCCTAACACTTCGCCCAACGAGCAATGGCGCGTAGATATGGGGAGGAGGGGAGGCCAGGTAGATATATAGTGGCACTGGTAAGAAATGAATGAAGCCATAAGGAAATCACTGCGGTGAGGTCAGCAGAGGGGGAGATGGAGGTGAAACCATGCGAGATTGCAGAAGTATTCTGCAAGTTTTATGAATCCTTGTACTCAAAAACCGAGCTCACTGAGTATATCAAGGCAGCGGCTCTCCCCGGACTCAGTGCTGAGGCCTTGGCGGCCTCTCTCAAGGTAGAGGAAATACTGAACGCGGTATGGGATCTCCCCTCTTCCAAAGTGCCGGAATCCAATGGTATAACGGCTGAATTTTATAAAGAGTGGGGCCCAGAAGTGGCGCTCTATATGTTAAGAGCCTGGGAGGAGGGAATTGGGTCAGGACAACTCCCACCCACGATGAGGGATGCAGTGATAACCCTAATTCTTAAGCCGGGAAAGGATCAGCTGGACTGCTCATCATATGTTCCGATATCACTGCTGAATTTCTGTACAAAAATATTCGCCAAAATACTGACAGACCGCCTGCTTTCGCACATCACACAGATAATCCACAGGGACCAATCAGGGGTCCTCCCTGGGGGGGCGACCTCGCTGAATCATAGTAGGTTGTTCACAATACTGGCACCAGATAGACCCCTCAACGCAGGCTATTGCAGCATTGTTGGACATGGAAAAAGCATTCGACTCCGTCAAGTGGAGCTATTTGTTTGAAGTCTTGTCCCAAGTAGGGATCCCCACATACTTTCTGAGAGCAGTGCGACTACTGTTCGCAGGCTCCAGCGCTCAGATCAACATCGGGGGCAAGTTGTCGGGCCTGTTTTGACTTGGGAGGGGAACCAGGCAGGGGTTCCCACTGTGCCCCTTCATTTTTTCTCTCGCAATTGAGGTACTGGCATGCAGGTTGCCGAAATTTCATGGACATAGAGGCCTGTCCATGGGAGGGCCGAGTGAACTAATCTCATTACATGCAGACGATGCAATTATTTATATCAAAAAGCCAGAGGTTAACCTGGCCCCACTAACACAGGAAGTAGCGGAATTCAGAGGAGCCTCTGGACTCAGACTGAACTGCGCTAAGTCCACATTGTTCCCTCTGAATAAGAATACCACATACCCGCCAAACACAGAGGGGTTTGGGTGGGAGCAGTCCATCGTCACATACCTAGGAATCAGTCAGTAGGGAAGCCCAGTCACTACTACGGGACTATCATTTGAACTACCTGCAGACCTTAAAGAGAAACGTAGCCAGATGGTGTAGACTTCCACTCACTCATGAGCAGGGTCGCTGTGGCCAAAATGGTGGTGGTCCCTAAACTCCTCTACGAGTTCTAAAACATACCATTATGGCTGGGCGTGAGCTACTTCCAAGAAGTGTGCTCTCAACTGATTAAGTTGGCCTGGTATCCAAAAGCCCAGCGTTTAAGTTGGGAGGTGTTAACATTGACGTGGGAAGAGGGGGGGATTGGCGCCCCTGACATTGAAGCCTACTTCCTGGCGGCTCAATTATCTTTCGCCCAATACTGGATGCCGGGAGCGCAGATCGCACCCTATGTACGTATAGAACGGGGCTCGGTGAAACCGTACTCCCTACAGGGTGTGTTGATTTCAGGTAAGGTTGCTGACAAGTTTAGAATAGACCCTGTGGCCTGCACAGTACACGCATGGAGGAGGGCTGTGAAAAGACTTTGGTTAGGGCTCCCGTTTGACTCGGGTATCTCACTATGGCATATAGAAGTCTTGACATCAACATGCAACATGTCCTTGGCGCGGGACTGGGAAGGGGCGGGGTCATGCGGTTGGAAGACTTGTGCCTAGATGGGGTATTTGTCTTACAAGAGACATTTGTCGACAAGATGGGTAGCGGGTTCCAAAGTAGGCTGCAGTACTTTAGGATAAAGGCAGCTTTTAGAGAGTGGTTCCCGGCATACCCTGCAATACCACACACTACACCGTTATGGCAATACATCAAAAATTTGGTTCCATGTGTCAATATCCCCACAAAAATATCGTCATAACGGTGATATCAAGGCATGGACCCTGCGGGGGGTCCCACCCAGACCCCCGTATTATTTTAAAGGGACCGGGGACACCCCCGCAACCCCCACTCCCAAAACCCCAAATATTATCCCCACTAAAAATATCGCCAATGGCCGCTCCCGACGACCATATATATATTCCCCAGGATGCAGAGGGGTGCCATCATCAATATATAAAATTACACAGGTGGACACACAACGCAAACCCCTACGTTGTAAAAGCAGATGGGAGGAAGACACTGAAGAGGCATTTAGCGACAAACAATGGAAGGTGCTGTGCGGAGTTACACACACATGGGAGCCCTCAGCTCCAGGTTGCAGCTAATACAACTTAAAACCCTACACAGGGCATATATTTCCCCTGTACAGGTCCATAAATACAATAACACCACGACGGCTAAGTGCCCGAGATTTAACTTAGTCAGCAGGCACCGTACACATGAGGGAGTGTGACAAGTTGAGATCCTATTGGGAAGGTGTGGTAAAGATCATGCCAGAGATGCTGGGGCAGGCAATCCTATGTGCAATGGTGTGCGGCTTGTTTGGGTGGTCTCCTGGGGTACCAAAGCGATACCGTAAACTGTTAGCGACCTGTATGATAGTTGCTAGGTGGTGCATATTTATTTATTGCATTTGTTGTACACCCAAACCCGAAGGTACCACAGCGTATTTACATGTATACTTATGCTTAGTAGTTACAAGAACAAATTGTGCGTATACTTGTTGCAAATACAAAAATGTACATTGGTACATTGTACATACAAACATTTACAATGGTACAGTGTATTTACATAGAAGAGGAGGTTAGTATTTATTAAAGAGCCAGGTTTTGAGGAGTTTCTGGAATTTGATCAAGGATGGCTCATTGATGATCTTGGCTGGCCCTGAGTTCCAAATTCTGGAGGCTGCTACAGGGAAGCTAGAGCTACCTGTTCTTGCGTTTTTGAAGCGCGGTATATGCAGATGTACGTTCGCATTAGATCTCAGGGTCCTGGTTGTATCTTTGTGGTTTAGACATTTGTTGAGGTAGATGGGGGCATGCCCTGTAACACATTTGTGTGTGAGTGTAAGCGCTTTGTGGAGTATCCTCGCTTGGATCAGTAACCAGTGTGCCTCTCTCCTGAGTTGCGATATGTGCTCCCTTTTTTTATGCCTAGAGCCGATCTTCGTGCTTTGTTCTGGAGTAACTGCATTGTATTGATGTTTTTTTAGAGGTACCTAGTAGGAGTATATTAAAGTAGTCCATTTTGCTAGGATAAGGGCTCTTGCTAATGTAATGCAGTTTTGTTGCGTGAGGAATGTGCGACTCAGCGTGATAAGTTTTGTGATATATGCTGTGGAAGATGCAAGGGTGCTGATGTGTTTGTTCATAGTGAGACTCGAGTCTAGGTAAACCCCTAGGGTTTTCACTTGATTTGAAATTGGGATAGGGGTATTGTCAGTGACAATGTTTTTGTATTGTGGGTGGAGATTGGCTAGTGGGGCGGGAGAACCTATTATAAGGATCTCAGTTTTTTCAGTTTAGGCAAATGGTGTTGGCCGCCATCCAGTTCTGGATGATGGTATAGATTTTATTCACACTGATAGTGTCTTGTTCTAAGTTGCCTGAAATAGGGATAAGTACTTGTGTATCATCAGCGAAGTTGGTATAGATTACTCCCATTGCATCTAGAGCTGCAAAGAGTAATTTGGTATATGCATTATATAGCGTTGGGGAGAGGCAGGAACCTTGGGGGACGCCCAACGGTACTGGAATGGGATCAGCTGCTGTGTCGCCTATTGCTACTCTAGAAGTACGACCTGAAAGGAATGATTTGATCAACGTGGTGGCTTCCTTAGAGAAGTGTAAATTGTTTGCTAGTGTTTGGCACAGTTTGCTGTGATCTACTAAATCAAATGCCGCAGACAGGTCGAGAAGTAACAGGATACATATTTTTCCTGAGTCCCTGACCGCATCCATTTGTTTTTTTTCGATCCAGCAATGCTCTTTCGGTGCTGTGTCCAGGGCGGAAGCCTGATTGTCTCTCTCCTAGTAGATGCTTGTTTTCGAGATGGCCTGGGACTTGGGTGTAGGCGATTTTGTCTATGATTTTAAGGCGGAAAGGGACGGTGGTAATGGGTCTATAGTTAGTGGGAACGGTGGGATCGAGGGTGGGCTTTTTAGGGAGAGGGGTAACCCACACTGCTTTGATGTTGGAAGGGATGGTGTTGACGTTGAAGGAGGCATTTACAAAGGCATGATGGGTGCTAGTGTGGGGGCGCAGTCCTTAATTAGTTTGGCAGGGAAGTTGTCTCCTTTGCAGTTCGAGGGTTTGGGTGACGCTATAGTTTTTTGTACTTGTTCTATGGTAACTGGTGCAAAGTGGAATTCAGGTATATTGGTTGTGGGGATTGTTGATGTAAGTGGGGTTGTCTTAGTGGAGGTGCCTAGTATTTTTCTTTGTGAGTCAGTTTTGTTTTGCAGTGTGCTAATTTTGGAGGCTAAAGCGTCTTGGATAGTGGAGCACCATGCTTTGTTTACTACGACTGTACTGGGAGGACGGATGGGAGTTTCCAATTCCTTGATAATGGCGAATAATTCCTTGCTGTCTAGGAGGCATTAGCAATACGTGAATTAAGGGAGTTGGCTTTCTGAGAGTATACATCTTGTAGGATTTGGAGATTAGTTGTAGTTCTTTTTTGGTTTCACTAGAGCGATTTCTTTCTGAATAGATGTTCTAGGGCTCTTTTTTTCCTTCGGAGTTCAATGAGGTCCTCGTTGAAGCAGGAGTTGCTAGGCTTATGTTTGGGACGTTTGGATCTGAGTGGTGCTACTTCGTCAATGGCTGACTTGAGGCAGGTATGATAATGTGACGAAATCTCATCTGGGTTGTGCAGGGAGGGTGGATGAGTGTTTAATAGTCTGTTTAGCAGTGGCGTTAGGTTTTCTGGGGTAAGTTTCCTAGAAATGGTGGGAAGTGTGGGGGAGGAGGGCTGTGGTGTTTAGTATTAGGATCCAATCAAGGATACGTCCTTTTATGTGGGTTGGGGTGTTAACAATTTGTTTGAATTGCATTTCTAGAAATGCATTATGGAAAGCTGTAGCCCTGAGATTGCGTAGGTCATTGTATCCCAAATTGATGTCTCCTAGGAGGATAACTCTTGTATTGGGTTTGATGAGTGGGCGATGAGCAGAGGTAGTTCAGTGTCAGGGTTGTTGATAGTACTAGGTGTTCTGTACACTATTAAAAGGTTGATAGTGGTTTTGGGATCTGTAGCTAGTTTTAGGGATAAGAGTTCATAGCCTGGTAATGTTTCTGTTTTACATTCTCTAAACTTGAGAGATGTTTTGAAGATGATGGCAACTCCGCCTCCAATGGATATTGATGAAGTGGACCAATGCATCTCCGCCAGGAACGTCAAAATGGCTGAGAGATTTAATATGGCTGAGTAATACGGACAGGGACTATGCTGCTCTCTGCGGGCACCAGAATAAACCAAAGAACATATGAGGGGAAAGAGAGGGGAATCCAGATGAAGACGTCAACAGATCTCTCTAGAGTAGTAACAACTAGACTAATGTGGGTTAATTAACGTATCCTAATCATTGTAGAGAACACCTTACAAGGCAATTGTCGGTGAATATATGTCATATTGTATGTATTAGTGTGGTCGGAAGATGTGATCCAGTTAATAAAGACAGGTTTAGAAACAAATAATTCCCAGTTTACTCTCCTGCTGGGAATTTGCACCCAGTTAGCGGGCGTATTCACAAGTTCAAATATTTTTATTCCCCCGGCCCTTTCTTGTCCTTGTCGTTTTCATTTTGTTTGCAATTAGGTATTCACAAAAACTTTCATTCAGTTTTTTCAGCAACTTCAGGTTAGTGTTTCATCAACAGCATTTATTTCAAGTGGGACCAGCATTCACATTGCCGACCCGGTTCCTCTCTCCCTTTGCGAGTGATCGGACCTGCATTAACCACGTGGTTCATACCACAGTGTTAGTCATTCAGGCTTCTCTGACTCTCTGGGTATGCTGGCTCCAGGTGCTGTTCTATGCGTCGGCAGGCTCTGTGGCTGTCGCTGCTTCCGGCTCGGCACTCCTCTCATCCAGGATCTCTGCCGCCTCGGTTCTACAGAGAAGGAGTCTTCCTTGCTCCAGGAGGTGTGCAGACCAGCTCTGCCACCGGAGACCTTTCGAATGCTCCCACCACAAAACACTTCCGTGACTGTGCAGCTCCTAGGGGCTTCGGGCACACGTCTACTTCGGTTCACCTCTGGCTCCTCCTGCAAGTGTTCCAGAGGCAATCTCATTAGTCTCAGCTGAATGGGCCATTTATACTGCCCTCCAGGCCCCAGGTGCAGGCAATGTTCCTTTACGGCATAACAGTCTTGGTACTCGGCCTACCGCTTCCTCATCACAGTACCAGAGTGGTGTTTGTGTATGTCTGAGTTAATAAAGAAAGAATGCATGGCTCTGGGTTGTCTCTTCCTCATCTCAGTACCTGGCTGGTGTGTACTGGGAGAGGGTTTTCTAGAAAAATAGGGAAGAATGTTGGTAATACCCTACAAAGGCCTAGGGGATATTTGACTCCTTACAAAAGCAAAATGGGGGATACTGCATCGCACCCAAGGGTGCCTTATCCCCACTCCCCAAATCTCCGCCACCCAGGTGATCCTCCCTCGCATACCCACCCGCAGGGTCAGGTTCCGAAAGTGACGACCTTCCCCTGTCCACATTGGAGGAGGATATATTGGGGAAAGAAGCGAGGACACCCTCAGATTCCTTCCACTAGCCACATGAGAAGGGTGCCAGGCCAGGATTTCTGGGAGAATCATCTCTGATTCATCACACTATGGGCCTCATCATGAGTTTTGCGGTAACCCTTAAATGCGGCAGTAGCGCTATTACCGCCGCATTTAAGGGTCTGCCAGATCATGGCTTTGGCGGATTTGGAAATTCACTGCAAAAATGCCGATTTTCGGCATGATTACCACCAGCGGGAAATCTGCCAGCGGTAATGGTGCAAATTTTCCCCATTGGGCCCAATGGGAAATGAGGAATTCCCGAATGGGCCCAATGGGGAATGGGAAATAACCCTTCCGCTAAACCCGTGATCTGGCGCTAATAGCGCCAGCGTTATCGCCCAACTCGTGATGAGGCCCTATGTCTTGTGCTTAAGTAGTTTGGGTCCGACTTGGATGCCTTGTCTAGTATATATCTTTATCCTTGGCAAGCGATGTGATTCAGTAATTCTTTCCCTCATTACAGCCAAGCGTTTCATGTTGGAGTCGGGCAGAAGTGGTGACAAAGCTGCACATCTCTGCAGCGCCCAACCCAGGCAGCCAGTCTCCTTCAAATCATGTGACAGGGGAGTGCTAAGAGAGTACCTTGGGGCCGCTAGTTGAAGATACATGTGGAAGTCGCAGGTATGAGGTAATGCTGCCATGCAAACACTCGTTCTTGGCGTTTGATTCCTATTCCCTGCTAGATTGGTTTAGCACAGGCTGGATTTGCTTTCTGGGCTGAATGAGATTCTTACTCAACTTTTTCTCAAACTAAGGAACAAGTTGGGTCACAGAAAAAAAAGCTCTACCTTACTAGTCTGACTCACACTCTCTGAATGATGTGCCTTGTCCATCCTGGCAAAGAACGATTTGCATGCTGTGTGACTAGTAGAGTGCGTCCCTTGCTGGGGTTGTCAGTGTCCTCCTGTGCCTTTGGCTGTGAGGTAAGGGGTCCCTGGCATGTCTCTTCTTACAAGACATGATAGATTCAGAGGTGGGGAAGTACTCTGTGAGATTCCCCCCCTCCTTCATGTAACAAATGTCCTAACTTGAGGATGCAAGCAGGCCAGTGCCCCTTGTTTCCTCAGGCTGACATATGCTATCTTTCCATCACACCTGTTAGTTAACATCTGAATCCACACCTGAGAGAAAGAACAGGTGAGTGCTGACGATAAAATAAGGGTGACCGCTATCATTAAGTGGCTGCTAAAGATTGAAAATAATTCAACCCTGTTATAGGTGGCAAAGAGTGCAACTACCATCTAAATCTCCAGAAAAAAAACGAGGGTCTGTTTCATTATCTTGTGAAACCTGGAGACCAGTCCTAAAGCAGAGAAGCCAACATCCATAAGAAAATTAATCTTGAGGAAGCTTAGCTGGTCTCTGCACTCTTTGAACTATTCTTTTGACGAAACTCTACTCGGTATCCACAGATACCAGATTGTTACCGACTAGAAGGAACAGTAGTAATTTACATATCTGTACTTGTATATTTGCAACCTGCCAGTCTTTTATTTAACCTATGTGTAAATATATTTCTGATGTTTGTTAATCTGTTTAGAATCACATGCTGTGCATAGGTCCGACATCCAGTGGTCACTGCGGAGTATTGCATTTTGTTTTTCGTAGTCTAAAAGGGGACGTCGACAAGGCGTGTCTGTAACACTATCCCTATAGTGACGTGCGTTGTACCCACAATCCCTCACGCGTCGAGGTCCCTCAGATTGTTTTTTTCCGCCCAGCTACTGGACGACTTTATGCAGAGCTCCTAGAGAGACATTGCCAAATAGTTTCTTCGACCTTTGGTCGTTTGTTATTAATATCAATAACGTAGATCCCTCCCTCGACGCAGAGCCGTTTCTCCGCCGAGCAAGATCTTCGACGGAAGGACGAGCGGAGGAGATCCTTCGGCGCTGCCGAACACGTGGCCTGGCCTCGCCGGCCATACACAGTAGGGAGACTGGGGTTTTGTGGCCTTTCTTTCTTTTCTTTAAGAATGCCTTTCTCTTTTCCCCTCGCTCTCTTTCGAGGTCGTAGTCACACTTATTACCCTCAGCTTTGGGGAGGACGCCATTTAGGTTTTGCCCGCTTTGCAAGGGTAAATATACCTGGAAGGATAAGCACAAACGGTGCAACCGTTGCTTACCCCTCGATCCCCAGGAGGACGGCTGTTCGGCCTGTAAATTGCTAAAGCCCAAAACTCTAAAAGACCGCAGGGTCAAAAGGTGGGCGGCCTATGCCATGTCTAGGCCTGACTCCTCGCCCGCTGCCGCCGCCGCCGAGTGTGACGAGGACAGTGACTACACGGCCCCCGTAACAGAGGCTGTAGACCTCTCATAGGAGCATTCACGCTCCTCGTCGTCCGTCCCCGGCCCCGACAAGCCCGGCTCACGCCCAGCTTATGGGGATGAACACCCCGGCGACAAGGACGCACACAAAAAAACACCAAAGCACATACCCCCAGGCACACATTCGTCGAAGACGAAGGTAGCCATAGCACCAACGGGGTCGTCAGCCCTCCCCGCTCCCGCGACAGGCGACTGGGCACTCTAAAAATAAGGGTGCTTAGACCAACATTTCTGGCGACGGGCATCGCAAGGGCGCTCACGTTGCCAACAAGGACTCGACGGGCAAGGACTCGACGAGCAAGGACTCGACGAGCAAAGGCTCAATGTTTCATAGCGCAACGGCGACCGATCCCTCGGAAGAGAGTATGATCGCCGAAAGCCTCGCGCGCATAGCATCTAAGGACGGCCAAAGATGTATGGCGAATACAACGCCGAAAACCGCGCACAAGGCCAAAGATACGCCAAAGGCGCCGGAAAACAGATCAGGCCTTTTCCCGACGCCGACAGAAGGCCCTAGCCAGCAAGAAGGATACTCAGAAGGCGAAGGCTCTCTTTCTTCGACGTTATGGGACAGAACCAGACTATTACAGGAGGAAGAAACCCCCTTTTCTTTCCCAGACCGTCCTGGCCGACCTCAGTGGACCTTTGAAAGGTTCCAGACCTGTATGGACAAACTAGATAGGTTCATGTCCATCCCAGAAAACAGGGCACCCAAGAGACCAAGGGAGGCACCCCTGGAGAGTCCAAGGGCTAAATACCAGAAGTTTTATAACCCCATACAGGAGGACATAGACTCTTACAATCCCACTGAGGAAGACACCTTCTTCCAAGAGGAAGATGAGTTCACCTATGTTGAGGACCAACAAGAAGAGGAGGGTTTTCACGAGGAAACTAACCTATGTGAGGAAGGATTCCAGGAAGACGCAGGCGAGGGCGACCCAAATCCCTGACAGTCACCGGCTAGGTCGACTGACACAGGCAGTAGCAGTATAGTCATCGGGTCTACTGAAACTACACCAGTCAGGAACCCTTCGCCTGTCGATGATCAACCCACCTTCAATGCACTGCTGAAGAAGGCAGCAGCACATTTCGAGATCGAAACTGGGGAGGTCACCCCAGACACCGATTTTGTGGCGAGGATTATCAAAGAAAACCCCCCCACTAGCCAGGTTATACCCATCCTCGCCTCAGTTAAGAGACGTATTACACCTTCTCTTTCCACCCCGGCATTGGTGAGAGGGGTCAATCCAAGGATTGAGAAACTTCTCTCCCTCTCAATCAGACCCATTATATATTAAGGGTCACTCAATCCCGGACTCCCTGGTTGTGACCAACACCAGGAAAAGGGCAGGAGTCCCACTATCTACTAGCGAGGCACCCCCAGACAAAGAGGGGAAGAAGCTGTATGCCCTAGCCAAGAGAATCACCACCTCTGCAGCATTCTCTACCAGAATCGCCAATAATAATACCATATAGGCAAGCTACGCCGATGCTCAATGGGCTAAGCTCAGACAGGACATCGAAGAAGCTCCCGAACCCCTAAGGACTTGTTTACTGACTACAGTTAACGAGGGCTCTCTGGTCAATCAAAGCATCATCAAGAATACCCTCGATGCAGCAGAGACGGCTGGCCGCACTTTGGTACAAGGAATTTTACTGAAGCGTCACGTCTGGCTTCGCAATTCCGGATTTAAAGCGGAAAAACAAGCGTCCCTTATTAATAAACCCATAGAGGAGTCCAACCTCTTTGGGAGAGCAGTGGATGACATGCTGCAGAACGCGAAGAAATATTTTGATACAATAAAGACCTTAGACCAAATTTCAAAACCCCCTAACAGGCGGGGATTTGGTAATAAGCGCTTTTTTCGTGGACAACGCCAGCAACAAAACCAACAACAACAGTACTCTGCCAGCAACTACCAAAGTAATAGCGGCCAGTACAATCAGAGGGGTCAATGTCGTGGCAAGGGAAGAGGCCGGGGTTCCACCCCCAGAGGCTCCCAAGCCAACAACACCACCAAGTGACGCGAAGATTCGCGTCCCCTCCCATGCAACGGCGGTCGGGGGCCGGTTAACATCCTTTTTTCCAGCATGGGAGGGAATAACATCGGACCGCTGGGTACTTTCCACTGTAGCCCGTGGCTACTGTATAGAGTTCAACAGTTCCCCAACATACAGACCCCCGAGGGGACGCCGCATGACACCAGAACACCTCGCCATCCTTCTCCAAGAAGTGGACCAACTACTGGAAAAAGGAGCCATAGAGGTCGTGCCTCTATCTCAGGTAATGGAAGGTATTTATTCAGTGTACTTCCTTGTACCCAAAAAGGATCTAACCATGCGCCCTGTATTAGATCTGCGCCCAGCGAACAAGTTTGACAAACCCCAAAAGTTTCGTATGGTGACCTTACAGGAAGTGATCCCACTGCTATCACAGGGAGATTACATGACAACACTGGACATGAAAGATGCATACTTTCATATTTTAATGTTGCCAGCGCACAGAAAATACCTCAGGTTCATGATAGAGGGCAAACACTACCAGTTCAGAGTGCTACCCTTCGGTATAGCATCTGCACCAAGGGTATTCACGAAAGTTCTGGCAGTGGCAGCGGCCCACCTGCACAGGTTATCCATCCCAGTATACCCTTAGCTGGACGACTGGCTCATAACAGGGGATACTTACGAGACATGCTTCTCAAACACCCAAAAGACTGTAGACCTTCTGTTCCAACTGGGCTTCTCCATCAATGAGAAGAAGTCCAGCTTATACCCCAGCCAAGTCAAACAATTCCTAGGGGCTCTAATTGGAACAAAGGATTGCCTCGTCTTCCCCTCCAACGAGAGGGTCCAAAACATGCTGTTTCAGATCCCCCAATATGTGGCAGGTCGAGAGGGGACGGTGCGCAAAGCGATGCGATTGCTAGGAATGATGGCGTTGTGTATTTATTTGGTACCTCACGCGCAGGCATGCGCCCAATGCAAGAGTGGCTCAACAGCCAGTGGTGTCAGGCCAGCGGACAATGGGACGATCTAGTGGTGGTCTCGCAAGCCTTGGTTCTCTCGCTACGATGGTGGACAAAGGGAAACCCTTTGCCACACCCACGGTGGAGGCCACTCTAACCACGGACGCATCCCTCACAGGATCGGAGGCTCACCTATCCCATCAGACTGCTCACGGAGTGTGGACTCCGAACGTAGCACATCCAAGCACATAAACCTACTGGAGCTACTGGCGGTGTTCAAAGCACTAAAAGCCTTCCAGGAACACCTACAAGGGAAGACCGTGATGGTGCTTACAGACAGCACCACAGCCATGTACTACATCAACAAGCAGGGGGGCACCGACTCTCCAGGACTGTCCAAGCTGTCCCAGAATATATGGAAGTGGGCTCTCAAACACAACATGTTCCTACTGTCACAACACGTACCAGGGGAACTCAATCTGCTAGCAGACGAACTCAGCAGAGACTTCCCCCCTGCCCGAAGAGTACGAATGGCAATTGCACGAAGACATCGTCTTAGACGTCTTCACGCAATGGGGATTCCTGGAAATAGACCTGTTCGCAACTCTGGAGAACTCACAATGCCAAAGTTACGCCTCCAGGTACCCCCAGAACCAGTCCAAGGGGAAAGGTCTGTCGATTCAATGGTCAGGGAAATTTGTTTACGCCTTTCCCCCGACTCCCCTTCTCAACAAGGTGGTGCACAAGATGCACCAGGAGAAGGTTACCATGATACTAGTGGCCCCAATGTGGGCCCGGCAGCCATGGTTCGCTCACTGGATGGAGATGTCCCTATCCCCCCCAGTGAAACTTCCCTGCCTGTACAACATGCTGTCACAGGACAAGGGCAGGACACTGCATCCATACCCTCAGACCATGAACTTAGCAGCCTGGCTCCTGAGATCATTGAATTTGGACATCTACAACTCCCGCAGAGATGTATGGACATCCTCAGGGAAGCCAGAAAACCTAACACTCGCCACTGCTATTCTAGCAAGTGGAAAAGATTTGTCATCTGGTGTAGAGGTAAGAGCATCAACCCGGTTGACTGCTCTCCCACTAACATTGTCCTGTACTTGACCCATTTACTGGATTCGGGTCTAGTGTTCAATTTCATTAAAGTCCACCTAGCGGCACTTTCTGCATACACCACTTCCCAACTTTAAGTGTCGTGGTGGAAGATAGCAGTTATCAAGGCCTTCATGGAGGGGGTAAAGAGAATACACCCTCCGATAGCTAACCCAGCTCCCGGATGGGACTTAAATGTGGTACTTTCTAGACTCATGGGCCCTCCTTTTGAACCCATGCACAAGGCAACTCTTAAAGACCTCACTCTTAAGACTGCTTTCCTAATAGCTATCACCTCCATTAGGAGAGTAAGTGAACTACAGGCTCTTTCTGTCCTAGACCGCTTCGTAACAGTTCACAAGGATAAGGTGGTTCTACGCACACACCCAAGGTTTGCACCAAAATTCATATCGAAATTCCACGTAAACCAGTCAATAGAACTACCAACGTTCTTTCAAAACCCTTCCAGCTTGGGAGAAAAAAGTCTGCATACACTAGATGTACGCAGAGCTCTCATGTTCTACATGGAAAGAACCAGACCACTGAGAAAGACAAATCAGTTCTTTGTCTCAGTGGCAGCAGGAAGAGAAGGAGATGCAGTTTCAAAGTCCACTATATCTAGATGGATTGTTCAATGCATCACTCTCTGTTACAGTCTTGCTAAGAGAGAACTACCCTTCAAGCCAAGAGCACATTCCACTCGAGGCACTGGGGCTTCCATAGCGTTCATTGCAAATGTTCCCCTTGAGTCCATCTGCAAAGCGGCTACCTGGAGTTCTGTGCACACCTTTACAAAACACTACTGTCTAGATGCACACTCTAGATCTGACTCCCAGGTGGGACAGGCAGTATTAAGACATCTTTTCTCTACTGTTCCTTCTCATAACCCACCGCCAACTCCGGGTACTGCTCGCTAGTCTATGCACAGCATGTGATTCTAAGCAGATTAACAAACATCAGAAGACAATGCATTACTTACCGTAAAAGCTTTCTGATGGTTGTATCTGCTTAGATTCACATGCGCCCACCCTTACTCCCCGCTCGGATGGAAGGAACATAGACACCTTTCTACATCTCTCTCTCTCTTTTCTGTACTCACTCACGTACAGAAGGCTCCCTCAGGGCAGAAAAAATACAAACGGAGGGACCTCGATGCGTGAGGGATTGTGGGTACAACGCACGTCACTATAGGGATCGTGTTACAGACACGCCTTGTCGACGTCCCCTTTTCGACTACGAAAAACAAAATGCAATACTCCGCAGTGACCACTGGATGTCGGACCTATGCACAGCATGTGAATCTAAGCAGATACAACCAGCAGAAATGATTTTACGGTAAGTAATGCATTGTCATATGTAACATTGTAAAAGTTAAAATGTAACTATGTAACTTGCAAGCCAAGCGCCCAGATGCCTCCGGGCTTGGAGTGTTACAAATAAATAAACTAAACTAAACCAAACCGAGGAACAGTCCCTTCCCTTGACCCGGTGTGATCAGTTGAGTAGCAATCCCTTTAAGATCACCTGCCACTATGTAGCTTTGCTGACCCATCCCTGCACAGACTTGACTCTAGAAGGTAGAAGCACAGAACACAGAGGATTGTAAACTGAGGTCAAGCCTGCAGTTGATACCCCAACCAAGAGAGCTATGTTAAAAATCTGAAGGCACCTTAAAGAAATGTCTAGACTCACAAGAACCTATCTTTGACCAGACGTTGCTTGATACTGTCTGTATATTACAACACCAAAACTACTATTCCAACAAACCTGATTGCTACACAGTAACCCCTGCACTAGCAGAAATGTTGCTATTTGTCCCAGCAGTAGCACCTTTGGTTGCACAGCTGTCCTTACTTAAATATCCTTTTGAGCTGAACCACACCCACTGCCGGATCATCGGAACACAGGAACCACTACACCTGACCTATTTCCTCATGTATGGTCCAGCGTTGACTGTCAGTGTTTGGGAATGACCAAGGATACATGACCAATAAATTACCATCACTCTCTTGCATTCGGAAGGGAATCCAAAGAGTCATGAGGCAAAGTCCTATCTTTAACATTGTACACCAACTACGCCAATGATACCCAAATCCTCATCCCCCTGACTGCCAACCACACGAAAGACATGCTTAAAATCAATAAGATCTATGAAACCATCCAAGCCTGGATGGCCGAACACAGTCGCTGTCTCAATGATGAGAAAATGGAAGTCTTGCTCATTGGAACCCCTGCCCGTCTGAAGAGTCTTCCCCATGACTACACAGCCTTCGTTATCGACGGCCACAAGGACCTCGTCGCACCCGATGTAAAGACCCTCTGGGTCTACCCAGACTCATCCCTCTCCATGTCCTGCCATCGTCTCAGCATCAAGCTACGCAATCAAACTTATCAATGCCAGCAAACGCTGTTCCTCACTACCACCAATTGCATGGAAGTTGCAAAAGCTCATATCTGCTCCAAACTTGACTATTGCAAGTCCTTGCTTGCTGGCGCCTCTGAAAAAAAACACAACACAAACTCCAGATCACACAGAACCACGCACTCAGAGATGCCTTGGACATTGGCAAACGAGACCACATATCACTCCCCAGAAGATCTGCCCACTGGAATCCAATCGAAGCCCGTATTAACTTCAAAATCTTATCCCTTACCCACTGTTGCCTCGTGAAAAATGCACCTGGCTACCTGATGGACTGCCTAAAAAGACATGTCTCGCTAAGACCTACAAGAGCAGCCTACAGCCATCGCCTTCCCACACCCAGATTCAAATGAGCGAAAGCAGGAAGTACCAGCTTTCCTGTCCAGGCACCCTCTCTCTGGAACAAACAACCCTCGGTACTGAGATCGGAGCCTTCCTACAACATCTTCAGAAAACACAGAAAAACATTGCTGTTTAACTTTCCTCTCATCCCCTCCTTGCCCCCCCTTGACTTTTGCGCTCCTCTATGCAACATGCCCACAGGCTTTTCACGCTGAAACAAATGTTAACAAAAAAAATACTGTGTCCCTATACTTGCAAATATCCAGCACAGTCAATTAAAAGCCTGTTTGTCTCCCCCACTATTTCCTACGAGGAACTGGATCCCACGTCCTATTTGTACAGTCTTTCAAACTTGTTACCAGAAGTTTCATCTTCACTGTTAAAGTGTTGTGGTTGACCTTGGCAAGCAGAGTTCAGATGTAACAAAGTTCCTAAAGACTCACCTACCTGTAACCTGCATCAACAAACCTTATTTACCTTTATCGAAATATAAAGAATATTCCATAAACCCTCTATGAATAGACATTCTTTTGTTCAAAGTAATGTTTTTACCCTCATCATTAGAGTTGTCTTTGATTAATCAACCACAGCTGGCACTAGGACTGTTAGGGAGAATTCTCATTCAATGGCTAATTTCCCTTACCTAGTGAGTCCCCCAGCAGCTTTGCTGGATTTCTAGAGTTTGTTTTTCCACTTGGTAAGAGTGTACCCCTTTTTCCCACTCTTACTTGTGTTTTGCATTGTGTATTTCATCTGCTTTTGTGATTGTAGACTCTGGAGTACACCACTTCAGTAGCCCCCTTCTTTTGTGTTACACAGCACCTTCAGTGCAGTGACACAGGGTTGTCTTTTAGACTTCCCACCGACTCCATTTCTGAGGCTGACTACTGTCCCCCAGAAAAGGGTAAAGTTGCCATTAACTTTACATAGTCATTTTACCACAGATCCAGTACACCCCATCTTACATGGAGTACTGGAAAGGGTTAATCCTTAGCCCTTTTGTATCTGTACCTCCTAGAGCATTGTTTCGCTCTTTGAACATTTAGACTTGGCTGGTGGTAGTGGTATCTACCCTAACTTTTCTACCACGATTATACTATATAAACGTAGTATTGTTTTAGGCTATTATATTAGCCTCGAACTTAAACCCGTTTCACCAAATACTTTTTCTTTCGGCTCCAGTCGGGTTTATTCGCCATTTATTTTTGTTAAAATCCTTCTTGTGTTTTACTTTGCGCGGCAAACCGGTTTGCCACCTTTGTTCACTGTCTTTTGGCGGGCTTCTACCAAGAAGCCCTCCTCTAGGTGCCTCGGTGTCTAATGTGAGGGAGGGGTGTAGTCACCCCCTGCACAGGGTATCCTAGGAAACCCAAGTCGCACTTTGCCATGATTGCCTGAGGTGGTTGTCCGGGCTGGACAACCCCCCTGCTGCGTGATTGACAGCCAGGCTGTGTGAATGGGGGATTTTCGCATAAAAGGCAGGTCTCTTCGGCTAGAACTCAGTCGCCACTGGAACTACAAGAAACCGAAGAGAAGCGGAGAAGATGGCTCCTGCAACTACCCTGTTCCGGTGAAGGCCTGATGCAGTCCTGAGCTATCTACCCTTCGATGACCAGAGAAGATCCAGTCCGGAGTCGTCTTCCCTTGAGCCTGCTGGGGATAACCAGCTCACCTTCTACAGCCAGAGGATCGAAATCGGTCGAAATCGCTGTACACAGCTGTAGTGGTCCAGATAGCCATCTGAAGAACCTCTCCTGTTTTTAAGGAGTGCACCTTTTTATTCACCGTCGCTGCTGCCAGCTTCATTCCTGTGTGGTGCAGACCCCTCCAGACATCCTCCTTCGTCCCAAAGCTCCAGGAACCGTGGGTCTGCAGAAAACTACCAGGAACTGCCGCCGTGGCACCAGCCTCTTCTTTGAATAAGGTACTGTGTTCTGCTTGAGGAATTAGGGTGAATCCCTTTTCTTCATCTCCAAGGCTTGCCCTTGTCTTTCCTTCTGCTTATAACTTTTGCTTTCTCTGTTGACAATAACTAAGTACTCCTGGCTATGTTGAATCGTGAACTGTCCGATTGTGTGATCCTCGACAACAGAAACCCGGTTCCACTTGACACTGGCTCCGGCCTATTGACTCTTGAATTTCTGTCAACAAGTGTTCTCTGATTCTGTCTGCCTTGACAAAAGTATTGCCTATGATTTTTGCCCCCAACTCTCTCTGGTTAACTCAGGTGCTAAGTGTGATTTTGCCCCGGTAACATTTCTTGCCGCGGATACGTGTTTCTTTAGTAAAACCGAACTGTCATTACTGTCAAAAAGTGATTGCAAGTGTATTCCCGGTAGCGTCTTTTGTTTCACAGCACCGGTCTGTTAAAACATAAGGTACTTACCTTGAGTTAGTGTGTACCACGGTGAATTGGTTGGTTGTAGTGTATTTTACGTGTGATTTTGAATTAATAGAAGTGTCGTGTTTATAACAAACGGTTTAAACATAAATGTACTTATATTTTTTACCTGAAACCTTGAGTCAGTGTTTGCTTGAGTCACAGTAATTGTGGTCCCTTTGTGTAATCTCTGCTACTGCTCATATACTCTTGAGATAAGCCTGGCTGCTCCGCTACTGCTACCTACTGCTACCACTTTAACATAGTAGTACAGGCTTGTACCAAAGGTAAAACTTGTATTGCCACCTGTAGTCTTAATTGTCTGTAGTGGTCCCTAAGAGCACTGCACAGGATTCTGCCTAACAAGGACAGCCCAGGAAAGCTCCTGGATCCATCTGCCTAGATTTGGGAAGGACATCCACACCCCAACCATAATTCCAGGGCATTCCCTGTAATGGTAAACATGTGTTGTGCTTGTTAGCTTCTTTTTATACAATTGCTTAACATACTAAAAGAAAGAGATTGGAAAAAGTTCTGAAAATGTGCTATTTTGTGGGTCCTCCTTCATGAGTGGAAGGTTACTGTAGGTACACTCAAGTGATACTTCAACTGTTATAATATTGTGCTTTTAACTGTGATAATACTTACTGTTAATACTTTTTTTTGTAGTGAAAGGTTTTGAGTTTATTTTTCTTGAGCTGCATAAGCCTCTCACAGATGAAGAGCAAAACCAGCTTTGTGAACTAATAAGGGGATGGAGCACCAAGAACAAACAGGAACAACTCTCGGATTTGATGTCTTGGGACGACGCTACCCCTCTTTTAAAAGATCTCTCCAGGCATGAATGCTCATTTCTATCAAATTGCAACATTTCCTATAAAACGGAGAATAGCACAACAGCTGAATCAAAGCATGCACCTCAGGTAACAAATGGCTCAGATTATCTGTTACTGAAAAGCAAACTGTCTTTGAAATGTACAGCCAGCTTTAGCAACTACAGTCACATGTACACCCCATGGTTTAATTCTTTGGCAGGTTATTTTTTCTTCTGCTCTCACCCATTCCCAGACTGTTTGAGAAATGCCTACACAACCATGTCGGCAAGAAAGCATTTCCAATAGATGGGTTCCCACTCTTAAGCTTTACAAATGGGCGCTTCACATTGTATTCCCTCGTGCACAAGCCCTACCCCTACAAATAAAGCACCCAGCCACCTCTATATGTTCATAGTTTTTTTTCTACCTATCTGGCCAATAAGCATTTCATCTCAGTGCATCCCTCCCTTTTTCTTTCAGCTATGATGACCCGTGTCTGCCCCCGACACTTGGGGATGTCTTTTTCTCAGAACCCTTTTTTCCAATTTGGACTTTGAACAAATCTTTTGTTCAATGACCATTTCCACGAGTTCCACCATGTACCATGCTGCTGTGCTTGAGCCTAGTCATGCAATGTGTTAGTTGTGGCAAGCGAGGTGCTTGACTGGTCCCCAGAAAGCCTGTGTAATGTTCCTTGTAAACTTCCATCCTGTGTGCACCTATGCCTTTTCCTGTTTTTAAAGAAAGAAAGTTCTATAAGGGCAAGGCTCCATTTCATCACAAAGAAGAAACCGTTAAGAACATCAACTGTCACATTCATGCAAGGTTCAAGTTGTTGTACCTGGGTATGGGAAGGCTGCAGTACTGGGCATGGTACAGACCTTGCCAGTCTCTTTTGGTACTGGTACAAAGGTGTCCTTTTCCACTCTGTGTATTTCAGCCATCTGATTTTTGCGGTACTACCCAAATACAAAGGTAAGTTAGTACATCTCGAAAGGAAAGCTTCAGAATCTCCAAGTCTTCCAGAGGCCTTAAAAAGGGTGAACCTTTCATGCTGTCTGTGTCTAGCTTAATAAGGTCTTCCGCCGGGGCGAGGGCACTGTTGCACGGCTTGAGAAATGGCCACCTGAGGGCTCAGACGGAGTTTGTAATATCCTGCAGTGTATCTATCCTGCTTTCGTTGATTCCATCGATGCCGGAGGTGTCGTAATCTTGTCCCAGAGCACTGCGGCGGCACCAGAAGCTATTTTCGGGCCGGGGGTCCGCATTTCAGAGAATATCAACTGCGTGCCATTGAGGCCCCCGGCACCGCATACCTAAAGGACCAGCGAGGTGCCTCATCACGCCAAGGGGAGCGGATCGCAGCCCGGCCCACTTCACTTCCCCACTCTCGGAACGCATAACATCCGCCTGCTCTCGTCGCCCCGCAGGTGCCGCACTGGCCGCGGGCCTTGGCGGCTGCCGGTTGGGGTAGGGTACGGCCCCACAGGGCTGGTGCGATTGGGGCTATCGCTCCGGGGAGCTCTGCTTCTTAGGCCCCAATCCTTCCTTGCCGGTTGGTGCGCGGCCAGTGGTCGGTGAGACCCCCGACGTGGACTGGGCCCAGGTCTACAACGCAGCCTTTATTCCAGGGCCGCTCCCTCCTTGTGGGCAACTCTTGATTAATATGGCTGAACGCTCCACCTAGTGTCTTAAGTGAAAAAATTGAAGGTGCTGCCAGCAGTGGGGAAACCTAAAGTGTACTAGGAGCTGTACACTCCTGTGCGATCCTGACAAGAACACAGAGTCACCGACACTGGTCCATAATAAAACATGTGCAGCCTGCGCTGAGATTACCCACATAGGCCCTGTGCCCCCCTCTGCAGCGGGTGCACCGCTGCCTGCCGACAGGATGGGCGAAACAGGACGCCATCCCAACACGCGGTGAGACTGGGAAAGCAGCCTCTTAAGGTTAACCATTACCTCCCTCCAATTGGTGCAAAGCCCTATAGGAACAACCCCTGCGACTCAGCGGATAACGCGGGGGCCCCCCGCTGGGCCTGGGCTGAGGGAGAAAAGTTAATGAGTACAGCCAAGCCAGGCCTTAGGCCAACTCCGGTTGCAGACCTGCATAACGTGCTGCTCGTTATCCTGGTGAAGTGCTCCTCTCATTGAAGCACCCCCTGGAGATGGGGAACAACCATTTCAGGTGCAGCGGTCATTGGAACTTGGGACTTTCATCCCCACCCTTTGGTGCAATGTGGGTCCCTTCTCGCCACCCTCGGTGTACATCGCCAAGCCTTCAACCAGGCCACATCCATCTCTGAGAGTAAACCCTCACCTGCACTACAGAGAACCCTATGGGCTATGGACTGTGTGGGCCCACTTAGTCGCCTAGACACGCAACCTGTGTTGTCGACCCCTGGGGAGGTGGTCCAAGGATACGCCTTTCCCGACTGGCGGGTGGCGTCCAACATGACATGGCAGTTCCCCGACCCCGCCAAAGACACTAGTGGGCCAGAAGGGGGGAAAAGAAAGAGATAAAAGGAGGAAGAAAGAATAAAAAAGAAAAGCGGGGTACCTCAAGTACAGCTACCGATTCTCGCTTTAATATGGGTAACCCCAAGGAGCAAGCTAAGATGGACCAGTTTGCCAAATTTGATCAGAACCCTCCCATACTGGCGGAAATGCCTGGTCCTTCTTACCTTGATGTCTCTGCCCTGAATCAGACCCTATTAGCACTGAAGAAGAGTACCGACAACCTTGGGGCCAAAATAGACGCCTTAACATGTAAGGTGGACATATCTGCGATCCAGATTGATAAGCTCTGTGGCCGTATGTCACAGGCGGAACAGAGGATCGATGAGGGGGAAGATAAGGTGGCGGTGCTACAACGCGAGGTAGCCACCCTTCAGCAAACAATTAGGTGGTGGCCAAGAATGATGACCTTGAAGGGAGGTCTAGAAGGAATAACATTCGGATAACAGGCGTGGCTGAATCTAGACATATAGACAACCGTGAGTTTTGTGTGGAGAACCCGCCGGTCATGAACATGTTTATGATAGAACGCGCACATAGGTCCCTGGCATCTGAGCCCTCCCCGGGGCCCCAGAAAGAGCTATCATAGCACAGATTTTGAGCTTTCGGAACAGAGTTATCCTGCTCCGTGCTGCCAGAGAAAAAAAGGTACTTCAATGGGGGTCAGTGACCATTCACCTCTCAGTTCAGAATCAAAGAAAGACCTTTCAGATGGTGAAAAACATCCTAAGAAGGAGGACGCTACAATGTTATTTCCTGCCAAGATTAGGGTGGTGCACAAGGGCAGTGTCACCTTCTTTACTTTCCCGGAAGCTGCAGAGCGCTTTGCTATGGACATCCCGGACCCAAGGGCGTCTCCCAGCAGGTCACCCTGACTACCTTATATCAACTACTAAGACTTGCCCAATTAAACGAGGCACCTAGGCGTTGATAGCCGGTACGGTCTCCTACTGCAGGACCAAGCACCATGGGCACCGATAACTATTGGTTGTAAAGCAACAAATATGGTGTTAGGCCTTCTATCACTTGTGAGTCAATCCAGCCGCCAGTAGCCCCCCATGCCCAGTGGCATAGAAGGTATTGTTTGGGGAATTTGACGGAAATGATTAGGGTGGGGGGAGGAATTGGGAAGCCGGTATGTTTTCGTTTCTGGCATGGTGGGGGTCAGGAACCAGGGGGTTTGTTAAAGTCAAGTTGTAGAATTCAGGATGGCTGCCGGCAGCGACTAGACGTGCTGACGGCAGCTCCTGTGCCTTGAGGCCTTCGTTTGGGACCCAACACCCCCAGGGGTACTTGGCAGCTGCGGAGGAGGGGTGCTGCATTGGGGGGCCAGGCGGCACAGGACTTTGGGTGCCGCGGACCTGTTAGGGAGAATTCTCTCTTTAGGCTGAATTTCCTAACCTAGTGAGTCCCCCAGCAGCTTTGCTGGATTTCTGGAGTTTGTTTTTTCCTCCTGCCAAGTGTGAGACTCTTTTCCTCCCACTCTTGGACATGATTGCTGGTATTCCTTTGACTGGTAATATGTTTTATGGGCTATGGGGGTCTTTACTCCATAGGGTCTCATATGTTTTTTCTGTGTGTGTTACACAGCACCCTCCGTGCAGTAACACAGGGGTGTCAGTGACACCCCACCATAGACTCCATACCCTGGGACTGACTACTGTCTCCCAGGGCATGTAAAGTCACCATTGGCTTTACTAGTCCCAAATTATTAACAGAAACCAGTACAAACCATCATATTGTGGACGTACTGGTCGGGGCAATTTGATTGCCCGGGGGTCTGTTAGTCGAGGGGGCATGTCTCCGTCCCCCCTGATCGAGTTTTGGCTGGTGGCAGTGGAAACTACTTTTTATATTCGACCGCAAATATTTTCCTATGGGATTTTCCCATTGTTCGAGGCTACCAACTTTAATTATTTAATTCTCATAGCCTCGAACATACCACCGGTTTATTTAATTAATATTAATTCTCCGGTTGGTATTTTTTGCCAAGACTCGATTCTAAAATGGCATTTGTGTTCTCTTCTGTGACTCCAACCCAAGTCGAGCCCTTTGTTCCACTTTTTTGACGGGCTTCTCCACAGAAGCCTCCAAAAGTGGTGCCACTCTGTCTGGGTACCACAGGGGGTGTGGGAGGGGGTTTAGGCACCCTGGACCAAGTTACCTTGGTAACTCAGGTCGCACTCTTGTGTGATTGGCCCAAGTGGTGAGCCGGCCGGCTCACCACTTAGCATGTTTGAGTGACAGCTAGGCTGAGTGAATGGGGGTTTTGTGCATAAAAGCAGGGCTTTGGGGACTGGAACTTCAGAAGTCACCACAGGACCTGAGAATCCGACGAGGGAGAAGCTGAGCCGACCTACCACGACGACACCACCGGTGAAGCCCTGCAGAGCCGACTCACCACATCCCGACGACAGAGAAGATCTCCCGGCTGGAGAGGCTTCTTCCCCTGACTGGTGGGTACAACCAGTTTTCCTTTCTTTCTTCGCACCCCAGCCCGGTTTGTGGCCGAACTGCCCGTGCCAAGCACCCCGGCAACCGGATAGCCACTCACCACTGAACCGCGAATCACCGGACCGCTGCTTGTACCCGAGAAACTCTGCGGCTGGTTTCTTCTGTGGCAGTGCAACGGACTCCTGTCTTCCTCCACGATGAGATCCTCTCTTCCCCCGGACGAAGCGCCGACTTGCACCCGCTGCCAGGAACAACTGCCCCCGCTGGAGCGTTCTCACCACTTTAAGGTACCGTGTCCGCCAGGCCTCCCTTTCTAAAGATTGCTACAAGGTAATAATAACTCCTTAACCTTCTGGACTGGGTTGGCCGCCTTGACCCTCTAACTGGTCCCTCTCTGTGGTCCAACTCCTTTTTGAACCTTTACAAGACTTTTGTGCACTGCAACCGTGTGACTTTGGACACATTTCATTTGGATCCTCTGAAAGTGGATCCGGCCTCTTGAACTCTAACTTCATGGTTTTACTTTGCCTTCCTCCCTTGTTGTGTTCTTGAAAAAGTGTTGGGATCTGTTTCAATTTGTTCTCTGCTTTTCTCTCCCTTTTTAAAACGAATTGTTAGAGTGCCATCTACGTTAAGCGCTCACCGCAGTCTGAAAATAAGTGGGGCTTTACTTAAGACTTGTCTAATATTCTTTTAAGGGAGTGTATATCTTTTAGTGACCGTGTTTTTGAATTGCTTACTATTAGTGCCTGTGTGTTTTTCTAGATGTGGTTTTAAATTAATAATTATATCTCTTTTACACCAAGCCCTGGTCAGTGTTTACTTGTTCTATTATGTGCTATTGACCTATTGTGAATACTCTGTATACTGCCTAACTCTTCTTGAGGGAAGTCTGACTGCTCAGCCACAGCTACCAAGTGAATCTGTGTGGTACAGACTGCTACCAAGTGGGTTTACTGCCAAACACCTGTAGTCCTAAATCTTTTTCAGTGGTCCCAGAGGGAACTGCACAGGTTTCTGCCTAACAGGACCCAGATTGCATACTGCGGAAGCGGTGTGCTTGGCTGCCGCGAGCGTGCCCGCCCGCGGCCATGGGCGCCGGCGGCTCTCCCTTGGCGGGCAAGAGGACTGGCGACGCAAGAGGAACGGCGGGACCCCAGTTGGCATCTGTCCCCCGAGGAGTTGTCCAAATTGGAGGGCCGTGTCGGCGAGTAGGAGGCGTCTCCAGGCGAGCGGGGCAGTGCGACTCCTTCCACGATTGGCGGCCGCCCTCGAAGCGGGGACCCACACGGCGTGCAGCAGGCTGCCAGGGTCCTGGACGGCAGCGAGAAGAGGTGTTAAAAGGAGCTGCCAGGCCTGTGAGGTTGCGGGCACCCGAGCAGGTGAGGAGCGGGCAAGTCTTCGGGGGGTTTCGAGGATTGGAGGTGACCCCCCCTCGTCGGTTCCGGGCGGCCCGGAGCAGGCGAAATAGAGCTGGAGCCCCCGGGAGTGTGGCAGAGGAGAGAGAGCCGAGCTGGTAGAGTGGTGGAGGCCCTACCCGAAGCGGGAAGAGAGAGGGGGGGGCCTCAGGGAGCTGCTTACCGGGCCCCTGCCCCATTCTGTCTTTTGTGGAGTCCCCGAGGAGGACGGAAGATACTGGTGGAGCGCGCCAGGGCAGGGATCCCCTGGCTGAGGCTACTGTAAGAGGGGAGGGTCCCTCTCGACGTTGGTCATAGGAATTGTTGCCCCAATTGAGGGGTCTGCTAGTGGAGGGGGGTCCCTAACAGCGTGCTGTGGAGAACTTGGGAGCGGGCAGACCTCCCTTGTCCCGAACCATCGGGCCTTAAGGAGTGCAAAGGATCTAATGCCCTCTAGACCCAGGAGCAGGGCGCCGCGCTCCAGCCAGCGCGTGGGGGACCCCCTGGGCACCCTTCCCTCCATGCTGTCAGCAATGGATGCCAGGGGCAACGATGGAGATGACAACGGGCACCACAACAGGCATACGGCTCGCAATGAAATCTGGAGCTGGAAGCCTCTGACGAGGCTGGACCTTAAGGGCGAGATGCAAGCCCTAGGAGAGACCTTAGCCAAAACCTTTCAGGAAAAGTTTCAGATGCTGAGATCAGACTTGAGTACGGCGCTGGGGGAGCTGAGGCAGGAAGTGGCCCAATTAAGGGAAAGAACTGATCTACTGGAAAGGGGTCTGCAGGAAGTGGAAAAGGACAGTACGGCTAATGGGGAAGCTATCGATCGCCTGCACCTAGCGACTCGCAATCTAGAAAACCAATTGGAGGACCTTGAAAATAGGTCAAGACGGGTCAATGTTCGAGTGAAACTCCTTCCAGAGTCGGTAGTGGACAGGGACTTGAAGGCAGAAGTTCAAAGAATTTTCATGGATCTGCTGGGCGAAGGGGACGCTGAGGCAATCGAACTGGACAGGGTGCACAGAGTGGGCCGCCTCACCCGCGGCCCTGACGCTAGACCTCAAGATGTTCTGGCTGCGTTTGCATGGTACGCCCAAAAGGAGGCAGTGCTGCGGGCTGCAAGGCTTTGTGAACCTGTGCAATATAAGGGTCAGGTGATTACCCTGTTTCAAGATTTGGCAAACAGTACCCTAGTGAAAAGAAGGACCATGCGACCCATCCTCAGTGAGCTCGCTAGGAAAAGTGTTAAGTACAGGTGGACTTTTCCATTTGGGCTGGTGTTCGAGTGGGAGGGCGTTCAAAGAAGGGCCACTACCTTGCAGGAGGCGGCAAATATCATTCACTTAGACCTCGAGAGTGGGGTGGGGGGCACTGGGGGAGCCCAGGCGGTTCAAGGAAACGGGGTTAAACCATGGGCATGGTCGACTGTGGGTGATAAAACAAGGAAGAAAGCGGCCCGGAAGCGCCCGCAGGAGGGTTAGAGAGGAGATCGCTCGAGGCGGGGATGAGGGAAGGGTGCCGGGCCTGGGATGACCCTACCCTGGAGATACAAATTGGGATGGAGCATTAGAAGGGGGTGGTGGGACACTGACTATTAGGGGCAATGGGGAGGGGGCGGAGGTGCACTTCTTGGATCACGCAAGGACAATAAGGTCCGGGGAAGGGTGGGGGGACTCGGACCGCCCTCCAAGTGGGGGTTGGGAGGGTGAAGGAAGGGGCAGAGGAGGGTTGACCAGTTTGGGAAAGGGGAGGAAGGGGGGGAAGATTTGGGGGGTGGTCACAGCACTCAGCGTGGGAGCGTTGCCCTGAGAGGCCGGGCATCGGGAGGCTGGCGAGTGTGGAGGAGTGGGGGTGGAACTTGAGGCCCTTACTAGACAGAAAGGGGGGGACAGTGACCGGGTGCCTTCTTGGTACTCCGGAAGGCTGGCTGGTAATGGCGCAACATGCTCAATCGCTACCTTGAGGTGGCAAACGCATAACGTGAGGGGGCTCAACTCCCCCCTTAAGCATACGAAACTGGAGCAATTTGTTAGGTCTCACAAGCCAGACATGCTTGCACTGCAGGAGGCCTACCTGAGGAGGCAGGAGCAGGGTCGGCTGCGTCTTAATGGCTTTCCCCTGATATGGTTTGCGTCCGGCCCCACGAAGAGGGGGGTCGTGGCCCTTGCCTTTGGAAGGAGTATCGACTTTAAGCTTCAGGAGGTTCTCAGAGATAGCAACGGAAGGTACATCGTGGTAAGGGGGACTATAATGGGCTCATGCTATACCATTGCGTCTATATACGCGCCGAATGTGGGCCAAGACCAGTTTCTACGGGATACCCTGAGTACCATTGAGTATTTCACCAGGGGCCAGGTGGTTCTGATGGGGGACTTTAACCTGGCTTGGGATAGGGTTAGAGACCGCTCCAGACTTGAAGAAGGGGGGGCGTGGTTGCCTCTCCCCAATTGAGGGAGAGATGGGCAGGGGCTGGCCTCCGCGATGTCTGGCGATCACTACGGGGGAGCGAGGAGGGCTTCACATTCCTTTCTGATGTTCATAGGACACTATCCCGAATTGACTATATTTGGGTATACGCCAGTCTTATAGGAGAGGTGGAGGTGGTCCTCTAGGAATTGCCGATCACAAGGTGGTACAAATGAACCTGAGGCTGGGGAGACGTAAGCCAGGGGTGTGGGTTGTAAATTCCCAGGGGAGCTTCTGAGGGACCCCGTGATATGTAGGGAGCTGGACGACAAGATTCAGGATTTTTTTCGTGAGGAACACTGTAACGCTCACCTGGTTCCCACGGAGGCGCGGCGTCGAAGGCGCAGAACTCTGAAGATGGACAGGAAGGGACCCTCTATTCTGGCTTCCCTGGCTCGTTGGATACCCTCCTGTGCGTGAAAAGGGAGTATTACCAACTGTGGAACAATGCTCAAGCCTCCCACTCCCTTCCAACCCTCCACGATACCTCCTCCACGATTCCCCGTGAAGCCTCACCTTAGGGTTTGGAAGGATGAGCTCTCCATCCTGCTTCTGATGCAGGGGCGCGTTGAAACCCAGTTACTTCACTGGATTGAGGATTGATGGGAGTTCAGGTAAGCTTGACTGTTCAGGTAAGGCGCTGTAAAAGTTCTGTTCAAAAGTTCAAGCTTAAAAATAATGTTCGTTGTCTAATTGCAGCAAGCGCTAATGCTTATGTCTTTTTCCCCTTAGGGGCCGGGGTTCGGAGTGCCGGAGATATGGCGCCGACCCGAAGTGAAACAGTTCTGGATGAGCGCTCAGGTAATGTCTTTGCATTCGCTCATTCAATGTCTTTGTCTTTTTTCCCCATAGGGGCCGGGGTCCGGAGATGCCAGGAAGTGGCAGGACCCGAAATGCAGTGGGAATAATCCAACAGGTAAGACTTAAAAGGAAACTGAGCTTTCCTTATTCCTTTTTTCCCTCTCACCTTTGTTCTTGTCTTTTTTCCTCTAGGCGCCGGGGCGTAGCTGAATCCGGAAGATCGCTGCTGAAGATGGAAGCGCCTTGCAAAGGTGAGTAAAATGCAGCGCTGCAGCGATCGAAACAAAATGCCTTTAAAATTATGTCTTCCTTTTCAGGGCCGTTGGAGAAATGACTCCGGGATGCAGATTTAGCAGGTAAGGGCTTTTCTTCTCCTATTCTCTTCCTTTCTCCCCTTGCAGGTGTTCCAGGGTGCTGGCAGGCGTGGCTGAAGTCAGGATGCAGTAGCTGACACGGTGAGCGTCCAGCTGCTAGGTGCAGAACAACGCGAAGCACGTGTGGCTGTTCGGGTGGGGTTTAAATAGCCTTGGAAGAAGTTCCTGGTATGTATCCTTCCACCAATCAGGTATGTATCCTTCCCCGACCACACCCGGGTGGTGAAGTAGTCTTACAGGTAAAGTAGTCCCATTCAGGCCTCAAGAGGGCCTGGATGAAGCAGCAAGGTCTGCATCAGGTAAGTGTGCACCCAAGCACTTAAACACATATCCTCTTCTATGAGCCTGGCGCCTAAGGCGCCAGGACTGGGGTCCGCTATGAGCCTGGTGCCTAAGGCGCCAGGACTGAGTCCAAAGGGCCCCGACTTGGGCCCGCTGAGACTTCCCTGGGGAAAATGATGTCTGCCTCTGGGGTTGCTGGGCCCGGCCTGGCTCCTTGGAGGTAGGCATCATGACAAACACGGCCTCGGAGACAAGTCTGAGTACTAGGTGGGACGCCTTCAAGACTACTTTGAGAGGGGACCTTATCTCCTTGAAGGCGTAGAGGAATAAAGTGTTGAGAGGTTTGGAGACCCAGCTTGAGCGGGAGGTTGAGGCAGCTAGAGCCCAATTGCGCGAAACCCCCACGAGGAAGGTTTTTAGGGCGTATAGGCTAGCAGAGGGCCAACTGGGGATCTTGAGAAATAAGAAGGTGGAAGAAGCCATGCTTAGTTGAGGCAAACCTTTTATGCTAAGGACAATAAGGCAGGTTCTCTCCTAGCCTGCCTCCTGAGGGGACAAGGGGAACGGAAAGTAATTACGGCCCTTAAGGATCAAGGGAGTAGACGACTAACCCGTGTTGAAGAGATAAAGGAGAGATTAGTGGAGTTCTACGAGGCCCTTTACTCCTCTCAAGGACCGGCCCTACTCCCGCAGAAAGAGGAGTTGGGGAGCTTACCCCTCCCGCAGGTATCCAGGGAAGTAGGTGAGGAGCTGGGCCGTCCTATCACGGAGGATGAGGTGAGAGCAAATATTGTCTCTCTCCCCCGGAATAAGGCTCCTGGACCTGATGGCTATCCCGCCTCCTTTTACAAAGCATTTTCCCACCTTTTGGTCCCGCATCTGACAGTTATTTAATTTGTTTTGCGCCAAAGGCGGAATTACCCAGTCGATGGAGGAGGCTAAGATCACCCTTATTCACAAGGCAGGGAAAGAACTGTACCTCTTATCGTCCATTGCCCTTATCAATACAGAGGCAAAAATCTTCACAAAGATTTTGGCAAGGTGAATAGAAAAGCACCTTCCCTCACTAATCAGTCGGGATTCGTAGTGGGATGGCAAACCGCTGACAACATTAGGAGGGTGGCTCATCTAGTGGAGAAGTCCCGTAAGACAGCCACTCCGGCGATCCTCTTGGCGCTTGACGCCGAGAAGGCGTTCGACCGGGTGGAGTGGTCGTTCCTATACCAGGTGATGGAGAAAATGGGGCTCGGGAGGGTTTCATTAACCTGGTTGCTGCCAACTATAAAAATCCCACGTCACACATCCTGGTTAATGGGGAGATGTCCCGGCCTTTTAGGCTTCAGAGGGGGACGAAGCAGGGTTGCCCCCTTTTCCCTTTACTCTATGCCATCTATCTAGAACCTCTCCTGCTGGCGATACGTCAAACGGTGGAAATCAGGGGGATCCCATTCGGAGGGGGGGGCAACATTAAGTAGCGGCTTTCGCCGATGACATGCTGCTTCCATTAACTAAACCGAAGGAGTCCCTCCCAACATGCATAGCGTTATTAACCACCTTTGGTGAAGTCTCGGGTTTGCGGGTTAACTTCCAGAAGTCGGAACTGATGAATCTCTCTTTAGGGATGGGGGAGGCGAAGGAGGTGAGGGAGGTGTCCCCGTTCAAGTGGAGCCCCTCTGGGTTGCGGTACCTGGGAGTTAGGATCAACCCCTCACTAGCGGGTTGGTATGGAGCAAATTACGAGCCGATTCTTTTAGCTATTAAAAAAGATCTACGGAGGTGGGGTGCCCTACCTATCTCCTGGCTGGGTAGGGGGGCTGTCCTCAGGATGGTGATACTCCCCCGGGTGCTCTACCTCTTCCAGGCCGTTCCGTTGAGGGTCCCGGAGAGATTCTTCAAGAGGCTAGACGGGCTGACCAGGGGCTTTGTCTGGGGGGGTTGGGGGAGATTGCGACTATCCAGGCAGTTACTAACGGCTTCTAGGGAGAGAGGGGGCTTGGCCTTCCCCAACTTTCATCGCTACCATGACGCGGCACAGCTCAGGATAATCAAAGAATGGTTCTCAAAGGATTACCTGAAGCACTGGGTGAAGATGGATAGAGCGGTGGCTCAGCATCATTTGGGGGAGGTTCTTTGGCTCCCACTACGGCTGCCACCTCCACATCTCGATTTGAGCGATATTACGAAAAGTGTAGTTGATAGTTGGGATTGGGCTGTAGAGAGGTGGGGGACTACGACTTTTCCATCGCCGTTTACCCCTATTTTCCATAATGGGGACTTCACTCCGGGAATTGAGAGAGGGGCGTTCCTGGATGGGGAGGAGGGGGTTTCAGAACCGTGAGGGACAGGTTCATTGGGGATAGGGTGAAAACATTTGAGGAATGCAAAAAGGAGTTCGATTTGGGGGAAAGGGAGAGGCTTCGGTATTTCCAAATCAGGCATTGGGTTATGTCTCCGAGCATAAGGTTGGCCGCGACTAGGGATCTAACCCACTTTGAAAGGTTCTTAACAATCCATGAGGGCTCTAGGGGGCTTATCTCAGACTTATACAAGCAATTGGAGAGAGGCAGCCCGTGTGTTGGACTTACATAGCCGACAGGGGGCGGCATTCCGGGGTCCGAATGGAGCAGAAAGACTGGGAGAGGCTGTGGGCACAGATCCCCAAAATCGCGAAGGCGATCCAGGTTCGGGAGGTTTGGTACAAGTGCATGGTGGGATGGCATTATACTCCCGCCCGACTTCATGCAATGAACCCTGCTACCCCGGGGGAGTGCTGGAGGGGGTGCGGGGAGTGGGGCACGGCCTCACATATATGGTGGGATTGTCCCATTTTGCAACCCTTCTGGGTCGGACTTAAGCAGGCTATAGCTCAGGCTTTGGGGGGGAGAGCTCTTCGTGACCCTCGAGAAATCCTGATGGGGAGGAGTGGGCAGGGGGAGGAAGCGGAAGAGCGTGGCCGCACCAAGGCGTCTGTGATATTCACGTTGGCGGCTATGTCCCTCATCACGCAAAGGTGGAAGGGGCCCTCAATCCCTACGGAGCAGGATTGGCTGACGAAAATGTGGGACATTGTCTCTCTGGAGTGAGCCACATATGCCGCGGATAACAAATTGGAGTCCTTCTACGCAGACTGGGTGGTTACCTTGGAATACTTGAAAGGGGAATTTAGAGAACAATGGTGCCCTCAAAGAGTTAAACTACTGGACATCTATAGTTAAGAAAACGGTTGTGGGGCGGGCGCAAAGGGGGGACCGTTGGTGCTGTGCCGTGGGGGGGGTGTAGGAGTTATGAATTATGTTTGTTTCTGTTACTGTTGACTTATGCTTGTTTTTCTCTGTTAATGAAATAATAAAAAAAGAAGTTTAAAAAAAAAGTCAAGTTGTGTTATGGTGTTCGGTGGGGATGGGGGGGTTGTGAATCATGGGAGGGTTGGAGTCGGGGGGGGGGGGGTTCAAAACATTCCTAGGGCTCAAAGGATATTGTTTGTCAAGACACAATAAGCTTAGATTTTACGCACCAAGACCTCGAAGGGAGGCTTTCCCATCCCTTATCGGATACTTTAAGATCACCAAGGATACCAGAAGTGTATTCTTCTATATATAACCATACTAGGTTATGATGGATACTCAGGGGGGCGTGAAGGGCCCGGGCGATGATGCCAAATTGTTAACTTGGAAAATACAGGGGTTCACAAATGGGGAAAAAGGCGCACATGATCTCGAACTACGCTAGGAACCACAAGGTAAATGTTCTCTGCTTGCAAGTAACTAATCTGGGGAAGGGGTGTTGGCTCCCCAACCTTGTAGGGTGGGGAATTTATAGGTATTGCCCATCATACTATAAGTATGATGGGAGTAAGTATATACTCCCAAGGTGTGGCTACTTATATGCAACGCTCCCTTGGAATTCAAGCTCCATGATCAGATTTGGGACAATCACGGGCGGTATCTCCTGGTAGCAGGGGAAATTGCGGGATGGCTAGTTCTCATTGTCAATATGTATGCTCCAAATTTTGATAGCCCAGACTACTTCGAAAGCTGCGCTGACCATCTGCGTACCTTCCCGAATTATGAAGTATTGTGGGCTGGGGATTTCAATATGGCTCTCTCGCTAGACCTGGTTAGATCCTCCTTCAATCAGACCACCCTCTCGAAGGTGGCCCAGAAATGGGCAACCATAGTGGTGTGTGTTAGGGAGAATTCTCTGTTTAGGCTGAATTTCCTAACCTAGTGAGTTCCCCAGCAGCTTTGCTGGATTTCTGGAGTTTGTTTTTTTCTCCTGCCAAGAGTGAGACTCTCTTTCTCCCACTCTTGGACATGATTTGTGGTGTTCCTTTTAATGTTAATGTGTTCCATGGGCTATGGGGTCTTTTACTCCATAAGGTCTCATATGTTTTTTTCTATGTGTGTTACACCGCACCCTCCGTAACTTTGGTAGTGTAAAACGTTATTTACAACTGTATTCACTTAAAGGAAACAAAAAAATAAATACGTGAAAAATTAGATTGGCCAGGGAAAGAGATCAAATGAGAGATGGGGGGAGTGAGGATTGCAACAGGGAACAGGAAAGGGTGGTTGTTTGGGTGAGGTCTGAGGAGGTGGTGTTAGACCAAGAGACCATCAGGGGGACAGTCGGGGGGATTGGAGTGTGGAGACGTTTAAAAAAGGTGAGGTATTGGTTGGTGAGAGCAAGTGGTACTCCGGTGTGAGTGTTCATTTATGGTGGTTGAGTCAGTGTTAGTGAGAATATAGAGAGAGTGAAAAGTGATTGTGTGAGGGAAAGGAGGGTGACTGACTAGAAGGTGGAGGAGTAGTAGTAGTAGTAGTAGTGGTGGTAGTGTGGAGAGGGGGTAGAACAGTAGAGGTAATGTGGAGAGGGGAGAGGAACAGTAGTGGAAGTGTGAAGAGTAGTAGCCTAAGTGCCTGAAGGCACATCCCTACAACCCTTATAGAACTAACATCTGGATAGCATAGGGCCAATATCAAGTCCCCAAGGGAAACTAGATAAGATGGTCTCCTTTAGGCCATCACTGTTAGAAATGTTAAACCTTAGCCAGTAGGGGGGGTAACAAGCTCTGCTCTAGCGGCTTACTCGGGTAGTGAGGTTACAAGCGTTAGGGTGGGAACGGAGTCTTCCAGATTAAAGCATGAGGGACTGCCCTTGGAGCCCTGTAGAATTTTAATAAAAACACTTTCACCATCTGTGGGAGTTGGTGTGTTCTTTAGGCCATTTGTGATATAGATCCTGTTTTACTGGGTGTTATAATGGAAAGAAAGTCTCAGGCAGGTTCCCTCTCCAGGGTAATGATAGATCGTGGCTTTAAAAGCCTCCCAGATGCAGGACCCTCGGTGCTTCTCCCATCTGACTATGGGAACCCTGCGTTGGACCTCAGTCTGCTCTAGCCAGTTGAAGATTGACAGAAGAAAACTCAACAAGTCCAATATTTGGTGGTTTATCGGTGCTCAGTGAAGAAGAAAACAAACCAAAGTCTTCTCTATAATGGTCTTTCTTTCCCGTTCTTTACTCTGTGCAACTCAGTATTCTGGAGACACCTCAGATGGATTTGATAATGTCCTGATTTCTGTTGGGCCTTTTCCTATCACTATAGATCCGGCATTGTCTATTTGATAAAGTAAAGACTTTCTCAAGCATCAGAAGTTGATTTAGTAAGGTATGCACACAGAATGTTAATACAAATTCCTTGGGCACTGCTTATCATCCACATTACATTGTCCTGTGAACAGAGCAATCACAATACTTATTCAAAAGCAGCCTTACGACAAAGAGGCATACTCACCACCCATTTGCACACCCGTTATAAAGAAAAATGTGCCCGTAAAAAAAATGAAGGGAGTAAACGTAAGCTCATAAAAAAATGGGAAACAACAAAAACACAGAAACTTAGCCCCTGGTTCTTCCCATGAAGTTCCACTGATATTTTCAAATCAGTGACCAGCAGAGCAGTGGCATGGGAAGGATCTCTATATTATTACAACCCAAGCTCAAGAGTAATTTAAGACACAAGAAAATCTTTTAATAAGCATGAAGTATCCCTATTGGCAAAGTTGAAAAAAAAAGAAAATGGTATTCATTTTTATTTCAACAAACAATACAAACAAAACTTGCAGTGCATACAATAGCATTATAAACATACATCTCTGCAACATGTCCACTGCTTCTCCCCTTCCCTCCCCCCTTTACGAGCCTATTCTCTTCCTTGTTCTGGTTCTGCCTCTTGTGATAAGGATTCCTCCTCCATGTCTTCCGTTGGGTCTCGTGGTGACCCAAATAGCTCTGCTATCAGTTGTTTCCAGGCTATCAGGGTCTCAGCTTCTTCCTCCCCCCCAACATTACTTGCATCCTGCCATACCACAGTTTCCGCGTCAGCCCATTTCTGTAGATCTTTCCACCATACTTCTATTCGTGGTGTCTGGCATGCCTTCCACCCCATAGCAATTCTCCTCTTTGCAAGCGCATACTCTAAGTCCTTTAATTTACTCACATGCTTGAGTTTATGCGATCTCGGGAACCCTCCTATCAAACAAGCCCATAATGTATCCTCTACAATTTGAATTCCTTTTTCAGCCAACTTGTGTGCCACCTCGCCCCAAAAACGCTCAATGACCGGGCACGACCAAAACATGTGCACTATCCCGGCATTTTCCTCATCACATTTGGGGCATGCTTGTCGTCCCACACTTTTAAATCTGGCTATTCTATGGGGCGTCATATACGCCCCGTGGGTTACGTACAATTGTATTTGCTGCAGTCTTGCATTTCTCGACACTTTTTTGTAATACCTTTGGGCTCCTTCCCACATCCCATCACTCATTGGGCCTCCTACTTCCTCTTCCCTGTCCCGTCTCAGCTGCGCCACCTCCTTCCCCACTTTGGACATCATCATCTCGTATAGTCTAGATGTCTCGTATCCCCCCTCTGCGATGTCATATATTGTGTCAATAGGAGTTCTTCTGCTAGTGTTAATTCGGACCATGTCTCCCTGATTTTCCGCACCACCCTGTGGTATGTAATATACTGGCACATATGCAACCCAGTTTCTTCCTCCAATATCGCAAAATCCCTTATGCCCCCCCCCCCTGCCATATATCGCCCATGGTTGCTATCCCCACCGGTTCCCAGTGTTTCCTGATCATCCTCAATTGCTTGTCTTTGCCGGTCAACGCCACTAGTGGTACCTGCGGGAAGCACGGGAATGAATTCACCATCAGATGACAGGCCCTGCGCCATATCCTCCACCCTAGTACCATCATCTTTGGGCGCCCTTCCATGTCTGCCTTAGGCAGCCACATCATTTCCTTTAGGAAGTTGTATTGCTCGCCCAGAGTGCACAGACAGTCATTAATCACCAGTGCAATTATGCAGCCAATACTTGAAACGCAGGTAGACGATGCAATGACTTACAATCACATACACTCTTAAAAAATATTGAGCACTTATACGTCTATTTATTCAAAGCTTGGAAGCAACAAGTGATAACACAGAAATAAATCACAGAAGAAACCGTGAATTCAAAAGAAAATACATCACCGTGGGCGTACCTGAATCCCTCATCTCGCCAGAAGTGGCTGGAGGGCCCCGATAACAGCCAGGCCAAGAGCACAACAGTCCACAGGTATGCCGGACGGAAGCGTCCCCCCTCCGACTGAGATCCCGTCTGACCGTTAAGGGGTTCCGCATATATGCACTCCTCAAAAAGGGGTGGTAATTTCTCAAACCTTCTGGGTGAACCAACAGTAACCTCAAGAAGCAAAGTGCTTCCCTCCTCTAAAAACAAGCGCCACAGAAAACAGTCCCATAACTCATAACAAGACATAACAAAGCCAGCTTTCCCAGCAGAATGTCCTTGACTGCATACCAGGTTTGGAAAGCATGTTTTCTTCAGCATAGTAAATCCAGCTCTCAGCAAAATGAGTAGAGCTTTTCACTGCAGCATGAAGTAAATATCCATTATGGCTCTGAGTGCTTCCAGAATACACTGCGCACCAGCGCCATGTTTTAGCTCAAGCATAACAGAAATATGGGGCGCAGTCCCGTCGGAACAGCCTGGACTCCGAGGTTGACACTTCAGAGAGCCACCTGGCTACGTATTGCAGCTGGCTTGCTATAGAGTAAATTTCATGGTTCGGCAATTTTATTCCCCCTTTTTCGTATGGGTTTTGCAGCTTCCAAAGGGCTACCCTATTCCTCGTCCCATGCCAGAGGAAGTCCCTGCACACGCTCTCTATCTTGAGTCTCGGTAGGACCACCATTTTCAACATTGCCCCTCGGCCCATCATCGCTAGAGGTAGTTTCATCCAGAACTTCATACTATTTCCAATTTTTCTGATCGCCTCCTCTGGATTAAATTGGTGTTCCTCCTCTACCGTATGCTATACATCTATTCCAAGGTATCAGAATGTGTGCACCGCCCATGGTATCTGTAGTACCGGTAGCTGTTCTAGCGGGGTCCCTTTGTACCTGCTGAGTGGAAATATGCTAGATTTATGCGGGTTCACGGCTATACAAGACAGCTTTGCATATCTCTCCAGCACTTCCAGAATGTACTGGAGGTTTTCCTCTGGGTGCCTTAAGTACAAGAACATGTCATCCACATACAAAGAGATCAGATGTGGTTCTCTTC
Organism: Ambystoma mexicanum; assembly: GCF_040938575.1. Classification (NCBI taxonomy): domain Eukaryota; kingdom Metazoa; phylum Chordata; class Amphibia; order Caudata; family Ambystomatidae; genus Ambystoma; species Ambystoma mexicanum. Next base: position 933,505,831 of record NC_090939.1, read on the forward strand.
CTACAGCAATGCCTATCGGGTCATACTGTTGCCTCAGGTATATGGCCAAGGGTTCCAGGGCAAGAATATACAACATAGGAGACCACGGGCATCCTTGCCTGGTATCTCTCTGAAGGTGCCACCTCTCTGATATTACCGACCCTGTTTTAACTCTAGCCAACGGAGCGCTATATAGCATTTTAGCCCACTGTAAGTACCCAGGCCCTATCCCATAACCCGCCAGGGCCGCCATCAGCCACGGCCACAATTGCCAGTTCGCCTTCATCCTCATTTGCATACTCAACAACTCGCTGGAGTCACCTGAGATTGTTGGATATGTTCCTGTTCGGGACATAGCCAGTCTGGTCGGGATGTATTAATTTAGTAATATCCCTCTTCATTCTGTTTGCCAAAACAGCCGTCACTATTTTGCTGTCTTGGTTAAGTATTGACAGGGGTCTGTATGATCCACAGTTGTGACCAGGCTTATTAGGTTTGGGCAGTGGTATAATTGTCGCTTCTCTGAGGGACTCTGGCAGCCTACCCACTTCATATGCTTCATTCAACATTTCTAAAAGCAGAGGAAACACTTCATCTTTATATGTTTTACAAAATTCGCTTGGGAGTCCATCAGTACCTGGGGTCTTACTAGTAGGCAACTGTCACACCACTTCTTCCAACTCCTCTAAGGTAATCGGGACATCCAGCTCCTCCCACTCTTCGGCACTAATCTGCGGCAGTCCTATATCTTCTAGTGTTTCAGCTATTTCTGTGCAGTCACTTTCCTCATCATTTCCATACAGGAGTCGATAATACTCCACAAATTCATGGTTAACTCCTTCTTGAGTGTCCACTAAGCTCCCACCGCCCCAGTTATTGTCCTGATTGCGGGCCTGGGGGGGGTCTCACTTTTATATAGCCATGCCAGGATCCTCCCTGGTTTATCCCTTCCCACATGCTATCTCTCTGTATACTTCTTATAATTAAGATTGCACAATCTCTCCCAGTGCCCGCGCATTTCTGCTGCAGCTTAAGTATTCTTTCATTATCTTCCTTGGTGTTTCCTCCTTCCCTTAGTGCCCTTTCCAGTTCCCTCTCCGTATCTTGCAGTTCATTCTGGATCCCTTCTTGTAGCCCTTTGGACTTCGCTATAGCTACTCCCCTCATCACCACTTTAAAGGCCTCCCAAAGCATGCCTGCTGTCTTTACACTGCCAGTGTTTATCTCAGGATTAGTGGTGAGTGGTCTGAGAGGACCCTCGCTTTATATTCCGTTTCCGTTCTCAGTTATTAAACCTTGCGTGGTAAACATATAATCCAATCTAGTGTGCACATTTTGTGGAGCCGAGTAGTGCGAATACTGCCTCTCCTGGGGGTGATGTGCCCTCCATACATCCACAAACCCGAAATCATCTAACAGCGTACGCAGCGCTCTGGCGGCTGGGCTGGGTCTGTCCATTTTCCCATCTGACCTCTACCATAGGGTTTAACACACAGTTGAAGTCTCCTCCCCAGATCACCGCCCCTCCCAAGCACGTACTAAGTTTGTTGCATAAGGTTCTGAAATATGCCGCCGTGTTTTGATTCGGGGCGTACATGTTTATAATGCTTATCTCCCTGTTTTCCACCAGCCCTCTCATCATGGCCATCCTCCCGTCTGCCTCCACCACGGACTGTAACAGTTGGAACGGAACATGTGGCACCACCCAAATGAGCACTCCCCTGGCATAGGCCGAATATGATGCCCCTGCCGCAGTCCCCCTTCATTTGTTCCAGATCATCTCCATCTTGTCTTGTGTGAGATGGGTCTCCTGCAGCAGGTCTATATATACTTTTTGTCTGCGTAGGTATAACATGACCTTGTTCCTGTTTAGATAACTATTGAGCCCTCTGACATTCCAAGTAATTATTTTAAGATCCCCCATGGCATATCACGGTCTCTCTTCTAACCCCACAAGTGCAGTCCATGAGCAAATACATTCCCATTCTATGCAGGCTCGTCTCCCAACATGAACTTACCCAAACAACAAACCCCCCAAACTTCCCCATCTCCCTCCCTCCCGCCCCCCATCCCTGCCCCAACTCACTCCCCTCCATTTCCTCCCGCCCCAACACCCTACCCAACTGTCGCCCAGCTCCATCCCTGGATCTCAGGCACCCCCGCATCTAGCCCTTTTCTGGCAATTGCCAGATCACTCTCAGTTCGCAGCAACGAGTGCTCAACCGGCTGAGCTATCTTATTGGATAACATCCTTCAGAGGTCGGTTAACTGAGTATTGACTGAGGTATAATAATCAGTGTGCCTAGATGTTGGCAAGCCATGTATGAAGTGCTACATACAGTTAAATACCTAATCTGGATTATCACAGGGGCAGGTTTTGCTGAGTTTCTTTTTCAATAAAAAATGTAACTTTCATTGGTTTGTTTTTGAACATCGCTTGCACTTCCTGGAGAGTCAGGTTTTGGATGTTTTAATTGTAGTCTTGAAGATTTGAGAGGCTAAAACACCTATGATTGGTGTAATGAAAATCGCTCACCCTTATCTGCTGCCACTGACTATGTATAGTAATGTACCCCATTGACTGCAAGGTTAAATGGATGCAAACTAAACCGTACATAGTCATTTTACACACTGTTTTTATAATTGGAGATTAAATTAGAAGTGTAAAAATGATTTACATCCGCATGATTATGCATACTGCACAGGCACTCTGAAAACTACAATTGTGCAATACTGGTTTGCTTTCACTGGAAAAAAAGCATACTTTGTTACAAAATCTGAATTCTCAATTACAACTTAGTTTTCCATCTTCTTAATTTTACAATCCTAAAATGATAGGAAAATAAATATGCGCAGTGCTTCGGTTTGCTCCATGAGCAGCAAAACAAGCTGAATGGAAATAAACCATTCCTTTTATCAGTATGCAGTTTCTTTTTTTGAAAGACTTCAGAGAAATACATTCTGTTTCAGAGGCTTTTATCCATGGCTTGCAGTTACATCCATGTAGATACAAATCAAAAGAAGCCTTCTGGTTTCTGTCAAGTAACCTGACCTTTGCACTGCCCTCTGCTCTAAACGTGTGTGTAAATGTATACAGGAAAATAATAAAGCTGTCATATTTACAAGATTTGGATACGTAAAAAGGCCTGGTATGCACCTTTGGGGGGCCTGAGTGTAAGATGCACATTTGGAAAACAATAGTGTGCCCAGCATGTAGGTTGCCTGCTTTTAACAGTGATGGGAGCCACCCCAGTGTTTGGGTTTTCATAGCCCATTGATTCCTGTGGTGTCCCTTTCAGGCCAGAAGAAATTACTCCGGCCAAGCAAACGTGCAAATGACAGCTGAGTGAAGGAGCCCCTTTAAGGCTCCTAGAAAGAGCTATTCGCCACAGGGTGGGGCAAAGAATCCACTAGGGGGACAATTGCCCCCCTCTAGGGACGCCTATGCTTCTGCGACATCTGCAATCCTTCTCTCTGGCCCAACCCATTCTGCCGGGCACACCTTGGATGCTCTCCTCTCAACAGACATCCCTCTCTCCAACCCCGTCACAACCCCTCTCTCCTGGTCCGACCACTCTCTCCTCTCTTCCCTCCTTGACCTCCCCTGTCCCCAGACTCCACCAGCTGCACTGCCAGTCTCCTCCTCTGTCATTCGACCGATGAAGCGTGTGTCAGATGATGCATTTGCCTCCTCCTTCATTTCTCCTCTGCCCCCTTCACTCGATTCTCCTCCTGACTCTGTTCTAACTAACTTCCATCTCTCTATCTCTAACAACCAGGAGGGTATTCTTGCCCCTGTCATGAGAATCTGCATGAAGCCTACCTTCCAAATGCAACTCTTGGTATGATTCAGGCTAGGCAGCTTTGAAACGCAAGTGCAAAGCTGAGTGGAAGTGGCAAACTTCTAGCTCATCCCCTGACAAACTGGCCTGCCGCCTACTCCAAAGGCAATACCGCCTCTCCATCTGCCCCATGAAGAGGGCTCATGTTCAAGCTCACATCTATGGAGCAAAACAATGTAACTCAAAGCAAAAATTTACATTTGTGGTGCTGCAGCTGGACACTTTATTGGGGATTGCTCAAAAGTGGAAATCCAAAGATCCTCCAACAGTGACCGAATGGTTTTATAGGATTTGGAACTAAGTGGCCTTGGATGGGACCTCCTATGCTTTCCAGGGTGAACAAGCACAATTCTCCATTGACTGGGAACAGGTACTTGAATTTTTGCAATCAGACTATAATCAACAACATTGCCCCCAACGTTTGCGTATTCTCGATATATGTTGAAAAAGTATATGTGAAATTAATACCATGCAATGACTCACGGGCAGACTTTTGTTATCGCTTGGTGGGAGGGGTTTACTGTATAATTTGTTTTCTATGTTTGAAAATGGAAATAACTCAATAAAAAAATAATAATATAGACCTGACACTTGAATGTGCTTTTTTCTTAAATTAGTTGATAGACATTAGATTGCAATAAAGTAACTGTAAAGGAATAGATGTGGGCTACCTTTGTGGTCCATATTTGTGTGCCTAACATCAAATAAATACGAACATTTCACATAGGATACCCTATATGCACATTACTAAGAACTTAACCAGTAAATATGTGAATTAATCACAATTACCTGACCTAACCATTAAACTCTTGTTATATGCAAAAGGCATGATGTCCTTTAACTATGCTGAATACCCTGTTTTTTTAATCGCTTTTATATTCATATTGCCATTAACTGGTGAGTAGTGAAAGGCTCCAGCATGGTTTAGGATTAATTTGCCCATTCAAAGATCTGTTACACACAGCATCATAGTTTTACATAAATGAGGCTGCTACGTGATCATATGTTTATCTGTGTCAGGCGATTGATTATCTGTTTGCAAGTACGGTGCAGATTCTTTAAATGAATATGTAGTGCTATATGAACCCTGGCAGATATGTTCACAATAATTATCTCGAAGGGTAAATCCATCAAACCAATAGAACGGGAGTGTTTACTTTGGAGAGGTTCAAGGCACATTCATTGGTAGTACACTTGGTGCCCAATTCTGAGCTCGGGTTTAAAGCAGTATAGAAAGCTGGCATTTTCTCCCCCAAGTTTTCAGCACCACTATTTTGAGGTGGGTGGAAATACTGGAGGGGAGATGCAGTTCCTTCGAGCTGTAAAAGCTGCTAACATCCCTCGTTTTGGCGGCAGCGTGTGCATCAGTATCACTGCGAGCATTTCTTAAGACTTCCACTTTCCTATTTTACAAAGCGTCCTTTCAGTAAACTAGAAAAGTTGTGCTGCCAACTGGGAAATGCCTTAATTACCAAAGGAGAACCGTATGCAGTAGATCTTAACAGCATTTCATAACCTGTCCTATTCTAACGCCTGTTTTTTCACAAGCAAAAGCATGGCTCTGCCAGGAGAAAAATCCCTCACAGTCCCTGCCTTGCATTCCTGATGGTTACCAGGGCCATTGGTAGGCTGTAAATCTGGCACATGCAAAACCTGAGCCTTCGTATTCCTGCACCACATTCTTTTAGTCAGAATATGGTGCGTTTGAGAAATGTGGTACTCCTGCTTGGAACATCACATTTCTATTTTTGCACGGACCTCTGAATCAGACCCTTTTGTTGTTTTGTTTATTATTTTCTTTTAGATCTAAGGTCGTCTGAGTTGCCCTGTACGATTGCCTTGCTTTTTTTTTAAAAAAACAGTTTTTAGTTGCGCCAATGGTTAAAAGAAAAGAATCAAGATGACATTTCACAGTCCAAGCCTATGCAGTAACCAACTTGGAGCGCGGTAACGTACAAGAACAATACAAAGTTAACTTACAAACTGCAAATCGTGCCTTCCATACAGTCAAACCATTCAACATCCTGTTAGTGGTAAGTGCCCCAGACACTACCCACCAGCCCACCCCCCCCCATCTCCCACCCCCCCCCCCCGCAACCCCCAATGTTGTTCAACAGGCTTGGCATTACGAGTCTTACATTTCAGTACGATCATTCCGGTCTGGGCTTCCTATATGTGAGGCAAACATTTCCTGATTCAGTGCGTTCCATGCAGCTATACCCACACTGTCTTCCCTTAATCCTCTGTACAGCGCTCCGTGCCACACAGCAGTTTCAGCTATAGCCCATCTCTGCAAGTCGCACCACCATGCTTGACACTAGAGCCTGTTGCCGATTTCCAGGCTTTATGTCACGCCCTCTCACACGACCTTTCCCTCTTCACACCTCTCCTCCTCAGGCGCCTCTCGCCGTAGTATTCCCCATTCACACCACCAGCAGGGAAAACACGGCAGGCGGAATACCATGTTGGGCGGATCTGCCTCGTTTCGCCCTTTTCCGCGTTGGCGTCTGCCATGGCGCCTCTTGCACAGCCGGCAACGTCAGAATACCAGGAAGTGCCGGCGGCTCCAATCGCTGGCCACGTTGCGCTCCATGCAACGTACGCGAGCAGTCACGTGATACGTCACGTGATACCACTCGCCCCTTCAAAAGAAGCCGGCAAACAAGACTCTTTGCTTCACAGCTACTTCAACTTCTACGGAGGACTGTCACGCATTACCCTTGCTCTTGTTTGCTTCGACCTTGGAACTCTTTTCGGATTTGCTATTGGATTACCCTTGGATATCGGCGTGCTCTCTGATTTTCTGGACATCCGACCCCTGTTCTACTCTGGACTTGCTCTTGGATTGCCCTTCTGTTTTGCAACCTTCGGATTGCTTCAAGCCTTGCTACAGATCTTGCCACACTCCACGAGGTACTGGGAAGGAGTGCCTATTACATCATTCCAGCTTGCCGTGGATTTCCTTGCGTAGGTTTTCTACCTACATTCCATCTCTATTAGGTAAGCTGGTGTCACTGCATCTTGTTTAACTCTTTCTATCAAATGCCCATTGCCATTATAGAGTATATTCCTGAATATAACCTTTTGCCTTACAGCACTCAGGGGTCCTTCCGGCGTTCTCAATACCAGGCTGACGACAACACTCCTTCCTGTGGCCTCAAAGATTGCTCGGGCAGTGTTTATATTCTGTTCGAGCGGTACTTGGGGACGGAGGCATTTTATAACTGCACGACCATCAAGTCGGACCCATCAAGTTAGAACAGACTGTGAAGCCTTATGGTCGTCCAGTTATGGATGTTTCAGCCGGGGACCCTGTGACTGCTTTAATGCAAGCAGTGACATCGCTTAGGACAGATATGGCAGCTGCTACCACTGCCCTCCGCACTGATTTAGCCTCTGCCACCACTGCACTGAACCATCGTCTTGATGCCATGCACAGCACCCGACATCCCTTACCTGCTGATGCTGAGTTCGGCGATGCTGCCTCATCCCAAAACACCCGTATCACTCCACCTACTTTGCCAGTCCCGTCTGTGGTGGTTCAGACTCCATTTCCTCTAGCAGCCCCTGAGAGGTACCTGGGAGATCCTTTGAAATATCGCACTTTTATAAATCAGTGCAAACTACATTTCTTATGCCGACCTCAAGCTTTCTCTGATCCAGTCTCTAAAGCGGCTTTTCTACTCTCCCATTTGTCGGGTGTAGCAGCCACATGGGCTAATCCGTTTTTGGAGAGCAATCATCCCGCTCTGTACGATTTCGAATCATTGACTCAAGAAATGGCTAAGGTTTTTGACACTAGATATAAAGCCCAATCCAGAGACATGGAGCTCTTAGATCTCCCTCAAGGTCGATCTACTCTCATTGAGTATATTACCAAGTTTAATCAACTCGCCACCGAGACTTCATGGCCAGAAAATAAGAAGGCAGTGATCTATAATCGGGGCCTGTGTGGTTCCATGAAGGATGCTTTGTCTGTAGTGCCCTCCGTTCCCTCACTCTTTCTTGATCTGGTAGACCTAACCTTGCAAATCGACGCCAGGCGGGCAGAACGTAAGGGGGAAGCAGGGATATCCCAGAGCTCACCTTCAACCTCATCTAGCACCTTACCTGAACCCATGCAGATCAGCGGGGTACGCAGTCCTATTACACATGCCGAACGGGAGCGCAGGAGGGCAGACAACGCTTGCTACTACTGCGGACTCAATGGGCACTTTGTAAAGGAGTGTCCCCGTCGACCAAGAAACAAAGCTCCGGGTTTTCCAAAGACTCGCCCTTGAGATCAGAGGTTGGGGCGAGTCCTATACCTAATACCTCTGATCTTGCTTTTGGTCCCGTTCGACCTGTGGTGGTGCAAGCTTCCTTAAACCTAGCTGCAGGAGTTTCCCATGCATTACAAATAGTGATCGACTCTGGTGCTACTGGTTGCTTTATAGACATAGCGCTAGCCAATGCTCTAAACTTACCTCTGGTCCAAAAGAAACACCCCGAACCAGTTCATGCAGTAGATGGGACGTCATTAACCTCTGGACCGATCTTACACCAGACAGCCCCCTTGGAATTAGTCATACAGGAAGTCCATAGAGAGACCATGTCTTTTGACCTCATAGCTACGCCTCAGTTTGGTGTTATCCTGGGCATTCCTTGGCATAATCCGTTGATTAACTGGGGTACAGGTCAGGTACTCTTTGAATCCGAAACATGTCAATACTACTGCCTGCTTGAGACACCTCAGGTTTCCAGTCCCGCAGACATCCTAGGGATAGTCGCTTCTTTGGACATAGAAGACAGGTCCGATTCCCCAGACACACACATGATAGGGGCGGTCACAAATAACATACCTCCTGAGTATAATGATTTTCGGGCAGTGTTTGACAAAGGCTCTGCGGAAGGCCTTCCTCCACATCGATCTTACGACTGCCCCATTGATTTAATCCCAGACGCCCCTATCCCAAAGGGGCGGATATACTCCTTAACCCAAACAGAGGAGCGAGTCCTTCAGGAATACATACAGCAGGCTCTGCGTCTAGGTCATATTCGCCCATCAACCTCTCCAGCTGCAAGTCCCATCTTCTTTGTGCCAAAGAAGGAAGGGGATCTCCGTCCCTGCATTGATTACAGGCGTTTGAACGCCATCACAGTAAAAAACCGCTATCCTATTCCTCTCATTACTCAGTTGTTGGACAAACTTACTCATGCCACTATTTACACCAAGTTGGATCTACGGGGTGCATACAATCTCATACGCATACGAGAGGGAGACGAATGGAAGACGGCTTTCTGCTCACGACAAGGGCTGTTTGAGTATACAGTTATGCCGTTTGGTCTCTGTAATGCTCCTGCTACGTTCCAGCGCTTCATGGATGACATATTTGGCGATATCCAGAACGCATACGTAGTAGTGTATTTAGATGACATATTGGTCTTCTCTTCCTCTCTCGATGAACACATCAAACATGTCAAGGAAGTGTTGTTACGTCTGCAAGCCAATGCACTATTTGCTAAACCTGAAAAGTGTATTTTCCATACCAGCCAGGTTGAGTTCTTGGGGTTCCATATCTCTCCTGGAGGCCTCTCCATGAATCCGTCCAAAGTTCGGGCAATAAACGATTGGCCAATTCCGACCACACTTAAGCAATTATAGTCATTTTTGGGTTTTGCCAACTTTTACCGACGGTTCATAGCTGGGTTTTCTTCTATTGTAGCACCACTCACTGCGCTCACTAGTCCTTCAGTCCCCTATGTCTGGTCCGAAAAACAACTAAATGCTTTCGATTCTCTGAAAACTATGTTCACTACTGCTCCAGTGTTACAACACCCTGACCCTGAACTCCCGTTTGTCCTTGAGGCAGACGCATCCTCTTATGCACTTGGAGCTGTACTGTCCCAGCCATGTCCTGCCACTGGTCGGCTACATCCGGTGGCATTTCACTCTCGCAAGTTCACAACAAGTGAATTACACTACACAGTCACAGAAAAAGAATTATTGGCCATTAAGGACGCCTTACAGACCTGGAGACATCACCTTCTAGGAGCAAAACACCAAACGGTGGTGTTCTCAGACCATAAGAATCTCCAAGACCTTGCCTCCTTGAAATGTACCAATAGTCGACAAGTACGTTGGCATCTTTTCTTTGCCGCGTTCGACTTCGTGATCAAACATAGACCTGGTGTAGGGCATGGGAAAGCAGACGCCCTGTCTCGTTCTCCTGGGGGGGTAGTTCTACCATCCTTCCCTGAAACCTTGTTGAGTGAGTCTCACGTAGTTTGTGTTTGCACACCATCACCTTCATTGCAGTCCACCATACGACAATGGGTCTCCCGATATCCACAGTCACTAACAGAATGGGATCCCGTTATGCAGGATGGGCTGCCCTTTGTACATGGGAAGCTTTTTCTTCCCACGAGTGAAACCAGGAATCTGGCGTTGGAATGGTCTCATGATGCTGCCATTAATGGTCACCCCGGGCAGCTTCGTACCCTAGACTTACTCAAGCGATGGTGTTGGTGGCCGGCTATGAAATGAGACGTACAGAATTATGTCAATACCTGTCCAATCTGTGCTCAGGGCAAGTCACGTAGGGGCCGGCCTTTGGGTCTTCCTCTTCCTCTCCCGGTTCCTCCACGTCCCTGGCACACGGTCTCAATGGACTTAATTACTGATTTGCCACGCACACAGGGTTTCGATGCTATATGGGTTGTTGTCGACTCCTATACCAAAATGGCTCGTTTTGTACCATGTAAGGGAGTACCCTCAGCCCCGGTTTTGGCCAGGCATTTCTTTAAGTCTGTCTTCTGTCTCTTTGGCCTGCCTCAGGTTTTGGTGTCCGATCGAGGCACTCAGTTCACCTCTCGTTTCTGGCGGGCCCTCACCTCTCTGGTGGGAATTGATGCTCGTTATTCCTCTGCTTACCATCCAGAGAGTGACGGGCAGACTGAGAGGGTTAATCAGTCGTTGGAGCAATACCTACGTTGCCTAACGTTACAATATCAGGACACTTGGCTTAATTTATTGCATCTTGCCGAATTTTCTTATAACAACTCTTTGCATTCTGCTACTGGTTTTTCGCCATTCTTCGCTCTCTATGGCCAACATCCTCGTACTCTTCCTCTGCCAGATTACTCCTCTTCTGATACCCCCGCTGCCTCGGCCTGCGCTAGGGATTTAGTGTCATTACATGCCCAGACTTTGGTCCATTTGCAAGAGGCCGAATCTTCCATGAAATCCACAGCTGACAGGAAGAGGGCGGATGCTCCTGCGTACAAGGTGGGGGACAGGGTTTGGCTCTCCACTCGTCATTTACACATTCCTGGCTGTCGCAAACTTCTCCCTCGCTTTGTGGGTCCTTACAAGGTGGCCAAGGTTCTGAATCCGGTGGCTATGCGTCTGGCGGTACCTTCTGCTTGGCGAATCCACCCAGTTTTCCATGTCTCCCTGCTTAAGCCCTGCCCTGGTCCTACCCGATTAGTTGCCCCTCCTGCTCCGGTCTCTGTCTCTTCCCCTGATGTTTTTGAGGTCCAGGGAATACTGGGTTCCCGTATATACAGGGGTGGGCTACAATATCTGGTGGATTGGCGGGGTTATGGCCCTGAAGACCGCTCCTGGGTTGCTGCTCGAGATGTTCACGCTTCTCGCCTGGTGGCCAAGTTTCATCGAGAGCATCCTTCCAGCCCACGCGGTCGTGGGCCTTTGAGGGGGGGCTCTGTCACGCCCTCTCACACGACCTTTCCCTCTTCACACCTCTCCTCCTCAGGCGCCTCTCGCCGTAGTATTCCCCATTCACACCACCAGCAGGGAAAACACGGCAGGCGGAATACCATGTTGGGTGGATCTGCCTCGTTTCGCCCTTTTCCGCGTTGGCGTCTGCCATGGCGCCTCTTGCACAGCCGGCAACGTCAGAATACCAGGAAGTGCCGGCGGCTCCAATCGCTGGCCACGTTGCGCTCCATGCAACGTACGCGAGCAGTCACGTGATACGTCACGTGATACCACTCGCCCCTTCAAAAGAAGCCGGCAAACAAGACTCTTTGCTTCACAGCTACTTCAACTTCTACAGAGGACTGTCACGCATTACCCTTGCTCTTGTTTGCTTCGACCTTGGAACTCTTTTCGGATTTGCTATTGGATTACCCTTGGATATCGGCGTGCTCTCTGATTTTCTGGACATCCGACCCCTGTTCTACTCTGGACTTGCTCTTGGATTGCCCTTCTGTTTTGCAACCTTCGGATTGCTTCAAGCCTTGCTACAGATCTTGCCACACTCCACGAGGTACTGGGAAGGAGTGCCTATTACATCATTCCAGCTTGCCGTGGATTTCCTTGCGTAGGTTTTCTACCTACATTCCATCTCTATTAGGTAAGCTGGTGTCACTGCATCTTGTTTAACTCTTTCTATCAAATGCCCATTGCCATTATAGAGTATATTCCTGAATATAACCTTTTGCCTTACAGCACTCAGGGGTCCTTCCGGCGTTCTCAATACCAGGCTGACGACAACACTCCTTCCTGTGGCCTCAAAGATTGCTCGGGCAGTGTTTATATTCTGCTCGAGCGGTACTTGGGGACGGAGGCATTTTATAACTGCACGACCATCAAGTCGGACCCATCAAGTTAGAACACTTTAACTATTCTAGGCTTGGCCAGGGCGCAAATTAGATCTTGAATGTTTGCGAGATGTGCAGCTACCCGCTTGAGTAGTAACTGCCCCAGTAAGCAGGCCTTGCCGGGCCACTCGTGCATAGCTATACCACCTCTGGCCACCCTGTTCACTATTCCTAACCTGAACGTCATTATCATTGGGCAAATCAAAAACATGTGGAAAATATTTGCATCAAAATCAGCACATCTCGGGCAGCCCTGTCTGTCTGTTCCTCAGAACCGAGATATCTTAAAAGGGTGTCATGTATGCCCTGTGCGTGACGTAGAGATGTGAAAGTTTAGTCTTGGCATTTCATGAGACTTGTTTCGTGTAAAGCAGTATCCGTGGCCACTCCGTGTCCGAGAACATCCTGTTCAGCTCCGCTTCTCGTTTGGCCCGTAAACTAAGCTTTAGTGTGAGATGCGTGTTCAGGAACAACTCTGAGTGTGGGAGACCAAATGGCCGCCCGCTGACATATCGTATATGGTCTCAAGTACCGGGTCACACTCCATGTCTCTATGCAGTCCAGGCCATCTATTTCCTATTTTCTTTATCAAACTCGTGTATAATAAGAATTGGCCCCTGTGTGTACCAAACCACACACTAAGTGCAGCAAAATCCGTCAACTTTACGTCCTGAAGTAGGTCTTCTAACGTGGCTGCCCCATTGGCTTCCCATTGTCTTCTAAATGTCTGTACACTGCCTGGCAGTTAAGCCAATACTGGAGTCAAAAGCATATGTGGGAAGTATGGATCCCTGATACCTAAGAGCTTTCAAACTCTACACCACAGCATCTGGCCCGGTGCCACAGATGCAGCGCCTGGGCAAGTTGGACATCCGGTAGCCACAACACCTCTTTAAACAGTATCAGTGACCGAAGGCTGCAAGAGCGTTGTGTTCAGTGACAGGTCATCTGCCAGCCATCGCGCAATAAATTGCATCTGCCCAGCAAGGTAGTATAGTTCAAAGTGAGGTATTCTGATCCCACCTTTCTCGTGGGTCATCTGAAGCATACTCAATGCCATTCTATACCTGGTTCCACCCAGTAGGAATCCCCTAATAATGGAATCCATTCTGTCGAAAAACTTCTTGGGCACATTAAAGGGAACATTCCCAAGGTGGTAAGGGAGACTGGGGAGGACAACCATATTCATGAGTGCCGCCCTGCCTGCCATTGACAGGAAGTTTCTTCCAGAAGTCAATAGATGTCTTCACTTTATGGAAAGCCACCTGCGTATCTTATTCTTGTGAGGTCTGGAAATTGTGCCAGATATTTAGGCCAAGGTCTTTGTAACTGTCGGTGGACCATTCTGTTCCAGCATGGGAAGTTGCTCGCTGTTTAGATACCTCACAACAGCAAGTGGGAACAGCCTGCATTTGTCACGGCTGATAGTTATGCCTGAGAGTTCAGCAAAGCGATCTAGGACATCCAGTGTGTACTATAGGTCCTCTTCTGGGTGCTCTGCATAAAGCAACGTGTTGTCTGTGTACAACGCCACCGCATGCATCACCCCATCTTTAGTGATACCAGCATCCCAGCATTCAGCCCTCAAGAGTGCAGTAAGAGGTTTCAGAGCATGGATGAATAGCATTGGAGATAGTGGGCATCCTTGCTTGTTGCCTTTTTTGTAAGTTATGTGAGAAACCTGAAGGTCCCCTTGCGTCTGCTCCCCAGGGATCTTTTGTTCATGTGGCCAAGGAAGGACCCTCGCTTTTGGATCTCGAGCCTGGGGGTGGACTAGTGAGGGAGGATTACCTGGGCGCAAGGTCCTTGGGTATTGGGGAGAGGGTGCTAGAGGGTGAGGCATGGTGTCTCTCATTTCCTGACAGTGATTTACCTTACTGTGCCTCAGCCTTTGTAGGATATTGTTGCCCATAGCCTACTTCTCCCCTTGAAGTCAGACTAAGTCCTGAGAAGAAGAAACTAACCCCAAGAGTAATGACGATTACCTATAGCAAACGCCACTTCAGTACTGAGACGAAGAAGAAGGAGCTTGAAGGTTATAGAGCTGACGGTTAGGCATGTTCTGAAATCACAAACTTCTGATTGCTTGACTCGGATGCTACTTGTACTAGCTTGTACGTACTATCCATCTCGCAATGAAGCCTATCGCTGCTACTCTGCAATAGACCCCCCTGGTCCAACTACTTCCTTCCAGGACACACTTGATGCCTATTTAGGGTCTGAGGCACTCCATCATTCAAAATTAATAACGGGGGTGATTTAAATATATGGTGGAATGTCCTGGAAGAAATGGATTGCATATATCTTCACAATATTCTTCAGACCAATTACCTACATCTTTTATCTAATTTACCGACCCATACTGGTGAACACTGCTTGGATCCAGTTCTCTTAAGGGGGCTGAAACTATGTGAGCATGAGATCATCCCAGTGAGTTGGTCTGATCACACTGTGGTGAGTTTTCTAATATTCAACAACTACAGATCCTGTGGTGCACCCACTAGTGTGTAATTGCTCAGTTGAAAGAAAGATTTGGATCTTATTTCAAGTAAAGAGCTTTTGAGGGATCTAGTTGAGATACAACCTGCCACTAAATGCACAGAACTTTATAGCAGTTTTATGTCACATCTCCCAACTAATTGCGACAACATTGCTCCTTTAAAAAGTGTAAAAAAAAATTTGAAGAAAAATAATCAATGGTATAGTGAAAAGCTACAAAAAAAGCCTATCGGGGGGGGGGGGGCGGGAATGGGGAGAACAAAAAATATGGCTTAAGACCAGACCTACTATAGATCGCCAGGCAGCCAAACTAGCATTGGAAGAATATAGACAAGAGATCATATTAGCAAAATCTTCCTCTTTGCAAAAACAAATTCCTCTTGCTGATAATCGACCCAAAGCACTTTTCTTTGCAATTAAAAATGTCTCCAATCCTCAATGTATTAATGTTGGCCTGCCAGCATCAACTCAAATGGCCAATGAGTTCAATGTTTTTTTTCTGGATAAAATCAAAAATGTCAGAGACAGCATTGAGACTCATTCCATCGTCCTTTAACTCAGTTCAACTTGTAATAATATTCAATCTGATTTGGAAGTTATCTTCCCTAAATGTATGTTCACATCGGTAAGGACTGTGGACATCATTAACCTACTGTCTAAGCTGAAGCCCACCAATTTTACATATGATCCTATTCCTGCTTACTTAGTTAAGCGACATGCATGTGCACTTGGTGAGGTTGTACAGACTCTGGTAAATGCTTCACTTGATCAGTATTGTGTTCTACCGGATCTAAAATAATCGTATCTCGCACTGCTGTTAAAAAGTGAACATTGGACCATAAACTTCTTTCCAGTTATCGTCCAATTGCCGGCCTTTTATGGCCTGCCAAAATCTTGGAAAATATTTTAACTACTCAACTGCAACATTTTGTGGAAGAACATAATCTTTTGGACTCATATCAGTCTGGTTTTAGACCAGGCCACGGAACTGACAGCTCTTATGGCAGTCTGGGAAAATCTGCTGAAGGCTGCTGAGGATGGAGTCATCAGCATGCTGGACCTGTCGGCAGCATTCGATACGGTCGACTTTGAGATTCTCCTTTCCAGATTGTCATCGATAGCACAGGTATCTGATGAAGCCTTGAAATGGTTTGCTTAATTTCTGACCAACCGCACTCAACATGTCAAAGTTGTCCCATACCTCTCGGACTCTTTACCTGTGGACTTTGGGGTGCCTCAGGGATCTTCTTTGTCCCCGTTGTTCAAATTTACATCCGCCCACTTTTGAACTTTTTTTTTTAGTTTGGTTTCTGTTATCACTCATATGCCGATGACACTCACATTTATGTATGTCTTGAACAACCATTGAAGGCCAGGGACCGAGTTCTATCATGTGTGGAGAAAATTAAAATATGGATGCTGGATAACAAGCTCCAATTGAATCCCTCAAAAACGGAGGTTATTATTTTCGGCTCTAAACGAAAGGTAGTGAATATTCTACAAACGACTACATGTCCATCTTCGTTCAGTGCACCTAAAAAGTGAATCTGACAAAGTAAAATTCTTTGCTGCATTTGGCAGTCCAGTATGGACTGTAATCTGCATGTTAACCAGACGGTCAAGACCGTATATTATCAACTGAAATTGAGCAAGCCTTTATTTCCTCCTATTGTAGAGAAAGACCGTTTGACAGTTGTTGGTATACTAATAAACTCAAAACTATACTACTGTAATGCCCTTCGTATGGATGCTCAAATATTCCAAATGCAGAGACTACAGATTGCAGAGAACTGTGCAATTAGACTGACCTTTACTCTACCAAGGAAGTCCTCCGTCCCTCAGTATCGGAAAAGCCTTCATTGTCCCCCGGTTCAGCAGCAAATCTTGTTCAAAGTACTATGCCTGGTCTTTAAATGTATCCATGGCCTGGCTCCCACATATTTATTGTCAAAAATTCAACTGCATCACCCCACTGGATCACTTCGATCCGCGGGACAAAGCCTTTTGGTGGTCCCTTTTGCCAAAACGACCACATGGGTTCACAGGTGTTTCTCCTCTTTCGGTCCCCATTCTTGGAACTCTCTACCAACGAACCTCTGACCGATCGAGTCCTTACCCCTGTTTAGGAAGAAACTAAAAAACTCATCTTTTTGTGTAATTTTTCTTTTATCAGCCAACATAAGCTTTGAGTGATAGCCTAACGATGTCAATGACTAGTTTCTAATTTTCTAATGGACATCTGTGCCTAGATGCAGTTCTGCTTGGATACCCTTTGGGTATGCGTGTTATAATTGTTAAAATAAATCAATTGGACTAACTGGTCAGGCAATTGAACCTGGGATTTTACACTTGCAGCCTGGTAAAGACTCACAGGTGTATAAAAGGTGGAGTCCACAAGCAGCGCAGGGTAACCTGTGGGAAGCAAGAAGCCTGTGGGAAGTGAGAAGCCCATGGGGAAGAGGAACAGGAAGGCCAGCACAGCCCACGAGAAACAGAGCGCAGAGACGCTGTAGAAGGGCACAGTGTGGGGGAGTGTCATTGCGTGGGAGGGAGCCGAGCCTCCAAGGAGTAGGGGAGAGTGAGAGAAGGGAGCCGTGGAAGTAGGCGATCCCTGTGCTGTCTGAGAAGTGCTTGTTCCCTGACTGGAAGCAGCAGTCAGGGGATGTCTGCGGACAGGCAGTGAGATCCTGACTGCAAAATAAGTAGGTGAGAAAGAGCTGTTAAGCGACCAGTGAGTGCCAATGAATGAATGAAAGAAATCTGGTGTGCTTTTGAAAGTTAGTGAAGAAACATTGTATCAGAGTGATCGCGTGCAGGTAGCACATTCTCGAAAGCCTCTGATGAAACCTGAATGATGGAAAACACAAATGCAAAGCGAAAGCAGCCGTGGGGAGCTACGAAATATGAACAAAATACTGAATTGAACAATGTGAGCTAGTGAAAGTATGAACGTGCTTTCTGCAAGTAAGTCGCAGATGGGAGCAATGAAGTGTGAGCAAAATGCTGGATTGAAAGTTTGCTACATTTGAATCTTCCAACTGTAGATAGCCCAGCAATCCTAGGTTATGGGGATAAAGTGCTTGGGTAAGGGCAACTGGTTGCGCGACTTGTAGTGGGTGGACCGTGTGGTCTGTCAACTGCACCTAGACCAGGGAGCCCCAACAAATAAAAGGACTGTACAAGTAACCTAGAAACCAGAAAGAGTTTAATATTGGTTTCGAATCAGTGCAACACGCTTGGAGAAATGAGAAACCTAAGTTCCTACTGAACAGTGTGAGATTGTGTTTTGAATCCAGACTTAACACTTGGGGAAGAGAACCCCAAACTCTTTTGGAACTTTGTTTTGGTGAGCCAGTGCCTGCAGCCTGGGAAAGAGACCTGAGATACTTTTGAGAACCGTATCCTAAACTTAGGGAAAGGGAGCCAGAGATTGCTCCATACTTTAATTTGGACACGATTTCGAGTTAGAATTATCCCTGCACTACATTTAGGTATTAGAAGTGAGGGCAAGCATAGGTGTTGAAACAGACAGACTTTTATTTTTGACTTCTAGACATAGACGTTCCTTGGTTTTGTTAGGTAGGGCAATCCTCACCATAGTTATAGGGCAAGTTAGGCGTTACACCTATCCTGACATTTTTAATAAAGGTTTTCAAAACTGTTACCTCTGTTGTCTGTGTCATCTCTTGATACCATGCCTGTCTCACAGTGCCCTTCAGGTAGAGATATGCCCGCCAGTCTTCACTCTGGCCGTGGGCCTAGCATAGACCAGCTTCACCCATTGCAGGAATCCCTGCCCAGTGCTGAACTGCTGTAAGATGGCATACAGCCAGTCCCACCTGACTGAGTTGAACGCTTTGATTGCGTCGAGCGAGGCTTTCACATAGAGGTTCTCAAGGGACCTAGTCCTATCAATAATGTGGTGCAGCATTTGCTGGTTCCAGGAGGATTTCCTCCCTGGGTTGTAGCTGGCCTCATCTGGATGTATCAAAACACATATTACTTTTTTCAGTGTGTTCGCAAGGAGAGCCGGGAGGATTTTACAATCTTGATTGACCATTGGTAACGGCCTGTAGGAGCCACATTCGACGGGAGGCTTGTTGGGTTTGAGTGTGGGTATAATAATGGATTCCCTCAAGCTTGGGGGAAGGAAGCCCTCTTTGTATGTCTCTTGCAGCATCTCTAAAAGTCTAGGTGCAAGCTTTTCTGCAAATTCCATATAGAATGGCAGGAACATGATGGTGGATTTCAGCCCTTCAACTGAAAGTGGGGCATCAAGAGTATCTTCAAGTTCCCTATCTAGGTGAGGTAGTTTGATCTGGGGACAGGCCTTCTCTGATGTCTACCTCGTTACTGCGGTTGTCTGTGGAATACAGGGATCCATATTATCTATTAAAAAAAAGTGTCATTGATTTCGGTTTGGGCTCCCCAAGTAGCTCTGCACTCCTCATTTATATCGTTCTTCCCTTCGGTAGGACACAACCATGCTGGCAATCTCCCTGGTTTATCACTACCATCGTGTAGCCGCTCTGTGTATTTGGCAAAGTCAAAATTGCCAAGCCTGTCCCAGTTAGCGATGCACCTTTGTTTCACCTCCTGTGAGGTCTATAGTCGCTGCCCCCGCGTATGTTCCTGTGTGCCATAGCTTCAAGTTCAGCTTCTGACTCGGAGAGGGTATGCATTCTTAATGCCACCCATTTACCAATTGCTGCACCTCTAGTCAGTCTTAAAATCATCCCGCGATGTGCTAAATCTTGTCACGCTGCTAGTGTTAGTTTCGAAGAAGTCGGCTCAGTCTCCCTCTATTGCTACCCGTACCAAAGTCCATTACGATCATATTGCTGCTTTTTTTCAGCAAAAAATGTGGTCTATACGGGGAAAGATTTTGTGCTGATAGCTCTGAACTGCTAAGGGGAATAAATCTATCTACCTGTTCATCTGATCAATGCCTAAATACATTTAACTTTGTGACAGAGCAGCGTGACCATGCTTTCCGAAACGATCTAAATTGAAATTGAAATCTGCCTCCCCGGCTGATCCCATTCCACTTTATATTCTTTGCAATCTTTCTGGGGGCCTGGCTCCCCTTCTCACTGAGGCACTTGAATACTCCTGCACCACTGGATTTATTCCTAAGCCTCTCAAGCATGCTGTGATCTCCCCGCTGTTGAAGAAACCCCACCTTGATCCGGCAGTGGCCGAAAACTACCGTCCTATCTCTCTTCTTCCTGCTATGGTGAAGTTGGTGGAAACTATTGTCACCCCTAGCTGTCGGCCTATTTCGGGTCTAATGATATTCTCCATCCCCTCCAGGCTGGCTTTCGCCCAGAGTTGGGTACAAAACCAGGCTATCGGGCCTCCAAAGCTTCCATATCCCGCTGGATGGTCTCGGCCATCAAAGAGGCGTACGAGGGCCAGCACAAGCCGCTTCTGGCCAACATGCATGCCCACGCAGTCAGGGCCAAGGCAACGGCCATCGCATTCCAGCGCCATGTCCCTTGGCAAGTCATAAGCGGGTGGCCACTTGGGCCACTCCCTCGGCTTTCTGCAAGCATTATTGTTTGGATGCCGGCTCTAGATCTTATGCGGCTTTCAGACAGGTGGTTCCCAGGAACCTATTTGCTTAAGGAGGGTCTTCTCTCCACCCTGGTGCTACATTCAGTGTTAATCGCCCATGCAGTATGGAGGAAAGGGGACAAGACATAAGAGTAGTTATAAGTTACTCACTGTAGTGACTAACACACTCTTAGTCCTTAGTCCCCTTTCCTCCATACGTTCCACCAACCTCCCCCCTAATAATAATGTTGTCATTAGACAATGTTAATTCTAATGTCGACGAGTGAATGGGAACTGAGGTGTCGCGCCAGAGGGTGTAGTCGGGGCAGCGCATGCTCCCTGGGCCGCACCCCCACGCCTCTAAATTTAAGGGGGAAGAAGTTTTTTTCTGGTGAAAAAGGTTCCGCCTCCCGTCCCTTGGAAGGGACGCCCATGCAGTATGGAGGAAAGGGGACTAAGTTAGTCACTACGGTGAGTAACTTATTTCTTTCACAGCCTGGTCCCTGGGGATACCGTACTCGGGTGGCCAGGGAAAGGCCATCACTTTTGGATCCAGACAATGGGGGTGGACAAGTGACGGAGGATCACCTGGGTAGGGGGTCCTCGGGGAATGAGGGTGAGGCACCTGATGGTGGGACATGGTATCCCCCTTTTTCCTTAACCCATCTAACCCTATCCCTGCTAATTTTATGGGAAATTGCTCCTCCCATAATTCCTCCCCACTTCACATTGGCAAAACTACTGAGCCGAGGAAGATGAGGAATGAGGCTAGGAGGATTACCTCTACTGATTTGCAATGGCTCTGGCCCTCTAATGAGATCAGACACAGTCAGGCACGAATAACATACACCTGCCACTTGTTAATGCTCCCTGGCAGGATAAAAGATGGTGCGTCCAGGCTCACTCTGAGCGCGGCTGGGTGCAATCAGGAGCTGCTCTTTAGTGGACTGATGCGACCCAGGCTTTGGAAGTTGGAAGGCCAAGGTACTGATCGGCTGCAGCGTAGAGAGAGTGAGAACCAGGCGAGAATTAATCCTTTTGGGAAGCCGTAAACGTTCCACAACTGAAGGCTTCTCTACTCTGCTCACTCTTTTTCATAGTGCTTCCAGGTGGCCCACTATCCCCCCGGGTTAACGACAAAGTTGGGGAGGAGCAGAGGAGGCGTTGGTAACGGCCTTGACTGCTACGAGGAAAGCATTGACGATAGAAGCCCAATTAACACAACCAGTGAGTTATCAAAGGCAAATAAAAGCCTGGTTTGTGTTCAGAGCAAAAGAGGCATGTAACACGAGTTGAAGATTGCGCGTGTGCCGATAAAATATGTAATGAAGAGAACAATGATTGAATGCTGAGAAAAGTATACAAAGTAACAAACTGGTCTTGCAAAGCGGAATTGCACATTTGAAAGTCTCTGTGTAATGTTCCAAATATTGGAAAGCGGGAAACTAAGGCAAGAAAATAACGGCAATCCTGACCGAGAGTTGATTGAGTGAAAAGCAATCTATATGAACTTTGAAAACCGCCAAGAGGGCAAAAGTAAAGGGGACATGAATTTTGAAAGATGCCAAGATGGCAAAAGTAAAGCTTCAAGTACCAAGAGGCATTGGTGTTAAGTGCTGTGAGAAACCAGAAGGTGTCTCACCCGTTAGTCCCCGGGGATCTGTCATCCAGGTGGCCAGGACACAGCCATCGCTTTTGGATCTAGTTCCTGGGGGTGGACCAGTGCGAGAGGATCACCTGGATGAGTGGTCTTTAGGGAGTGGGACTCCGGCTGGTGAGATGCCGTATCCCCTCCCCTGCAACACATTTCCCCATTTTACCAGGTAGGATACATAGGAACTCAACCCCGCCCCTCCCTCCCACCTTTTCCGAAACAAACACTTTCTCACAGACAGCTCACTGTGAGAGACAACAGACTAACACCTGGGCCGTATACCTGACATGTCCCAACACACCAGTCAGGCAGAGTCAAGCCACTACTGATAATTACACACACCTGACTTCCATCACACTTCCACACATGGATAAAAGGCAGAGGACGAAAGCACACTCTGAGCAAGGAAAAACACACGAGGAAGCAACAGTTCCAAGTTGGCAGTTTAATCCAAGGAGAAGGATGGCAAGGCCAGAGAGGATTGCAAGGAGGGAAGTACCCTTGTCGTTTTCGGAGAAGAACCGCTACTTTCACGAGCCCTCGAGAATAAGAAACATAAGACTGGGAATTAATGATGAAGAAAGGTGCATTGTGTGTCAAAGGTACCCGGGGTCCTCCTGCATCGATAGACAAGGCAGGGAGGAGCGATTGCTGCCGTGGTACTGTCCCTGGCTCCTTCCACAAAGCAGCACCAGTAAAGTCAGCACAACCAGTGAGTCTGGGAGACTGATAGCAGACCGGTCTGTGTTAGAGTCAAGGTTGCAAGCGGCAACATTGTATGGAGAAACCAGCAAAGAAGAGTGTGAGGCGTATATGAGTGACGCAAATATAATTGAACATCCAAGGAGTGACTGGACTTTTGTAGCCAAGATAGATACCATATACAGAGTGGTCCAGCACCACGCGGGTGCTCATTCAAAAGTCTCTGGGTAGTTATCCAACTGAGAGTGCAAAATTGTGAACAGTGAAATCGAAGTGGTCCTGCAACGGGTCAAGCTAAACCCTGTGCACATTCGAAAGTCTTCAATAGCTAATACAAACTGCAAGTAGTCCGAGCCCGGCTGATGGATACTAATTGTGTAAAATGGATCTGAGCCCGGCTGAGGGGGTTCCGGGGTGAACCGTGAGTCACCTGAGGAAAGATATTGTATAGGCATTGGAGAGGAGTATCTGAGCCCGAAAGAGGGGGATTCAAGGTAAAGATTGTGGTATAAAGGGAATCTGAGCCCGGCTGAGGGGGATCCATGGTGAAGAGTGAATCGCCTGACTTGAGTACTTGTAAAGGAACTTTTTGTTTGTTTTGTACATCAGGCCTTCTGACTTCTGCCAATGGCCTAAAAATTCTGATTTATCATTTTGTGAACATTTCTTTCTTTTTCATGAACATTAAACCACACTATTTGTACTTGGTGGTAAGGATTGGCAATAGGTTTTTTAGTATAGTCCCTTTTAGTTTGACGAGACTCCAGTAGGACTGCATTATTATTTGATGGTCGTAGCTTGCTCCTATCTGCAGATTTAGGATTAGATGGGCGTTCATCACACCTTTTGTTAAAGTTCAATAAACACCCTTGAACTGTGGTCACTTGTCTGTCTTACTTTGATACCATGCCTTCCTTACAATGTGAACTTTGAAAGAGGCCAAGAGGGTAAAAGTAAAAACACAAGTACCAAGAAGCATTAGTGTTGTGAAGATTGTTGATTGTCAAATTGGTTAAAAGGAGGTGGAAGTGATCATGCAGAGGTCTGTGTAAAATGTTTGCAGTTTCGAAAGTCTTCAACAGTAAAAGCGAAAGAAGGGCGCATGCCCGGCTGAGGGAAGTCTGTGTTGAACAGTGGCAAAGTGAAAGCTAAGAGAAGAACACTCTTTGTGGCAAGGTGGACGACGCCTAAAGAATTAGACTGTCAAAAGTTTGAAGCCCAAGCCTGAACTGTTGAATTGTACCAGCAAGCCAGAGTTAGCAAGACTGGTAGAACTGTGCCTTTTTAAGAAACGCTCGAGACCCGTGCTTCTGAACGTGGAGAAGGGAGTTCTGACATTTCTTCTAAGACACTATTTTTCCTTTTTCTATTCCCTTTACACATTTGACATTTGAGAAGGAGGGTAGAGTTAGGTTTTCTTAGTAAAGGCCTTTTTATTTTGACTAGACTGACTTGGACTCATTTGTTGTTTATTTTATGGTCGAAATTACTCCCATTTTATAGTTGGGGCCAGTTGGGAATTTCACCAAACACAGTAAACTACAAAATAAAGTTTTTCGAAACTTGCATCTATTGTGTCTTTATCTACTCTTGATACCATGCCTTCCTTACATAAGGCATTCACTGCACGGACAGGACCATAGGCACAAGCTTAGTGATGTGCAGTGTCAGCGATTTGCTAATTAGCGATGTATCAACAGTGTAGGTCTAAGGGCACAGAAGGCACAGTGAACAGAACAACAAAAAAGATGAAAAAGGAACGAATAACAGGAGGACGAAAGAAGAGAACAGTCTTTCATACCCTTTAACAATAGCCCAATAACATGCATCATATTCAGGCACAGCCGTGTCTCTGCCCACCCATATCCTAACCCTCAAAGGTGGCATACAGCAGCTAGACCTCTTAAAACTGGCGTCTTAAAAATCTGTGTCCATAGCCTGCCTGTTCTACCCCAGGGTCTGAGCTGTACAGACGTTCCAACCTCCTGTAGTCTAATTATTGATACAGTTTCGAGCAGCAGTCCGTGGATGCTTCAGCGCCGCAGCCTAGTAGTATGTATGGTCAATTGTTCCTCCTCATTGGGAGCAGCGCAATTCCGTTCATGTCATCCAATTTTGCGCTTCGTTAGTGTCTTCAAAGAAGTGAGATTTGCCTTTGTGTAGCACCTTGACTTTGGCAAGGTATATTAGCATGTACCGCCGGTTCTTCTTGCATAGTCCTTCCTTGGTTGGGTTCAACATGGCCCTGTGTTTTTGTACTTGCAGCGTGTAATCCGGATAGATGGAGAGTTTAGAGCAGACTTTCGATCATGCCCCTGTCCCTGCAGAAAGCGAGTATTGTTTCCATGTCCCTGTAGTTAAGAATCTTTGTGATTAGCGGCCGTGGAGAGGCCCCAGGAGGAGGTCTCCTGACCAAGGATCTGTGCTCCCACTCAACCGCAAAATCCTGTGTGAGTGCGCCCGGTCCGACTTCCTGCAATGATAGATTCTCCACATATGATGTGGGGTCCGCCCCCTCTTCGCCCTCTCGCCCAGCCTTTCAGCATCTTCTGCGCAGCGTTCTAAAAGTTTGACCTTGTCTGTCAATTCTCTCATTTCCGACTGCATGCCTACTATATTGGTAGTATTTTCTTGAACCTGTGTTATTGCCATGCTCAGTCATTCAGCCAGTGACCTCACATCCTGCCCGAGTAGGCCGACGTCTATTGCATCGATCTTCTGTTCCCGTGAGGCCTGAAGCGTTGCTATGGGGGCAAGGGCACAGGCACATGCATCCCCTGTTGGTCGAGGAGGGGATGGGGTGGCTCAGCTGGTTGTCCGTCAGTCAGAGTTTTGCTGTTATGCCCATCTTTGCGCGTGTAGGCCTCTATGACAGTTGTTTGGGTTTGCCCCAGCCGTGTTTCTCAGGCAGGAGAACGTAGGGGTGAGGCGCCGGTATGTGAATGACAACCTTGGTGGGATTACGGATTTCATTGAGACCTGGGGCGCTGGCATCTAGTGAGTGTCAGGGTGGACGCTTCCTGGTGCGAGCTGCAAGGTCCTGTGGGCAATTATGCTGTGTAGGTAGGGCAAGTGGGCCATAACTGTCAGCGAGGCAACAAATGGTTCCAGAGTGAGCTGGTGCGCAAGAAAAAAAAGACGGGGCGCAGCCCCATCGCACTCCAGGCAGTCGCAGGTGTGGGATATTTTGATCCATTCCAATGCGCCCCACTGCATCACTTCACAAATGGTGAAAGAAATAGCCTAAAATGGATGCGCTGACTCCTGTGCGTGCCAAAATCTTGAAACTGCGCTTGGAGTCACAACCAGACAAGCTGCACAGCCTGCCATACACAGTCAGGGGCCTTGTAAAACGCAGCTAAAATTGCAACAAGTAACAAAATCAGCTGTGCAGACAGAAGCTCTAAACCAAGGCTGGATACATGTATCCAGACTGCTAACAATCCCAGCAATCAAGGGAAGACCTAATGCTGAATAAACTCTGTATGTTCTGCATAGGAAAATCAGATTTAAAAGAACTCAGTTTAATGTGCTTTTTCAGGAATGAAGTGCAAAATCGCCTGTTTTGAAAGCATGTTTTGGTTTAAAGGTTTAATTCTTTAAGAAATGTCAAAGGATTGCTAATGTGAAAATCCACCTATAAAGTGTGTTCATTTTATGTTTAAATGAAAGATAGGGAACACTTAAAGTTAAGCCCAGTCTTCAGTTAAGTATCTATTTTAAAACAAAAAAAAACTATTCTTCTTTGACAGTCCGTCGCCTAGGAAAGGTTGACACTTCACTGCTGGCAGGAAAGGCTAATTGCTGCTGGGAAGCCTCGCATACTCATAAAAAAAGACCTCATTAGACATTGGTCTTTTGCCCCAGGAGAAGGGCAGGCTTGAACACTTATCCTTCCAGGGGAGGGGCAGGATGCTCCAGACCACAGGAGGAGGCTTCTCATTGAACTTCAAAGGACTGGCCATTTTCTCACACTTGCGAAGGAAGAAAAAAAACAGAATTGCTTATTTTGCCACAGAACTTCATGATATTTAACTTGGCAGCAAAAAATAAGTAAAGGAATGAAAAGTACATGCATTGAAATCTGAATTTATGACATTTGAAGACTTGGTAGGATTTCTTACTGCATAAATTATGCAAAAAGACTAATTGCGCAGAAACTATTAATGCTGCAAATCTAATATTGTGTACCCATGTTCTAGGGGTGATTGCACATATATGTACTGAATTAGGAATTGTTAGGGCAAACCTTTATGATTAAAATTGCCAAAAATCCATAGAAAGACAAGACCAGGTCCCACCGACTTAGCAGTTGGATGTAAATGTAACCCACAAAATATGTAATGTATGTGTCCGATTTTATTAGAGGGCATAAGTATATAAATGTGTATTTGTGGGAAAGTTACATTTTGGTCCCAATAATTATGGGAGGTTCCCAAGTCATATCATAAAATATGACGACCCTTTCTGTTTTCCTACCAGCAAAAAGCAAGGCGGGAACTGTGCCTTTGACCAATCATAGCCTTGTGGGTTGTAAGTCTGCCCCTACCATAAATTTAGTGATGTCATTTGGCAGGATAAATTGGGGAACCTCACAACTGACAACACACAAGGACACACTGATTCCTGACTCCATACTGATGTCCGCGTGACGCTCTGTTCCTGAATTCTACATCGTGTTCCTGGTTCCAGATTTCTTTACAAAGTGTGGAGTCATGCCTCGGGTGGTGCCGCGGCGTGCACTCAGCCCGCACGAGTCCGGAGATGCTGGACTCCCTGGCGGCATGCCCGCCCTCCTATCCATTCCCGCCCTTCCCGTTGTAGAAAGGAAAGGGGAAGCCGCCGCGGACAGCCGTGCTGCTGGCGGCCGCGGCGACGCTGCGGAAGGAGCCGCTGTAGACAGCCGCGGCGAAGCCGCGAGAGAAGCCTCTGTGGACAGCCGCGGCGGGGCCGCGGAGCACTCACCTGGGTTCCACCCCGGCCCGGGGAACGGGGATCCGTTCTCATTGTGGTACCAAGACGTGGGAGAGCAGCGACCGGATCGCCGCCCCGTGCTCCTTCTGATGGTGCCAGGACTACATATGGCTGGAGAAGGACGCCCATCGTCCGGATGCGTCCTTGCACCACGCGGCCACGGCCGCATGGCCAACGTGAACCCTCACCACCTCAAGGGAAACGGGAATGGCGACACCCCGGGGCGGCAACCTTTAAGGGAGGCGGGACAACGCCCCAGGAACCAATGAGAAGGGGGTTAGCCCAGGCTCCCAGGGATTGGAGGGGGTTTGAAACCTCCTGTTATGATAAAAGGGCGTCAAACCAGACTAATGGGTTGCTCTCATTCGACAGGACACGGAGAAGAGAGAGAGGGGAGAACCAGAATGGTGGGCCTATCCGGACACCTCAAGATAAGACCAGACCAGGACTAACGTCGTTATACTTTGGAAGACCAAGACACCGGTGAAGTTAGCCGGGAGGACTTGATAGTAATTCCCTTAAGCATAACGCTATCCTTCAACCAGCGATTAAATTATTGTTTCAGCATCCATCTGTCTCCGAGCTTAATTCCACACAAAGCCAAGGCCTCAGCTTTTGCTGAACTCGTTTTCATCTAGGCCCAAATCCTGAAACCATCCCAAAACTTAAGGGAAATTATTTTTATACAGTCTGGCTTGCTACCATTAATGCTTGCCTGCTGAAACTCGCCATCCCACTGATATACACTGTCCAGCAACCAAAAGGGCCGGTCCAATCCAATCCAATCCAGTCCAGTCTGAGGTGCCAGTTCAATTGACCAGAACCGCCCAGCTGACCTATGCCGCCAGAAGGGCCCTGCTGTCTGTAGGCCCGATCTGTGATTACCAGAACCTGACAGTCCAAAACCTTAAAATAAAGTGGACTGTAAGTATTAATGGGAATCATAGTAAACCACAGCATATATTGCCTTGACCTATCCCATCTTTAACTTAAGAACCATAATATTGTCTGAACCATTCTTGCAACTCTATCTGTGATTCTTAGTGTTAGCACTGATTTTCTCTCATTTGTTTTTCTTGAACATAAACCATGAATAATTTGGGTTAAATAAAGTAATTCCATAAAGAAAACGTAGTATGCACCACGTGAAGGGTTACAAGCGGCTGTGTGTAACTGTTGAGATTCACAGGTGGCATTCTTTGTTTCTTAGCCATTAATGTATTTTAGGTAAAATCAACCTAATTAACTAATCATTTAAATCCCATTTTCTGCTTTTCACTGTTCTATGTCCCAAAAAACACCTCTCATTAAAACTTGCATAACTTCTTCAATTTAATAGCTAGAGACTTAATTTCAACTCTGTCTTAAACCTAAAATCTTTAGCTACATCCCTACCCAGAAACAGTGTATTTGACCTGTTTTTCTTAAAAGTCACAAAGTGAAAATTAGGCAGGAATTTGCATTTCTGCAAAAGAGTTTTACACGTGTGATTCTCAATTCCAATTATTTCCAAACTTCTATTCTGATTGAAAGTGTGTACTGTTGCTCATATTCTAGCCTATGTTTGTTAGGATCTTTTCAGTGTTGCTCCCTTATATCAATTTAAGGATTTTTGCACACTTTTCATTGTTTGGCTCAGCCATTCAAATGTCATTTGAAAGTGTAACATTTCCAAAACGTTTTTCTCTCTTGTTTGGGGAGGGAAGATTATATTCAAACACTGTACTCTGATCCTTATTCCTGAATACCTGCGGCTTACTTACATCTGTGTAGAATTGCTTCTTTATGAGTTGAGAAATTTGCAGGGGGAAATCTTAACTTAAGCGCTATCTTTCAAACCAGCCAAAACTGTTCTTTTCTCTGTGTTTATATTCTGTGTTGCTAAAAAGTGAATTCAACTGCCTTACCTACTTTCCTATTGTATTTGACACCACATTGGTGATTGCTGTCCCATATATTAAAACATATGTTTGATTTGAATTTTAAATAAATATCACCTTTACCAACCAGCCTGATTCCTGGTCCATTGTGACCTGGGGGTATTTTGAGAAGGGGTGTGATATGAGTGGTATATCACTCAGAATATTGAACCTATAAACACAATAAATAAGTATTTCATTTGTGCATTGCATGCTAGTCTGAGACCTGGGTGTATTGCCCAATTGAAATCCTTAACACAGGCAAAGTCAACTAGTAACAGTGGCCTCTACCAGGGAGTCAAACTGCTCCCTGAGGATCCACAAATGATATCCCAGCCTGGGGACGTGGCTGTGCTCCACCTCCCCAACAACCACGCGTGTCGCAACATCAGAAGTCCCCATGCCGGGTACATGTAGTATATAAGGTGCATTGCAGGCAAGGACAGGAGGCGGTAAGGCCACCCTTTTTACAATCGGCTTTGAGCCAAGAATGACAGATGTGTCCTACAATGCCATCCAGCTGTGTCCCCTGACTCCATTATCCTACACAAATATGACCGCCTCAGAAGCGTGTCTGTTACAAATACATCGAAGGCCCATAACCAGGGTGTCTGCCTATATCGTGCTGGCTACTGTGGTAACGAGGGGACTGTGCGGAATCACAATCTTCTCTACCTTACCACAGCGATGACTCTGTCAGTTGCCAGGCAACACCCTGTCTGCCTCAAAGCCTGCCCGTGATCGTGGGCGCAGCCCAGGGGGCGATCCACGCCCCTCAGCGTCTCGATGCAGCCTCCTCCATCTCAACACTCCGGGCAAGCAGACGGGGGCATTGTCTTGCTTACGTGTTGCAAGTACATGGATACTTTGGGATCCTAAAGCAGTGGCAGAGCCAGGGGGGCGGGGTAAGGGGGTCTGCCATCTTTGTGCATGCCCCTGCTTCCCGCTGGCACCCTATTATCCGTCCCCCCGGTACCAAAAGCTGCATCTGCTATTGCCATAAAAGATGTGTAACGCTGCATGTGAATGAACCCATCTAGGGGTGAAGTTATTACTAATTACTAAGAGGTGGGCTGCTAGCATTGTTTTGTAGTTAAAACCTTTTTGACTATGATTATGAATTTGTTGCTATATCATGGTCATAGGATCGAAGTGATATTGCCCTATCTGAAGATTTCCCACCTATCCAGACAGTATTTTCATGTTAAAACAGGATTCATTTTCTGACCATGATGAGCAGGGGGGGGGACTCGCCTATAGGGAATTCTGGAGATTTCCCCATAAGCCTCTGCACCCTGGACCTCTTTTGTGTGGTAACCTATTTTATTTCCAAAAGGTGTATAGGCAAAGGGTTGGACTTGCTTAATATGTATAATATGAGGCCACTTTGAACATTATTTCCAGGGCCTCTTTTCCCCACCACCCCTGATGATGAGCTAAATTGGTTTCGCCTAAGTTGCACATTAGTAATTTGTGTTAGCAAATTTGTGCATTGGCATTGTAGAAGACAAGACCCTACTGTGAGGGTTTCTTTGGCAAAGCTAGTTCTTTGGATAAAGATGTGTTCATAATCCATCAGGCATCTTGTTTGAAGTAGTTGAAAATTAATGTTCTCCAGCATGGAGGCTGCCATGGATTCACATGCTCTCGAATATTCCCCGTCGTCAGGCTGGGAATCCTCGGTAAAAAGAAAGTAGTTTCGCGTTGGACTGCAAAACCAATCACTGTCCTTTGGGTCATATTGCACCCAGCCAATGACACTTGTCCTTCTAAGCGCCACACCTGGTGGCCATCTTCAGTTTTTTTTTACCGCATGTTTCAGTGTTGAGTCCTCTCACTTGCTCCTTGAGAATTTTGATCTTTTTTTGATAGTTTTCTTCTACCCTTTTATCAACCAACCTCACACGTTGACTACCGACAGCGGGGACCCATTGTCGGCGAAGATCGAGTTTCCATCTTTGGATCTTCTCTCTGTGAGTTTCGGCGGGCCAAGACTTTGGGCCACATCTCACCTCTACGATGTCTGAAGTAGGCAAGAGAAGTCTCTTCGGGGCCTGCAAAGAACGTTTATGTCGAGGATCAGCACCTTAAGTGCCCCTGTATTGTCTACACCCGGACCATGTTGAAGACGAATGCGAGATCCCGGCAAAGACCAAGAGAGATCACTATCGCAGGTTGGTGGCTTGTTTCAAGGAGGAGAAGGTATCTGATGCAGCCTCCGGGTGCAGTCATGCCTCGTCAAGGACCGGCAGGTCCCATGAGCATGCTCCCTCTGAAAAAAAGAGGTTGAGGTCCTTTGAGGATGCTCCTTCTGAGGGGATGCAAAAAAAGGGGAAACATCATACATTTGCTCCCACGAAGGACACGGCTGCCGTGGGATCTAGTTCGGAAAGAAGCCGCTCGCCATCTCCGGCTCTGTATATGGTAAGCCTACTGACTTGTGGGTTACCTTCTGCGAGGAAGTCCCTGACACCTTTTAAACACCAGTCCCCTTCCAAGGACAAGTCTTCAAAGGAGAGACCTGCGGTAGGCCCGTCGGCAGCATCCTGTTAGTCCGCTTTGGTCCCAAGAACCCCATAGACAACTACTTTGTCTACCAAGACTTTCGCCTCGTCGACGACCCCTTCGTCTACCAGGACCTTCACCTCGTCGACGGCCTCTTTATCTTCAAACACCACATCAGCGATCACCTCGACAACAGCCATCTAGCATTACTTTGTTGACGACAAGTTCTTCGGCTGTCGTTTCCACAGTCGCGACAACACCAAGTGGGGGGCTCTGCCTTCACGGCCCCCATCTACAGTGCTGACCACGACATCGTCAGCAGCGGCACAGATTTTACAAATTCTCATTGCTTTCTTCCTGAAGGCCTTGGGCAGGGTGAGGGAATTGCTGCCTCATCGGACTTCCTTCTGGGATAAGTGAGGATGTCTCCCCAGTACGTGTGGGGTCTCCAAGGAAATCCCCTCACATTTATAGTAGGTCTGAGAATGAACATATACCTGAGGATTTCTACTCAGACCCTGAAGGGACCAAGGGGCTTCGGACCAAATCCATTCCCGGCTGCACCCTTCTCATCCCTGCCGGCACCCAGGGATATGTCGCTGGACATACTCTCCACCCTACAAACCGTGGTGGTGGAAATTCAGCAGAGGCTGCATGCTGCAACAGCACCTGGGCCAGCCCACAGTCCTCCCAGGCCTCCGACTAGGAGTCCTCCCAGGCCGAAGCATCAGCCAAGCCCTTCCAAGCCAA
Source organism: Ambystoma mexicanum (assembly GCF_040938575.1). Lineage (NCBI taxonomy): Eukaryota > Metazoa > Chordata > Amphibia > Caudata > Ambystomatidae > Ambystoma > Ambystoma mexicanum. The sequence goes on from NC_090939.1 coordinate 933,538,815, forward strand.
AGCATCAACTGACGTCGCCCCATAGGGCCTTTATCCCAGTGAAGGAAGGGCTCCCGTGTAGACACTGGCACGGATACAGCGCCAACTCTGATGAATGAGTTTGAAGATTATGTTCCTGCAGACAAGGGAGCCTCTAGGTACCGACGATCGCACTAGGGCTTCGCTACCAAATGAGATTGACTCCTTCCTTGCCCTGACCTCAAGGGCGGACAAACTCTTTAATCTGGTTCCGGCGGAGAAAAAGAAAAAGGGGTTTCTCTTTCAAGGTTGTGAGTCCTCGAGTAAGACCCTCATGCCGCTTTCGTTGTTGGACGAAGTCTTGAAGGAGGGCTTGGCCCTGATGAAGATGTAAAGTACCACACCCTCCAAGGGGGACAGCTGGAGAAGAAGTACAAGGTCCGGGACTCAGACTCTTGGTGCTAAAGGTGCCAGCCTTCTCCAGACTCAGTGCTGTCGGCCACCGCAGGAAGCGCTCGTCCAATCCATCGTTCTATTCCATGGTGCCCCCGGACCAGGAGGGTATGAAGCTGGATGTGCTTGGAAAATGCATCATTTACATTGCTGCTTCCACTGTCAAGGCCGCCAATGCCCTCACCATCCTGTCTTGCTATCACCGGGAGCTTGGGTACAAGCTCTGGCCAATACTGGGTTTTCTATTTTCTGCTGGACGACAAGTAGGCCGAAGCCCTGGCCCTGTTCAGGAGGGCGAGGTAGTATTGGACCATGCCATCACGATGGTGCAATACATGGCAGACTACGGATTACGCCAGACTTGCAATGGTGTGTCCCTTCGACACCAGGGGTGGCTGAAGGCCACGAGCTTCAGGGCCGACATACAGTTAAAAGTGGTGGACATAACTTTTGATTTCCAATTTGTTTGGAAAGGCAGTGGCTGAGACGCTCCCGGCTATCAAGACAAACGCAGATGGCACACTCTCTAAGGACCCTGCAGCAGAGGAGATTCTCGTCCTTTCGTTGCTTGAGAGGGAAGGTCCCCAGGTCCGCCAAGGGGTACTCTACCCCCTACTGCTCCACAACCCAGGAAGCCTACAGGGGCTACTCCCAAGTCTACAGCAGCGCTAGGCAAGCATCGCCATTGCCCACAGGCCAGGATGAAAATGCCCAAGCAGGCCTCAACCGGCCATGGATCCGGGACCTCACTTTCGCACCCCAATCTGAGCCGGCTACCAAACGTTATCAAACAGTGGAAAGCCATCACCACGGACATTCAGCACAGACAACACGCCTTTGAATTTCATCACAGGTGTCCTTGCATTCTTCCTGTAGCATGTCAAGAACTACACATGGCTCAACTGCTGCAGGAGGTTTCGGCCATGTTAAGGAAAGGGGCAATAGAGCCTGTCCGTCAGCAATTCTGTGGGCACTGGAGTGTACTCGAGAAACTTTCTGGTATGAAAAAAGTCAGGAGGGTGGCTTAAAACACCTCAATAAGTACTTAAAGTCCCAGAAATTCAGGGTGGTCACTATGCAGCATGTGCTCAACCAGATGGAGGAAGGGGACTTTTTGACTACCCTGGACCTGGAGGATGCATATTTTCACATCCCAACTCATCGAAAGCATTACAAGTTCCTGTGTTTTGTGGTCCAGGGATAGCACTACCAGTTGTGAGCCCTGCCCTTCGGCCTCAAGTCGGCCCCCAGGGTCTTCATGAAATGCTTGGCCCTGTTGGCTGTGCATCTACGCTGCAGGTGGATACAAGTCTAGCCTTAACTCAACCACTGGTTCAATCTCTCCCACGGGCTAGCAACCCAGCACATGGCAAAGACCATACGCCTCTTGTCTTCACTCGCATTCTCCACCAACGATCTGAAGTCCTGCGTGGTGCCATCGCAGAACGCTCTGTTCCTGGACGCCTGGCTGAACACGGTTGCATGTCTGCCGCCCCCCTCGGAAGAGAGAGTAAAAGCCATCGTAGGGACAGTTCAGTGGCTGTCAGCAGTGTCCATCGCAACAGTCCGGTTTATCAACTCTCAGCTGGGCATGTGTCAGGTCTGGGTTATATTATCAATTATATTATTTCTGGTTAGGGTCTGATGATCATTTTAAATAACCGTTATTTAGCATTTAATTTTTTTCCTCATTTTATTATTCTGGGTTGAAAAAATAATTTATCATTCTGGGTAACATGCACACGTTTAGTTTGGGCCTTAACAATTTTGTTTCCAGAAGGAGAGTTCCCCAATCCATCATGGTGGAGATGGAGCTGGGTGCGGATTGGTTCAGGTTGGCTCTTGATGTCCAAAAAACATTCTAAACTGCCTTTCATTGTCCACTGAAGATCAGGAAGGTCCTGTTTAGTGTATGCTCCAGAGAAAGAAGATCTACTTGATTGACACCTGCAAAAACATTACGGCCCCCATCGCAGAGAAGGGCTGAATGCCCCAGCAATAATAAAATCCGCCTGAGCCGAGCAGAAAGTCAGAGAAGGCTCCCCGATCCTGGGGAGCACAGAAGACCACCCCCCCTGATAATAAAGTGAGGGTGCCCTAAATAAGTGGAGAAGGCGCGGGGGAGAGTGGCGCACAGGCAGTGGACCAGCAACAAACGGGGGGGGGGGGGGGAAAGCAAACCAGCTGCAGTCAACACCCAAAAGAGAGGTAGAAAAAGAAAACGAAAGCGGGCCAAGAGTGTGTGACACAGAAAAATAGACCGACCCGGAGCACCGCGGGAGAGAGCACCAGAGGATAAAAAAGGGGATCCTTGCTACAAGGGGCCTGCAGGCAAGATATAGCCCTTCAACCGGAGAAAAAGACAGAGAGCGAGAGCAAGGGAAAAACTTACGGAAACAAAAGTGTGGCTGACACAAAAGCAAGCCCCCTTGCTGAGAAGCAGCGACCGGCAAGGGACCAAAACCCAGAAGGTTGGCATCGCCTCAAGGAAGCAAACACCCCTCACCAGTAGGGGGGGAGGTAACTCAAGGGAAAGACCCCAATGCAAACGGGAAAACGTTTACGGGATAGAACAGGGGCCAGCTGGGGAAATTATAACAGTTCCCACATGTCCAACGCAAGGGGGAAGGTGGCATTGACGATCCCATAAACCCCCCAAACAAGACAAGAAGCAAGCATCAAACAAACGTGGAGCTCGGAGAGTACAACACGCTCAAAGACTGGAGGAACTAGCCACAACGTGCAAACGTCAGCAACGAGATCCAAGGGAGCAATGGCACTATGCAAAGATGATGTGCAGGGCTGGTTTAAAGAGTACCAAGACGAGTTTATGGCCTCCTTCCAAACACAAATTGAGACTTTAAAAGAAGAAATGAAACAGTTGGTGCAGGAAATGAGAATTGATGTAGCCAAATTGGAAGAGAGGAAAGACCCATTAGAAAAGGTGGTTAAGAATTTGGAGGAAGAATAACAAAAAAAACAAGGACGCTCTGGAACACTTATCACACAGTGTTAGGGAGAATTCTCTGTTTAGGCTGAATTTCCTAACCTAGTGAGTCCCCCAGCAGCTTTGCTGGATTTTTGGGGTTTATTTTTTTTCTCTCCTGCCAAGAGTGAGTCCCTTTTACCCTCACTCTTGGGCATGATTTGAGTGTGTTTCTTTGAATCTAGATGTGTTTAATGGGCTATGGGGTCTTTTACTCCATAGGGCTTCATGTGTTTTTGTGATGTGTTACACAGCACCCTCAGTGCCGTGACACAGGGGTGTCATAGTGACCCCCCAGTATAGACTCCATACCCTGGGACTGACTACTGTCTCCCAGGGCATGTAAAGTCACCATTGACTTTACTAGTCTTAAATTCTGAACAGAACCAGTACAAACCATCATATTGTGGACGTACTGGCTGGGGCAATTCAATTGCCCCGGGGTCTGTTAGTCGAGGGGGGCACGTCTCCGTCCCCCCTGATCGAGTTTTGGCTGGTGGCAGTGGATACTACTTTTTATATTCAACCGCAAATATTTTCCTATGGGATTTCCCATTATTTTAGGCTACTACCTTTATTTAATTATTTACGGTAGCCTCGAACATACCGCCGGTTTATTTAATGAATATTAATTCTCCGGTTGGTATTTTTTTGCCAAAACTTGATTCTAAAATGGCGTTTGTGTTCTCTTCTGTGACTCCAACCCAAGTCGAGCCCTTTGTTCCACTTTTTTGTGGGCTTCTCCACAGAAGCCCTCCAAAGTGGTGCCACTCTGTCTGGGGTACTTAGGAGGGGTGGAGGGAAATTTAGGCACCCTGGACTGAGTTTCCTAGGCAACTCAAGTCACACTGCATCCTGATTGGCCCAAGTGGTGAGCCGACCGGCTCACCACTTAGCATGTTTGAGTGACAGCTAGGCTGAGTGAATGGGGGTTTGCTGCATAAAAGCAGGGCTTTGGGGGCTGGAACTTCAGAAGTCGCCACAGGTCCTAAGAATCCGATGAGGGAGAAGCTGAGCCGACCTGCCACGACACCACCACCGGTGGAGCCCTGCCGGACCGTCTCACCACTTTTTCCCAACGACAGAGGAGATCTCCCGCCGGAGAGTCTTCGACCTTTAACTGGTGGGGATAACCAGTTTCACCGTCTTTTCGCTTTCCCGACATACTTCGTGGCCGCCTTGCCCGTGCCTAGCACCCCGGCAACCGGGATACCACGTTTTACCACGACTGCGAAACCAAGGTACCACCTTTAACCGGAAAACTCCACGGCTGGTTTCTGCCCTGGTAGTGCAACGACCTTCATCTTTCCTCCAAGTCGAGATCTTCTCTTCCCCTGGACGACGACGCAACTTGCACCCACTACCAGGAACAACTGCCACCGCTAGAGGATCCTTCCCACTTAAGGTACCGTGTTCCGCCTGGCTTCCCTTGCTACTGACTGTACGGGGTAGATTTAGCCCCCGGCTTTCGAACCTGGGTTAGCCTGGGACACCTTGGCTAAACTTTTCTAAGCCTCTCTAAACGCTTTGCTGAACCCTCTGCAAGACTTTCTAAGCCTAGTGTAACTGTGTGATCTTGGGTGCATTTGTGCTCTGCTCTCTCAAAGCCTTTGGACTTTGGCTCACCAGTGACTTTTTGCTCTCTGCCTTGCTAACAGTGTTCTGGAATCGTAGAGTGGTGTACCTCTTCTTATTCTGTCTTTTTCCCCTCCCTTTTTCACAAACTTATTAGAGTGCAATCTAGTTAAGCACTCACCTCTGTATGAAAATAAATGGTGTTTTACTGTGATTTTCTAATAGGGAAAAAGGGGTGTATATATCATAATAGTAACTGTGTTTAGAATATTTTACAATAAGAGTGCTGGAGTGTTTCAACTGTGTGTTTTTAAATAAATAATTATATACTTGGACACCAAAGCTCTGGTCAGTGTTTTCTTGTATTATTGTATCTGAGTGCCTATTGAGTATACTTTGCATACTGCCTAACTCTTCCTGAGGGAAGTCTGACTGCTCAGCCACAGCTACCAGGTAAATCTGGATGGTGCAGACTGCTACCAAGTGGGTTTACTGCCAACACCTGTAGTCTTAAATCTTTTGCAGTGGTCCCTAAGGGAACTGCACAGGTTTCTGCCTAACACACATCACACAATCTAGAGATCCAGTGCGAAGACTTAGAAAATCGCCCACGGAGATCCAAAATAAGGATAAAAAAAAAAACCTTGTAGGAACAGTATAAGACAGAGACCTGAGAAACAGAGCGCAACAGCTTTTCACAGACATTTTGGTAAATGAAATAGAAGAAATGGTACCGGTTGATCATATACATTGTGTGGGCCCACGCAGAACAGGAGACCCGGGCATACGGCCAAAGATGTACTAAAGGCTATAGCCTTCTACAGCCAGAAGGAACACATTTTACGAAAGGCAAGGACGGCAGGTCAAGTTCGAATAAATGGGGAGGAAGTGCAATTGTACCAAGACCTCGCACAATTCATGCTGTAAAAGAGGAGGGGAATGGGATCGGTGGTGACATTTCCAGCAATGAAACAAGTCAGATATAAATGGACATTCGCGTTTGGATTGCTGTACACGTGGGACCGAGGATAACATAGTGTCACAATGTGTGAAGAAGGAATCCAGATTCTAAACCACAAAGAAGAGACAGAGGGTGCAGAAAACCATGGAATAGAAAACGGTAGCGAAGAAAGGAAAGGGTGAAAACCAGAAATAAACAAGGAGCGAAAATCTGCGACAGAGAAATAATTGCAGGATGAACACAGACAAAGGGGAAGGCTGACACAGGTAATACCCCGGAAAAGGATTTAAGACATTAGCACGTACTTATAGGCATGTGGCCCAAGGGAGGGTTGGGGGACAGGAATTGGAATCTTTAGTGGGGTTTAGTACTCCCCACAATGGGATGTTTTGAGGGCCAGTCGCCGCGGACACCTCGTGCGAGCGAACATAGGATCCTGAGCCTTCAAGGGAAGGTAAAGGAAGGGAGTGGGGTTACCAAGTTGGGGGTTGGTATTGGGACATGGGGAGAGAGGGGAGGGAGAGGGGTGGTGAGAATTGGGGAGGAAGCCAGAAAGGAGAATGGAAAGGTCCGAGAACAGAGAGGCAGAGGGAGAAAGGAAAAGGGACATTCAAATGAAGGACCCTAAGGTACTCGCATACAATGTAAGGGGACTGAATACCCAAATTAAGTAGAGAAAAGTTGAAAATGTTCTGCTGGGGAAAAAGGTTTGGCATACTTATGCTTCAGGAGAAAACACATAAGTATCAGGGGATACACCCAAATATACCAGGAAAATGCAGGATAAAAAAGGGCGGGGGTGTTGATCGCATATCAAGATGTATTGGGGGTACAGGTCTACGATTAATGGCAGACAAAGAGGTGAGGTACTTATTCTTGAATATAACTATAGCCAGCAGCATGCTCATACTGGCCTCAATTTATGCACCAACTATAGGCAAAGATGGGTTTCTGAGAGAGATCATATCAAAGCTAGAAAGCTTTACCAAGGGGGACATCATACTAGCGGGAGAACCTAACATGGCATGGGTTCCCACTCAGGATAGAAGCGGGAATGCTACACAGGCTACATGGCCCCATCCAAGGCCCTTAGGCAGAAGATGGACACACTAGCCCTACATGATATCTGGAGAACCATGAAGGAACAGGAACATGGTTTTGCTCATTATTTATATGTACATTCCTCCTTGTCGAGGATAGACTACATTTAGGCATCCACAGGGCTACTGGGGAAAGTGAAACACGAAGAGTTGGGATCCATATCATTATCAGACCACGCCCCACTATGGAGGAGCATTATGGAGAATAACAGAAAAACGGGGATATGGAAGTGCAAGTTTCCCACAGAACACCTCCAAGACCCAATTCAGGTGGAATGCATCAGGGGAATAAATTGATCAATATATTAGAGAGAACAAAACAGTGGATGTGCCACAAGAAACAATATGGGACGGATTTAAGGTGGTGATGAGGGGGAAAATAATAGCGCTAAAAGCAAGGAGGGATAAACAGAGATGTCAGTGGGAAGAGGACCTCAAAGGGAAACTGAGAGAGATCCAGGGGGAAATGCCAAAGATCCAAGTAACAAATTAATGAAAGCACTAAGACATATTCAGGGGAAATTAGAGGTGCTCAGAACGAAACGTGCCGAGAAGTGGCTATTATATTTGAGGAATTATGTGAAAGCCAATAAAGCTGATAAACACCTAGCTAGACAGCTAAGGGATAAAAAGAGCACTCAAAGAATTTATTAAATTACAAAATGACCAAGGGGAGGTTAAAACGGCTAATGAAGTCTTGGGTGAAATATTAAGGGAATATTATCAAACACTCTACACCTCTGACAACCCATGAGAACACTAACAGAAGGAATATCTCATTAAACTCCCACAGCTATCAGAGGAAGAGAGTGAATTTTTAAATGGGGATATAAGGGAAGAAGAGGTGGAAAAAGCAATCGCAGACCGGTCATTAAATATAGCTCCGGGACCAGATGGTTACCCAGCGATCTTCTATAAAAAATTATTGGGACATATTGGCCCTCTTCCTCACAAAATTGTTTACTCATTTAGAACTAAAGGAGCCATAACCCCCTCAATGAATGAGGCTAAGCTAGTAGCGTTCCATAAACAAGGAAAAGATCTGATACTCCGGGGATCTTATCGTCCAATAGCTCTAATAAACCTGCACGCAAAACTATATACAAAAATATTAGCTAATATATTAATAAGCCTCCTTCCAAAACTGATAGGACAAGATCAATTGGGCTTTATACCATCAAGGCAATCATTCGACAATACACGTACAATAAGCCACAAAATAGGAGTGACACAACAACCAGCAATCCTAGTCTCGTTGGATGCAGAAAAAGCATTAGACAGGGTCGAATGGTCCCTGCTATTCCACGTTTTAGAACACATGGGATTGGGGGACAGATGCATTCAAATGGTGAGGGCTAATTATAACTCTCCGTCCAGCCGTATCGCCCTTAATTGAAGGTAACATTGGGACGGGGCGCAAAACAAGGCTGCCCCCTATCCCAATTGCTGTAAGCCATCTACTTAGAACCCATATTAATAAAATAAGACAGACAGACCGACTCAGGGTAATAAATATGGCAGGAGAAACTCATAAAGCAATTGCATACGCAGATATGCTGGTGGAAATGTTGGACCCAGAACGATAATTGCTGGTACTAATAAAGGAATTGGAAACATATGGGGCGATAGCGGGGTTGAAAATGGAGAAAAATCGGAAATGCTAAATCTCTCGGTGGACCCCGAAGTGATGGTCAATCTGGGCGAAAAAACACATTTGAAGAACGTAGAAAAGGGTATAGCATACTTAGGTAGAACTCTAACGAAGAAAATAGAGCACCTATATGAGGCAAATTACCCTCATATGCTGGAAAAAAACTCGATCTTATGAAATGGAATCCCATTACAATATCATGGTGGGGAGAATGACAACAGTGAAAATGATGGTCCTACCAAAGTTTGTTCTTTAAATCTCCCAACAGGGCCATATCGCTATACCTATGGAAAAAAAAAGAAAGTAGCAATGTCCACATTAACGGCACCAAAAAATAAAGGGGGTCTAGCCGTCCCAGATACTATGAAGCTGCTCAGTTATGGATCATGAGAGAATGGTATGACGAAGGGCAACACAAAATATGGGCATGACAAGACGGGGCAGTCGCGGGATTATCACTCTCAGAACTTATGTGGCTAAATAAGCAAAATAGACACCCAAATGTTAAGAAAAGTGAGATAATCGGAGTAGGGGTGGAAACATGGGACTCCGCAGTCGAACAAGGGAACCTCACAGTGAAACCATCCCCATTTTATCCGATGTTTGGAAACCCAGACTTTCAGCCGGGGATGGAAAAGGGGGCCTTCTTGTCATGGTCCCAGTCAGTGGGCATAGCCCTCATTCAGGCTTTCAGGCTAGACAGAGAACATTATGTACAACAGCAGGCCAGAGGTGGGTGTTAGCTGGCACACATGGCATTTGCATCGTTCTTAGCATACACTTCTATAGAGTTTGTGATGATTTACAGTAATTCCATACACTTAACATGGCTGCCGCAAGGTCCATTTATGTTTTCAGCACATAATATTCATATTGCAGAGGGAGCTATTTAAGCCCCTGCTCCTCTGACAGCGGGTAACGCTACCGGCGTTTCTCCTCACATAACCTGTAAAAGGAGATAGTAGAGACATTAGTTTTACAGCAAACTACAGAGTTCAATCGTTTTTTTTTTAAACTTTATTTTGTTAATTCATAACAGGAACTCAATAATCACAGTGCACAGGTTGCATCCCCCCTCCCCTTTGCCCAACCCCCCGGCACCCTCTCACCATTCTTTGTTACTGACAGTTCCGCTAAGGAGCGTTTCAGTTCTTGATTTGCAGATCTCGCCAGTGTTGATCAAGCCTTCTCATATCCCCGGCTCTGGGGTCGGGCTCTGCGATGACTTCGAGTCGGTGGTAGACAACAGATATGCAATATATGGACCCCTGACTATAGGTTACATCTTTCAGCCAGTTTTGTAGGTTGGGGGGGGTGTGAAGCTGGAAATGCATCAGAGGGACAGGGCCTCTGAATCCTTGTCCTTTACTGCTTTTTATCGTGTGTGTTCCGTCATGTTTTCTGCCCAGGAGTCCATGTGGGACTCCTGGCAGTGCAACTCTCTCTTTTGGTTTGGTGAACAGACCCATGGGGTACCCTTATGGCACCCATGGGTAGGGGTACAACCCTGTACCCCTAGTGTATGTTTTTGGGCACCTGTGGGTGGCCCACAGAGCAGGGTATGGGCTGGTGGCAGCTCCATGCTGAATTTGACAGGTGCTCTGGGTGTCCTCCATTTTGGGATACCCAGGCCCTGCCATTGGGATCAGTTGATTCCTGATGGGAAACAAGATGGCCCCTGTGGCCTCTTGCTCTCTATTGCCTGTTACCTTGTTTTCCCAAAGTCCTGGGAAGCCCTGACTCTGTCCCTTCCCCCTGACTGGCTGTTGGGTGGAAGTTCCATATATGGTGTTGTTGTGAAGGCCCAGCTAGACTGGCTGGAGCCTTCCCAGTGACTGTAAGTTGTGGGTACCTCCTGTGGGTGGGACCTGGGTGAATGGGGTGTGTGACCAATATACACTCCTTGTTGTGGTTGGCTGGTTTCTGGCATGAGAGACAAAGACTGAGACAGCCCTGCCCAAAACTGGCCTGAATGCAGTGTGTAGTGTTGAATGGCTGGATACTTGTCCCAATCCACATTCCTTGTTGTGAGTGTCTGAAAGGGAGGAGCGTGGCCTGAATGCACTGTGTGCCTGATTGGCTGACTGACTGCATGAATGCCCTTCTGTATGATTGGCTGCTGAGTGTGTGCCAGCAGTGTGGATGAGAGACAGAATAGTATATCTGGGGACCTCTCACCACTGGTAATTGTTCAGGAGCGTTCAGAAGCGTTCAGAAGCGTTCTGGAGCTGATTCTCCACTCTAAGAGTAACTGGAACTGCTGATCCTCGACGTCCAGCTGGCAGAAGAAGACTTGCTGTTGCATTTGCTTCGACCGATCCGAAGGCTGCCGAAATCGTCGAAGACTGACCCGAGAGAGGACCTGGTAAGGTGCCCTCTTCCCGTGCTCCAAGGGACCATCGAGCACCGCTCCATCTTCGCCGAAGCGCCCTGGAAGACAGACCCTCGAAAGGCTGCCGACCCGAGACGGGACCGCCGAGGAGATCGAAGTGAAGCACCCGGACATCGCCGCCGTCGACCAGGGTTTGCAGGTTTGTGTAACCGCTGGAGGCCCGTCGAAGTTGTGTTGCCCAGCCGTGGGAACCACTTGACGCCGTGCCGCCGACGACCAGAGCCGCCCGCTCCTTTGCCTAAGAACATTCGAATCGAAGGACTACCTCGTCCGCACCGTCGACCGCTTTATCCTGCCGGAGAAAGTCGAGGACGACCAACGCGCCAAGGAGAAACCTGCCGGTGGGTTTCCCGCCACCCGAAGACCACAAAGACTCGAACGACTCGACGCCCTTGCTGGGCCTCCGTCTCCACAATCTTTGCGGTCCAGAACTATTGTCACCGAGGTGCCCCGCACGCCTCTGCCTTGCAGGACGCTGACGCTCCGACGCCGACGAGCACCGCTCGGACGAAGCTGCCGCCTCATCGACGCCGTTCTACCCTGTTTGTCGACGGACGTTCGACGCCCCGTGTCTCCCGCTTGAAAGGGAAGGCATTCAAGAAGGGCCGTCGATTCCCCGCCGCCGAACGCCGAGTTCCTCGACGCTTCTCGACACCTCTCGACGATCCGTGACTCCCGCTTGAAAGGGGGTCGCTCAAGAAGGATCTGTCGACGCCTCTTCGAAGAACTCGACTCCACCAGGTACATTGGGGGGGTAAAAACATTATAGGAGGGAATAAGACTTGCAGAACAATATATGGACTGGGCTTGTGCTATATCTTTATTTTACAGGTTGCCCAGGTGGGGGGGATCTCCACACAGAACTGTGTCTAGTGGCAGGGGCCAGTATTCTGCCTATTGCTCAACCATCTTATTTTCTCTCCTCTCTCTATTGCTGGTTTCACTCTATTGATTTGTGTGACATTGTTACAGTATTGTTGATGCACTTTAATAAGATCCAATACAAAGGGTGGTACCACTTTAGAATTGTATATATTTGCCATTGTTGATTTTCCTAAGTACAAAGTGAGTTATTTTGATAAGTGTACATAACCTTGAATATTGATTATATAAAGACTGTGTTCTAACCAATACAGTGTGTGGACATTCCTTTGTGGGGGCTTGGGGACTACACTGTACTTAAGAACCAGCCTGCATCACCTCCTGAGAAGCTAGGCCTTGATTGCTCGTCCATTGGTACCGTAATAGAGAATCTTGCTGGGGTCTCCTGTGCCTCTCTTCTACCATATAGAGAGCAGAAGTACAGACACCCCCTACCAGTCTTTACAGGGGGGGGTCCTTGACCCCAGTTCATTGCGACTCTTCTTCTTGCTAGGACTAGTAGTAGGTCTGCCAGTTTGCGGCCGAAAAGCGGGAGGTGTTTAGTTAGACCCAGTAGTGCGAGGGTTGGGTCTCTGTCCAATTGGGTCCTGAGGATTGCAGACATTTTCACTAGCACTAGTTCCCAGAAGTGTGCAATGCTTGGGCATGTCCATGCTAAGTGGAGGAAATCTGCCACAGGGGGTTTTGCATCTTTCAAATGTTGCTGGGGTCGCTGGTCGTTGCGAATGGAGCTTTGGTGGTGTGCAGTATATTTGGGGAATTAAGTTACTGTATTTGTTTATACCGCATGTTCAGCGAGACTTTTTGTGTGTTTAATGAACGATGTAATCTTCATCCGTTATTGAGATTTGTAGGGTTCTTTCCCATCTCTTTTTTGGTGTTTGGGGAGTGGGCGCTGTGTCGTTCAGGAGTGTTTTGTAAATTTCCAAGACCAGTCTTCCGTTGCCTTGTGATTGCATTACCCTATGGAGCAGTTGCCACGTCGGTGGTTGTCGAGGGAACGTGGGCAGGGTGCTTTGTAGTGTGTGTCGGAGTCTAAAGTATATGAATAAATCCAGGGCGTTATCGTCTCCTTTTTCTCTGGCTTGTTGTGGGGTGATGAATGTGCCTTCCACAAAGTTCTTCGATTGTTTTTATTTGCAGCTTGTCTGTCCAGTTCAGGTAGGTTCTCTCTGTAGTTGAGGGCAATCCGGTTATGAATCTTGCTGGAATTAAAGGGGAGAACCTAGTCTGGATGTTGCTTCTTAGTGTGATCTTTTTCCAGATAGTTTATGTAACCTGGACGATGTTAAGCATATTGTGGGGTACGTGGGGGTTACCCAGGATTAGTGTTCTGAGGAGAAAAGGTGTTGCCAGCGCCCGTTCGATCTGAACGTGGGGTCTGATGAAGTCTGTAGCGTACCAGTGCCCTAGGAATTGGGCTTGGGCAGTCCAGTAGTATCGCTCAGGATCGGGTTGTGTCAGACCTCCCTTCTTCACGGGTTGTATGAGTGTGGAGTATGCTACTTTTCCCGCCCACACCAAGTCGAGTATTAGGCTCTGGATGCGTTTTAGGAATTGTTGTGGTAGCAGAATGGGGATATTTGTGAAGAGGTACAGGAGCTTGGGAAGGATCACCATCTTCACTAAGGAGACGTGGCCCCACAGGGTGAGTGGGAGGTGTTTCCATCTATTCATTTTGCTCTGCACTGTTTCCATCGTTGTTCCCTAGTTGTCTTGCATGATGTCTGCGTGGGATCTGGATAGTGAGATGCTGAGGTATCGTGACTTTCGATAATTGCCAGGTAAATCCGAAATTGTCTGCAAATGTTGTTGTTGCCTCAGTTAGATTGAATATAATGGATTTGGAGTAGTTGATCTTCAACCCTGAGAAGTTGCCAAACTTGATGATCTCACGCATGATTGGGTTTAGGTTGTCTGCCGGATTGTGTATGAAGAGAGCAATGTCTTCCGCGTAGAGAGAACTTATGTGGTCCCATTGAGAGGCCTCAATGTAGATGACGGGCCCGAAGGTCTGACGCCAGGGGTTCCATCACTAACGCAAATAGGACTGCTAATAGTGGGCAACCCTGTCTGGTTCCTCTTTGCAGTCGTATTTCTAGGGATCTGGTGTTTCCCATGTTGATTGTGGAGGTTGGATGTTTGTACAGTAATGCTACGAGTTTAAGGTGGTAGTTGCCTAGTTCCATGCGGCGTAGGACCTCAAATAGGAAGGGCCATTCTATTGAGTCATTTCAGCGTCTAGCAAAGCAGTGTCATGATCACTGCTTCCAAGGAGCCAGGACCAGCCCAACGTCCTTGGAAGCAGGCCCCTAACCCTAATCCTAGGCACCAGCCGGTCCCCACGGGGACCTTTTGGACCATGTCCTGGCGCCGGTGGCACCAGGCTCATCAGAATCATCGGTCCCGGCACTGGAAGCGCCGGGCTCATAATATGTGTGCAGATGCTTGGGTGGACTTACCTGCAGCAGACCATGCTGCTTACTTACCAGCCTCTTAGAAGTCCTCTGTGAACAGGAACTACTTTCTTACCTGGGTGGGGCAAGCTCCGCTCCCTGGATTCAGCACTGGAAAGCTTCTGGAACTGGAACTCTTTTCTTACCTAGGCGGGGCCGTGGAGGAAGACGCCTCATCACTCCAAGGCTATTTAAACCACACCCGATAGACGAAACGTGCTTCGCGTTATTCTGCATCTGCAGCAGAACGCTCACCGAGTCTGTTCCAGCCTTTCTTCTTACGATCCCGAATCTGCAAGAGTCATACTCACCATTCCTGCATCCTGAATCTGCAAGAAGCATACTCACCATTCCTGCATCCAGTCGACAGCAGCACCTGCAGAGACAAGAAACAGCAGGTTACCAAGGCAGCCTTATCTCGCAGTGCTACTCACCTGTTCCATCGGCTGCGGTCATTTTCGGCACGCTGCACCTCCGCCTGCGAAGACAAAAGCATTGTCACTACTTACCGGCACTCCGTGAATTCTGGATTTCTTCACACTGCATCGCCGCCTGCAGAGATAAAAGCATTGTATCAACTTACGGACATTCCGCGGACTCCGGCGCTGCAAACCAACTTCTGAAAGACAAAAGAAGAGACATTAGACAGGTATTTACTTATGCCCATCGCGCTCTTCGCAATAGACTGCTCTTCAGCACGAACTACGCTGCAAGGAAAAGACAGTTAGAGCGCTTGCATTTACTCAAGCATTTACAGGCGCTTCACTCCATCTTCCTCAAGAGTCCTGCAAGACAAAAGGGAGAAAAGCATTATACGAAGTCCTGTTCAATGTTAACGTGCCTTGCACCTAAAGACTATAAAGACTAAAGTGTCTGGAAACTCACCGCTCGTGCAGTTAACGACGGTAACGGTCTTCTGAGTCCAAGAGGCCTATGTTTCACCAGTGAAGGAACTGGCAACAGCGCCCTGCACCAGACGCAGATGGAGAGCCCAGCATTCACCTATCTAAGGTGAGCACGTTGACCTGGGGGCTCTACGGAGAGGGAGAGAGAGGAAGAGGGACATTGAACAACCCAGACCATTAACCCCCATATTCTTTCACCTGCAGACGCGAAGAGGTTCGACCCCAGAAGCCCATCGGGTTCTGCACATCACCTTTCGAGTCACAGACACCT
The DNA here is from genome assembly GCF_040938575.1 of Ambystoma mexicanum. Classification (NCBI taxonomy): domain Eukaryota; kingdom Metazoa; phylum Chordata; class Amphibia; order Caudata; family Ambystomatidae; genus Ambystoma; species Ambystoma mexicanum. Next base: position 933,554,405 of record NC_090939.1, read on the forward strand.
TCCTGCCAAGATCAGCGCCTCTGTGGGAATCAAGTGAGCGTTACAAGCAGCTATTGCCTGCGTCTCAGGGTCGACTGCCGTCATTGCTCCAAACATTCTCCTGATCCCAAAGGAGGTGTTGCGTCCGGGTATGAAGCCTGCTTGGTCTGCTATAACTAGGCCCAGCATGAGCCAGAGGAGTCTGGCAGCTAGAATTTTGGCGAGTATTTTGTTGTCTAATGTTATCAGGGAAATCGGCCTGTATGTGCCGCAGTCTTCGTGTGGCTTTCCTGTTTTGTGTAGAAGGATCAGATCATGGCTGCTTGCCGTATGGTTGTGGTCAGTATTACGGATTCCATCGCCTCTTTGTACACCTGTAGAAGGAGCGGAGCCAGGAGTTGAGCGTGGGCTTTATAGAATTCACCAGTCAGGCCGTCGGGTCCAGGAGCCTTCGTGTTGGGGAGGTTTTTGATTGGTGTAAGGATCTCCTCCAGGCAAATGGGGGCGTTCAATGGTTCTCTCAGCTCGTTGCCTGTCCAGTACAGTTCTATGTTGTCTAGGTACTGAGAGAGTTCTGCCTGGTCTGCCGTGTATTTAGTGTTGTATAGTTCTTGGTAATATGTGCAAAATGTTTCGACTATTCCTTCTTCCGTGTGCTCCAGTTCTCCTCGTTGGTTTCTGATCCTTTCCACTAGGGTGGGTTTTCTCTCGGCGTCGATTAATCATGCTAGTAGAGCGCCAGGTTTTCTGGCCCTCACCGTATTGCCGTATTTTGTGGCCTCTGGACAGGAACTTTATTTCTCTTTCTGCTATTGCCCTGAAGTTGTCGAGTTCCAATTTAAGGGTGGCCAGGGCGCTAGGGTCACTCGATTAGATATGCTTTAGCTCCCATTCTTTCAGTTTGGCTTCGCTGGAGGTTAGTTTCCTTCAGATAGGTTTCAAAATGCCCTGCTCTTTTGCTAGGTATACCGCTCTAATGTAGCATTTCATTGTCTCCCATAGTATGCCGGGGGATGTAACTGAAGGTTGGTTTATCTCCAGGAAGGTGGTCAGTTCACCCCGCAGCTCATTCCGCGAAGACCTGATCTTGTAGACATCTGGGTTTAAATCTCCATTGTGGTCTATTTTTCTTGCAGTTGTATGGGTTGCATTCGAGGGTGACGGTGGAGTGGTCTGAAAAGGTCCTCGGAAGGATCTGGCACGGACCCTATTGGAAGTGGGCCTGGGCTGATACTCTGAAGTGGTCCAGGCGAGAGTCTGTGTTGTGTACCCATGGGTGGAAGGTGAAGTCTCTGGTGTCCCAGTGGGTGTGTCTCCAGATAACGATTAATTTGTGGGCGTTGCAGATTTCTTGAATTTGGAGGCTGGCTTTGAACGGCGAGGTCTTGGCACTCTGCGATTTATCTTTGTAGGGGTCAAGTGGTGTGTTGAGGTGACATCACCAGATGATTGTGGCCGGCCCAGCGGACTCGAGGTGCATCATGACCCAGTCGAAATTGTTAGCGCTATCCCTGTTCGTCCCATAAGAGTTAAAAAGGACGACTTCTTTTCCTTCCAGTATTCCATGTACGAGAAGTGCTCGCCTTCTGAGTCTTTTTCTGAGGAAATTAATCGAAATTTTGCTCTCTTGCTTATTAGGATAGCGACTCCCCTCGCGAATGAGGAGTATGATGAACAGTACCTGTGGCATCCCCAGTCGCGGGCCCAGCTGTTCTCAGAGCCGGGAAGGAGATGAGTTTCTTGATTCATGGCCACATCTATCTGGTGTCTTAGGAGGTATTGGGATATTTTCCGAGTTTTAACATGTTGGTTGCCCCCTCTGATATTCGCAGTGGCTAGGTTAACCATAGGTGTGTGGCTGTTTTATTCTTCCGGATTCGTTCTTGACTTTTGGTAATGATGAATGTTTCTGGTCCTTCTGTCTTTTGGTTCTCCGGGGATTGGTAGATGGTTTCGTTGGCGGGACTTGAAGTGACCGGATTCGTGTGGACGGAGATGGCTGCCGGGGATGGAGCCGGGGGAGGGCTTTGAACTTGTTTTCTGTGCTTCTTCACAACTATGTACAATTCCCTTCCCTCACACGGGCAACCCCCAACTCGCCCGTTAGTAAACCCCCCCTGCCTTATGGTCCCTTATCTTTCTTGGACTTCCCTTTCCGGGCAACCCCCAACATGCCCGTATAACTTCGCCCTAAGGGTGGGCTTTAACTGTAAACTGAACAGTGCTGCACTAGGGGTGCCCCTTCTTGTTTATGGGCTGTGTGGAACCGTATGTTATTTAGGGCGGCATATCCGGGAGTATGGTAGAATCTATGATGTTGGTTCACAGGGGCTCGTTCCTTCCTCACCTCTCCCCCTTGTCCCCCCCCCCCGGTAACTCAGGGGCTCGCAGCCGATGTTGTCAAGGAACGAGTTTGCGTCCTTCGGGGAGGTGAAGAACTGGGTCCTTTCCGCATCTGGGATCCTCAATATGGCTGGGCATAGCATAGAGTACTGGATCTGCTCAGCGCGTAGGCGGCGTTTCACTCCAGTCAATGCTCTTCTTGCCGAGGGTGAGAAGTCGAGAAAAATCTGGACTTTATCCCTGTCATATTGGATGTCGCCCTTTTCCGTGGCCAATTTAAGGATTGCGTCGCGATCTGTAAAGTTCAGGAGTTTCGCAATGATAGTGCGTGGCGGTGCTCCAGGAATCGGGCGAGTAGCTGGGATTCTGTGTGCCCGCTCAACGCCGAAAATCTTGGAGAGTGCTGTGGTTCCGAAAAGGTCCCTGCACAGTTGTTCAACGAATTACTCTACTTTTGACGTAGCCTGTTGTTCTCTTATGCCCACCAGGCGGATATTGCTGCAGCGGGCCCGACCCTCCAAATCTTCATTTTTGGCCAGCACCTCCTTCATCTGTCGTTCTAGCGCCCCTACTTTGGTGGTTAGTGTGGATGTGTTGTCGTCTAGATCAGAGAACCTTTGTTCTACTGTGTCTAAACATTCTCTGTGCTTGTCTGACCTATGTTGTAGTAGGTATACTTTGGACGAGAGAGTGTCTAGTTTGGCGTCGAGATTTCCTATCCTGGTTCTTGAGATCCATAAGGATTTCAACTATGCCGAAAGCTGGAGGTGGTATTTGGCTTTCTTCAAGGATTGAGTTGGAGTGCTGGGCTGCTGGTTGGCCCTCTTGCCTAGGTGTCTTAACTATTGCTCCGGTTTCGAATGTCAGCTTTCTCTGTGCCTTATCTGATTTACCCATGATGTGTGCTGGGATGTTTGAGGTTCTTTGAGCGTGAAGTGTGAGGTTGGAGGGGCTTGGGCCGGTGGTTGTGGCTGGTGGCAGCTGTCGCTCCAGTGGGGCAGGAGTCGAAGCTAGGATTAGATTTGCATACCGCAGTAGGGTAGCGTTCCTGGTCCTGAGGGCCACTGTCTTGCGATTGTGTTGCTGGGTGGGCTGTCTCAATGTGTTGCCCAGTGCCCCTACAGCATCCGTTGAGGCCTTGGGCGAAGCGGCAGCAGCAGTGTGGTCTATCCCAGTGTGCGTGGTTGTACTCCGTTGGGAAGACTTCACTGGACGTTGCCGCCCTCTGGGTTGCAGCTACTAGATAGTATGGTGTTCTTCTGTTGTGCCGTGCCCTCTGTCCGTGTAAGTCTAGTGAGCCACCTCGACGCCCGGGCCCGGAGCAGGGCGTTATGAGCGTAATGTGCCAGGAATGGTTGCACAGAGTAGGGCTTGCGGTCCGGGCGCGGCAGCAACTGTGTTGGAGTGGCAGTCACACCTCCCGCCACACCCGGGGACGGGCCGGGCCAGCTCAAACTGCTAATCATCCGTGTTGGGAGAGGGCCTGAGGGGCAGACAGCTGTCCGTTGTGGCCGGGTTTTGCCGCTGTCTGTGGCGCTGAGGATCAGGGAGCTCCCCCTGCAATGGAGGCTGTTCCCCGCTGCTATGGGTGGCCCACCGGGCCCGCGGTGAGAGGGGCACCCGAGACAGCCCTGGGGTATGCCCACGGTTGTTATAGGTGCTGTGGTTGGGGTTCACCAAGCTTAATGTGGATTTTGCGGGGGTGCCTTTGTGGCACTGGGTCGTGGCCGTTAGTTGCTTGCGTGCCCGGTGGGGAGCCTGTTGGATATTGAGGGGCCGTGACTGTCGTGTAAAGCAGGGTGCTGTCATGTGGTCTGGAAGGAGCTCTCTGGCCGGTGTCTCTGAGCTGCAGGGGGGCGTGTGCGATGTTGCCCCTCGTATCCTTAGGTCTTCCCGTGGGGAGGGAAGGCCTCCACTGGATGGCTCGGGTCCCTGTCGTTTCTCCTCCCGCAGAGCCGCGGGCCCTGCTACTGTCTCCCGGTCTCTGGGAGGTGTCGGATTGCCGCGGCCCGCCTCTATGGGGCCAAGACACTGTGTCCAGTCCCCACGGGTAGGTCTCGGGAGCCGGCTGCGCCGCACCGCAGTGGGTGGGTGTTGCGCCCATCTCCGGTTATATGCTGATATCGGCACCCGCGGTGGAAGGAGAAGTCCCCTCCCCGCCTCTGGTCCCCGGAACCCCCGGACCCGCCAGGCACCAGCGGGCACTAAGGCCGAGTCTGGGGATGACTGCGCCGACGTGGCCCGGCCCCCCGAGCACCGCATTGTAGGCTTGCCGCGTCCTCGGCAGGGCACCCACTCGTTCACGGCAACGCCGGCTCTGTCGCCTTTCGTAGATGGTCGCTGTGATGCCCGTTTGCACACGATTTTGACAGGATTTTCGGGGCTCCGCACGGAGCTCTCTAGGAAGCCGCCATCTTGGTCGGCTCACCTAGCGCCCTCAGCAGAGCTCAATAGTTAATGGAATAGACTTACCTGTCTAAGGTTATCTCTGAAGCAATTATCTTCCGTCAGAAGTTTCACTCACAGCTGCAGCATCTTCAGTCAGTTGTCTTGGCTTGTAGTCGCAGCATCTTCAGTCAGAAGTTTCTTCCGCAGCCACTGCATCTCCGATGGTATTTTTCCTCAGTTTTCCGGAAACCTGCAGACAAGATAAGAGGTCTTTAAATTAACAATAAACAAATGTAATAGTTAAAGAAAACATTTACTTAGCATTTTACGTATCTGAAGGTTCTTCAAGTTTTCACCTCAGTTGTTTCTGCGCGCTTACCCGAAGGCTGCAGTTACTCCGTATAGGGGTACTTGGGTTTAAAAGACGTTTTCTCATCCTGAGTAACTCAGCAGCCATAATTCCTTTTTTCCTAAATTCAGAGAACCTGCAAAAGAAGGGGAAAAAAGAGCAAGTTATTAGAGAAATCTCTCCAGCGTAGGAATTAATCCATTCCCTAATAGATTACAGTATTTTCACCAGCTACTTAATCCAAGACTCATTCTTTACAAAAAAGTAAAGACATTTGTGACAAGAGACTACAGAATACTTCAACTACCCAAGTTACCATTGTTTCTTCACGACAACGCGCCCCTCTAGAAAAGCAGGATGGAGAGCTCCACACAAAATAAAACACAGGTGAGAAAGGAGGGATTAAAAGAGTACACCTTTCATGCAGTAGTATCTTAGTCAATAGATGTTGTAGTGTTCCATTATTGTATTTGTTGTTTAAACAGAAAGAGAGTCCAAAGAGTGTCAAGCACCAGGTCCACAGGGTGAGAAGGCATTACGCTCCCGGTAAGGGCTGCACTTCTACAAATAGGAAAATATAGGCTGTCAAACGATAGGAGATATGTTCCAGGGACAGACCCTTCAGACATTTGATGCCTGTTTACGAGAAGTGGGTTTGACAGGGAAAGACTATTTCAAATATAATCAACTAAAGCATTGGTTATCTACCCCAGCTATCAAAGAAGCAACCACGAGTCAGCCGGCACCATTTGAAAAATATATAACGACTCAGCTTCAAAGAGTCTTGTGTCAAATCTTTATAGATTTTTGAATGATCAGGGAGAACTGATTCAATGGAATTACATAAATGGGAGAAAACCCTGGGGGCAACGATCCCAAGGAAACAATGAGAATACCTACGGGGAGCCATCCCTAAATTAACTCATTTCGTCCAAGTAAGGGAAATGGGATTAAAATTCTCTTACAGTGGCATTACACACCGGAGAGGATTCATGCAATATACCCCCAGGCATCAGTTCACTTTTGGAGGGGCTGTACGGTAAAGGGGTACTGGGCATATATATGAAGGAAATGCCCAAGGCTACAACCCTTTTGGGAGGGGGTGGAAACGCAAATGCAGGGGAGGTTCCAGGGAGTGGATCTGACAGGAGAAAAGATCTTTATTTGCGGGATATGGGATCCAGGGTCGAAAACACTCACAAAAGTGCAAAAACCGGGGTTTATGATCCTATTAATAGCAGCATGGCTGATAATAGTGCTGTGGGGGAAACAACATTCACCACCTACCCCTCAAGACTGACTACAGAAAGTCTTGAACTTTGTATCAATGGAATGTACAACATATAAAATTCAGGGCGGACAGGAGAAATGTAAACAAGACTGTGGGGGTCAGCACTGAACTATCTGCAGAGTGATTACATGATGCAATGGTGCCCACACAAAATCAGGATACTGGACTTGTTGGGAATCTAAGTAACCCATGATTTCGGAAAGTTGGACTCTGCTTCTGGCGAGGGGAGATGGGTTAGAGGGATGGAAGTTGATTGCCTAAAACCTGTTTGTTTTTCTTCATTTGTTCTCATGATGTACATCAAGAAACCAATAAAAAAAATCATATGAAAATAAGGAAAGTGTTCAGCTTCTGTTACTCTATGTATTTTATTTAAAAAGGTTTAGGTATTTAGTTAGGGGTTACTGTTTAATGCCAGTTGAATCGCAACCTTTTCTGTGAAGAACCGTATACGGAAAGCATTGTGAATTTTGGAGTTTGTATCTTCTGAACGCGTGTCTCTCAAAAGAGGAACATGCGTGTGATGACAGAGATTAGTGTCTCAAACTTTATTTTTAAAAACTCAGTCAGGCGAGCGGGTCCGCTTGGCGTTTAGTAATTTTAACTGTGCGTATTTGTTTCTAGAGGAGTTTCCGGGCAGGAGACATGATAAATGTTTTCGGGCTCCTTTATTACTATGCGCGCATGAGCGGTGACGAAACCGCTATTGATAGTCTTTCAGCTTACTTGATCCTGCAAGTGTTCCAACGGAATGGACAATCAACCAGCGCGTGTGCATGAGAAGTTGACAAGCAGTGTTTTCACTCGTCTTGAGCTTCTCATGTTCTAGAAGCATTTTTCAAGTTCTTCAAAAGCAACCATCAAAAATGATCAACTTGTTGAGAACTATAAAACTTTCAATTTATTTTCATTCAGCAGGAATCGGCGTTAAGAAAACTCAAATTTAAAGAGTGCAGGCTTGGGTTTGATAGAGCACATTTTGAATTCAAGTCAATTTTAGTCATTGTTTTGTCATCTAAAGTTAAAAGAACTGTAAAGGCTATTGAAGAAGCTAAGATTGGGAGTAACTCTGTCCAGTGAAGTTTTCCTTCAATAACGCAGTGAACAATATTCAAGTCCTCCTCGCTCTTAGCAGAGGATCACAGGTGTATAAATGGTAACTTGGGATGAAGAAGGGGTGTTAGGAAATTTGAGAGATTGTAATCTGTTTTCTTGTTCTTTCTTCCCCTGCAGATTGGTGCCTTTGACAGAAGACCAGAATCAGAGTTCTTTTTTATTTTCTCCACTACCCGTTCCCCTGGGGAAGTTTGGATTTCAGCTGTTCTTTTAGTCAGTTGTTGACTGCACTTTTTGGGTGGGGTCTGTGGGATTCAGCAGCTTTCACGGACAAGAACCTGCAGGACCGGACAGCATGATGTCTTCCTGCATCCATCTGGTCCCCTTCTGCATTCTCCAAATGTGGCCTCTCCAGGAATTTATGGAAGCTAGGTGGCAGCAGGTCTCAGACAATTGGATGGACAAGATCGCCATTAATTGGGCATTCCTGCAAGCTCTACCGTGGTGGGCGGTGTGCCCTCATCTCACTCAAGGAGCCCCCTTTCGGATTCCTCCGTACCAGGCCATCATCACTATGGACGCCTTCCTGGAAGGTTAAGGATCCCACACAGGGCAATCGCATGCCAGAGGACTCTGGCTCCCAGAGGAGAAGGACTTGAACATCAGCATCCTAAGCTTAGGGCAGTGTTCTGGGCCCTCAAGTCCTTCCAGACTCTGCTACAGGGGAAGGTGGTGCAGACCTTCCTTCATGGGCAACACCACCACCATGTTCTGCATCGGAAACGGGGCGGGACATGCTCTCCCGCTCTATCCCTGGAGCCCAGTCTCTGTGGTGCTGGGCCATTTATCAGGACATGTTCCTCGTTCCCTTTCACCTGGCAGGCATCAAGAACACCATTGCAGACTCGCTCAGCAGGGTGCTGCACTCCTGCCACAAGTGGGGAACTTCCCCGATCAACCTCTTTGCGACACCGGCCAACTCCAACTACCTGAAGTTTGCCAGCTGGTGCCCTCAGCTGAGGAGTTTGGGGGTCGCTTCTCATTTCTTTGGGACAGGCTCTCCTTGTACGCCTTCCCTCCAATCCAGCTTCTGCTACGTTTTTTCAACACACTCAAACTTTACCATTGCAGGATGATCCTCAACCCACTCGCATGACCGGGACAGATCTGGTACGCTGATATCCTCCATCTATCAGTGGCTTTGTCCATCCAGCTTCCTCCACTTCCAGACCTCTCCAGAGGAAACTTAACATACTGCACCATGACCCAGCGCCGCTGAGCATCACAGCCTAGCTCTGCAGCACTAGAGTTTGGGCCCTATTCCCTGTAGCTGGAGTGCAAGATGATCCTGGCCAAGGCCAGTGTGTCTTCGATGTTGACGTGTTACGGCCATAAATGGAAGCGCTTCACAGTGTGGTGCAGGACTCAGAAGATCACACCTCTGCGGGTGACTCCTCTGCAGCTCTCCTGTAACTGCTTTCACTGGCTAAACCTGGGCTGGCTCACGTCTCTATCAAGTATCATCTGGCTGCCATTTCCCGGTACACCTGGACACCAGGCAAGCACTCCCTGTGGTCACATTGGCTCATCAAGGAGTTTCTCAAGGGCCTCTTCAGGACTTTACCACCGGTGAAGGCTCCTGTCTCGGCTTGGTAGCTCAACGTGGTTTTGACCAGGCTCATGGGGCCTCTGTTTGAACCAATGCATCAGGCCCTTCTGAAGTTTCTCTCGTGGAAGGCTGCTTTCCTGGTGGCCATCACCTCTGCCATCGGGGCGATCCTGGCCCTCTCCTGCAAAAAGCCTTGCTTGACTTTACACGCTACAAGGATAGTGCGGAAGACCCCCCACCCCCTCCTTTATGCTGATGGTTCCTTTGGAATTCCATCACAACGAGCCTTTGGATTTGCCAGTTTTCTTTTTCCAAACCCTTCTGCGCCTGCTGAAAGGCTGTCACATTCGCTGGACTTTGCTTGTGCCTTGAAGTTTTATGTGGCATGCAGGAAGGATTTTCAGAAGCCATCTCAGTTGTTCGTCAATTTTTGACCTGCGGGACATTGGAAGGACCCGTCTAAGGCTTCCGTTTCCAGGTGGCTCTCTGGCTGTATCATGCGCTGTCATTGTCTGGCCAACACACCTCTTCTAGGCATTCCAACAGCCCATTCCACCAGAGCCATCGCTGCAACAACATAGTTTCTTTCTGCAGTTCCCCTGCTTGACATCTGCAAGGCTGCTACGTGGAGGTCCACCCACACCTTCACAATATTCTACTGCGTTGACAGGGATTCCAGGGAGGAGTCCCAGGTCTGCCAATCGGTGCTATGCAATCTGTTTGCTTGAGGGGAGTCTGTTCCAGGAGTAAGTGCATTGCTTCTGTTGAGCTTTGCTGCGTTATCGTATTCATGAGCATGTGAATCCATGCCACACCCCATGCTTGAGAAGGAACCAGTTACCTATACCTTTTGTTCTCCAGCATGGGTCTGGCATGGATTTGCGTGCAAATCCTCCCTCCTTCTCCTCTGTGGCTCTTCTTGGTTCAGACTGCCACTGTATGCGCTCTACCAAATCGGAAGACGGCCAACAGGGGTGTAGCTTAGGAGGACGAGTGTCATTGGCTGGGTGCAGTATGACCAAAAGTGACAGAAAATGGTTATAGAGGAGACCAGCAGTTTTCACTCTAAAGCAAAACTATCTTCTTTTTACCGAGGATTCCCAGCCTGGCGACAGGGAATATTCGTGAGAATGTACATCCATGCCAGACCCATGCTGGTGGGCAAGAGTTACAGGTAAGTATATTGTTTCTTATTTGGCATTGAATTATATTTAAGCTGGTGTTGGTCAAGTGTATTTGTATGTTATTTAATTTGATATTATGTGATCTAATGATGTGAATATTTGTATACGTTTTTAAAATGTTCTATGTTGAGTAAAGAACATATTTAGATTAAGGATACTATTTGACTGTTTTTTTTTTACATGATTGTTTTGGAATACAAGTATATTATGAATTGTATAGCCCGAGTGCATGGCTTAGTGTGAGTAAATGTGGTCAATTCACATATATTTAGTGATTTAGGTTCTAAACAATATGCATATAATGTATCCCATGTTCAACCTTTGTGGTGTTTGGACTGTAGTTAAATCTAATGTTCTCCTTTACTTTTTGTTATGTTAGGAAACTATTGTAAACATCTACAAGCCGTCATATACTCTTTTACGGAAGTGTACCTTCAGTAACTATGCAGTTTCGCTCATTCCAAAGCCAGATGGAGAATGGAAAGAAATCAAAAGCAAGGGATCAGTTCAGAAGTACGTTTAAATGATGTACTGTTCCTTGAAAGATACATCCTTCTAGCGCATCATTTTCTTATAAAAAGTTGTTACTTATTTAGTTTGCTAGCTAATGCTTTACATGGCCGCACATATTTATTAATTTCGGCAAAGCTCATTGTTTTGAAGTTGCTGCATATGTTATTTGGAGCAAATCCTTTACAAATAAACCATGATGTATACTTTTGCCCATTTTTTACCAATTGTTTCTTTAAGTCAAAGTGATTTCTTTTGTATTGGGATTCATTTAAGGGAAGTATATCAGTGTATATCAGTATCTAGCTTCAAATTAGAAATCTATTCGGAGATTCACCCTTTGTCTGAGAGTACTGTTTAAGACCTCTTCCTCAATTGTTTTGCCTTCAGCATGATTCCTTTGTCTATTTGGCTTGCATCTTAGGCAGAATTTGACCACTAATCTTGAGACTGCAACCACATTATTGAATCGCAAAACGACCTATAATATCCCAAATATCAAATTAAGCAGTTGGTTTATATGTGACGAAAGATCCACAGAACACTCTTAAATATATGCTTCATATGATCTGCAAGGGGATCATGTGACAATTGAAAAGATTACTATTATTAAAATGAATGTAGACTGGTTATTTTTGTGAGTGCAGACATAGCTTTGAGATGCAGTGTAGTGCTGCACAACACTAGGTTAAAAGGAATACAAATAATGAGGCACAAATTACAGCATGGCCCTGGTAAATAAAATTAAGCAACAGGAGGCAGTAATTAAGGATTAAGGTGGGGTTGGTTGGCAGGTGTAAATGGTGTGTGATGGAGCCCCTTGTACAGGGTCTTCAGCTGCCCCTGAATTGCATGAGGGTAGGTACAAGTCTAAAGATAACTGGTATGTAGTCCCATAGCCTGTGTAGGAAGATGATGCCTGGTTCCCTTGTTTCTTTTAATATTACCTTTTTGCTGCTCTAATCTGGCCATGTCCTGGCTTCTTGTGGAGCTTTAGCCATCATAGACGGTGACCATGTTGGCTAGGTACAGGGGAGAAGGCAAATTAACTGATTTTGTAATGATTGGGACCCTGGCCTTGTCATGAAAGGAGGGTGGGCTGCAACACTACATCTCAGAGCCAGTCCTAAAGCTGAGGGAAAAGGGAGGAGAGGGCAGAGGAGTGAAATATCGAAGGGACAGAGACTTGGTGGGAAGGGTAAGAGGAGGAGTGAGACAGTGAGAGTAGAAGAGGAAAGCTGAGGACGGTTGTCAGTGAACAAGCCTGAATCCACCTGAACACTAACTACTGGATAGAATAAGGACAGATAGACGTGACGACCTGACATGCTCATCAGGATGTCTTACAAAACTTACATCCGCTCTCCATAACCAAAGGTAACCGAACATCTGCCCTACCACTAATACAAAAAGATAAAAAGCTAGTGGTAGCTGGTTTTCTGACCCCCAACCAAAGAGTTCTCAGTGTTTTCTCAGGCCCCACAACTACTGTTGTTGTGTAAATGTCTTTTAGTCTTGGAACTTCAAGTGGCAGCAATTCTGTTACCACGGTTTTACCACACTGCTGAACTACAGGTTTGGTGGAAAGGTTGAGGATTTTCTTCCTCCCAAAGGCTGGAGGAGAATCTGACAATTTACTGCCCAAAAACCGCCAGCAGAAATACTGCTTGTGGTAATTCCACCAAAATCCCCATGTAGTCCGCATGCACTCAAAAAAATAGACTTGCACCACCTACAGCCACTTGTAATCCTATGGTAAATTTGCTAGACCAAGTGGTGGTAACTCTAATTCAGTTTGGCAGTACTTCAGCAGTTTTACCGGTGGAATACCGCCAGACTTGTAATAAAGCCCTTTCTCTTTTCCGGGTGGTGTTTGGTCCGGGTACCCATCCAAATGTTCTGATTCTTTCTACCAGACAATCAGCCTGGTTAGGCAGTGCATACAGTTCAAACTCTAAATCTATCCAATGGCTCTGGATGTGTGCTACTCATCAAAGACAACACGCTCTAGTGGTCTGTGTTTGCCTGGATTTCTGTAACTGAAAATGTCTTTCGCCCAAGCTAAGGTTACCCTGTATCTTGCCACGTTTTGTTCATTTCTCTTTCTCACATTGTGAGATTTCTTACCCCCATAATGGGGTATCTTGTATGTTAGCCCGGTGTGGGCTATGTGGCTTCTTAACTTTTCTTCAGTTGTCGGTTTATTTTATCCCCTCGTGGGGTATCATGAGTCGCAGCCTGGCATGGGCTATGGGCTATGGGACTTCCCAGCCCTGCTATGGTTATCTGTTTTCTTACCTCCTGTGAGGTGTCTTGATTCTCAGCCTGGCGTGGGCTATGTTGTGGCCTCACTGCCTTCCAACTACTCCTCGATCCGTGCCCCTTAACTGCCTTTCAGCATCGTTCCTCGTGGGGGTTGCACCTCTGTTTTCGTTCCAGTCTTCGGGGTCGGGTCCCTTAAGTCGGTTGCTCTGGTCTTGGACTGACAGGACTTTGGTGTCGGATGGGGAGGATGCCTGCATGCTGCTTCCGACATGGGTTTGTTTTGTTTCTCCCTGGTGGGAGAAAACGGGGCTCCCCGCCTGTTAGGGAGAATTCTATCTTTAGGATGAATTTCCTAACCTAGTGAGCTCCCCAGCAGCTTTGCTGGATTTCTGGAGTTTGTTTTTTTCCTCCTGCCAAGAGTGAGACTCTTTTTCTCCCACTCTTGGACATGATTTATGGTATTCCTTTGACTGGTAATGTGTTTTATGGGCTATGGGGTCCTTTGCTCCATAGGGTCTCATGTGTTTTTACTATGTGTGTTACACAGCACCCTCCGTGCAGTAACACAGGGGTGTCTTAGTGACACCCCACCATAGACTCCATACTCTAGGACTGACTACTGTCTCCCAGGGCATGTAAAGTCACCATTGGCTTTACTAGTCCCAAATTATTAACAGAAACCAGTACAAACCATCATATTGTGGACGTACTGGTCGGGGCAATTCGATTGCCCTGGGGTCTGTTAGTCGAGGGGGCACGTCTCCGTCCCCCCTGATCGAGTTTTGGCTGGTGGCAGTGGAAACTACTTTTTATATTCGACCGCAAATATTTCCCTAGGGGATTTTCCCATTGTTCGAGGCTACCAACTTTAATTATTTAATTCTCATAGCTTCGAACATACCGCCGGTTTATTTAATTGATATTAATTCTCTGGTTGGTATTTTTTGCCAAGACTCCATTCTAAAATGGCGTTTGTGTTCTCTTCTGTGACTCCAACCCAAGTCGAGCCCTTTGTTCCACTTGTTTGGCGGGCTTCTCCACAGAAGCCTCCAAAAGTGGTGCCACTCTGTCTGGGTACCACAGGGGGCGTGGAAGGGGGTTTAGGCACCCTGGACTGAGTTACCTTGGTAACTCAAGTCGCACTCTTGTGTGATTGGCCCAAGTGGTGATCCGGCCGGCTCACCACTTAGCATGTTTGATTGACAGCTAGGCTGAGTGAATGGGGGTATGCTGCATAAAAGCAGGGCTTTGGGGACTGGAACTTCAGAAGTCGCCACAGGACCTGAGAATCCGACGAGGGAGAAGCTGAGCCGACCTACCACGACGACACCACCGGTGGAGCCCTGCGGAACCGACTCACCACTTCCCGACGACAGAGATGATCTCCGGGCTGGAGAGGCTTCTTCCCCTGACTGGTGGGCCCAACCAGTTTACCTTTCTTCCTTCGCACCCCAGACCGGTTTGTGGTCGAACTGCCCGTGCCAAGCACCCCGGCGGCTGGATAGCCACTCACCACTGAACCGCGAATCAAGGGACCACTCCTTGTACCTGAGAAACTCTGCAGCTGGTTTCTTCCCTGGCAGTGCAACAGACTCCTGTCTTCCTCCACGACGAGATCCTCTCCTTTCCCGGACGAAGTACCGACTTGCATCCGCTGCCAGGAACAACTGCCCCAGCTGGAGTGTTTTCACCACTTTAAGGTACCGTGTCCGCCAGGCCTCCCTTTCTAAAGATTGCTACAAGGTAATAATAACTCCTTAACCTTCTGGACTGGGCTGGCCGCCTTGACCCCCTAACTGGTCCCTTTCTTTGGTCCATCTCCTTTTTGAACCATTACAAGACTTTTGTGCACTGCAACCGTGTGACCTTGGACACATTTCGTTTCGATCCTCTTAAAGCGGATCCGGCCTACTTCCTCTCTTGTTATGTTCTTGTAAAAGTGTTAGGATCTGTTTCAATTTGTTCTCTGCTTTTCTCTCCCTTTTTAAAACAAACTATTAGAGTGCCATCTACGTTAAGAGCTCACCACTGTCTGAAAATAAGTGGGGCATTACTTAAGACTTGTCTAATATCCTTTTAAGGGAGTGTATATATTTTAGTGACCGTGTTTTTGAATTGCTTACTATTAGTGCCTGTGTGTTTTTCTAGATGTGGTTTTAAATAAATAATTATATCTCTTTTACACCAAGCCCTGGTCAGTGTTTACTTGTTCTATTGTGTGCTCTTGACCTATTGTGAATACTCTGTATACTGCCTAACTCTTCTTGAGGGAAGTCTGACTGCTCAGCCACAGCTACCAAGTGAATCTGTGTGGTACAGACCTCTACCAAGTGGGTTTACACCTGTAGTCTTAAATCTTTTGCAGTGGTCCCAGAGGGAACTGCACAGGTTTCTGCCCAACACCGCCTTCCGGAAAGTGGCAGCGTTCACCTGACTTCTCTGTTCTTCCACCCACCACGCTGTCTGCATGGTTCTGCCTCCAGGCTCCTCCTGAGAGGGAGACGTTCCCTCCAGTGCGCGGCGGCACGGTCCTGCTATTGTCGCCGTCTGGCTCTCTACTTGTGTGTCTGGGTCCCGTGACCTTTGTTGTTCCTCCCTGGAACGAGATGGGATAATCCATTGTTTTCTATTCTTGTGCAAGGACAGCAACAAATGCAGGTAGAAAACCAATCCTTCCACTTTTGTTGGACCTTGTACTTTACTGCCCTGCTCAGTTCCCCTATAACCAACAAATACTCGGGATTCTGTGTTAAAGGGAGGTGGAGTAAAGCCCTTGTTTGGGGATGTCTTGCCCCATAAAGGGGAGGGGGAGTTGCCCCCAGTGGGATCCTGCTTGTCCTGTCCTCTAGGAGGGTGTTGAGCTTAGCAGGGTCACCTCCCTAATAACAAAGGTGGTGACTCCCACTTGGGAAAAAGTGAAGAATTATGTGGATTTGTCACACTACCTGGATGTTTCTTGACCAAACCTGGCTGTGTGACAGGTATAGTCCACAAAATAGAAACACTGCAGCAGAGTCACATCTGTACTGACTCACAGAAATCAGAAAATAAGTTATTAAAGAAGACATAAGGAAGACCTGGGGGTTATGGAAAGATCTCATAGTGAATGGTTATCCCCGTAGTCCTGGTGCCCAAGCCGGTTCAGACTTGGATATTTTGTATAGATTTTCAGTGCCTAAATGAGATCTTTCGTTTTTACGCATATCTGATGTCTAGAATCGATTAACTGGTCGAGAAATTGGGTCACGCCAAGTATATCTCAACCCTCAATCTGACAAAAGCATATTACCAAGCACCACCTTGATGAGGAGGCCAAGGGCCTTCTTGAGAAATTGGCGATCTCACAACTCACCCTCCACACTGAATCTGTTCGTTGTCTTCATGACCATCGGTCTGGCTTTAGAGCATCCAGAGGCACGGAAATTGCTCTCCTGAACACCCGTGAAGATCTGCTCTCAAATCCTGACGCAAACTCTCCTTCTGTCCTCATTCTTCTCAATCTCCCTTCTACCTTTGACACAGTAAACCACAACATCCTAATCTCCTGTCTCTGTGATACCCTTGGGCACAGATTGGGCCCTGGCGTGGCTTGCCTCCTTTCTCTCTGACTGTCCTTCCCAGGTGTAACTTGGGCCCTTTCTCTGCTCTATCACTCTCCCTACTTGTGGTTACCCCCATGGATCTAACCTATACCCATGGTTCTTCAATGTCTACATGGCCCCTCTTGCTCACAGGATCTCTACCTTCACCTCTAACTTTCAGTGGTATGCGGATGACACACAGCTCTCTTTCAGGCTACCCTCAGCCTCGCCCTCGCTCATCACTGACCGTCTTTGGTGTGCTGCTAATGATCTCTGCCTCATTGCCAGTACGACAGAGATCATCCTCATTGGGATCCCTTCTCCCGCTTTCCCAATTTCTCACTGGCTGGCCTCCCTTGGCCCTGCGCCTCTGCCTACTAGTCAGGCAATAAATCTGGGGGTCATCTTCCACTCCACTCTCTCCTTCTCTTCTCATATCTCGGACATCGCCATAAAGTTTCACTGGGCTAGACTACTGCAACAGCCTCTTTCTCAATCTTCCTACTTCTACTCTCCGTCCGCTACAACTCATCCAGAACAGAACCGCAAGACTTATCCTTGGCCTCAAGCCCTGGGGCCGTATCTTTCCAACACTGAAATCCCTTTAGTGGCTTTCCGTGGCAACTAGGATCAAGTTCAAGACCCTCTGCATAGTCCACAAGGCTTTCTGGGGCCTGCTCTATCTTCGATGCTCTCTTTCTAAATACTCTCCTTCTAGAGTCCTCCACTCGTCTTCCTCCAACTCTTTGTGGATGAGCTGTTTTTCTAAGCAGAGGTTTGGAGGTAGTCTTTATCCTCTGTAGGTGCCTCCCTCTGGAACAGCCTCTCTCTGCCGGGAGCTCCTTAAGTTATGGAAACTCCTCAAGACCTTCCTCTTCCCTTCGTCCTTCTCTCTCTCCATCCCCTGCTAACCTCCTCTCTTTTTCTCTCCTGCCTCACTCCTCCTTCCCTTCCTAACTCTGTTCAGTTTTTACTGACTGGTTGCCAGGTTCACCTTCAGAGCCTCACAGGTCCCAGGCTCCCCCACCAGTCTTTGCACTTGCCTCCGGGCATCTGCACTATGTTCAGACTACTGCACTTGCAGCATTCGCTCCAGGAGAGGTGTAACCTCTCGGCACTTAACCCAGGGCCCTGCTGGACTTGATGTACTTACCCCTCCCACGTCTGTCTGTACACTTGCATAACCCGAATTTACTAGGACTAATAAGTTCTGTCTTGTCCCCTCTTTTGTCTTGCCTTCCTAGTTTGGTTGCACCTGAAACACTTCATGCACTTGCACTAGGAGAAATGCCGTCAAGCCTAGTATGCTAGTTACTTTTTGTTAGATCATTTGGAAACTTCAAGGCCTAAAAATGACTACTGTATTCCCTTGCTCCCTTCCCACATTGAAGAACTGTACAAATAAACATTAAAGGGCAAACCAGCTTTCTCTATTCCAGAGCCATATACCAGTTTAAGGTACTACCCTTTGGGATGCATGGTGTGCCCACCACATTCCAAAGGCTTATGGACCAAAGCCTGGCCCCCAGCCAAGACTTCGTAGGTGGCCTATCTAGATGACAATGTGATTCATAGTTTGACTTGGGATGAACATCTGCAACATCTGACATCCGTTTCATATCAACTAGGGAAAGCTCATCTGACTGTTATCCCCAACAAATTCCCCCAAGCCTGGATCACTGTGAAATATTTTGGATTCCCGATGGGGAAACTGCAAGGTCTTGCCTCAGATGGCTGAGGTAAAAGCGGAACAACATGTTGCCAGACCAGTCACCAGGAAGGACTCCATAAAATACATCAGTCGTAAACCACAGCCAAGGTAGTTCAACTAATGAATAATCAAGATGCAGGCATTGGCATCAAATGGTCGCTTTATAGCCTATCCTATTTGAGCAGGCGTAAATTTGATCACCCTCCCCCTGGTCTGGATGGCCCGAAAAAAGGAAAATCGAAGAGTGCTCAGATGGTTCTTGGCATTAGTCATTCTCATTTTTGGTTGAACATCAAGTCCGAGTCAAGTAGGCAAATATAGACTTTCTGTCTAGACATCACCAGGTACATATTCTATGGGGACAGGGGGAAGAAGAAGAGTGCATTGAAGAAAAGGTAGATGTATGTGATGAGGCCAATACCCAAGTATATCTCTTTATTAAGCAAGAGTAAGACAAAACATGGTTTGAGAAATAAAGTGAAGTGTTCAAACATAATTGATTTAGAAGTCCATGCCTGTGTCAATAACGGAAACTTAAGGTGCACTTCACCTATGAAGAAAAAAGGTGACAGTACTAAAATCCCTAAAGTAACCTTGCCTGTCGCAACTAATCCTTGGACTTCAAAGAACGTCTTGAATCAAAAGTTCCTCAAAGTGAGTTGACAGAATAGCCATATCAAATGGTGCAATGAGGAAAATGAACTTAAAGTCCTTCCCTTTGGTGAAAAGTGGTGAGGGTAAAATATCTGACTTAAGTCCAGCAATTCAAAGAGGTTTTCTCTCAGGGTCCCGTCAGGTAGATGACCAACAAGGCCGCTTACGTGAAGAACTCAAACTGGGGCTTGTAGTTGCTTTCCAGGTGCAGGGCCTCCTAGGTAAGGGATCAGCTGGGTCCTGCACTTTGGTTCTTTATCCCAGTCCTCTGGGTGATTCATCCCTCTCTCTTGGTCGTTTGGTGCAATGCCCAAACCACCTGTTATTTGGTTTTCATTTGCTCTTCGTTCCCCAGCCTTTAGTTTCTACCTTTCTTCCGCTTCCAGGGATCTTTTTTGTCCAAACTCATGTTGGGCTCCGTTCGCCTTCTTTCTATATTTGACCTTACCCCAGTCTTCTCGGTCTTCTGTCTCTTACCACCTCTGTCTCTGTCTCTGTCTCTCTCTCTCTCTCTCCCCCCCCGCTCTATCCCCATCTCTCTCTTCCCCCCTCCCTCTCCCCCTCTCTGTCTCCCCACCCCCCTCTCTCTCTGTCTCTCCATCTCTCTCCCCTAGATTTGTGCCCCAATTCTGTCCTGGTCCTTCTACCAGGCTCATAGCCAAGTTCTGCTTTAGTCTCTTCTCAGGCGGGTCAGCTCTTCCACCTTTTTGGTTTAGGTGGTGCTGCAGGGGTACTCTCCTTCTTCCCCCTGGGTCAATCACGTGTCTCAAAGCTCTTCATGCAGCTTCCAGGCAGGCTGTGCTCCAGGGTAGTCCAGGCTCCTTCCCCAGGCAGCAACTCCTCCTTTAGGATACAGCTCATCTTCATGTTCCAGTTTCTGGAGAGCGGATAGACACTGTACTGCGAACCTCTCCTTGACCGAGCAAGTTCAGAGCGAGCCATGGAACCGTCTGTTCATGCTGTTTTGTAGTAATTCCTCAAAGTTCCGGGCAAGAGTCTCAAGTGAGGGGGGCCCCCTGCTGTTACAACCAAGGAAGGAAGGGTCCTAGTTTAAAAGGTCACCCGAATCGGGCACCGGCATGGGCTTTTCCCTGCTGTTCTCCAGCTGGTGCCCACTAGATGAATGCAGAGTTTTCATTCTTTGCATTCTGGTAGTGGTATTTTTAATGTTTTCATTGTAGGTTCGGTACTAAAAGTCCCATAATGCAGAAAATAAAATAGGACTGGGTGGACTGCACCCACCTGAAATGGGTCTGGTTGAGAGCAATGCCTACAGCCTGTCCTGGCTTTTTTAGTTCGCGAACACTTTGCATTCCTGGACTAATAGTCCCACACTCAGAAATAATAAAGCAAACCACATGCTCCTAAATCGGAAGGCTTGTTTCCTTGAACATTAGGACTGTCAGGAAGTGCTAAACATGACTCAAGGGTTTGTCACAGCTATTCCCAAATACCATTGCCGTGGCAGATACTATCCATGTGTCATATAGGCCAAAATCACTGTTAAACATGGATGCAAAGATCTTATGCAGGTGTTTTAGCAGAGGTTGGATCAGGTCCTCCCTTAACTAATCCACAATGACCATTTGGGATTCATCAGGAGCAGGCAGGGTGTGGACAACATCTGCAAGACTCTGAACCTAATAGCTTATTGTCGGTTGATCGCTGCCCTATACACAAGGGCTAAAGTTGTAGTGAATGGACTGATGTCCAGAGTTTCACCTATCCCGGTGATACATGCCAGGGATGTCCCACTATCGCCCCTCATTTTTGCTATAACATTGGAGCCTTTGGCAGCATCCATCCACGCCAACGTACAGATCCAGGGGATCCAAATAGGGCCGACGGAATTCAAGCTAGCCTTATATGCGGATGTTGTTGTGGCATACATCACGCACCCGGGCACGTAAATCCCTGCTTTCCTTGAGGCTATAACATAGCTCTCAACCATTTGTGTCTCAAAGGCGGGTGAAAACACCCGATTTTATTTTTGGCGGGTGAGAGGCCCATTGAAATTAATGGGCATGCAGGAGGCTTGGCAGGCGAGTCAGAGGTTTAGAAGGCGGGTGACACCCGCCAAAAGCGTGTGAGTTGAGAGCTATGGCTATAACATCATATGGAGCCCTCTGTGGGTTCAAAGTTAATCTTACAAAGACAATAGCGCTGCCACTAACAAACTTGTCCCCCCACATGGTGGAGACGCTCGAGGTGCAGGGCTTAAAGATACAGACTGCCTGCATAAAATACACCTCAGGCTATTTATCGCGCCAAGACATGATGAAATGTTTGTGGCCAACTACCCCGCGTTATGGGAAAGCGTAAAACAAGATCTGAATAAATGGTCAAAGTTGACACTTCCTTGGCAGCCCGTTGTACGACAATAGCAATTGGCACCAGGACCAGGTCGGACGTTGCGGACATTGCTCTCAAGTGCCTGTCAGCTCTTCTACCTCTGTCTCCATCCTCGTGGTTTTCATCTTAGGCACAAGACACAAATAGGTGAGAATTGTGCTTTTCTAAAAACGAAGCTTCGTCTGAAGCAGAAGCGGCTTTCCCTACCTGGCATTGCGAGGTTCCTGAAGGAGGCGGGGCCGCGGCGCACTCGTGACCTCGATCACGTGACTCTGGGCAGCCTCATAGGACAGAGGCTTACCACCCTTGCGGCGTTAAGCCCGATAGGGGTAAAGGGCATCGGCTGTTGTGCGGCTGTTTGGCGCTGAGGCGCCTACTCATACATGCTGCGCATTAAGGAATAGAGCCACCCTGACTAACCCTACCATCAGGCTACTACCCCATAACAGACACTTATAGTTCCGGCCAGGAGCTGCGAGCGAAAGGGGCTCCCTGCCGAAAACAATCCGCTGCAGACCCGCAGTCAAACCAAAATGGAGCCAGAGGTACGTCCTAAAATAACCTCAAAAGACGTCCAGGTAAAAAATACATCTAACTCAGGAGTAAAACTAACTCCGGAAAAGAAGAGGAGGAGCAAGAATGATTCGGCTCCGATGGTGTCTCCATCTATCTTACAACTTTTGCAAACACCTTATTCAACCACCAAAATACCTATAACTTCGGCTAAGACGAACACGCTAGCCCTATCGCAAGAGGGTGAAAAGATCCCCAAAACCGGCATTTCGATCACACCGGATTCACAAGGAAAACTGGGGGAGCTTTCTGTGCTCGCACAGTCTATGGCGCCATTTAGGATGGCTGGGGACTTGAGACCAGAGGAACAGTGCATCATGGCGCGAGCTCGCTTACCGGAGCACAGGCCTGCCCCTAGTACTGTCCCCGCTCCAGGGCAGGTCCCCAGACCTCAAGAGGAGCTCGACTCTTCTGAAGCAAGAAACTCCAATGTTGATAACAATGCCCCATATGGGAGAGAGGCAATACCTAATGAAGGAATCAAAACAGTGAGAATGAACAAACCTGAAATAACTAAAACGCCCATACAGCAAAAACATACTGAAGCCAAAATACAAAGCCTCGTGGAGGAAGGCAAAACGGCGAATAACTTGCTAACTGAAAGATTAAAAAATAACCTCATCCCGAATGCGATATCGATTAAAGCAATGATTCATGATATTAGCGAGAATTCCAAGCAAACCCTGTCTTATAAACCAGCTAGACTTTCTAAAGACGCAAGAGAGAGTGAGATTGTTGCAGTCCCGGACAAAGACTCAGAATCGGATGAAGATGCCCTGGAGAGTGACACCCTTATAGAGGTATACCCAGAAGATTCAGAAGACTCTAATAAAGAAACAGACGGCGAACAACTGAAAACCGGCTCTGGTGTTAAAAGGAAAAAAAGAGGCAAACTAAATATTCTGGTTAAAAACAGGCCTCAAGGAGGGAAAAATCCACAAACTCAAGAACAAAAAACACCATGCAAAGTGAACAAAAAATAAAAAAATTAAATAAAAAAGGACTGCCAAACCCTCTGCTATCTCGACCATTAAAAGATTTCTTTACACAGCAGCATAAAAGAAAACAGAGCATTGACACCGAAGTGTCTGACGCAGAGATGTTGGGAATAGCAACCCAAACCGAGCCCGCACAAAAACAGAGAAGAACAGAACCGTCTAAAATGGAAAGAGACAAACAACCTCAAACAAATGGTCTTGTGCAGGAAAAAGCCTCGCTACTTACCAACGATGGACGGTTGTATATTGAAAAAACAAAAGGCCTTGAGATCCCCTCCCCGGATGCTCCGAGCAGTCATAATCTTCTGGGTACCAGGACTGATATTTCCCAGATCCAAAGCATGCTAAATGGACCCCCACAAACTATACAGGAGATCCTCGTTTCAGACAATGACCAGGAAGAAGAGGAGCCAAGAGTGGCTAAGTCAAATTGGGAACCAACCCGACCAATTTTGAATCACCATGACAAAGATGATCGTCTAGCATGGACAAAGCCCCATCTGCCGAGCAGATTATCCTCTGTTCCATCCTTATCCTCGACGAAATTTAGATCATCGACAATCCCGATAGACATAGACAGAACTCCAAGAAAATTAGGAGAAGGAACAGATTCCAATTCATCTACATTCCTGAGAAAACCGGACAAAACTCTAGCCTCCCCGAAAAAGAGACGACTTAGTGAAATTGCAGCAGCGCTACAAAACAAATCTCCCAATAAGAAACCGGAAATGATTGCCATAATGTCGGCTATGACTATTGTTTTGGCCCCCTTCTGCAAGCTATATGAAACCATCAAAGACAATGTCCAAGACAATACAGCAATCCTCTCCAATTTAATGGCGAAACTGGTCCAGATGGACTCTACCAGATCAACTAATGCGGAAAAATCGTTCAACCAGAAATTGAAATATGAAAGGAAAATTGAAGTATTGGAAAAAAAAACAAGAACATGGAAAAACCAACAGATGATGTACAGAAACTGCCAAATCAGAAAACAGTGTGGGAAACTAAAATAGAAACACTGGGAAAAAAAGATCGAGAGCTTGGAATCCTTGAATAAAAGGTCCACAACAAAATCAATGGCCATCGAAAACGGTAGACAGGAATCCACGAC
This sequence comes from Ambystoma mexicanum, assembly GCF_040938575.1. Taxonomy (NCBI): domain Eukaryota; kingdom Metazoa; phylum Chordata; class Amphibia; order Caudata; family Ambystomatidae; genus Ambystoma; species Ambystoma mexicanum. The sequence continues at coordinate 933,578,362 of NC_090939.1, forward strand.
TCAGGTAAATGAAAAAAACAAAACCGTGCTATGTCTGATGCACGATAATCTAGAAGGAAGCCCCTTGGTCATAGCACAAAAAACGCAATACCCGATAATTGACATGATAGAAAAGAAAACTAATCTAAAGAAGGTTTCCAAAACATCTGCCGAACATGTTAAGAGGGGAGGTGGCACGGGCAAATCAGTACGTAACGAAAATATCAGTACTAAACCGGAGAAACCTGGACTCCTAAGATCGCCAAGAACAACAGAAGAATTTCTAGGAAGCTCCGACCTAATGAATATGTCAACGCACTCAGAAACAGGGCAACTGGACTTAAGTGAAGCTATCACAGAAGTGAGGGAGATAAAATCCCAGGATCAAGCGGAAATGCCCTCAGTGAAGTCTAAAAGGTACAGCGATGGATCAAGCCAAAATGACAATGTGGCTGCAAATTTGCCAGCCACACAGGCACCAACCGCCCAGACAATCGCGCAAGATAGGAAGAGGCGGACGTATGAGTCTACCATAAGAAGAACTCCTCCCAATCCACGATCTTCGCGTGAAAGAGGAGACGCTTCAAGGAGCCCACGAAAACACCACCCAGGAAAAAGTAATTTGGAAAGTCGAAGATCCCAATGAAGAAATTCGAGTCTTCAAGCTGGAACAAAAGAAAGTGGAGAAAAATTTCTTCATTTTAAATAGACCAACAATACTCAAAATAACAAAGACAATGAAAACCTTGAGAAAGATCAGAACAGATGACTTGGTGCTTGTAGAACCGTATCATAGAGAAAAAAAGGCAAAAGCATTTCTTCACCTGAAAACAGACGTCATCAAATACATTGAAAAAGCAGTCCATGATGAATTCGACCAATTAGGCTTCTCCCTGATGGAATACAAAAGGAACACGAGGACCCAACCCTCCGAATACGGAAAGACAGAAACATCAAAACGTCAATATCATTATAGATCTAGAACAGAGGATCTATACCATCAATCCCGAGGTTATAAGACCCATGAAAGGCAGGAGACATTCAGACGCCTTGCCCATCAAGGTCGAGGAGATAAAGACCCCGTTGATAGATTGGACAACGCGTACACAAATCAAAAACGCAATCAACGTACCAATGTCCTGCCCGATGGGACAGGGAACCACACAAGAAACAACAAAGAAGAACAGATGGGCTACAGGTCTCGCACCGGATCTCATCGTGAACGCACAGAGATCTTAATGAATAGACGCGACAGGCATCAGGAACAAACGAAAGATATAAGTCAACCGAAAGGTCCCTGGAAATGGCTTATGTCAAACTGGTCGAAAAAAGATGACAAATGGCAACGACCAGGGTTAGCTTGCCGCAAGGATTCCATCTCTAACACCATTGATAAAAGCAGCAAGCTACCCGACAAGAAATCCTACACCCTGGCCTCATGGAACACGAGAGACCATAGTCACCTCACTATACCAGGAGATGTCGATCTCGGCTCATATGACATTCTATGCCTGCAAGAGACCTGGCTCGTTCACCAACCAGTTCTGGATGGTTTTACTGTCCTGCTCTCCCCTGCAGTCAAAGGCCTACTAGGCAGACCATCATCAGGTCTGCTTACTGCAATAAAAACAGGCACCGGACTGACTGAACCGAAAAAATGGAAACAGGCCTATGAAATGCTAGTCATCGTAACTTCGCAAATTCAGGAAAACGCAATAATGAAAAATGGCTTCCAGAACACAGTGGCTATACTTAATTGTTACTGGAACCCCCAGCGAATGTCGACCAAAACCTTCTGTGATAACATCTCGGAAACCATTGACCAGCTGTACACGGAATTTGAAAAAATTGAACTTATCATATGCGGCGACCTAAATGCTAAGTGCACTGAGCCGCTCGGTGAAAACAAAGGTTGCTGCCCACAGTGGGGAGGTGTAGAGTCCTCCATCAAAAGAGGAAAAGCCTGGAAGGAAGTAATCTGCAAAAGAAATCTGCAAAATGTTGCATCATTATACCCTAATCAAACGAACAGCCCAACATGGGAAAGCTACGGGTCCAAAGCAACTTTGGACTATATTTTCATCTCCAATGGTCTTACTCTCGGACTGTCGAGCTTTAGGGTCCAAAACACGACCCACAGCGACCACAATCTACTCAGTTGCACTTGGCATACTTCTACCATGATATCAAAAACGTACGACTGGAAGCTTGAGATAAATTTACAACAAACTCGGCTAAGGTTAACCGAAGAAGACATTGGAAAAATTTCCCAAGCCTGGGAAAAGAGAACAAGAGATGATATGAAGAACGAAAGGAAAGAAAGACCAAACTACCTGCCTCTACTCCTAACCTTCCAGGTGAAGGCCGCCAGGAATTCGAAGAAGCCCCTGGAAACCAAACATACGTACGACAAGATGGTGGTGGAAAAAAGTAAAGCTGGGCGTCGTCTCCTGAGAATTGCTAAGAAATCAAACAGTGAGCCTGATTGGGAAACCTGGCGCATGGAAATTAAAACCTACAAGAATTGGCGAAAACAATATCAAGCCATACAATATCAAAATGACGCCGAAGCTGTGGTGCAAAATCTACAAACTAAAAAATCAAGCGAATTCTGGAAGCTAATCAAGGAGACAAATGGTACCCAGCTGGCTTCTATGTCCAATGCAGTAGCTGAAGAAACATGGGTTCAACATTTCACTGAAGAATTTCTGGGTCCCACCATCGATCCTCAATTGTCGAAGCAGAATCCGCTATCAGTGTGGGTGGATCTGTCCAATACTACGGACATCGAAGCAGCCATACGAAACTTGAAAAGATCAAGAGCACCAGGTCCCGATGGACTAACCAATACAGATTTAAAAATGTATCCCGAAAAGTAGGCAAAAACAACAAGTAAAATCTTCTTGGAATGTGGCAGAACGAATATGATCCCCGAATCATGGCAAAAAGCGGTGATTGTCCCAATTTATAAAAAGGGACCGAGACAAGAACCTATGAGCTACAGACCCATTGCTCTTCTGGACATTCTTGGCATATTCTATTCAGCCAGTCTTCTGGTGCACTTTCGAACATGGTTAAAAGACAGCCCAGCGAAAGACCTACTTCAAACAGGTTTTCAAAAAAACGGCTGTACTACCATCAATCTCATAATCCTAAACATCTTGAAGGCTAAAGTCAAAGAGGGGGGGCCAAAGGTCTATCTAGCCTTTGTTGATCTCTCAAAGGCGTTCAATAAAATCGATAGACAAAGGCTATGGAGAAAGTTGCAAGTTTGGAAATGCCCCATTAAAATACTGGAACCCATAAAAGCACTCCATGCAAACGCAAAGATCAGAATTAAACTCGACCACCAAGGAGCGCTTTCCAAGGAGATCAATGTCAACCGAGGAGTAAAACAGGGTTGCCCCTTGGCCCTCGTGCTGTTCACAGCCTTCCTGGGAGACTACCAACACTCCGAAGAACAAATCCGCTCTTTTCCCCCCAAAATCGGGAAAATGGCGATTCCTCGATTACTGTATGCGGATGACATTATTGTGATCGACCAAACGAAGGTCGGCTTACAAAGAAAACTAGCCAACTTAGAGTCCTATATATCTGAAAACAATCTCAAACTCAATAAATCGAAAACAAATGTTATGGTTTTGGAGAAAGTCCCTACCAAAAACACAAAGAATCTAAAGATCTACCTGGAGAAAACTGAAATCGAAATTGTAACCAGCTTTAAATATCTAGGGCTACAAATTGATAGCTCTGGAGTCGAAACGAGTCTCGTCAATCAAATATGGGAAAAGGTGAAAAGGTTAACAACCCAAACAAGAGCAGTGGATCGCAAATACAGCAAATTTTCCCTCATTCCAGCAATACCTTTCTACAATACTAAAGTAATTCCAGTTATGGAACGGAATCTGCCTTATATCTCAAACGTAGTATCTGGAGCAAAATTGAAGGACAGCTCTGGAAATCAGTACTAGGTCTCCCCAAATCCACTGCCATGTCGGCGATAAGGAGGGAGCTGGGGCTCATATCTTTGGCATCAAAGGTCGATCAGAGTGCCTTACGTCTCTATAGACGAATTATCATGTCAGACACCCTTCCTATCTACAGCATCGTACGGGAAGAAATTGATGCATGCAAATGTGAAGCCTTGAATAAATGGGTCAAAGCCAGAAAAGATGACTTGAAAAACATTGAATGCACCGAGAAAGAGCTGAAAGAAAATCCAGAAAGAATCCAAAAAAAATGGAACAATATGATTGGATCCTGACAATAGAACAAGCAACAGGGAACAAACTTTTGAAGCATCTCCCGTCTACCTTCAACAAAGGAAAAAAACCTTTGCAATACTGCGCTAAGTTCCCCAACAAGAATCTGAGAAATAGTATTATGAGAGCAAGACTCAATCTGCTCCCTACTAGAGAGATTACAACAATCAGAAGATCGGGTCCCGGGAAAAGCTGTCGCTTATGTAAGAATGAGCAAACGCTCGAGACTCTAAAGCACTTAGTGATAGACTGCCCAAACACGATTGAATGCAGAAAGCTATACCTCCCCTCTTTGGCTGAAGACTTGTGGATCTTCAAAACGGATGATCTGTGGTACAGATTAATCTCCGGCGAAAATAGACGATGGTCCCAAGCTCTGACAAAACTGATAGAACTAGTGTTCGCACAGATTAACAGCACTCAGCGAGAGGGCGATAACATTATGAATTCAGAAGCACACTAGCTCTGACCACCCTTCCTTTGCCTTTTGGAACTAAGGTTCCCGCCCTTGACGGAGGGCTGGCCAGCCCCGACTGGGGAGGTATTTATGTATTTATTTGTTAGCTCGATGCCGGAGCCGCAAAGGTTTTGACAAAACTTAGTTTTTACTGAGTAAAGTTAAAAAAAAAAAAAAAGAATGTCCTGCCTAAATTACTGTTCCAGGCACTCCCGCTTACTCTGCCGACAATCTTCCATGAGGAGATGAGAAGAACCGTACTGACATTACTGTGGGCGGGAAAGAGGCCCAGGATTGCGTATAACACTTTGATTCTGCCGAAAGGGGAGGGAGGACTGGGCTTTCCAGATTTTTATGAGTACTATCATGTCGTCCAACTCGGGATCATGGCGGATCAACTGCGCGAAAACAACAAAAACAATGGGTGGCGATGGAAAATGCCCTGCTCACACCAGTCATCCTTGGTGAATGGCTTTGTGATCCGTACAACAATTTGCCACGTAGAATTCGACCCCACCCAGGCCTCTTGGCCCTTTGGCATGTATGTAAACCCAGAGGCTGTGGTCGAAGTGTACGAAAAGAAGTAGTGGAACTATGTTCCCCATTGCCCCCCCACCCACAAACCTCATTGCCACGCCCCCTCCCATGTACAATCTAAACCCCCAAACACAGCTGCTTTTTATGGGAATGTTCAGTGCAGTGCACTCAAGTGCAAGTTCCAACTTCTTCCTACACTTTTATTTTCAAAAGAAACCACCCCCAAACCGTTTCCTTTTTTTAAAAAAAGTATAGGAATAGTAGGTGTTTTACTTTTTTTTTTTTTTTTTTTTAGTACAAGAATACCCCTCCTACCCGCTTCGACCAATGTCTGACCGGCTGAGGAAACGTTGGTGACTGCAAACCAAGTGTGCAAACATGTTAAAAACATGGGTGGGTCAGGAAGCTTCTAGGCCATATACTGCATGGAAAAAGAACCTCTTCAGAGTGTCAACATTACAGTGAAACAGCTTCCATTCTTTGGTGGGGGCTGGAGGAAAATCCTCTAGCATGACTCGTGGGTGTGGAGTGATTGAATATCTAATTTTTTAGCTTTCGCTATTAGGTGGCATTAAAGCACCACCTATAAGCCGAAACTATTGCTTTGGAGTACAGCTAAAAGGGAGACCAGATGTGAGGAGAGACATAAAGCTTGTAGATATTGTTTGGTTATTTACCCACCCATAGCAATGCTAATCTTTATGGTCATTCCCACACACATCCTGCCCCTTCCCACCCAAAACACATCCTTCTGGAGTCCTCGGATCTCTTTGAGCTACCTTCACCAAGCCTTTCCATCAAACGTTATGTTTGAAGTGCCTGCCAGTGTTTTTCCAAAGCAGTCTTCTGAGAGTTAATGACTTAATTGGAGCTGTAAATGTGAAATTGGTGTAATAAAAATGCCACTTGATTTGTAAGTACTATGCATGTCCTTCTCTGAAGACTTCTTAAAAACAAGCATTGGCAAAGCCAACAGTTTTGGCTTGTATATAAGTACTAGGCATTTGCCAGGCACTGCTATTATATAACAAGGTACACACACAACATTACAGCTGCTACCATAGATGGCCAATTAATACCACTATGGCAGTGACTGGCAAATGCCTTTCCCATATCTGCACAAAAGCCCAAACTGTTGGCATTGCTAATGCTTGTTATATTTGAGCTTGAAGAAGGTCAGAATGTTAAGGAAAGCACATGAGAGATAGGATGGTGTGCTCCAATGTTATGACTTCTGAACCAATGAGCTCTCCATTATAGGTAGTCAATGTTGAGAGTTATTATGATGGTGCCTGCCATTTAATGTGAGTACATATGCATACAACTGAATACCTGACACATTGTGGGGCAATGCCTGACATGCTGTTTGAGTACAGTCTTTTGTTTGCAACACCAGGCATTTGATGGCAGGACTGCGATATTACGGGAATTCCTCACTGGTAGTGGATGCACCTCGGCATATGACTGCACTATGTGGCATACTGTGTGAGTAAATTGATATTTTAAGCCAATACCTAGCATTCTATGGGGCATCTCGCATTTGATGGGGGTACCATAGGCCATTACTACAGTACATAACCATAAAATTACCCACCTCGACCTACGGAGATGTGACTTGACGGGCGCATATATGTAGGAATTGGATGGTGGTAGTACATGTCAGTGAGAGACCACTCCCTGTGTCCCTCCTCCTTCTCCCTCAGCCCCACAGTGCTAATGTCTCTATGTCATGGCACACCTCCCATTGGGCCATTCTTTCCTGGGACACATCCCAGTATGCCTTCCCCTGTCCTCATTCCCGAGCACATGTACTTTGGAAGGAACTATCTAGCAATGTAAGTCAGAAAAACGACTAAGACCGGGGGGGCGCTGTTGAGCAGCCGACAAAATGGCTGCCTAGCTTTTCAGCTCCGTGTGCTGCCGCTTTGCATCTGCTTCCATCTGCGGTTTGCTACTCTGCCCCGTCTCCAGATTTGGCTCCCAATTTGCTGACACTCGGGCCACCTGCCTGTGAAATCTGGCCACGAATCGGACCTTTTAACCCTGTATTCGGCCGCCGGCGCTGCCCCCTCGTGGGGCCGAGCTGCGCCCTCGCACTCCCGGTGAACAACGCGGGCGGCGGCGCTGATTGACACCCGTGGCAGCTGACGGCCCAGCGGTTCACCCCCCGTCCGGCTCTCTATCTGGCCCCCGCGCCCGGCTGCCTTGTGGCTGGGACCGGGTTCGGTGCGCGGGGGCCGCCTGTGCTGCCTACGCCGACGCGCGTGGACGGATCCAGCGCGGAAATCCGGCGCCTGAAATCTGGTACTCCTGGCGGCCGACCGCGGCTCGTGCGCCGCCTTTGCCTGGCTCTACCCCTGCTGCCTCCCTCCGCGCCTAACGGCCCGGAGGCCTCTCTGGCCACCTCTGGGGACTGGACCATCGGCTGCGTGTGATGCCGCTGAAGACTCCGCTGAAGATGCCACTATCCTGATCCTGCTCACGGATGTGAACCGAGCCTGAGGTGAGGGGTTTGGGTGGCCATTGTGTGCAGTATTTTTCTGCAAACCCCCCTGGTTCAATCTGACTGCCGCCCTAAGAACCGCGCTGTGCCCCATTAGGGTGAACTTTTTTAGCCACCACCCCCGGCGCTTGGATTTCTGGCTCAGGGACATTTATTATCCTTGCCTACCGGTTCTGCGGGCCGTTGCTACGCCACCAACAAGAGAGCAGCCTTTTCCATCTTGTCACTGCACCGCCCCGCTTCAGGTTACACGATACCCACACGAGTCTAACCACTTTGAATACTCTGTACCACACGCCACACACAATGTCCAATAGGTCCAGCAACACTGGTAAGACAGGGGCCATGGACAAATTTGCGAAGGCCGCCCCGAGGCCCGATTCGGCCCATACATCATGCGACCAGATCGAAGTGCCACACCCTGCAGAAGGCCCCCCCACGGACCCGACGGTCATCATGGAGTCAATGGCTAGAAACATTTTGCAGCTTTCCATGAGAAGCTAGATGACATCAATGCAAATGTGGCCTCTCTCAGGACCAAACTAGACCCACAAGGGACGTGAATCACCGAAACTGAAAACAGGATCAGTTCCAATGAGGACAATATAACCACACTGCAGAGCACGGTATCCACCCTTGTCACGGACATGAAACTGGTGAGGGCCAAATGTGATGACCTCGAATCTAAATCACGGAGGAACAATATACGCATTATTGGGGTCCCGGAAAATGCGCTGAAGGGTCGACTTGAACTGGCTGTCGAGAACCTTTTGAAAGACCTGTTGGGCAACCCGGATATGTCCCCCTTCTTCACCATCGAAAGGGCCCATAGGGCACTGGCCCCACGTCCCAAACCGGGAGACTTTCCGAGGCCCATTGTTGCTAAAATTCTGAGTTTTAGAGATCGGGATCAAATCCTCCGCCTCGCGCGTGAGAAGGGTGAGCTCAGATTGGACTCGCAGGTGATCCGAATCTTCCCTGACTTCTCAATCGCAGTTCAGCAGGAGCGTCGCCAATTTCTTGGAGTCAAGAAACTGCTCAGGGAGAGAAGCATTCCATACGCCATCCTATTCCCTGCCCGTCTAAAATTCACATTTAACAACAAACTTTACTTCTTTACGGTGACCTCGGAAGCGGTGAAATTCATAGAGGCACACATTCCCCCTCACCCACCTGCTGAAGATGTGGGGGAGAATGACTGAACTTGGTCCGAAACTTGTTCTCCTTGATCGTTGTTTGCTCATGCGGTCTGACGGCTCCACTATCCATCGGCCTCCCCCACAACTACCTTGCTGTTATATTTCCCATGCCCTCCGGGCTGTACTCACTGTACCTAAACCCTCAGATACGCACTGTCAATTTTTCATGTTGTTGAACTACTCATCGTGACCATGCTGACTTCCTGTCTTCGTTGAATGTCACGTTTCTCTGTTTCATACTTAGGCCCGACACGGCTGCATACAGATGCTGCGACATGCATTACTAAACCGCGAACACTGTTTAATTTCTCACGGACACCTTTGGGTCCCAAGCGTGCTAGCACACGGCAATAGCGCACCCCACTGCGATTGCACTGCATCTTATACCTTTGTTTTGGTTTTGCCCCTGTTGGGCTCTTGCACAGGCTGGATCATGTTGGGGCCGATCCGACTGTGCGCTGTTTGGGATGGGTGGGGTGTACACTGCTAATCTTGGGTTGGTGGTGAGGGTGGGGGGGGGGAAACTGGGAGTTATCTATAAAGGCACACGAGGTTGCATGTGGCGAGCACTAATGGGCCGCGATCGCAAGTTTATTTTCAAGCTTCGGGGCATACACTATTGTTGGATCCTAGATGTTCATTGAGAATACGTGTTACATAATGGGGTATCAGTCACTGCGATGGCTACCGTCATAATGTCATGGAATGTCCGTGGGGTAAGCAATCACACCAAGGCACGTAAAATCATGGCTTATGCCAACAGACATAGCTGCAAAATACTGCTCCTACAGGAGACACGCTCCAATGGCCACATTCCTAGAACCATGGCCCCGGCATGGGGACCTGCTAGATTTTTTACCTCCTACTCCACTCAATCCAGGGGGGTTCTAACCATGATTCATAAATCCATTAAGTTTACATTGCACAAAAATTACACTGACCCCGAGGGACGTTATGGAGTACTACACTGTACGTTGGCTAACAAAGAATATCTACTTGTCAATACCTATTGCCCCAATGTGGACTCTCCCGATTTTTTTGATAAAATCACCACCATACTGCTGGGATATGTGGGCACACCGATCCTTTGGGAGGGAGATTTAAATCTTATCCTTGATACGGCCCTAGATAGAACTGGTACTAGTCCCCGGCCTTTGTCCAGCGCTGCACGCAGACTGCACTCTCACATTAAGACCCTCGACATCTGCGATGCCTGGAGAATGCTACATCCCCATCTTAGGGATTACACTTATTACTCATCAGTGCATGATAGCTCTTCTAGGATAGACCTATTTTTTGTCTCAAAAGGAGTCATGGGAGGGGTTGTCGACTCCCAGATCCTGCCTCGCACGCTGTCTGATCATGCCCCGATTACACTCTCAGCTAGACTGGGGATACCTGTTCCGACGTTTAGCACCTGGCGTTTCAAATCCGATGCTCTGCGAGATGTTGTATTTAAGGCTGAAATACTTGCTGACATTCTGTCTTTCTTCGAACTAAACACTCTCTGGGACACTTCTGCTGCAGTAAGATGGGACGCCTTCAAGGTATATATCAGGGGAATGTCCATCTCCCGGGAAGCTGGGGTGTAGAAATCAATTAGAACAGCATTGGGCCGGTCTGAAAGCAAACTGAAGCAACTGGAACTGCAAGGTGCCTCGGGTGCCGACCATGCCACACTTGCCCAGATCTCCGATGAACTCCAGGCATTCAACAAACTCGCCGTCAGCGAGATACAATTCCTTGGCCGCCCTCAAGCGGCCAGGAAATATGGTGAGGGAGATAGGCCCGGGAAAACGTTAGCGACACTAATCAAATGGGAATCTGGTCGAACGCAAATCACCTCTCTTAAAGATGTACAGGGCAATGTTCAATGGGCTGACCAACAAATCCTAGACACATTCACCGAGTTCTACAGGTCCCTCTACTCTCAGCCTGCTGAGCACACTGAACAACATATGCGAGAACTCCTCGACTGGATCCCCACCACAGAGATCTCCTCCACCACTCGAGACGAACTAGACTCCCCAATTACACTTGATGAGATAGTAACAGCCATCTCCGACCTACCCAAAGGCAAAGCCCCGGGGCCTGACGGCCTAACCGCCGATTTCTACCAAGAACACGTTTCCATACTCACCCCGAAGCTACTTGAGGTCTGGGATGAATCACTCTGAGTCTCTATCCTCCCCCTTTCCATGCGCGAGGCAGCCATTACAGTGCTGCTCAAGCCTGACAAACCGGATGATGAATGTGGGTCCTATAGACCCCTCTCCCTTATGAACCTCGACACAAAGATCTTCGCAAAAATTATAGCGAACCGATTTCTGCCCATTATGATGTACTTGGTCCATGAAGACCAGGCCGGCTTTGTACCTGGAAGGTCCACCTCCCACAACATCAGAAGACTATTTAACGTAATGTCCCGCATTGATCAGGATGTACAGGCGGTGGCGGTCACACTAGACGCCCAAAAGGCCTTTGATATGGTCTCCTGGAGATACACTTGGTTGGTGCTGGAGACTATGGGCATTGGCCCAAACATGATTAGGTTCATCAAATTGCTATACACCTCTCCCGTGGCGCGGGTTAGAACCAATACACTAACATCTGACCTTTTTAACTCTTCAGAGGTACCCGACAGGGATGCCCCTTTTCTCCAATACTTTTCGCTTTAGCAATAGAACCAATGGCAGATTATGTCCGTGCTTATCACGCCCGCAAGGGAATAAGATTGAAAGACAGCCCCGAAATCATATCTCTATACGCGGACGATGTTTTGTTATATATCAGAGACCCTGCGACACACCTGGACTCAATACTGAGGGATATTACCCGCATTGGCACTCACTCTGGCTTCACTATTAATTATTCCAAATCCGAGATCTTCCCGCTCACTAAATCCACCCAGCAACCCGCCTCTGAATACCCCCTCCGCTGGTCACCGAATGGTGTTAGATATCTGGGCGTACACATATCCTTAGCTAAATCCACCCTCCTTGCTGACAATTACTCTGCGGTAGCACGAATAGTTGAGACCAAAGTCCTCCGGTGGCGTACCCTCCCACTATCCATTGCTGGACGGCTCTCCCTCATTAAAATGATCCTGCTCCCCAAACTTCTTTACACGTTTAGCAACGTACCCGTGTGGCCTGGGAAGGTCTATTTTGCCAGGCTACACACATTATTTGCGCAGTTCCTTTGGCACTCGGGCGCAGTACGCAAAAAGTGGATGGACATGACCCTTCCATACAAACTAGGGGGACTCACGGCTCCGGATCTATCACTTTATTGGCACGCAGCTCAGGCCCAACATGCTACTCACTGGTATCCTGGTACACCGGTGCGTCCCCATGTCAAACTGGAAAAACTGGCAACTGCTGGTACCGATCTAATGTCCATCATACTGCATCGTCAATACACACCCGACTCTCCCATTGACCCTCTCAATACGACTCTTTTAGCCTGGGCGCGCCTACTATTCCAGACGCCTGGAGCCTCCCCGTACTACAAGTGGCTTCCTGTGTGGGCCTTTCCCGGCCTGGAACCAACCCACGATGCAGCGCTGGCCCGACACTGGGGGAAGCTGGGATACCAAGCACTGACGGACTTCTATCCCGAAGGCAGGTTCATTGACCCCCGATCTTGGAAACCGGGACCGCCTTGGAAACCCTCCAATACTATAGATTACGGGCCGCGTTTCGCTCCAAATGGCCTACATTCCCAGACAAGCCCCCAGACAACTCGGCCATCGCATACATTGCCAATTCGGGTGGTGCCCGTGGAGTGGTCTCCTCACTTTACAAGATATTTCAGGCTGCTTCCCCTACTCCCACTCTCAGGGCACGAGATGAATGGGCCAGCGACCTGGGCCTGGAAATATCGGATGGGGCCTGGGAGGGTATGTGCCTACACACCCAAAGAGTCTCCCTCAATTTCCGTTTTCGCGCCATGCAGTACAAACTTCTAAATAGACTTTATTATACTCCGTATAGAACCTCGAGGTTCGCCCATACTGCGGCGCACCCCTGCCCCCGCTGCGGGGCGACAGAGGCTGATCACCTACACATGTTCTGGTCGTGTAACAAACTGCTTGGATTTTGGGAGGGTATCCTAGAAACACTCTCTGCTATCACTGAAACGGTGGTAGACCCGGATCCACTGGCCGTCCTGTTTGGTGCCTGGAGGACCGATGACACTAGAAGTTCAGCTAGATTCCTTAATATTGGTTGTATGATAGCCAAAAAATGCATTCTTCAGAATTGGAAAAGTCCCTTCCCTCCGGCCCACCGGAAGTGGCTCCATATGCTTACTTGGTCACGTAATTGTGAGGAAGAGTTCATATCCATGCTCCCTGCCACCGCTCGCCCCAAGAACATATGGATGGAATTCAACTCATACCTTAACAGTAGAAGCACGAACGCCTCCAGCTCCGGCTTCTCCCCCACTCCTTCCGTAACTACCCCTACTATATGAACATATACTTGTATAAATCTCATGTGACCTATGCCTGACATTACTGTTACCATTGTACTATGCTTTATGTATTGCTCCACCTTGTAACGTGTGCCCATGCTTGAGGCCTTGCTGTTTGTACCATGTAACCTTCTGCCGCCAAAAATAAAATTTAAAAAAAAAAAGAAAAACGACTAAGACCTTAAAACAGTGACTGAACATATGCTTTGGTTTGTGACAGTACCTGGGATTTGATGGCATTATCAGGACATTTGATGGCAATACCTGCTGCAGGAATGTCTCAAAATGTGATTTGAGAATGAGAGCATATGATGGCACATCCTGGCACAGTGTGTGCCTTTGCTTATTGCCATATATGCCATGTTTACATACTACATTTATCACACAATACTAAGAGCAGACCCATATTGATGGTTACAGTGAAGAAAGAAACAATAAACAGTCAGGTATTTAACAACCACAGAGAGCATTCTGACCCTGTTCAAAATGGAAAGCACAGGCACATGTTTCCATAAACCACTATTACATATTCATATAATAGCGCAACATATCCCACAGCTTAACATATCCGTTCCCTCTTTTGGTAGGACTATGATCCGCATCCCCCCGCCATCTAACATACTATTAAATAATGTTGCGAGGAACAGAGCCAGCAGGGGGCCATGTTGTTTATAGAAGGCCGGAGTGTAGCCATACTGCCCCGGGACTGTGCCCGGGTTCAGCTTGGTGATCACCCTCATGATTTCTTCAGTGCTAACTGGGAGTTTGAGTGATACCCTGTCTTCTACATTGAGTGTGGAGCTTGTCAGACTTGGAGACATTCCATAGCCTCCCTCTCTGTCCCTGTGGCATCTGTCGTGTATAGTCGTGCGTAATATTCCCCAAAGTGCTGCACATGTTTTCGGGTTGGTTGTGTACCGTGCCCCCTTCGTTTCTTACTCTGTAAACTGTACGTTCCACTCTTTGAACCCTGTGGCAAGTAGCCTGAATTGTATGCTCCTTCTCCCCTTTCTCGTACCATTTTTGTTTCACCTAGCGTAGTTGCATGATGAACTTTCCATGCCATATATCCCCTAGCTCTTTCCTTGGTCCCCTGATTTCTGCTATCTCCTCCTCTGAGCCCCCCCTTCATTAAGTACCCTCTCTTGTTCTCGATTGTCTGCTTTAATTTGGTCTCGCGTAGCATTCTCTCCCTCTTTTTAGCCGTTCCCTCCGATATCAGGAGGCCGTGGAAGGTGGCTGTCACTGTTCCCCAATAATATGCAGTGGGTAGTCATCCCTGACATTATGTTGGAAAAATTCTCTATTCCCTTCTTTGAGTGTCTCTCTAAAAACCGGGTCCTTGTAAAGTGTATCTTTGCAGGCCCAATGCGCATTGCGTCATGCCCGAGGCCCCATCTCGAGGGTAATGTAGGGAAGGCATGGTATCGAAGACGGACACAAGTGATCACAGTTCAAGGGTGTTTATTGAACTTCAATCGGGTTTAAAAAACGCCTATGTAATCCTAAATCTAAAGATTGTAGCAAGCTACAACCATCAAATAATAACGCAGTTCTAGTCGAGTCTGTTAAAATAAAAGGGCTTATACTAATAAACCTATTGCCAATCCTTCTAAATACAAATAGTGTGGGAAACAATGTTATGCAAAAGAGAAGTGATCAGGAATTATGTCAGGATATTCTAGGCGTTGGCGTCCCTTCCCCTCCCCATGTTTTCAGCAAGGGACAAGGCGGCACACTCGAGCTTGGCACACTCTCTGGCTTCTCTAGCACGATGTCATACATCCTTCATCCCAGCCCTCTCCAGTGCAGTTCTTGCCCACTGTGCCCCAGGCTTTGCCCCACACAAAACACCAGACAGCACGCTCTTGTAGCCATGACGTTACGCACCTGCAGCATCAGGGGCTCAAAGGCGCGCTGCCGGGTTCCCGCGCACCATTTCTCTGTGCTTGGCGGCTTCCGTAGCGGCTCTGTATGAAGCGGAGTCCCGCCATCACAACATACAGAAAGAACGTCTGGCCCGGTAATCGATCACGTGACGTGGTTTCTTGGACTTCTCCTGCTTATGCCTTCCCATCACGTGATGCACGCATTGGATCACGTGATCTTCCACACAGGAAATAAAACAGCTGCTCTCCCGGTGAGCGTTGCTTCTCAGCTGTTTTACTCAGCATTTGCCGTTCTTGGATTTCGGATTGTGTTTTCTGGTTTCCAGAGATACGTGCTGCAAGTAGCCCTGGTTCATTGACTCTGCCTTTCTGCATTCAGGTGCTGCTGGTGGGCTAAGTGGTTTCTTTCCTCCAACCCGTGGCCCTTCCCATCCTCCAGTATTATAGAACAGGACTACACACTGATGCCCCAGCCTCCATCAGATCCTCCCTCTGCTCCTTCATCTGGTAGGTGCTTGTTTATTCCATATCACTGATACTGCAGGACATATCTATTTGACCAGTTTGCTTAACCTGCCCATTTTCTTACAGCAGCCACTCGGAAGACTCAGTGTTTCTGTTATTTTGCCACCTGTGGCTCTAATCCTCAAACAGCGAGTAGTTTCTATTTTCACTGTTTGTTGCTTCGGGACGGAGGTCCATTACTCCACGCTACAATGAAGTCTTGACACACGAGGATACAGTTCAAAACCTCAACATCAGAGCCTTCTGTGTCAAAGTCTCTGTCATTCAAAGTCTCTTATTTCAGAGGGTCTGATGCAAAACAACAAAGATTGAAGTTCCTTTCTTCTTAGGATTTCACATGTACACTTTCTCGGGTGATTTACTGTTCCCCCCAGTTCCCCTTCTGCTGGGCTCAGACCCACTTTAACACAAAACCTTCAATTGGTCTCTCTGCCAGGCTGGGACCAAATTTATTGACTTTTCCAGACGTTCTCGACTTCATCAAAATCAAAGACTTTCGACTGTGCATGGGATTTTGGTCGACCCGTCGCAGGACCATTTGGATTCACAATTCTTCTCTTCATGATATAACCTTTTCTCACTTTCACTTCGAATGGATTGTGTCCTCCAACATATTCCACATCTTTGACATGTAATGTCCACAACGTGTTTGCTTCAGAGCCTCGGCGTGCCTCGTGTGTTACCTTGTGAAGATGTCTTCTTCTACGACCCCTCTGATTCCGCGTTCTGGCTTTAAGACTTGCCGGCACTGCAAGTCTAAAATGTCGATCACCGACCCGCATCGCATTTGTTTGTGGTGCTTGAGCGAGAGTCACGACACCGAGAACTGTTCTAAATGCCAGTCGCTGACTGGTAATGCCTTGCGGGAGCATAAGGGAAAGCTTCAGGTAGGTAGGCATACTAAACCCAGTAAGTCCAAACGTATATCCAAGTCCATGGGTATGTCTACCGACGATTCGAGGGGTGACTCTTCACATCCGAAAGATTCTTGGGGGTCTCGGTCCCGGAGTGGTTCCCACCATTTGTCCTTGTCTCAGCATTCAAGGAAGCGTTGTCACTGGTCGCCTTCCCCGTCATCCTCGGAGGATGGTGCCTCTAGAAAAGTGGCTTGTCCAATGAAGTCCTCGACCCCAGAGGAATGGGCTGCCTTTAGGTAGCGGATGTTGGCGATTTTTCAATCGCAGTGCACAGTTCCGTCTGTGCCTTCTCACGAAGCCGGCAAGGAACAGTCTTGAACCTTGGCTCGTATGCCTCGGGCTCGGGTCCTCGGCGCGATCCTCATCGGGAACCTTTGAGGTCCTGTTCGGACAAGGCTCAGAATGGTCGCAAGAGACGTGCTTCCAGGTCTCGGTCCTCATCCCCAGCGAGACCACAGAATCCTGCTAATGGCTCGAAGACAGCGTCAAGTCCGTCGGATACGGACGTCGAAGCAGTGCCTTCGTATCAGCTCTCTGCACCGTCGGCGCCCTTGTCGATGCCAAAGCCATCAGCGCTCTCGACGACTTCGGGGCTTTTTGGCCAAAATATAGCGTCGGAGATCCCTGATGTTGTGGATCCTTCAAGGAAGGCTACTTCCAAGTCTGTGAGGCCGGTGGTGGACTCCAGACCCTCTTCTTTCCCGAGGCAGGGTTTTTACCTCCCTCTGGATGACATTTATGAGGAGGTGGAAAGGTCAGTCTTTGATGTGGTCCCTATTGAGCCTGATGAGGCTCCAGTCTTTTCTGGAGACAGTCCTTTGGAAGAGTTGAGGCAAACTCTTCATGATGCCAGTGGTTTGGAGACTTCTCCGGAAGTGGAATTTGGAAAGCCTGAACCTGGGGCTCATGTAGAGTCATCCTACAGGAGACTCATGGCTAGGGTCACGGAGTATCTGGGCTGGTCCACTCCTCCGGAAGCTTTTGTGCAAGATGATCTAACCAACATTTAAATCAAGGTCCGTCCTCTGACCCAGTGTCACCTTTTCATCTCACTTTACAGAAAAGGGTGGTCACTGCTTGGCAGTCACAGGAATCTCTTCCGGCAGTTAACAAATTGTTGACCAAGAAATACCGCCCTTCCGGTAGGGACCCCAGCTACTTATTTTCTCACCTCACTCCCGAGAGTTTGGTGGTTCAGGCGGCTATGGCCACCTTGAGGTAGGCGGCGTACCCTACTATCCCCCCGGATAAGGATGACAAACGATTCGACGGTTGGGTACGCAAGGTGTTTTCTGCAGGGCGTATGGTGTTGAAATCCGCCAACTCCACTTGTGCCGTGGCAAGATTTTCACACACTCTGTGGAATTGTGTTTCTCTTGCGGCTGAGCATATTCCCGAAGGGGAAGAAAGGGATGGGTTCCTTGCTCTCGTTTAAGATGGCAAGGATGCCATGTGTGAATCCCTTCAGTCAGGTTTGGACCCAGCCGACAGTGTAAGCCGGTCCATAGCTGTGAGCACCATTATACAAGGTTTGTGTGGTTGCGGAAGTCGGGTTTTGCCCCTGATGTGCAAGCGTGTCTTTTGAAAATGCCCTTTGATGGCTCCCATTTGTTTGGCAGCAAGGCTGACAAGAGCCTTGAGAGGTTGCAGACCTCAAAAGCTGCAGCAAAATCTTTAAGCGCAGCTGTGGGTCAACCTCTGCCTTTTCGTCGTAGGGGACAGCATTGGAGGGGAGGTTCTTTTCGTTAATGCTCCTCCTTTGGTAGAACGAGAGAAGCCGCCAGTCAAATGGCTCAGCGGAAAAGTACCTGTGGTGGTCAGGGGAAATAGAGGTGCCAAAGCCACGCAAGCAGCTGCCTCTCTGCCTTCAGGCGCTGCCGCAGCAGCTCCAAAACAGTCATGAGGCCATGTCCCATGGTTCGCCGGTTGGGGGCAGACTGTGTCAGGATCTCGAAGAGTGGCGAGCCATTACTTCGTATGCGTGGGTTCTGGATACCATAGCCCACGGCTACTATCTTCCCTTCCTAAAGCGGCCTTACGACAATTCACCTGGGAATCTCTTTGAAGCTTCCGATCCACTCCTTGTGCAGGAAATCTTGACCCTGCTAGAGAAAGGCGCTATAGAACTGGTGCCTGTAGCAGAGAGGAACAAAGGATGGTATTCCCCATATTTTTTTATTCCTAAGAAAGACGGGGGATTGAGACCCATCATGGACTTGCGTTGGTTGAACAAACTTCTCATGAAGGACAAGTTCAAGATGGTCACTCTTTCTCAAGTCCTCCAGGCCCTTCACCTTCAGGATTGGTTGGTGTCTCTGGACCTACAGGATGCTTACTTTCATGTGCCGATTCATCCCAAGCACATAAAGTACCTGAGCTTTGCGGTTGGCGACTCACACTTTCAGTTTCGGGGCCTGCCCTTTGGATTGACCTTGGCCCGAGGGTCTTCAGCATGCTAATGGTGGTGGTGCAATGTATCTCAGGCTGGGGGGGGGGGATTCACATCTACCCCTACCTGTACGACTGGCTGATAAGTGCGCGTTCTCCCGAGCAAGCATTGGATCACCTCGGTCTCACCTGCCACTGCTTCCACAAGCTGTGCTTCTCCTTCAATTTCAGGAAGTCGCATTTGACACCTTCCAAACAGCTCCATTACATCAGGCTGTGTTGGACACGTCCTTGGTGAAGTGCTTGCCTCCCAAGGTGAGGGCTCATCACATTGTGAAGATGCTGGACAAGTTTCAACATGCCCAGAGTCTCCCGGCTTTCAAATTCTTAAGGTTGCTCGGCCTCATGGCATCCTGCATTTTTCTGGTGCCAGAGGCCAGGCTGCGGATGAGATCCCTGCAATGGGTCCTCAAGATGCAGTGGTTGCAGTTCTCAGGCAAGATGTCTGATGCCATTCAGATTCCAATCTCAGTCTCCCAGGATCTTCTGTGGTGGGTCAACGAAGGGAACCTGATGAGGGGGGAGCCGTTTTGCCAACCGTGGCCAGAGGTGACTGTAGTGACGGATGCTTCCCTCACAGGATGGGGTGCTCATGCCAATGACTTGACCGCCAAGGAGCTTTACGTAGTGCAAATTCATTACATTAAGCTGAAAATATTAGGCCAACTACAATCAAGGTAGGTCATCTTGATACTTGTGAGAACAGACAGATAACATTTAGAAGCATGTTTATGAAACATGCTTCTAAATGTTATCTGTCTGTTCTCACAAGTATCAAGATGACCTTCCTTGATTGTAGTTGGCCTGATATTTTCAGTTTAATGCAATAAATTTGCACTACGTAAAGCTCCTTTTTTGCCAGTACTGTGCCTATATGTACGAATGAATGTGCCTAAAGCCCTTACTTAATGGGGTCATTTAGACTCTGTCACAAATATGGATTAGTGGTGATCTTTGTAAACACCACAACTACTTTTTCTTAAATAATGGCATACAAAATCACGAGTATGCTCTAACTATGTTTTAGCGGTTACCCCTATATGTGATGCATTGTATACCTCAGCCTTAAGTTCCGCCTTTTGGGCTGCCCCCTTCAGTTTAACTACCAAACAGACCTTGTCCAGGTGGATTATCCTCACCATTACTGAATGTTACCGATTGGTGGGTAAGTACCCTCCAGAAGGGCTGAGTGCTGATTCCACTACGGGTGTGGCTACTTCCACAGCCCTACATTGGGGAGTTCCTATTAGGAATATTTGTGATGCAGCCACTTGGGCTTCTATCCACACTTTTGTTAAACATTTTTCCCTGGATACGAGCCATGGTCCAGATATGGCCTTTGGTAAGGCGGTTCTTTATTCCGCTATCTGATTGGGTACTCTAAATTCTATTCCCTCCTCCATTTTCTGGGTTCTTTCGATTGAATGTTCCTCCGACGTATTCCACATCGCTCTCCCAGCCTGCCCCTCTGGAGAATTTCCTATGCGATTGCAGCTTACGTTCCGGCAAGGCTATGTGCAGTCAAGCAGGCATTGGATTGGCGCCACACGTTATGGGGGGGGGACATAAACTGAGGCTACGGGCACTGTGCTTCCTATTTATAACATCCGGTGACGTTGCCCTCGACGGAGGCCCGCGAGGGACCTCGACACAGGACGCCCTCTGCCGAAAAAGTTTCCTAAATACACAGCTGTGGACATTACATGTCAAAGATGTGGAATATGTAGGAGGAACATCAAATCGAAAGAACGTTACCAGTTGGTAACTAACTTGTTCTTCTGCCACTTCTCAGCTCGATACCTTACCAGAGACCTTCGATTGTGCACCCACGCGGTGCTGGGCCACTCTGTCAAAGGTATTGTATCCTGCTTTCAAAGTTCAATCACTCATCAGCAGTTTTTCAATTTACTTGCGTCTGTTATCATACAGGGTTTAACAATGTTCACTCCAACGCTCACCTTACAGTGTGCTGCTTACAGCGTTGTCTTCTACACAGACCAGTCTTGTATCGGTCTCCCCAACTCAACGGCTGTGTTTATTTCACTGACACGGCTTTGTTCTTGGAGCCAAGGACAGTACCACGGCGGCGGTGGCTGCTGCTTCTCCCCACCTTGAATATTGACACGGGAGAGCCCTGGTTATCTCTGACACACAAGGATTGTTCAGACTGGTTTCCTGGTTTTACGCGTTATATTCTCGAGGGTTCTGAAAAGTAACGGTTCCTTGTCGCAAAGGTCAAGGCAATTTCCCTACTTGCGATCCCCTCCTGGTTTGCTGTCTGTCTTCTCTCGTTCAGCTGCCGTCTTGAAACTGCTGTTTCCTCATGTGCTTTGCCTCACTCAGTGTGCTTTCGTGCCCCGCCTTTTATCCATGTGGGAAGGCTTAATGGAAGTCAGGTGATGGTCAGTAACTGCCTGACCTCGCCTGACCATTGTATTGGGACACTGTCATGATGCCTACCCCTGGGGAACCAGACCAGGTCCAGCAACCCCGGAAGCAGGCATCAAGTTATTTTGAGCAAGCCCAAAAACCCCTGCTAAGGGCTGTTTGGGTGCGGTCCTGGCTCATATGGAGAGTCAGTCCTGGTGCCATAGGCGCCAGGCTCATAGAGTAGAACTAACCTGATGCAGACCATGCTGCAAGCTTACCTGATGCAGACCATGCTGCAGAGCTCCAAGCCAAATGAAGCTTGGAAGGGACTATTTTACCTAGGGACTATTTTTTACTCGGGTGGGGCTAGGGAGGAATACTTACCTGGGAGTACTTTGGAGGGGCTATTTAAACCACGCCCGAAGAGCAGCACCAGCTTCGCGTTATTCTGCATCCAGCAGCGTAACGCTCACCATGTCTGCAAGCCTGCATCTAGTCTTCTTCCACGCCCGCCTCGAGTCTGTAGCTCCTCGAAAAAGGGAGGAACAGAAGGAGAAGAGGTTAGAATAAGAGCAAAACCTTCGGTCCTTACCTGAATTCCGGATCCACCGCGCCTTCGAGCTGGAAGAAAGAAGCATTTTACACGTGCCGCCTCGCCTGCTGCAGCACCGCGCTGAACTCGGCGGCCTTCGCAGCATCCTCACGATCCACTGCATCCTTCTGCACGTTCCCGCCGCACTCTGGCACCTAAGGGGAACACAAGAACAGCAAAGGTGAGCCAAGGGAATAAACAGAGGCAATAGTAAGTACCCCCATAGACTTACCTGATTACCGCCGGGGGTACTATTCCTCTTCACGGGTCGGCGCAGTCTCCATTGCATCCTCGCCATACACGGGCCCCTAGGGGAACAAAAGGACAACAAGGTGAGACGAAGGGACAAACAAGAGGAACTTTTCTCACCACAATAGACTTACCTAATTTTACCGCCGGAGGCATTATTCCCTGAACTTCATATTTTCTCTCCCCGCCTGAATAAGGGAGCAAGCCACAGGTTACATTCTGGCCTTATTTTAATGAACTGTGTAGGATAAGCCAAATCCTTACCTGAACTTCGTCAGCTATCACAAGGAACTCTTCGCTGGGGTCAAGCTGCAAACTGCAAGGAATCGTCGGGCAAGAGTGAAAGTCAGACATGTGAACTCTTACGAACTACATACTTTTCGGAGTCAATATTGTTCTGGAACTCACCAATTCCTTTGAGCCAGTGAAGCAAATGGTTATCAACGCGCCCCTGTGCTCAATGCAGGATGGAGAGCTCATCTTTTCAAACCATCAGGTGAGACTATAAGAGGGGACATCAAAGGTGATCTGTGGGGAGAACAGCGGGGGTGGGGGCATTTACGCTCAACCCCACGGGTGGTTAATTCCCTTTCTCCATTACAGAAGAATATTCCTAGGGGCCAAGCAAACGAAGCTAGGTGGGCCAGTCCAGTCCGTCATCTCGGCCCTACGCGTCACATTGGTGGAGACCGCAGCTGTCCAATTCATATCGACGCCTCTGTGGGAGCCAGGTGAGCGTAACAGACACGTCAGGCATACTGCTCGGGTGTTAGTCTGTTTTCTCCTATAGCGGGCAGTCCGTGTGAAAGTGTTCATGTTGTAAAAGGTGGGGGCAGGGTAACAGTTCCTAAATATCCTACCTGTTAGGATGGGGTAAAGGTGTTGCAGGGAAGGGGCTACCGCTTCTCACCATCCGGTGTCCCACTCCCCGAAGACCCCTCTCCCAGGTGATTCTCCTGCACTGATGCATCCCCAGGAACTGGATCCAAAAGCGATGGCTGTGTCATGGCCACCTGGATGACAGATCCCCGTGCTAGTGGGTGAGACACCTTCTGGTTTCTTAGTGATCTGCACATGTCATGGTTGGACTATGTCACAATTTGGATGCCCGTCTCGGTCATGGTATGTTCCTGTGATGCGTCTATTAAAATATAGTCAATACTCGTGACCGTCACGTGTGGTGGGGAGAAGAAAGTAAATGCCTGAGTGTGGGGGTGTAGTGTTCTCCACATGTCAATCAGGAAGTGTTCAGCCAGGAGTTCTTTCAAAGCGTACCCCTCTTGGGAGTTTGGGGGCGGGAGGGTGTCACTCCTGGCTCCTGGCCTACGTTGTGAAGACCAGTCTGCTAGAGGGTCAATGATCTGGTTTAGGTCACCGCCACAAATGAGTCGACCCGTCTTCCATAAGTTAATAGTGGCCAGTGCAGCGCCACAGAATGGGATCTGATGCTGGTTGGGGGGCATGTAGTCAGCAAAGCGTGACTGCTGTCTGGCCTATGTTCCAATTTACTGCCAGCAGCCTCCCTTCCTTGCCCCTTTTTACTTGCAGCACCTCAAGGTTAAGTGATTTTCTGATCAATATGCCCACCCCGGTTTCTTTGAAGGGACAGATGCCCACAGTGACATCCCCACTTCCCTTGCCCTCAGTGTGCTTTCCTTGCCTGCCTTAAATTTGGTCCCTTGAGGGAAGAGGACATTAAGCCCTGATAATTTGAACTCCCGCAACACCATAGAGCGTTTCTTTGTTGAGTTCAGTCCCTTTACATTCAGGGATCCCACCTTTATCTCACCCCCCTACCCTGCTCCCAATTTCTCAGCTGATTCGTCCCTTGCTCCAATGGTGACATTACCCCCCTCCCTGTTCCTGCCCTTGTGATGTGAAGCATGCTTCCCTGTCCAACGGTCCCTTCCCTTTATGTCCTTCATCAGTTGGTAGCTGATCCGGCTTCCCACAGTACCTGTAAATGACCCCTGCCCCATTGCTTCCCATCGATGTGACGGAAAAAAATAAGGCACTTTCCTGCTGTTGGAGACGCCCTGAGAAAAAAAAGGACCAACCTGGAGTGACCCCTCATTGTGCAGTGAATCGACCCTGCTATTAGTGAGTCACTGATTAAAGAAAACAGTGATGTTAAACTGCCAAACAACAACAAAACATAATAAAACTGAACTTTGTGGTGGTCTCTCATTTGCCACTTAGAGTGGCCTTCAGAGTTTTGCACTCCCTGACCAGTTCTGCCTTCCAAGAGGATTGAGTTATGTTTTAAATGGTGGCACGGGCAGGAGTTCATGGTGTGTTAAACCTATTATATTTTCTGGAGCCTGTCAATCGTCCCCTTCTCGGGCACTGTTCACTTGGGCCGCAAATGGGCCTGGAATCCTTGGCAGCCTCTGTGGCGTCCGCATTTCTGTCCTCTGCCTTCAAGTGCTGCACGACCCACTCTACCTGCATTGTGACCCTGTATTCTTCACTGTGATGTTCAAAGGTCAGTGCGAACGGGAACTCCCAACGGCAACGTATGTTTTGTTCAGTTAGGCGCACTGCGTCAATGGGCGACATTCCCTTCTCTTCAGTGTCATGGAGGACAGATCCTGATAGAGGTGAATTTGTGTTCCCTCAAAGGTTATGTCCCGGATCGCTTTGGCTTTCTGTAGTTTGTCCATCATTTGACTATAGTAGTGGCATTTCACCAACACTGACCTCGGTCCCCTAGATGGGGCCGCTCTATGGTGGATCCTATCGAAGGTTATCTCTGGGACGGACGGGACCTCAAAGACACTGTTGATGCGTATTTTCACTCGTTGCTCTAGTGCAGCCGCAGATTATACCCGCGTTTTCTTCATGCCCATAATCCTAATGTTGGACCGCCTTTTGCGATTTTCCAGATCATCGATTTTGAGGCCAATGTCTCTTTCCTTTTGTATGATTTCTTGCATGTGGCCCTCCGTGTGCATCACTATTAGGTTAGCTGATAGTTGGTTGTTTTCAGTAGCTTTCAGTTTCTCTTCTACTTCATCAACCGTCCCTTTCAATTCAGTGATCGCCCCAGTGAGGCCACTTTTTATCAATCTGATCTCCTCTAGGAGCATCCGTATGTCCGCTTTGGTTGAGCCCTTGGTGTCATCCCCGGCCACCGGCTGTGAGCTGTCCATCTGGGCCATCGTCACGTCTGTAGGGTCTCTGTGAAAGCTCTGCAAAGTCCTGGCTGTGTTGGATGGAGTACAGCTTGCATGGCCAAGGGGCAAGAGCTCCTGCTCTTCTCCAGGCTATTTGGATGGATTTTGCATCCCTCAACACGTTGCCTCCACCTGTGGTGCTGTGTTCGTCTGTTCTCTCCGGCAGTCCTTATTGCAGTCAGCGAGTACCTCAGGCCCCTTGCCGTTCACCTGTTCAGGAGAGCGGGCTCCCCGGCGATGTTCCACTTATTTTGCGTCCTCCTCCTTGTCTCACGAGGTCCCGGGTGCTGAGCCGGTATTCTGCGTATGTGCAACTGCTATTCAGGGCCTCAATGTTTTTAGTTCTATAGGGGGAGCCTCAACACCCCCCGCTTCCCCACCACTCTCTTACTGGTAGCCCTGCGTGGGCCCTGGTGTCACTGGGCCTGGGTCCTTCGCTAGTCACACTGTTTGTTCCCCCCCCCCCCGTCTGTGGTCCCCCTGTGCTTGCTGCCCCTGCGGGTTTTCCTGTCTCCTTAACGCTGTCTCCTCGTGAGCTTGCTCTCTGGGGCTGTCTCCTGCTCCTTGTTTGCTGGAGGGGTGGGTGTTTGTGTGGCCCCCGCTGGTCACTGTTCGCGGGTGGCTGGGATCTCCTGTTGCTGCTACCCCCCCCCACGGTAATGCGCCAGTAGCCTTGTCCTCCCTGTGCCGGCACTGTCCCAACTTGGAGGGTTGTTTCAGTGACACCTCTGGTCACCGTTCCTGCCTTTTAGTGATCTGATGCTGTTGGGGGACCAGGGATCTTTTGTACGGCCCTCCTCTGGCTGCTGCTATTTCTCGTTAGGGTTTGTTTATTTATAATGTGCTCCCAACCCAGGGGTATCTGTTCGCAGTTTACAAGGATATGCATTTTCTTGGTTACATAAATGGCAAAACAGTAGTAGAACAAATACAAATATCTTATTTACACAAATGGAATATACAATAATATACAGGTTAGGATTCCCAAGCAATCTACATTGTCTAAACAATAGCTTCATGGATACAAAGTATAGGCATGCAATGAGGGGCACCTAAGTGAAGGTGTCTACTATGGTGAGTATTTGGATATGAGCCAGCGTTTGGTTTCTTTCCTGAATTTATAGAAAGACTGGTCAGCTCTTAAGGTGGTAGGATATGAATTCCAGAGTTGAGCCGCCATTAAGGGGGAGCTGCTGCCCCCTGCTTTTTTTAGTTTGTACCTGTGCACTTTCAGGCAGCCTGAGTTTGTAGATCTGGTGTATCGTGAGGAGTTATTTTTGGAAAAATGTTCAGCAAGGTAGGGAGGGGCTGAGTTATTGAGTCATTTGTAGGTTAGGGGTGCTGTTTTTAGTTGTATTCTCTCGTTGATGGAGAGTCCGTTGTTTCCTCGTCTGATCCCAGAAATGTGTTGCCTTCTGGAGTTGCCCAGGGAAGTTCTGAGTGCATTATTCTTCAAGATATGGAGTTTATTAGTGATGTATTTGCTGGCACTAGGTATAGTGCATTACAGTAGTCAATTTTAGACAGTATTAATGCTCTGGCTAGCGTGATACAGCTTTTAGTGGAAAGGAAGGGTTTTCAAGCGTGAACAAGCTTGCAAGTGTACGCTGTCGCTGAGGCAGTATCACTAGCCTGTTTGCGCATGTTCATGGAGCAGTCTAGGTAAAAACGTAGTGTTTTTACCTCTTTGGCGACCTTAATGTAATTTCCATCAATGTTAAAGGATAGGTATTGATTTTTCTTTTTTCAAATTGGCCGCGTGGCCATTCAGGTTTGAATGATGAGGTAGAGTTTGTTAATGAGCGCTAGGTCTTTGTCGTAATCACCTGTCAGTTGTATGAAGATCTGGGTGTCATATACGTAATTGGTGTGGGTGACGCCCAGATAGACCAGATCATCAAACAGTGGTTTGGAGAACGCATTATACATGGTAGGCGATACACAGGTTCTCCAGCATGGGGTCTGGCATGGATTCACATCCTCATGAATATTCCCCGTCGTCAGGCCGGGAATCCTCGGTATAGAAAAAATCAGTATCAGTTTCATTTCTGATCTGTCTTTCTCAGTAGTAACCAATCACTGGTCTCTGGGTCATACTGCCCCCCAGCCAATGACTGCCCTCTCCCTAAGCCCCTCCACTGGCAGCCATCCTCAGATTTTTACCGCACGTTCAAGTGTTGGGAGTCCTCGTGCTTAGCTCTCGAGCTTTTGCTGCGTTTTCGCGCTTTTTTCAGGAGATTTTCTCATTTTTTTCGGTTAAAAGAGCCTCAAGCTCCACCGTTTCTACTTCCGATCAGCAGAGATCCATTTCGGAGTTTTCTACGCCCCTCAAGGGTGAAGATTTCATCAAGTTATGCTTTTGGAGGATTCCAGAAGTTCCGAGGCCTAGCCCGGACATGGCCCAGGAGAAAGGGAGCTCGACGCCCGGGAAGCTATTCAGGGCCTGCCCTGGGTGCCAGCTTCAGAACGTTTTCTAGGAGGACGAGCATTCGTTATGCCTCTACTGTCTCCATGAGGACAAGACGCACAAGGAAAAGGACTGCGCGTTTTGTGGAAACATGTCAGAGCGGACCATGAAGGATCACCACCTCCGTCTCGCCAACTGGCTGGAAGGGAAGAGCCCGCCAGGCGAGAAGAAGAAGAAGAAGTCCGAGTGGTCTTCTAAGTCCTGTGAGGGTGCTCCGGCAACGGGGGCCAAACAAAAGGCTATGCATCGCGAGTCCGCGGGCACCGAGAGCGCCGAACGGTCGGGCTCCTTGGCTGCCAGGCAGGGCACACCCTCCTTGGCGCCATCGACCACGAGCCAACGCTCTGGCTCGGGTAAGAGGAAGTCCGAGAACCCGGCGAAGCTTCTGGAGAGGCCCCGGTCGATTTTGAAGACTCCGGCAGAGGTGGAGCGAGGCTCGGACCCTCCCCCGAAGGTGAAGGCCCCGGGCATACAGAAGGTGATGTTAGCCGTGATTCACCCTGCTAGGACCTCAATTGAGGATGTTGCCGCGGCCTGGCTCAGCCTGTGGAGGCTACACCAGTGGAGGCACCCTCAGGTACCAGAGTCTCCCTGCCACCGCAGAGGGAGTCGTCTTTCAGGCCCATCGAGAAGACCCCCACAAAGTCCTTGTTGGAAAAAGGGGGGAGGGGGTAGTGGCCGTCGTGGATACGGACACGACCTCTGAAAAGGAGCTCATCCAAGTCGTGGAGGAGATGCAGCCTATTGGGAGGGATCCCGACAAGGGCGACGGTGACGCAGACGAGGCTCCTCAAGAGCCCTTGCGCCTGTCGTTTCCGGCGCCGAAGGACACCTCGGCGGCCATTTTGTCAGCCATCCAGTCCTTATGCTCGGAGATAAGGACTAGGTTGCCCCTTCCCCCGATGGAGGAGCCTGAGCCAGACCCGACGGAGGATCCGGAGCCACGACCTTCAGGGAGCCCACCACCTAAGAGGAGGAGGACGCATCCTACGCCTCCTCTCCCGCCTCTGCGGCCTTCTCTGCCTTCCCCCCGGTCCACTACCCACGGGGATGATACAGGCATGGACACGACTATGACGGGTACGGATGAGGACGGAGGCGACGACGGGACGTGTCCCCCATCGCCCCCTGCCCGGGTGTCCCCGCCCGACTAGATTGGATCCTTCCATGCAATGATCTCCAGGGCATCCGAGCTCTTCCAGCTCTGCCCCGAGGAAAAGAAGGAGGGGTTCCTTTACCAGCGACGCAAGGCTAAAAGGAAGACGGTCCTCGCTGTACCGCTTCTTGATGACATCTGGGATGAGGGGCTCGCCCTCCTCAAGAACCCTGCCACAGCTCCTGCGAAGAGGGACTGGTACGAGAAGAAGTACTGGGTCCCCGACTTTGCCCCATTGTGCCTAGCATGGATTCACATACGAACCCTCCCGCCTTCCCCTCTGCGGCTCTTCACTTGGTCATACTGCCACTTCACGTGCTACCAAATCTGAGGATGGCTGCCAGGGGAGGGCTTAGGGAGAGGGCAGTCATTGGCTGGGGGCAGTATGACCCAGAGACCAGTGATTGGTTACTACTGAGAAAGACAGATTAGAAACGAAACTGATACTGATTTTTTCTATACTGAGGATTCCCTGTCTGACGACGGGGAATATTCATGAGCATGTGAATCCATGCCAGACCCATGCTGGAGAACAACAGTTACAGGTAAGTAACTTGTTCCATCCTTGTGGGACTCCACAGGATATGGGGATAGGATCTGCTGCCGCTGAGAAGACTCTCATGGATCTATTAAGGAAGGATTCAATCCATAGTGTTGATTCTTCTGAGAAATGGGCCGCTGTGGAGAGGTGATGGCATAGCACCTTGTGATCAACCAGATCAAAAGCGGCTGACAAATCCAGCAGGAGCAAGAGGGCAGATTTTCCTTTGTCTTTCAGATCGTCAATCTGGATCTTCAGATCAATCAAGGCTTTTTCTGTGCCATGTTGGGGTCTGAAGCAGATTGACGGAGTCCAAGAAGCTTGTTGGTCTCTAGGTAGGACTGTATTTGATTGTAGGCAGCTTTGTCGATAATCTTTAGTAAGAAAGGGACTGTGGTAATAGGCCTGAAGCTGGTGGGGATCATAGGATCTAGGGATGTTTATTTTAGGAGTGGGAAGACCCTTGAGTTGTTTAGGTTAGTAGGGACAGTGCAGGTGAAGGAGGCGTTAATTAGTTTAGTAATAAAGGGGGAACGTTCACTTGCCGTTCCTTTATGACAGAGGCAGGGCATGCATCTCCTTGACAATTGGAGGGTTTGAGGGAGGCTATAATGTTTTTTACTTCTCAGGAAGATACTGCAGTGAATTTGAAGCACTGAAATGGTTTAGGTAAAGTAGGTCTGAATTTCAAGGTATTGGCTTGAGCTGGTAGATTTAGTTTTTTGATGGCTATTATCTTCTGGAGCATGGTAATTTTATTGGATAGGGCGTCTTGAATTTTAGTGCATCTTTTTTTGTCTTTGGTACAGTTATGAGTTGGCGGAGTTAGAGATTCAAGTTCTCTTAGAATATTAGAGTTCTCTCGTACTTGAACTCACTTTATCAATCTTTTCATTATAGGTGTCACGTTTTGCTAATGAGATTTCGTCTTTATTATTAGCTGAGATTTTTTTAAGGATAGCTTTGTTGGTAGTGGGAGGGTTATTTTTCTTGGTCATTTCACATTTCTTTTTTCATTTCTTAAGGCTTTAAGCTTAGGCGTGAACCAAGTGTTCAGGTGCATATTTGGTTTACTTTTGCACATTTTTAGAGGTGCGATGCTATCTATGGATGTGGTGAAAGTATTGTTGTAGAGGT
Organism: Ambystoma mexicanum; assembly: GCF_040938575.1. NCBI lineage: Eukaryota > Metazoa > Chordata > Amphibia > Caudata > Ambystomatidae > Ambystoma > Ambystoma mexicanum. Next base: position 933,609,242 of record NC_090939.1, read on the forward strand.
CCACTAGTTCAGCTGGATCTGAGGTGGCAAGTGAGGGTTTAAGTAGCGGTTGGAGAAAAGATTTTAGATTATCCACAGTAATATTCTTTTTGTTCCTAGTCAGAATAGGTGTAGCAATAAGATTCTCTCTACTGGGAGGTGTACAGTCTTGAAGATTAAATGGTATTATAAAGTGGTCTGTCCAATGTAGTGATTCAGTGGTGCGGAACCGGGCCAGGCTCTCATGTGGTTTCCGCCCCCGACCTCCTTGTGATGCTGCATGCACTCTGCGAGGCCTGGCTCCTTAACGCTATGACTTTGGGCGAGCCGACTCCTCCGTCGGATGCTACTGGCCTAGTCTCACTGTGCCGGGCTCCCCGCCATCTTGTTTGTAGTTGGCCCCTGGGTTATGGGATTGGCCCCGCTCACCTCAACACTGCTTGCGCTGCACTTTCCCAGGATTCCGTCCTTGTCCTCCTGCTGGGTTTCTGGGGTCTGCTTCCGGGTTCCTTACTGGGCTCCTGCTCTTACGCCGCACCGGCCTCTCAGTTGGTTTGCAGGCCGTGTTTTCTCTATGCCGGTAGCCTTGTCCTTCCTGCACCAAAATGCTTCAGACTTGGAGGAGGAGTTGTTAAGGGGGGGGCAGGGGCGCAGGGGCTTCCCTGTTACCTCTGGACACCGTTCCTGCCTATTTATATTAATTTTGTTTGGTGCTTTATTTTCGGTTGTTCACTGCTCTGCGAGGGTGACGGTGGACCAAGCTTACATTCTGTCTGCGCCCCCTGGTGGTCTCCCATGAATGACCTTTTAATGACTTTGGCTCCTGTGTGTCTCATCCCTGCAGCCTGTCTCTTTTGCAATAACTTGGATGTTTTCACGACAAGAGGTTACAGGATGTTTGCTCACACTTAGTATCGTGTAATCCCCTTCCACCTGTTTCTTGGTTGGTCTCAGCCCTTTGCTGGCATGCCTTGTCTGTATTGGCTCTGAACTTAAATCTTGTGGATGTTTGGACTGGGAGTGGGGGGGTTCCCCTCTTGCTTTTGCAGCTCTTCTTTGATTTTCACAAATTCTTATTACCTTGTGTTCTTGCACTGTCAATATGACTTGCCACGATTAATGTTAGTGTGATGAATCAAATGGTGTCATCACTCATTTTCCGGCGATGACCTCCCCTCATGTGGCCAGGGGACGGAAGCCACTACCTGACCCTGGCGGCAGCTATATGAGGGAAGATCACATGGGGAGACGGCCTCCGTGGAAGTGTCATTGCATCATTGGATGAGACAGGGTAATCCCCCTTTTCCTTTTGAGGATATAACTGATGCCCTAACGGCGTATTGCTACTCCTCCGCTCATCCACCTAAAATGAATGTTGAAAACCTTTTTACCAGATCTGTTTACAAACCATCAAAACCCAACTTGCCTTTGAAAATCCCTAAAAACGTTTTTGGAAACTTTATATGCAAGTTACCCAACATGTACTTCCATTCCTAAAAACCCAAGAATACTCAGATGAAGAAGAGGGATCAAGTAATACAGATCACCAAAGCGCAAGAGCATAAGCCACACTCTAGATGTTATGAGTGCTTATCTACTGCAAAGACATTTAAAACAGTTGAAGCAGCTGACCAAGCAGAGCTGCTGGTGGGAGATAACTGCATCTCTCTGTAGCGACAGAGAGATTGGGGGACCAGAAGAAGTTCCTTGGAGCCAACCGGGTTATGGAGTAAGAGAAGGGAAGCGGATCACGAAGAGGAACACGCTGCATGGACGCCAGAATCCGAGAGACGACTTAAGGTTGTTTGCAGGTATCCGGAGGTCGCTTTCACCAGAGCTCGGGAAGACACTGAAGAACACCGCAGGAGCTGCTAAGAGCAGAGAGCGGGAAACAGAAGCGTTGAGCAGAACATCAACCGCTTGCTGTTGGTTAACCACGTGAGAGACAAAATAAGCCAAAAAGAACAGGGGAATCCACAGAAGGGAACAGGAGATGCCGTGCCATATTGGCAGACATGCCAAATGCTGTTAATGAGCAGCACAGCCGCTGAACGAATACATGCAAATGAACATTTTTGTAAAAGGGATAAAGTGGACAGAATAAGAGACTTGCCATCATATGAGTGTATGCAATACACATGTAAAATAAGTCCTGGCAGATTAGCATAAAAGGTGGATATGAAGCCAGAAAAAGCCAATATCAGAGACTATCACATAAGAAAGCCCTGACAGCAGGGTATGCCAGACAATTTGAAGGTGTCTTTGAAGGTGCAAGAAAGGGCATATGTAATGAAAGCCCAGGCAGGAGAGTATACCAGGTAGTTTGAAAGTATAAAGAAGTCCTAATGTAAGAAAGCCCTGGCAGGAGATTATACCAGGTGGATGTTAATTGTGAACGTATGTTTCTATGAGAAAGCCTTAATCGGAAGGCATATGAGGCACCAAGTTGAACTAAGTGTAAAACAAAGATTGGTTTGAGAAATCCTGAACAGAGCACATAAGGAAAAGGGCAAAGGAATTATGTCAGAGGCGAAGAGAAACCTGGCAGGAGAGTACACCAGTTATCCTAGCACAGGAGAGTACAAGAGTCAAGTTGTTTTGTGTGCCAGAAGAATTGATACTCAGGAGACTGATAATCCTGAAGGCAAACGAGTGAGGAGCACCTCGAGGGAAGGGAATCATCCTATGGAGCAAGGAACTCTATCCTTTGGAACTTTTTGTGTTGGAGTTATGCATTTTCTTTGTGAACATTTATACATCACCCAAGGCCAAATACATTTTCCCTTTTAGAATTTCTTTGTTAGAATGTGAGGGTCAAAATAAAACTTTGGGCACAGGATGTCTGTTTTGGACACTCTGACCACTGACAGATCCTTAAGTTTGGTTTTAGGTAGGGAAACTCTTATAGTGCAGGGACAGAGGCATTTTCCCAACCACTTTTATTTTAATAAAGGTCTTTGACCAAGTCTATGAACCCCCTTGTGTCTGAGTTTCATTCCTGACAACTCCATAAAAGCCTGTTCATCTAATAGTGATCTTAATGTACCATTGGCACATCGAAATAATCCTTTCTTTGTTCTACCTGCATTTATGCATTTTGGATGCCACCCCATTTTTTGCAATTTGCATATTCTATACTGCTTGTTGCTACCTCAAGGATTGTCTACACCGCACATGATGCGTGCATATTCTTCAGGGTTTTTTCTTGTTAGTCTTATTTATATTCATGGCCAGCTTTTTTTATAATCTCCTTGTTATCACTTGTTACTCATTTTGAGGTTGTACTTGAGCAGTCATTAAATATTCCTTTCTCAAATTTTCTTTAATATGTCTAAAAGAAAGGTCACAACACGCATTTCCCCACTTATAAAATTAAGGAAACCTGCCAAGTTAATGGCTCCAATTAATGACGTCAATATTTTAATTAATGAGATTAAAGTACTTTTAAATGACCTGGATGAGAGTAGCACCACATCACAAAAGTCATTACCTAATAATGAGCCACTAATTTGACTAATAATAAAGACCGCGGAAAACGATCTGTTCATACAATCAAACCTCTTGTTGGTTCTCTTGATGATCAATCTATAACACATGACGGGCCCAGGCACATAATCTAGTTTTGTTAATTTCATTCTACATTACAGTTTGTCTCTTAAGGGATGCAGGAAACCTCCTGTGCTGAGAGATGACTACCTCACAGAGGTCCCACAGTTCAGGAAGGAGCCAAGCTCTTCTCAGCAACAGCAGCTGTGCACCCGTTAAATTATTTGTCCTCGCTTGACTCTACTAACCACAGTATGAACGATTGTAAGGAAGTATCAAACCCTGCACCAGAAAAAAAAATAATGTTGCTATTGATCCTTTAATACCCTGCTACAGTAGCTTTGATCCCTTGAAGTCATTAGTGGACCAGGATGGAAAAATCTTCAATCGGATATATCTACCAATTTCAACCTCATTAAGTAGTCCACCTGTATTGCAAACACTAATTTACCCACATGTCCATCCTGTCCTTCCTTCTCATTTGAAGTTGACCACCTTAAATCTAAACCTTTCATCATTGAGTGAATCAGTGTTTACTTTGCGCAAGGATGTTGACACACTAAATAACAATTTTATTCATAAAACAGGTAGCCTGGTTTTATGTAACGCAACTCCTTTGCCAGCCGTATCTAGGAACTCTCCAGGTAACAAATAGGGCGACATGATCCAGTACTTAAGCCATTGCTATCTGTTATTTCTAGGCATGCAAATTGCTCTAACAATCGTCCAAGGAAAGGCAAAACCATTCAAACAATTTAAGACAGTATACTTTGCCAAGAAGCTCTTCAACTTTGCTGCATCACAAAACGTTACCAGTGGGGACCCTCTAGTACCTCTAGTAGAAACCAAAGCTGTGTACATGACTTAAGTGGTGAAACAAAAAATTGTCTCTTTTGAAAACACGGAATCTTTAATACACAAATGTACTCATTGGCTGAGGCACACTCACAGCTGCCTAGCAATTATACGAGATCACATCATACATGCTAAAAGAATTTATATTAAAAACTGATCTGATAGAACTTACTGTTGCTTCTAGCCACTTTGCTGAGCAATTTAGCTGAGCTTCAAAACATTGTGACATGCATACATGTCAAAAACAGAAGATGTTTTCTGTGTTTTATGAATGTTGGAAGTATACATGAAGTTTTGATTAGAATGACAGCATGCCATTAGCAGTTTGGGTATCTCAGAGTTCATTTCAGGGGAAAGGGATGGGGGGGCACTGTGTCTTCTCTGTTGGAATCCCCCTTTATCCCTGGTGGCTGTCCCATCTCATGTGATCTTTTCCCCATATAACCACCCCCAGGTTCAGGATAAGGTAGCGGCTGCCATCCCCATGCCACATGGGAGGAGGGCACCGCTGGGGGATTGGTGATGACTCCACTGGATTCATCACAATTAGTTTGAACATTTTAATGTTTAATGTTTAGACGATAATTGATGCTCTTGACTTGTGCAAGGCCAGGCACAGAGAATCCTATGTATTTGTGGTAACTGGTTTCCTTGTTGGAACTTGGAATAGGTGGAGAAAATTCATGCTGTAAACGTTTTCTGATTGCTATCGACAGTGCCTTTGGTACTTAACCTACGATTACTATTTGACTTGTTTTGTGTATTTATAAACAGCTGTACCAATTGTTTTTTAACTATATTCTGTGTGTTTTATGGACGTGTTTCAAAAATAATCATCATCAAATTCAGTGTGTGCTAGCTCTGCTTTTATAGCCAGACTCCTCCTCAGTGTTGGCCGTTGATTGGTGGAAAACCCTGCTTACAGGATTGTGTGGCAGGGTATTTCTCTGGTCCTTCTTATTTGGGCTTGCTTGATTGGCCAGTTTGAAGTTCTGTTGTTTTAATCCCAGTTTCACTTTCTTTATTTTAATTTATCCTGGGCCTCTAACATATTACTTGTCTTGTCCTTGGGCTCAGGTTCTTATTTTATTCATTTAGGTACCCCGTACATTCCCCTAAGTTCCTCTATGGGGATTCGAATCTGGGTCCTCCCACAGAATCTATTGTATTCCAAACATCTTGGACCTTTGCTGAAGCTGCCGAAGGAAAAGGCTTTTCTTTGAGGTACTGCAGTGCCCCTGTGCAGCGTCTCTCCAGTTTCATTCTGCAGCCGTGAGGACAATGCTGACCCGGCTCCTGAAGCTCCAGACCGGGCACACCGTGGGGTGGATGTCCTGCTGTTTCTCTACACGGCAGGAGCAATGCCATTGCTGCTGCTGTTTTCCCAGGTGTCGCCCACCTTTGTGCAGGGACTTCACTACTGCCAGGTAACCATGGGTAAGTCTAATGTGGGAGTCACCACGACTCATCACGCTATCTACAAGACAGCAGTACAGCTTTGTCTCAAGCAGTGCCTCTTTGTCTAGATACTCCTGAGTTTCTTTCTGTCTTTTGGGGAGCTGGTGAAGCAGATGATCAACCCAATGACAAACCTCAACTAACGCCACATGTCTGCATAACAGAGACAGATGCTTCTGATTGCCATAGATCTAGACTAATGTTCAATCCTTGACCAACTGGGATATGAGAGGGAGAGGGAGAGAGAGAGAGAGAGATATACCAGATACCCCCCCCTGCCACCCCCTTCCCCTCACCCCCCGAGACTTTACTTACTGAATGACCACTATGGAAACCCTGACACAGACTCGGTCACTGAGCTGGCAGACATGCCATGATTGACCCCAGTGACTCCAAATGGAGAGAGTGGGTAGGGATTAGTCCCATTCTAAAGCTTTTTTTGCACACCATGGGAAGGAAAAGAGGAAAGCAGATTGGCTAGGGAAAGCTGACCAATGTCAGAAAGAGGGGAAGTATAAAGGAGGAGAGAGGATACAGGAAGTTGTGGCTTCTAAGGGTGAGGTCAATTGAGCGGAAGGAGGCAGACCAGGAGGCCAGCAGTAGGCAGGAGGAATCGGTGGAATGTGGATGAAAAGGCGAGGAATTGGCTTAGTTAGTGGAAGGGTACTGCAGTATGGGTGTGTGCAATTGTGTGGCAATTTCATTGAAAGTGTAGTGTAGCGCCTATATGGTAAGGGTAGGACAGCAGGGTGAAAGGAGGGTGTTTGGGTAGGAGTAGTGGTTGGGCAGAACAATAGAGTAGATGACGAAGCAGTAGTGTGGAGGAGGGAGTAGTAAAGTGGAGGATGGAGGAGAGGTAACATGAGAGGGTGGATGGGATAACTGGGAGGTGTGAAACATCAAATCAACAGAATTGGTCTAAGGGGTAGGGGAAGGAGGGAGACAGTGAGAGTAGACGAGGAAAGGTAGGCGAGGGCATGAGTGAACAAGCCCAAATCCAACTGAGCAAGTGCAACAACTGAATAGCACATGGCTGATGGTTTATTTGTTTACGGCATGTATGTTGATATTGGCCATCATGGTGGTGTTGAGTGAGTCTAGTATATCGTTGCACTCCTTAAACTGGGGTCCTGATGGGGAGGAGGTGAGGTCATTAATAATTGGATCTACAGGAAAGTCTTTGAATGCCTGCTAAGTAGGCTTAGATTGTGTGCAGTACTTTTACGTCCCGTCCCCTTTCCTCCATCCTGTATGGGCGTCCCTTGCGAGGCACGGAACAGAACCTTTTTTCCACCAGAAAGATATTTCCCCTTTAAGTTTACTGGCACGCGCCACTGGGGACGCGGGCTTCCTTAACCCCGCCCACCGGCGCCACACCTGAGTCCCCCTTTGACACGTCAGCTGTATTACACTTTACCAACCTCATTGGTCTAATTATAGGGGAGATGGATGGTGGGACGTATGGAGGAATTGGATTATGGACTAGGAATACGTTACTCGAGTGAGTAATACTTAATTACTCCTATGTCCCATCCCCTTTCCTCCATTGTGTATGGGCAATTACAACTGACGCAACGCCTTGGGGAGGAGAGCATGAGCCTCTAGGCAAATGGATCACTCAGTACTGCTTTGCCAAATGCTGCATCTGCCTTGGCATTGGTATCCAAGCAGTAGTGTTTCCAAAAGGCCAGAGGGGTGGCCATGTTGTCGCCCTGCTGATCACCTTCCTGAGAATGTGGTGCTGGAACGCGACTGCGGTCGCCTTGGCTCTTACTGCATGCGCATGCATGCCCTCCTGGCGGATCCTTATGTTGCACCTTCTATGCCTCCTGGATCGCTGCTGTCATCCATCGAGCTATGGATGCCTTCGAGGCTTGCTGCCCAGGCCTGGAGCCTCCAAATGTTACTAACAGTGCATCCATCTTGCGGATGCCCTTCGTTCTGTCCAGATAGAATTTCAACACTCTCCTGACATCCAGACAGTGCAGCGCTTTCTCTGAGTCTTCCTTGGGGTGCACGAAGAATGTGGGTAACACAATCTCCTCATTGATATGAAAGGATGACACCCCCTTGGGGTGCGTGTGAAGCGCAACCTTGTCTTTGTGAAATCTAGTGTATGGCTCTGAAGCGACTAATGCCTGGATTTCACTCACTCTGCGAGCTGACGTAAGACCAACCAGAAAGGCTGTCTTCAGAGTGACTAACTTAATGTCTGCTGTGCCATTGGTTTGAATAGCTTGTGGGTTATAGCACTTAGCACCACGTTGAGGTCCCAAACGGGATGCAGGCGTCAGCCTGGTCAGGTCCGTCAGGTGTTTTTTACTACAGGATTAGCCGAAGACACAATAAGAGTTCCTGTATCCGGCAATATCGGCCAGGTATGTCTGGAAGGTATCCACCTGGACACCCAACCTGGCGAGATAGGCAGAGAATAATGAACCTTGGTCCAGGGTGGATGTCAGTGGATTCACCCCATTTTCCGTAGCCCAAAAACAGAATCTCGTCTATTTGCTTTTGTACTTGCTTGCGCGTAGTCTGACTTCTGGCACTATGAATGATCTCCAGATTGTCATCGTTCGGAACCAGGCCACTAGGGCTAGCCTCACCGTTGGAAGAGACAACATGTCTGTAATTTTTGTTTGTGTCTCTCTTTAAACCTCAGTGTATGTGGTTGACACACAATCCCTGGGTCATTAAAGTTTTGTATAACCCAGTGGATGTGTGTACACCCAACCATTATACCACCGATTGTTTTATCTGGCTATTTGTCGCTTGCAACACAGACACATAGTGGAAGAGAGTGGTTGAGGGGCATGATTTAAACAAGGCTGAATATTTTTGACAACAACTTGAAGTAAATAGTTAATCTTCTTATCCTGTCCCCTGTTTGTAGGCGATACATCAGCGCTACACAGGGACAGATTCAGGTAGGAGGAAGGGATATTTAGAAATTCAATTCTATCTCTTTCTGTCTTCTCCCAGAGCCTTGTTTTTCTGCTGGTGGTTAAATCCACAGCAGTTCTTTTTTGCCTCAAAAAATAATTCTGCCCTCAACCACAGTAGTTTTATCCAAAAAACAGGTTGGTTGCCTGGTTTTGGAAATCAGAGGTTGTTTGGTTTTAATTAAATCATATCACAGTTGGTAATTGCCCTATTTTTTGTGGTACTAAGTTCATAGAGTAAGGGCATTTCCCTGAAAACACTTGTTTCTGGCCCCCCATATTTTTTGTGAATGTAGCAGTGCACCTCCCTGCTGCGCTAGTAGAGAGCACTTCCTGAGGGGAAGCACCATCTCCGGCTGGGTTGACAGCTGCCGCTGGTCTGAGAACCAGAGTTGTGCTGGCCAGCGAGGCGGTATGAGGATTATCTTCCAAGTTCTTGAGTTCCTGATCTTGCTCTTCATCTTGTGCACCAGCGGTGTGGATGAGAAAGCATATGCCCACATCCTGTCCCAAGGTATCTGGCGTGCGTCCCCTAGAGAGTTGCATCCCCATCCTCCCCAGGATGCAAATTGCTGACCTGTCCGGTTGTTTACTGTCGCAAATAGATCTGTGTGGATGGCCCCATCTGCTGAACACTTCCTGGAGTACTCTCCCATTCAGCTGCCACTCGTAATTGTCGCTGGCCAGGCACCCGAGTCTGTCAGCTTCCAGGTTGAATTCTCCCAGAAGGTGAACTGCCGCGATCCACACCTCCTGACTAATGGCCCATCCCCAGATTTCCAGGGTAAACTAGCACAACTGCGGGAATCTGGTGCCTCCCTGTTTGTGAGTTCAGTGCGGCGCTGCAGCAGGCGAGGCGACACGCATAAAATAACTTATTTCTTCCAGCTCGAAGGCGCGATGGATCGGGAATTCAGGTAAGGATCAAAGGTATTGCTCTTGTTTTGACCTTTTCTCCTTCCTTCTCCCTTTTTCTAGGAGCTCCAAGCTCGAGGCGGGTGTGGCAGAAGGCTGGATGCAGACTTGCAGGCACAGTGAGCGTTACGCTGCTGGATGCAGAATAACGCGAAGAATGTGCTGCTCTTCGGGCGTAGTTTAAATAGCCTCCAAAATAGTCCCAGGTAAGTATTCCTCCCCAGCCCCGCCTGAGTAAAAAATAGTCCCTAAGTAAAGTAGTCCCTTCCAAGCCTCTTTTGGCTTGGAGCTCTTGCAGCATGGTCTGCATCAGGTAAATTTTAATCTGAGCCTCGCGCCTATGGCGCCAGGACTGACTCTCCATATGAGCGGTGCCAGGATTGGACCCAAATAGCCCCTAGCAGGGGTTGTTGGCTTGCTTAGGATAACTTGATGCCTGCTTCCGGGGTTGCTGGACTTGGTCTGGGTCCCCGGGGGTAGGCATCATGACAGGAGGGACCTCCTCTATCACCTTGCTCTCTACAAGGGAGCAAATCTCTGCTAGGAGTGATGGAGTTCCGATCTGTGGGAGAGGGGGAGAACTCGGGATTGAAGGAATAGGTAACCAGAAGCCCCAGGACACAACTGAGATGACCCATGCGTCTGCAAACTTCGCCCGCCAAGCCTGACTGTGCAGGGCCAACCTGCCCCTAACTCTGGTGCTGTGGACCTGAAAAGAATTGTCATTGTTTCTTCTGGTCAGAGGCTGGTGAGTGGGAGGAGGACTGGAAGAAATCCTTATTTGGGGCTTTATGGTGAAACTGGTAGCTTTTAGTCAGGATGTGCGCCTCATGTTTGTTGCCAGGCAGATTGCTCTGTTAGCCGTGTCGATGTGGCCTACCGTGGCCTCCATAATGTCCTGTGCCACGCGTTTCACCTCAGCTAGCCTTGAATGAGGCTTGCTTGTCCTTAGGGATGTCAGGCAGCAAGTCTGTTATTTCCCTCCACAAGTGTTGATTAGTCGCAATCAGAATGGCGTCTGCGTTACCCTGCGTTGGCTGATGCTGTGTAGACCAGCATTAGAGCAGACCTTCTTACCGTATGATTCAAGAGCCTTCTCTTCCTTGTTGAAGAGGGCTGCTGTGGCAGTACTAGACGAGAACGCCTGGGGCTTGGCATACATGGGTGCTGCAGCGATAACCAATGAGAGGTTGCGGGTTTGTCGAGAGTAGCATGCTGTCCCCCTCGGCCTGCCTGAACTTAGCATCCATCTTTTTGTTAATGGGTTGCCTGGAGTGTGGCTTGAGCCACCCGTTCTTGGCCAGAGCCTGCACATCCTTCTGTAGTGGGATGCCAGACCACGCCTCCGCCCTGATGCTCAGGACCTCTGCCAGAACTCCTGCCTCAGGAAGCGCCTTCTGGGGATGGGGAATGCCCAGGTATTCCGACAGTGCCGCACTCCTGTCATGGAAGGCTTTTGCCAAGGAAGGTGTGTCCTGCTCCTCCTTATTTGTGTCCTGCTGGTCATCTACCCAGGGGGTGGGGTTGTGGGGGGGTGACGCCAGCATCTGTTGGAGGTGCTTCCGGTGTGGGGGTTTGCACCTGCTCCTCGGCTGCTGGAGCCTCAGGAACAGGCTGCTACGGAGGTGCAGCTGTAGGCGGGAGCATGGGCTGTTTTGCGGTGGGCTGCGAGGGCAATCGCTGGGGGCAATATGTCCTTGATAATGGGAATGGAGCTTATTTCTGGAGACCGCATGAGAAACATGAATTTGTCAAAAAACCTGTCCTCACAGGCTGGCTGAGCGCGATCCTGCACCGGTGGCGGCGATGAATATGCCTGCTACCTCCCAAGCCCTTGTCTGTACATGGTGTCACTGTACCTGGAACACGAGATGTTGGGGTAGGACGTGGTCCAGGTGACGGGCTTCATTGCTACCCAGTCTGCCCTTGGAGTAAAACATCTCATCTGTTGGGCAGGTAGGGAGGGCTATGAGGATATGTGGGAGGAACATCCATCAAAAAGAGCATTTCCCGGAGGGAAGTCATTTGTTCTTCTAATGGATTCCTTCCTCCCACAGATTACTCATCTATGATAGAATCCTAAAGCCGCCTGAAAATCTGGGGGAGGGAGGAGAGGAAGGAAACCACCTAAACCAGAGCACTCTAGTGGACTGCCCTACCAAAGTGGGCATCATGGCCTGGCAGATGTCCAGGACAAAGACTCCCCTCTGCACGGCTGAGGTGGCAGCTACTCCTCCAGTAGAATGCACTGACCCTGAGGCACATCCTTCCAAGTCAGATCATAGCATTCAGAGATGAGAATGATCCACCTTGACAAGCTTCTGTTTGGTCACAGCCCTGCCATCGCAAGCACCAGCATAAACATCAGAAAGCTGGTAATCTTTCCTAGTCTCTCTTTCCAGAGACGCAGCAGCTCACGGCCCGAACCTGGTCCCGCCGAGTCAATTGTTCCTTTGCTTTAGTAGGATTAAGCGCAGGAAAAAAACACAGGAAGATGCATCTTTTTAGTGAGATGAAAATCAGAGACAACTTTTGGAAGAAAAGAGTGTCTCCCTCTGTCATCTTCTTCGGAGAAAACCAAATACAGAGGTTTAACTGATAACACCTGGAGCTCCCTCACCCGTTTTGCGGACGTGATGCCAACCAGGATAATCACCTTACATGGTGATTAATCTAATGGAACAGAAATGAAGGGGCTCAAATGGAGCTCCCGCACGTAATGTGAAAACCAAATTAAAATCCTGTGCCAGAACCACAAGCTGGCATGGAGGAAACTGGTTACACAAACACTTCAAGAACTACACAACCGTGGGGAATGTGAAGAATGAACCTCTTGAAAAAGCAGCAAAGTATCCCTGAACAGTTCCAGTCTGCAGGCCTGCTTGGGGGAAAGCAGAGTAAAACATTCTAAACCCGGTATAACGAACAGGCTTCTTCCTCACCTTTAGGGGGCGCCCCCACCAGATTGCCTGATTTAAATAAGTCAGTGCACTTTACAAAATATAAATAACACATGTTTATATCGTATAGTGTTCTCCTAACGCTCAGTGCCTGCACCCTGGCAATTCATCCTTTTATGTATTCTGTGTTTACTGTTTACTAGAGTACAACTTGCGTTGCATGTTTACCTTTCTTTGGGAAATGTATTGATCTTGTGCAATAAACAAAGTTGAAATGCATAATCGTTTTCTTGAGTTCCAGAATGGTTCAAACGATAGCTCAGTGTGCTCAGCACATGTTGCAGACATCAGTGTTCATATGCCACATCACACTTGAAAAACCTGGCAAGGCAGATTTCACCTGTACTCTCTGAGGTTAATACACTTAGGTATACAGACTTTGCTGAAAGTTACTACTGTGCTGCAAGTCAACATACTTGCACTATAAAGCACTAGTTATAACAAATAATATAGCATCAGTATGGTGCAGGTTTACAACTCAGTTTTGCCAAAGAAGGGCCACCAGATAGGAGGACTTGGTTGTTGACATTGACAATGGCTGATGATGAGGAGGAGGTATGTTTCACTCCAGCCTGCAGCGAGTCGGCCCAAGGTCACATGGGTATACCGTGCGCATATTTGACTACAAACAGTGGCTATATTAGCGATACTCAACGCCATGACTATTGATTTGTTGAAATTTATGATTGATTGCTCGGAAGACTTCAAGGTATATAGTTTTGTGCTCAAGAAGTTCTGAAAATGTATACTTCACTGTGTGTATCCTTGCCCACGATGTCTGTAATGCAAAGCACTTGGTTTTTTTTCTTCTTTAAACTGTTGAGCAGCCACAACCAATTAAGAACACAATGGGTCTTGTTACGCATATGGTGCTAATTCCATCGGAATTACTGCAAAACCCATTTGCCTTTCCTACCACTTGGTCCTGTGGATTTACCACATGATCACACACGGGGAAGCTGCAGAGCTATTCCCCGTTTTAGGGAGTCTCTAGGACTTCGTAGGCATTTTGGCAGATTTACACACATGCAGTAATTCCACCATAGTAAATCCACCAACTTTGAAGGTAAAGTGGATGATTCACCTCCAGCATTTTCCTAGAAGTGCTTCTTCTTCTACACCTTCCACCTCATAATTTGGTGGTGCAGGAAAGTGGCAATAAAATTGCAGAAATTCTGTTAGTTATTTTACCACAATGTTTTCCTGTACGGCAGAACTTGTATTTATTTATTTGTTGCATTTGATTACACGCCCAAACCCTTGGGTATCACGGCGTAGGTTTACATATATCTTAGATGGTATACATCGGTTACATCCTGGGCATCTTAGTCAATAACATACATTCTTAGGCATTTTGTACAGTTACATAGAAATCAAAGAAATGGGAGGGTTACACTTAACATGCGAGGTAGAGGCAGGTTATAGGTCATGCAGCCTAAGGAGAGATACTGTGTTGGGCTTGTGTTGTTAGTATTTGTTAAACAGCCAGGTTTTAAGTAGTTTCTTAAACTTCGGGAAGGAAGCTTTGTTACTTGGGTGAGCAGGAAGTGCGTTCCAAATACGCAGAGCTGCTGTGGGGAAGCTAGCGTTACCTGCTCTGGAGGTTATGAAGCGTGGGATGTGGAAAGGAGTGTTGGCGCTGCCTCTGAGAGTTCTGGTCGTGGTCTTGCGCGATATGCTTTGGCTGAGGTAGATGGGGGCGCTATCCGAGAGGCATTTATGGGTAATGGTGAGAGTTTTGTGGAGAATTCTGACTTGTACATGGAGCAGTGGGCGTCTCTTCTGTGCTGAGATATGTGCTCTCTTCTGTTGATGCCCCAAGCTGCTCTGAGGGCTTTGTTTTGAAGGAGTTACAGTTTGTTTCTTTTAGAGGTGCCTAGCAATAGGACGTTGCAGTAGTCTATCTTTGTAAGAACTAGGGCTCTGGTAATGTGTTAGATAGGGAAGGTGATTAGGAAGCCAAATTCACGACAGCTAAGCCAATGTGTCAATGCTTTGCCACCTGGGCAATACTGTGATTCTAGAAGGATCATTTTATGTCACTGCATAGTCCCAGGTTGTATTTTGTGAAAAGGCTTTCCTTTCTCCCATTACAATGACATTTTTAGCCCATTGCTTTCTCTTTCGTTGTGTGTAGGTGATTTGAGTGTATGGGATCTAAGGCAGGTGGGAGCAGACTAAATGTCACAGGCCTTTGCCTCCTTAACCTGTATCCTCTGCCTGCCTCGCATCACCTCTCATGTCCTTCCAAATCTTCCTTAATAGTCTGTTCTTAGATTCTGTGTGTATCCATAATATTGTACCCTCTTAATGTATCCATTCAGGTTTGCTTATTTGACACAAAAACCAGATGGTATTTTCCTACAGTTTCAAACTGACTTCACATCAATATTAATGATCTGCAAGCATGTATCAGAAAATAAGTAACCAGGTGAACTTATCACAGTTTCTTTTGTTGGGTTTATTTTAATCTTTAACGAAAATGCAATTGTACAACCCTAAAAGTTATTTTTTGCTCCGGTAAATTCGTTTTACAGTCAAACCTGCTTTTATGATGCTGAAAATAAATCCTGGACTAGTCTGCTTTTGCATAATATCCTACACAGATCTTTTTTTAATAGTGCCATGTTGATTTATCATGTGATTTGTGTATTTTCAGTCATGTCTACAAAATGCATTATTTATTTTAGCGTACGAAAGTCAAACATTGACAAATTGTACCTTGATATATGACAAGAACCAGGAAACAATGTCATCAGTGCAGAAAATGCAGACTGATCTCAAATCCCAGCTTCACCACTTAGCGCAAGTGTTTTATCCTGGGCAACACATTTAATCTCATGGTGCCTAAACTGCCAACACGGCCATTCCATAAATCTTTAAAAAGCAACATCCTTTAAATGAGATGTAGTTCTTGATTACAAGACATTCCATAATCATGTTTTAATTTGCTACAGTGTTTCTTCATATATAATTACATCTACCATTAGTATACTGGAATCTAGAATGTCGTGTGTTTCTTGGCAGACTCATGGCAACAGCATGTGAAAATCATGGTCCTCTTCTATGTTCATATAGTGCATCCTTAAGGTAATTTCTAATCTGTACCTGCTATCTATGTGTTAACTATTAAAAAGAGGAATCAGTTTATTTTTTAATCTATGATGCAGTTACACATAACTTCTAAGCATAACAAAACATGGATTCTCCACCATAGGAAAGTTCTAGTCATTGTAGGTCATTTATACCAAGGACATTTGTTTATCCTTTTCTTTGTCTTATTTAACAAAACATGTAAAAGCTCTTCTAAAAAGGAATTGCAAATGTATTATCACATTAATGATTAAAAAGAAACGCATAAAGTACATAGATACAAAAATACCTCTATCTCACCAGTTCTACAAGTATCTACAACTGCATAACATCTCCAGGAAATACCCCTGTGTGGACTCTCGTTCCATCACGATTTAACCTTCGCAAGGGTACACCACATGATTCCCAATTGACAGTGCTGTTGTTTATGGATCTTGCTAACCTTGATTTACGATACTTCATTAATCCAGAAATACAAATTTGTCATACTCGTACTCGCCATGTTTCGTTCATTACCGTTTTTATTACTGAACATTCATCAGGAGTAATTTTACTAACTTCACCACATGTATTGACCAAAAACGTCAAAGAACACAAGCTGTCCTCCAGTATGCAGTGAGAAAGGGTGATCACCCACAACCTAATTTCTACTTGAAAATCTATTATTCTTTTTCTTTCTTAAACAACCAGATCTTCAAAATGACCCTGCAAATGACATACCATTTAAAAAAAAAAATGTTTTTAATCATCTGCTTTCATTATTAGAATCACCACACCATGAATTATGATGGGGAGTTTTAAAAGTTTACAAATGGAGGGGCGTTGCCTGGAGCCGGAATGAGAAGCATGACTCCATTATAGCTTCTGGCCTGGACCTGACGGTTATGCCCCGAGTGTATGGCTCAGACCTGCGATTTAGCTCCACAGGTGGAGCCCTGGCAGGGTGGCTGGAGTGTCCTGTAGGTCTCGGGAACGGCTTGCCGCAGAGCTCTCGATAACGCGGCTTGCTGGGCCTAGCTGAAATGGCACCTTGCGGCTCTGCTGCCTGTCAGCCTGGATAGTGGGGGTTGGAGCAGCAGCTGAGGTGTCCGGCCGGTGGGGTGGGGATGGGCTGCCTGGAGACGCGCTGGGCTCCCGTGTCAAGATTTCTGCAGAGCCCGCTGTCAGCTGTGTCCTTACCAGTGTAGTGGATGCCTCGTTGTGGTGGAGAGGCTACGGCTTCAGCTGGCACGCGGTGGTGCCGGTGGCGAATGAAGGCAGCTGATGGAGAATGAAGGAAGCTGACAGAGTGCGGCTGGGGGCGGGGGAGTGTAGATTATGTGAGGCAGTCCCCCACTGCCCCCAACTGCAGCAGGACCTCATGAGAATGCCAGAAAGAGGAGGGCGCCCCCCCACTGACTCATGAGAAGCAAAGCAGCCAGGTCTCATGGACTGATTATCCAGCTCTCTACAACAGCAGCCCTCTGGGCTGTACACGCTGGGGTGTGTACAGTGAGAACGGGGACTGAGGATCATGCCGGGATGTTAGTACAACGGATGGATTATCTCCCTGCACCATCGGAGGATAGTGTGCCAAGGCCTCTGCCTTCCTCCCAAGCAACGACGAAGAAGGACCTCCTTGGCGATATGACAAGGGAATGTCAAAATGGCACAGAGGAGCTCCTGAAAAAGATCACCACCTTGGATAAGCGCATTGAGGAGGTGGAAAGCAGGATGGCTGAAGCGGAAGCCGCTCTATGTGAGCAGAACTGTGAGATAGGCGAAGGAGCCGATAGGATTACCGTGCTGGAGGCCAGGTGCAAGGCCCTTGAAGCAAAGCAGGAGGATGCCAAGAATCGCTCCTGCCGTAATAATATTCATCTGCGAGGCATCCCACTCATGGTTCCCGATGCTGACCTAAAGGACTTTGTACAAGACCTCTTCTACTTCACCCTGACCCTCCCTGAATAGTGCTCCTCTGTAACTGGATAGAGTGTACCGTACCCAGCAGTGGCAGTCGCAGGCCTTACCCTTGGATGTGCCAAGGATGACACTATTAGAGCTGCATGGACGATTTGGTCGCGCGGTACCAAGACATAGTGGTCTCCACATTGGCGAAGGAGGACTTAAGGCCACTCATGGAATGGCTATGAGAACGGAAAATTGCCCATCTCTGGCATTTCCCCACGGCATTGCTTTCATCGGCTGGGGGCAAACCATGGAAGGTACGCACGATGAAGGAGGCGGAAGGACTGCTCAACGCGGATACTCTGAGAGAGGAGGAAGAGAGCAATTCAGAGCCATGTGAGGCCCCCCTTCCCGTGGGGGCCCACAGCGTCTTGGGCACGAGTGAGCAGACGAAGGAGACCCAATGGCCCGTAAAAGCAAGAAGAGATTTGTGGTCTGAGGCAAGGAGTATTGTCAGTGTGAGCTGAGAAAGGTGCCTGATTTGGGGTGGGGGGCGGGGGCAGAGGAGGCGGCAGTGCCGCAGCTTGAAATCTGAGGGGCGGAAAGTGGACACTTGGTTTGATTTTGGTGAGCTCTTTGATGGCACCCAAAGGGAGCAGGGAGTGGGCTAAGGAGGGGGGGGGGGGAACGCCGGCTATTGCAAGGTCAGCCCGGTCCTGAACTACTCCATAAAACGCCTGGGGTCCACTGAGTCCCTTGTGAAAGAAGGAGCCTGGGAATGGCAATCAGGGGTTAATGTTACAGTTGTGTTGAAATGCTCTTTGGGGCGAATTGTTGGGTTTGGGCTGGTTTCCCCAGGGAATATGGGCTTTGCTCTTTGTTGTTCCCGAATTGGGAGGGGATGCGGTGGGAGGGAAGTTTGGTGTGTGGGGGGTTGGGATGGACGGGGGAATGTTTTGGGGAAATGCACGAACATCATATTAGCGCAACACTTCATCAGGGTGCAGGTCAGGGCTTGCACAGGTGCACTCCGACGCAGCATATAGCATGCATTAAGTACTGAATGCAACGCACAGGTAACACACCATGCCAGATAGCCGCATATGATATGGCATTTATAACGCGCCTATACGCAAGTGTTTCAAGGTGTGACGCGACAAGAGATGGCGAACAGAGGGAAGACCGAGACAGGGATCCTACTAGGCCAGGTGTCATTCAGATTGTGCAAGTGCGGGGGAAGAGGAGTGGGAGGGGGTGGGGACAGTGCAGTACATGGGATAACAGAATAAATAAAAACAATAAGAGAAGTAGGGCTAGCTGGTGGAAGTGCAAGGCTAAGTTCAGACATCAGGTGTCAAGTGCTGGTGGGGGACTGTAGGGATACAGAAAACAGTCCCCAATTGGGGAGGTGGGCAGGGAGGCAGTGCAGGTGTGTAACTGGCAGGGGATGGGACCTGGACCGAGATCAGAGGGTGGCTAGGTAACCAGTGCAGTTTCAGAAAGAAGTTCAGCAGGGGAGAGGAGGAGAGAAAGCAGAAGCAAAGAGGAAGGTTTTGAGCTGCTTCCGGAACCGGAGATTGTTCTCCACAAGTTTCAGGGAGGCAGGGAGGCTGTTCCAGAGGGAGACCATCCAAAGAAAGAGATCTACCACGAACTTGTTGCTTGGGCAAGCAACTAACCCTAAGGGAGTTGAGGCAGAGAGCGAAGAGCTCAAGAAGGAAGATATTTAGGAATAGAGCGTTTAAAGTAATGAGGCCCCCGGCACCAGTAGGCCTTTTGGACAATGCAGAGGGTTTTGAACTTAATCCTCACCACCACTGTGAGCCAGTGCAGAGATTTCAGTCCTGGAGAGATACGATCCTTGGGCTTGAGGCCAAGGACAAGTCTCGCAGTCCTGTTCTGAAAGAGTTGCAGCAGGCGGAGAGTAGAAGCAGGCAGATTTAGAAAGAGGCTGTTGCAGTCGTCCAGCCTCGAGAGGACCAGAGCTCTGGAGACAGTGATATTCTGGGGAAAGGAAAGGAAGAATACCTCTGAGGGAGGTGCAGCTGGTAGTGTGACTTCTTTGAGACGTCAGAGATGTGAGGAGAAGAGGAGAGTGTGGAGTCGAAGATGACCCAGAGGTTTTTAGTCTCGCAGGTGGGAGTAGGAAGAGGGCCAAGAGAGGCCCACCAGAGAGTGACGGGAAAGGAGGGATTGGGTGTGCCGATAAGGAGAATCTCGGTCTTACTGGCATTAAGGCAGAGATCATTGGCGGCACACCACTCCTGGATAGCAGACAGTCGGAGATAAGAGAAGGAGTAGAGGTGGCCGAAGGTAGCCTGAAAATGAGCTGAGTGTCATCTGCATAGCACTGAAAGTTGGGGCAGAGATAGGCAATGCTGTGGGCAAGAAGTGCCAGGTATTGGTTGAACAGCCAGGGAGAGAGGTTAGACCCATGGGGGACACTACAGCTAGAGATAGAGGAGAGGAAGGACCCAGATTGGACCTGGGAGGGTCGATCAGAGAGGAAAGAAGTCAGTTAGGCCCTGACCAGTGATACCCAGGTTATCACGGAGACGGTTGAGCAGGATGGAATGGTTGGCCATGTCACAGGCAGAAGAGTGATCAAGTAAGATGAGGATACAGGAGGTGTTGCTATCAAGGTTGGAGAGCAGGTCTTCACGGATGTTCAGGAGAGCAGTTTCCGTGCTTCTGGGAGCTCTGAAGCCAGATTGATGGCCATGAAGACAACCAACAGATGCAGTGTGAAGATTAAGATGGGCGAAGGCCAGCTTTTCCAGGAGTTTGCCCAGGAAGGAAGTGATGGAGATTGGGCGATAGTTAGCTGGGCAGGACGGGTCGGCAGAGGGTTTCTTAAGAAGAGGGTGCACAAGGAGTGCTTCGAAGGGGATGGGAAGACTCCAGTGGCGAAGGAGTGGTTGCAGAAGTCGGCCAGAGCAGGAGCAAGAGAGTCAATGTGGTTCTTGATGGTTTTGGAGGAACAGGGATGAACCTCTTCAGACTAGACTTTCAATGATCAGACTTGTCTAGAAACCTTGTCTGGGGGAACACGGGAAAGAAAGAGAATGAGGGAGGAAAGGTGGCTGAAGAAGGGCCGGAAAAAGAGCACGGAGTAGAGGGGGCAGAGGGAGAGGAAGAGAGAAAGGACTGGATGTCCTGAGCTTTAGAGATGAAATGAGAACCCAGAGCTGTGCAGAGGGCCTGGGAAGGGACAGGAGAGGTAGAGACTGCAGCAGGATTGGCCAGTTCATTGCAGATTTGAAAGAGTTTGGCTGACTTGTTAGATGCCGCAGAGACGCGGGCTTGGATGCAAGCTCTCGTCTTGGTGCGGACAGAGAGCCGTTATTGCCTTTAGAGCAGGCGGCAGGCCAGTTTGTCGGAGGATTTACCAGAGGTACGCCATTTCCGCTCAGCCACCCTGCACTTGCGTTTGTGGGTTACGAGGTCTGAGTCGTACTAGGAATTGCACTTGGCTTTGGGCTTCAAGCGGATACTCATGACAGGGGCAAGAACATTGAGAGTATCAGATATAGCAGAGTGGAGCATGGAAAGGGCTGTGTCAGGGTCTGAGTCAGCCAAAGGGAGAAGGGGGGGTGAGAAAGTGGCGTTGAAAGCCTCAACTGACACACGCTTCATGGGTCGGTTAACCGAGAAGGTGGGTGGCAGTGCTGGAGTTGGCTTAGCCTGGCAGGAAGAGAGGGTGAGCTGGGAGGAAAGGATAATCGCTCCAGGAGAGAGGAGTGGTGAGAGGGATAGAAAGGGGAAGGTCTGAGGAGATCAGAACATCAAGAGTGTGCCCTGCCGAGTGAGTCGGGCCAGAGAGGAGAATAGAGAGTAGCAGAGGTCCCGAAAGAGTCCAGAGGAAGGACAGGAAGGTGTCCAGGAGGATGTTAAAGTCTGTCATGATGCCTACCCCCGGGGACCCAGACCAGGTCCAGCAACCCCGGAAGCAGGCATCAAGTTATTTTGAGCAAGCCCAAAAACCCCTGCTAGGGGCTGTTTGGGTGCGGTCCTGCCGCCCATGGCGCCAGGCTCATATGGAGACTCAGTCCTGGTGCCACAGGCGCCAGGCTCATAGATTAAAACTTACCTGATGCAGACCATTGTGCAAGCCTACCTGATACAGACCATGCTGCAAGAGCTCCAAGCCAAATGAGGCTTGGAAGGGACTATTTTACCTAGGGACTATTTTTTACTTGGGCGGGGCTGGGGAGGAATACTTACCTGGGACTACTTTGGAGGCTATTTAAACCACGCCCGAAGAGCAGCACACGCTTCGCGTTATTCTGCATCCAGCAGCGTGATGCTCACTGTGCCTGCAAGTCTGCATCCAGTCTTCTGCCATGACGCCCTCGAGTTTGGAGCTCCTAGAAAAAAGGGAGAAAGGAGAAGAGGTTAGAACAAGAGCAATACCTTTGATCCTTACCTGAATTCCTGATCCATTGCGCCTTCGAGCTGGAAGAAAGAAGTTATTTTATGCGCGCCGCCTCGCCTGCTGCAGCGCCGCGCTGAACTCACCGGCCTTCGTAGCATCTTCACATTCCACTGTATCCTCCTGCATGTTCCCGCCGCATTCCGGCACCTAAGGAGAAGACAAGAACAGCAAGGCGAGCCAAGGAAATACACAGAGGAATATTAGTTACCCACCCATAGACTTACCTGATTTTACCACCGGGGGTACTATTCCTCTTCACGGTTCGGCGCAGCTTCCACTGCATGTTTGCCGAACCCCGGCCCCTAAGGGGAAACAAAAGGACAGCAAGGTGAAACAAAGGGACTATGAAGGGAAACCCTCCTCACCACAATAGACTTACCTGATTTTACCGCTGGAGGTATTATTCCCCGAGACTTCATACTTTCTCTCAGCGCCTGAATAAGGGAGAAAGCAACAAGTTACATATTGACATTATTTTATCGAACTGTGTTGGAAAATGCAAATCCTTACCTGAATATTACCGGTTGCCACGAGGAACTCTTCACTAGGTTCAAGCTGCAACCTGCAAGGAATCGGACAAGAGTGAAAGTCAGGCATTTGAACTCTTACGAACTACATCCTTTTCGGAGTCAATATTGTTCTGGAACTCGCCAATTCCTTCGAGCCAGTGAAGCAACTGGTTATCAACTCGCCCCTGCGCTCAATGCAGGATGGAGAGCTCATCTTTTCAAACCATCAGGTGAGACTATAAGAGGGGACATCAAAGGTGATCTGTGGGGAGAACAGCGGGGTGGGGGGATTTACACTCAACGCCACAGGTGGTTAATTCCCTTTGCAGAAGAATATTCCTACGGGCCAAGCAAACGAAGCTAGGTGGGCCAGTCCAGTCTGTCATCTCGGCCCTATTCATCACATTGGTGGAGTCTGCAGCTGTCCAGCTCAGATCGACGCCTCTGTAGGAGCCAGGTGAGCGTAACAAGTCTCCAAGAAGGAGTAGTTGAGTGGTCGAGACCAGGAGGTAAGAGGTAAGGTCCGCCTACTAAGAGAGGGAGGAGATTTGACCAGGTGGCTGATAGATACTAGCCACAGTAAGGGAATGGCTAGGAGAGAGAGAGAGCCTGCAGATGAGGCATTCGAAAGAGGAGTAGGCCTGCGTAGGAATGACAGAGGCATGAATCCACTCGGGAAGATCAGGGATACACCCCTCCACAGCGGTTGGACATGAGCGCGCAGAGGATCTTGTAGCCGTCAGGGAGGAGTGTCAAAGCTTGTGACAGAGCTGGCCGTGAACCATGTCCCGTTGAGACCGAGGACATCGAGGTCAAGTTCCTCCAAGAGGTGGCAGATGTCAGAGGAGTCTTTGACAGCTGAGCGAGAGTTAAGAGTGGCAATATGGAGAAGGTTGCCGTCCTTGAAAGTCTTCTGGGGAGGGGTAGAAATCAGAAGTATGCCCTGCAGAGGTGTAGAAGAGGAAGGAGGAGAGGGCAAGGTAGCCAAGGAAGAGACAGCAAGGGAAGGCGAGGAAGCCGTGTAGTGAAGAGAAGAAGATTAACCTTATGCGAAAACTACACAGTCCAAAATGCTGCAAACAGACTATTACTCAGAATCAAAAGATTCTAACACAACACCCCACCCCATCACTACTCCCAATGCACTGGTTCCTTTTAAAGAAAATAACCTATTTCACAACCCTTTGCATTGCCCATAGCACTTAGACAGATATGGCCGTGCTTTCGTCATTGAAAAGTTACAGAACTACATACCATCCAGGACCATGAGGTCCAGTGCTGCTGGACTAGTCCTAGTCCTTAATGTCAGCAGGAAATTACAAGAAGGATCCCATTTCTCCCTACTGGCTATAAAATTCTGTAACACCCTACCTAAACATCTCTGCTTATAAGAGAACCACCTGCCATTCAGGAAACAGCTCAAGACATACATGGCTCTTCGTCTAACAATTTGAAGAAACCACAACAAACCTAGATTAACATAACCAGGAATTAACTGTTCCCTTTGACACACCTCGTACATGGACAAGGTACTTTGAGGAACCAGGAATGAGACACGGCCACAGAGAGGTATGGTTTTTGACCATAAACCTTTATTAAAAGAAATGGGGTTGGGGAAATGCATCTGTCCCTGCTCTACGAGGTGTTTTCCTACCTAAAACCAAAACTAAAGGTCTGTCAAGGTTAGGATGTCCAAAGCAAAACAGTCTTGTGTCCAAAGTACTATTCTATTCTGGATTTAGTCTATCAAACTAAAACCTACAGTGAAAAGGGTAACGTCCTTGGCCTTGCGTGCTGCCCAAATTTTCAAAAGGTAAAACGTGTTAACTCCAACACAAGTTACAGGATAGAGTTCCTTATTCCAGAGGGTGATTCACTTCAACTGGAATTCTCTTTCCTTGATTGCTTATTCAATAATGTCAGTTCCTTGAGTTGCTCTTGAGAAATAACAAAATGAGTGTATAAAGCAACGTGGCTCTTTGTCTTTGTCTTGTTAGAATACCTGGCATACTCTCCTGCCAGGTTTTTACTCCTCTTCTTGTGATCAGCACAGCCATTATGCTAAACCTGATTTGCTTTTCTCAGGACCTCTTTAATCCTTGTATTCCTGTACAATGTTCAACTTGTCCTTGCCTGTTTAACTTCCTTACCAGGGCTTCCTCTTACACAGACACTTGCAGCTGCCAGGTATACTCTCCTGCCAGGGCTTTATTGGATGCACACACTTGCAACAGCCTGGTATATTCTCCTTCCAGGGCTTTATTGAATGCACATACTTGCAACTGCCTGGTATACTCTCCTGCCAGTACTTTCTTAGATGCACTCACTTACGACTGCCTGATATAGTCTCCTGCCAGGACTTTCTCGTTAATGCTTTTTGCATGTTTAATTTGCTTGATATACTTCCCTTCCAGGGATTTTTTCAGGTGGACTCTGCAACCTCCTTTGTGCGTTCCCGCCGATCCCTGTCATTCTGCTGGTTCTCTGGAGATTGCGCCTGTTCAGAGCTAAGTGGATCCTGATCGCCCCGGACTGTGCCCGGGGAACGTGGTATCCAGAGTTGCTGGACATGACCATAGGCCCTCCCAGGCACCTTCCGTGGAGTGTAGACGTGCTCTCCTACTCAGAGGGATGGGTCCTCCAGCTGAACCTCAGCAGCCGGAACCTTCATGCTTGGCTACTAAGAGGCTGAGGTTCAAGGAGTGAAACTTTTCTGACATTGTCCTCAATTCTCTGCATCTCAGAATGCTATGCATGCTCTGACCGGCAAGGGTATCACTGAGGGGCTCAAGCACATTTTACCTGAGGCGTACCTGCCTCCTCTGCCATGCATAGGAGTCCTTCTCCTGGACATCGTCAGGTGGCGACGTGGGCATCTCTGCATGCGTTCGATAAGCATTACTCCTTGGATTCCCCTACAGAACAGGATGCTTGTTTTGGTAGGGAGGTCCTTCAGAGTTATCTGGTTTAGGTGGTTTACTTGCTCCCTCCCTACTCCAGATTTACATACGAAGATGTGTGATATCTGTGATGAGGAGACGGACCAGGTACCCTTCGGGTTGAACCCCTGGTCTCCATGGTGGAGGTGCACTTCCTGGAGAAATTCTATGAGGAGGGTGACAACATCCAAGGGCTGGCGTCTGAACTCCAATAGGACAGTGGCCTAGACACCTCATCTGAGCTTGCTAGTCTTTCTCCCACTACCCATGGTATGCCCTTAGACCTCTTTTCAGAGGTTCATGGCAAAGGTGGCCAAAACCCTGGGGCTCTCAACCCTGGCCGAACCAAATTTATTTTACTTTGAATTAACAGACATACTGCCCAGGGTCCCAGGGAGGAAACATTATTATTATTATTATTATTATTATTATTATTATTATTATTATTACTGCATTTTAATGTAGCAGTAGAAACCCCCGTACTGGAGGTATTCGAATCCTGCTATGACTTCGGCTGTTGACAGGGAACCTTCATGCTTGGCCACGTTGCTCAGAGCCCTTGAAATTCGGATGCAGTAATAGTCTGCACAGACAGAGTTAAGTGCATATAATGCATTTAATAGTTGAGACACAGAAAATAGCCCAGAGCTGCAATTCTGCAGTTTTACCAAGTGCATTTTGTGGTGAAGACAAGGGAGAACAGACAGACGATCTTCAGGCTCAGTGCATTTGGATCGTACAAGTGCACAGTCAGTCACAGGGAGTTGGAGGTCCAAGGGCACCCAGTCCGTGGAGACTGGGCTAAGTGCAGAGGGTAATTTATCAAGTGTAGTAAGGGTGGGTGGGGTGTAAGGCCCTGAGGCAAGTGCGAGAGAGGACTGGATGGGGTGCCCGGGACCTGTGAGACTCTGAGGTACATGAGGCGTCCATACAGCAAGCTGTAGGGAAGAGAGGGGAGGGTGGGAAAGAGCAGACTAGGTTAGCAGGGTACAGGGAGAGAGGAAGAGGAAGGTCTTGAGGAGTTTCTGGAATTTAAGAAGATCAGGCTCAAGGTGGAAGGCGGCAGAGAGGCTGTTCCAGAGGGAGGAACCTGCTGAGGATAAGGATCTCCCTCCAAATCTCTGCTTGGAGAACCAGGTCACTCGCAGAAGGTTGGAGGTAGATAGCGTAGGGCTCGTGAGGGACAGTATTTAGGGAGACTGCGTTGGAGGTAGGTAGGTCCCAGCCTCCAGAAAGCCTTATGGACAATGCAGACTGTCTTGAACCTGTTCCTTGCAGCCACAGGGAGCCAGTGAAGGGATTTCAGCGTCAGAGAGATGTGGTCCCTGGGCTTGAGGCCAAGGATAAGTCTTGCGGTTCTGTTCTGGATGAGTTGCAAAGGGCGCAGGGTAGAAGCAGTGAGGTTGTGGAAGAGGCTGTTGCAGTAGTCCAGCCTAGAGAGAACCATGGCTCTGGAGACAGTGAGCCTCTGGGGGAAGGTGAGAAAAGGTAAAGTACCTCTGAGGAGGTGTAGCTGATAGTTTGACTTTTTCGAGATGTCTGAAATGTGAGAGGAGAAGGAGAGAGTGGAGTCGAAAATGACTCCCAAGGATTTTTAGCCCCACAGGGGGTACGGGTGCAGGGCCAAGGGAGGCTGGCCAGAGTGAGAGTGGGAAAGCGGGAGCAGGGGTCCCAATGCAAACAATCTGTCTTAATGGCATTGAGGCAGAGGTCGTTTGCAGCACACCATGACTGAATAGCAGACAGACAGACAGAAAGTCAGATATGAGCGTGGAGGAGGAGATGGCTGAGGGTAGCATGAAAGATAGTTGTGTGTCGTCCGCGTAGCACTGGAAATGCCAATCACACGTGCCAAGGGAGCCATATAGATGTTGAAGAGCTAGGGGGATAGGTTAGATCCCTGGGGAACGCCACAGGTTGAGAGAGCAATAGTCAAGCGAAAGGCTCAGAGTTCCACCTAGGATGGGCGGTCAGAGAGAAAGGAGGTTAGCCATGCCAGAACCTGACATGTGTTTCCCAGGGTGTCAGAAGTGTGATCAGGATGTTGTGGTTAACCATGTCAAAGGGATGTTTTGGATTTTTGCTGCCCTTCGCCCAACTGTTTAGGGAATAACTTGCTGCTATTTCTGTTTTCAAGAGGTCCCCGGAACAGGGCTTGTTCTTCACAATCCCCACTGTCATTCTGTTCTTACAAGGTTTGTGTAACCAGTTTCCTCAACACCAGTTTGTTTCCCGACGTTGGATTTAAATTTGGTTTTGACATTTCTTATGGGAGCTCTGATTGGGCCCCTTAAGTCCTGTCTTATTAGATTGCTCACCCTAAGGATGATTTACCTGGTAGCTATCACTTTGCAACATGGGTTTAGTGTGCTCCAGGTGTGGCCTGTTAAACCTTCCTATTTCATGTTCTCCAAAGAGAAGATGACTTTGAGAGTGAAGCACTCTTTTTCTTCCAGCAGTTGTCTCAGACTTTCATCTCTGTTAAAAGATCCAAGCGCCTCCCCCAGCTTCTATGTCTCTCGGACGAGAGAGGCTAGGAAAGATGACCATCTAAACATTTATTGCGCTTGTGCTTGTGCTGGTAGGGCTGTGACCAAACAGACCTTGCCAATATGGATAATTTTCTGCATCTAAGAATGATATGATCTGATTGGAAAAGATGTGCCTGGGGGTCACAGAGCACATTCTACCAGAGCAGTGGCTGCCACCTCTGCCGTGCACACAGGAGTTCCCATGCTGGACACTTGCCAGTTAGTAATGTGGCAGTCTCTGCACACGTTTGCTAAGTATTACTGTTTGGATTCCCTTTCAGGCCTCCCTCCTCCAGGTTTTCATACTGCTTTGGGAGTTCTTCATAGATGAAGAGTCCGTGGGAGGAAGCAATCTAGTAGACAAATTACCAGTACCTCTCAGTAATGTTCTTTCTGATGGATGTTCCTCACATGGATTTCTAATCACCCTCCCAAGCGTCAGAGTGCTAGGGAAAAGGGTGGGCTGAGGTCCTAGTACACAGCGCCTCATTAGACTGGCCCGGACATTGGGACCAGTGCGCGGCACATCTGGCTTTGGGCGGAGCTGTGCTTTGCCCTCTGGCAACTGCAACGTTTCAGAGAACAGCTGAGCTGTTGGTATATTATTGTGTGTTCTTCTTTTTAAAACAGGGTCAGCATTTATTTTCCTTGTTCGTTGCATAATGCTTGGCAAATTGCTGGTAGTGGCGTTATTTTGTGAAAAGAAGCAGGATTGAGGTACCCCCCATATCTGTTGTCCATTATAGCTTTACCTCTGGGAAGCAGAATGAAATGTATTTATTATGATGGCAAATAAAAAGTAAAATGCATTTCAGGTACATGTGTCTTTAGGATGCCATAGTTAAAATATTTTTTAAATCCTCTGGCACAGGAGTACGCAAAAAGATAGATATAGAATAACACAAGTTGTCTACTACTCCTGAACCAATCACCAGTAGTTGTTCGGTGCTAGAACTTGTGTTTAACTTCTCATTTGGGCATCCAATGGGAACATTGAAAACATATTAACTAAAACAGAAAAAGCTAAGTCACTTCATTTTGATTTGGTTAGAGCAATATTTTCAAACCAATGTTCGCTGACCCTTGTTTGAACTGCGACTATACTTGTTACTATACTCAAAGATGACTCAAAGAGAGGAGTGGGTATGTTGAGCTCACTGAGGGAAAGGCATGGCATTTGTTTTTAGAATTGCAATCTTCAATAACAAGATTGAACCTTATGACAATAGTGGCCTTTGGCTACACTCATCAATGTTAAATCTGCCTATCAAAAAGATTTAAAAGATAATTTTTAAACTGGTTCTGTGGAGATTATATTTGTAGCTCACTGTTCTGTTTTTTTGGTTTTTTTAAGGTTGATAGTGTATCCTCCTCCACCTACAAAAGGTGGTTTGGGCGTCACTCAAGAGGATTTAGAATGTCTTGAGCATGGTGAATTTTTGAATGATGTCATCATTGATTTTTATCTCAAGTAAGTGTAGTGAACTTTCATTCTTGTCATTAAACAGTTTAAACAATTGCAATTTATGTATTGAATACTATACTGCTCATGACTGTAAATGAAGAACCCCAATTGTCACAAATTAAACTTCTATTTGTGATACCATTCAGATTGTTGTGAACAACCGGCCTAGTATATAGTGACAGTTGGTACAGAACCCATTGGGCAGCATAAAATACTCATCCTACTAGTGAACTTTGTGTTCGTCATTTTAATTGTTCCCATCCATATATTAGTCCTCTTTTGATAGCTGTCATTCTACTATTTCCTTTTTTTTTCCAAATTCCCTTTGCTTCTAGATTGCATTTCATGGTAGTGTGTTGTGATAATTTCTAATGGATTCCTTCCTTGCACTGATTCCTCATCAATGATCGTCTTTCTCCAGCACAGCCATCCTTTGGACATTTTTTTCACAACTAGGGGGTGCAGCACAGCTCTGGTAGCTGCCTATGTGCCCTGGGACTAGTATATATTTAGGCCATGTTCCCCATGAAATTGGGTCTTTTTTCCTGCACACTTTGTATGCTTCAGGAACGCCATTTCTAAACCCTTTCTACTGTGTCATTCCTGCTCCATTAAGCTCTCAGGCTTTAGGCCATACACGTATTGCTAGAGATAAATTCCTGTCTTCGACCCCCAAAGAATTTGTCTTTACTCCATGAGGAGAAGCATGATTTGCAGGATTGCAGTTCGGGCCAATACATGCATCGCACGGCCTTGCAGGAATGTGCCACAAAGCTTTTCAGATTTTGCCACAGTACACAGTCGCCGGATGTGCAACGGGTTGGAGATGAAGATTGAACCAGAAAGTGAACCAGGAACTGAGGTCCCGATCCCCAAGCGGTTCTTCAAAACACTGTTTCCTCGTCTTCGAAGAAGAGGAGCCAACGATTCAGGGACCCCTCAGAGAATTTGCCCCAACAGGTTCCATTTCCTACCTAATCCTCTTCACGGGAGGGATAGGAGACCGTTCAGCTAAAGATGCTGTATTTGCCAAGGCACCTGACGCCAACAGTTTTGGACTCTGCGCCGATGGCTCAAATGGGACCCACCACATTCTGACAAGCTGCTAGGGATCACTTTAGAGACCTCAACCGTACAAAGCATGGCTCTAATGGATCCAGATAAAAAATGGCACAAAAGGCTCCTCCTTGAAGCCCATAGCGCCAGCTCTTCTCTGCGCTACCCCTACAGTGCTGGAGCTTCTAGAGGAACACCCCACTTTTGTTGGGAAAGGTCACGTCACCGAACACTGATGTCTTTGCCGTTTAAGGGGATCCCATTCCTTTTGTTGAGGAACCACTTGACTCCATGGAGATGTGAGAAATCCTAGAGGAATTCTATAGTGAAAAAGGTCTGTTGGAACCAGCCCCTAATTTACAATAGGACATCAGCTGTGATGCATCCCTGGATTTCGACATTCTCCTAGCGACGACTCTAGCTAAGCTTCACGCCTCCTTCCAAAAGAATATTGCAAAGGTTGTAGACACAATGGGACTGTAAGCCCAACCAGAATCAAAGCTCCATTCGATGAGTAATCCCCAAGAGAATCCTTGCTGCCATTCCACCCAACGTTTTAGGCCCTGGTGCTGGAGGCTTGGGAGAAGCCAGTTTCGGTGTCTGCGGTGGACGAGATCTGGCCAGGAAGCATTGTCTGGCACCTTCAGACACAGCATTTCTCTGCTCAGAGCTTGGTGGTGTAGATCACTACAGCCAATTTGAAGACCACATACTTCCTGTGACGAATCACGAGAATCTGTTGCTTCTCCCCAAGGGGGAGCCTTTCCCTGTGAGGTTAGGGAGGTGAGCCTGCTCCACAATACCCTCAGTAGGGGTGTAGAGGCAAGTGAAACCTCACCAGGATAGACTTCCCCTTTGGGGACTAAGACTCCTGTTCTGATGAGACACTCCCTAAGAAACAATCCCTCAACATACCTCTAAAGACATCTAGTAAAGAAAGGTATGAAGAACATACCAAAATCTGTTATTGCCATCAAAATGCACTGGTCATTCCTGTAAGGGAAAAACTACCTGATACTGAGACAAGGGAAAAGACCTGCAGAGGAATACAGATCATGAAGCAAACAGAGAAAGAGGACTATAACGTTACACTAGGAAAGTGTAATAATGGAAGTAGGTGGGCGCAGACTTGGAGAAGAGCCAGAGAACCTGTGAGTTACAAACTTGCTTTGGGAAACATCCTGAACGAAAGCTGCAGACAGTCGTCTGTGGAACCGAAGTACAGCAGAGATTTCCGACATTTGGTGTTGGAAGAGAGGAGGCACGATGGAAGCCGAAGGAAAGATGAGGCGTTATAGCCCAGAATAAGAGCTAAGCCGTGACCGAAGTTGAGCAGAAGTAGACCCGGAGGTCCGTGAACAGTGCAGATACCACTTCACTGATCAAATGAGGAAACAAAGGGACAAACCTGAGACTGCAGAGACCATGTAAGAAGCTGGCAGAACTATGAGAGGCCAACCTAACAAGTGCACAAGAAATTCCCAAGTCGTTAAAAGGCCCTTTGATGTTGCCGCAAGCATAAGTGGTACTTGGTGGAAAACAGAAGGAGACCCGGAAAGGGGGACTGGAGAGAATCATTACTGGCACTCTCATGCTCATCCTTGTTCAGATCAGACATTGAATTGCATGACGAGAAGGCGAATCATTACTTGCACGCTCACACTCGTCCCTGTCAAGATAAGATATTGATACTGGAGGAAGAGAAAGAAAAAAGTTACTGGAACGCTCATACTCGCCCTAGTCAGGATAAAGCATCCAGAGTAACAGATAGAAAAGAGAATTCTTATGGGAACGCTCATACTCATCCCAGTCAAATTGATATACTGATGTCAAGTGATAATCCTTA
Organism: Ambystoma mexicanum; assembly: GCF_040938575.1. Lineage (NCBI taxonomy): Eukaryota > Metazoa > Chordata > Amphibia > Caudata > Ambystomatidae > Ambystoma > Ambystoma mexicanum. The sequence continues at coordinate 933,641,658 of NC_090939.1, forward strand.
CTGCAAGGTTTATAATCCAGGAGATCAACCATGAGATAATGCCGGATAAGAGACGCTGTAAGAGGGACAAACTGAGAGAACAGAGTAAAATCAAAAACAAGGGCCAAGGCCAAAGTGAAACCAAAGTTTAAGTAAAGATTAAGAACTCAGGAAGCCAAGGGATACATTCCGATTCTTGAACAAAGTACTCCTATGAAAGGAAAAGGTTAAATACAAGTAGAGTAAGAGAAGAGAAATACAAGAAAAAAGAAAAGAGTAATCTAAGGAGAGACGCACGCTTGAAACCTTGAAGAATCCAGTAGTGGAACTGTCTACCTTAAAGTATGTGAGGGATCAAGAGTAAGACTTGCACACAGTCGCATTTTTGGTGATTTCCAAAGACTTTTATTAAAGTAAAATGAGGGGTTGGCGAAATCTACCTTTCCCTGCCTCAACAAAACTAATGAATGTCTGTGTCCAGATGTCAAAATCAAGAGTTCTCTGGCCTGTGTCCAAAATCCTAAACTGACCCTCACACACTGAAACACAATATAACCTAGCAGGGGAGTGTCTTTGCACTGTATACCAACAGCTTCCTCCCAAAGTTCTGAACATAAAGACTTGAAGTTGAAGAAAAGAAAACAAGGTTCCGGACACAAAAGGGGTCTCCCTTATACTAGAGTCTTTCTGGTTTTTCACAATGTTACTTGTATACAATCCCCAAGGAGGATGGTCCTTCCCTTGGGGTTTTCCTCCGTTTGCACGAATATTCACAATGTCACTTAGATATATTTCACAACTCTTTCTTTGGACCTCTTATGTACGGTTACAGAAAAAAAGGTTATGATCCCAAAAACTATGAGGGTGGGGGGGGATCTCTTCCCCAGTTCTCTCAGCTTTCCATAATTTTAAAAGGGGGTCATTTCCGCCCTGTTTTCCAGTTACTGGTTTACTCTCCTGCTAGGGCTTTTACTTTTCTGCTTTGGTGCGAGTCCCAGACTTGCTGGGTGCCTGGTTTACTATCCTGCCAGGGCTTTTTAAATCCTTTAATATTTTCATGCACATGCTAGGTTTCCTTTCTTTACTTGCATTTGCTGGTTTTTGTATCCAGATAATGGATCTTTCTCCAACATGGGGTCTGGCATGGATTCACATGCTCATGAATATTCTCCGAGGTCAGGCCGGAAATCCTTGGTAAAAAGAAAAAACTGTTTCACTTTCAATTACAAACTGTCTTTCTCCTTTAAACCAAACACTGAGCTCTGGGTCATACTGCCCCCAGCAAATGACTGCCCTAACCCTATCTCCCTAAGCCCCTCCTCTGGCAGCCATCTTCAGATTTTTACTGCACGTTCAAGTGTTGGGAGTCCCCGTGTTTTGCTTCAAGAGCTTTTCTGTGTTTTCACGCTTTTTCGAGAAAAAGTTCCTATTTTTGTCAATTAGAGCCTGGGTGCTCTTTTGCTCCTTTGCCCGGCAAGCAGGGATCAGTTTGTCAGCGTCTTTCAACGCCCCTCAAGGGCAAGAATCGTCAAGAGTTTAATCGTAGATTCCAAAGGGCCATTGGGCCTACACTGCACGCCGGACCATGTCAGAGGAGAAGGGAGCCTCTCTCTTCAAGCTCTGCTCCAACTGCAGATTGAGGAACATGTTTGTGGAGGACAAACACTCCCAGTGCCTCTACTGTCTCCATCTGGACCACAGGGAAGTGCATTGTGAAATCTGCCTTGGTTTCTCCAAGCGCACCTTCAAGGATGGTCACAGTAGGTTGGCGGTGTGGCTCAACGCCAAGGCCTCTACCCCGTGCGGCAGGCAGGGGCATGCCTCACCCAGGACCGGTCCCCTCACCATTCAGCACATTTGGCTTGACCAGTTTCAAACATTTAATTGTGTCCCTATCATATAGAGCCAAATATAATGCTTCCCAAGAGGCTTTTACATATGCCCCTTTTTTCCTCTTTACTAAAAACTTAAAATTAACTCTTGGGGATCGGAGTGCGCTTTTATCCAGAATGTTATCTGGTCTAGCATATCTGACCAAATCCCTCTTAGCCATAGAACACTGCTTGTCATACCAGGGATTTATCACCAGCACCCTTTTTTCTTTTGTCAATTGTGGTAGTCAAAAATGGCATTAGGTTCATGCCCAGGGTCTCAGATTCTGCAACTACACTAGCCAATAAATTAGGATTGCAGATATTACCCATATTCTCTACAATAGCTGTGCATGCCTTCCCTTTTAGTTCCCTAACAATCCAATTAGCCCACTTGATAGATTTTCTAGTATGACCAACTATAGCAATACTTTGGTTAGTCAAAGGTCCCTTCACTCCACTGGGTCCACCAACCCCTATGCATGATTTGAATGAGAGAGTGTTATGATCACTCTCATTCCTATCAACTGCAGCGAGATCCCTGGTTCTAAACCAGCAACTACCAGTTATAAGTATGTAGTCGAAATGAGAAGACCCCTTCGGGCCTCTAAATGTTGTTTTAGCAGGTGGGTCTCCTGTCAATCTTCAGTTGCAGACTCGAAGATTTAAATTTGCGATAATACACGCTGATTCCGCCGCCACTTTGTGAGTTCTTTTAGGGGGGAGACTTTTAGGGAGGGGAGGTTGATTGGACAGCAATGGTGGGATTAACCAAGCCATGGTCTGGTGTTCTCAAAGATCTTCATTAGCTGCCAGTGGTTCTATCTGCAAGTAAATATCCACTGCCTTGAAGGTAAACTGACTTTGTAGAATCAAGTTTTTTTAGTTACTCAGTTCCTGCATCTTCAGTAAGACCTCCAGTCCAGAACCCTTACTCGGTCTATTATATAAATTAAAGAGCAAGAACCGCTCACCTAATTTTGTAGACACGGCCAACAATTGTAGATCTGAAGAGCCAGTTTCAATAGGGCCCATCTCCCAATCTCGCATCATACCAAATCTACAGACCTCCCATCGGTCTTCCTCTAGGTCCTTTGGTGGCTGGGACCGTAAAGTTTACATTGCCCTGGAAGTCAATCGGATCCAGAGCCCATGTTTCCTGAAAAATTAAAACCTGGTACTGTCTCACAAAGTCGCACCATGCCGGATCCATAATTACTATTTTTAGGCCTGCTGTCACGCTCACCTGGTCTCCACGGGGGCGGGCTCGTGTGCGTAGTGTGTTGTCTGTCCTGATGCTGCTCTGCTTGACTGATGATGCTATCTTGCATCTCCCCTTAGTCCTTGCTGCAAGTCGAAACAAGATGTTAGCTACCAAAGGGAGCTGGTCAGTGGTTTCACCTCCTTCCGGTCTATCCTTCACTTCTTCTGGCTCACCTCTGTTTTTTAATGGGCGAGCTCTCCGTCCTGCACACCCTGGCAGGGGCGCGGTTCACAGTCTTTCCTGGATCGAGTTACACCACTGATCCGAAGGAAGTTGCTGAAGTAGAAGGCCCGGGAGTAAGCAGGTAAGTCTCTATTCCAATAACTGCTTGGAATGACTGCCTTTAAGTCTTTCTGTTCAAGATAACTAATAGCCGTTATTGCCTTACAGGTGCAGCGTTAACCGACCTTCGGATGATGGATGACCCTCCTGACAATGATGCTCAGGATTCCTACCGGTAAGTATAACGCTGTGCAGGACGCGCAAATGTTCGCCTCTGTAGCTTTCCTTTGCTACGTGCGACTGACCCGTTTGTCGGCAGGTACGGCGCGAGTCCAGGAATAATAGAAGATCTGTGTGGTGGTGTCGAGCTGCGGCGCGCTGCTGAGTAAAGAACTGTCCGATGAAGTTCGTGGAGCGGCCGATCAGGTCAGCAGCTACCTGGCAGGGTGCTTTTCGTTCTGCAGAAACGGAGGTTCATGGGAAAGCAGGAGATGAGATCTGGACATACTACAGGTAAGGCCTTCGATGCTTAAATAACTCCTGTTATTCTCTGTTCGCAGGTGCTGATGGATGGAAGACTCTGGACGGGCGTGGCAGAAGGAAGCAAGAACTGATCTGACACGGTGAGCGTTACACTGCAGGAGTGCACAATAACGCGAAGCGTTTTCAGATTGTTGGGTGCGGTTTAAATAGCCTTGCAAGTAGTTCCAAGAAAACAGTCCTCTTCTCCGTATCCCTTCTCTCAGGTAAAGTAGTTCCAGGCCACACCCTGAACTGAATGGCTCAGCCTCTCTGAGCCAAGTTAATGGACCATGCCACTAACACCTCCATGAGCCTGGCGCCAGCGGCGCCTGGACTGAGTCCAGATGAACCTGGCAGAGGCCTGTTAACCCCAAGGGGGCCAAAGTTCGGGAGGGCCCCACCAGTTTCAGGGTTTTGGGTGACTGCACCATGACACCTGCTATGTTCCATGAGAGAGTATGTAGGGATCTGTTGATAGTTTCCCCAGGCACTATCTACATGGTCTAAATCAGAGGATTATTTCACACCATTTCTTTTCTACACATGTCTCTTTGCCCCCAGCTATCGCAACATTTCTATTTAGTCTTCCATCATTTGAGTTCCACGGTTTAGGACAGGTTTGTTTGAAATTAACTTCAAAATGTTGCTGGGAATGAACCATGATCTTTACACCCATTGGTGGAAATGCACACAATTCAATACTTAAGATGCCCTCCACCAGTTCCCAAGAGCTCAAATGTACCTCAATGTAGTCTATGCACATTTGGTTCCATTGGTATTGCTGGTTAATATGGTATTTCTGGTTAATAATACACTCTTGGATTCCAAGATGGCTGCCTGCACGGGGAGGATGTGCTAACCATAGCTCGTCTCCGACCCCCACCGAAAAGGGAGTTTTACGCCTTCTAACTCCCCCCGTCCCCACCTATGGGAACGTAAGCATTTGACACCCCATTTCATGCCACCCCCGATTGGCATGAAAGGCCGAGGGAGAGAAGAAAAACCGAGGCTGCAAGATGCCGAACCTCAGGATGAGCGGGGAGTGGCACCTCAGCTGGATCCTTGCTTAGAGGGAGATAGTGAACGTGATTCGGTGCCCACAGGACAACGGTATGGAGTAGGAAGACTGGGGGCATCGGAGAAAGAAGTGCCGTCCCCCATGTGGGTGTGACAGGTGTGCAATAGCAGAGAAGCATTACTCACCTGGGAGGAGGAACCACTGTGCAAGCACTATCGCCCCGGATGCCAGATTTGCTGATCGTATGATGTGAGTAAAACTGACAGGTACGGCGCCTCCCAGGGGAGCACTACAGCATAAGACTCTTCGATTGGATGACAGCCACGAAGCAGAAGTCGGCGGACACCATCCTCACTTTTGTATGCACAATAAAGCCTTAAGGAAAGATGCTCCAGCCAAGCCCATCACCCAATATCTGGGTTGTGAGCAGTGGAGGTGAGGTGGCACCGGTGATCGGGTGAATTCAAGTCTATTGAGTGCAGGCTGTGAAAGAGGAGAGGAGGCCGTGGGGCTCTAAGGACTAAATAGACAGCTACATAATCCACTGCAACCTCTCAAGTTTATGATCATAGGTAGCCCCTTCATCATCTCGCGTGCGTCAGGGGGGCTGGGGCTGTAATCTTGCTAATAGGGTACCAGGCGGCAAAGGGACACAGGAGACTGAGAAAGTTTGGGCTGGTCTGACATTACAGTGGCACATGTGGCCCCCTTTTGTATGAGGGAGACAGGACTGAAGGCTAATGGTATTTGCCATTGTTTGGAGCGAATTTGGCTGTGGAAGGAAGCAGATATGGACGCTGGGTATGAAAGCAGACTTACTGAGCATTACAGTGCTGAGTGGAGTTGATAACTCTGCAGTTCAGTTGATTAAACGAGTGTGGGCAGTCAAGTGGGGCACCCCCAAGGAAGCATATGTCATGTGCTACAGGAAGGGGACATACGAAAGGCACCCCAGCACCCTCCAAGGGGAATACACAAGGGGCAGAGTGGACGATCACTAAGTGCTGGCAATCAGAGGGGAAAGGCACGCCCAGTGAGGTTCGAGCTCCAACTCCACGGTCACAACACAGTGTGACTACAAAACTTGGATACACAATGGCAATCACCAAAGAACAACTAATGCAATGGTTAGCTGATGACCAACAGCGCTTGAAGGAAACGCTTCAAGAACAGATTACGGCCGTAAGATATGACATAAAAACTGCGGTTCAAGACATTTCAAAATTAGAATAACGTGTAGACATTGCTGAACAAGCTCTACAAGACCTGGCAGAAGATGAATGGAAAAATTGAGGCCATGGAACAACTAGCGCGGATGATGCACAATTTTTTTAATTCAGTGCGAGGATCTAGAGAACAAGTCAAGGGGATCAAACATTTGCATCAAGAACGTTTCAGAGGAGATCGCAGACAAAGACCGTAAGCACTAAATACAAACTCTGTGTAGATTTGCTTTTGGCAATCGCTGCAGACAATGTTCTTCTAGACAGAACTCATAGGGTGGGCCCTCCTATGAGACGTCAGGGCTCGACCATGGGACGTACTCTCTGCTTTCACATCATATGCGCAGAAAGGAGTTCCGATGGCAGCACGTATAGGCACATCCTTAACCATCAATGGATCAGAAGTTCCGCTTTATCAAGACCTGGCCTTCCCTACTCTTCTTAAAAGGAGGCAGATGAATCTGGTCACTAGCATTCTCAAACAGTAGAAAATTTGCTACTGGTGGACCTTTCCCTTCAGCTTGCTATTCTCTTGGAAGGGTAGACAATTTCGAATGAAAACATGCGAGGAAGGTCTGGATGTAGTAGCACCGGAAAGTAGGGATCGGACTGGGACATCGGAAGCGGAAGGTGAGACAACCCAGCAGAGGTGACAGTGGGAGTAGTCCACGGCAAAGCGAGGCAACAGGAAAGCCTGTGCTCTGTAAGTCTGGGACAAGTTCAAGGACACACCATATTCTGAGGGGTGATGGCGGGAGGACCAGATAAACCATGTACATAGGGGAGCATTGGTGGGACTTTTGACAAGTGAATAGTGGAGGGAGAACAGAATTGGTGGGTAATGGTCGGGATGCAATTGGTCGTTGAAACAGGGGACCATCTTAGGATCTTTTGGAGGGGGTTAGTTTATCTCACTGCAGTTGGTTGTTCCCAGGTAGTTAACTGGTTCGGACCGGTTTTCCCGTGGTTGTCACTAGGACCTATGTACTGGCCTGGGTTAAAGTTTCGGGCAGGGGGGCCATTCGGGGGGGTTGGGTGGGACATGAGGGGGATCAACAGGATAAACACGAAGGCAAGGCAGGGGGAGGTGGCCGAGAAAAGACATGATTCAAAGGCCGTAATATGCGCAATATGTGCATTGTATTGCAAAGTACTGTATGTTCCAGCGTATAAGGCGACTGGGTGTATAAGACGACCCCCAACTTTTCCAGTTAAAATATAGAGTTTAGGATATACCCACCCTATAAAATGACCCCTGACTTTTGAGAAGGTTTCCCTGGGTTAAAAAGTCATCTTATACACCAGAACATAAGATAGATATGGTTCACGTCGATTTAGCGGGCCCCCTAGGGGGATTAGAGATAAAGGTCCAGCCGAAGGGAATGAGACTAGTTGGAATAGGTACTCTTCAATGACCTTAAGGTCCTCACGTATAATATCTGAGGGCTTAACTCGCCAGCAAAGCGATGCAAGCTGGTCTAGTTTCCTGAGGCGCGAGAAACAGGATTTTCTTGTGCTTCAAGAAACCCACATATGTATAAAAGACAAGTCCCGTATTAGATTACAAGGCTACTCGTGTATCTTTCAGGCCAATATGAGGAAAAAGCTGATAGCGTTCAGAAATAATCCTGATTTAGTGATCCTGAACTCGATGGGTGATAAACAGGGGCGATTCCTATTTGTGAAACTCTGCATTGAAATGGAAGTATTTACGATTGAGACTGTACGCAACCAACATGGGACTGGAGGGTTTTTTGAAGGCAACACTGGCGGCACTTGAAAATGTAGCTGAGGGTTAAATTATACTGACAGGGGATTTCAACATTAGATGGGAATGCAGAAGTTGACCCAAGCAGAGTGGATTTACGGCACGGGGCACACCAACACAACAGCTTAAAGACAAATGTACACAATTGGGGCTAGTTAATGTGTGGCCAGTTAACCGGGTAAAAGAGATGGAATTCACATTTCATTTGCACGCAAATAGATTATATTTGGATGTCTGCTAGAATAGCGGGACAAATGCAGGAAGTTTCAGTGGGATTAATCGCGCTATCGGACCATGCACTACTAACTGTGACACCCAGAATAGGGGGCTGTGGAATTGAGTTTTGCCGGAATGGATCCTGGCGGATGTGGTTCTTTTGGGGGAGATAGAGGAGAGATTTCGGGCCTATTTTTGGGATAATGCGATGGCGGATACCTCCCTGGGGATTTGGTGGGATGCTTTCAAAGTTGTAATTGGGGGGGAACTGATAGCATGCAAAACCCTGACAGAAAAATTGAAACTCAGCTTAAGAATGTAATGCAAAAAATGGGTACTTACCTTACGAGGACTACTGTTAGGAAAGATTTCTGTTATGTGCTATTTTCCCTCCATTTAGGGACCCCCCAAACCTTTTGCTTTTGTTTGGCTATCCTAACCTGACTTTTTCCAGTGGAGCCCAGCCTTCAGCTGAAATCCCTGGGCTTTTGCTCACTTGTTATGGGGAAACTGACACAGTCCTTCAGACTGTCAGTACTCGGAAACTATGTTTCACTTAATCTTTGACTATGTTGCCATTTCTTGGCAACCTTTAACAGTGCACAATGTACCTTCCAGTACCGTGCACTGCAGTCCCTTTTTGTTTTATGGCCCTAGATACCCTCAAAGGATTTTATGGTGATTGTACGAGTGTGCCTGGGACGAGCTGGTGGCAGCAGTTACTTTTCATAATGTTTTACTTGTTTTTACCGAGTTAAACTGAATTTACTGCGTTTGGCTCGACTGTGGCCAGGTCCAAAAATGCCCGAGCCACAAAGTCTTTTGTTTTGTCCCATGGCCATTTTGTCCCTTGCCTTCACCCAGGTTGACTAACCCAGTTTTCCTTATTTGGGCATGCAGCCTCCTGCGAAAAACCGGTCTCTTTCACAGCTTCTGCCTGTTAAGTATGTGTGCCCAGGAAGAGGGCTGGAACTGTCTAGTTCCAATCCACACTACTGGTGCCAGGATGTTAGGAGTGCCTGAATGACTGAGACCACCGTGGGCCGTGATTGGTCCACGTCTGGGATGCCTGCAAAAGAGCAGATCTTCTATTGGAAGTCCTCGATTTTGGCGCAAAGCTAATCTTGGTTAAGAGAAGGGGCTCTGCAGCCATTCCAGGTCTATCACCTGCGTTCTCACCAAACTAGAGAAGGAGCCAAGTCCTCTACACGAAGAACAGACTTGTAAAACCGCCAGAGACACTTTGGAAGGATTTAGCACCCTTTGCCCTCGGCTGTCCCGTCGGACCCCTGCTTTCTTCTTCGATCAAGAAAGTCTGCCAAAGCGCTTCGCCCCTTTGGGGTAGTGGGAACTTCTCTTGGCACCCTCTGCTTACCCACTGAACGAGCCCCTTCAGAAGTGTTCCTAGGCCATCCAGTGAACTGTCCTGCTCTACCTCAGGTTAACCTGCAGCACCAGCGCTGTCTCGAGTGTAGACCTAAGACTTGTGACATTGCTTGCTTGTGGTCCCCTACATTTTCCTGCCAAATTGCACAGGTTTGGATCTTCTGGGTCCCGAATTAGGAGAGACTGTAACACTGCCCGCATCACTACCTGGTGGTGACGGTCGCTATAGTTCACCTGCTGTTCTGCTCTCCTGTACGCTGAAGCCAGCTGCACCACAATTTTCCTCATACTTCCTTCGGAAGCTGGGAAAAGGCAACTGCTCTCTCACGGATGACCGTTCTCCACTGCAGCCGCTGAGAGCCGTAGCACCGCAAAACTGCAGCACTCAAGCCTACTAGTGACCTCGACTAAACTGGTGAAGTTTGGTCCGGACTGTGCCAAGGGTCGGTGAGTACTTGCATAACTTACCAGTGGCCCCCTGGCACAGCCGATCGTTTTTAGGCATGAGTATCCCTTAAAGGTATTCCGACTTGGCTGGGTTAACCTTCGCTCCATTGCTTTGCCACCAAGGGCAGTGCCTTCTGGAATAGTGGGAAACAATTCTTCATCGCCTCAAGCCCCTTCCTGACTTGCTACAGCCCCTACAAGACGGGCCGCTTTATTTTCCCTCTGCACGATCGTGCGTTTTTACGCACAACTGTCTGTTGAGCACAAGGCTCCCCTCTTCTTAGGACTAGACTCGAAAGTTAGGGAACGAACTCTGAAGAATTGCCTATTGCCGTTTGTTTACTAAACTTAACCCTTTCTTTATAGGTTGTGGTTGTAGTTTATAACTAAATTGCACTAGGAAATATAATGTATATATATTGTACAGTTTAATGATTTGTATGACAACTGTTTTTCTCATTGCTAAAGTTACTTGTGTCTTTTTGGTCCGGCCAACAATAAATGTATAGATATTTTTCATACACACTTGTCTAAGAGTAATTTGTGGTTCGTTGCTGTGTGTGCGCTCATTTTGAGCTATCGATCACTCTCACCCCTCTTGGGATCTAGTCTTGACTGCCTGCCAAGCTACCTGGATTGGTCTGACTTGTCCAGAAGGTTCCCCTGTTTCACTAAACCGAGGGTGGCCCCCAAAACTTCTGCCCACCAGGTCAGTTTAGAAATCCATCTTAACAACTGCAATGAAAACGTGCATAGCAGTTAGACGACAGTTAGAATTATTAAAGGCAAAAAAAGCGGAAAGGACCCTACTTGGAACTAAACAATACCACTATGTAGAGGGGAATAGAGCGGGTAGGTTACTAGCAGGACAATTAAGACAGAAGACAGCCACTCAAACGATTCTAAAGTTAGGGTAGGAGAAGGGGAAGCTGTGAGGGATACGGAGGGAATTATCAGGTACTTTGAAAAGTTTTGTGGCACGCTATATTCGTCAGGCTGTGGGAGGGCCTGCTGAACATGTACTTGGCGGAAGTATCTCTTCCAAAGTTACCAAGATCAGATAGGGAAGAGCTGGAGGAGGACATTACAGAAGAGGAAGTTATTTCAGCCATAAGCAAACTTCAATCAAAAAAGCTCTGGGACCTGATGGCTTTGCAGCTGTGTTTTATAAAAAATATCGAATTTTGACCCCCCACTTAACATGTATGTCGAACTCCTTCAAAAAGACTGGGCACGTTGCCGCCTTAATGGACAAGACTAAGCTAGTGGTATTCCTGAAATTGGGCAAAGGACTGACACAATGTGGGTCATATCACTCAGTAGTGCTAATAAATATCGATGCCAAAATATTGGCTTCACGAATGGAGGACAGACTTCCTATGATAATAGGGTCCGATCAAGCAGGGTTCATAAAACTCTGTCAAACCTTTGAAAACTTAAGAACGGTATGCCACCTAATTGAGAAAGTTGAACGGCGCGGGACCCCAGCAGTTTATCTAGCACTAGATCCTGAAAAGGCCTTTGATCAGGTAGAGTGGCCCTTTCTCTTTCAAACAATAAAGACAATGGGGTTTGGCGACCGCATTCTTTGTAGGGTACAGGCGAATTATCAAACCCCAATCCTTTGTCTCTCTGTCAATGGACAGCTGTCAGGCCTGATTTGTTTAGAGAGGCGAGCTGAACGGGGGTGCCCGTTGTCTCCCCTGCTTCATGCGTGTAGCGTATACGGGAAGTACCGGTTGTGAAAGGGCTCCACTTTGGGGGATTGGAACATAAAATAATGGCATTCGCCGTTGGCATATTACTGGCCGTATTGGATCTCGCAAAATCCTTGAAGGAGATTGCTTCCGAATTGGCACTATTCGGGGAAGTTTCCGTATTATAAGTAAATCCTCATAAATCAGAAATACTTGACCTTACACTATCAAAAGATATTGTAGAGGAAATACATGGATCCACCCAATTTTTATGGACAGAAGAAATATTTAGGAGTCTACATTCGGAAATCTGTGGCAACGTTGTTTGAGGCAAATTATCCTCAGTTGCTCAAAGCCCTGAGGGTTGACCTGCAAAGGTGGAACCGTATGTATATATATCATGGCTATGTCGTATGGCTTCAATAAAAGTGGTGACTACCGTGCTTTCTCTACTATTTACAGGCTTTACAGGTTACTATCCATAGGTGTTTTTTCAAGTCATTCAATCACATCCTATCCACCTTTATATGGCATAATAAAATACTGTGGGGAGCTTTGTGGTCTTTAAAGGCCCCAGATTTCAGAAACTATTACTCGGTGGCCCAGTTGAGGGTACTGAAACAATGGGTTTCAGGAGATAATAGTAAGCATTGGGTTGCTATGGAGCAGTGGTGGGTGATCCATTGGATGAGTTTTAATAGTTGGCTATGGCCGACCATCGTCAGATTATGATGGCATCGCGTATAATTGCACTAGCTGGTGAAATGTGGGGTGAAGTGTTGCAGCAGAAACATATATCAGCCATTCCGGGTCAATTCACACCACTATTTTGGAACCCCCAGTTTACTCCCCGGTGTGACGTATAAGCTTTTGGGAAATGGAGGGGGTGGGCTGTGTAACTCTGAAAAATGTAATAAGAAATTAAAACATTTGAGCAATGTAAACAGTCTTTTGCACTTGCGCAAAGGGATTGTTTCAGTTACTACCAGCTGCGGCATTGGGTTGCGCACCTCCCTGATAAAATCTCTGCCGGAAGACAGTTCACCACATTTGAGAAATATATATTCCGTCGTATATGGGGGGACATTACTCTTATCTTCACATTTTATGCTTTGCTCTCTAAAGGGGATGCCTGGGAAAAGTGGTCATATATGGGCGAATCGGATGGTACCTTTGGGCGTCAAATAGCTGAAGAGGAATGGGAGACATTTTGGTATAATATCCCAAAATTAACACAATCTATCCAATTAAGGGAAATGTTTTACAACATTTTTATCCAATGGCACGATACACCAGAGAGACTCAGAATGATGTTTAAGGGGACATCACTGGACTGCTGGCGCAATTGCAAGGGGCAGGGGGATTGGCTCCATATTTGGTGGTCTTGTCTGGCTTTGCAATCCTTCTGGTGCCGCGTCTGTAAGACAATACAGAAGGTGGTGGGGGCAAATATATCTTTGGGGGCAGGGGAATGTCTTCTGTGCCTTAGGACAAAAGATGTGGTTCCACGAGATGGGGCACATGAAAAGGCATTTATGGTATTGACTTTGCCAGCCCAACTTGTGATTGCGCGGAATTGGAAGAAAGAGGCGGCCCCAACCTATCAAGAGTGGTTGTATAAACTCTGGCCTGTTTTGGCCATGGATTGCTTTACATATCATTTACAGGGGGAAGAAAGAAGGTTTCAGACAGTTTGGGGTACATTATTGGAATACTTGAAGGATTATTATAGAATTCAACTGCCCACACAACATTTGGGTTCTGGACATTGCCTAATGTCTCCTTAATGTCTGATTATTTTGATTGCTGATCGAGGGAAAGGAGGTTTGGGGAATAGGGAGGGCAGGTGGGAAGGGGTGAGTTTGTTATGTAAACTTGTGAAATGCTGATTAAAAAAAGAATACACTCTTGTCTTGGGTATTTCTTGTAAGCTTTTGGACCTTCTACAGCTCCGCCACAGGGTTTTTGGGCTTTCCACAATCTGATGCGCTTATTTACACAGTCACTTTGATTCAACAGGTATACCTTTTGTTGGTTTCGTATAGTTCGATATTCAAAAATACAGTTACTGCTGCTGTCACTCATACTCGAGTGAAGCCGCCTACTGTGAATACGCGGACAGCGTTGGAGCACTCCAGAGTTACTTGCAAACTGTGAACTCACCGGGTAAATCGCTCTATTATGCTCTGTTCGGTGTTTGCAGGTCTTTGGTGCTTGTGGCTCATCAGTCAGATGGACAGCCTCCTCTGGTCCTCCTCCACTCACGCCACTGAAGAATGGAGCTTCCTCTGCTTCGGAGAGGGCCTGGTGCAACCCAGCCCCCTGGAACCTCCAAAGACTGTATAGTTCCCTCGCTATTCCTGCTTTCCGCTGCACAAACTCTGCAACAGGGAGAGTTCAAGGCAAAGACTCTGTCAGGACCAGCCACCACTTTTGTGCGTTTGTGGTCCCGGCGTCTTCTCTCTGCTCAGGCCTCCCTCTCAGCTGCAACCACGGCTGTGCTGCTTCTTCCTCTTCTACTGCTCTACTCCTTCTCTTCCTTCTCTTTTTTCTCCACTTTCCTGCCCCTGAGGGGGCTCATTAAGCCTCTCAGTCCCCTTCAGGTGTAGGTCATCTTCACTAATAAGGAGACTGTTCCCACAGTAGTGTTCCTCTGCATCCCTCTTCCTCATCCCAGTACTGAGGGAATTATGGGACTTGTTCCTGGCAACAAAGTTAGTTTTTCTAATGTTTTCTGTTTTACTGATTTTACTTCTATTTTCTACAACATTCATTGAAGGATTATCATACAAATCAGTTACCAATTTGTTTTGAAAAGAGGAATAAGGTTTTCTAGCCATTTGGCAATTATTATTCAGACTTCTTTCCATTTCCCTCTTATGGGCTAGGGAAGCTTTTAGCTCTATGCGCTTGAGACTGGGCTTTATTCACTTTTATACCAAAGGCGTTTTGGCTGATTTTACCCACATTTAGGTTTCAACAGGTGGAACAGTTAGATTATTTTGGCAACAAGCGATTAGGTATTTTGGCAGTTGTAATATCTCTTCCTTAGAGGCAGGGAGTTAGTGAGGGATCTATAGGATTCATCACATTTCCCCAAACTGACATCTCATGCATAGAGAACTGTACCGTTTTAGCCCTTCTGGTCTACTTGGCAGGCAATGGTAGTGTCCTTTAGCTTTACCACATGTCCCGGGGTCCCCCATTCCTTACGGTTGACACACCAGGTGAACACGTGGCTGTAATGGAGAACCGTTACCGGGCCGTTTGCCCCAGTCGCATAGTCTCTTGTGGCTCTCTTGTTGACCTCTCGCGCTGCTGCCAATGGAACTTCTGTCGTTCCATCAGACCGCGTTTCATTGGGCCCGGCAGCCACTGCCTTCGCCCGGGGTCTCTCTCCTTTGGTAAGCGACGCCTCCAGGCTGATGCTTGTTCGTGTCTCCCTCCACCAGCGCTGCTCGCTCTAGTGGCACTGTTTCGGAGCTAGACTCCCACTCCGCGTCTTCTGTGACTTTATGCTCCTGCTTCTCCCCTCAAGCTGCGACCGCATCCTCCCCTCTCTCCTGTGCAAAGTTGCACCATTTTTAAATCTCTTGCGCAGCTATCATCATCAACTAGTCTGCCTCTTTGGTTTGAAGTTGTTCTTGTTCCACATTACCTCCTCTCTTCTTCCTCGTCCCAGTACCAAAGGTATTATGGGTATTGAAGTCCATAATGTTTTCACCTTTTTTAAGGCGTATTGTTTCAATTGTTGGTTGCACTTAAGTTTGTCATGAACAGAAGATGTTAAGTAAATGTGATATGCAGTATTATGCTCAGGACTTTTACTGATGAAAGAATCTTTTATTTTCAAAGGAAAGTTAAATGTGACTTAGGGATCCCAAAGGGGTAAGACTTATTCTGTTAAGGTGGTTTCTGAGATAATTTTCTTTGGATTTTAACATGGATGGTACTTGTGCAATTACAGCATGCCATTCATTATTTGGGAATTCTAGGATCATCATTCACATAAAAAGACGAATACTGCGTCTCTCGCAAGGGAGTCCGCAATTCACCCTGACAGCCATCTCCTCCCATGTGATCCTCCCTCAAAAGGACAGCCCCAGGGTTAGGATCAGGTAACGGCTGCCTTCCCCTGGCCACATGGGAACAGTCTTTAGGCTGGGAATCAGTGATGACTCTGCAGGATTCATCACAGACCCCATTCGCTCTGCTTAGTGTCTGGGGGCTGATCACTGGTGGGATTCTG
Source organism: Ambystoma mexicanum (assembly GCF_040938575.1). NCBI lineage: Eukaryota > Metazoa > Chordata > Amphibia > Caudata > Ambystomatidae > Ambystoma > Ambystoma mexicanum. The sequence goes on from NC_090939.1 coordinate 933,657,520, forward strand.
GTGTGGCGTGTGACAAACTTACTGCAAGATCACTCATGAGCTCTCTGTCATGGTGGAGTGAGATCTTCTTCTGTTTGCCGCTGGAGAATCTCAAGGCCTTCACTTTACGAAACAGGTACATCAAATCTTTTTTACAGGGAGTTCTTCTGAGAGGGGTTCTAGTGACTCTGACGCTGGCACTCGGCCTGAAGCCTCTACGGCTAACGGTTCACGCACCAAGGGGTCAGCTGGCTCTACCAGGTCAGGAGCTGATGGACCAACTGGTCCTTCTACTGGACTTTGGTCCGAGGGGCTGACTAGCTCTATTACCAGGCTTGGATCTGAGGGAGGGCCTGTACCTGACAAGACTACCAGATGAGAGCCTGAGGGCAATATGCTTCCCAGAACTACTTCTGAGGTCTCTCATAAAATCGGGAACACTCCTGAGGGCAACCAACAGCCTATAGGTCTGGGCTCTGCAAGCAGCTCTAGGTTACCTACATAGATTTTGCCCAGATATGGTGGCCAAACAAATAGGGGCACCCGGGCGTATGTCAGAGGACGAATTGCAATATTAATTGTGTTTATGCCCATCAGAGTGGGCTCCCCAACCAGGAAGCTCATCACAGATGCCGCCATCAGGCCATGGGCGTTCAGGAGCAAGAAGTGAAAGACATCATTCTCAGCCGTTGTGCACTTCATATCCCTTATGCTCTGCATATGTGACTGAGAAAGACCTTCAGCCACTTATTCTCCAACGTCCACAGCGGCCACTGTGTCAGAGACACATTCCATAATCTGCACCCAAGCAGTATGTCGAGAATGTTTTTTTGATTGTTTTATGTAGCTTATGAGGTCACAACAAAAGAACTGGCATGCATAAAAATCAAATCATTGAAGTTGTTCCTCAGGTTCAACCACAGACGCCTCCACCAAAGCCTCAGTTCACAGCTCCAATGACCCCCACCTCCTTCTCTCTTCCTCCTCCTGTACAAGTGAATGTTCCACCATCGCAGACGCCTCCTGTTTTGGTTCAGGCTCTGCCAGCACTAGCCCAGCCACTTAAGCCCACTCTCGAGAATGTGGCTTCCTTGGTAGGTACTTTGACGAATCAAGGGAATGTGTCCCTTCTGCCCAAGGCGGAGCCTCCACTTTGAGACTAGAAAGGTGACCCTGCTCCACAATACCCTCTTTAGGGGTTGAGGCAAGTGGGACTTCACAGGGAGAGACTCCCTCTTATGGGACAAGGACTCCTATTCCTGTGATGAACTCCCTAACCCACACCACGTGATGGCATTTACAGGACTATCTAATTCACATGTTAATTGCAAGTTCCAAGACTTGGCTGAAAAAAGATAACATATGCCAGAAAGAGAGGTTGTCTCTTTAAATAAAAATCCAATCAACTGTGATGAGTAAGTTGAAAAGGAGAGAGAGAGAACGAACGAACGAACGAACGAACTAGAGAGAGAGTGAGAGAGAGAGAGAAAGTAGACACAGGCAGGGGAGGCACCCTTGAAGCAAAACACCTGAAAGAGGCGGGGCTGAAGTGACCCGCAAACCCACAAGGTCTAGAACTGCTCTGAACAGGAGAAGGAAGCGCTGGAGGTCTGGGGTATGCCAGAAGGTGAAAGACAGATGGCTGGACTGCTAAACACAGTAGTGGCGTGACCAGCAATTGTGGTTGGCAGGCTGCCCATCAAACAGCACTGTCACCACCCCAGGGAAGAAGCAGCAAACAGTCTGAATACCCATAGTGGTATCGAGACGCAGATAGAGTGAGAGTTGCAAGAAGTGAAGGCTGCAGAAAGCGATTTGGTAGGGAAACGCTCCCACAGAGACATTCTGCTGCAATATTAAGTGTAACGGAGGGAACAGGAATACCAGGAAACCGAAAAGGACTTCTTATATAATCATAGCAATGTGTCCCAGTACAAGTGATAAAAACTTGAAAACAAAGTTGATGAATTTGAACCATATTAATGTGATACAGAGAATCCTAGAAACCCTGAAGAGGGAGAGCAATAGTATTTGTGCATCACTACCCTTGGAAGAGGGGAAAGGAACCCATTATTCAAGAAGTAAAGAGTGGAATATAACCGAGAGAGAAAACTATGAGCTGAAGTCCAGAGAAGCCCTTAGTATAGTATAAACAGTATACAAGACAGGGCAGGCAAAGTTGAACTATAATTACCCAGAAAGCAAAAGCCCTACAGGAAAGTATACTCGGCAATATTACTCGAAACCCTTTAACACAGATCAAAGGATTCGGAAAAGTGAAAGTAAAGCCCACACTAAAAAGGAGAGACCAGCGAACACTCCCATGAGGGAGCTTCATAAACTGATACAAAGACTGAGAGACTATCTAAGAATTGCATATTAGACATAACTCTAGTGAAAAGAAGACAAGTGCAAAATGCAATCATCTGGAGGAGTCATTCTCCTGACCTTAGTTGGTTCAGATAGTGGAATGGTCAGTTAGGATTAGGTTTGGACAGTGGACATATTCCGTTGAACATTTACTGATGACTGATGAGCACCTTAGACATAGAGGTAAGGAATACCCCATAGTGATGGGGAAAGGTAGACCTTATTATTTAATAAACATTCTTGGAAAATGTCCCCTAAATGTCCATGCCCTTCTTCTGACCCGCCACAGTTCCTAAAAGACAAAGTCCCCACACACAGACACTGATGAGGAAAAGAGGAGGATACATCATCTTCTGCTAAGACGTTTCATGACAGCATGGAAGGACTGGCTGGATTCCTTGGAGTACCGGCACCACATCAGGAAGTAGGAGTATTATCTGCGATTATATCTCTGAGAACTACAAACTGCTCAAGCATACCATTACACAAGGATGTGCTGGCGGTTGCTAAAAAACTTTGGCTTAAGTCTGACTCAACTTCTTGACAAATTAAACACCTTGATGCCAGCTTCAGAGAAATTAGAAGGTGAATCTGTGCTGTTGGCTTCTCATCCGCAGCCCCATTATTCGGTGGTAGAGGCCACCTCCTAATATTCAAAGCCCTTGCAAGGGTCGGTTTCGTCAGCAGCATTGTCTTCTTGTTTATCCAGAGAGGACAAACTCCTGAAATCTTTTGGAAAAAAGGTATACCTTAATGTGGCTTTACACCTCTGACAAGTGAATGCAGACACATAACTGGCTGTGGCTAATCAAAAGCTGTAGAGGGAAATTGGGGATTTTCGCCCAGATCTTCCTATCGAACGACAGGCAACCTTTATAGCAGGAGCTAAAGTTGATTGCTCGAGGCGTGCTGTGGAGCCTTCAGTGTCTCTCATTGATACAGCCAACAGGGCCATCTTTGTGGACACAGACATGAGATGATCAACATGGATGCATGCTGCCAAGTTTACAGTGGACATCCAGGACAGAATATTGAACCTTCCTTGTGAGGGAACAGACCTCTCTCACTCCTCTACAGACGATGAACTAACAAAGAAAAAGAAGCACCCAGGTTGCTAAATCCCTGGAAATCTTGTCTAAACCTACCCCAAAGCAATTCTCAGGTGTACAACCGAGATCTGACCAAAGGCAAGGATGATTTGGTGGATTTAGAGCAGAGGTCTTCAAACTGTTGGGTGCGCTCCCTTCCCGGGGTGGTGAGTCCCCAGCCTGAATTTTAAAGAAAAGAACTTTATTTTTTATAAATGGAGGAAATGGACAGGGGCGGCTCACAGGTTCGGACTGGGGCATAAAACTGTCTTGGGCACCAATGAAAATGTGGCCCACAGTTGCAAATGGCAATTCATTCCTTTAGTGTCAGACTGTTTCAATAGCACACAGGGTTTTTTTTTTTGTTAAAATGTAAGCAAATTGTAATATTTATTCACCAACAATGGTCAAAACTACTAGCTGCATATTGAAGTAACTCATCAAAGTGGTCCACATTGGCCAGAAAAGTGGCCCACACTAGCATTTTTGGTTCAGGCATTGCCCTATTGGCCTATAGACCTGTCCGAGCCTGGCGGCTCATCCATAATGGGAGAGGGGGCATCGACCCAGTGGCCCCCTCACCCATTATGGAGGAGCTGAGGAGCCAGCCCAGTGAAACACTGAGCACTCCCTCAGCTGCCTTTTCCAGCTAAGGGGAGTGCTCCTGGGCTTGATAAATTGTCAATGGGAAACAATGTTTCCCTTTGACAGTTCAGTTCCCCAGTCGCACATGCTCACTGAGCCATGCAAGGCTGGGGGACGGGGGCATTTTTCTTTGCAAACCTTGCATAGTTTATTGGAAATGCTGGCTGGCGAACTGCATGTCTGTATGTGTGAGGGGGAGCTCCTTCGCCTCCTGGCATGTATGGACAGAGCAGCAGAAGGTAAGTTTATGTTCATTTATTTTTTATTTAAATATGTTTATGGATGCATGTATGCTTGTGTTATGAGTGAGTGTATGATGAGTGCTTGTGTGAATGATAAAGTTCTTGCTGTGTGAATGTGTGTTTGTGTTGGACTAACACTAATCTCAAAATGGCTACAACCACGTTTAGGGATTCATAACCTTCTTACTACATGGAGAAAGACTTTTATTCTACAAAAAGAAGTTGTGTAACAAAGCGCCTCTATAACTGGGTATCCAATCAGACAGTTTTATATTACCGCTTTGTGAAGCCCAGAGGACAGGGATGGTATTTATTTTACTGGACATCTATCATAGATGTCCAGTCAAAAAATCCATGCTTTGCCCCTGGGCCCCCCAGCGCCTTGCATACACCCACAATCATGTTGATTGTGTTAGGCACTGTGGGGCCCAGGGACAGGGATGGTATCATTTTACTGTACATCTGTCATAGATGTTAAGTACAAAATATGCCTGCCCCCTGGACCCCTCAGCGCCAGTTGCAAACTGTTTGGCTTTTTATCTAATTTTCATTTAAATATGCTCTAAATGCAACATTTTAACCCATTATTCACAATCAATCCTGGGGGGAAAACCCCCCGAACCGCTTTTGATTGGTTTGGGCTCCCTTGCTACGCTCGGTCGCTATGGCATAACTGGGCATAATATTTATGCCCCTCTACCTACATAATTCACCAGACGCCACTGGCCCTGAAACTGTGCTGAGAGCAGGGTTGGAGATCCCAGGGACTGTGGTGGGAGCAGGGTGGGGAGAGCCCCACGGTCTGTGGTGGGGTGGGGGAGTGGGATGAAGGAGCCTAGAGGCTGTGATGGGAGCAGGTGGGGGAGCCCCGGGACTATACTGGGAATAGTGTGCGGTGACGGCGCGCAATAGTTCCTACCCATTTGGACTTACTGTCCGTTTGGAGGGCCCATCATGCCCATATTTTGCTTGGGGGGCCCAGGCCTAAAAAGTTTGAAGACCACTGATTTAGGGGGTTTCACGACATGAGAGCCAGCCAACCTCACCGCTCCCCCCAGTATGCATAGTAGGCAGCAACCACAACCAAGGAATATTTCCCATCCTCCTCCTCCTCACAGGCCTCAGATCCTGAAAAGTAATGAGGCCGTTGTCCGGGTTCACAATATTGGGGGAAAATTAGCCCTACATGTGTCTATCTGGCATCACCCCTTTCAGGACCCATGGCTTATATCAATCACTTCCACATATTTTTGGCTCCCACTTCCAACTCCCCCACACTCACCTGGTCATCTCCTCTCCTTCTGCAAATAGGTTTGTCAGCTCTTCTCAGGGAGACAGTAAAGCTAGCTTATGTTCAGGCAGTGCAAAAAGTCCCACACACAGAGGAGGGTCTAGGCTTCTACTCACAAGAAGAACCAGGTGGGCCTGCGAGTAGTCCTGGACCATCCTACCTGCATGTCTCCATTTGGCAACCGCCCAGGAAAATGCTATGCTTTACAGTGATGGGTCAACCATTTCAATACAAAGTGCTACCATTTGGCCTGAACTCGGCCCTGCAAGTTTTCAGGAAAATAATGAATTGCCATAGCAGGATTTCCCCTGGATTTCCAAGACACAGTCCACACAGATTTGTTCAAAACAAAACTAAAAGCCTGCCTGCTCACCTCCGAGTTACCCTCTTAACCTACTTCTCATCTTCCTGCTAGCTAAAATGTCTCCCTTGCCTCTAATCTGCCTCTGTTCCTCAATTCCTCTGCCTCCACTCTAGCATGTCACTTACAGAGCACAGCTGGCTGTACCGCCTACCTGCACTTAAAAATGCCCAATGTTGGTTATCCTTAATCTAAGTACGTCCACTTATTTATTGTCCCCAGTGACTGTTTATTTACTCCCCTCCACTACCCGGTCCGAATGTCCCTCACTCACCCCATTATAAGAAGCTCACTGCTTCCCGTTAAATCTTATTTCTTATCTATTGTACAGTCTTTTGCGATCAAAAGAGAATTGTTTGTCCTGTATACAAATAAATATGGACGACTGGATGATTCAAACCAGTTTGCTAGATAAATGCGATGATCTCCTGTCACAGACTCATGCAAGTACTCTTCGTTTGGGTTTTTCAATTAGCCTCAAAATGTCAGCGTTTGTACGATCCCAGAACCTAGTGTTTCTGGCATAGCGTGGGAAACATTATCAAAGGGGATGTTCCCTACCCAAAAGAGATTCAGAGATATTTTTTGCAGTGGTCAATAATTTTCTTTTGAGAGACTCGACCTCAGCATGGTGGTAGCAGCATATTTTAGAGCTCCTAGCATCTTGTGTCTTTATAGTACTGCTGGCCAGACTCAAAATGAGAGCAGTCCAGACACACTTATCAAGTTCTTGGGATCAGGAAAGAGGGAGTCAATCAGACAGGATTTCTATCCCTTCCTCCTGGGAACATCATTTTATGTTATGATAGGTGGCCCCCTTTCATCAAGCCCCCCATAGAGTGATAATTTCTACAGACTTTCCCAAGGATGGGTGGGGTGTCTATTCATGGAAGATAGGCCTTCGTAGAAGGATTTCTACATAAACTGTCTGGAACCATTGGCTATTGCTCTAGCGCTCAAATCTTTCCAGCTTATAAAATAACAGGACTGTCCTCATCAGAACATACAGTTGCACTACAGTGTACTATGTCAACAAGTGGGGGTAGTGAGGTCTCCATCTCCATGCAAACTAGCAACAGAGACATGGAATTGGGCTCTAACTCGGGGCATTCAGCTCACAGCCGTTCACCTACCAGGGGAGGAGAACACGGAAGCGGACAGACTCAGCAGACTGGGAAGTACCTTGTACGAATGGGAACTGAACCAGATAGCTCCCAGGAAGGCATTCAGTTCTTGGGGACCACCAAATGTGGATTTTGATACAAGGGAGAACACCAAATGTCCTCTACATGCCTCTTGGACTTGTCGGGGCAAATCATTTCTTGGGGATGCTCTCCAGATCCCATGGGGTGGGTTTTGGTGTTATACATATCCCCTAACCCCCTTAATTCAGAAGGTAATTCGCAAACACAAGGACCCATCGAACTACACAATGATATTAATAGCCCCACAACGGCCCGTGTGTGGTATTCAGATCTCTGAGATGTCCCATGCAGTTGCTGACAACGCAACTTCTCCTCTTAAGGGAGGGTCAGCGATTCACCTGGCCCTGGACGAGTTGGCCCTCAGGGCCTGGGTCCTGAAAAGTTATCCTTGGGTCACCTTGAACCTTCACAGCAGAATTTGCACCTAATTCAAAAAGTTCAAAAAGAATCATCCAGGTCCCAGTATAAAAACAAATGGTCATGGTTCTGCTACTGGACTAAGGGCAACAATGTCGATACATTGGAGTGTTCTCTGGACAATGTCCTCTCCTTTTTGACACACCTCGCCCAGTCACGGGTTCAAGTGGATACTTGTCGTACCTAGTTAGCAGCCATCAGTGCATATAGACATTCAGACACACTACTGCTATCAGCAGCTAATCCTGTGGTAAAAAGACATTTACAAGGACTAACGCTGGTGCATTCACCTATCTCTCATCCTCCTCCAGTGTGGGACTTGAATGTAATTTTGGCAGGACTGGTGCATAAACCTTTTAAACCAATGGCGTTCACTGACATTAGTCCTCTGGAAAACTACTATTTTTGGTAGTGTTGATGTCTGCTCGCAGAGAGTGAAATTCAGGTGTTTGCCACAAAGGAGCCATGCACAGTGTTCCATAAGGACAAGGTGGCTCTGAAAACCCACCTGGTTGTCTCTGCCTTCCACCTCAACCAGGAGATAGTACTTCCCACTTTCTCTTTAAGTCCCAAATCTGAGGCGGAAAAGGTTTTACACTGTTTAGATGTGGGATTTTCTAGATGTGCGCTGGGCATTAAAATTTCATTTGCACAGGACCAAAGTCTTCAGAAAGTCAGAAGCCTTGTTTGTCATTTTTTTAGGCTCCTCTTCAGGGTCACAAACTTCCAAAGCATCCATATCCAGATGAATGGTAGTGGCTATTTCTGAATGTTACAAATTACAGGGTAAACAACTACAGACGGGAATTAATGCACATGCTGTCAGGGATGAGTCCACAGTGGTCGCTTTCCAAAGATAAGTTCTGTGGGACGTCATAAGTTAGACGGTCACACGGGCGTCTCCTTTGGCCTTCTGTAAACATTACTGCCTCGACACTAATGCGAGGTCAGATGCATTCAGGCAGGCCTTTAATAAATACTAATAAATTGGTTGTCCTCCCTGAGAAATGGTGCGTTGGAACCGCCCACACAGTATGGAGGAAAGGTGATGGGATGGAGTAATAAGTTACAGTAGTGAAGGGTGTACTCCTAGTCTGTAGTCCCCTTACATCCGTATGAACCACCACCATAAGCCCCCCCCACCTCCCGAGTTGAAAAGATCTTAGCAGATTAATCTGTCTCGGATCTGATGCTACAAAGCGGACTGTAGTGAGGCAACGGAGGACAGGGCGTGGTTACACCCACAGCTGTTCCTGTATTTGAAAGCCCAGACAGTATGGGGGAAAGGGGACAATGGACTTTGAGTATTTCAGTCACTACTGTGAGTAACTTATTATTTATCTGTGATTTGCCGTGAGGAAACTCTCTGAAGGCTAAATAATATAACTTAGAAGCTCAAAGAAAATATTAAAGTATCAAAATACAGACGAAGTATGCCAACACAGAGTAAGAGGTAGCAACAGTTTATGTACCAAGTGTTTTCATATGATATGGTGAAAGTGTGTGGCGTAACCAGGACAAGACAAGCTGTGGCTTGGAAGATATTAAGATAGGGATATAGACTATTGACGTGGTGACTGCTGTAGTTAATATGGAACTTTAGGTAACCCCAACCTAAGTTAATGCAAGAAGACAAACTGTTGTTCCATAAACATGCGCTGTTACATGACGCATTACAATGAGTTCCGTCAATTCAGAATATCATTTGTGTATTTATTCAGTTGGCCGATACTGTAATTGCCACTGCGATTGCCGACACATTGTTTCGACAAATTTGATCTTTATCAAGGGACAGTTTCAAGTCTTGCTCAAACAGTAGCTCGCCAGAATAACACATGGCGGTACTGTAAGACGCATAGGCGGTATATTCCTAATGCATATCGGGTTGCGTTGAATTATATCAAGAAGCATATGGAAGTCTACAGTTTGAAACCTACTGTTTGAGAGGCCATGCGATGGCGGGGTTACACGTGTAACGACTGCCACGACTTACGAGTTGTAGACACAACAAAGCCACAGTATACTCAACATATCTTAAGTGGAACCATAACCTAGCAAGATTTTAAACTGTGCCTTTATAAAAACCAAATCGGTCGAAACACGTGTCGGCAATCACAGTAGCAATTACAGTATCGGCCAACTGAATAAATACACTGATATTCTGAATTGACTGAACTCTTTGTAATGTGTCATGTGACAGTGCATGTTTATGAAACAACAGTTTGTCTTTCTGTTTTCATATGATTAATGTTAGGGCCCTGACCTGCTGCTGTCAGCATCCCATCTTACAGCGAGAGTGGAGATTGCTGTTTAAGCTCGGGCAGTGTGTAGTCCGTAAATTGGATTACGACCTACATCTCCCATGGACACCAGGGGTTACAACTCCTGTCACATGACTGCCTGCTCTGCAATACGACACCGTCAAGAAACGCTGTGCAGGACTCTTTCTGTATAAAGCAGCAACGCACAATTGATCCGGTGCTTCTAGTCTGCATCGCATTCAGTAGCCCTTCGATGTGCTTCTTCATTGAGTGATTTTTTCCAGGTTTACCGACTTATCTCTTCAGTGTTTTTGGATTTGTTTGCTCTTTGCCCTTATCTGCTCTGTTTGCTTGGGATTTGTCAACCTGGTTACCAGGCTTGCTTGCCCTTGGGACTATGAACTGGATTGCCCTTTGGATGCGTTGTTCTAGCTGCTATGGTGAGTGTCCTGTTAGGCATTACTTTGTTTTTTCTTTGTTTTTCTTCCGGATTCCTGCCTGGATTTGGATTGCCTTATTGGATCCTGCTTGTTGTAGAGCGTCATTGTGCCGTTCAGAGTAGGTCCACAGTGTCCCCTGGATATTGTTAGGGACTGCGCCCTCATGCCGTTCAGATTAGTGTGCCATCCTGGAGTTCCTGGCCTTTGCCATCTGGTATCAGTCGGTTTTCTGATCCCTGGACTTTGCAGCTGTTTGTAAGCGGTCCCTAGAGTATAGGTTTTCCAATTACCATCTCGTTCACTACAGGTAGGATTGTTGTCTTGGCAGGGAGCAAAAGATCTGGGGTATTGCTGGACTGGGACGTTCAGATACCAGCTAATTGTGTTTGTTTTCTTAGTTTGTTCGAGTCACCTCTTGCCTTCTCGTTGAGCCCCTGCCCTGGTCCGTTTCCTCATCCACCGGCCGTGCTCTCAAGGGAAAGGTTCCCTATTGTAGAAGAATAAAGATTTTCCATAATAACTCACTAGACATTCTTGAGTCTATTAAAGACACGAAGGCGAGCATTATGCTTCTTTCTTTTAATTAATGCTATAAAGAAAGCTCAGCAGCAAGGTATTTTCGCACTTACATCAAAACTCATGTTGAAAGTGCATTAAACAAACTACATAACCAAAAAACATTAAAGTACATATATGGTTCATAACATCCACAGTACAAGGGAAAAAAACTTCAAATCCCATGACGCTCCGAAGGTCATCATTGTCCAATGTCACATGATACTACTCCTCCAATAAGTGTATAGGTGTTCCCATAAACAGCCCTGAACCAGAAACAACTTCCTCTTTCGAGGCTGCAAACATGCTGTCTTTGATGATAAACTTTAAAGCACGCTCAACCAGATAAGGTTCCGTTAACGCGTAAGTCAGGTGGACTTGTCTGTAGAAGCTGTCAAGAAAAAATTAAAATAGGTTAGCTTTTGCGTATAACAACCCTAGTTCCCTTGCAGGGATGGGAGAGAAAAGCATCTTATTATTGTTACACAATATAAGAAGTTAAACTGACAGTTTGTAATGATAATAACATCACTTTTAAGCAGTACACAACATGCTTTTCTCGAAGGGTGGGATAATGCTTGCCTTTGTGTCTTTAATAGAATCAAGAATTTCTAGTAAATTATTATGGAAAATCTTTATTCTATGTCAAGACCGGAGGCTCACATTATGCTCATTCAAAGCTTACCACTATCGAAGCAGGCTGTTCTACTGGTTTCAAGTAGAATTCTTTAAATATCGATTCGCCTGCCCAATCAGCCATTTTCATGATGTCCTCGAGACGGACGCCAACCTGAAAGGCTTTTGAGACCATGGCTCCTCTGACTGACTGGGCTCCGAACTGGAGCGTATCTATCCCCACTTGAGCTAGCATCCAGCGTACCCACCAAGCCAAAGTAGGGGCCGAAACCGCCTTATGAGGCTTGCGAATAGCTGTGAGGAGTTGTCCATTTGGAGAGAGTCTGAGCGGAGCTGTTACTTCCTCATAAGCTTTTAAGCACCGAACCACGCAAAGCTTGGCCTGTTCCTTAAAAGCCGGGTAAGAGATCACTCTTGAATCACATTTTAGTTCTCATTCTTATGTGAAAGACGATACCGTCCGGAGAAAAGGACCTACCCTCTAGAGCTCTGACATTGATACTCTTCTGCAAGAAATCAGACAAGGCAATGTAGTAAGCTTGCCAGAGAGTGCCGTGCGCGATAGCTCTTCATTAGCTGGCCAAGAGAGGAAAAGATTGAGCACTTTATTAACGTCCCACAGTTTATTGTAAAGGTGGTACTGTAACACGGATACCCTTCAGTAATCTACGAACTAAGTGATGTTCTCCTGCTGGAGCCCCCTGTATGAAATTGTGCCCTGCAGAAATCGCTGATTGATATGCGTTTACTGTCCTGTAAGCTAGGCCTCTCTCTACTAAGGAGGCAAAAAAATGTAGGATTTCATCTAACGGCGCTGAAACTGGATGCACGCCTCGGTCCTGGCACCACAGCCTCCATGTATTCCAGGAATTGGAATAATGTTTGCGTGTGGCAGGGGCCCAACTCTCTTCAATGAGATGAATTGCTTTGCTGGACATGCCCGGAGTTCTCCATCTTGCCCTGAAATCCTCCAAGCCGCCAGAGTCAGAGACCCGGAAACTAGCAGGGGGTGAGCTTGTCCCCACAGATCTAACAGGAGATCCTGATACCGGGGTAGAAGGATTGGAGAATCCGTGGAAAGTTCCCGAATAACTGGATACCAGATCTGAGAAGGCCATACTGGGGCTATGAGGACGAGTTCTGCTCTGTCCTGACGGACCTTTGCCAGGGGCGTCGCTATCATTGAGAAGGGGGAAACGCATAGAGTACCCCTTGCGTCCAAGGCTGTAGGAATGCATCCGTCGCTGATGCTGCCGGATCGGGTCTCCAACTGTAAAACACTGGTGGTTGTGTGTTGAGCCGAGACGTGAAGAGGTCTATGGATAATGGGCCCCAGTGTTGCTGTAAGCGGAGAAATACATTCTTGTCGAGTCTCTAGTCGCTGGAGTCTGCGTAATGGCAGGAGTGCCAATTCTCTATTACGTTCTTGAGACCCGGCAGATATTCTGCTGTCACTGAGATCTGGTGATCCAAGCAGAAATGCCAAAAGTCCTTGGCGAGTTCTGCTAGTGGACGAGACCTGGTACCACCCAGATGATTTATGTATCTCACGGCAGATACGTTGTCCATCTTTAGTAAAACACCAACAGCTCACTTTGTCTTTGGCGAAGGAGCGTATTGCGAAGGATCCCGCGAGGAGGTCTAGACAATTGATGTGCATATTAAGCTCCTGTGGAGACCAAGTCCCTCTAGTGGCTGCTGCGCCACATCTTGCTCCCCATCCGGAACGGCTGGCATCCGACTCTATGATGATATCCGGAGCAAAACCGACAATGGCTCTGGCGTTCCAGGCCTTCATGTGTGAATGCCACCAATTTAGCTCTGTTCTTGCTTGAGGCGATAGTGTCAGTCTTTGAGAGTAAGAGAGACTGCGTCCCAGGTGTTGGCCTTTTAGTCTTTGCAATTCCCAGTAATGTAGGGGGCCCGGAAAAATTGCTTGAATGGACGAGGACAGGAGGCCTATTACTCTCGCTAGCTCCCGTAGAGAGATTAAATCCCTCTGTAGGAGTCTGCGAGTTTCCCTTTTGGTCGAATGTATCTTGGCAGCAGGAATACGAAGCTGCGAATTCTGGGTGTCTACAATGAACCCGAGAAACTCCATATTCTTGGCGGGACAAAGAACCGACTTCTCCCAGTTGATGAGGAAGCCGAGACACTGGAGCAAGTTTATGGTTAGTTTGGTTTGTTCTTGCAGTAGCTCTCGAGATTAAGCCATAAGAATAATGTCGTCCAGATAAATTATCAGGCGGACGCCTTGCTCTCTTAAGTGCGCCACTACGGGTCTCAATAGTTTGATAAATGCCTAGGGAGCTGAAGAGAGACCGAAAGGTAGACTCGTAAATTCCCAATCTTTGTGATCCCAAGAGAATCTTAGATACTTAATGTGCTCCGGATAGATGGGCACCACGAGGTAAGCGTCTTTGAGATCTAGACGCATGAGCCAATCGCTCGGTCTGAGAAGGTCTCTGAGCATGTGGATGCCTTCCATCTTGAAATGACGATATACTATGAATTTCTCGAGTGCCTTCAGATTTATTACAGGCCTTAACTTCTCCTTCCTGCGTACTTGGAAAATTGCACTGAAAAACCCACCTGGGGTCGAGCAGGTCCGAATTGCCCTCTTCTGAAATAGACTCTGAATTTCGCTGTCTAACCCTCTCTGATCTAGTTCTGACATAATTATTGAGACAAGGGGACTGGACTGAAAATGCTGTGCGAAAAACTCTAGCCGCAGTCCGCGCGCTGTATCCCTGACCCATGCGTCTCCTGACAAAGCGTCCCAGGCATCTGAAAAGAATATTAGCATCCCCCAATGGGTGTGCGTGGCGCTGGCGCTGCAATCGCTAGACTGACCTGGGGGTTGTTGAGTTCCGTTCCTTGGTCCTCTCCTCCAGGTGCGGCCTCTGCTACGTCCTCTGGAGGGAAAGAAGGCGTCGGCTCGGTCTTGCCAGGTGTTCTGATGTTGGTACTGAGGTCTTTGGTCAAACGCATAACGGCCTGAAGAGCGACCTCGACTGGCCCTGGTGAAAACCTTAGAAGAGAAAACCTTAATAGGGGCCTTATCCAGAGCGGTAAAAGTGCCCACGAATCTGGTCATCTCCTTCATAAAAGGATCACCAAAGAGTAGCCCTTGCGCGGAGGCGCTGGACTCTGTGTTCGCTAATTCCGTCAGTTTTCCGTCAATCTTGAACAGTATGCCTTTTGTGCGCTCGGTGAAAATGGCGCAGCTCACAGTTCCCAACAAGCAAATGGCTCTCTGAGCCCACCCGTAGAGGATGACTGGATCAATGGGAGTTGAGGAGGAGGATGCTCCTTCTGCCAGATCTAAAACTTTTGCGAGGGGACCCGCAACGTCTAATAGTTTATCCTGGCATGACTTCCAGGCTCTGTCTATGCCCTTTTTAGGGTCTTTCACATGCTTTGCCATGAAGGTGATCATCTTGGAATCTAATTCTGGTGTCATCGCTATCTTATGCAGTATGTCAGGACGTGGACATTCAGCTCTGAATATTGCTCTGGTTTCTTTCTCTAGAGGCTTGCGTAGCCTGCTAAACATGTATTGCGTTGTCCTGACTGATGGCTGCCAGTCGGTGGACCTAGGATGTATTGAATCCTCAGGGTCGAGCATTCCCTCAGTAGGACGTTGTTCCCTGGTGTTTGCCTTGGGGATGGTGGCTGCCGCACTCCTCGAGGTCGAGGGTTTTGAATCCCAAATCTCGGTATTCTCTTCAGAAGAAGTGTGTGAAGACTCTTCATCATATAATCCAGAGTTTGCTTAATCTTCTGTGACCTGTTTGTCTCCCTCCAGGCTTGAGGGTCGAACACCCCTGTTTCCTTCCTCGGGGTTAGAGGGTCTTTCAGAGGAAGGGGTTACCTCCCTGGTCATGAAGGCATGTTTCAGCCTGGAGAAGGCGTCTGATAATGCAGCAGTGGCAGGTTTCAACTGGCTCGGGAAGTTACAGAGCTTTTGCTTTTACGAGCCAGACTACTTCCCCCTTGGGTAAGGTGTTTTCTCTTTTGTGTCTTTTTACCTCCCTTTGGAGAACCACCTTGCATGCACTCTTCCATTTCTTCCAAGCGCTGCTGTATGGGTAGAAGCATACCTGTTACAGCTTTCTGTACGCTGTTTTCAACGGTGGATCCTAGGCCCTTTTGTAGGCTCCTTTCCCTAGCCACTTTATCAATGTAACAACTGTCCTCCTCTCCCTCCGACCATTCCTGGTCTGATTGAGGACTGTATTGTGCTGCCATGATAAATCACCTTACCCCCCCCCCTTTATTTATTTATTTTTTTCTTCTGGGCTGACCACCTTCTCTCACTGGCGCAGAGTTTTATTGTGCCAGATCTATGTAAATAATTGATGATGTCCGTGAAGCTGTAGGAGTATTACCTCCACTCACTGTCTGGCAATGGAAGCTGAGCAGACCAAGCTCCGCGCTGTTGGTGCTGCTAGCTGTCCTTTTTTCTTTTTTTTTTTTGTTTTGTTTTTTTTTATGATTCTGACGAAGTGTGACAGAACTTGCTCCGGCACTCGTACTCGCATTAACCGTTACACGCTCTGACGGAAATGCTCGTACGAGCACCGGAGCTTGAGAAAGGGACCAGGGAGCGGGAGCTCCCCCTGGTGCCTCACTGGCACATTGCAACCAGCTGAGAGTTTTTCCAAGGAGCCCGCGCGTACAATTCCGGGCCAGGGACGCAGACGAAATGCAACGCTGCACCGCGGTGTTCTGCCCGCAGCCGCGCTGACAAGGGACCGATTTATATCTGTTCCGAACGAAACGTTTGTCGCATCCGCATCCACACCGACGTCAGCGAGAAGCAGCTGGCGTCGGTGTACAATGGATAAACACAAATAAATGCTGTACAATGAATATAGCACTATATATATATATATATGTGTGTATATATATGTATATGTGTGTATTTATATGTATATATATATATGTGTGTGTGTGTGTATATATATATATATATATGTGTATATTCAATACAGTGAGAGAAATCAATGTTAATCAAGAACAACAGGTAAATATTATGAAGGATAAACAGTTGTGAACAAGAAATGACTTATCTCTTGCTGTG
Source organism: Ambystoma mexicanum (assembly GCF_040938575.1). NCBI lineage: Eukaryota > Metazoa > Chordata > Amphibia > Caudata > Ambystomatidae > Ambystoma > Ambystoma mexicanum. The sequence continues at coordinate 933,674,096 of NC_090939.1, forward strand.
AGCAGCAAAGAAAGAGGAAGTTGTTTCTTGTTCAGGACTGTTTATGGGAACACCTATACACTTACTGGAGGAGCAGTACACTGATGACCTTCGGAGCATCATGGGATTTGACGTTTTTTTCCCTTGTACTGTGGATGTTATGAACCATATATGTACTTTAATGTTTTTTGGTTATGTATTTTTTTAATGCACTTTCAATATGAGTTTTGTTAGATTTAAGTGCGAAAATACTTTGCTGCTGAGCTTTCTTTATATAATTAATTAAAAGAAAGGGAAGCATAATGTGAGCCTCCGGTCTTGACATAGAATCATTAAATCCCACTCATGTGGGGGTTGGGTTCACGACAATTACACATAGACAAAAGTCAACAATTTGCAGAGGGCTTTGAGTGGATGAAACATCATGTACGCATAATACATGTATACTTTTTTGTTTTTTTGTTAAAAATAAATATTAACCTTTAACAATTAAAATATTTAGTAAATTCTAGTACAATGTATAATAAAGAAGAAGAAATTGAAGGACATTAAAATAAATGACATCATAAATATTAATTAACCATCAATGAATCGAATAAAAAAGAGAATAAACAAGAACAAAACAGGAAAAAGAAAACAAAAAAGGAATCGTTATTCAGCTCATAGATTTTTTACTCACACCAAACGCCCACTAATTGGCCTGACCATTACATTTAGACCTACATGATCTTCTAGGTTTAGAGATCGGAGAAAGGATGTAACAGCAATAAAAGTGGAGATGATACGTCTAAAGAGGCATTCTGCCCAGACTTGATCTCCCAGCTCCTCCACCATTGGTAATCAGAACTTTACCAGATGGTTCTATCTCAGTCCCTGTATCGCAGCACGCTCCATCAAAAGATGTCTAAGGGTTTCTGCCTCCCCTCCCCTATTGCAGAAGCGACGGGGCATCTGGACAATTTACAAGCGACAATGTCTAATCAATATTTGCTTAGTTCGACCAAGATTCCAATGAAAGTGCAAAAATGATGACCTTGTCCCTTTAGAGGGATAGATGCCAAAAAGGGCGCCAAACTGCCTCGTTTTTTGTGGTCACCCCTGAGATGTTGCAGAGATGGATAAGTGTGTATTATCTCAATTGTGGTTGCCCAATCACCACAAAAGCACCCTCTTTACTCTACATGGGTTGCCTTTAAGGTGAAAATAATCTTATATAATACATGTATACTATTACAGGAACACCCTTATAGGTGCATAACTTTGGTACACAAGTTGTAATACTGCAAACCAGCCACTGCATAGCGAATCACAGATGGCATGTCACCCAAATAGATAAAGGTTGCAAGATATCTAACTGGTGTGATGAATCGAGAGAATTTGTCCCTTCTCCCCAAGGTGGAGCTCCTTTCTATGAGGCTAGGGATGTGAGCCGTCTCTGCAATACCCTCCCTAGGCGTAGAGGCAAGTGGGACCTCCCCTGGAGAGACTCCCCCCTCAGGGGACAAGGACTTGGGTTTCCAAGAAGAACAAAGCAAGCAAAGTATACCGTGGCCTACATAGAATGTATTACAACACAAGAAGACATTAGCTTTTACAACTGGGACGAAGAAACTATTAAAGGATATTATTTATTTATTGCGCATTTGTAAGGCGCTTATGAAAAAAGTAAATTGTGTTTCAACGCGTCCACAGTGTAACAGGGAGGGAACATGGGAATGAAACGCAGATATAACAATGAAAGATAGAGGCAGACCTATTAGGTCTTGTGAGCATTCAGAACGTGCAAGTGCAGAGCGAGAGAAGGGATGAGGGTGTGGCGGGAGGGTGTAAGTGCTAGGTGTACAAAGAGTTAAGTGCTGGGGAGTGAGTAGCTGTTAAGTGACAAGGTGACAGTGGTCAGCTGCCAATAAATAAGTAAGTGCAGGCCTTTGGTGGCATAGGCCACTGGGTGCCAAGGCAAGTGCTAGGAGCGGGCGGAGGCTGAAGGCGATTGGGTGTGCGAGGCCAGGACCCAAGAGGACACAAGGTCCCTGGTCACCAATCTCAGCAACTGTGGGGTTAGCAGTGGAGGGAGGAGGTTAAAAGGAAAGTCTTACAAAGCTGCCAAAATTTGAGGCGATCCGGCTCAAGAGGAAGGGGGAGGCTGTTCCGTAGGAGGGAGCCTGCTGAGGAAAGAGATCGGCCACCAGCTCGCTGCTTAGAGAAGCTCTTGACACGCAGAGAGTTGGTGCCAGAGGAGAGTAAAGATCTGGAGGGAGAGTATTTAGTGATAGCAAGTTGTAGATAGTGTGGTCTCAGGCCCCAGAAAGCCTTATGGATGATGCAGTGGGATTTGAATTTGATCCTTGCAACAACCGGGAGCCAGTGAAGAGTTTTTAGGGTTGGAGATATGCGGTCATTGGGCTTGATGCCAAGGATCAGTCTTGCAGCCTATTCTGGGATAGCTGGAGGTGTCTAAGAGAAGAAGAGGGTGGATTAAGGAAAATGCTATTGCAGTAGTCTAGCCTAGAGAGAAGCAGAGTTCTAGAGACATTGAGTTTCTGGGGGAAGGTTAGGAATGGAAGAATTTGTTTGCAGAGTCATAGTTGAAAGTGGGCCTTCTTGGCAAGGTCCAGAATGTGAGGGAGGAAGGAAAGAGATGAGTCGGAGATGACTCCCAGGTTACTGGCTTCAGATGGAGAAGGTGGAAAGCCCATAGAAGATGGCCAGAGTGAGGGGAAGAAAGAGGGAGCAGGAGTCCCAATAGGAAGGATCTCAGTCTTGCTGGAGTTGAGAAAGAGATCATTGGAAGTACACCAGGACTGGGTGGCAGATAGTCCGGAATGATGGAGGAGAGGGTCGGAGGGAAGTTTGAAGAAGAGTTGTGTGTCATCTGCATAGCACTGAAAGTTAGGGGAGAAGGTGGAAATGAGGTGTGCAAGGGGAGCAAGATAGGTGTTAGAGCCAGGGAGAAATGTGGATCCCTGGGGGACACCACAGGTGGAGATAGAGTGCTTCCATACTGGCGTCTTTTGATGGCGAAATCGATTTCTGATGTCGATGGAGACGCTTAGTGCATGGCGTCCTCTAGCCCTGTATGAGATATCTGTGGAAACGTTTTGAATCAAGGCAGTACCGATAGGAGGGCGAACGTCTTCCCTGGGTTTGACTTGGCCGTACAGTGAGACGTGATTAAGCTGAGACGGAGGGTTCTCTTCAAGGTTTGAGGGCCGTGAAGGCACCTGGCTTTTTTACAACTGCTTTAAGGACTTCTCCATGCGGTTGTGTGATGGCGAACCGCTGCCCTGGCGTTTACCATCTAGTTTGAGCAAATTATTTTGGGGCAGAGTAATGACATAGTTGGATGAATTTGTTGTTATCCTTCACTTTGCCAAATATGATTACCACTAGAGCTAAAGCCAGGAAAATGCCCATACTACCAGCAAATTTAAATATAACCCCTCTGCCTAAAAACTATTAACGGAAGTACTGGCCTTCAGTGCTTGCTGAAGATCGAGATTGCAAGGCACAAGATCTTGTCTTCCCAAAGATGAGGACGATCTCAGCTGCTGATCAGCCTCACCATTAATTAAGACAAAATTACTTGTGGAGTTGTCTGCACATACTAGAGTGTTAGGCTCACCTGGTCTTTGCGGAGGCGTTGGGGCACGGTTGCAGCCCTCCTTGAACTTGCATCACCCCCTCCAGGCCGCTCTCTCAGTAGAAAAGCTGTGAGCAGTGGTACATGGTGATACTGCTCCTGCGTGGAGATAAGAGTGTGTGAGTATGCCAATCTGTGATTGTTGTACCTCTCGAACCCTTCACCCCAAAGTACGGCTTCTCTGAGCATACACAGGCCCATAAAGCTCACCTGTGACTTATGGAAGATAAGCTCTCCGTCCTGCTACTTCTGTTAGGGGCGCGTTGATATAGTTCTTTCACTGATCCCTGATAAGGATTAGTCCAGTCCAGCTGAGACTATGCTTCACCTTATGATTAAGTCGTTCTTGAGCTCTTGTGATGCTGTTCGTTCTGTTTAATGTCTTTATATGTTGCTCCTATATATGCCCACAATAATGTCTCTTCTGTTTTCTTCCCTTAGATGGAAATGCGGCCTCAATGCAGCTGTGAGATGCGAGACGCGGCCGGATGGAAGATGGATGCTACCGCAATGTTCGATAGCCGGTAAGTGATGGTTTAAGGAAAAGCGCAAAGTATGGCGAAGCGCAACCTTAAACTGACAGTTTTTTCCATGTCTAATCTTGTCTTGTGTTTTTCCTTGCAGGCGCTGCTGTCGACGATGGAGCATGTCGTGCTGCGGTGCCAAGATGAAGATTTCGGCGTTCCGAAAAGTCTAAAAATGAATACTTCATTTGTCGAAGAGATGTATAGGTAAGAACAGCTTCCCCCAGTTGGTAAGTATGCTGGCAGGAAGCAAGATGTCCAGGAAGCAGGATCTTCAAAGGTAAGTCTGACCTCAGGCGATGGTGAGCGTTACGCTGCTTGCAAGTCCTTAATAACCCGAAGGATCTATTTTGAGGATCGGGGCAGCTTATATAGCTGAGATTGTGGGCACGCCCATTGGGGCCGGCTTACCAGCCACACCCTGCCACTCCTAGTGAGTGAGCAGGTGCAATCCATTAGCAGCCACACCCAAGAATGCACTTCGGGCTGCTTAATGGATGGAATGTTCAAGGTTAATGCATCTGAAGTGCTATGTCCATAATGAAAGCTTTTTGGTGCTAAATGGATGTTCTCTAGCATTGGATCTTTCATAGATTCAGATGCTTGAATATTCCCCGTCGTCAGACTGGGAATCCTCTGTGATAAAAATAATTATAACATTTTTTTAATATATACACATTGCTACCTGGCAGTGCATGTACATAGCCCATTATGGCATATGAGCCATTCTTTTGTGTAGTCCCTCCACCTCACTTTGGTCCTTTATGGCCCCAACCAATGAGGTGGCAGGGCTTAAGCTCTGCCCTACGGCAGCCATCTTCAGATTTTTCATCGCAGTCTAACAGACACAGGGAATCCTCAAGCTCTCTGAGCTTTTCAAATCTTTTCTACTTTTCTGTGGAGTACATTTCTTTCAAATATATTCTGCTTTGTTCCCCTACTTAGGGGCTTTAGTCTCAGTGAAGCCTTGAGACGGAAATCTTTTGTTTTCACTACAAAATCATCATGTGAATTTCTCTTCAGAAATGCCTGCACCTCAGGCTGTCAAGAAGCCTTCCCTGTTCAGGGCCTGCACGAGGTGCAAGAAGAAAGTGGTCTACATGAAAGACCCACACGAACATTGCATTTATTGTCTGTACCCACATGACATCCAGAAATGCGAAATTTGTAAAACATTTTCCACCAAGACCCTTCAGGACAGGCATAGGAAACTCCTTTTACACCTGGAATCCAGGGATAAATCTTTGGGCGAAGAGTCTGTCAGGACAGCTCCTGTCCAATCCAGCATTCCATCTGAGAGGCAAACTTCAAGAGGAAGCTGGAGTTGATACCCTTTCTGCCTCTAGTGGACTCACAGAAGAAGTCAAACCCATCAGCAAAATCTACATCCAGAGGTAAGGAGGAGTTTTCAAAAAACCAGGGGGGGGCAGTCGTCGACGGGTAAGCCGTCCACGAGCGAAGGGAAATGTAAAGGCCCGTCATCGGCCATACCATCGACAAAGCCATTATTGACGACGATCAAACATAAAACATCGTCGACTGCAAGATCATCGTCATCAGATTTATCGTCCACGAAGCACTTGACAAAGAAAATACACCATTCGTCCACGACGCACTCGTCAACGGCCAATGCTTCGTCGACGGGATCCAGACCACAGTCATCGGCGAAGCCCTCGTCGACGGGCAAATCACATCAGTCGACAGAAGCACCGTCCACGGGACGCTCGTCGGCAAAGATAGCATCGCCCACAACACCGTCGGTTAGACCGCGAGTTCCTGCAGCTACGGAGGAATTGGAGTCCGAGGCGCCTTCTGCGCACGATACACTGGTCATTGAAGACAATCTCCTTGAGGGTACTGAGGCTGATCCACTGGTACAGCAAGTTTCACCTCTAGGGGACATGGTAGAACTCCCTGATGTAATTCTCCAGGAAGAATTTTCAGATGCAGAAGTAGTGGAAGAGAGACCTGGTCCCTTCCCGAAACAACACAGTCCTCCTTGGCTACCGGTCACGGAAGAGGCCGAATATCCTCATGACCGATAATTATGGTATCTGTGCAGAGAATTGTAGAGGAATTCTACAGACGTCAAAGGGAGAAGGATATCCTGACTGATCCCATAGAATCGGAAAACCTTCGGAGAGACTCATCTCCAATTCCATAACTGGGGGGTTGTCCTACCCTCTATAGTTCAAAAACATGCAAAATAATTACAATGCATACTGGTTTTAAACCCTTTTGGAAACCCGTATTCATAGGGCAATCCTAGTTGGAAGCAAGCACTCATTGCTAATGAACACATATCTCTAAGTTTTTGAAAAATGTCAGCTTTTTATTAATAATTAGCTGATATACTTTCTTTTGAAAAAATATTTAAGTATTTTTATGCATCACAGTTCATCATAACCATTGAAATGAACATAATTATATCTGAAGAACATAGAAGAGATGTTCGCAGGTGTAAAAAGCGTAAGCAATACATTAGAACATTTAACTTTCTGTTAATTGAAAGATCCCATGTAATTGAAGCACAGAATGTTAGTACAGTAAACTGAGACGTTGATTGTAGGTCTCCTATGCCCGGCTAGATTCTGACTTCATATTTGGTCATCTCCAATTCCAGGCTAGTCAGGAAGTTTACCTCACAGGGGTAGACCTCAAAAGCGGACGAGATCACCGGAACCTGCTCGAGGACCTAGGAGCAGCACTCACAGTGCTTCACCGACAAGAGTCTGTCACCCGCAGGCGTTCCGCTTGGCGGCTTCTCCCGCGTTGGAAATTAGGACACAGGTATGCAGGGCACTAGTCCCTCCTTTGTGTCCATCACGCTTCCTCCTCACGACGCGGGGCCGCTGGGAGTATAATTACCTTCCCGGCCCAGCGGTCCCTGCGTTGCAACTGTCCAGTGGAAGCCCTCGTTGCTTCCTGGTTCTTCGCTCCTACCCCGTTTCAGCTTCCGTCTACTCTGCTCTGCTCTGCTCTGCTCTCGCGCCCCTTCACGGCGTACGTTTTTTCTCTTTTCTCTCTCTCCTCCAGTTTTCCCTGTAGTCACCGTGCCTCGGCGACTTTTGTTTCAGTTCTCTGCGGTTCCGTCCTCGCGGATAGGCTCCGCCCCTTTTTTCCTTCGTTCCTCTGCTTTCTCTCTGGACTGCCTTGCCGGTGCCTTGCCGGTGTTTTTTTCCTGACCTCCTCCCATTCCTGGTCCTCGCCCCGCTAGTTGCTTGGCTGGCAGGGGTTTCGGGGATTCTTCCACTCAGTAGGACCCTCCTGCTGTTTTGCTGTTCCTGCAACCAACACGGATCCTGCTTATTACTTTCTCCTGCTCACCTGCACGGCCACGTTCAATACTACCTTGCTGACAACCTGAGGAGTCCCAGGGTTTTTTCCCCATCAGGGGTTTTTTCCCCTATTTTCGGCTTAGTCCCGGAAGGGAGGTCCCCGGCCAGCTGTTCCCAGCAGCAGTCAAGGTGGCCTCCCTCCGTGACAAGCAGGCACTTCGAAAAAAGGAGAAGGACTATCTTACTCGACGGCGGCTACAGGATCCCAGCAGTAATTCCGGCAGTTCAGGTGAGGAGAGCTGGACAGAAGGGGGAGAAAAGGGAAATCAGGCACCTAAACCATCACAGATTGCAACGCCCAGTAAAGACACGATGTCCGCTGAGGGACAAGTGCAAGAGCTTTGGAAGGCGATCCAAGCTATGTCTCAAGAACTCCAGGGAGTCAAGGCGGAGAACGCCCTCCTTAGACAAATGGTTTCCGCCAGGGAACCCCCTCCTCCAGAACTACCACCTACGATACTATCCTCGGGAAAGTTTGACGGTGCCCCCAAGAAGGTGAAGGAATTCCTAGAGGCATGTACTGTCTACTTTACTTTCCGACCCCGCACTTTCTCTACGGATCAAGCTAAAGTCGGCTTCCTAATCTCGAATATGACCGGCAATGCTTTGACTTGGGCTACTTCCCTAGTCATAAGCAACAATGCCATACTTCAAGACTACTCAGCATTTCAGAATTCTCTGAGACAGACATTCGAACGCCCAGAATTATCATTCACTGCTTCTGAAGAATTGTTGGACGTCAAGCAGGGTTCCTTGGATGTCCTGTCATACATTTCGGCCTTTAAGACAGTAGCTTCTGGCGCTGGCTGGCCAGAACCTGCACAGTATGCCATTTTCAGGAGGGGTCTCAAAGAGGAAATTAAGGACGAGTTAGCCAGGTCTACTCGCTCGCCTACTTTTTCGGACCTACTAACGGCTGCACTGCATATCGAGTATCGTCTACAAGAAAGGAAGACAGAAAGACGCAGACAACGTGGCTCAGGATTCCCCCTGGATGTTCGGGCATGCTCTCCCCCTCGTCGCTCTTCCACTGCCGCGTCAGAAGAACCCATGCAGATAGGTGCCACAAGAGCACCTTTGACTGCTGCCGAAAGACGGCGAAGAAGGGAAAAGGGACTTTGTGCCTATTGTGGGTCAGACCAACACCTTCTTAAGGATTGTTCTGAATTACCTAGCAAGAGGCAGGGAAACGAGCACCCTCGGCATCAATAGGGACTAGTGTCCGGGGGTTTCCAGTTCTCTCTACTCGTCCCTATGTTTCGCTTACAGTTTCTTCTTCTGAACCCAAGGAAGATACCAGACTCATGGTAGTTACTGCCACTCTTACGGTAAAAGGCGAGAAGGTGGAGACTCTCGCGTTACTGGACTGCGGAGCAGCCGGCAACTTTGTTGATACCCTGTGGGCAGACCAGGTCGGTCTACGCAGGATACCCCGGAAGGAAGGACAGAAGATAGAAGGAGTCGACGGCTCTCCCTTATCATCCGGACTCATCACCCATACCACTGAAGATCTGTCCTTAACAGTTTTTCATCATTCAGAAGTGGTAAGATTCGACATTATCCGGGCTGCACATTTCCCAATCATACTGGGAATCACATGGCTTCGCAAACACAATCCCCAGATCGATTGGACTAAGAACCAGCTGAGCTTTGGTTCTTCATACTGCACCGAACATTGTCTTTCTCCGAAGAGCCAGAAGGGCCCTGAATCCGTTACGGCCTATACCTCGGACTGTGTGAGAGTGTTTGCATTGCCCAACTATTGTTCAGAATACTCTGAGGTGTTCCGGGAGAACCTTCACTCCATACTGCCACCTCACCGGCCCGAAGACTGTACTATAGATCTGGTACCCAATGCCCTAGTTCCCTTTGGCAGAATGTTCTCCCTTACTCTGGCCGAGAAACTTGTGTTACGACACTATCTGGACACTAATATGAAGAACGGGTTGATTCAGCCTTCAAAATCCCCAGCAGGGGCTCCTCTGTTTTTCATAAAAAAAAGAGACTCTACTGATCTGAGACCCTGTATCGATTACAGAGGTCTCAACAAGGTGACGATCCGTGATCGTTATCCTATGCCACTTATCTCCGACATCATCGAGGCGGTACAAGGGGCCAGAATATTTACAAAACTTGACCTCAGAAACGCTTATCATCTGCTCAGAATCTCCCAGGGTGACGAATGGAAGACGGCATTCCGCACTCCATTCGGTCTATATGAGTATAAGGTGATGCCATTCGGGCTAGTTAACGCCCCGGCTGTGTTCCAAAGATTTATGGACAGAATGTTTTCTGACATGCTCTCTACTTCCGTCATCATCTATTTGGATGATATCCTTATCTACTCCTCCAACCTACAAGAACATATCGGGCATGTCACTCAAGTCCTGGAACGTCTACAAAAGAACGAGCTGTTAGTGAAGGCTGAGAAGTGTAAATTCGCGGTCCCTTCCGTGCAGTATCTGGGCTATCAGCTGTCCGAAGAGGGTATAGATATGGATCAGAGGAAGGTTCAGGCCATCCTCGAATGGTCCGCTCCCACATCTGTCCGGGAGGTGCAAAGGTTTCTGGGACTTTCCAATTATTACAGAAGATTCATCCCCAACTTCTCTGAAGTAGTATATCCCATCACTCGCCTACTCAAGAAAGAGGCCTCTCCGTTCTACTGGTCGCCCGATACCGAAAACAGTTTCAGACTACTCAAACATCTTTTCTGCTCGGCTCCGATCCTCCACCACCCAGATCAGACTTTGCCCTTCATCCTGGAGACTGACGCTTCTGCAATCGCGATTGGAGCGGTTCTACTTCAGACCGTCAACGGTGTGGAGCATCCAGTAGCCTACTTATCCAAGACTCTCTCACCTAGCCAATTGAATTATTCGGTCCTAGAAAAGGAGTTGTTGGCTATGAAATTGGCTTGTGACGAATGGCGCCATTTACTCATGGGGGCCAGGCATCCATTCCTCATCAGGACTGACCACAAAAACCTGAAAGCCCTCCAAGAAATGGAGTGCTCAAATTCCAGGCAAGCTCGTTGGGCCTATCTTTTCTCACAATATGATTTTCAGATCTCTTACATTCCCGGTTCGCTTAACCGTCTGGCAGACGCTCTATCTCGCAAGGACTCCAGCAAGGAAAGGGCTTCACTAGACACTGAACCCATGTTTCATCACAATCGGATATTGGCCCAGGTCAGTACTTTCCTACAAGGGGTTAAGACCGCCGTGAGTCAAGAGCTTCCTCGAATTGCGTTGCACCCCACTTCTCCTTATCAAGAGAAAGACGGCTGGCTGTTCTTCAAGAAACGTCTATACATTCCGGAAGGCCCGCTGCGGAAGAAGATTCTGGATTGGTGTCACACATCCCGCCTTGCGGGTCATCGCGGGGGAATCAACACTCTGGAGCTCATCTCGAGAACCTTTTCCTGGCCCACCGTGAGGAGAGACACCCTAGACTTTGTGAAGACCTGTCCTATTTGTGCCCGATCAAAATATCCGACGGGGAAACCGTTGGGATTACTTACCCAAGTTGAAATGCCTACTCGCCCTTGGGGGTTGGTTTCTACGGATTTCATTGTAGACCTCCCGGAATCTGGATCATGTACCTGCATCATGGTCACGGTAGATGCTTTCTCCAAGATGGCACACTTCTCCCCTCTTTCTGGGGTTCCCACAGCCACCAAAATGGCTGAAGTGTTTGCACGAGACATTTTCAGGCTACACGGTCTACCCGACAAGATCATCTCGGACCGGGGAAGCCAATACACTTCGAGATTCTGGACAGCCCTGTGTACCCGTTTAGGAATTGAGAGAGCACTCTCTTCGGGTTTTCATCCCCAGTCCAACGGGATGACGGAACGACTTAATGCCACTCTCGAACTATATCTGAGATGTTACGTCACTCAACACCAGGAGAATTGGGTTTCCCTACTCCCTACTGCAGAATTCTCGTATAACAATGCCAAACACTCTGCCATAGGTCTTTCACCTTTCTTTTGTACCTATGGGGTTCACCCTAAGTCCTTTCTCCCTGAAATTCCCAGTTTCACCAATTCCCCGACGGCCGAAGAGGTGTTAGATCAGATCAAGGATGCCCATGACACAGCATTACAGAGTTTGGAGAACAGCAGGAGACGATCTAAGATGGGAGTGGATAAACATCGCAAAGAATGTCCGGACTGGAAGCCAGGCGACAAGGTGTGGCTGTCCACCCGGTTTCTACCCAAATGGACAAGACCCTCTAAACTGTCCCCTCGTTATCTGGGTCCTTTTCCCATTCTTCTCAAAATCAATCCTGTGGCTTACCGTCTTCGGCTGCCGCCTTCTCTAAGTCGCATTCACCCAGTCTTTCATTCCTCTCTCCTTAAAGACTTCTATTTCGATTCCCATCACAGACCAGTGCCCAGACTTGCTCCATCACAGACCCCCACTCAAGCAGAATATGAAGTCTCCAACATTAGGGACTCTAGGTTCTATCGAGGCAGGTTGGAATACCTTTTGTCCTGGAAGGGTTATCCGGAGTCGGAGGACTCTTGGGAACCGGCTTCTCAGGTGCATGCGCCTCGTTTGCTTGCTAGATTTCACCGCCTGCACCCAGGGAAGCCGGGGGTGATACGGTCTGGAAGGGGGCATACTGTCACCCGCAGGCGTTCCGCTTGGCGGCTTCTCCCGCGTTGGAAATTAGGACACAGGTATGCAGGGCACTAGTCCCTCCTTTGTGTCCATCACGCTTCCTCCTCACGACGCGGGGCCGCTGGGAGTATAATTACCTTCCCGGCCCAGCGGTCCCTGCGTTGCAACTGTCCAGTGGAAGCCCTCGTTGCTTCCTGGTTCTTCGCTCCTACCCCGTTTCAGCTTCCGTCTACTCTGCTCTGCTCTGCTCTGCTCTCGCGCCCCTTCACGGCGTACGTTTTTTCTCTTTTCTCTCTCTCCTCCAGTTTTCCCTGTAGTCACCGTGCCTCGGCGACTTTTGTTTCAGTTCTCTGCGGTTCCGTCCTCGCGGATAGGCTCCGCCCCTTTTTTCCTTCGTTCCTCTGCTTTCTCTCTGGACTGCCTTGCCGGTGCCTTGCCGGTGTTTTTTTCCTGACCTCCTCCCATTCCTGGTCCTCGCCCCGCTAGTTGCTTGGCTGGCAGGGGTTTCGGGGATTCTTCCACTCAGTAGGACCCTCCTGCTGTTTTGCTGTTCCTGCAACCAACACGGATCCTGCTTATTACTTTCTCCTGCTCACCTGCACGGCCACGTTCAATACTACCTTGCTGACAACCTGAGGAGTCCCAGGGTTTTTTCCCCATCAGGGGTTTTTTCCCCTATTTTCGGCTTAGTCCCGGAAGGGAGGTCCCCGGCCAGCTGTTCCCAGCAGCAGTCAAGGTGGCCTCCCTCCGTGACAAGCAGGCACTTCGAAAAAAGGAGAAGGACTATCTTACTCGACGGCGGCTACAGGATCCCAGCAGTAATTCCGGCAGTTCAGGTGAGGAGAGCTGGACAGAAGGGGGAGAAAAGGGAAATCAGGCACCTAAACCATCACAGAGTCCCATCACCACATAGACCTCGATCTCCGAATGGAGATCCAACATTGGTGCCGTCCACCATTTCGGTTTCAGATTGGCAGGAGGATCTTTTTAGAGAATTCTCCGACCGAGAAGAAGGAGAAATTACACAGGAGCCTGACGCAACCAGTGAGTGGGATGACTACGTAGTCGAGAAGCCCAGGAGAAGAGATTCACCAGGCGAGGCCTCAAAGCCGGATGATCTGGTCTCCTTCCACACCATAATAGGCAAAGCTGCAGAATTGTTTAAAATTCACGTTGCATCAGAGGAAAGGAAATCGGTGCTGTATGAGCACAGGGACAAACACAGGAGAGCGGTGACCACCATCCCTCTCCTCGATGCAATCTGGGAGTCAGGATTCAAGGTCCTATCTACGCCATAATCTACTCCGGCTCTGGTGTCCAGACCAGAGGAGAAATTTAAAGCCCCAGAGTCTGCACTGCTTTGTTTGAGAGTTCACACGAAACCAGACTCGGTTATCACAGTGGTAGCAAGAAAGAAACTCGCCAATCCCGCCTCACCCTTGTCGGCACTACTGGACAAAGACGGGCGTAAACTGAAAGCCGTGGGCAGGAAAGTATCATCTTCTGCATCGCTCACCATCAGAGTGGACCATCATGCGCTGGCCATGACCTCTAGGTTCGATTGCAAGCTTTGGCGCCGCATGTCCAAATTGGCGAAGCAGCTACCACCAGAGCTCTAGGAAGAGGCAAGGTCAATAATCGCTGACAGTGAAGTAACATTGGATCATATGATTGACGCAGCGGTTGATGTGGCCGAATCAGGCTTCAGACAAATGGTGCACGGCACAGTACTCAGAAGGCAGGCCTGGATGAAGGCTACTAACTTTAGGCTTGAAGTCCAAGCGCAGATACTAGACATGCCCTTTGATGGACAAGATCTCTTTCGAAAGAAGATAGACGACCATCTAAAGGGAATCAAAGCAGACACAGACACAGCTCGAGCCATCAGCTCTTTGAAGGACAAAAATAAGGACCATCAATCTTTTCGTCCCTTTAGAGGCTCATCTTCCAAATTCAGAGGATACGGTCCTCGTATGGGCAGAAAGCACAAAACGGCATGTACCAAGACAATAAATATCAGTCATCCAACAGATACGCCCATAGATGCAGGCGTGAGTCTGCCCAAGGGAAGTCAAAAGGCAAGCAAAACTGACTATCAAACACTTCCCCCTCAATGTCACACCCCGGTTGGGGGAAGGGAAAGCCAGTTCTTCCAGCACTGGCAGTCAATTACATCAGACAAATGGGTGTTATAGGTGATCCGAAAGGGTCACACCTTAGAATTTCTAGACCAACCTCCTTCCCTGCCCTGCCTTCCTACACTAAGAGGGGAAAGGGTTTCTACTCCTGCTTCATCCTCATCAGAAAAAAAACAGTCAACGGAGGCCCATCTTATACCTGAGGGCGCTCGACAAATTTATCGAACGCATAACATTCAAGATGGTGGCTTTACAAGGGGTGCTACCTTGGTTAAACAAGCGCGACTTCTTGGCCAATTTAGACTTGGAGGACGCATACTTCCATGTGCGGATACTTCCAGCACACAGACAGTTCCTCATGTTCATGGTGGGAGAGTTTCATTTTCAGTTTCGAGTACTCCCGTTCGGGCTAAAATTGGCACCGAGAGTTTTCAAAAAATGCTTGGTGCCTGTAGCTGCAAGTCCCAGGAGGGCAGGAACGGAAGTTTTTCCTTACCTGGACGATTGGCTGATAAAAGCAAGTTCTTCCGCAAGGGCTCGTTCAGCAGTGTCAAAGACTATCAGCCTCCTAAAAGAGTTAGGTTTTTCCATAAACTACACAAAGTCCTGTCCCGTTACCAGCAAAACAGCTCTCTTCCTGGGAGCTGAACTCGATACCAGCATTCCCAGGGTGAGGCCATCGACAGAAAGGGTAATAGTGATTCTATGCTCAACATCGAGCTTCCTGGAGAAAGAGACAACATCTGTATGCTCTTACAAATCCCTTCTGGGCATGATGTCATTGTGCATATTCCTCGTACCAAACTGCAGGCTACGCATGAGACCTGTTCAGGAGGCCCTGGACCACTAATGGAAAAAAGCTCTCGGATGCTGGGAGGACATCGTCCAGATCTCATTGACGTTGCACAAAGCTCTTCGATGGTGGAATGTTCCAAAAAATATTCTGCAGGCCATTCCAAGCACCGACATCAACCCTTCTGCTGAGGACGGACACTTCCTTATCAGGCTGGGGCGCTCATCTTGCAAACCTCCAAACCAAGGGCACTTGGTCGACACTTGAATCCCAAATTCACATCAATGTCTTAGAGCTCAGAGCCATAAGGTTGATGTTGAAAGCCTTCTTACCAGTGATAGCTGGCCAAGTGCTTACAGTCCAGACAGACAACACGACTTCCATGCACTACACAAACGAGCAGGGAGGCACAAGATCAGAAGTCCTATCACAGGAAGCCTAACAGCTATGGGCATGGGCCTTACACCACAGAGTGCAAATCAAGAGAGAGCATCTTCCGGGAGTGGACAATGTCCTAGCGGACAGACTAAGCAGGGAATACACGTAGTCCCACTAGTGGGAACTGGACGAAAAGGAAACCCAACAGATTTTTGCCTTGTGGGGCCACCCGCTTATCAACCTTTTTGCCACCAGGAACAACAAAAAGTGCAAGAGGTTTGCCTCGAGATACCCGGAGTACCAATCACTGGGAGATGCGTTCTCAGTGAATTGGACGCGGAAGTTCCTCTATGCTTTTCCTCACATTCCCCTCATGGCGAGGGTACTTCGCAGGGTGAAAGAACAGGATTGTTCTATGATCCTAATGGCACCGGATTGGGCGGGGCAAGTCTGGTACTCGACGCTGGAGCAGCTATCTCATCGGCCCCCGATTCGCCTCAAGATGCATCAATATCTATTGACACAACAGAACCACAAGGTTCTCCACCACGACCCGAGGAGCCTATCTCTCAAGGCATGGGTCCTGAGCAGTGCAAACCGTTGAACCTGAAGCTACAATCAGAATGCTGGGATATCATCAGTGCCGCGAGAGCCCCTTCGACGCAAGTTACCTACACCAGGAAATGGAACCGTTTCTCCAAATGGTGCGAGAACGCGGCAATCGATCCTCTCACGGTCTCGGTTGATCAGATTCTGCCCTACTTGTTGTATCTAGCTAAGTCAGGGCTATCATTGCCCTCATCAAGGTCCATCTGTCAGCCATAGCGGCATACACGACAACCCCAGAGACGCAATCCTTGCTTTCATTACCAGCGGTTAAAGTCTTCCTGAAAGGGCTGATGCATACTTATCCTCCTACGCCTTCACCAGTTCCGAACTGGAGCCTCAACACCGTCTTGACAGCACTCATGCAACCTCCCTTCGAACCCATATACAGATGCGAAGTGAAATTCTTGTCCTGGAAAACTGCTTTTCTGGTAGGCATCACATCAGCCAGAAGGATCAGTGAGTTACAAGCTTTGTCTTCTGAGCCTCCGTTTAGTTTGTTCTAGAAGGACCGCGTCATTTTAAGGCCACGTCCTAAGTTCCTTCCCAAGGTGCTTTCGGAGATGACACTCACTGAGCGCATAGTTTTACCAACCTTTTTCCAGAATCACGCTTCTGAAGCGGAAAGAACATTATATTTGAAGGACATATGCAGAGCCGCCACGTGGAGCACTGTGCACACCTTCGCGAAACACTACTGCCTGGCTGAAGACACCAACAGAGAAACTGTAGTTGGACAGGCAGTGCTCTGCCATCTCTTTGCATAAGGTAAGACCAGCCTCCCATCCCACCTTTCCAGAGGTATGTAACCGTTGTGTTGCTGCATGGTAAAGGTTTGATCAGAAGTGTGTTTTTTCTGTATTTATGCATATATGTAATGATGGTGGCATGTTTAATTGCTTGATATTCTATTCAAGCATCTGAATCTATGAAAGATCCAATGCTGGAGAAGTCTTAGTTACTTACCTGTAACTGTATTTCTCCAGCATTGGTATCTTTCATAGATTCACATGCGTCCGCTGCCCCTGAGAGGCTGCTCCTGTGCTTGGCATCCTTCATAACGTAACATCATCTACAGTTCAAAATCTGAAGATGGCTTCCGGGGACGGAGCTTAAGCCCTGCCACCAAATTGGTTGGGGCCATAAAGGACAGGACCAAAGTGAGGTGGAGGGACTACAAAATAGAATGGCTCATAGGCCATAATGGGCTATGTACATGCACTGCCAGGTAGCAATGTGTATATATTAAAAAAAAATGAATAATTATTTTTATCACCGAGGATTCCCTGTCTGACGACGGGGAATACTCAAGCATGTGAATCTATGAAAGATACCAATGCTGGAGAAATACAGTTACAGATAAGTAACTAAGACTTCTTGTTTACTTTTGTTCATGAGCCTGGCACCAAAGGCGCCAGGACAGTGTCCACCCAGGTCTCCTATGCATGCAACCCCTGCATGCCTGTGCCCCTAACTTCATGACCATGACAGCACTCCCGCTCAAGGCCCCTCTCAAGGGTGGTTCTCCTCCCGGTCCTGGTTTGGTGGGATTATTGCGATGGAACGGTCTGATTAAACACAGAGCATGGACGTGTTCACTGGGTTCCCAAGTTCGGTCTTGAGGTACGTAACTTTTCCAGTCAATTGGGTAATACAATTTTGATCGAACCACCTTTGAGTCCAGGCTGGATTTGACTTCATATTCTGGTTCTCCATCTATTACTTCGGGCTCTGGCGGAGAACTAAGCTGTGTATTGGACTTGATTGGTTTGAGGAGAGAGACATGAAATACGGGGTGAATTTTCATGTGAGAAGGTAACTCCAATTTCATGGCGACAGGATTGATTATGGACTTTATATTATAGGGGCCCAGGTATTTTGGACGGTAATCTCTTGGCCCCTTCAGGGGAATATATTTGGATACTAACCACACCTTTTCTCCAATTTGGTAGGTGGGAGCTTCCTTCCGATGTCGATCGGCAAACAGTTTTTGTCTTTCCTTAACCTTGGTCATATGGTCTGTCGCCTCCTTAAGAACCTGAGAGATGGTTTTATGCAAGTTTTTTATGGCTGGCATTTCCAGGGTTTTGGGTGGATCAAATACGAATGTCCTCGGATGTCTTCCGTGCACAGTGTAGAATGGAGTTTGCCCTGTGCTTGTGTGAACTGAGTTGTTGTATGAATACTCAGCTATCCAGAGTATATTTTTCCAAGAATCCTCGGACTGATGCAACATACACCTGAGATATTGCTCTAAAGTTTGGTTGGTTCATTCAGTTTACCCATCGATTTGAGGGTGATGGCTTGTGGACAACTGGAGATCGATTTTGGCAATTGTACAACAATTTCTCCAAAAGGCAGAAACAAATTGAGTTCCGCGATCAGATACTAATATTGATGGAAATCCATGCAATCGAACAATTTGCTCTAGGAACACAGAAGCGAGAGTTGACTCAGTTGGGAGTCCCTTCAGAGGGATGAAATGGGACATTTTGGAGAATAAATCCACGACGACTAATATGGTGTTGTATCCATTGCAGGGTGGAAGATCCGTGATGAAGTCCATCGACAGGGTATGCCAAGGTGCTGGCGGTACTGTTAGGGGATGTAGTAAGCCAGCCGGGTTCTGTTTCTGAGACTTGTGTTGTGCACAGACACCGCAGGTTTCAATAAATTGGGCAATGTCTTTCGCCAGGTTGGCCACCAGTAGTTTTGTTTTACCTTAGGCTGAGTTTTGACTATTCCCGGGTGTCCTTCCACTAATGAATCGTGGTAATTTGTGATTATTTGATTTTGCAGTTCTTGGTCTTGGACATATAATCGTCCTTGGAAATACGATAGATTGTCTTTGATGGTGTACTGGTCACCTTTTAACAGCCATTCCTGTTGTGTTGATTGATCCATCAGGGATTGCAAACTGGTTCTTTGGTCATCCACACACGTGGTGGCAGCTATTCTGGTTTGAATCCTTTCCTCAGGAATTATGGCCACAGGGTTGGATGCTGTAAAAGCCTCTTTTTCTCCACTCATACGTAATAATGCATCCGCTTTCCCATTTCGTAATCCAGGTCTATAAGTGATAATAAAATTGTATTCTGCAAAAAAGAGGGCCCAACGACGTCGATGTGAGGATTGTGCTTTGGCGGTTTTCAAGTATTGCAAGTTACGGTGGTCCGTGATGACAGTGACTGTATGTCTTGCCCCAAGAAGGTAATGTCTCCAGGCCTTGAATGCTGCTTTAATAGCCAGTAATTCCTTATCTGTGATTGAATAGTTCAACTCGAGGGCTGAAAATTTGCGGGCCCAGAATGCGACAGGGGTGTAGTTGTCCTGTTTCAGGGTCTCGTTGTGACAATACTGCTCCCATGGCTATTTTTGAAGCATCTGTCTCAACTATGTAAGGTAGGTCTGGTCGGGGTGTCGAAGGACTGGTGCTGTTTTGGAACTTTTGATTTTTCTTTAATAAGGAGGTAATTGGATGTACAATTTGTGAAAACCCAGGTATAAACCGACGGTAAAAGTTGGCGAATCCGAGCACGCTTTGCACTCCTTTCGTGGATGTTGGTGAGGGCCATTGGAGGATTGCATCCACCTTTCGTGTATCCATATGTACGCCTTGTGGTGTGAGCATGAAACCGAGAAACTCGACCCTGGTTACATGGAAAAAAGCATTTTTCCAACTTGGCATGCATTTGGTGTTGTCGAAGGTTCTCTAAGACTGCCCGGAAATGGGCTACATGTTCTTCCATGGAATTTGAGTAGATAAGAATGTTGTCATTGTAAATAAGAGCACAAACCTCCAGTAGTTCATGGAGTACATCATTCATAAAGATTTGGAATGCCGCGGGGCATTGCATAGCCCGAAGGGCATGAGCTGGTATTCAAAAAGGCTGTACTTCATGCGGATGGCCGTTTTCCACTCATCCCCCTCTTTTACTCTTACAAGATGGTATGCTCCTCTTAAATCCAGTTTTGTGTAGATTTGAGCATGTTTCACTTGGTCTAGGAGCTCTGGTATAAGTGGTAAAGGATATCGATTTTTTTACTGAGATCTGATTGATGGCTCTGTAGTAGATGCAAGTTCTTAAGTCCCCCTCCTTTTTAGGCACGAAGAATAAGGACGAGGAGGCAGGTGACTTGGACGGGCAAATGAAACAGTTCGCCAGGTACTGATCCAGATAAGTTCTAAGATGCTGATTTTCCTGTTCTGTCAGAGCGTAAATTCGGCTGCAAGGGATCTGGGCTCCGGGTACAAGATCTTTTTGACAATCGTAGGGTCTTTGAGGGGGCAGAACCCTGGCTTGCTCTTTTTTGAAGACATCCTGGTAATCTTGGTATTCAAGCGGTAAGGAGCTGATGAGGCCCAGCACGATTCCTTTCTTCGGTTTCAGATTGGTGTCATCTTTTTTGTAACATGTGTCTGTCGGCACAATCATGAGGAAATGTCAGAACTCGTTTTCGCCAGTCGATCCTAGGATAGTGGGTCTCCAGCCAGGGCATTTCCAATATCATCTGGAACTGAGGAGCACCGATGAGATCGAAAGTAATGTCCTCTTAATGCCCGTCCTAACACAGAAGCTTGACTTTCTCTGTGTATTGACACCGGACCGGATGATAGCGGAAAAACCATCCACAGCAGTGACGTTTTCCGATTTCTGCTTCTGTCGGAGAGGAAGGCCAATTTGGAGAGCCAAATCTTGGTCAATGTAGTTACCCACATCTCCACAATCAATATATGCCTCCCAGGCATGTATTTTTGATGGTTGCTTGTGATTCACCAAAAGCGCTGAAAGGACTAGATGTGAGGTCTGTACGTATTCCTCTTTCATGTTCGACAAGCGGACCCCTACACTTGCCGGGCATTGGCGTTTCCTGAGTTCTGTTCTTCTCCTTTATCAGTTTTGTCTGTTGCCCCAACCGTTTTCTTGGGTGGTTTTACCGGCCAGACACGGAGGAAGTGACCTGCTTGTCCACAATATAAGCAAAGCTGTGGTCTTCTTTTTTCCCCTTTCTGCTTTGGTAAGGGGACTTAGTAATCCACCAATTTGCATTGGCTCAGACTGTTCATGTGGTTTAGTCTGATTCTCTCGAAGTCGTATGTAAACTGACCGTCCCTCTGATCTAGCTCGATCCATTTTCCGATTCTGCAACCTATGATTGAGTTGCACCGTCAGGTCTATGTAGTCTGCACACCTCTCAGGGGGATTCACCACTTGCGCCAACACATCCTTAAGTTCTCCACATAACCCTCAGTAAAAGAGTGTAGTCGTCTTCTCTTTTGGCCAGTTGCTCTGGGCTATGAGACGATTGAAGTTTGCAATATAGGTTAATAGATCTTGACTCCCTTGTCTGAGTGACAACAACTGGTTGTCCAGAGCTTGTCCTTGAGTATGATGGGCAAACAATTTCTTCATCTCATGTTGGAAATTCCCAAATTTCCGGAGTAAAGGGTCATCTTGATTTACCAAAGGTATAGACCAGTCCGCCGCACTACCTCCTAAATACGAGAGTACAAATGCCACTTTGGCTTGGTCATTAGGAAAGGCTCCTGGTCTGCACAAGAAATGAAGGCGACATTGGTTCATAAATAGAGCGAACCTATTTGGGTCGCTGATGAAGCGTTCGGGAGGGGCTAGAGGCACTGCTCCTGGAAGAACCACCTGAACCGGTGTTCATTGTTGTGGTGTGAAAGAATGAGAAGAATGGGTCACTCCAGGTAGTGGACATGTCTTGCTTGTAGCATTTGTCTTGCCAATTTGTCAGTTCTTTCTCGAGTTACAATAAGATCCCTCTGTAATGCATTGGTTTCCTGTCTTGAGGCATGTACTTAAGCCCGTAATTCCCCTTGTAAGAAGGCTAACTGATCTGTTTCTGAAGTTTCCATAACGCCCAGGCAGAGAGTATTAGAGGTTTCGCTTTCTGTTACGCTCACCTGGTCTCTGCGGAAGCGTTGGGGCATGGTTGCAGCCCTCCCTGAACTTGAAGCACCCCCTTCAGGCCTCTCCCTCCGTAGAAAAGTTGTGAGCGGTGGTACGTGGTGATACTGCTCCTGCATGGAGATAAGAGTGTGTGAGTACACCAATCTGTGATTGTTGTACCTCTCGAACCCTTCACCCCAAAGTACGGTTTCTGTGAGCTGGCCCATAAAGCTCGCCTGTGAATCATGGAAGATAAGCTCTACATCCTGCTACTTCTGGCAGGGGCGCGTCGAATGGGTTGTAGTTCCTTCACCAATCCCTGATAAGGATTAGTCCAGTCCAGCTGAGACTATACTTCTCCTTATGATTGGTAAGTCTTTCTTGAGCTCTTGTGATGCTGTTCGTTCTGTTTAATGTCTTTATATGTTGCTCCTATGCCTGCCCGCAATAATGTCTCTCTTCTGTTTTCATCCCTGAGATGGAAATGCGGCCTCAATGCAGCTGTGAAATGCGAGACACGGCCGGATGGAAGATGGATGCTAACGCAATGTTTGTCAGGTTTAAGGATAACCGCAAAGTATGGCGAAGCGCAACCTTAATGGACTGTTTTTTTTTATGTCTAACCTTGTCTTCTGTTTTTCCTTGCAGGCGCTGCTGTCGACGATGGAGCGTGTCATGCTGCGGTGCCAAGATGAAGAATTCGGTGTTCTGGAAAGTGTAAAGATGAATACTTGGTTCGCCGAAGAGATGTACAGGTAAGAACAGCTTCCCCCAGTTGCTAAGTATGCTGGCAAGAAGCAGGATGTCCAGGAAGCTGGATCTTTAAAAGCTAGTCTGACCTCAGGTGACGGTGAGCATTACGCTGCTTCCAAGTACAGAAAAGAAAACGCAAAGCATCTGTCTTGAGGATCGGGGCATCTTATATAGCTGGGATCATGGGCACGCCCTTTAGGGCCGGCTTACCAGCCGCCCCACTCCTAGAGAGAGAGCACGTGCGAAGGCAGTCCATTAGCAGCCACACCCAAGAATGCACTTAGGGCTGCTTAATGGATGGAATGTTCAAGTTTAATGCATCCTGCTTTATGGATGGAATGTTCAAGGTTAATGCATCTGAAGTGCTATGTCCATAATAAAAGCCTTTCGAGGGGATTGGGTCCTCCGACGTATTCCATATCTATGACATGTAATCACCACAGCTGTGCTGCTTCGGAAACTTTTCCGGCGTCTGCGTCCTGCGTCGATGACGTCGATACGCCAACGTCTAGGACCTCCTCCGACGTCCGACGTCATCCGATGTGATAAGTAGGACGCACGACGCCCGTAGCCTCAGTTCCGTTTTTTCCGCGAACGTGTTGCTTCGTGTTTCTCGGTTCTAAGCCTCGACTCTTTGGAGTTCTGTTCTTTCTGGTTCTTCGAACCTGTTCGTTTGTGAATTTCCTTCGGCGATGTCTTCCACTTCGTCTTCAACCCCGCGTCCGGGCTTTAAGAAGTGCGGGGAGTGTGGGTCCAAGATGTCGGTGACTGACTCGCACGACGCCTGCCTCTGGTGCCTCGGGGAGGCCCACGACACGGATGACTGTATCGACTGCCAGTCGCTCACGTCCAAGGCCTTACGCGAGCGTAAGAAGAAATTGTCGGTAGGTCGGGTGTCCAAGCCCCGGAAATCGAAGTCGGCGGGGCTTTCGACGGATGATTCGAGGGGTGACTCTCCGCGTCTTCGTCGGAAGTCTCGTCGGTCTTCTTCTAGGAGTCGGTCTCGCCACTCTTCAGCCTCTTCGAGGCATTCTCGGAAGCGCCGACACCGGTCGCCTTCCAGGTCCTCTTCAGAGGACTCTGCCCGGCACGTCGGTTACCCCACCAGCCGTGCGACGCCGGAGGAATGGGCTTCCTTCGGGAAGAAGATATTGGCGATTCTTGAGTCGCAGGGTACTCAACCGTCCGCGCCCCCGAGTGGGGTCGGCCGTGAGAGGTCGAGAGCCACCGCTCGCAAGAGTGGTCGGCACGAGTCACGGGAGAGGTCCCGTTCGGACAACGAGGCTCGTTCTCGCCGTACCCGTTCCAGGTCCAGGTCCCGGTCCTCGACGCGATCGAGACCGTGTGCACCTGTGATGTCTTCGAGGAAGACATCGACGTCTGAGGCGTCGAGGGCGTCGACAGGCTTTCTCGAGGCTCCGGCTCCGAGGAAGTCGTCGAAGCCGTCGACGGTCAGGTCGTCGAGGGACACACTCGGGGCTCCGGCTTCGAGGGCTGTGTCGACGCCGCCGATACTGGAGGCGCTGCATCTGACGTCGACGCCGATTTCCTCGACGCCGATCCTCTCGGCGCCGTTGCCGGTTTTCTCGACGGCGGCGCCGATTCGCTCGACGCCTTTCGTGTCGGAGGTGCCCCGTGTCTCGGGTGTACCCCCTAGGAAGGCTCTGGCTAAGAGCAGGCACTCTCGGGTGCCTTCTATTCGCCACCTGGAATATATTTCAGAGGCGGATGAGGATTCTGATGGCCTGGTTCCTCGTCAGGTGCCAGATGACATTGTCTCGGGCCATAGTCAGTTTGACGATTTGAGGCAGTCTCTGCATGATGCCAGTGGACTGGACACCTCTCCGGAGGTGGAATTTTGTAGGCCTGAGCCTGGCTCCCATGCCGATTCCTCGTACCGGCGCCTTATGGCTAGGGTTTCTGAGTATCTGGGATGGTCTGCTCCCCCAGGGGAGTTTGTGCAGGATGACCTGACGGACATCCTGGATGTTGGTCCCCCAACTGACCCGGTACTGCCGTTCCATATGGCTTTACAGAGAAGGGTGGCGGCGGCTTGGACTGCTCCGGAGAGTCTCCCGGCGGTGGGCAAGTCCTTGTCGCGTAAATACCGTCCAGCCAGTAGCGACCCCTGCTACTTGACCAGGCACCCCACTCCGGAAAGTTTGGTGGTGCAGGCGGCCACGGCCCCGGCAAAGCAGGCGTCGTACCCTACCATCCCTCCTGATAGGGACGACAAGCGTTTTGATGGCTGGGCGAAGAAAGTGTTTTCTTCTGGTGGTATGGCGCTTCAGGCGGCCAACTCCATTTGTGCCTTGTCACGTTTCACGCACACTCTGTGGAACTGTGTTGCGTTAGCGGCTGAACATATTCCCGAAGGGGATGAACGGGATGGTTTCCTTGCTATGGTCCAGGATGGTAAGGATGCCATGTGTGAGTCCGTTCAGTCGGGTCTGGACTTGGCTGAATGCGTCAGTAGGTCCATGGCGGCGAGCACCGTGATACGCAGGTTTGCGTGGTTGCGGAAGTCGGGGTTTGCTCCTGATGTGCAGTCCCGGCTCCTCAACATGCCCTTTGACGGTGAACACCTTTTTGGCAGCAAGGCTGACGAGAGCCTTGAGAGGTTGCAGACCTCAAAAGCTGCAGCGAAGTCGTTGGGCGCTGCAGTTCGCCAACCTCCGCCTTTTCGTCCTAGGGGACAGCAGTGGAGGGGTGGTTCCTTTCGCTTTTACTCGTCCTTCAGTAAAGCGAGAGGGGCTGGCAGTCAAAGAGGCCAGCGCAGGGGTACCAGAGGTGGACGACAGGGTACCCGTGGTGCCAAGGCCGCTCGGGCAGTTGCCTCTTTGCCCTCAGGTAACGCCGCAGCCGCTCCTACTCAGTCATGAGGCCATGTCCCATGGTTCGCCGGTTGGGGGAAGGCTGACGCAGCATCTTGTAGAGTGGCAAGCCATTACTTCAGATGTGTGGGCTCTGGAGATCATAGCCCACGGCTACTGTCTTCCCTTTCGGCACAGGCCTCGCGACAATCCACCGGGGAACCTCTCTTTGAAGTGTCCGGATCCGCTCCTTGCGCAGGAAATTCAAGCCCTGCTGGAGAAAGGCGCTATAGAACTGGTGCCTGTAGCGGAGAGGAACAAGGGATGGTATTCCCCTTATTTTTTGATTTCCAAGAAAGACGGGGGATTGAGACCCATCATGGACTTGCGCGGTTTGAACAAACTCCTCAGGAAGGACAAGTTCAAGATGGTTACTCCCTCTCAAGTCCTCCAGGCCCTTCAGCTTCAGGACTGGTTGGTGTCACTCGACCTCAAGGATGCTTACTTCCATGTGCCGATCCATCCCAAGCACAAGAAGTACCTGAGGTTCGCGGTTGGCGACTCGCACTTTCAGTTTCGGGTCCTGCCGTTCGGATTGACCTCCGCCCCGAGGGTTTTCACCAAGCTCATGGTGGTGGTGGCAGCGCATCTCAGGCAAGGGGGGATTCACGTCTACCCCTACCTGGACGATTGGTTGATCAGGGGGAGCTCTCCCGAGCAAGTCCTGGATCATCTGTCCGTCACCTGCCACTCCCTTCACAGGCTGGGCTTCTCCCTCAATTTAAAGAAGTCCCATTTGACGCCAACGCAGAGGCTCCAGTACATCGGAGCAGTGCTCGACACTTCCCTGGGGCAGTGTTTTCCTCCCCAGGTGAGGGCTCTTCACATTCAGCAGATGGTGCGCAAGTTTCAGCATGCCCAGACGCTCTCAGCGTTTGAGTTCTTGAGGTTGCTCGGCCTCATGGTATCCTGCATTCTTCTGGTGCCAGAGGCTCGCCTGCGAATGAGGTCTTTGCAGTGGGCACTCAAGATGCAATGGTCACAGTCCTCCGGCAGGATGTCGGACCCGATTCAGGTGCCGCCCTCGGTCGCCCGGGACCTTCTGTGGTGGGCAGTCGAAGGCAACTTGATGAAGGGGGCTCCATTTTGGCTTCCCTGGCCGGAGGTGACGATTGTGACGGATGCATCCCTCACGGGATGGGGAGCTCATGCCAACGGGCTGACAGTCAGCGGTCGTTGGTCTCCGTCGGAGTCCAGACTCCATATCAATCTGTTGGAGCTGAGGGCCGTCAGGCTAGCCCTGAGGGCTTTTCTGCCGACTGTGCGAGGAAAGAATGTCCTGATCCTGACGGACAACGCAGTGGCCATGCACTACCTCAACAAAAAGTGGGGGGCAGGGTCACTTCCTCTGTGCAGGGAGGCGATGCAGCTCGAGTTCTGGGCCATCCAGCAGGAAGTTTCGATCTCGGCAGTTCATCTGGCCGGAGTCGAAAACGTGACGGCGGACGCTCTGAGCAGGCAGAGCACGATCTCTCACGAGTGGGAGTTGGCTCAGGAGATTCTCCTGGAGATCTTCGCCCTTTGGGGGACCCCTCAAGTGGATCTCTTCGCCTCCAGTGTCAACCGGAAGTGCGAAAGGTTTTGCTCGCGGGAATTTCCTCCAAAAGGAGCCTTAGGAGACGCGTTCGTGGTGGAGTGGTCGTTTCCGCTGCTGTACGCGTTTCCTCCAGTCCCCGTCATCCCGCAAGTGCTGCGGAGGTTACGGAAGTTCGGTTCCCGGATGATCCTCATTGCTCCCGCGTGGGCTCGGAGGACGTGGTACCCGGACCTTCTCGACTTGTCCATCTGCCCTCCACGTCGTCTTCCCTACCGAGACGATCTGCTCTCACGGGAGGGGGGTCTGGTTCTCCATCCAGAGGTCAGATCCCTCAACCTTCACGCTTGGCTTCTGAAAGGTTGAGGTATAGGGATTGGGACCTCCCTGAAGACGTGTTGGAGGTGTTGCTTTCGGCCCGAAGGCCAGCAACTAAGTCTCTGTACCGTTGCCGTTGGCGTAAGTTCTGCGACTGGTGCAGAGTTCGGAATGTGGATCCTTTTGCATGTGACATCCCCATGGTTCTGTCCTTTTTGCTTTCTTTGGCCCACAGGGGCTTGCAAGTGGGTACCATTAAAGGTTACCTGGCGGCGCTGTCCATCTTTAAGCGCTCGTCTGATGAGTGTTCTTACTTTAAGATCCCTTTAATTTCACAGTTTCTCAAAGGGCTCACTAATGTGTTCCCTCCGTCACCTTTCCTGGTGCCCGGTTGGGATTTAAACCTTGTTCTTAGGTTTCTTATGGGTGCTCCGTTTGAGCCTTTGCATTCTTGCCCTTTGAGGCTGTTAACTCTGAAAACTGTGTTTTTAGTTGCGGTTACTTCCGCTCGCAGAGTGAGTGAGTTACAGGCACTTTCAGTTAAGCCACCCTTCACTGTTTTCCACAAGGACAGGGTTGTCCTTCGAGTTCGTCCTTCTTTTCTTCCGAAGGTTGTGACGGAATTTCATTTGGCCCAGAAGGTTGTTCTTCCGGCATTCTATCCTCCTCCGCATCCTGGTAAGGAAGAGGAGAGGCTCCATAGGCTTGATCCTAGGAGAGCTTTAAGCTTTTATGTTTCCCGCATGTCCCGGGTCAGAGTGGACGATCAACTCTTTATTGGTTACGCTGGTAAGCGTTTGGGGCAAGCTGTGACGAAACAGACTTTGTCCCGCTGGATTATTTTGGCCATCTCGGAGTGTTACCGCTTGGCGGGTAAGGACCCACCGGCTGGCTTGCGGGCCCATTCTATCAGGGGTGTGGCTGCATCTACTGCGCTGCAGAGGGGTGTTCCTATTCGCAACATCTGTGATGCAGCCACCTGGGCTTCAGTACATACATTTGTACGGCATTATTCCCTCGATTCCATCAGAGGGCAGGATCTGGCCTTTGGCAAGGCGGTCCTTTGCTCTGCTATTTGATTGGCTATTGTAAATTTGTTTCTAAATTCTTTCCCTCCTCCTTGTTTTGGTACTGCTTTGGGAGTCTGTCAGAGATATGGAATACGTCGGAGGACCCAATCCCCTCGAAGAACAAGTTACTTTCTTACCTGGTAACGTTCTTTCGATGGGATGGTCCGACGACGTATTCCATATCGCTCCCGCCCTGCCTTCCCCGCTGCAGAATTTCTTTTGCGATTGCAGCTTGCGTTCCGCAAGGCTTTGTGTCTGACTGGCAGTTGACTTATGTCACACGTTCTGGGGGAAAAAACTACAACTGAGGCTACGGGCGTCGTGCGTCCTACTTATCACATCGGATGACGTCGGACGTCGGAGGAGGTCCTAGGCGTCGGCGCATCGACGTCATCGACGCAGGACGCAGACGCCGGAAAAGTTTCCGAAGCAGCACAGCTGTGGTGATTACATGTCATAGATATGGAATACGTCGTCGGACCATCCCATCGAAAGAACGTTACCAGGTAAGAAAGTAACTTGTTCTTTGCTGTTAAATGGATGTTCTTGTTTACTTTTGTTCATGAGATTGGCGCCAAAGGCGCCAGGACAGTGTCCACCCAGGTCTCCTGAGCATACAACCCCTGCATGCCTGTGCCCCTGACTTCATGACCATGACAGAGTTGGGGTGTCCTTCTGAAAACATTACCTTTGAAAGCTGTGATCAAGGGTTGGCTGTCTTGACGTCACCCTTACCAATGTTCCCTCTAATAATTTTTCTCTAAGTGCGTAACTGGTTACCTTTAGTGCATACTTTATTTTCCATGTGCGCAATTGACTCACGAGGTAAGCCACTTTGTGAGCCTGCGTAGTTAGTGAGCTATCATCTCCAAAGAGAGTTTGGAAAGGAAGTGGAAAGGAATTGCCCCTTCCAAACTACTGCAATTCTTTACTAATCTGCATAAAAGGTGCATCTTACAACACTTTTCCCAAACATATAGGTTAAAGAAGTATGTATTTTATATGTGGTTATAAAGAGAACTCATCAACCAGTTCAAGACCTCAAGATATGTCAAATTAGCTAGCAAAGGTACTCCTGTGTATAGAGAAATGTGTGCTTTATGTCACTGGAAAAACACTCATGTGTATTACAAAAAACAAATCTTGCTTTTCATAACTGATGTGGCTATCAAAAATAAGACCGGATACAATATTTGCAGATGGAATAAAGGAAGGTAAAAGGAATGTGTCAGAAAACATGCCAATAGGAGTTCATATGCCACTTTAATGGAGCCATTCAAGGGCCACATGAGAACATGCCTCTCATAATTTGTGTAAAGGTGATAATTGCATCAAAATAACTGCCCCACAGAAATTCCCTAGCTTCTACTTACTATCCACATTATGTTGTCTTGTAGTTACTCAAAACCAGCCTTACTGCTTAGAGACATATACACCATCCATTCTTAATCCCTAAAAACAGAAAAATGTGCCCAATAAAAAGGGAAACAATTAACACATAGAAACCAACCCCAGGCTTCTGTCCACAAAACTCCACTGATATTTTTTCAAATCAGCAGAGCAGTGGCATAGAAAGGAACACTAATAATATTTCTGACCGATCGCAAGACAAATTTTAAGGTCAACAAACATTTTTTAATACACAAAGTATTCCTGTTGGTAAAGCCATTTACTTTTTTACTCCCAGAAACATAATTTCTCTCTAAGTAGGTAGCAAATTTTTATCAGAGCCTTGCTTGCAACCCTGACATAGGAAGTAAAATGACTAGGCACATACATCCTATAGTTTTGCCCACATTTCCTCACCACAGCCTAGACAAAACTCAACAAGAAACTTAGTGAGGTTTCTTGTAGAGCCCTGTTGAAGTAAATCACTTATGTATGCCTTTTAGGTTAATTGCATCAATGCTCAGAGGTACAACATCTTGAGAGCCTTCTTCTGTAACCAGGGGTCCCTCTGTAATTCCTTGTTATCAGTTAAACAAGATGCAGGGGGATGCTACAGTCAGTAAACGCAGAACACATGTTTAAATTGAAATGCCCTCAGTAGCTGAGCATGGAAAGAAACAGAATGTGCAGTTCTCTGGACTGTTACTACAGTTTCCTCTCCTTCAGCAAACAAACACATTTTCCACACTGTACTGCCAAAACAACTGACTTGGTTTTTGAAAGTTACTGATTTGTTTATCACCTGCAAGGAGTCGTCGCCTGTGCCCTTTCACCCATACCCTTCCCCAGCTCCTGTGCTAGCCTCCAATAATAGTGGACAGGGCACTGTAAACCATGAGCGATTGAAGCAGTGAAACACTCACTGGGATATTTGCCTACCCATAATACTTTGCAAGCAAAGTATATTTTGTGCCTCAACATATTCTATCTATTTTAAGAAAATATCATGAATCTGCAGTTACACAATTTTTTTGCAGAGCAAACAAGATCGTTTGAAACGTATTCCACCCTTATATTGCTGGGTAGGTTTATACAACTAATAAGTGAAATTGGTTTTGTATAGCATTGCTTTTCAATATAATTTGTTAAAGGGGTAGTCCGGCTAAAAATTTTATTTAAAAAATAGATAGGCAACATTAAAAAAAAAAATACTAGCACTTTTTTTTAAGCTTCCTGTGTAACATTTTGAGCTATTCAAGCTCGAAATTCGCAAAAGCAAGCACATGGGCGCATCCATTTTGTGAAATGGATGCCCGCCTGTGCTGGCTTTTGCTTTTGCGGCACTAATGAAGGAAAAGGCAGCCAGCTGTAGTAAACAAAAGCTACCGCTGGGTGGCTTTTCCTTCATTGGTGCTGTACGCGGAGGTTGGGGACCGGAGACCAGAGCAGGGTAATGTTAGCTATGCTAAGGTAGATGATGCTAAGCATGACATTGTTCTACTCAAAATTCTTAGAGAGCAAATTAATATTTGAGTTTTATAATGCGGTAACACATGCAAGAGACCACTTCAAAGCACTTGCGTGACATATGTACTAAGAATAGAAAGCATGGTATGAGGTTACACATCCAAGTAGCCTGTTTACCTACACTCAGTAGCCGATATTTGAGATAATTAGGTTCCATAGTGTCAGTGATGCTTTTATTATTAATGTTATTAGTGTATGTATTGAGTGCAGATCTGGCTTTGAGAATCACCATAGTGCTTTACAATCGCAGGGGGAAGCACACAGTGGGGGAAACAGAGACAAGGGAGTGGGAGCTAACAGGGGAAGGCAACAGTGGCCAATTTGCAGCAAGAGATCTACAATCAACCATGGGAGGAAACAGTGGGTCGCAGATCAGAGTCTCAGGTACAATGGGGAGAGGAGGGTGTGTGGACCTATGTGTTGCGGAGGAGCCCTTCCTTGAAGAGGAAGGTTTTGAGCTCTTTCCGGAACTGTAGCAGCAATGGGGTAGGTCTGTTGTTGATGGTAGGAGGTCCCAGAGTCTTGGAGCATAGTCAGAGAAGTCTGTTCTTCTCGTTTTTTCCTTCCTTCACCGTCAGAGTTCAAGCCTTCACATTTCCATACTTCTGGTGGATTGCAGGCCTCTGGAGATGCTGAGTTTCTCAGTGAGGTAGCTTGGGGAGTTCAGGGTGACAACCTTGTAGATGGTGCAACAGGATTTGAAGATGATATTGGCTTGCAGTGGGAGCCAATTCAGTTAGAGGAGGTTCAGGGTTGAATTTCCAGAGTCCTTTCATGAGTGGTGCTGTAGCATGCAGTACACATCCCACGGGTGCCAGGGTAGTCCTGGAAGGCCTTCACAAAAAAAGGAACTTTTTATAAGGCACAATGAATAAAAGAAGTTCTGGTACTTGAAAGCTATTCAAATTACAACAAACATAAAATAAATGGATGTAGGTACATGCCTGGTATCCGTTTGCAGAGCCAAGAGAGGAAGAGTCAAGGTTATCTGGTCATATCTAAATATGTTTTGGAGTAGAGGTTAGAGAAAGCGAGTGTTAGACTAAAGCATACAATTTATGTGTAGAGAGCGAACAGTAGTTGGTTAATGTGAGCAAGTTAGATTTGTCTGTTCATGGTGCCACTTTTTCATATTAGTTTTTACCTCTTGTGGCTACATTCTGTTTTTAGAGTTTTACTGTCACGGTTGCATAGTAGGGTAATAAAAATGAGCTACACCAGAATATCAGGTTAGTTCCTTATTTTAGGAGAAAGCAAATGTCAGGTAATTGCTGTGGCTTGTGGCTTATTAAATCTTTTCGCAATAGGTGAGAATTGCCTGTGTGCCCTGCTAAAAAACTTTTGAGCTGCACCCAGAAGGAAGCTGGGCAAGTGCACATGTGCACAGTTTAGAGGGAACACTGACCCTTACATACTTTAACACTTCTACCTTTAACAATGATGGACTAATCCCAGAACACGTGATCTTGGACAATGCTCAGTTAACCGCTGTGTTGTCTTCTCTGCAGTCCCCCATAGGGTGGCTTGAGCAAAAAGATGAGCAAATATATCAACTGGCCCATAGAAGTCCTGCGCAATGGCTACGAATGAAGGATATATTAATTGGGGAACTGAACTTATGTAACAATCTTTCAGACCTTTGTGCATGGTTGGATGCAATAGATAATATTGGAGTGCGTTTTAGACCAGAAAAGGTGGATAAATCCAGCCAATGGGATCAGCCTTCCAATAAGAATAATCACAAGAATGATCATAACTCTCAAAGGTTAATATCCCAGAGCTGTCTGAGGAACGTCCTCGATACCACCGGCAATAGAGGTTCTCACGCTATCCAGTCATGTGGTCATGTTGTCTAGCATCGGGATCCCAAGGGATAAGTAGACAGAAACCCGAGGTCAACGCCTGAGAAAAGATGGCATATACGTGACACCTTGAAAGAGATGGTAACCCTGAGAGAGAAACCCTCAGAAATCATCCTGCTGCAAGACCGAAGGTAATCGGGAGACCGGGAGGCACAGGAAGTTTCAGAGCAATCTCTGCCAGCTAACTCGTCACAGCAGGGAATGTGAAAGAGTTAACTTTGAACCCAAAGTACTGTTACACCTTTCCGTCATCGCTGCTTTTTACATTTGCATAAGTGGAGACTGTGCAGTTCCGCGCTTTGTGGTACGGCAGCGCTGTCTATTCCTGTCAATGCTATCAGTTTCAGCGGTACTGTTCCGCGTTGCCAGCGCACGTCAAGAATAGGTCACATGATTCATCCACGCAACCAGCTGACTCTTACGACAAGTCATGTGGCACTATTTCAGAACCGAAGGCTTTCGCCCTATCGCGTCGCTACTGACTTGCATGACGCTCCGTAAGTTCGAATTCTAGGTACACCTTACTCTCGTGTATCCAAGCTATCCTGCCTGTGACTATTTATACCTTTTTCTCTCCTACCGTTTAGTGTTCCCCTACAGCGCTCCCTTCCAGCTACTACTACCTTTCAGCCTGCATTTCCGGGAACCCGTTCGCTATCCTATCCCAAGCCTTCATTACAAAGTGAAAACAGCGGAATCCCAAGTCTTCCTGACTCGGTGAGTTCCTTCCCCGGTCCTCCGTTTCTTCTCCGTTCCTGGTTAGTTATTTACCCGTTCTTTCCCGCTCCTGTTTAATATTCTTTCCTCTCATTACTACAGAAGTTTCTGAAGGAACTAGAACTCCAGTCCTTACCTCCCTTTCTCTCCGAGAAACCTCCACCTCTCATCAACAGCTAGAATCTACCAACACCATCCGTAAGAACATACTCACCTGTACTTATTCTGTTCTTCTATTCCGGTTTCCTCCTATATTTACCTGTTATTTTCTCCCGATAGAACCTGTGATACTGCCATCGAGCCAGGAGTTCTGTGCCTTGGATAGCCATCTTTCTGCAAGGATCTCCGACAACGCGTCCAGGGTTTTTTCCCCCTTTGGGGGTTTCCCTGGGGGTCCTGCCTCTCCCTGTTGAGGTTTTCTTTCCTTCCGAAGGGGTAGGGGGCTCAGGACTCTCAGGGAGGCTCTTCATTTCCGCCGTTGCTGTCCCGGTTCCGGCGTTCTGACCAGGTTGGTGGAAAATTGTTTATACATTCACCCGCTTTTGGGTTTCGTATTTGATTTTCCGGATCAGATTGTAATAGTTAGCGACGCGCCAAAGAAAAGTTCATTAACCTGGTCGGAGCGGTAGTGCTGGGATGGAACAGCAAATGCAGCAATTGATGGCTGCTATGCAGTCCATGTCTCTTGAAATGCAGAGTCTTAAACAGGACAATGCACAGTTGAGGCAACAGTTTGCTCGGGCCTTTTCTGAAACCCCTCCCGTTACCCTCTCCACGGGCAAATATGATGGTGACCCTCAAAGGTTAAAAGAATTTCTTGACAGTTGCACCATCCAGTTTACGTTTAAATCTCGATTCTTCCCCACTGATAAGGACAAAGTGGGCTTTCTTATTTCACACCTAACGGGCCCCGCCCTTGCTTGGCTACTCCGTTAGTCACTTCCGGAAACGCTATATTGGATTCCTACCCAGCGTTCTCCAACAGTCTCAGGTCCATGTTTGGTCGGCAAGAGATTTCGGTAGCCACGCAGGAAAGGCTTTTAGATCTAAGGCAAGGTCATAAGGACCTTATGTCCTACATTACCCAATTCAAACAGTTATCTTCCGAAACCGGTTGGCCTGATGACGGACTACTCACCCTCTTTCGACGAGGACTTGCTGAGGATTTGAAGGATGAGGTGTCCAAGATTCCACGGCCTGCAAACCTGGCTGAGACTATCCTACCTATTACTCGACTACTCAAGAAGGGGATCGCCTTCTCTTGGAACCCTTCAGCCCAACAAGCCTTTGAGACTTTAAAGGGTTTATTCATCTCTGCCAGGGTTTTACTCAATCCGGATCAATCTCGTCAGTTCATCATTGAGACGGACGCTTCTCACCATGCTCTAGGAGCCGTCCTTCTACAAACAACAGATTCAGGGGAGGAGAGACCGGTGGCCTATCTGTCAAAAACGTTTAACTCCTCGGAACTCCACTACTCGGTACTTGAAAAAGAGTTATTGGCCATTAAGAAGGCCTTCGAAGAATGGAGACATCTTCTACTAGGCTCTCCCCATGCCATAGTGGTCCGAACAGATCATCAGAACTTGAAAGTACTACAACAGGCTCAAACCACCAATAGTAGACAAGCACGGTGGGCGTATTTTTTTTTTGCCTTATCGGATCGAATTCACCTTCTCCCAGGAAACCAGAACCTGAGAGCCGGTGCCTTATCCCGAAAGAAACCACATGTTTCTCAATTCTGTTCAGAGAGGTTGTTTCCTCAAGCGAGATTTGTGGCAGTCATTTCCGACTTTCTACATTTACTAAAGCAGGATACCATTAAGAATCAATCCAGATGTGAAAATCTTCTTTCTACTCACCATCTTACAAGAGACCGAGGATTATATTTCAATGCAGAACAAGTTCGAATTCCTTCCAGCGTTCTTCAATCTGAGGTCCTTCGGATGTGTCATGACTCTAGAGCGGCAGGGCACCGGGGAATACAGACTACTCTGGATTTGATAAAACGATATTTCTGGTGGCCAACTCTTCCGGTCGATGTTCATGATTATGTAAACTCTTGTGCAACATGTATCCAGTCTAAATCCTCACGAGCTCCTCCTTTTGGTTTACTTACCCGCATGCCTATACCAGAGAAACCTTGGCAAATCATCTCCACCGACTTTATAGTGGATCTTCCGCCTTCCTCAGGTTATACGACCATAATGGTCACCATAGACTACTTGACCAAGATGGCACACTTCATTCCCTTGGTCAAATTGCCAGGGGCAGCCCAAATGGCTAGGATCTTCATTTCTGAAGTGTTTTCCAGACACGGACTACCTGAAGTCATAGTCTCTGACAGAGGGCCCCAATACACTTCACAATATTGGAAGGGAGTCTGTCACTTTTTGGGCATCAAGAGGGCACTCAGTTCGGGATATCATCCCCAGACCAATGGGCAGATGGAACGTCTTAATCAAACACTGGAGGGATACCTACGTTGTTACGTCTCAGCAGCTCAAGATAATTGGGCTGAACTGTTATCAATGGCAGAGTTTGCTTACAATAATGCCAAACACACAGCTCTTAAGACTAGCCCCTTCTTCTGTTCATACGGATTTCACCCCTCTTTTGTCCCTACTGCTACTCCTTCCTCCTCTAAACTACCAGGGGTAGACTGTCTGATAGACAACATCCAGTCTGGCCAAAGGAAGGCTCGTTTGGCTCTTCAAGAAGCCCAGGATCGAGCCAAGCGATATGCAGACCAACATCGACGCAAATTTCCAGAACTACAAGTAGGAGACAAGGTTTGGTTGGCCTCTCGGTTTCTTCCAAGACACTTAGTCCCTTCTAAGTTATCTCCTAAGTTTTATGGTCCTTTCAAGTTGTTATCCAAAGTGGGCCCGGCAGCTGTTCGACTGGCTCTCCCAGCTACCTGGTCCCGCATTCATCCTGTTTTTCATCTATCTCAAGTGAAACCAACTGTAGCCGATCGTTTCCGACGCTCTACTAAGACCATTCCACCTCCGGTAATCACTGATACCGGGACAGAATATGAGGTGGCCGGTATCTGTGATTACCGCTACCACAGGGGTCAGCTGCAATTTCTCATTGATTGGAAGGGGTATTCTCCGGCTGAAAGAACGTGGGAACCTGCTTCTGGGGTTCACTCTCCTCTTTTGGTTCGACGTTTTTTTCGTCTACACCCTGGGAAGCCTGGATCACCCCCCAGGAGGAGAGGGCATACTGTTACACCTTTCCGTCATCGCTGCTTTTTACATTTGCATAAGTGGAGACTGTGCAGTTCCGCGCTTTGTGGTACGGCAGCGCTGTCTATTCCTGTCAATGCTATCAGTTTCAGCGGTACTGTTGTTCCGCGTTGCCAGCGCACGTCAAGAATAGGTCACATGATTCATCCACGCAACCAGCTGACTCTTACGACAAGTCATGTGGCACTATTTCAGAACCGAAGGCTTTCGCCCTCTCGCGTCGCTACTGACTTGCATGACGCTCCGTAAGTTCGAATTCTAGGTACTCCTTACTCCTTACTCTCGTGCATCCAAGCTATCCTGCCTGTGACTATTTATTCCTTTTTCTCTCCTACCGTTTAGTGTTCCCCTACAGCTCTCCCTTCCAGCTATTACTACCTTTCAGCCTGCATTTCCGGGAACCCGTTCGCTATCCTATCCCAAGCCTTCATTACAAAGTGAAAACAGCGGAATCCCAAGTCTTCCTGACTCGGTGAGTTCCTTCCCCGGTCCTCCGTTTCTTCTCCGTTCCTGGTTAGTTATTTACCCGTTCTTTCCCGCTCCTGTTTAGTATTCTTTCCTCTCATTACTACAGAAGTTTCTGAAGGAACTAGAACTCCAGTCCTTACCTCCCTTTCTCTCCGAGAAACCTCCACCTCTAATCAACAGCTAGAATCTACCAACACCATCCGTAAGAACATACTCACCTGTACTTATTCTGTTCTTCTATTCCGGTTTCCTCCTATATTTACCTGTTATTTTCTCCCGATAGAACCTGTGATACTGCCATCGAGCCAGGAGTTCTGTGCCTTGGATAGCCATCTTTCTGCAAGGATCTCCGACAACGCGTCCAGGGTTTTTTCACCCCTTTGGGGGTTTCCCTGGGGGTCCTGCCTCTCCCTGTTGAGGTTTTCTTTCCTTCCGAAGGGGCAGGGGGCTCAGGACTCTCAGGGAGGCTCTTCATTTCCGCCGTTGCTGTCCCGGTTCCGGCGTTCTGACCAGGTTGGTGGAAACGTGTTTATACATTCACCCGCTTTTGGGTTTCGTATTTGATTTTCCGGATCAGATTGTAATAAGTACTACAAGAGTTAAGAGTCAAGAGATAATCATTATACAATACGATAAATCGGCACAATAAGCAATATGAAACAGAGTAAACTTCACATCCAAGTAGCTATTTAAATTGCAAATTCAAAGATAACCATTATTTCTGATGTTTGTTAATCTGCTTAGAATCACATGCTGTGCATAGGTCCGACATCCAGTGGTCACTGCGGAGTATTGCATTTTGTTTTTCGTAGTCGAAAAGGGGACGTCGACAAGGCGTGTCTGTAACACTATCCCTATAGTGACGTGCGTTGTACCCACAATCCCTCACGCGTCGAGGTCCCTCAGATTGTATTTTTCCGCCCAGTTTATGGTCGCCTTACGCGGAGCTCCTAGAGAGACATTGCTAAACAATTACTACGGACCTCGGTCCTTAATATATACTTATTGTTAAAAGATCCCTCCCCTCGACGTTACCTGTGAAGCTGTTTCTCCGCCGAGCAAGTTTTCGACGGAGGGGAAGAGACGGAGGAGATCCTTCGGCGCTGCCGAACACGTGGCCAGGCCTCGCCGGCCAACGTACAGTAGGGAGAGTGGGGGTTCGAACTTTTATCTTCTCGTCGGGAATGTCTTTCTTTCTCCCCTATCTTTCCCTTGGGGTTGTTATCACCAGTTTTTATTGCCTCAGCTATGGAGAGGACACCTTTTAAGTTTTGCCCACGCTGTAGGGGCAAATACACTTGGAAGGACAAACACAAGCTCTGTAATCGTTGCTTGCCCCTCGATCATAAAGAGGACAGCTGCGCGGCCTGTAAGCTCTTGAAACCAAGAACTCTTAAAGAACAAAGTTAAGAGGTGGGCGGACTACGCTATGTCGAAGTCAGTTTCCTCACCCGCCGCCGGTGTTACAGAAAGTGACGAGGAGGGTGATAACTCGATGTCCGTTACGGAAGTCATTAACCCCCAGAAGGAGCGCTCGCGCTCCTCGACGTCCGTCCCCGGCCCCGACGGGCTCGGCTCACGCCCTGCTTATGGGGATGAACACCCCGGCTACAAGGACGTACACAGACCCCATAGGCCTAAGCACACAACCCACGGCTCTTCTTCGTCGAGGACGAAGGATCCACCAGCGCCGAAGGGGACGCAGGGCACTCCGGCGTCGACCTCAGACCGCAAGGGTCTCAAGCCCCACCCGCAAACGCAGCCGCGACCAGCGATTGGGCTTTCATCTAACACAGGCGCTACCTCAAAAACATCCGACGTAACGCTCCATAGAGCGGCCGTCGAAAAACAACGCGCAACGCAGGCAACGGCGACTCCAGAACCCTCGACTGACAAACTCGTCGTCGAGAGTCTGGCGAGAATTGTTTCCGAGGACAAACGTAAGCGGACGACGAAACAGATGTCGAATACCGCACCCAAGGAAATAGAAACGCCGAAAAAGCACAAGAGTAGCCAGGAACTGCCCCATTCATCTAAAGGCACTTCTGAACTACCGGAGGGCTTTTCTGAGGGCGACGGAAACCTTTTGTCAACGTTGTGGGAGCGTTCGAAGCGTTTTGAAGGTGAAAACACTGATTTCCCCCCTCTAGACTATTTAGGGGTTCCCCATGAGACCCTGGAAAGACTCCATTCTTGTATGGAAAAGATGGAGAGGTTTTTGGGTAGCCAAAACCCACCCACACCCAAAAGACCAAGAGAATGGACCCAGGATGACCCTAGGGTCAAGATTCCTAGGCTGTTTCCCCCTTCTACAGATGCATATGACCTCACTGAAGAGGAGCAATACCTCCAGGAATATGAGGAGTGTTTAGGTGGAGAGGAAGAACATGAGGAGGAGAGGTTTGAGGAAGACCCTTACACTAGCGCAGGAGCTTTTGAAGAAGATACAGCTACCTCACAACCCTGGCACTCCCCATCAGTGCAGCCTTGGCAATCCCCATCAGTGCACTCAGACCCTGATGTCTTTCACCCTTCTCCTCCCAAGGACTCACCTATTGGGAACACCTCCCCCATAGATGACCAGCCTTCACTTAATGCACTATTGCGCAAGGCAGCAGCACATTTTGAAATAGACACAGGGGAGACTCTTCTGGACATAGACTTTGTAGAAAAAGTTATTAAAGAAAAAGCCCCGGTCAGTCAGTCCATTCCGCTGCTGGCTTCTATAAGAAGAATAATAACTCCTTCCCTTTCCAATCCGGCCCTAGTCAGAGGGGTCAACCCTCGGATAGAAAAGCTCTTCAGCCCTTCGTCTTCTGACCCTTTGTACATCAGGGGACATTCTATTCCGGACTCTCTGGTAGTTACTAACACAAGAAAGAGAGCGGGGGTACCACTATCTACTAGTGAGGCACCACCTGACAAAGAGGGAAAGAAGCTCTATGCACTTGGGAAGAGAATCACGACCTCCGCCGCCTTCTCAACTAGGATTGCGAATAACAATTCCCTACTAGCTAGCTACGCAGATGCACAGTGGAGCAAGCTGCGCAGCGAAGCAGAGGACGCACCAGAACCCCTGCGTTCACGCCTGTTGGCTACTATATCAGAGGGAACTCTTGTAAACCAGGGCATCGTAAAGAACTCCTTAGATGCCGCAGAGACAGCTGGCCGTTCCCTGGTTCAGGGAATACTTCTCAAACGCCATGTCTGGCTGCGCAATTCGGATTTAAGCCAGAAACCCAGGCTTCCCTAATAAATAAGCCCATAGAGCAAACACATCTGTTTGGAAAAGCAGTTGATGAGGCCCTAGAACATGCGAAGAAGGAGTTTGATACCATCAAGACTCTTGACCAAATTTCTAGGCCACCTAACAGACGCAGCTATGGCAATAGACGCTCCTTTCGTGGCCAACGCCAGCAGCAAAGCCAACAACAATTTTACTCTGCTACCAACTGGCCCTCTAACCAAAGCACACAGTTCAGTCAAAGAGGCCAACGTCGTGGCAAAGGAAGAGGGCGCGGCTCCAGTCCAAAAGGCCCCACGCCCAATACCAACAAATGACCCAAAGATTCGGGTCCCCTCCCATGCATCACCGGCCGGGGGCCGGCTAACATCGTTCCTTTCAGCATGGGAGGGAATAACGTCAGACCGCTCGGTATTATCCACCATAGCCCACGGATACTGCATCGAATTCAACGGTTCCCCAAAATACAGACCCCCACGGAACCGGCGCATGACACCGGAACACCTCACTATTCTTCTTCAAGAAGTAGAAGAGCTACTGAAAAAAGAAGCTATAGAGGCTGTCCCCCTATCGCAGGTAACAGAAGGTATTTATTCAGTGTACTTCCTTGTACCCAAAAAGGATTTAACCATGCGCCCTGTATTAGATCTGCGTCCAGCGAACAAATTTGTCAAACCCCAAAAGTTTCGTATGGTAACCTTGCAGGATGTAATCCCACTGTTATCACAGGGGGATTACATGACAACACTAGACATGAAAGATGCATACTTTCATATTTTAATGTTGCCAGCGCACAGAAAATACCTCAGGTTCAAGATAGAGAACAAACACTACCAGTTCAGAGTACTACCCTTCGGGATAGCATCTGCACCAAGGGTATTCACGAAAGTACTGGCAGTGGCAGCGGCCCACCTGCGCAGATTATCCATCCCGGTTTACCCGTACCTCGACGACTGGCTCATAACAGGGGATTCTTACGAAACATGCTTCTCCAATACCCAAAGGACCGTAGACCTTTTGTCCCAACTGGGCTTCTCCATCAACGAAAAGAAGTCCAGCTTAGACCCCAGCCAAATCAAACAATTCCTAGGGGCTCTAATTCGAACAAAGGACGGCCTCGTCTTCCCCTCCAACGAGAAGGTCCAAAACATGCTGTTTCAGATCCCCCATTATGTGGCAGGTCGAGAGGTTACGGTACGCAAAGCAATGCGCTTGCTAGGGATGATGGCGTCATGTATTTATTTGGTTCCTCACGCGCGCCTGCACATGCGCCCAATGCAAGAGTGGCTCTACAGCCAGTGGTGTCAGGCCAGCAGACAATGGGACGATCTAGTGGTGGTCTCGCAGGCCTTGGTTCTCTCGCTACCTGTTATTAGGGAAAACTTTTGCCACACCCGCAGTGGAAGCCACTCTAACCACAGACGCATCCCTTACAGGATGGGGGGCTCACCTATCCCATCAGACTGCTCACGGAGTGTGGACTCCGAGCTTATCATCCAAACATATAAACCTGCTGGAACTATTAGCAGTGTTCAAAGCACTGAAAGCCTTTCAGGAACACTTACAAGGAAAGACAGTGATGGTCCTCACAGATAGCACCACAGCCATGTACTATCTCAACAAGCAAGGGGGCACTCACTCTCCAGGACTGTCCAAGCTGTCCCGGAATATATGGAAGTGGGCTCTCAAACACAACATGTTCCTACTATCACAACATGTACCAGGGGAACTCAATCTGCTAGCAGACAAACTCAGCAGAGACTTCCCCCTACCCAAAGAGTACGAATGGCAATTGCACGAAGACATCATCTTAAACGTCTTCACGCAATGGGGTTTCCCGGAAATAGACCTGT
The DNA here is from genome assembly GCF_040938575.1 of Ambystoma mexicanum. Taxonomy (NCBI): domain Eukaryota; kingdom Metazoa; phylum Chordata; class Amphibia; order Caudata; family Ambystomatidae; genus Ambystoma; species Ambystoma mexicanum. Next base: position 933,716,903 of record NC_090939.1, read on the forward strand.
TCGCAACCCTGGAGAACTCACAATGCCAAAGTTACGCCTCCAGGTACCCCCAGAACCAGTCCAAGGGGAACAGTCTGTTGATTCAATGGTCAGGGAAATTTGTTTACGCCTTTCCCCCGACTCCCCTCCTCAACAAAGTGGTGCACAAGATGCACCAAGAGCAGGTTACCATGATACTAGTGGCCCCAATGTGGGCCCGGCAGCCATGGTTCGCTCACTTGGTGGAGATGTCCCTATCCCCCCCCAATGAAACTTCCCTGCCCGTACAACATGCTGTCACAAGACAAGGGCAGGACACTGCATCCATGCCCTCAGACCAGTAACTTAGCAGCCTGGCTCCTGAGATCATAGAATTTGGACATTTACATCTCCCTCAGAGATGTATGGACATCCTCAGGGAAGCCAGAAAACCTAATACTCGCCACTGCTATTCTAGCAAGTGGAAAAGATTTGTCATCTGGTGTAGAAGTAAGAACATCAACCCGGTTGACTGCTCTGCCACTAACATTATTCTGTACTTGACCCATTTACTGGATTCAGGTCTAGTGTTTAATTCCATTAAAGTCCACCTAGCGGCACTTTCTGCATACACCACTTCCCAACTTAAAGTGTCATGGTGGAAGATACCAGTTATCAAGGCCTTCATGGAAGGGGTAAAGAGAATACACCCCCCGATAGCTAACCCAGCTCCCGGATGGGACTTAAACGTGGTACTTTCTAGACTCATGGGCACTCCTTTCGAACCCATGCACAAGGCAACTCTTAAATACCTCACTCTTAAGACTGCTTTCCTAATAGCTATCACCTCCATTAGGAGAGTAAGTGAGCTACAGGCTCTTTCTGTACTAGACCCCTTCGTATCAGGTCACAAGGATAAGGTGGTTCTTCGCACACACCCAAGGTTTGCACCAAAATTCATCTCGAAATTTCATGTAAACCAATCTATAGAACTACCAACGTTCTTTCAAAACCCTTCCAGCTTGGGAGAAAAAAGTCTGTATACACTAGATGTACGCAGAGCTGTCATGTTCTACATGGAAAGAACCAGATCACTGAGAAAGACTAATCAGTTCTTTGTCTCGGTGGCAGCAGGAAGAGAAGGAGAGGCAGTCTCTAAGTCCACTATATCTAGATGGATTGTACAATGCATCACTCTCTGTTACACTCTTGCTAAGAGAGAACTACCCTTCAAGCCAAGAGCACATTCCACTCGAGGCACTGGGGCTTCCATAGCATTCATTGCAAATGTTCCCCTTGAGTCCATCTGCAAAGCGGCTACCTGGAGTTCTGTGCACACCTTTACAAACCACTACTGTCTAGATGCACACTGTAGATCTGACTCCCAGGTGGGACGGGCAGTATTAAGACATCTTTTCTCTACTGTTCCTTCTCATAACCCACCGCCAACTCCGGGTACTGCTCGCTAGTCTATGCACAGCATGTGATTCTAAGCAGATTAACAAACATCAGAAGACAATGCATTACTTACCGTAAAAGCATTTCGAGGGGATTGGGTCCTCCGACGTATTCCATATCTATGACATGTAATCACCACAGCTGTGCTGCTTCGGAAACTTTTCCGGCGTCTGCGTCCTGCGTCGATGACGTTGATGCGCCGACGTCTAGGACCTCCTCCGACGTCCGACGATGTGATAAGTAGGACGCACGACGCCCGTAGCCTCAGTTCCATTTTTTCCGCGAACGTGTTACTTCGTGTTTCTCGGTTCTAAGCCTCGACTCTTTGGAGTTCTGTTCTTTCTGGTTCTTCGAACCTGTTCGTTTGTGTATTTCCTTCGGCGATGTCTTCCACTTCGTCTTCAACCCCGCGTCCGGGCTTTAAGAAGTGCGGGGAGTGTGGGTCCAAGATGTCGGTGACTGACTCGCACGACGCCTGCCTCTGGTGCCTCGGGGAGGCCCACGACACGGATGACTGTATCGACTGCCAGTCGCTCAGGTCCAAGGCCTTACGCGAGCGTAAGAAGGAATTGTCGGTAGGTCGGGTGTCCAAGCCCCGGAAATCGAAGTCGGCGGGGCTTTCGACGGATGATTCGAGGGGTGACTCTCCGCGTCATCGTCGGAAGTCTCGTCGGTCTTCTTCTAGGAGTCGGTCTCGCCACTCCTCAGCCTCTTCGAGGCATTCTCGGAAGCGCCGACACCGGTCGCCTTCCAGGTCCTCTTCAGAGGACTCTGCCCGGCACGTCGGTTACCCCACCAGCCGTGCGACGCCGGAAGAATGGGCTTCCTTCGGGAAGAAGATGTTGGCGATTCTTGAGTCACAGGGTACTCAACCGTCCGCGCCCCCGAGTGGGGTCGGCCGTGAGAGGTCGAGAGCCACCGCTCGCAAGAGTGGTCGGCACGAGTCACGGGAGAGGACCCGTTCGGACAAGGAGGCTCGTTCTCGCCCTACCCGTTCCAGGTCCCGGTCCTCGACGCGATCGAGACCGTGTGCACCTGTGTGTCTTCGAGGAAGACATCGACGTCTGAGGCGTCGAGGGCATCGAAAGGCTTTCTCGAGGCTCTGGCTCCGAGGAAGTCGTCGAAGCCGTCGACGGTCAGGTCGTCGAGGGACACGCTCGGGGCTCCGGCTTCGAGGGCTGTGTCGACGCCGCCGATACTGGAGGCGCTGCATCTGACGTCGACGCCGATTTCCTCGATGTCGACGCCGATCTTCTCGGCGCCGTTGCCAGCTTTCTCGACGGCGGCGCCGATTCGCTCGACGCCTTTCGTGTCGGAGGTGCCCCGTGTCTCGGGTGTACCCCCTAGGAAGGCTCTGGCTAAGAGCAGGCACTCTCGGGTGCCTTCTTTTCGCCACCTGGAATATATTTCAGAGGCGGATGAGGATTCTGATGGCCTGGTTCCTCGTCAGGTGCCAGATGACATTGTCTCGGGCCATGGTCAGTTTGACGATTTGAGGCAGTCTCTGCATGATGCCAGTGGACTGGACACCTCTCCGGAGGTGGAATTTTGTAGGCCTGAGCCTGGCTCCCATGCCGATTCCTCGTACCGGCGCCTTATGGCTAGGGTTTCTGAGTATCTGGGATTGTCTGCTCCCCCAGGGGAGTTTGTGCAGGATGACCTGACGGACATCCTGGATGTTGCTCCCCCAACTGACCCGGTACTGCCGTTCCATATGGCTTTACAGAGAAGGGTGGCGGCGGCTTGGACTGCTCCGGAGAGTCTCCCGGCGGTGGGCAAGTCCTTGTCGCGTAAATACCGTCCAGCCAGTAGCGACCCCTGCTACTTGACCAGGCACCCCACTCCGGAAAGTTTGGTGGTGCAGGCGGCCACGGCCCCGGCAAAGCAGGCGTCGTACCCTACCATCCCTCCTGATAGGGACGACAAGCGTTTTGATGGCTGGGCGAAGAAAGTGTTTTCTTCTGGTGGTATGGCGCTTCAGGCGGCCAACTCCATTTGTGCCTTGTCACGTTTCACGCACACTCTGTGGAACTGTGTTGCGTTAGCGGCTGAACATATTCCCGAAGGGGATGAACGGGATGGTTTCCTTGCTATGGTCCAGGATGGTAAGGATGCCATGTGTGAGTCCGTTCAGTCGGGTCTGGACTTGGCTGAATGCGTCAGTAGGTCCATGGCGGCGAGCACCGTGATACGCAGGTTTGCGTGGTTGCGGAAGTCGGGGTTTGCTCCTGATGTGCAGTCCCGGCTCCTCAACATGCCCTTTGACGGTGAACACCTTTTTGGCAGCAAGGCTGACGAGAGCCTTGAGAGGTTGCAGACCTCAAAAGCTGCAGCGAAGTCGTTGGGCGCTGCAGTTCGCCAACCTCCGCCTTTTCGTCCTATGGGACAGCAGTGGAGGGGTGGTTCCTTTCGCTTTTACTCGTCCTTCAGTAAAGCGAGAGGGGCTGGCAGTCAAAGAGGCCAGCGCAGGGGTACCAGAGGCGACAGGGTACCCGTGGTGCCAAGGCCTCTCGGGCAGTTGCCTCTTTGCCCTCAGGTAACGCCGCAGCCGCTCCTACTCAGTCATGAGGCCATGTGCCATGGTTCGCCGGTTGGGGGAAGGCTGACGCAGCATCTTGTAGAGTGGCAAGCCATTACTTCAGATGTGTGGGCTCTGGAGATCATAGCCCACGGCTACTGTCTTCCCTTTCGGCACAGGCCTCGCGACAATCCACCGGGGAACCTCTCTTTGAAGTGTCCGGATCCGCTCCTTGCGCAGGAAATTCAAGCCCTGCTGGAGAAAGGCGCTATAGAACTGGTGCCTGTAGCGGAGAGGAACAAGGGATGGTATTCCCCTTATTTTTTGATTTCCAAGAAAGACGGGGGATTGAGACCCATCATGGACTTGCGCGGTTTGAACAAACTCCTCAGGAAGGACAAGTTCAAGATGGTTACTCTCTCTCAAGTCCTCCAGGCCCTTCAGCTTCAGGACTGGTGGTGTCAATCGACCTCAAGGATGCTTACTTCCATGTGCCGATCCATCCCAAGCACAAGAAGTACCTGAGGTTCGCGGTTGGCGACTCGCACTTTCAGTTTCGGGTCCTGCCGTTCGGATTGACCTCCGCCCCGAGGGTTTTCACCAAGCTCATGGTGGTGGTGGCAGCGCATCTCAGGCAAGGGGGGATTCACGTCTACCCCTACCTGGACGATTGGTTGATCAGGGGGAGCTCTCCCGAGCAAGTCCTGGATCATCTGTCCGTCACCTGCCACTCCCTTCACAGGCTGGGCTTCTCCCTCAATTTAAAGAAGTCCCATTTGACGCCAACGCAGAGGCTCCAGTACATCGGAGCAGTGCTCGACACTTCCCTGGGGCAGTGTTTTCCTCCCCAGGTGAGGGCTCTTCACATTCAGCAGATGGTGCGCAAGTTTCAGCATGCCCAGACGCTCCCAGCGTTCGAGTTCTTGAGGTTGCTCGGCCTCATGGCATCCTGCATTCTTCTGGTGCCAGAGGCTCGCCTGCGAATGAGATCTTTGCAGTGGGCACTTAAGATGCAATGGTCTCAGTCCTCCGGCAGGATGTCGGACCCGATTCAGGTGCCGCCCTGGTCGCCCGGGACCTTCTGTGGTGGGCCGTCGAAGGCAACTTGATGAAGGGGGCTCCATTTTGGCTTCCCTGGCCGGAGGTGACGATCGTGACGGATGCATCCCTCACGGGATGGGGAGCTCATGCCAACGGGCTGACAGTCAGCGGTCGTTGGTCTCCGTCGGAGTCCAGAGTCCATATCAATCTGTTGGAGCTGAGGGCCGTCAGGCTAGCCCTGAAGGCTTTTCTGCCGACTGTGCGAGGAAAGAATGTCCTGATCCTGACGGTCAACACAGTGGCCATGCGCTACCTCAACAAAAAGGGGGGGGCAGGGTCACTTCCTCTGTGCAGGGAGGCGATGCAGCTCGAGTTCTGGGCCATCCAGCAGGAAGTTTCGATCTCGGCAGTTCATCTGGCCGGAGTCGAAAACGTGACGGCGGACGCTCTGAGCAGGCAGAGCACGATCTCTCACGAGTGGGAGTTGGCTCAGGAGATTCTCCTGGAGATCTTCGCCCTTTGGGGGACCCCTCAAGTGGATCTCTTCGCCTCCAGTGTCAACCGGAAGTGCGAAAGGTTTTGCTCGCGGGAATTTCCTCCAAAAGGAGCCTTAGGAGACGCGTTCGTGGTGGAGTGGTCGTTCCCGCTGCTGTACGCGTTTCCTCCAGTCCCCGTCATCCCGCAAGTGCTGCGGAGGTTACGGAAGTTCGGTTCCCGGATGATCCTCATTGCTCCGGCGTGGGCTCGGAGGACGTGGTACCCGGACCTTCTCGACTTGTCCATCTGCCCTCCACGTCGTCTTCCCTACCGAGACGATCTGCTCTCACGGGAGGGGGGTCTGGTTCTCCATCCAGAGGTCAGATCCCTCAACCTTCACGCTTGGCTTCTGAAAGGTTGAGGTATAGGGATTGGGACCTCCCTGAAGACGTGTTGGAGGTGTTGCTTTCGGCCCGAAGGCCAGCAACTAAGTCTCTGTACCGTTGCCGTTGGCGTAAGTTCTGCGACTGGTGCAGAGTTCGGAATGTGGATCCTTTTGCATGTGACATCCCCATGGTTCTGTCCTTTTTGCTTTCTTTGGCCCACAGGGGCTTGCAAGTGGGTACCATTAAAGGTTACCTGGCGGCACTGTCCATCTTTAAGCGCTCGTCTGATGAGTGTTCTTACTTTAAGATCCCTTTAATTTCACAGTTTCTCAAAGGGCTCACTAATGTGTTCCCTCCGTCACCTTTCCTGGTGCCCGGTTGGGTTTTAAACCTTGTTCTTGGGTTTCTTATGGTTGCTCCGTTTGAGCCTTTGCATTCTTGCCCTTTGAGGCTGTTAACTCTGAAAACTGTGTTTTTAGTTGCGGTTACTTCCGCTCGCAGAGTGAGTGAGTTACAGGCACTTTCAGTTAAGCCACCCTTCACTGTTTTCCACAAGGACAGGGTTGTCCTTCGAGTTCGTCGTCCTTTTCTTCCGAAGGTTGTGACGGGATTTCATTTGGCCCAGAAGGTTGTTCTTCCGGCATTCTATCCTCCTCCGCATCCTGGTAAGGAAGAGGAGAGGCTCCATAGGCTTGTTCCTAGGAGAGCTTTAAGCTTTTATGTTTCCCGCATGTCCCGGGTCAGAGTGGACGATCAACTCTTTATTGGTTACGCTGGTAAGCGTTTGGGGCAAGCTGTGACGAAACAGACTTTGTCCCGCTGGATTATTTTGGCCATCTCGGAGTGTTACCGCTTGGCGGGTAAGGACCCACCGGCTGGCTTGCGGGCCCATTCTACCAGGGGTGTGGCTGCATCTACTGCGCTGCTGAGGGGTGTTCCTATTCGCAACATCTGTGATGCAGCCACCTGGGCTTCAGTACATACATTTGTACGGCATTATTCCCTCGATTCCATCAGAGGGCAGGATCTGGCCTTTGGCTAGGCGGTCCTTTGCTCTGCTATTTGATTGGCTATTGTAAATTTGTTTCTAAATTCTTTCCCTCCTCCTTGTTTTGGTACTGCTTTGGGAGTCTGTCATAGATATGGAATACGTCGGAGGACCCAATCCCCTCGAAGAACAAGTTACTTTCTTACCTGGTAACGTTCTTTCGATGGGATGGTCCGACGACGTATTCCATATCGCTCCCGCCCTGCCTTCCCCGCTGCAGAATTTCTTTTGCGATTGCAGCTTGCGTTCCGCACGGCTTTGTGTCTGACTGGCAGTTGACTTATGTCACACGTTCTGGGGGAAAAAACTACAACTGAGGCTACGGGCGTCGTGCGTCCTACTTATCACATCGGATGACGTCGGAGGAGGTCCTAGACGTCGGCGCATCGACGTCATCGACGCAGGACGCAGATGCCGGAAAAGTTTCCGAAGCAGCACAGCTGTGGTGATTACATGTCATAGATATGGAATACGTCGTCGGACCATCCCATCGAAAGAACGTTACCAGGTAAGAAAGTAACTTGTTCTTCTGATGGTTGTATCTGCTTAGATTCACATGCGCCCGCCCTTCCTCCCCGCTCGGATGGAAGGAACATAGACATCCTCTACTATATTTCTCTCTTTTCTGTACTCACTCACGTCTAGAAGGCTCCCTCAGGGCAGAAAAATACAAACAGAGGGACCTCGACGCGTGAGGGATTGTGGGTACAACGCACGTCACTATAGGTATAGTGTTACAGACACGCCTTGTCGACGTCCCCTTTTCGACTACGAAAAACAAAATGCAATACTCTGCAGTGACCACTGGATGTCGGACCTATGCACAGCATGTGAATCTAAGCAGCTACAACCATCAGAAATGCTTTTACGGTAAGTAATGCATTGTCTTCACACACTTAACTTGTTGCAGTGAAAAGCATACAACAGAGTTATTGTTGAAACCAGATAGATACCAAGGTTTTCTAATGAGGAGAAAACCTGGATAGGAATCTGGAGAAAGAGAGAGAGAGAGCCAATCCGAGTGGGAAAATAGCCTGTGAAGGGGGAAAATTAACTGCCTATCCTGTACCAGAATAATTTAATTATAAAGACAAAGAAAGGGATGTTCCTAAATATAAAAATGGAAACGAATCCCAAAAGCAAGTGACCCAGGAGAAGTGGAACTGTGATAATCTGAGTGTGAAAGAATTGCAGCCAAATCATATTCCCTCAAAAGGGATTCAAAGGGAAAAAACAAAGTTTAATTCCCCACTACAGGAGTTAAGGAAGTTAATATGAGAAGTCACAGGGGACTATCTGTATATCGTATATATCAAAGACTGGTACTAGCAGTACCCTCTGTAGAAGGGAGCAATTCCCCTGATGTTAGTTTTTTCTTAGTGGTAGGGACACTTAGTCGTTTTTGGGGCAGCTGACTTATTTTCTTTGGATAATCACCACTGACGAACGAGCACCGCATTTAGTAATGTAGGTAGGGATCACCCATAGTCCATAGGGAAGGTTAGGCCTTCTATCTTTGCTTTAATAAAAGAAACCATATCATTTCACCTGAGACTACCGTGATGAATCCTATGAATCCTATGGATTCATCCCTGATCCCCAGCCTAAAGTCTCTTCCCATGTGGCCAGGGGAAGGCACCCGCAACCTGATCCTGACCATGGCGGGTGGTATTATGAGGGAGGATCACATGGGAGGAGATGTGGTGACTTCATTAGGAGAGACACAGTATTCTTCTCTTCAGTGGGAAGAGGACCCTTTAAGTCCTAGATTCCTGATGGTATGTTGTCATTTTACCAATCCTTCCAGTGGTAAAACCCCAAGACCATCTCTTACCAGACACCCTAGGCAGAATGCCGTTCACACCTCATATGTACATTTAACATCACCTATTTACAACGGTCTTCATTTTTATTAACGATTTGAAACAATACAACCTGTAAGAGCCTAACACTCCTATGGACTTCAAATCCCATAAAGCCTCAAGTGCTGAGACAAGGAAGATGAAGCAGTTAATGAGGAATGAAGCAAAAATCGATCCAATCGTGTAGACTAGTTGTCATGAGAGAACTCTGCTGCACTGAACATTTAATCCTGCTGAGCATCTGCAGATGAGGAGAGGAGAAGCTAGCTGCAAGGCGAGCCGTGTAGGATGTGGCACGGGCAGCAGAAGCAGACATGAAAAGATGAATTTTGCTGGGTGAAGCAGACTCTTGCAAGCATCTGCTTGGAAACCCCCCTACTCACAGACATGACACTGGGAGAGGTGCCGTAGATACTTCAGTGGGACCGCTCGGAGTGCAACATTAATGGCAAGGCTGGTGGAAGCACGGTCCTGTGAAAACCCTTGCTTTCACAGACACGCAAATGCAGAGCAGACACTGGAGCTGAACAAGGGTCAGCAAAGCCCTACAGGAGTTGCTGCGTCGCTGTAGCAGCGTGCCACGGTCCAAAGACGCCAATCAACACTGGTGAGTCTGACCAAAGGTGGAGGTGGCCATTGCGTGTGGACAGGCATATGGATAAATAAATTAATCTTTTGAATACCAGGCAAGTAAATTGAAGAGACAGAGCTTATACAGATCCTCATGTGAGAGACAGACATATATGGGGAAAGCTGGAGTACATTTGATCTGCAGCAGATAAACATTAAGGAGGCAGTTGAAAACACAGTGTCTAAAAATCCCCTTGTGTGAGAGGTCAATTTGGGAGAAATTGGAAAAAGCATTGCCACAAGCTAAAGAGTATTACTGTTAACGTAAGGAGGAAGTTAAAGGCAACATTTGTATAAGTCTCCTCACAATGAGAGGTCAGTTTTGGAGAAGATTGGAACAAGCATTTCCACAAGTTGAAGAGTACTAATGAAGAGAGCCACTTTCCATATATGAGATGTCCATATGGAGAGGAAGTTGGAACAAGTAGTACATGATGCTAAAGAAGTTAAATGTCATGATGCCTACCCCCGGGCATCCGGATCAAGCCCATCAGCCCCGGGAGCAGGCATCCAGGTATTTAATAAAACCCCAGCAGCCCCGGCTGGGGGCTGTCTGAGTTCAGTCCCGGCGCCATAGGTTCCAGGCTCATAGACTTTACTTACCTCATGCAGACCATGCTGCAAATGAATCCAAGCCAACGTGAGGCCTGGATGGGACTATTTTTCTACAGGGACTATTTTTTACTCGGGTGTGGTTCTAGGGACTTTTTACCTTTAACTACTTTGGAGGCTATTTAAACCACGCCCGAACAGCAGCACATGCTTCGTGTTATTCTGCATCCAGCAGCATAACGCTCACTGTGCCTGCAGTCAGCATCCAGTCTTCAGCCACGCCCGCCTCGAATCCAGAGCTCCTAGCAATAGAAGAAAGAAGGAAAGGTTAGAAAACAGATATTATTTCAATCCTTACCTGAATTTCCGGATCCATCACGTCTTCGAACTTGAAAAGGACATTATTCTAAACGCGTCGCATCGCCAGCTGCAGCGCCGCGCCATACTCACCAGTCCTCACAGCATTTTTCTATCCGGCGCAGCCTCCATCATTTTCTCTGCCGAATTCCACCAACTAGGGGACAAAAGAAACATAAGGTGAGCCGAGAGAGCCAACAAATACAACCTCTCCACCATAGACTTACCTGATTAACAACCAGAGGCATTATTCTGTAACAAACCGCAGCTTCTTAAGGCGCACCTGTAAGGAGAGAGAAACCAGCAATTTAAACACACGCATCTTTCGTCGGACAGTGTTGGGTAATACAGACTCTTACCTCAACACCATTAGCTGCCACAAGACAATCTTCCCTTGGATCCAGCTGCAACACAAGAAAGGAATGTACAAGAGTGAACATCGGACATATTGAACTCTTTGAACTTTATACTTACGGGTTCTCGCCTGGAAACTCGGAGTCAATATTCATCCGGAGCTCTTTCAACGCCCTTAAACCAGTGAAGTAACTGGTATCTACGCACCCCTGCATTCCATGCAGGATGGAGAGCTCATCATTTACAAACATAAGGTGAGCTTACAGAAAGCGAATATCGGTGGTGATTAGTGGGGAGAACAGTAGGGTGCCATTACTAAAATCCACGGGTGGCTAAATCCCTTTCTCCACTTGCAGGAGAATATTTCTACGGGTCAAGCAGACGAGATTAGGTGGTCCAGTCCAGTCTGTCATCTCCGCACTACGCTTCACGTTGGAGGAGGTCGCAGCTGTCTGGGTCCGTTCGACGCCCCTGTGGGAGCCAGGTGAGCGTAACAGAACACGAAGCCTATCTACAAATTCCCACCCGGGCGTTATGGAAACCTCAGAAACAGACCAACTAGCCCAATTATTAAGGGAACTTAGGGCGGAAGTGCACTCTGCGCGCCAAGAGACTAATGCCCTCAGGAGAGAACTGATTGTGTCAAAGGAAGGCACAGATGATCTTGCTAGACAACTGCTGCAAAATCAAGCTGGGCAAACACCCCTACCTGGACTCTGGGGAGACCCAGCTCCTGTTTCATCAAGCAATCCTGTGCAAGTAATCCTACCAGGGGCTATTCCTTTAGCTCCACATGAACGCTTTGCTGGGGACCCAAAAAGGTTTGCAGTGTTTATGAATCAATGCCGCTTGAACTTTTTATGCAGACCTGGAGCTTTTCCAAATGACCAAGCCAAAATAGCCTTTGTGCTGTCATATCTTAGTGGCAGCGCAGCTGACTGGTCAATTCCACTAGTCAACCAGGATGATCCTCTTCTTCGGGATTTTCAGGGTTTTCAAAGAAGCATGGAAAGACTATTCGCCAGACATTCATAGGGACAGGCCCTGGATAACAAACTTTTATACCTTCAACAGGGTAATCAGGATCTGCTAACCTGTATCGCAACCTTCAATAGGTTGGTGGTGGAAACCAAATGGCCTGAGGAGAAACGAATTACATTATTTCATCGTGGGATTCGGGGAGAACTCAAGATGTTTTGGCTCAAGTTGTGAACCCACCTGACTTAGTGGTCCAGTTAGACCAGCGACTTCAGAATAGAAAGGCTGAGCGAGCTAAGTTCGAGAGTCGGGTATGGGTTAAACCCAATGTCACCCCCAAAGGAACAGATGCATCAGAACCTATACATATCGGGGGGGGGTTAAAGGACCCTTAACTCAAAAGGAAAGGGAAAAGAGACGGCAGATGCAATTGTGTCTGTACTGTGGAACCGCAGGACATTTTTTACGGGATTGCCCTATAAAACCACCCAAGAAAGTAGTAGGAGCTGCTGACAAAAGTCAAATAGAACCTGATTCGGGAAACGACCACGCCCGACAAGCGTAGAGGTCCGCTTGCCGAGCTGAAAGAAGGACACTCGAACCTCCCACCTAATTATACCAATGGTCCTAATTGATCCAAGGCAGCCATCACGTATGCTCGCAGTAAGGGCATACATTGATAGCAGGGCCATAGGAAACTACATGGACCACAAATTGGCCTCAAGGATGAAACTACCCCTTTGCAAAAAGACCTCTTCGGATGTCATCACCACAGTCGATGGAACTGAAGTTGCCTCTGGGCCTGTAACTCATTCCACTACTGAGCTGACACTTTTGGGTCAAGATGGGCATCGAGAAACTATAGTGTTTGATTTAATCAAGGCCCCGCAATTCCAAATAATTCTGGGAATGCCATGGTTGGAAACACATAATCCTTGTATTGATTGGCGAGAGAAGAGTGACCTTCCCAGATTGTGCACATACCTGTTACCTGGAAAAAACCTTGAACAAAAGCCTGGCCACCGTTACTAATTCAGTTGTGCAGTTACCTCAGGAATATCAAGAATTTCAGGATGTTTTTCAAAAAGAACAGGCAAATACCTTACCACCTCACAGATCATACGATTGTCAAATTGACCTAGTACCCGGTGCACAACCTCCATGCAGTAGAATCTACACCCTTACAGAACCCAAAAATCTTCACCTACGACAATATCTGGACCAATACCTTGCTAATGGCTTCAGTCGTCCATCTAAATCTCCTGCATCCTCAGCTCTGTTCTTTTGCCTAAAAAGGAAGGTGACCTTAGAACGTGCATAGACTACTGCGCATTAAATCAGATTACAGTAAAAAACCGATACCCATTGCCTCTGATCCCCGAATTACTAGACCAAGTAAAGGATGCTTGTATCTACACTAAGTTAGACCTCTGAGGGGCATATCATCTGGTACGTGTAAAGAAAGGCGATGAATGGAAGACTGCCTTTCGCACCAAGTACGGGTTATTCGAATATCAGGTGATGCCCTTCGGGTTGTGCAATGCACCAGCAGCCTTCCAGTATTTTATGAACAATGTCCTTCGTGAACCCATTGACGTCTGTGTTGTCATATACATAGACGATATTCTAGTGTACTCCTCCTCAGGATCAGACCATGTGAAGCACGTTCGTGCAGTCCTGGAGAAACTACGCCAGCATAAATTATACGCAAAATTGGAGAAATGTGTTTTTCATTCTACAGAAGTTGAATTCCTGGGATTTATCCTGACTCCAAAAGGAGTTCGAATGGACTCTCGAAAGGTGGACGCAATCCTTAAGTGGCCATCACCCAGTCCTGTTAAAGGGGTACAAAGCATGCTTGGATTTGCTAATTTCTATCACAGATTTATTCCTGAATTCTCACATATTGTACACCCCATCACAGCACTTTTGCAAAAAAACAAACGTTTTTTGTGGACTGAAGAGGCTGAAGGAGCCTTCCAAGAGCTAAAATCGAAATTCACGTCTGCACCTGTCTTAAAGCATCCACGCCCTGAGCTTCCATACATAGTTGAAACCGATGCATCCAGTTTAGCCATGGGAGCTGTCCTGTCCCAGAAGGATCCCGAAACCGGTCAACTTCATCCAGTGGCATTCTGGTCAAGAAAGTTCTCAGCACCCAAATTAAACTATGCGGTTACTGATAAGGATTTATTAGTGTTAGGGAGAATTCTCTGTTTAGGCTGAATTTCCTAACCTAGTGAGTCCCCCAGCAGCTTTGCTGGATTTTTGGGGTTTATTTTCTTCTCCTGCCAAGAGTGGGACTCTTTTACCCTCACTCTTGGACATGATTTGAGTGTATTCCTGTGACTTGTAATGTGCTTATGGGCTTTGGGGTATTTTTCCCCATAGGCTATCATTGGTTTTTGTATGTGTGTTACACAGCACCCTCAGTGCAGTAACACAGGGGTGGTATAGTGACCCCCAAACATAGACTCCATACCATGGGACTGACTACTGTCTCCCTGGGCATGTAAAGTCACCATTGACTTTACTAGTCTTAAATTGTGAACAGAACCAGTACAAACCATCATACTGTGGAAGTACTGGTAGGGTCAATTGGATTGCCCCTGGGTCTGTTTGTCGAGGGGGTACTGTCCCGTCCCCCCTCGCCGAGTTTCTGGCTGGTGGCAGTGGATACCACGGAAATATTCCACCGGAATATTTCCCAATGGGATTTCCCATTGATTTTAATGCACCACTTTTTGGTGCAATGTTAAAGATACCGCCGGTTTATTTATTTAATATTAATTCACCGGTTGGGATTTTTTGCCAGAACTCGCCGCCAAAATGGCATCTGGGTTCACTTCAGTAACCCTGAACCCGAGTCGAGCCTTTGTTCCACTTTTGGCAGGCTTCTGCACAGAAGCCCTCCAAAGTGGTGCCACTGTGTCTGGGTCTACAGGATGTGTGATAGGGGGATTTAGGCACCCTGGACTGAGTTGCCTTGGCAACTCAAGTCGCACTCTTGTGTGATTGGCCCAGTGGTGAGCCCCCCGGCTCACCACTTAGCATGTTTGAGTGACAGCTAGGACTGGTGAATGGGGGTTTGCTGCATAAAAGCAGGGCTTTGGGGACTGGAACTTCAGAAGTCGCCACAGGACCTAAGAAGCCGAAGAGGGAGAAGCTGAGCCGACCTGCCACGACAAGACCACCGATGGAGCCCTGCGGAACCGTCTCACCACTTCCCAACGACAGAGGAGATCTCCAGTCCGGAGAGTCTTCTTCCCTTGACTGGTGGGGACAACCAGTTTTTGCCTTCTTTTCGCCTCCCTGGAGCATCTCGTGGCCGCCTTGCCTGTGCCAAGCACCCCGGCAACCGGAATACCACTTTTTACCTCTACCGCGAAAGAGGGGTAACATCCTTTTAACCGGAAAACTCCACGGCTGGTTTCTTCCCTGGTAGTGCAACGACCTTCAGCCTTCCTCCACGTCGAGATCTTCTCTTCCTCTGGACGACGCCGCGACTTGCACCCACTACCAGGAACAACTGCCACCGCTGGTGGATCCTTTCCATTTTGAAGGTACTGTGTTCCGCCCGGCTTCCCTTGCCACCGATTGTACGGGGTAGATTTAGCCCTCGGCTCTCGAACCTGGGTTAGCCTGGGACACCCTAACTAAACTTTTCTAAGCTTAACAGAACGTTTCTACTCACCTGTAAAGACTTTTGAAACTTTGAAACTTTGTGACATTGTGTGATCTTGGGCATATTTGGCCTCGCTCTCCCTAAAGTGGGCCTGGCACTGAACTTCCTTGCTCCTCAATAGACTGCCTTCTCTAATACTTACTGTGGTTCTCTGAAAAGTGTTTTGCTGTATTGCTTTCTTAATTCTGCCTTTTCCCTCCCTTTTTAAACAACTTGTTGGAGTGCCATCTAACGTTAAGCGCTCACCTCTGTCTGGAAATAAGTGGTGTTAACTAAGACTTGTCCAACAAATAACTAGGGATGTACATATAGTAGTTGGGACTGTGTTTTTGAATTTACTTACCTTTTTCTGTGCTAGTGTAATTTACAAGTGTCTTTTAAATAAATAATTATATACTTTTACACAAGCTCTGGTCAGTGTTTGCTTGTGCTACTGTGCCTCTGTACCTATTCTGTATGCTCTGTATACTGCCTAACTCTTCTTGAGGGAAGTCTGACTGCTCAGCCACAGCTACCAAGTGAATCTGTGTGGTACAGACTGCTACCAAATGGGTTTACTGCCAAACACCTGTAGTCTTAAATCTTTTGCAGTGGTCCCAGAGGGAACTGCACAGGTTTCTGCCTAACAATTAGCCATCAAGTCCGCCTTCAAGGCTGGGCGGCATTATCTTCTCGGTGCCAGGCATACCATCACTGTAATCACAGATCACAGGAATCTGCAGTATTTGAAAACAGCCAAGGCCCAATCATCACGTCAACTTCGGTGGGCATTATTCTTTGCCGAATTCGATTTCGTGATCACTTATCGACCAGGTTGTAAAAACGGCAAGGCAGATGCCCTATCCCGAATAGGGATGGGAGAAGTATATTTGAACCCAGAACCGGTGCCTATAATTTCAGAACAAAGAATTCTTGGCATAACTACTCTACAGACTCTAGAAGACTTTCATTTAAAAATCCAACAACTTTTCGATCCAGCAGCCCTGCAGGACTGGGTAAAGAAAGGCCAAGATTATTCAGTCATCAATGACCTGCCTTACTATCAAGGACGTCTATTTCTACCACACAAGGAACTACAAGAACTAGTCATCTCCAATTATCATGACGCCCTTATGGAAGGACACCCAGGTATCGCAAAAACTGAAGCTAAAATTAAAAGACAATTCTGGTGGCCCACCTGGCGAAAGGACGTAAAGTCATTTGTGATGTCTTGTGGTATCTGCGCCCAAAACAAAAGTCAGAAGAAAAAACCAGCTGGCCTTTTACAACCTTTGGATATTGCACCTACACCATGGCACACCTTGTCTTTAGACTTAATTAGAGATCTACCTCTGTGTAATGGATTTAACACCAATCTAGTTATTGTGGAGCTTTTTTCCGAAATGGCCCATTTTATTCCTTTAAAAGGATTACCTTCCACTTCGATTTTGGCCAAGGAATTTCTCGAAAACATTGTTCGAATCCATGGATTTCCTTTTTGTATTGGTCTCTGACCGAGGTAGTCAATTCATTTCGCAATTTTGGAAGAAATGCTGTCAATTGGCGCAAATCAACGTAAGGCTATCAACCAGTCACCACCCCCAAACTGATGGTCAAACGGAGAGGACCAACCAGACTCTTGAACAATACCTACGTTGTATGCTACACCAAACCGATAGCAATTGGAAAGATATTTTATGGATTTCCGAATACGCATACAATAACTCCGTACATTCAGGAACCGGACAAAGCCCCTTTTAAACCATATATGGCATCATCCTCGAACCTCAGAACTCGATTCGCCTCAACACTTAGAAATGCCTGCAGTGACTCATCTGCACTCTATTACACAAGTCTTTAAGGAAGCAATAGAACACCTGAAACAAGCAAAGGAGAAATACAAGAAAAATGCTGACGACATAGAAGTAAAACTCCACAATACGTGATTGGAGATAAAGCTTGGCTAGCTACAAAATACATACCTCTAAAGGGAAATCGAACTTTCAATCCTAGATATTTTGGACCTTACACCATTAATGCCATTATCAACCCGGCGGCAGTCAAATTGGAATTACCCTCTAATTTGCGGATTCATCCTGTCTTTCATGTTTCACTTCTAAAACCAGTTCAACCTGGGACAAGATTAACCAAACCACTTGACCCCATCCTAATAGATGGAGAACCTGAATTCGAGGTAAAGAATATCCTGGACTCTAAGATGGTTAAATCAAGATTTTATTTTATCGACTGGAAGGGTTATGGACCACAAGAAAGGTCATGGGAACCTAGTGACCACATTCATGCACCTTGGTTGGTGAAGAAATTCCATCAGAACTTCCCAGACAAACCAGGACCAAGGGGAAGAGCAACTTTAGGAGGGGCCTTGGGGGGGGGGGGGGGGGGAGTGCTGTCATGATGCCTACCCCCGGGCATCCGGATCAAGCCCAGCAGCCCCGGGAGCAGGCATCCAGGTATTTAATAAAACCCCAGCAGCCCCGGCTGGGGGCTGTCTGGGTTCAGTCCTGGTGCCGTAGGTGCCAGGCTCATAATAGAAATCAGTCCTGGCGCCAGAGGCGCCAGGCTCATAGACTTTACTTACCTCATGCAGACCATGCTGCAAATTAATCCAAGCCAACGTGAGGCCTGGATGGGACTATTTTTCTACAGGGACTATTTTTTACTTGGGTGTGGTTCTAGGGACTTCTTACCTGGAACTACTTTGGAGGCTATTTAAACCACACCCGAACAGCAGCACATGCTTCGTGTTATTCTGCATCCAGCAGCGTAACGCTCACCGTGCCTGCAGTCAGCATCCAGACTTCAGCCACGCCCGTCTCGAATCCAGTGCTCCTAGCAATAGAAGAAAGAAGAAGGAAAGGTTAGAAAACAGATATTATTTCAATCCTTACCTGAATTCCGGATCCATCACATCTTCGAACTTGAAAAGGACCTTATTCTACACGCGTCGCATCGCCAGCTGCAGCGTCACGCCAGACTCACCAGTCCTCACAGCATTTTTCGATCCGGCGCAGCCTCCATCATTTTCTCCACCGAATTCCACCATCTAGGGGACAAAAGAAACATAAGGTGAGCCGAGAGAGCCAACAAATACAACCTCTCCACCATAGACTTAACTAATTAACAACCGGAGGCATTATTCTGTAACAAACCGAAACTTTTTACGCCGCACCTGTAAGGAGAGAGAAACCAGCAATTTAAACACACGCATCTTTTGCCGGACAGTGTTGGGTAATACAGACTCTTACCTCAACACCATCAGCTGCCACAAGACAATCTTCCCTTGGGACCCAGCAGCAACACAAGAAAGGAATGTACAAGAGTGAACATCGGACATATTGAACTCTTCGATCTTTATACTTACGGGTTCTCGCCTGGAACCTCAGAGTCAATATTCACCCGGAACTCTTCCAACGCCCTCAAACCAGTGAAGTAACTGATATCTACGCGCCCCTGCATTTCACACAGGATGGAGAGCTCATCATTTACAAACATAAGGTGAGCTTACAGAAAGCGAATATCGGTGGTGATTAGTGAGGATAACAGTGGGGTGCCATTACTAAAATCCACAGGTGGCTGAATCCCTTTCTCCACTTGCAGGAGAATATTTCTACGGGTCAAGCAGATGAGATTAGGTGGTCCAGTCCAGTCTGTCATCTCTGCACTACGCTTCACGTTGGAGGAGGTCGCAGCTGTCTGGGTCCGGTCGACACCCCTGTGGGAGCCAGGTGAGCGTAACATTAAAGCAGTGAAGAATAATAACTGTGTTCTTTTTTAAATTTTTTTATTTGTGTTGGTTTTACAAAACCTTTACAAAATGAGCACCAAAAAAAGAAAGAAATTAAAACATAAAATTCAAATTGCCACAATAAAACTATTTGTATCAAAAGCAGTTCTACTGCCTATACAGTAGCAGCAGTCTGTAGTCAATTTTTCCATGAACATTTCTGGAGACATTAATTGTACCTTAAGCTGTTTTTGAGTATTAAGTATCTGTCTTTCCAGTATTTACTTAGTTTTAATTTTAAGGTCCTTAGCCATGGATGTTAAAATGCCTACTGTATGAATCCAAAATGTTTTAGCCAATCAACTACAGAAATATCAAGAGAGTTTCATGACTGGAAATAATTCTGTTCCAAAAGAAATCTGAGATCAGCCCTTCATCTTTTTCTATGTATTTCCTGAGAAGCAAATATCTTCGGTTCCAGGTGCCTACTCATTCGTTAGCAGGTGCCTCCGAGACTGGTTTGAGGGATTCTCACACACTTTACATAGTTTCTTTGAGTCTTCCCCTTGTCTTCTCTGTCCCAGTACTTCCCCAATTGGTAAAAGGTTTAGCCTTACCCTAAAATGTATTTCTCACCTGCCTGTCTGGAAATCTTATGAGGTATTTCGCTAAGAACCCCAACTTTTTGTACACAGATTGTAAGACATTTGCTCTATTCGCATTTCTGACCTTTGCAATTGTTTTAATACAATCGTCTCTTTCACCAGCGACTTTCACTTTCTGGGGTATAGTAATCAAGGTCTCGAGTTTTAAGTCCTATTCGAACGAAGTCTTTTACTTTTGATTCCAGATGGATTAGGAGTTCAGATTTTGAGCATTCCAAATGAGCCTTGACGTCCCTATACAATGAATTGCGATCTGTGCTTATTATCAGGCGATAGTAATGCCAGCTTCCAACTTGCCAAGAAATCTAGGGAATTCAGGCCCAGTTCAAACCTCAAGTTCCAGGACGGTGTACTAGATGGTATTCCAAAGTAACGGCTTGGTCTCTAAGCCATAAAGAATAGTTGGAATCACCTTTGCCCTGTAATATCTAATCGGGGGAAGAATTGAAAACCTACAGTATTTATTATAGATCTTCTTCATCTGGGGAATGTGTTGAAGAATGTTTGTCTCCACATCTGTCTCCACCTTGTGTGTTGCCGGAGAGGCATATATTCTATAACCCAAATACATCAGATCTTCCACTCTTGGAATTATGTTGGTTCACAATACCCAGTTGGAAAATGGGGTCTTTTTTTGTGTAAGTTTGAAAATCATGATTTTATATTTCATTGGGTTAACAGTTAGGCCATTTTTTCTGGCGTATTCTCCCAGGCCTGTCAACAGCCGCTGCAAACCTATGGCCGTCCTATCCAGCAACAATATGTCGTCTGCGTAGGCTTGCCAATGAATCTTTCTTCCATTAATCGCAGGGTTGGCCAACGCAGACGATTCCAGGGAGTACCCCATATCCGCCAGGAACAGATTAAAGAAAGTTGGAGCACCAAGGCACCACTGCCGTACTCATGCCTCCACTTTGATTGGTGCCAAGAGATGACCTTGTTCATCCAGTTGCACTCTTAATGAAGTTTCCCCATGAAATTCAATTAGCATTGTGTTATACTAAGATGAAAAGTGAACATTCTAGAAAGTCCTGGTGATTGGAACCATCAGGCAGACAATCCTTTTGGGAAGAGATGCCTGGCAAGAGAGTACACCAGGGGATCTGCAAGTCCCAGAAGGGGAAGAAAACACTGTGAATACTGTAGGAAGCCTTGGTGCAAGGAACCATCAGGCAGTCAGTCCGTTTGGGAAATTCCTGGCATGGGAGTATACCAGGAGTTTCAAAACTTTTATTGGAGAAGAAGAGACACTTTTTGCCATCCTGAAAAAAACTCATTAAGAAAGAGACATTGAATCTTTTCTTAAAGGCTCTTTGACTGCGAGAGACCCTCTCGCTATCCCAAATAATTCTGGGGAAGGCAACCAGACCCTGGATGCAGAGATTATTGGTTGGATTTTCATATTTTATTTGTGTACACTTTGTATTCAGTAAAAACAGAAGAACTGATCCCACATCTGTAGTTGTTTGTTTATAGTGTGAGGATCAGATACCTTTTCGACACAAGGGCGTTTAGTATGATTTTGATAGAGAACACAGACTGATCTTTAGTTTTAGTTTCCTGGCTAGGGAAACTCTTTTGAATACGGACCGAAAGCCCTTCATCCAACCCCTTTCGTTCAATAAAGATGTCTGATGTTGAAAACGTTACAACTTTGTGTCTGCCTCTCTCATTTCTGACCCCTCACAGTCTGTTTTGTTCTTCTGACTCGTCACACTAGTAAGTGGTGTTCATCTTCTCCTACCAGTGTCCATCCGCTCAACTCTCTCCACTTAACCTTTTGTAATCCATGATGTGAAACTATAACATGTTTTTCAGGAAGGAATCATCCGTGTCTGATACAGGCAGAACGTCATTATTATTCAAGTGAGACCTGAATCTTGCATGATAGGTGCCTATCAGATAAAATAACATGTAGACAGTTTCACAGTAAACTGGGAGATTGGCAATCTTGTAGACAATATTAAGTAGAAGCATTTGGCAATCTATTCAATAGTAAGAATTATAAAGTCAATATGAGTGGTCTATCCCTATTTTGCTGGTTGACCATGTTGTAAATGCATTCATTTTATTAACACTTTTGATTTTGCAATACTATGTTTACAGGAGGCATCACTAACCATATTTAGCCTGCCTTTTCTAATCAGCTCAGCTTTGTGTTGAACATGCTTTTAGCTTTTTATTTCTTTAGTCAAGTGCTCATGGTTTTGAAGGAGCAAAGGGTTTTGCATATCTTGCATGGAATAGTTTTGCAAAGCCTTTGTGTAACATATAACTGCTCTCTTTCAGGTCTTCTCATTTATGCAATTCTTATCTTCCTTTGCCCACTTACTTTCACCTTCAGGAACACACGGCTTTTAATGTCTGTCTAGTCCTCCTAATAGGAGAATTGTAAACATGACCTATGATTAATAGTCCTGTAATGTGTTCCTCAGCACGTTGAACGATTTCTTGCTCTTGTCTGCTAATTCCATCTGGAACGAGGGTGTACAAGAGAACCCCTGTCTCCCTGCTGTTTATGGTGGAAAGGACGCACTGCTCTTTAGCACCGAAGCACCCCCCCTACCACCCAGTGGCCCCTGAGAAATCCATTATATGGTGCGATTATTTTGCTACAGATACAGGGACGTCCTGCTGAGAGCCTCCAGCGAGAAGGGGGACCTGAAATGCAGGACTGCAGTGATTAAGATTTTCATGGATTTCAGTCCACAAGTTCAAGAACAGAGGAAGACCTTTCAAGAAGCTAAGATGATCCTGCGGAAAAAATTAATACGATAAGCCATGCTATAAAGAAAAAAGAAAAAACAAGCACGTTATGAATAACCTGTCCTTCCACAATGAAACTAGCGCCTAGATACCTACAGGTTATGTGCGCTGCAAATTAAAGCAAAATAAATACAAAAATAAAATATATATCCAGCGAAACAATGAATTGTGTGTGAAGGGAAGTCTGTTTTTGGACCCTAAAACTTGCAAGTTTACAAAAGACTTGCCTAATCCGGTTGGCTCTCGGTTGAGATTCCTTCGCAGATGAGGTGTCTCCTGGGTGCTCAGGCCTGATATAATTTGGCTGTTCATACTGTTGGGCATGGCTGAACTATATAGACTGTCATGCAGTCAGCTGTGTTCTGCTGGGAAGAGATGACTGTGGAACGGACGCTTGTCAGAAGGAGTCGTAGCAGCCGTTAGTTGTTCCCCCATTTTAGCAGTAACTGCATGTGTGCATTTGTTTGACTGTTGGGTTGTAAGCAGGGGGGATTGGGGAGATTGCAGGTATGTTTGTGTTTCTGGCATGGGTGGCGAGGAATGGGAGGTTGGGGTTTTGTTGCTGGATTTATTTCTGCACAGCATTAGTGATGGCACCTACTATTAGTCACATGATCTTTGTGGTTCCCCCAACTGTCCGAGGGGAGCAGTGATGAGCTGATATCTTATGGGAATACTGGTGGAAAAGTGTCTGGGTTGAGTAAAATCATGATGTATGGTATATGTGATACCGGGTGAACAGATCACGCTGATGACCTGGAATGTTTGTGGGCTTATTAATAATAAGAAGTTGATAATAAACCAGACGAAAAGACATCAGATGAATGTCATGTTTTTACAAGAGACTCACCTGAGCATAGGTAGTAAACTCCTGGGTGCCCACGGATGGGGGGGTCCATAGGTACGGCTCCTCCTTCTCGACCCATTCCAGAAGTGTCGCCATGCATATACATAGGTCACTAAACTTTGGGCTACATGACCAGATTGGTGATGTGGAGGGGCGCTTCATTATCCTAGCGGGCAAAGGCTTGGCAATGCAGATACTCCTATTTAACATATACACTCCGAATATCAAAATGTCTGAACCATATTCATAAATTCCCTGCACACAGATTGTTTGGGCCCAAGATTTGAATCTCTACATGCCCCTGGGCCTTGACAGGCCCTGCACTGCTCAACACTCACTCTCGAAGGCTGCAAGGAAGTGGGGTCATCTTGCAGAATATCATGGGTTGACAGATGTATGGTGGCTCCTGAATCCCGGAGCAAGAGAATACTCTTTCTTTTCTGGGGTACACAATAGCACATCTAGAATAGATGTTATGGTAACAACTGATATATCCAGGTCCCTCAAGGAAACTAAAATAAGCCTCCAAACGTTGTGCAATCACTCCCCAGTGGTGATCTTTCTTTATACTAGTGCAGGCTCCTTGAGTGCTGAGGTGGCAGTTTACGGGGTGTGAACTGGAGGATGCTGTATTTAGTGATAAAATCTAGTAAGATTTACAATCCTTTTTTCCAGTTAAATGTGGGCTCTGTTCTGGACCCAAGAACAATCTGGCAAACTTGTAAGGTTTATATAAGGGTGTACTGTATTTCCAAGGAAGGGGGCGGGTTCCCTTCATCTCTTACGGATGAAATTTAATGCCTGGAACATCAACAATCGCAACAGGATGGCCTAGAGATTGGGATCCTGCTACATGAAAAGAGGGGGGACTTTATGATGGCCAGCAGAGAGGAGCAGTTTCTGGGTGACCCGGTGGCAGCTGCAGTCAAAGTTGTTTTTAAAGTTTCATGGTTATGAATAATAGTCTTGTAATATGTTCTTCAGCACGTTAAAAGATTTCATGCTCTTGTCCGTTAATGTCGTCTGGAAGGGTGTACATGACTATTCCATAGGGGGAATACTGAGGAAATAGTGTGGCCATGAAAAGAAACTGCATTGTAACATTCTAATGTGTTCATTATCATCATTGTCTCAAAGCAATTTTTCTCCTTTTCTTCGTCAGATACCTCCTTTTGGAGAAAGTTCCACAACCTCTTGTAGAGCGGTCACACATATTCAGCAGCTTTTTCTTTAGATGTTTGACCAGGACTGAAAACACATTCACTGATGAAAACCAAGATACTTCGTGAGTATCAATCTTTTTAGATTTTAAAGGCAATCTGTGTTATGATATTTTATTTGTATCACGCTCGTACACAAGTGTTTCAGAGCGTGGCTAGGCAAGGGAGGGGAACAAGGGAGAACACAGCACACCATAAAAACGATCTTACTAGGCCCAGTGACATTGAGAACGTGCAAGTGCCATGGGAAAGGGAAAAGGGAAAAAGTGCATGGAAGGGGGGGAGTGGAAAGTGCAGAAGCCGAGGAGCGCAGATAAATAAAATAAATAGAAAATTGAGGCAAACTGTGGTAGTGCAGCCAGCAAGTGGCAAGTGCTGTGTTTAAGGCAGCAGACTGGGTAAGTCTGAATAAGTGCAGAAAAGAAGAAAAATGGGGGTGGGGAGCTGTATGGGTACAGATACAATCCCCAGTGCAAGGGGTGGCCAGGAGGCAGTGCGGGAAGGTGGCAGGGTGAGCAGGTACCTGGGGACAGAGGGTGCACAGTGCCAAGAGAGCAGATCAGCTGGGGAGAAGGGGAGCGAAGGCAGAAGCAAAGAGGAAGATTTTGAGGTGCTTCCGGAAAAGGAGATGGTTCTCCTCAAGTTTTAGAGTGGCTGGGAGGCTGTTCCAGAGGGAGGCCCCTGCCGAAGATAGAGATCTACCCCCAGCTTGTTTCTTCGAAAAACGACTGACCCTGAGGGAGTTAGAGGTAGAGGAGTGAAGAGCTCGAGAGGGGAGGTATTTGCGGAGGGATAGCTGAAGGTGTTTTGGACCCAGGCCCCAGAAAGCCTTGTGGACAATGCAGAGGGTTTTAAATTTAATCCTTGCATCCACTGGGAGCCAATGGAGAGATTTCAGAGCTGGAGAGATATGATCCCAGGGCTTGAGGCCAAGGACAAGTCTCGCAGTCCTGTTCTGGATACGTTGTAGAGGGCGGAGAGTAGCGGCAGGTAGATTTAGAAAGAGGCTGTTACAATAGTCCAAGCTAGAGAGAACTAGAGCTTGGGATACCATGAGCTTCTGGGGGAAGGAGAGGAAAGGCAGAATACCTCTGAGGAGGTGAATGGGTTTTGAAAATAACACGGTTGCAATGTTATTGAATGAGAGGTCATTCTAACTGTAAGATGGCTTCTTGTTTGTATTCTAACCAGGTGTTTTACATTCTTTGTATGATTGCTATATTGTATCATAATCTTGAAAACAGATGTACAGATTCCTTCTCTGAACTGATTTATAGTAGGTAATGGGAGTTGAGAAACCTTAGGACGTCCTCATATCGTATCTGTGGTCGGGGAAACACAGCTGGAGTTGCGGACAAATTTTAAAAAAGCAAGCCGTTGGCAGCGTCCGTGGAAGAGAAACAGAGCTGCCGGTGAACACAGAGATACATCAAAGGTGCGAGCAGGGCTCACAGTTAAATGCAAGCAATCGGGCAGAGCAGTAGTAGTCCA
Organism: Ambystoma mexicanum; assembly: GCF_040938575.1. NCBI lineage: Eukaryota > Metazoa > Chordata > Amphibia > Caudata > Ambystomatidae > Ambystoma > Ambystoma mexicanum. The sequence goes on from NC_090939.1 coordinate 933,742,920, forward strand.
TCCCAGCTGCCCGTGATGACCGTCCTAGACCGTGAGTGAAAGGGAACGTCACTCAAGACCGAAGCGCTCCGAGAGGCTGTGTGTAAGTGGAATGATTGCTGAGTGTGCCGAAAAGCATGCGCAGAGTGTAACAAACCCAAAGTCAGGGGTTGCATGGAAATTAAGCTGCAAAGTAAACATTGATGAATATTGAATGCCTAACTGAATGGAAACTTTATGGGCAAAGCTAGGATCCGATAGAGGATGGGAAATTGCCCATTTGAAAGCAACGTACGAAATAAGAAAGCAAGTGTGAAAGTGCAAAACAGTATGACGGAAAGGTGGGGAAGAAATAAAACCACCAAGAAATGAATCTTGTACATGAATGCATTACGACAAGACCAAAGACTGGTAAATAAAGATGTGACCCATTGTGGCAGATAACCAGGAGAAGCCAAGTAAGTGTGAACCTTCATATAAAGCCAAGAGGCCGACAAGAAGAAGCTAAGTGAGTGTGAATCTGTACACGGGTCAGATAAAGAAGAACTTGTGTGGACCGACGAGCTTAGCGTTCCTGATTGCGCGACATGTGATGGGTGGTCTGACAAGTGTGCCCAGAACAGGGAACCCTCCATTGTGAAAACCAAGGACATTGTTTAAGTAAACCAAGAAGGAGTAACATAAGTGAACTTTTCATTCAATCCAGAAGTAGTGTCAAGTTCATCTGGAGTTGTGTTGAACACTGAAAGGCCAATATTAAGTATAAGTTGGAAATTGGAAATCTTGGGGAAGGGAACCCTGAGACTTGATAAACTGCAATGCTGTCTTGAGGGCAGAGCCTCAAGACCCTTTTCTTTTGAACTGTGTTGCCTTGAAATTGGGGAAAGGAACCTCAAGGATTCGCGGAACTGTTTCGAACTTGAGAAAGGGAATCCCAAGACCTTTGTGGAACGTTATTGAACTTGGGGAAGGGGAGCTGAAAAGGTAGCTAAGAGCTGGAAGAAGCTCAGAATATTGTGTTGATCACCATTTATTTTATTGTTGACATCCCCACACATTGTTTAGCTTTAGTTGTGAGGGCAAAGATCGGTTTTGGGCACAGACAGATTTTTAAGTTGAATTTTTGGACTCAGACTTTCCTTAGTTTCGTTCAGGTAAGGAAATCCCACCTAAGCATAGAGCACATTAGGCCTTCAACCATCCTGACATTTGAGTTAACTTTGAATCTGTTGTCTGTGTAAAGCAGCATTTCCTGTAGGTTTCAATTATGTGCATGGGCTATGTGTCACGTTTTGCTCAACTAGCCTGTTTGTTTATTGCCCTCTATCTATGTTCGTTTCACTTTGCTGCGTGGGATTTGGCATGCAGAGTAGCCAGTAGAGACATGGTAGGTGCAACCAGCATGTAGAGCGGGGCTGTCTGTGAGGTGAAAGTCCCCAGGGAGTTTAAGAGCCCTGAGGGGCTCATGAGGGGAGAGCGCCAGAAGATACAAGGAGAAAAGGGAGCTCCAGACCGATACGGAGGGCACCCAGGCCCTCGGTTATGTCAGGAACGCCCCGCCGCCCGTAGGCCGTTCTGCCTTTCTAGGCTGGCATTCCTCTCTTCCCCCCCAGGGTCCAGAAATCGTGCCAGGGAACGATAGCTGAAGGAGCAATCTGCGGGTGCTTCACCCTGCCCGGCACCGCTCGTGTGAAAGAGAGCGGAGTTGGGTCTCGTGCTGCGACTTTGCTGTCAGGTAGGAAATGGAAAGTGTGAGAAAGGGACATTGTTCCCTGCGTGTGCCGGTTTATGGTTACACATGCGGTGGAGGATCAGCAGGAAAAGTATTATCTGCCCCTGTCCCCGTGGCGCTGATGCTATGTTATGGTGGAGTTTCTCTTACAGGTAAAACCTTGCCCACAGAAATCCAAGGCGGGGCACCTGCGTTTACCTGCCCAGTATGGCACTTGGATGCATGGCCCGGAATACCTCTCCGTCCAGAAGCTACGGCCCCCACCAAGGATGCCATTGTCATTGCTGCTGGGATGGCTGAAGCAGTTAGAGTACCTATAGAGCATCAAACACCCTCGCCCTTGATTAGTGAACATGGGGCCTACACCCGTTTGTGAACCTTTTCAGGCGAAAAACTTGTGCGCAAAGGAGAAGAGGGTTATAAATATGGGCGCCCTCGCTCAACTTATGCTACATGACTGGAAAGTGTCAGATCAGGAAAAGAGGAGACGAGTGATAGAGGCATTGCGAGGACTTGCACTACAGACGGTACAGTCCCTGCTCGCACAAAGTCCTGATCCGACATCCTTTCAAGTGATGGGTGCACTAGAAGGCACGTTTGGCACTACTGAACCCGGGGAAGACTTGATGATGAGTTTCCATGCCACCTCTCCGAAGCTGGGACAGAAATTATGTGAGTTCCTGGTGAGGATTGAACAAAGTTTGTGTCTAGCACACCATAGAGGAGGAGTAGAGACTTCCCAATCGATCCAGTGTCATTTGAAGCAGATACTTGGGGGAGTTAAAGACACTGCCATTCCCATCCTCCAACTGAGACTGCGTGAAAAACTAGACACACCTCCCTCCTATAAAGATCTACTCAGGTCAATAAGAGCCCTAGAAGAAGAAACTGACTATGTCAATGTCCAGAGTCACCCTGTCCAAAGCAAGATCCCAGCACCCGATCATGCCACTCAGCAGAAACAGATTAAGGAGCTGCAACAACTGGTAAGGAAGCTACAGACCCAGCTGCTACCCTCGGAAAATCCAAAGGCAAATCAACAGCGAGGCAGAGACATTTTTCCCTCATCACGTGAAAGAGAACACCAAGTATTTAGACGAGCTCAAGAGCCTCGAATATCTAACCCAATCATCTTCACCTTTACCGCCATGGAGATTTTGCCATCATTATGGGGATGAAAACCACTCAACTCGTCTGTGTGACCAAGACCAAGGCTATGCCCGAGTAGCTGCTCGATTTACTGCACTGAAACCAACTCCAGCCCGAGCATTGTTGGAGAAACGCACAGGAGGTTGTAGCCGAGGAGCAGCTAGAACATCGAACACAGGAGTAAGCACCACTGTCAATAACTTGCGTAAAGTCATAAGAACACGAAATCCCGAATAACTAACAACCAAGCACCAAATTAAGGCTCCAGAGGGTCCCACGGCGGACCATCTCTGTCTAGTCCAGGAGCTCTGTAGCTCTAAGAGGATGTCACCAGCAACCTTCAACAGACTACAAACTCATGGTTGTTTTCTCAGAGGCATTCCTGCAGGCCTAGTCGGGCCACCTATGACCAGCCCAGTTGTACTTGCAGGGCGAAGGATTACAGCACTACTGGACAGTGGCCCCCAGGTCACTATTGTCTGAGTCCTACTATCGCCAGCATATGTCACATCTGCCCTTAGAACCGCTGGAGGGGCTAAATCTGATGGGAGTCGGAGATGCCGCCTGCCGATATCTGGGGTACATCTGTGTGAAGATCCACCAAAATCAAGAGGTGGCTGGAGTAAGCACCACTTTGACCGCCCTGGCATTGGTGTGCACCACCAAGAACCAGTATCCAGAGGTACCCCTGGTCATGGGCACCAACTCTGCGCTGTTTGGTACCCTAGCCAAGACGTGTACGGAGATGGCAGGTCTGCAATTTGCACATTCTCTGCCGATGCACCCAGCTTGCCAACAGGTCTACTTTAAGAAAAGCATGGAGAAGGCGGCACAACCCGACGGGCCCATGGAAGAGGTGACAACCACCAAACAGTCAACTTGACATACTACCCGGGCAGACAATAATGGTGCCTGGCCATGTACACCTCCAAGGTCGACACCACTACAGGAGATTGGTGATGGGGACTCCTGAAGGTGAAGAACTGCCGGGAGGCCTGATGGTCCCACGCACGATGATCAGTGATAACGGCCCAGGAGTGACCCACATTAGAGTCCCTATCACTAATGTCACTGATAAAACTGTGCATCTACCTGGAGGCCTGACAATCGCACAGTTCCACCTTGCTGACTCAGTGGCACAGACGGCTGGAACCTGAAGCACATATTCTCTCTTGGATGTGGACAAGATAAACTTTGGGGAATTCCCGTTGTTGGAACACAAAAAAAATCATCTACGAGACCAACTGGCCCTGAGGTCAGACGGGTTTTCAACCAGTGACTGGTACTTGGGTGAAGCCAAGGGAGTGCAGCACCACACCCGTCTGAATGATGTCACCCCTTTTAGAGAAAGATTGCGAAGGCTGGCACCTGCAGATGTGGAGGACGTCCGGCGTCATCTTGAAGAATTGCTGCAGGCACGTATAATCCAGGAGTCGAAGCACCTATGCCTCCCGAATAGTGGTGGCGCTAAAGAAGAACCAGGATGTGCGGCTGTGCATCGACTATCGGCGGCTAAACAGCAGAACTGTGCCAGACCAATATACCATCCCCCGAGTGGATGAGGCCCTGGACTGTCTGGTTGGGAGCCAGTGTTTTTCGGTCTTGGATCTCCAGAGTGGGTATTACTAGATTCCCATGTTACCTGATAAGGAGAAGACAGCCTTCATCTGCCCATTAGGATTCTACCAGTTTACCTGAATTCCATAGCGGATATCGGGAGCACCAGCCACATTTGAACGTTTGATGGAACGAACAGTGGGGGACATGAACTTACTTGAGGTGCTGGTTTACCTAGACTATGTTATAGTGTTTGGGAGGACCTTGGAAGAACATCACCAAAGGTTACTGAAGGTGTTGGATCGTCTCCAGCAGCAGGGGCTGAAAGTATCGCTAGAAAAATGCCAGTTTTGCCACACCAGTGTAAAGTATATTGGCGATGCAGTGTCTGCTGAAGGAGTGAGTGTGGATCCCGCCAAGATGGAGGCCCTCAAGACTTGCACCGCCCACAGAACCTGCAGGAAGTGAGGAGTTTCCTGGGGTTCTGCAACTATTACCGAAGATTCGTGCCAGGTTTCGCCAACATAGCTCGAGCGTTTAGGGAACTGACCAAGGCTTATCCAGCCCCACAGAAGATGGCGGTTAGGAAAGGGAATCAGTCCACAACCCAGTATCATCCTAAAGAGAACTTTGGTCTGCGATGGAGTGACAAGTGTGAACAAGCTTTTGCCCAGTTAAAAAAAAAACTCTTACTGGAACGTCTGTACTGGCATACGCTGATCCACACCTGCCCTATATCCTACATGTGTATGCCAGCTCTGATAGGTTGGGCGGCATACTCAAGAGCAACAGGGAACCGTCAGACCCGTGGTGTTTGCGAGCCGGCAGCTGACCCCTCCAAATTGAACTACCCCACCCACAAGCTGGAGTTTTTTGCCCTGAAGTGGGCAGCGTCGGAAAAACTACAGGACTACCTGTACGGAGCAACTTTCCAGTGAGAACAGACAACAACCCACTAACATACATCCACAAGTCTGCCTAATTGGATGCTACTGGCCATCGATGGTTAGCAGCACTGTCCGTGTAAAACTTTCATTTGGAATAGCGCCCTGGAATAAACAGCATAGATGCTGATATATTTTCCCGAAGACCCCCTCTGACAACAGCTCAGAGTCCATCCCTATTGAGATGGCCTCTGTGGCCGCAATGAAAGCCATCTTCCAACAAGGAACTTGTCAGACTGCTGAACCAGCATGTTTTATCGACTGCTTCGGAGGGACCGAAAAGGGGGTCCCCGTGAGCTTTTGCGAAGCAACCCATCGAATGGCTCCTGAACTACTGCACCTGAACCCGATGGACTTGAGACAAAAGCAATTGCAAGACTTGGAGCTACGAGATGTGCTGCAAGGCAATGAGGACCGTGCCAAAGGGCCTCCAGAAAACAAATATGGCCAATTACCAGATTTATCGCAAAGAATAGAAATCGGTAGGAGTAGTACTGTACAGGGAGGGACTAATCCAAGGGTGCCTCATACCCCGGCTTGTGTTGCCACGCTCGTTACATCCACTGGCCCTGTGCGCTCTGCATGACCAACATTGACACCTGGGAAGTGAACAGACATTAGAATTGGTACAAAATCGGTTTTAGTGGCCTCACCTAGGCCGTGAAATAGAAGAGTATTGCCAAACCTGTGCCCGATGCATCGCAGGAAAAACCCTGTCATCCAGCTGCAGCACTTCAACATTTACCGAGCTCTGGACCCATGGACTTCGTTTGTGTGGACTTCCTGAGCCTTGAAACTGACAACGGAGGGATTCAGAACATCTTGGTAGTGACAGATCACTTCACTTGATATGCCAGGCATATCCCATCTGGGATCAGAAGGCGACTACCATAGCGAAAGTACTCTGGGACAAGTTCTTTGTGCATTATGGCTGGCCTGCTCGCCTAAATTCCGATCAAGGGTCAGACTTTGAATCCAAACTCATCAAAGAACTCATCCAGATGATTGGGGTAAAGAAAACTAGAACCTCCACTTATCACCCTCAAGGGGATGCACAAGCCGAACGTTTCAATCGCACATTGTTGAGTATGCTGGGGACACTGAGTGCCAAAGAGAAACTGAAGTGGAGCCAACGTGTGTCCACTCTAGTTCACGCCTACAACTGTACCAGCAATGACAGCACTGGATTCACCCTGTATCAACTATTGTTCGACCGGGATGCCCGGCTACCCATAGGCTTCAGCTTTGGGGTCTCCTATGATGGGACAGGGGTAAAAAACTACTGCAAGTATGTGAGAGACCTTCAAGATCAGTTGTCCCAAGCTTTCCAACTAGTGCAAGCCACTGTCGAACTTAATACGCAGCAAAATCAAAAAAGGTATGATGATAAGGTCCGGTTTCACAACCTGCAACCAGGGGTTCGGGTGCTCATTAGGAGTCTAGGGAAGAGGGGGCAAAACAAGTTGTGAGACCTCTGGGAATCGCAGCCCTATCCGATTAAGCGACAGTTGACAGGGTTGCCCATGTTCAGACTGAGAAGGGAAGGCCCTCCACAGGAATCATCTCCTGCCTATAGGGGATGGTGTGGAAATGGATTCGACTGTTGCTGAAGTTCCTTTTTGCCCCAGTAAGAGGAGCACCAGAAGTCATCAACTGGAATCTGTACACAGGGAAATATTAAAACCGGCAGCCCCAAGTACTGTACTGTCTGTAGCCTCCAAGTGACGAGAGAAGAGAAATGCAGAGGATAGAGAACCTCCAACCCCTGAAATGGCCCAAAGGCTTTCAAACATTTCGAGCAGTCCAGAAGAAAAGGAAGGAAATGAAAGTGCCAAAGGCTCAGACATAGGATACTGTTATGGAAGTGAGGATACAACTCCAGGACCCGCAGATCAGTCTGGGATCAGAAGAGAGGTATCAGGTTTTGGGGACTCCACACGTTATTCCCAACACAAGAGGAAGGCATGCAAAGGTCAGACTCTGTGACTAGAGACGCATTGTCTGCATCAATGGACCCTCCAGAAACAGCATCTGAGGATCATTCAGAAGTCATCAATGAGCTCCTGCGATCTCAACGAGAGGTCAAGCCAGTCAGAATAGTGAGCTGCGATGCTCCTGGAGCCCAAACTGAAACTATCAGAAGGGGACTGCCTGTTCACACAATTACATGTACAGATGCTTGTACTAATGAATCAATGGGTTATTCTAAACAATGGTGTACTGTGCCTTTGCTATGGAATGAAAATTGTCATATTGTATTGTATGCACTTCGGGAGCAGAGAAAACCTTAGGGACAAGGGTTTTTGAAGGAGAAGGGGGTGAGTGTAAACCCACATTTCCTGTGGGTTTCAGTTGTGTGCATGGGCCGCGTGTCACGTTTTGCTCCATTAGCCTGTTTGTTTTTGTCCTCTTGCTATGCTTGTTTCACTTTGCTGCATGGATTTTGGCATGCAGAGTAGCTAGTAGAGACATGGTGGGCTCCGCCAGCAGGGGGAGCAGGGCTGTCTGTGAGGTGATTCCACCTCATGACCAGCACGAGCCCCTCTGCTGGTGGAGATAAGTGGAAAGTCCCTGGGGAGCTTAAGAGCCCTGAGGGGCTCGTGAGGGGACAGCGCCGGGAGATACATAGAGAGAAGGGAGCTCCAGACCGATACGTAGGGGACCCAGGCACTCGGTTACGTCAGGAACGCCCTGCCGCCCATAGGCCGTTACGCCTTTCTAGGCCGGCATTCCTCTCTTCCCCACCCAGAGTCGAGAGAGCGTGCCGGGGTACGACAGCTGAAGGAGCACTCTGCGGGTGCTTCACCCTGCCCGGCACTGCTCGTGGGAAAGGGAGCGGAGTCGGGTCTCGCGCTGCGACTTTGCTATCAGGTAGGAAAGGGAAAGTGTGAGAAAGGGAGACCGTTCCCTGCGTGTACCGGCTTGCGTTTACACGTGGGCGGTGGAGGATCAGCAGGAAAATTATTATTATCTGCCCTGTCCGAGTGGCGATGAGAGGCTGTTCTCATTCAGTCGCTCACGCGGAGTGTGGGGATGATTTAACTCGCCATATAATGAGATGGGTTTGGCCGACTCAGAGTACTCGATGGGTAAGGCACTGTGGTGCCCCGAGGGGGTTTGCTCACCCTTGAAGTTGAAAGGTCCCGCTTATTTTCCAGAGGCCCGTCTTGGTCCGTGGGTTAGGTTCTGTACAGTTCCATTCCTCGCGGTTATATCCGCACTAGGCGGCTCGCCTAGCTCAAGATAGAGGTCGATTATGGCCCGGATGCCGGACTGGGTGATTGTTGATTGTTGTGTTAAGTGTTGTACATCCTTGTGATATTCGGTCACTACCAGCAGTGAGGTCTGACCTTTTTAAGTATTTATTTACCAAATAAGAATACGTTTATCCTCAAGAAGATCCCACAGATTTATTTAATTATTTATTTACCAAATGTGAATGCACTGGTTCTCAGGTAAACCCACTGGACCTAATTCAATATTATTATAGCTAGTGGGAAAGTGTTGACAACGAAGGAGATGTAAAGAGAACTTTTAAGTAATGTTGCGTTCAAGTACTAGCAGAGAGCTCCTCTGTTAGGAGCACATTATGTAATACTACACAAGTGTACTATTGATTGGTTTGACAGATTTCAATTATATAAACGAAAGCAGTTCACGCTGGTTATAAGAAATAAGGCTGTCTGTTTATTAAACCAGGGGTACAAGTATAGCTGTCAATCATCTGGGCTGACCGACACTAGACTCTCGAAAAGAGGGTCCATCCAAAGTCCCCCTAGGTTTTGAATTTTTTTGCACATGCGTGCAGTAAGGTGTTGTACCCCTATGCTCAGGCCTCCTACAGGTTGCAGCTCAATCATTCCTACAGATAAAAAGAGGATAACATAGGTAGGCTAGTAGAGAAAGGGGCCACAGCGAATGATAGAGAAGAGAGAATTCCAACACCGCCCCCACATCCAGATCAGAGGGGGTGTGAGACAAAAAGAATGGGAACAGGATAGAGCAGTGGGAATGGATGTATTCAAGGAGGACAACCAGGTATCATTGAGGCAGAACAATTGAAGATGAAGCTGAGAGAATTAAGCACAGAATGAGATTTGTTATTAAGGGAGCACGTGTTCCAGAGAGCAACTCTAAGTCTGAGACGGATGAGTAGAAGGAGGTTAAATGAAATTATCACAGTTGTGAGAGGAGGTGTAGGTTGAAATATTGCGACTAGAGATTAGATAAGATAGGAGAAGGAAAACAGTGGTTATTTGTATAGAGGTGGATATTGGGATTCTGGTCTTTAAACTGCAAGAAGAAACCTCCATTGTGGGTACGAGGGTGGCGTGCATGTGGGGTAAAGTCCAAGCAAGGTAGAAATGCAGGATCCTTAAGATGTGAGAAAGCAGCAAGGCAGCATAAGAGGGAAGAACGCTTTACAGCATAATACGGAGATAGGAAAAAGCTGCTACCACCTGCAGAAAGATTTAGACAGCTAGGACTTTTCCCAGACTTCGCCCTGGACGTGATGTATATGCCTTCTGGGAACGTGAGCGGTCCGAGGGGGTGTGGCAATCACCCGCTGAACGGGTGCAGGATGGAGAAACCGCAGGGAGAGAGGCCACAGTCGGGACCGTGGTAGCCAGGAGCAGAGAGCAGCAGAAAGGGAATGCTATGATCTGACTGGCAAGTAGGTGCCCGAGGGAGATAGATATCAAAGATGAGGAATCTGTGGGAGGAACATCCATCAGAAAGAGCATTACAGAGAAGTAGTTTGTTCATCTAGGCAGTCAGTGGTCTTTCTTGACAGTTCCAGCTTTACAGCAAACGTTTATACCGATGTATTTATTCACTTATTCGTGATTTGTAATGTACTACATTCTGTGAGGTTAGCTTCAGAGCACAGGGGCGAGGCGGTCCGAAGCAAGGGGCTGTAAACAATGACATGCAGAGGGGGCTATATTCCAGCAAGCAGATAAAAAAAAAGAAAACATAATGAATAGAGCATCACAGATTAAGTAGGTCTTACTCCCAAAAAAGCAAGCATTGCTTGCCTTGGGGCTGATGTAAGGCATGGGTGGTGGCACAGGGACTTGTTCTTCGGGTGCCTTGTAAAACCTAAACAATGCTCTCCTCCATCTCTTTCAGCGACCATTGCAAAGGGTGCCTGTGATATCCAGATCCTTAAGTGCGGTCTTGCATTGGAACCTGTGACAAATCTAGCAAACTAGTGACTGTTTCTCCAAGGGAAATCCCCCCTCATGTGGCCAGGAAAAGGCAGAAGCTACTAGACTCTGACCTTGGGGGTGGCTATCTGTGGGAGGACCACATGGGGAGGACAGCCCTTGGGGAAGTGAAGTAAGTCCATGGGGTCAGAACAAGTCTTTACCTATACTTCTGGGTAGCACTGATTTTCATGCATTCATTAATGCTTCTTTCAAGACGGGTATTGTCCCTGATAACCTAAAGGATGCATGGGTTATCCCACTCCTTAAAAAAACCCTCCCTTGACCCTAATATCCCAACTAACTTCAGACCAATCACTACAGTCCCATTCCTGCTCAAGATCCTGGACCACGCAGCTTACCTGCAGATTCAGGATTACCTTGAACTAAACAATCTTCTGGGCTTAAGACAATCAGGGTTCTGCCCTAAACGCGGCACAGAATCAGCCCTGATTGACCTGAAAACTCAGATGGAGACATTAAAGGACAAAGGGAAGTTAGCTCTTCTCCTTCTCCTCGACCTCTCTGCGGCTTTTGATTTGGTCAACCACCAAATACTCTGCCAACATCTCAAATCTGCAGCCCACTTCTCTGACTCTGCCAATGCCTGGATCCATTAATTCCTGAGCAACAGATCTATGAGGGTCTTCTCACCTACGGCTTCAGCAGACCCCTCCCCCATTCATTGTGGTGTTCCTCAAGGCTCGTGTGTATCCCCTACGTTGTATAACGTATTCACGAAGCCCCTCTTTATTTGGGTGTCTCCTACACCAACTACGCGGATGACACCCAGATACTCATCCCTATCACGGGAGACTACACAGCTGACACCAAAGCCCTTAACGATGTCTACTTGGTCCTTCAGGCCTGGATGGCACATCACGAACTTTGCCTTAACGATGATAAGACCGAGCTCCTACTTCTAGGATCAAACCATCGGCTTAAAAAATTAGATCAAACCTACAAGTCCTTCATTATTGACGCCAATGATATTAAAGTCTCCAAAGCCACTAAGATTCTAGGCGTCCATCTCGACTCCACACTCTCCTTGAACAGACAAACAAATGCAATTAGGTCGGCATCTGCCTATACTTGCAAACTTATCACCGCCTGTACACACCCTTCCTAAACTCTACCAACTGCATCACCCTCGCCAGAACACTCGTCATGGCTAAAATCGGTTACTGCAGTGCTCTCTACCTAGGGACCAGTCAGTCCAACCTTAATAAATTGCAAACTGTACAAAATAATGCTTTCCTTAAGGGCAGCCTTAAACATCCCAAGACGCTCCCAAATCTCCTCCGTCAGATCGGACTTACGTTGGCTCCCGGTAAAACAAAGAATTGCTCTGAAAACACTAGCCTTGAATCACAAATGCCTGAACAACAACGTCCCACCTTACCTGTCCGCTTGCCTCACACTCAGCACATCCTCTCAACCCATTAGATCAGCCCAAACTTACAGCCTCATCGTGCCTAGATGCAAACTCCAAAAAGCTGGCGGGGTGTGCTTCCCTGTTCTAGCCTCCAAACTTTGGAACACACTGCCCACACCTATCAGAACTGAACCATCGTTCCACTCCTTAAAGAACAATGCTAAAACATGGCTGCTCTCCCAATATCTATGAGACCTTCACTCAGTCCAGTCTCCCTTTGTGTTATAGGACATGTATATACACCTCTCTCTGTACTTGTACTATATTCTGCTAATGGTACCTTTCTGTATATGTATATATGCTGTATATTTGTGTAATCTTACTGTGTAATTACTGTTTATTGTAAAAATGTTTTTAAGTGTTTGCACCCGGTTGCCCCTGGGCCTGGTTTCTGCGCTTTATAAATAAACAAACCAAACCAAACCGATTTACATTTTCCCCATTCTTGTATGGCCTGTTGTAATGTGGATAAAGAAATTCCACTAATTTTTGATCACCAACCTTATGCCCGTTCTCCTCCCTTTTATAAAACTGAGACAACCAGTACTGAGACTTATGAACTCTCACCCCCTTTTCTTTTACAACACTGAGATGAGGAAGAGTGATGAAGTGATGATCGCCAAGAGCGTGTGAGGAATACGACCATCCGCACAGGGAGAGTGCGCACGCCTGGGCTTTTTTATTTATTTCAAAGAATGAACGATGGGAGATCAACCTCCAGAAAATATGTGGGGCCATTCCGGCACATATTTTCCACGCTCACTGCACAGCAGAAAAATAGTCATGTACTCTGGGAGGACACAGCTTAACGGCGCTGCCGTCCCCTGTCATGTTATTTTATGTTATGTTAGAAATTTGTATTGCGCATATTCATAGGAACCAAGCAGCAAGCTGCATCTAGGCGCAGATCATATCAGAGAGGCACAACAACGTAATGTAGATATTATGGATTTATATAAACAAATATGTTTTCAGTTTCTTCCTAAAAACGACCATAGATTCGATCTGTCGTAGATATGATGGAAGTAGATTCCAAGCCCTTGGGCCAGCCACCGAGAAGCACCGATCGCAAACAACGTGTAGATTTATAGGTCTTTATTTTTTATGACAAATAAGAGAGTGACAGGTCATCAATGCACCTAAACACAAGACACAGTAGTTTAAATTGAATCCGCTGCTCAACCGGTAGCCAGTGAAGACTTCTGCGAAAATCAGACACTGGTGATTTCCATGTAAGGGAAAAAAATCAAGACGTATTGCTGAATTCTGGGCCACTGCAAGGCTCTTTAGCTGACATTTAGGGTTACCTACCAGGAGCGCATTGCAGTAGTCCAGCCTCGCATTAACAAGGGTGGACACCACCACCGTTCGGTCAAGCTCCGCTATCAAAGGGAGAATCAGTTTTAAAGTCTTCAATTGAAAGTATACAGACTAAATGATCTGATTGACTTGTAAGTTGTAGTCAATATTTGATTGCCAGATGCATCCTAAATTCTTCAGTCATTATATTTGGAGGCAATTCCAAAAAGAGTTGGACAGGGTAGTATAGGAGAGATATTGGCTAATTTGTTTTTTGATCCAAATATAATGATTTCCGTGTTACTCTGATTCAGCTGAAGTTTAATTTCAACCATCCTAAGACAAATTCTTCCTGCACACTGTAAAATGCGCTTTGGTGCCTCCAATGGTTGTTTTAAGCTAATGTAGATCTGGGTATCATCTGCGTAGGAATGATACTGAAGATCAAATTCTGCAAAAAAAATGAACAAAGGAAGAATGCACAAGTTGAATAACACAGGTGACGGGGACGAGCCCTGCTGTACCCCACAAGGAACTGTCAACATTTCAGAAACATACTGGCCAGTCTTAACTTGTTGGAATTGATTGGTAAGAAAGGAAGTAAACCACTTCAGTACTTTTTCTGATACCTGTGCCAAAGATGTTAGCCTAGAACCAAGTATGTTATAGTCCACAGTATCGAAAGCTGCCGACTAGTCAAGCATGACTAGCATGCTGATGTCCCCCTTGCCTGCGTTTTCTAGTAGCTCATGTGTAGCTGACACCTGACAGCTGTGGGTGCATCAAAAGCCTCTGGCCGTGGGCAGCCTGATTAGCATCTCAAGACCCCATGGATTAGCATCTCCATTGTTACACCCTGCTGGTGGCAGTGAATACTGAACAATGTTAATTAGCAGCCCTCATGGAGGCCTGGTTGCAGGAAGTGACAGTGGAGACCACAGTCCAACACCTCTTAGTACCAAGTTGACGCATTGCATTACAAACACCCCGCCTTGGTATGAAAGGGCAGTGAATATCCTGTCTGGAACCATTCCTTTCAGAGCAGGGAAGTATGTGAATTGTAGGAGACGAAGGTCTGCCTGCAACCCCCTACTTCAAAGGAGGCCCATGTTGTGACCAAGCACTGCATAGGGCTCAGTTAAATAGGGAGACACTTTGATTTACAGCAGACGGGAAGATGGGTGGGACTTAGAAGTGTATCATCATCATCATCATCGTATGTTGTCATGCTTCCCCTGTCTGTTGCCAAGCGCTCTGATTCTGACCTGAACCATCACTGAAGATTGTTGGTGGGGACCCAGGATTGGTTCATTAAGGTGGGCTTAGCCTGCTCCAATCACTGGGGCCCGTTTGGCTTTAAAAGAGGGCTGAGCCACTCACTGATCAGATCTGAAGACTTTGAAAGGAGTAAGGAGGACTAATTTGGACCTGAGCTGGAGGTACACTCTACCTTACATTTTCTGCCAGTGAAGGTAGGCCAGGAGTTCCAAGAGGGAAGCAAGTTTCCCTCCCTTAAACATCTCCAAGAGAACAGAGGGAGATACCGGACTCAGAGGACTCGTCTGGCAGTTCCAGAACCAGTACCAGGCCAGCACACAGCGTGCCCTGCTAGGTTCTTCCAGCAAGCTTACTAGGTGGGAAGTGGCGGAAAGTATTTGAACTAAGGACAAGGCTGTTGCCTGCAAACACTCTCCTGAGCTTTGGCCCTTCCGCCTTGAAAGGACAAGAGCCCTTCGAAGAAGCTAGTAGGAGTGCCACACAATCCTCATCCAGCGTCCATCTTTTAAAGACATTTTGAGACAGTCGATTCCTCGAACCACATCTTGCTGCACCACTGATTGTTGTCACGCTGCAGTCACCAGAGCCGTCCGAGATGCCTCGACCAGCCAACCAGCAGAGAGACGACGATTCTTGGCCCATAGTCGCAGCGCCAGACAGCCTGCAGATGTCAGTCCAACCTCGCTTGCCGAACTGCCTGCTGCCTGGTACCGCAGCTGTCTCCAGCCATTAACTCTGTCTCAAGGGCTGCAGAGCGCCCTAGAACCGCCTCTACGCAGTCGAGCACCAAGAACTTCTTCAGCACCAGGTACATTGTGGTTCTGCCCCCTTGATCCTTTTTCGAAGGCCCCTAGAGACGGTTACAACCTTTTGCCCCTTTGGTGCTGGAACCAAATAACCTTGAACAGTAAGACTGATTACTTTACCAACTACCCTCTTGTCAGTATCTAGAGTGCATCCCTTTCCTTCGTGAAACTGTCTGTCCTCTGTGTTCCTTTACAGGGTGGGTTGTATTTTGTAGTGTGCTAGAACTGTCTGTTGTAGTAATAATAAAGTAGATATTTTTATACAACCTTGACTGGACGGTCCCCGTTATCATTGGGTAATGATTGTATTTTTGCTCTGTTGAAACTAACCAGTGATCCACAACCTTGCAGAGATAAGCCTGCTGTTCAATCCACTTTACCAAAATTGGACAAGGTCTTATAATTCACTTTTATTCCAATCTGTTCGGATCCCTTCTGGTGTACTAGAGATGTGGGGTTGATTGATGGTTTAGAAAGCAATATTTATCCCTGGACCACTGGTGCCCCTGAAGTTGATTTGTCGCATTGGTGACAAGCGGACTGATCGGTTGGAGCCTTGCGCACAGCTTAGTCACCCAACGATAAAAGTACTGTTGCAGGCAATGTTCAGTCACTGCGCGGTAATAGTAATAGTCATGGAGCTTGTCAAGAGAGGGACTTCCCCACAGCACTAAGGTTAATAAACCTGAGTTGCTGACCAGCCTCAAACCTGGGTAGATGCGAGGGTGGTTGGAGAGAAGACCCCTGGGGACAGGCTATGCCCTGTGTACCCGAACGGACAAGACCTTCTGGAGGGGGTAAATGGTGAGGACGACCGCATGAGCAGTGTCTCTCGCGAATCATCCCGCCAGGGGGGCATGTGTGGTTTCTCTACACTCAAGAGTGTCGGTGAGGACAGGTGCTAATGCGGCATCCCACAGGTCCCAGACCTCGGCACAGTCTCCAAGTGGCCCAGTAATTGTTCCGCTGTAAATGAGGTAGCGGCTGGGACGCTCCTGCTCGAAGAGTGGAGACTAGCGCTAGAGGAACAGAAACAGCGGGACAGGATCACAATAGAGCTGCGCAAGCTGGCGCTTGAAGAGCAGAAAGAGGCCAACAGGTCAGCCTCTAGCGAGAACAGCAGTAATGGCTCAAACCAGAGTGCCCAGGATAAGCCCCGACAGCACATCCCCAAAGATTTAGTACAGGCTTATGAGATGGGGAAGGATATTTTTAACTGGTTAGAAGTGCTGGAGCTGGCATTACAGCTGCAGGAGGTGGATGAGGTTCTGTGGGGTGCAGCCCTGATGAGTTGCCTTACCGACACCAGGGACTGATGCAATTCTTCAGTTAACTCAGGAGGAAAGGCCTGTTAATGAGAGCGTGAAGGCAGCCCTCATCTGGAAGTTCTGTAAAACCCCAGAGCAGTATCTAAAGAGCTTCAGAGAGCTCATAAAGAAAAGTGGGCAGACATTTGAAGCGTTCACACACTTGTCCTTGAAATATTTGAGTGGGTGGGTGACTGGTAACAAAGTTGACACATTTAAAGGGATGTACAATTTTATTGTGTGTGAGCATGTGTTGAAAAATGGTGAGGTTGACCTACACCAGCATCTAGTGGACCAGACTATCACAGATCCTAGGGAGCTTGCAAAGGCTGAAGGCAGGTCTGTGAGTACTCGAGTCCAGAAAAAGACTCAGGAAAGCACTACCAAACCGGAAGAGAAATCAGCTGACAAAAAGTAAACAAGGGTGGGAAGGACAAAGGTGCAACCCAACCCTATTCAAAGTCAGGTCCCCAAAAGAGCCAAGGGAAACCCCAAACTCTTGTTCAGCCATCACACTGAAAAGAAGAGCACGGACACCTACGTTGTTTCGTGTGTAAGGAGCTGGGCCATAGGAAAGGGGATCCTGCTTGCAAGGGCCATAGTGAATGTTTGACTCATGGAGGCCATCGTTGGTGTGGGCCTCTTGGAGGAGGATTTCCCACTAGGCCTGGGAGTGACCGAATGTGGATTGGTTACGCTGAGTAGGAACGGTACCGGATCTCCAGAAGAGACCCCAGTTCCCAATAATACTCAACTCTATCTATAGCACGTGTACATCAATGGACACAAAACTCTGGTTGTCTGAGACGCCGCGGCTAGCGTCGCCTCTGTCACTCGGCAGTGGGTACAGCCAGGCCAGTATATTGGTGGGCCTGAGATGTGCGTAAGTGGATTTGATGGTAAGAGTGCAACGACCCAGCACCGTGTAGCGGTGAAATATTCCATCCCTGTCCATCCCTGTCCCATGTCTGTTGGGTAATGATTTTCCTGATCCCGAAATAGTCACGGCGGCTACACGATCGAAGGCCAAAGAGAACGCCAGATTGAACGCTCTGACAGTCTTGGGGCTGGGAGTGCTTCCAGAGGGCTTGTTGGAAGGACCAGTGTAGCCAGTAGCCCATAGTCCAGTTCCACAGACTGCTGAGTTGCCTACTCCTGCGGGAGAGGGGCTAGTAGCCATGGAAGACTGTAGCATGGGACCCTGTGACCTCAGAGTTTTCTGGCAAATTGGAGGAACCTGAGGTGGAGGAGCAGGAGGACACAGATCTGAATGGTCTGCCCAAGCTGGATGAGTTTGTATCAGCTGGGAGCTGTCATGATGCATACCCCCGGGCATCTAGACCACATCCATCAGCCCCGGGAGCAGGCATCATGTTGCCTTGAAAAAACCCAGCAACCCCTGCTAGGGGCTGTCTGGGTTCAGTCCTGGCGCCAATGCCGCCAGGCTCATATGGGACATCAGTCCTGGCGCCAGGCTCATAAGTGCACACTTACCTGATGCAGACCATGCTGCAAGAAGATCTAAGCCCATGTGAGGCCTGGGAGGGACTATTTTACCTTAGGGACTATTTTGTTACTAGGGTGTGGTCGGGGAGGAATACCTACCTGGGACTAGTTTGGATGCTATTTAAACCACATCCGAAGAGCAGCACACGCTTCGCGTTATTCTGCATCCAGCAGCGTAATGGTCACCGTGCCAGCAGCAGCATCCAGCCTTCTGCCACGCCCGCCTCGAACCTTGAGCACCTAGAAAGAAGGAAAGAAGCAAAGGTTAGAACAAGAGTATTACCTGATTTCTTACCAGATCCCGGATTCATCGCATCTTCAAACCTAGGAAAGACTTGTTTTAAAGGCGTTGCATCGCCAGCAGCGTCGCCGCGCCATACTCACCGTTCCACGCAGCATCTCTTCGATCCGGCGATGTCTCCATCTTTACATCGCCGAATTCCGGCACCTAAGGGGGACAAGAAACAACAAGGTGAGCAGAGAGAACAGACAGAGACAATCTCTTTAGCCGCCGTATGCTTACCTGATTTTACCGCCGGAGGTATTATTCATCACCACGCCACATCTTCTTATGCTGCACCTGTGAGAAAAGGAGAAAGCAGCAAGTTTAATCCTTGGCATTATTTACCGGACAGTGTTGGGTAACAGACTTTTACCAGAGCACTTTTCAGCTGTCAATCTTCTTATTGGGTCAAAGCTGCAAGATAAAAGAGGAATTGGACAGGCGTGAATTCCAGACATTTTGAACTCTTACGAACTATATACTTACGGCTCTTCGCCAGGACCTTTTGGAGTCAGGATTCATCTACAACTCTTCCAATATCTTCAGGCCAGTGAAGTAACTGGTCTTCAACGTGCCCCTGTGTACTTCGCAGGATGGAGAATATTAGGTGAGATTGCTGAGAGGGCACTTCAGAGGTGATTAGAGGGGAGGACAGTGGGGGTGCTATCACTTAAATCCACAAGTGGCTAAATCCATCTCTCCACTTGTAGGAGAATATTTCTACGGGTCAAGCAGACAAGAATTGGAGGGCAGATCCAGTCAGTCATCGCTGCACTACGCATCAAGTGGGTGGAGGCCTCAGCAGTCAGGGTCCGACTGACGCTCCTGTGGGAGCCAGGTGAGCGTAACAGGGGCTCAGATCAGACTAACTTCTACACAGCCCAGAAAGTGTGTCCCACTCTGGCGGGTCTGCGGGAGCAGGCGGAGGAGCAGGCTAAGGGCAAGGCCCCTGGACTGTTCAAAGTGTACTGGGAGGATGGACTCCTGTACAGTGAGACAAAGGATTCTGAGGGCGAGGATACCAGAAGGATGGTGGTTCCCCAATGCCACAGTAAGTCCCTTTAGGATTTGGCTCACCAAATTCCTTTAGCGGGTCACTTGGGTGTGACCAAGACATCAGACCGGTTGTCTGTGCACTTTTACTGGCCGCAGTCCGGCATAAAAGTTAAGGAATTTGTCTGGTCCTGCCCAACTTGTCAAACTTCTGGCAAGTTAGGTGGTGCCAAGAAGGCCCCCTTAATTCCACTATCCGTGGTTGGAGCGGCCTCTTGAGAGAATAGACCTGTCTTTTGTGGGTCTTCTTATCCCAAAATCAGCTCAGGGAACCAATATATCTTGGCTTGGTGGTGATGGACCACGCCACGAGATACCCTGACGCTGTCCCCACGAGGAGCATCAAGCCCCTGTGGTTGCGATTGGGATATTCTCCCGTGTTGGATTCCCCAAGGAAGTCGTTTATGACAGGGGATCAAACTTCATATCAGCATAAATGAAGGCTACGTGGGAAGAGTGTGGAGTCACCTACCAGTTCTCTACCTCCTTTCATCCACAAACCAATGGACTTCTTGATTGGTTCAACAAGACCCTGAAAGGCATGATAGGTGGCTTGGAATAGCACCCCGGGAGAAAATTGGATATTCTCCTGCCATGCCTTTTGTTCGCCTACAGGTAGGTGCCGCAGAATGGAATAGGGTTAGGCCATTTCAGCTTGTGTTTGGACACACTGTACAAGGTCCCTTCAGTCTATAGAAGGGGGGATGCAAAAGAAAACCCTCATCCCCGTCACGAGATCTGGTAGATTATGTACTCGGCCTTCGGTCTAGAATGGCAAGGTACATGGAACAGTCAACCAAGAATATAAAGGCCAGTCAGGCGCTGATAAAGCACTGGCACAACCAAAAGGCGAGGGTGACAGTCTATTCTCCAGGCCAGTGGGTGTTGATTATGGAGCCTGTCAAAACCAATGCCCTTCGGGACAAGTGGACTGGGCCTTACTGTGTGCTGGAAAAGGCCAGTGAGGTGAATTATCTCATTAATGTGAAAGGACCTAAACAGATGTGCAGGGTCTTTCACGTCAAACAGCTAAAACCCAATTTAGCCATGATGACTTGGCCATGGCGTTACTGACTGATGGAGAGACTGAGGAGGAGACTGACCACTTCCCAGACCTCCTGCACACTGAAGCCACAGATGGGTCGGTTGAAGGTGTCCACCTTGCAACCGACCTGTCAGAACAGCAACTGACAGACTGTCGCCGTTTATTGGGACAGTTTGACTGTCTGTTTTCGCTGACTCTCGGTCGCGCAGATTGGTGCACCCATGATGTGGACACTGGAGACAGTAAGCCGGTGAAGAGTAGAATTCACTGGCTGTCCAATAAGGTCAGGGACACCATCAAGGAGGAAGTTTCCAAGATGTTGTCCCTAGGAGTGATAGAGCCAACCCACAGCCCATGGGCTAGCCCAGTGGTACAGGTCCCTAAAAAGACCAGCAGTGCGAAAACTGAAGTTCGATTTGTGTGCACTACTGAGGGCAAAATTCTGTCACGAAGACAGATGCTCACCCCATTCCTCGGGCAGATGAGCTTATTGACAAGCTCGGCGCTGCCAAGTACATGAGTACTTTTGACCTCACAGCGGGTATTGGCAGGTCGGCTTGACAGATGGAGCGAAAAAGCGGTTGGCATTCTCAACCCCGGAAGGACATTATCAGTTCAGTGATACCCTTCGGATAGAAGAATGCCCCTGCCACTTTTCAGAGGATGGTTAACCAGGTTTTGTCTGGACTGGAAAAAGTCAGCGTCACCTATCTAGATGACATTGCTGTGTTCAGCCACACCTGGGAGGATCATGTATCCCACCTGAAACAAGTGCTTCAGACGCTGCAGAATGCAGGCCTGACTATCAAGGCCCCAAAGTGGCAGATAGCGCAGGGTACCGTGACTTACCTAGGCCACCTGGTCGGTGGAGGTAAGAAACAACCTCTTGAAGCGAAGGTACAGGCTGTGAAGGATTGGGATATCCCCACCACACAGACACAGGTGAGAGCCTTTCTAGCTCTCACCAGGTACTAGCGGTCGTTCATCAGAGTGCATGGGACCATTGCCATGCCCCTGAATGATGTAACATTCAAAACTATGCCGAAAAAGGTAACCTCAACCCCGCACCCACCTCCCCTCCTTCTGTCAAACCTCCTTTCAGGATTTAAAAGATGGATTGGGCGCCCTAGTTCTGAAAGTGCCAGAATATGGTCAGGAATTCATTATCCAGACGCACGCCTGTGATTTTGGGATTGGAACAGTGCTAGCGCAGCTGAACTCTGAAGGAGTCGAGCAACCTGTCGCCTACATTAGCAGGCGGTTGGCAAAAAGGGAAAGGAACTGGGCTGTCATAGAAAAAGAGGCATATGTGGCCTTGTGGGCCATAAAGAAGCTGAAACCCTACATCTTTGGGATCTCACTTTACGATCCAGACGGACCATAGGCCTCTGCGATGGTTAATGGCCATGCAATGGGGAGAACCCTAAGCTTTTGCGGTGGGCCATATCCATACAGGGATTACATATGGACATCAAGCACAAGCCAGGCTCCGAGAATGGAAATGCAGATGGCCTCCGCCAGTATTTTCGCCATGATGACGAACCAGACCCTCAGTAGGGTGGTGGTTCACATGTTGAGGCTGGGGGGCATGTGAGGAATTTGACCATCCACACAGGGAAAGTGAGCTTGCCTGGGCTTTTTGATTTTTTTATTTATTTAAAAGAATGAATGATGGGAGATCAACCTCTGGAAAATATGTGGGGCCATTCCCGCACAGATTTTCCACGCTCAGCGCACAGCAGAAAAATAGTAATGTACTCTGGGAAGGCACAGCATACCAGCGCTACCCTCCCCTGTCATGTGTAGCTGACACCTGACAGCTGTGGGTACATCAAAAGCTTCTGGCCATGGGCAGCCTGATTAGCATTTCAAGGCCCCATGGATTAGCATCTCCATTGTTACACCTTGCTGGTGGTGGCGAATACTGAAGAATGTTAATTAGCAGGCGTCAGGAAGGGCTGCGTGCAGGAAGTGACAATGGAGACCAGAGACCAACACCTCTTTATAATGCAATGTGTCAACTTGGTACAAACACCACTCTTTGGTATGGAAGGGCAGTGAATGTCCTGTCTGGAACCACTCCTTTCCACTCCTATGTGAATTGTAGGCAACAAAATTCTGCCTGCAACCCCCTACTTCAAAGGAGGCCCACGTAGTAACCAAGCGCCGCATAGGGCTCAGTTAATTAGGGAGACAATTTAATGTACAGCAGACACTAAGATGGGTGGGACTTAGAAGTTTGTTGTCATCCTTCCCCTGTCTGCTGCCAAGCGCTCTGATTCTGACCTGAAGCATCACTGTTGTTGGTGGGTAACCAGGATTGGTTAATTAAGGTGGGCTTAGCCTGCACCAATCACTGAGGCCCGTTTGGTTTTAAAGAGGGCTGTGCCCCTCACTGATCACATCATCTGAAGACTTTGAAAGGAGTAAGGAGGACTCATTTGGACCCGAGCTGCAGGTACAGTGTACCTTACATCTTCTGCAAGTGAAGGAAGGCCAGGAGTTCCAAGAGGGATGCAATATCCCTCCCCTAAACATCTCCCAGGGAACAGAGGGAGATACCAGACTCTGGTGACCTGTCCAGCAGTTCCAGAGCCGGCACCCAGCCAGCACACAGCTTGCCCTGCTCAATTCTGCCAGCAAGCTTCCTAGGTGGGTAGTGCCAGAGAGTATCCAGTCCTGCTAAGAAGCTAGGAGGAGTGCCACACAGGCATCATCCAACATCCATCTTTTAAGGACATTTTCGAGACAGTGGAGTCTGCAAACTGCATCCTGCTGCACCGCTGATTGTGGTCACGCTGTAGTCACCAGAGCTGTCCGAGACGCCTCAACCAGGATTCCAGATCCGCCAACCAGCACAGAGACAAAGATTCTTGGCTCTGAGCCGCCATGCTGGACAGCCTGCAGACGTCCGTCCAGCCTCGCTTGCCGAGCTGCCTGCCGCCTGGTACTCGCAGGTGTCTCCCGCCACTAACTCTGTCTCAAGGGCTACAGAGCACCCTGGAACCCCCTCAATGCTGCCGAGCTCCAAGAACTTCTTCAGCACCAGGTACTTTGTGGTTCTGCCCCCCTGATCCTTTTCAGAAGGCCCCTAGAGACAGTTACGACTCTTTTCCCATTTGGTGCTGCAACCGAATAACCTTGAACAGTAAGACTGATTACTTTACCAACTACCCTCCTGTCAGTATCCAGAGTGCATCCCTTTCCTTTGTGAAACTGTCTGTCCTCTGTGTTCCTTTACAGGGTGGGTTGTATTTTGTAGTGTGCTAGAATTGTCTGTTGTGGTAATAATAAAGAAGGTATTTTTATACAACCTTGACTGGACAGTGCCTTTTATCATTGGGTAATAATTGTGTTTTCGCTGTGTTGCAACTAACCAACGATCCACAACCTTGCGGAGAGAAGCCTGCCGTTCCATCCATGTTACCAAAATTGGATAAGGACGTCTTATAATTGACATGTATTCCAATCTGTTCGGATCCCTTCTGGTGTACTAGACGTGTGGGGTTGATTGATGATTTAGAAACCGATATTTATCCCTGGACCACCGGTGCCCCAGAAGTTGATTCGCCACAGAGGGTCAAACCAACGCTGCGGTCTAGTCATTGGAGACTGGTAACAGGTGCCAGGACAGTCCAAAACAGAACTCCTGAGCAGAATGTGAGTCTTGAGCCACCCAACGCTGTTTGGAACATGGAAGGAAGTGAAGGAGCCCGAAGCAAGGAGACTGGCGAAGACGGCATCAAGAGAGGTCAGGCAGAGAAGTGTTTGTCGTGCTGTCAAGAGGAGCAGCAAGAACCGCTTAGCGAAGTAGAAGGCAAGGCGGGAACCGAGAGGCCTACAAGATGCGCTCCCAGTCAGCAGATGGGACCGCAGTGGAGCCAGGTAGACGGAAGGGACGCAGAAGCTGCCAAAGGCAACCGATCAGCCCAGAGGAGGAGAACTGGATACTGGGACGCTTCATGCGGAATGGTGTTTGTTAGCAGTGAAAAGAAGCCCTTTAAAGGGAATTGGGACATTAAGCTTAACTGGAGAAGGTTCAGTTGCCCGAACTATAAGAAATATAATTACCTGGAGAACAAAACAAGCAAATGAAGAAAGTAAACCTGGCATTTGCGTGTGAATATTAAGTGTACTTAAGTCCTGGCAGGAGAGTAAACCAGGAACTTAGCGCGCCTGGAACTCGCACTCATGTCAAGTAGTAGAAAGCCCTGGCAGGAGAGTAAAACAGGCACACAGCGAGTCTGGGACACACATCCAAGTAGCAAAGTAAAATCCCTGGCAGGAAAGTAAACCAGGGATTGAAGAATCGGGTCAAAGACACACACCCCCTTAGGAATTATGGAAAGCTGAGAGAACAGGGGAAGAGATTCCCCCCACTTTGTTTTGTGGCTCGCAAGCCATATCCCTTTTCTGTAAAGGATATCGGAGGTCCAAAGAAAGAACTGTGAAATAATTGTGTGAACAGAGAATACCCAAGGGAAGAACCATCCTCCTTGGAGATTGTGAAATATAAACATGTGACATTGTAAATCACCAGGAAATCTAGGGGAAGCGAAGGACCCTTCCCTTCTGCAACCTTGTTTACTTTTTTTTCCTTCTCTTTCAAGACTTTGTTTGGAAGCTGATGGTGTACAGCTCAAAGGCCTTTCCCTGTCACGTTATACTGAGTTTAGTAGAATAAGTAGGGTAAGAAGAAATCCTGGTGCTTGGTGTGCGCAATCCTAGGTGATCACAGTAAATACAAAGTTAGACAGGATTGTGTGGTCTGCAGCAAATGTGGGAATACAAAGGGACACTTCTCACTATCCCTTAACATAAACTAGAAACACTGGAATGTGTATCCTCACTGACTGCGCTGACTCCTGATTTCAGATATGGTGTTAACAAAGACAATCAACTGTGCATTTCAAATATGCTTGATAGCCAGGTAGAGAACCTATGTTCAAAATAACAATATGAAGGATTACTTCACAGACACCATCTGGGTTGATCTATAAGAAGATATATTCCATTTCAAAAAGCATATTCAGTGAACACCATTCAATAGAAATACTGAAAACCTGAATTCCGCCAGGTCCATTTAATGAGAACCAAGGGCACAAGAAACACAAAAAAACACCTAATTCGGAAACAGACCAATCAATAAAGTCACTGAGAAACTGAAAAACGCCACGCCAACACGTGTTTCAACCCTCTTGGGTCGTATTCAGGGCGTATAAATGGTGGACTTAATTAGGTCCAAACATGACTATTAGAAACAGACACCAACGCATTAATTGTTTGAAATGAAATACAACATAAATGGCAAAGAAAATTACATCAAGTTTCAAAGAGAACGAGGAAGGGAAGTAGGTAGAAGAGTGAGGGAAAAGGAGAAAAATAAAAACTGATATTAGTTGGTATGTTTTGCATCCATATTCTGAACAGAGAACGAAACATTGACATATAGATAATCCCGGATTGGTTACTTCATTTTGTGATAACGTTGCTGCGCCAGTGGATAACAAATGAAACATATGATGTGAAACATCAAAATGCGCAAAATTCTATGTCTAACTAAATGGTTAAGAGAGATGTCACTTGTTAGTCGTCCCACCATCAAAATACACTATTAGAAAAGCGTGAATACAGATACCTGCTTAATTCGGGCAGGTAAATTGGTCGATTGGATTGAGGTTCCATTCACCCAAAAGTTTATTTTGTAGCGTTAGCTTGGAATGTGTTTTTGTATTGAGCTTTAAATCTTGGTCACCTAAAAAAGGTAAGTGATATTTCCAAAAGTACATCAAAATTGTATGTCCTCTATTGCTCGGATGGTTGGTGTTAAATGATAGAAAACCTATATTCCAGAAAATGGGCTTACCAGCTTTATGATTTCCGTGCTGCGGATGTTCTATGTGTACAAGATAACCATATTGCCGTAACAAATAAAGCACGTATAGTATGAGTTGGAGTAGGGATGTGCCGGTTACATTAGTCTCCTGGAAGAGATGAGTATTATGTGTATTAGAAGTTGACTTAATGTATAGGGGGTTCGGGGAGCCTGGTCTAATGTACCTGTGAGAGAAGGATCTGTAGAATATGTGCTGAAGATTCCAGAGTGGAAGCAGTCAGACATGTTCTCACCTGTTGACAGGGGATGAGATCGATCTATGAAAGGTATTTTGCTAGATTTGATTATGATCAGATGTACATTGAAAGTGAAATTTTCTGGCTGAGATGTCTATCAGG
Source organism: Ambystoma mexicanum (assembly GCF_040938575.1). Taxonomy (NCBI): domain Eukaryota; kingdom Metazoa; phylum Chordata; class Amphibia; order Caudata; family Ambystomatidae; genus Ambystoma; species Ambystoma mexicanum. The sequence goes on from NC_090939.1 coordinate 933,769,737, forward strand.
GAGGAGTAATAGGCTGGTTATTGCTATTACCCAGATCTGGAAGGTGGCTAATGAACGCCTACGGAAATTCTAAGAGGATGTTAAAATGATGTTGGATCTGGAGAGTGGACCTGAAGTTGGTTGTGACTCATATGACCGTTGAATAAGTGATGTAATTAGTTCTGTATGTTTATGTGGCATAATTCTTATCTATTGGGATATATATATCTCTGTTATGCCTTTTAGTGATCTTTTTGTGTGCTTTGTGCTACCTAAGTTTGTATTTTAGTATTCTTTTTTTTCTCTTATGTTTTATCTGAATTTGATGTTATTTTGAAATAATGTATATTTCTGGGGCTTGTGGAATCTGCTTAGATCACATGCTGTGCATAGGTCGATATCTAGTGGAAGCTGCGGAGTATTACAGTTTGTTTTTCGAAACTCGAAAATGGGCGTCGACTCAGGGCGTGCCAGTAATACTATCCCTAGTGTGACGTCCACTGTACCCATGATCCCTCACGCGTCTAGGACCCTCTGATTGTTTTTTTCCGCCATACTGGTCGGAAGCATCCCGCTGAGTTCCCTGGCCTTAGCCATAATTCTTAAGAAAAATCTTAATATTTCACCATTTCTCCACCCCAACGGCGAGACACCGACTTCGACACTCGATGCCGGAGAGAAAAATCAACCGTTGACAGCTGTACGACGGACTTGGGCCTTGGAAGGCCTCTGGCCTCGGCCCGGGCCTTGGAAGGCCTCTGGCCTCGGCCCTACAAGTAGGGAGAGTGGGGGGCGGCACACATCTCTACATTCTATATATATAGGCACTTTTCCTTATATATATTCCTACACACACTAGCCTGCTGCCACAAGGTGCATATGGAGGGTACCCCTTTCCAATTTTGCCCCAAGTGCAACCGCAAGTACCCTTGGGTTGATAGACACGCCACGTGCAATCTCTGCTTGCCGAGGGACCACTTCGAGGCGAACTGCAGAGCGTGTAGTAGGTTTAAACCGAAAACACTAAAGGACCGTTTGATCAAGCGTTGGGCCCACCACGCCAGGCGTTAAGAGGCCATGGCAGCGGAGGGCGCTTTCAGCAATGGCAGTGACGACGTGCTTTCGGACGGCGAGGGCAATGTGGCATCGAGAGACAGCCAAGCGCAAGTCCCTGACCTCGGAAGGTCGTCCGGCAGGGCGGCTATGGGTAAAACCCCCGGTGGCACAAGCGCTACCCACAGCACTTCCACCAAACACGCGAAATCCCACCGAGACTCGACGCGCACGTCGAATTCTCGGAAAGAGGCACACAGAGAACAGTCCACCAAATCGGTGTCCTCTGGGCGTTCTCGATCTAGATCGCCGCATGACTCCATGCAGCCATCCACTGTTGCCAAAAGTGCCTTGCTCCCTAAGGTAATGGAGGTTCGATCGTCGGAAGACGAAGCCGACCTCTATCCCCAGGCCGCACTCCAGGAGTCGGTGACAGCAGACCGCGTAACGGCGGTTCCCGAGTCCCAACCTCCACACTCGAGAGATAGGGACACTACCCCCGAACCTCGACGCCAGACGTCGAAAATCTCCAAAGGGGCGAAAAAACAAGGAAAACACTCTTCCACCCACGGGGAGGGGGGAAAACAACAAAAGAAGCATTCTCTACCTTCTTCCACACCCCAGAAGCAGTCAAACAGGTCACAGTCTTTTACTCCACAGAAGCAGACAGACAAGTCTCAGTCTTCTGTTATTTTAAAGACCCCTTCACAAACCCATAGGTCCAGTCAGGATAGAACAGGGAAACTCTCCCAGGAAAGAGTCATTCCCAGCTCGAAGGAATGGTCTAGTGACGACATAGACAGAGTTATGTCTAGGATGTCATCATTGGCAGACTTCTATGCCAAGAATCCTGAGCACTTCCTCTCATATACCCCTGATGGGGCATCACCCTCAGGCTCTAGGGATCCAATACCCCCAAGTAAGTCGTCCCTGGTTGAAACAGCAACACGGTCTTCGGACCCTTTCTGTATACAGCCCTACTCTCAATATAATGAGGATCCACCTTTTTATTGAGGATCCAGATTTGGGCATGTTGGGAGACCAAACTGGGACGGGCTGCTATGGGGATGACGAGGACCAAGAGGAGGACGAGGACGACCCAGAAACTTACAGGGTAGAATCCCCAGTAGACAAAGAACCCCCGGTTACCGACTCCCCTGTCGACAACCAACTTCTCCTGAATGAAGTTCTGTCCAGGGCGGCAGAACACTTCCACATTGACACCCAGGGAGCACAGGAAGAGAGGGACTTTTCCGAGGAATTAGTGGGAGAAAGGAGACTTGTTGCCCAGGCCATCCCTATCCTCAAACCTGTACAAAGAAGAATAGACCCTTCCCTTGTAAATCTTAACCTCACCAGGGCGGTAAACCCCAGGATCGAGAAACTATTCATGGCAGCCCAATCAGACCCACTGTACATAAGGGGGCATCTGAAACCGGACTCCCTGGTAGTGACAAACACCCGAAAGAGGGCGGGAACGCCCCTATCGTCTTCTGAAGCTCCTCCCATCAAAGAGAGCAAAAAGAATTTATGGTTTGGGTAAGAAAGTAGCCTCCACTTCCGCCTACCAGGCAAGGATTGCCAACTCCACCACCCTGCTGGCGAGTTACAACTGCCAACATTGGGAAGAAGTCGCGGCACTCATTGACTCCGCCCCAGAACCCTTAAAAAGCCAGTTGGCAAGGGTTGCGTCGGAGGGAAGAGCCGTGTCCGGTTGCATCTTAAAAGCAACCTTTGATGCCGCGGACAACGCCGGCAGATTGATAGCAGAGAGCACTGTTATCAAAAGACATGCTTGGTTAAGGCAATCTGCGTTCAAACCCGAGACCCAAGCATCTTTAATAGACAAAGCGGTGGAGCCCGATCTACTGTTTGGAAGGCGGTAGAGGACATGCTAAAAAATGCCAAGGATGAGTACGAGACTCTTAAATCCCTAGGCCAATTAACCAACAAACCCCCGAATCAAAGGGGGAATGGCAATTTTCATCGCCCTCGCGGCCAAAATTCCCAGACAGGCTCCAATTATTCCCAGGGGCAGGGTACACCATGGAACAACAACAACCACCAGCTGTCTACCCAGGGTTATGGCAGGGGTAACAAGAGAGGTATTGGTAGGGGTAGAGACAGCCCCAGTAGAGGCAGCGGCACGCCTCCCCCAAAACAGTGACGTTACGTTCAGGGTCCCTTCTCACGCATCCCCAGTAGGGGGACGCATTTACAACTTCACCCAAGCTTGGGAAGGGGTCACATCAGACAAATGGGTGCTGTCCCCATAGAACTGTTAGAGCGTCCCTGAAACCACCCTCTGTTAAGACGGATTTCTGAACTCTGTCCTGGCGGCGCAGAAGTTCAGAAGGCCAACCTAATTACTTGGAACAGGGTAACCTCTGGACAAGTAAGACCAATCAGGGTAGCGATCGCGGCGGTCAAGACTAGGTCTCAAGAGGGGTGAGGGTGACTGAAAGCCCGCAATGAGCTCACAAAGCAAGGACACTTACAAACTACTCCAAACAGGTGTTATATTAAAAATATGTACACATTTATTCCAAGGCCTTTAAAACAATGACCGTAGCGAGAAATCACAATACAACTCTAGTAAACCAACACATACCATACCAATACAATATATATACAAATACAACAAGTCTCAAGCGTTAGATGCACGAAATGTGTAGTCCACCTAAAAGGGAAAGAAAACGGGCAGTGCGAAATAATGCTTAGACCCAGTCCGCCTCCAGAGGCACCTAAATAAAAGGAAGTCCGAGCCCTACGAAGAGCGGAGCCTTGTGCTCAAAAGTACCTGCACACGCTGGTGCCAACGGGCAAAAGGGGATTCTCTTTGAGGGAAATCAGGCAGTTCAGTTTAGTGCACAAATGAAGAAGAACAGTGTTCCGCGACTCAAGCGCAGCCTCCACTGTGGGCAGAAGCAGAGCCCGAGTACGGAAAGGCATGCTGTTTTTCTTCATTTCCAAGCTCCATTGGTACCACTCCCAGTTGTGGGGGTACCATTCGAAAGGGTAGGGATCGACATCGTTGGTCCCCTTGACCCGCAAACATCCTCAGGCAATAGGTTTATCCTGGTGCTGGTCGACCATGCAACCAGATATCCTGAGGCCATCCCATTGAAAACTGTAACTGCCAAGTCAGTTGCAAAAGCTTTACTTGGCATATTTACTAGGGTTGGCTTCCCTAAAGAAGTTGTGTCGGATCGTGGCAGCAACTTTATGTCGAAGTATATGCAGGCTATGTGGAAAGAATGTGGGGTCACCTACAAGTTCTCTTCTGCATACCACCCCCAGACCAATGGTCTGGTGGAACGTTTCAACAGAACGTTAAAGAGCATGATTGGGGCTCTGGAAGAACCTCAGAGAAGAAAATTTCTTTTACCATGCTTACTGTTTGCCTACCGAGAGGTACCACAGGAGGGTGTTGGCTTCAGCCCCTTCGAACTTCTGTTCGGTCATCCTGTACGGGGACCCTTAACCATAGTCAAAGAGGGATGGGAGATGCCCACTCCCCCTGTTACTTCCAACTTAGTTGATTATGTGCTAGGGCTCAGAAAATGGATGGTACTTCTGATGGGCTTGGCTAGTGATAAATTGAAGGCAGGACAAGCGCTGGTGAAACATTGGTATGACCAGAAAGCTTCCCTCGTCAACTTTACACCTGGTCAGCAAGTCCTGATCATGAATCCCATAAGGCCTCGAGCTTTACAGGACAAATGGTCAGGCCCTTACACAGTGGTGGAGTCCCTGGGTGAGGTTAACTATTTAGTGGACCTTGGAAGGCCTGGACAGGCTCCAAAAGTGTTTCACGTGAATAGGCTGAAGGCTTTCGTCCCAAGAGTCGAAATCGCAGCACTGCTTCTGGCTTCAGACGCTGAGGAAGAGGAGTCTGAACCTCTCCCCGACCTGTTCCAGAGCGGTCCTTCAGATAGCTCCTTTGAGGGTGTCCGAGTGGCCCCTCACCTGACTTCTGATCAGCAGGCTGAGGTGAACAGTTTGCTTAGGCAGTTTTCCCCCCTGTTTTCACAGTCGCCTGGTTTGACGCCTTGGTGCAAACATAACATAGACACAGGAGACAGTGTACCTACCAAATGTAGGGGATACAGGATGTCAGACAAAGTACGGTTTTATATTAAGACCGAGGTCAACAAGATGTTAGACCTTGGGGTGATTGAACCCTCTAGTAGTCCTTGGTCCAGCCCTGTGGTTTTGGTTCCAAAGGCAGGCACTTCTGAATTGAGGTTCTGCGTGGATTACAGGGCTCTGAATGCTGTCACCAAGGCAGATGCACACCCCTTGCCTCGAACAGATGAGCTGGTGGATACGTTGGGTGCCTCCAAGTACCTCAGCACGTTTGACCTCACTGCTGGCTATTGGCAAATAGCTTTAGCAGAACATGCCAAGGAGAAGACAGCATTTTCTTGTGAATCATGTGTTGAATGGGTTGGACGAATTCTGTCTTGCATATCTGGACGATATAGCAGTTTTCAGTGCCACCTGGGAAGACCATGTGAAACAACTCGGGATTGTGCTCAAGGCTCTTCAGAAAGAACACTTGACCATAAAGGCTAGTAAATGCCAGATTGGACAAGGCTCAGTGGTTTACCTTGAACATGAAGTAGGTGGAGGGAGGATACAGCCTCTTCCCAGTAAAGTACAAGCAGTACAAGACTGGCCTACCCCCACTACACAAACCCAAGTGAGAGCCTTCTTAGGACTCACAGGGTATTACCGAAACTTCGTGGCAGACTATGGCACCATAGCTGCCCCTCTGAATGCCCTCACCACTCTAAAGAAAGCCAAGAAGGTAACTTGGACCGACAAGTGTGAAAAGGCCTTCAATGGCTTAAAAGACTCCTTGTGCCAGGCCCCTGTCCTCAGGGCCCCTGATTATCAAAGACCTTTTATCGTGCAGACGGACGCCTCTGACACTGGGATAGGAGCTGTACTATCACAAGTAGATGAGAAGGGTAAGGAACACCCTATTGGTTTCATTAGCCGCCAGCTTAAGGACAGAGAGCTCAGATGGTCCACGGTAGAGAAAGAATGTTTCTCTGTTGTGTGGGCCCTAAGAAAGCTGAGGCCCTACCTCTATGGGACCCACTTCACTGTGCAAACTGACCATAAGCCCTTAAAGTGGCTAATGAACATGAAGGGGAAGAATCCAAAGTTGCTTAGGTGGTCCATAAGTCTACAAGGTTTCGACTTCACTATTGAGCATAGGCCACGTGTCCAACATAGCAATGCTGATGGGTTGTCCAGAATGTTTAACCGACCTGAACAAGAGACTCATCCAGGGGTGGATTAGTTCCCCCTGTCCATAGTCTGGGAGGGGCAAGTGTTAGGAAAGATTTCGTAATTGTAGGTAATTTTCCTTCCATGTGGCAACCCCTAAACTTTTTGTTGTTGTTTTTCACCTTGTTCTCGACTTTGCCAGAGAAGTGCAGCCTTCTGCTGCACTCCTCTGGGCTTTCGCTCCTTTCTTACGGGGAAACTGACATGCCCTTAAGACAGTCAGTACCGGGAAACGCTGTTTTCCGTAGTTTCTTTTATCATGTTCCGGCTTTCGTGCAACATGACACAAGAGGGCACTGTAAGCTAAATTACTGCTCTCTTGGGTCTCTAGCCTTCTACAGGCCCTAGTTACTCTTTCAGGATTGTAACTGATCGGTGCAAGTGATTCACGGACGGGAATGGTGGCAGCGATCGTTTCTTGTGTTTTTAGCTCCTTTTGGCGTTTTAAGGGCGTTTCTCGCGCTTAGCCCAAAATGGTGGCCTGGCTCCCAAAATGGCCAGACCACGAGGCTCCTTTGTCCTGTCCGCTGACCGTCTTGCTACCTTCACCTTCCCCAGGTCGAGCCGACCCAGGGCCTTCCTTATTTGGGCATGTACTTTCCCGCGAAACACAGATGCTTTCGCAGGCTTCTACGTGCCTGGTGTGTGCCTGGTGTGTGCCTCCAGGATGTGGGCTGGGATGTCTGGTCCCAATACACATCCTGGGTGCCAGAGAGTCTAGGGTGGTGTGAATGCCTGGGACCACCGTGGTCCGTGATAGGTCCACGTATGGTGTGAGTGTTGATGAGCGGATCTCCCATTGGGTCCCCTCCGTTTTGGCGCGAAGGGAACCATGGATAAGAGGGGGCCGGAAACACCACTACCATGTTGATCTCCTGAGTTCTCACGAACGAAGGAATATAGGAGCCAAGTATCCTGCGACCAAGAGGCTGAACCGAGGAATCGCTGGTGACCCGCTGAAGGACTGCTCCTCTGCACTGCTGTCGCCTTGTGAAACCCTTTTCACCTTTGATCGAACCAGAAGGCCTGTACTGGTACTTCGACCCTTGGAATAGCGGGGACAGCTATTCTCGGCATCTTCACCATCTCCTGCTAGTAAGCCTTCGGAAGTGTCTCTGGGCCATCCAGCAGACTGACCAGCCTACACAGGAGTCTTGCTCTGTAACCCCCACCAGGTTGTGTAGTATTTCGAGTCCTTGTCACTCTCACACGCTTCGTACACTTGGCGTTCCCAGGTCTGAAGTGAGTAGTGTACATTTGGCTCAGATACACACGGCTGCTCCGTTGCCCTGCTGTGGTAACAAACTGTGCGGGTTCCTTCGTTTGGGACGTCTTTTACTCAACTCTGCTGCTGCAGACTCAACACGACGACGAGACGCCCCCTGCTCTTCTGAACCTGCCAGCAACTGAAACTGACACGGAGAAGCCTGGGTCTGCTTGCATCGGGGACCGGTGAGTAGCATAGCTAGGAACTGGTCGCCCTCCTGCAGGAGCCCATAGCTTTTCCCCGCTGTGTCAAAACAGCACGCCTTTCCGTACTCGCGCTCTGCTTCTGCCCACAGTGGAGGCTGCGCTTGAGTTGCGGAACACTGTTCTTCTTCATTTGTGCACTAAACTGAACTGCCTGATTTCCCTCGAAGAGACTCCCCTTTTGCCCGTTGGCACCAGCGTGTGCAGGTACTTTTGAGCACAAGGCTCCGCTCTTCGTAGGGCTCGAACTTCCTTTTAGTTAGGTGCCTCTGAAGGCGGACTGGGTCTAAGCATTATTTCGCACTGCCTGTTTTCTTTCCCTTTTAGGTGGACTACACATTTCGTGCATCTAACGCTCAAGACTTGTTGTATTTGTATATATATTGCATTGGTATTGTATGTGTTGGTTTACTAGAGTTGTATTGTGATTTCTCGCTACGGTCATTGTTTTAAAGGCCTTGGAATAAATGTGTATATATTTTTAATATAACACCTGTTTGGAGTAGTTTGTAAGTGTCCTTGCTTTGTGTGCTCATTGCGGGCTTTCAGTCACCCTCACCCCTCTTGAGACCTAGTCTTGACTGCCGCGATCGCTACCCTGATTGGTCTGGCTTGTCCAGAGGTTACCCTGTTCCAAGTAATTAGGTTGGCCTTCTGAACTTCTGCGCCGCCAGGACAGAGTTCAGAAATCCGTCTTAACACCCTCCACGACAAAAAGTACACTCATTAGAACACCCGAAGATCCTCCTAGAAGAAATCGCCAATCTTCTAGCAAAGGACCCGATAGAACTCATCCCGGGACACCAGGTAAACAAGGGTATTTATTCAGCTTACTTCCTTGTGCCAAAAAAAGATTTGACAATGCACCCAATATTGGATTTATGGCCTGCAAACAAGTATGTCAAGCCCCAAAAATTTCGCATGACTACTCTCCAAGAGATAATCCCCCTCCTAAAAAGGGGGATTACATGGCAACATTGGACATGAAAGATGCCTATTTTCATATTTCCATGTTCCCAGCGCACAAAAGATACTTGCGCTTCAAGGTGGACAGTCAGCACTACCAGTTCAAGGTACTGCCCTTCGGGATAGCCTCGGCTCCAAGGGTATTCACTAATGTACTGGCGGTGGTGGCGGCACACCTACACAGGGAGGCAATCCCAGTGTACCCTTACCTGGACGATTGGCTCATCACGGGGGAGACCCCAGTAATTTGTAGAACAAACATTCAAAGAACGATCAACTTCCTCTTCGAATTAGGTTTCTCCATAAACAAGAAAAATTCAAGTCTGGTGCCAAGCACCTCTAAACAGTTCCTAGGAGCTGTCCTAAACAAACAAGAGGGGGTTGGCCTTTCCATCAGAGGAAAGAATTCGGAATATACTGCTGCAAATTCCTTAATATCAGGCCGGTCGCCAGATAACGGTACGCAAAGCTATGCTTTTGTTGGGCATGATGGCGTCATGTATTTACCTGGTCCTCCACGCGCGCCTGCGCATGCGTCCCATGCAGGAATGGTTGGCGAAACAGTGGTCTCGGGCAAGAGGTCAGTGGGACGATCTAGTGGTCGTTTCGCCAACACTTGTACAAAGCCTTCACTGGTGGACAAGAGAAAATCTGTCCAAGGGGAAACCCTTTTACGATCCCGAGATACAGGCTGTAGTCACGACGGACGCATGCCTGTCAGGGTGGGGAACACACCATCTCCACCACACAGCTCATGGTCTCTGGTCTCACTTAGTAGCCAAGAATCATATCAATCTGTTAGAGCTTCTGGCAGTATTCAGAGCGCTTCAAGCATTCGAGCCCTACCTGTTGATTCTGTCAGTGCAGATCCGGACAGACCGCACAACAGCCATGTTTTACCTGAACAAACAAGGAGTGACTCGTTCGCCAAATCTGTCCAAGCTTGCCCAGAAAATTTGGATATTGGCACTCAGATAGAACATATTCCTGTCATCTCAACATGTTCCAGGGTATCTCAATTCTCTGGCGGACACTTTGAACAGAGACCCTCTCCCAGAGGAACACAAATGGTGTCTACACAGAGAAATCGTGGAAGATCTCTTCTTTCAGTGGGGTTTCCCCACTATAGACCTATTCGCCACAAGCGAAAACAGACAATGGCCAGGATTCACATCCAGGTTCCCCAAACCAGACTCCCAGGGGAATGCCCTGTGGATGAACTGGTCAGGGATGTTGGCGTATGCTTTTCCACCAACACCTCTCATCAGGAAGGTGGTCAACAAGATGAATAGAGAATTGATGACACTCGTCCTAGTTGCTCCCATGTGGGCGAGACAACTGTGGTTCCCGCACTTACGCAGATTAGCGGTATGCAAACCCATCAAACTCCCGGGCTGGCACAACTTACTGTCCCAGCACCAAGGTCAGAAGGTGCATCCTCAACCCAACTCAATGAACCTGGCAGCATGGCTCCTGAGGTCACAGTTTGGACATCTCAATTTACCGCAGAGATGTATGGACATCCTAAGGGAATCTAGGAAGCCAAACACGAGGCACTGCTACTTTGACAAATGGAAAAGATTCTTTATCTGGTGCCAGAATAAGCAAATTAACCCAGTTGATTGCACTCCTTCCACAATTGTCACATACATGCTCCACCTGCTGGATGCAGGGTTGGTTTTTAATTTACTGAAGGTACACCTGGCAGCTCTGCCAGCATACACCACCTCCCATAACAAGGTGTCGTGGTGGAAAGTACCAGTGGTTAAAGCCTTCATGGAAGGAGTAAAGAGACTTCACCCTCCAATTTATAACCCACCACCAGGATGGGACCTTAATGTGGCGCTATCTAAACTCATGGGCCCCCCATTCGAGCCCATGCATAAAAGCAGTCTCAAACACCTGACTTATAAAACGGCCTTCTTAGTAGCAATTACATCTATAAGAAGGGTCAGTGAAATTCAGGCTCTGTCAGTGCAGGATCCTTTCTTTAAAGGTTCATAAAGATAAACTGCTTTTACGTACACACCCTAGGTTCTCTCCTAAGTTTATTTCTAAATTCCACGTGAACCAGTCCATCGAGCTTCCGGCTTTCTTCCAAGACCCACAAAGCTCGGCTGAGGTGAAACTACACACCCTAGATGTGCTTAGGCCAGTCCTACACTATGTAAACAAGACCAGACCACTAAGGAAAACAGACCAACTGGTTGTCTCCGTAGCTACAGGCAAAGAGGGAGATCACGTCTCTAAAGGTGCCCTCTCTGAGTGGATTGTTAACTGTATTCAGCTGTGTTACTCCCTTTCTGAAAAAACGTTGCCTTTCGCGCCAAGAGGCCACTCTACAAGAGGCATTGGGGGCCACTGTGGCTTTCATTGCAAATGTACCCCTTGATACCATTTGCAAAGCAACTTCTTGGAGCTCTAGTCACACCTTTACTCAGCACTACTGCATTGACACCCATTCCAAGACAGATACTCAAGTGGGACAAGCGGTTCTAAGACATTTATTTGCTCATGACCCTTCTCACATCCCACCTCCTTCTTCTAACACTGCTCGCTAATCTATGCACAGCATGTGATCTAAGAAGATTCCACAAGCCTCAGAAGGGATACATTACTCACCGTAATCGTATTTCTGATGCTTGTATCTGCTTAGATTCACATGCAACCCACCCTTCCTCCCCTCTGAGAGAAGGCGCATGGATGCTTGTAGTCTTATCTATCTATCTGCTTGGATTATCTGTACTCGCACTACTCCTCATGCTACCTCATGTCAGAAAAAACACAATCTGAGGGTCCTAGATGCGTGAGGGATCATGGGTGCAGTGGACGTCTCACTAGGGATAGTATTACTGGCACGCTCTATGTCGACTCCAATTTTCGAGTTTCGAAGAACAAACTGTAATACTCCGCAGCTTCCACTAGATGTCGACCTATGGACAGCATGTGAATCTAAGCAGATACAAGCATCAGAAATACGATTACGGTGAGTAATGTATCCCATATAATTGTGTATGATTTTTTTCCTTCATATTTCTGTATATTAATTTGTGAAAAGTTCTTTGAACTAAAACACAATAAATAAATGTATTAGAAATGGAATAGCGCGTTCACATTTGCAGTCAAGGTGTGATTTGTAAATCTTAGAGCTTTAGCAAATACATTTTAGAGCTAATTAGTTTGATTGAAAATAGTATGGATGAAAGGCATAGGGATTGGTTGTATGACTGCCAGCACTCACCTGTTTTCACGCATCATTGCGAGACAACCGAAAAATCTCTGCTTGATTGCAGTTCGAAAAGTCTCCGGTTCCCAAACAAGGGCGTAGGCTCCTGTGAGCCTATCAGTGGTCAGAAGGCAGAAAATCTCACGTGACAGTGTTTTGCTTGGCAACACTCCGAAAAACTGCTTGCCAAGCGAGTGAATAACAATATATGTAGCAAATCCTGTTAAACGGGAATTTTGTAATTGTGTTTGACGGACCTGAGAAAGCAGTGTATTTCATGCTCTCGATAATGCAATGTAAGAAGCGATGTCCATATTGGGAAATGCCTGCACAGATCGCGTGGCATGTTTTAATGACAGTGTTGCTTGGCAACACTCTATCTTAAAGTAACATCAATGGAAGCTGGTGAATATACCTGCCTTCTGATTTAATCTATATGCTCAAACTGTAACAAGAGCCGAATCTTTACTGTCGTCCCAATCTGGGTTCTCATATATTCATTAACAAAGCTACCTTACACATATACCTAACTTCATTTAATTGACTATTGCCCTTCACATCGACTCCAACCTCTCCCACCATATCTCTCTCACTGCCCGCTCTTGCCGCTTCCACCTCTATAACATCCGTAAAGTCTGTCCCTTCCTAACCTTCCATGCTACTAAACTCCTTATTTCCTTCCTCATCTTCTGTAGACTCTTCTACTGCTCCACTCTATTCTTCGGTCTCCCCTCCACGCATCTACCCCCTCTTAAATCCATCTACCACTCTGCTATCCGCTCGCTCTGCCTTCTCTCTCCTCACGACCACATGTCCTCTTCTCTCGCCTCGCTAGGCTGGCTCTCCTTTCACTCCCATCTCAAATTCAACTTCCTCTGCCTCGTCTTTAAATCCCTCTATGGTCTTGCACCACCTTACCTTTCCTCTCTCCTCACTTTCTATACTCCCCCTCGCCCACTTCACTCTGCTGATCTCTTCCTTCTCACTCCCCCTCCTCTGCCCCATCCCGCTCCCGATCTTTTCTACTCCTGGCCCCTTACCACTGGAACCATCTACCTATCCGTTCCATCTCCTCCTATTCCTCCTTCCGCACTTCTCTCAAATCTTACCTCCTCCAATTACTATCCTGACGCCTGTGCTGTCTCTTCACAACAGTCCTACATCACATCCTATATCTTTACTACCTCTCCCACCATGGTCCAATACCTCTCATGTAATGCCATATTGTTCATGTAAATTGTTCTATATACTGTTTTCTGATACTTGACTCACATGTTGTTAATGCTTGTTATGTATTCTTATTGTCCTTATGTAAAGCGCTTTGGTGTAAAGCGCTATATAAAACCTAATAAAATACAAAATACAAAACCCAACGTGTTTCGAGAAATGATTCTCTTCAGGGGTATATCTCTTAAGTGCTGAAGGTAATCAGAAAAAAAGGAGTAACTAATGTTAGAGATCAACCATTTATCATATTAAATATATATAGTGTACCAATGTCATGCATTTAAAAACACCATAGACTTGTTAAGTCACCTCATACATGTCAAGTTCCAAAAAAAGCCTGAAAGTAGGTATAATACCAATGTAAAATTCTTCTATATTCCTTGAAAAGTGCAGGAAAAGATCTACAAAGGAAAGATAATTACAGCTAATCACAGGAGTGGTGCTGCATGTTAACAGGAGTACTCCTTACCCCCATATGGATCTCAGGACCTCACCCAAAATGGTGTCCCACTGCCACGTGGGTCCTTCAATTTGTAAACACAACACAACACTCCTAAGTGAGTAAACAAAATAGATCCCCACAAATCTAAGTTAAAATAATTAGCACAACCAGAGCGGAGTCTGGAATATCAATAGGGTTTATCAGTAGAAAATTGTATCACCTGTGCGAGTATCTGTCCAGTGAGGATTTTCAAAGATGATGAAGTGACAAATGTACTCCAGTTTCAAGATCAGCAAAATGTGCCTGAATCATAAAACATGGAAAAAATAAAAAATGAAGTAACAGAGGAAACATCAGTTCAAGATATGGGGGGTGAATGCGGAATCTGAGTTCCTAAGGTATCTACTGGGTTACTCACCTAGTAAAGGTCTCAAGGACCCTCAGGAACTCTCAGGTGTAACCCACCAAAGCAGAATACTGACTCACAGGAGTCAGAAATGGCCACCATTTAAATCAGCGTGCACGGCAACGGGATGACATCACCCATCACATGCGTTATTGTCAATATAGCGGAATAGCTGAACATAAACAGAGCAGTAACCTCTTTAATGGCGCTGGAAGAGTCAAATTAGTTCCTGTAGGGGATAAAAGGCACTTATGGAAGATCACTTCAGGTGAATGATATCGCAGGATTGGGTTTAGCCGTGAACTGTAGAAAAATGTTTAATGAATTTGTTTTAAATAAATAAGTAAGCTCTACAATTAAAATACAGTACCCTATAAATAAGTAAGACTGGGTGTCCCAAGGACAATTGACTCTGAGGTAGGGTAGTATATCCTATGCTGGAGAACATAATAGGTCGGTTAGACCGTGTATGTATAATTTAGCATATTAGGTGAATGAGCAGGCCGAGGGTGGTACATGTCCATCATTTCCATCAGTGATGATAAAGCACGTACAATAGACTTGTGGCCAAACAGTATGTCTCAGTACATGAAGCCGAAGGGGGTTCATCCTAACAGTTTCTTCCTTAGTGAGATGAAATCATACAAATTATTACTATTGATAGCAGTTCATGGCATGATAGCACCACAAGAACAACTATTCCATAGTTGGGGCTTGGAAGTCAATAAACAGTGTGGGTACAGATTAAATGACGGTTATTAAGTCCTCAGAGCGAGTATGACGGTTAGCCTTGACACAACCTACTTATCACAAGATCTAACCCACATGTGTGGAAATACCAGGTCAATTATTTCCAAACAATACATTACAGAGGACCTGTGTTGTCATGGTCCTAGGTCAAATGTCAACTACTCGATTTGTATGTCGACTTGAAATCATCAGAAGTCTAAAGTACAACAGGATACAACTGTGGGGTCAGTGAAGACGCAATATAGCCAAGCATCTTGTAAATTTGTTTGGAAGTAAGATCCCACGCCGAATTGGTATATGTCCATCTAGAATCAGTCTCAATCTGAATATTAGCCGTTGGTATAACTTTAGTGCCCAAAGTGCCTTAGTGTGGATTATAGAAACGTGCCTAGGTAAAATGATTTGTTCTTACCAAGGGGATAAATCGCATCCAAATGATATATTCAAAATACCTCCCCTTGTGCTCGCGTTTTCTGTAGGTCTCCACCCCGTGGATTTGGATGTACCACGTCCAGTATGACGCATCTCATCTGTGTAACTGTGTCTCGCTCATCTCCTCAAAATGTCTGTAGACTGGTGACTTAATATTGGTTGTCCTGATATTCGACTTGTGTTCAGTCCACTTTTCTTTCGATTTCCTTATTGTCTGCCGACATAGTATTTACCACAAGGGCACCTCAAGGCATAGATGACACAGCGGGTGTTGCAGGTTTCAAAATGGTGAAGTATGATTTTTCTGCCTGGGATAGGGTGTCTAATGTTATCGCCTTTAATGATGTTCAAGCAATGCTAGCAGTTAAGACAGCGATATGTCCCCAATTTGGGTTTGTGTAACTCTGAGTGGGCTTCTTAATCCTTTCTGCTTTGACCAAAGTGTCCCTGAAATTGTTTCCCCTTTTAAAAGGCAACATGGGCAGTTCAGGGAACAACTGATTTAAATGAGGATCAAACATAATGAAACTCCCATTTTTTGTTTTTATGACTCTCGCTATTTGATGACTCTATGCAGAATATTTCAAGGTATGGCTCCTGCTAGTATTGTCCCTCTTGGCCACAGATCTCAATAGATCGTCTCTCCTGCATGTCTCTGTCATCAATTTCTCCAGGATATCAAGCAAACAGCCTCGTCGTTTGAATCTTTCTGACATAAGGTAATTTTTCTCCTGGAGTGTCACAGTATTGGAAACAATCCTTTTAAGCCTCAAAAACTCTTTTGATTTGAACATCCAGACGCAGACGTTCATTAGGGATGTAACGGTATTACGGTATACCGTTAAAGATACCGTGAACCACTTAATTGAACAATAATAACCGTCACATTGTTTATACCGGTATACCGTTCATACCGTTAAGCATGCTTTTCAATCTGATTTGAAAAGGCTGCAGTAAGCCAGTGCTGCGCAGTCTTGGTCTTTCACTGTTGGATGTGCCGTCTGCCAATTAGTTTCAGTTGGAGCAGTTTTTAATGCCATTCCATAAACCACACATGCCTGACACAAAATCAATATGTTAGCAATAAGAAGAATAAATACAGTGCCAAGAAGGAAAAGGGTTTCTATAGGTTGGCGGCTTTGGGGTTTATATATTTATGATGAATAATGTTTTCTAAACATATCACAATGGGGGATTTCCCTAGTTCTATCATTGAATTTACATATAATAAGTCACACTGCGAATTTTACTCATCTCTGTGGGTATTCCCTGGTACCATACCAAAGGGTAACATGTCCGTGATTACTGAACACCTTTTGGCCCGCAAGTAAACTAAAGGCTGTAACGTAAAGAGAGAGTGTGTGTGTTTGTGTGTATGCGCACAAGCGTAAAATACCATCAGACTCCATTGATCTGTGGAATGCAGGTTATCAAGATGGCAACATGTTCACCTTCACCAGTAGCCAGTGGGGGAGCTAAAAGCCTAAATGACCACTTAAGAAAAGCTATTCAGTTTGATTTGCCAGTCGCAGCAGGGCTCCCCCTCCACCCCCCCCTCCTCCTCCTCCTCCTCTCCACACGTGTGTTTGGTGGAAGCAAGGGGTGGCATTTCAGTGGAAAGTATGTTGAAAAGCCCAATTCTGGCCTTGGGTGCCTGGTTTTGTTTGCGATGATAAATCTGACATTTATGACCTTTAGAAAATATTTGTTAAGATTAGTTAACTCCACCTGCTATACCGTGATAACCATGATATACCGTCATTTGGCAAGAAGGTTATTGTACCGTCATAAAACTAATACTGTGACACCCCTAACGTTCATTGGTTTTGTTAAGGCAGGGAAAACCCTTAAAGAGTTAGATGGGTAAGATTTTTCCAACCTCTCATTTTCTTTTTATAATAAGAAATCTTTGATAATCACTGAAAATGCCACTGTGTCAGAGTCTTACTCTTGATTCCCCACAGGCCTACAAAACCTTTTTTTAAATCTCTCTTCGTAATCAACACATTGAAATTGGATGTTCTGTAAGTAAATGGCAGCAGACAGCATTGAGTGGGGAGTGGATCATTTTCTATGGGAAGCCCTACTAATGTGCTATTTGGGTGATAACTGGAGGGCAGATTTGTACCTAAAGGCCCTCCCCCTCCCACACCTCCAGTTAATTAACTATCCAATCTGTCTTCTTCCAAGACAGCCAGAGTCACAGAATAACTCCACACTCTTTATAAACATTCTAGTTTGTCAGTGCTCATTTGACTTGAAATTATTCAGGTTTTTGTGGAACTTTACATTTCCTTCACATCATGTTTGAGAACTAGGCGACTGTCATCCAGTGGCTACAAGCAGGTGAACTTATCGTGCACTTTTGGTTTTTGTTTTGACTACATTTGAAAAACTGAGATGAAATTATATTCTGCAAATATTATTTTGCATTCTGTTATTTAGAACCTTACAATGAAGATGCAATCTTTTTTTTTTTTTTTAGCTTTCTATAGCTCTGTAAGGATTGATACCTTTGTCAGGTTTGTTTAGAAAACGTAGTTTGATGCTTTCCAAGTCATCTCTATAAAACTGATGATGTGTTCAGCTCCTTAAAGTAAAAAAGTAACACATATATGTTCCAACCAGACATGCAAAGTTAAGTGTCTAATGAAGTGAAGACAGGGCTCAGATTCCAGCTTCATCTCTCAACTCAAATGTATGATCCTAGGCAAATAATGTTCACTCACTCTGCTGTATCTGCCAACATTTAAATGGAAGGTATGTTTTGTGCGGTAGGGGAGGCAGGGTATCAGGTATGGGTCTTTGCCCACATGGGCTCGTTTTTGACTCTTAGATCCAAACCTTAACCCCTGGCTTGGCTCTGTCTGAGTTATACTGATGGTTCCGTTCTCCCCTGCCTCTGGATGTAAATCCTGATACCTCCTCTACTTGAGCCAGTATTGTGCATTTATCTGAATTACAACAGCACAAAATTCACATGATTTGCACAGAAAAGCACTTCTGACTTGGGTCATGTTGAAGTATTACTAGCTAATGAAAATCGAGGTGAAAAATTGAAGACACAACTCCACTATTGTCCCTGTCACAGTGGGATGGTTGCCACTGTGTCGTTAAACAGAGGAAGCCATTTCTTGTGGATATGGAACGCTGACTGCAAGCATCATTGGTGGAGCTGGGGATGAAATGCTTCCCTCAAACATAAGGACTTACCTGCGTTATGCCCAAGAAGGAGAGTTTCTGCACCGCCATCACAGTAGCTGCAGTGAGATCAAGGAATGCCATAACTAGACTGCAGAAGGGAAGTGTGATATACGTGTCCTGCTGGTAGGTCCTAGCCAGAGGTAGATGAAGGGCATTGCTAAACAGGTGAAGGGTACTGCAGATGGTAGTGGGTAATCTTTTGTTCTTTTGGATTGCTGTCTGTGTGTGAACTGGAATTGTGCTAGGTAAAGGCATCATGAAGTAGACACAGACGACTGAAGTAAAGTTTGGGTTAGAAACATTTATGAAATCAAAAGGAGAGCTGGAAAAAGGCCTAACTTGCCCTTTGCTGTGGTGGGATTTCCCTACCTAGATAAAACTAAGGACAGTCTGTGCCAGGAACTCCAAAGCACATGTCTGTCTGTGTCCAAAACCTATACCTGCCCTCACATTTATTTGCATACAATGTGTAGGGATGTCAGTATAAAAATGAGAAGTGTTCAAATAAAAGTTCAGAGCTTCTTCCAGTTCTTGACCGATTGGTTGCCCCGGTTGGAGCGCCAGGCCAAAAGTATAATTTGAGGCACGGTATATCCAAAAAGTGCCTTTATTATAAATGTGCCCCTTGGTGATACGTATTTCGACCTAAACTCTAGTCTTTTTCAAACTGAGCACTGATCATGAACTATTCATATACACAGAATTAACAATCCAAACTGTCTAATGCAAAAACATGAATCTGCGTGACATGTATTGACAGATATCAATAAGGTCCAAATATAAATAGTAGGCAAGTAATTGCATCAATAAGTCAAATACAAAAGGTAATAATTTCAAAATACACATTTTAGCAACATTATTTTCAAAAGAGAAACAGAGGTGATAGGGAAGAGAGGGAGAGACGAGAGACGGAAATGAAAAATGGGGAAAATATATATATATTTGAGGCTTGTGGAATCTGCTTAGACCACATGCTATGCATAAGCCGACATCTAGTGGAAGCTGCGGAGTAGTAGAGGTTATATTCAAAACTCGAAAAGGGATGTTGACAGGGCGTGCCAGTAATACTATCCCTAGTGTGACGTCCACTTTACCCATGGTCCTTCATGCGTCGAGGTCCCTCAGATTGTTTTTTTCCACCATCGTGAGTGGTCGCATTAAGCAGAGTTCAATTTCGTCTCACGCCATTTGCTTATGCAAAGTTTAAAATATAGTTACTCTTTCTGTCCTTTTTCGCCCGACGCCGTGCTCTCGACGCAGTGAAGAATCAAGACAAGGACAACACATCCCGTCAGACAAAGTCAACTTTCAACTGACCCCTTTCGGCCTGGGACGGCCCAATGGGCCTAGGCCCTTACAGTAGGGAGAGTGGGGGGCGGTCATTATACAATGTATTTTTCCACCCCTTCCCCTTATCGCCCGGCTGCCTTCCCCAAACATGGATAAGACACCTGTGTCTAAACCACGACCAGGACGAAGGGCACTACAGAGCTTGTAAGCTCTTTCGACCCAAGACCCTTAAAGAACGCAGAACGAAATGCTTGGCCCATCACGCCCTGCAGGTGGAGGGAGCCACCAGTGACGGCAGCGCCGCCGTATTTTTGGACGGCGCGGGTGATGGGGAACAGCCACTTTCCCAAGTGCTAGTCCCTGACCCTGGAAGACAGGCCAGCGGCCCTGTTGTGGGGACTACACCCGGGGGCAAGAGCACTCCATCTTCCCACACTAAACACACAACCTGCGGCGATGTGTCAGCTCTGCCAGACAAATGCAGAGATTCGACGTCTAGGGGCAGATCGGTGGATTCCCTGTCCTCTGGGCACTCCAAGTCTCGGTCGCCTCATGACAGGCCCCATAAAACGAAAGACGCTGCCCATAAAACTTATACAACCGAATGGCGGCAGAGGTCCTTCCCAGTGCCGAAACTCAATGCATTTCGGTGAAATCTGTAGGGAAGGCAAGAGTCAGGGTTATCACACCTGACTAAAAAACATGTCCCAGAGAGTCTTATTAAAGTTTCAAATTCCAAAAAATCTTCCTCTAAGAGCTCTAATCATAAAGACAAGACCCAGAAAGATGGGTCTCATAGGGTAGAGACTGCCCCTTCCAAGGAGACTGAAACTGTACCACAAGAGGAGGGGGGGGGTCCATTAAGTGAGGTCCTACATATTAAGGAGCCACCTACACCTCACACACCTGCTGTACCTTACACTGGGGTCATCTCCAGCACAGCTAAATGGTCAGCAGAGGACATAGATAGTGATGTCTACAATGACCTTCTTTGCAAATTTCTTTGAAGAGAACCCTCATGCCTTAGAAATTTTACAAAATACACCTCCCACTGATCAGGCCTCGAGCTCTCAGCCCAGGTCTTCCACTACTCAGCCCCTAGCTTCATCCCAGCCTCCAACAAAGAGGTCTCGCACTTCTGCTGACCTTTATGATATGCATGCAGACACAGATGGGTATCAGGAGGAGGATAAATACTATGATGTGGATGATGATGGGGATAATAATGACGATTTCAGAGGTTTATACTATAGACTCTCCAGTTCCACTAGACTCCCCCTTACCTGATTCACCAGTGGATAATCAGCCCTTGTTTAATGACCTCTTAATCAAGGCAGCTGAGCACTTCAGGATTGAGACTCACGAAACTCAGCAGGACAAAGATTTTGTCGAGGATATCCTGGGGGACAAAAAATCCAGTTCATTTTAAAGTCAGTTCAAAGGAGGATCCAACCCTCACTTGAAACGCCCAATCAAACCAGGGCAGTCAATCCACGAATAGAGAAACTATTCCGCCTGGCACCATCTGATCCCTTGTATATCAGAGGACAGCTTAGGCCGCATTCAATAGTCGTCGCAACTACCCGGAAGAGGGCTGGTACACCTTTGGCCTCTTTGGAAGCTCCCCCAGACAAGGAGAGCAAGATGCTCTACACCATGGGTAGGAAGGTGGTAACTTCGGCAGCATTCCAAGCTAGGATTGCCAACAATTCCACACTGTTGGCGAACTATGACTGCAATAAATGGGACGAGATTACGGCCCTTGTTGACTCTGCTCCAGAGCCTCCAAAAACTAAACTTGCCCTTGTAGCAGCTGAAGGCAAAGCTACTGCCAGCAGTCTGCTAAACAACCTCGATGCTTCAGACAATGCCGGATGCATAATTGCAGAAGGAACCATTCTCAAGTGCCATGCTTGGCTTCGCCAATCCGGTTTTAACCTAGAGACACAGGCAACGTTGCTCAACATGCCAGTGGAAACAAATGTACTATTCGGCAAAGCGGCGGAGGATGGTCTGAAGTCGGCCAAAGAGGAGTATGATACTCTCAAATCCTGTGGCCAACTTACCAATAAACAAACTGGGCAAAGAGGCGGAAACAATTATTGACGTTTTCGCATACAAAATTCCCAAAGAGGCTCCGGCTATAGACAAAATCAAAATTCATCATGGAACACCAACCAGGGTCAAGTGTCCCAAGGCTATCCTAGACGCCAGCGCAGGTACCGTGGCCGGGGGATATCCTTCCACTTCCAGAGGTGGAGGGACACCTCCCAAACAATGACAGCCCACTTATGGTCCCCTGCCATGCCTCCCCAGTAGGGTGACAGATTCAAACTTCACCCACGCATCAGAGGGAATAACCACTGATAAATGGGTGTTCGCAACAGTAGCGGGAGGTTATTGTGTGGAGCTTCTAGGACACCATTAAACCTCCCTCCGCACCAAAGGAAAACCTCAAGAGAAGAACAACTCATCTTGATAGATGTGGTCTACACGCTGCTCCTCAAGGACGCCATCGAGATTGTGCCATGAAACTAGGTAAACAAGGGTATTTATTCAACATACTTCCTTGTGCCAAAGAAAGATCTTACCATGCGCCCAGTATTAGACTTGCGCCCTGCAAACACTTATGTAAGCCACAAACAATGACTCACTCCAAAACAATGTCAGCGAAGCCAAGTGGGTCAAGCACTTTCTCGATTTATATAAACCCCCCATGAAAACGATGACATGTCTGGAGCCGCAAAGAGCAATAACTTGGGATATTCCTTGTGACATCGAGACTATCTTGGCCAAAATTACCTAACTGAAATATTCAAGAGCCCCAGGTCTGGACGGGATATCAAACATTGATTTAAAAAATAATGCTGGCTGCTGGGATCTCTTCATCAGCTACATTTTTCAACACTGCAACCAAAGTAAATTCATTCCACCATCTTGGAAGACGGCTAACGTCATACCCATCTTCAAAAGAGGCGCAAAGGAAGTTCTGCAATACTATCGCCGAATTGCGCTTTTTGACGTTATTGGCAAAGTTTTTGGTTCATGCGCTCTGGACGCTCTACAACTATGGCTAAAAGAAGCTGACTATGTCGACCACGACAGGCTTTGTAAAGAACACAGGCACATCAGCAAACATCCTTTTGTTGAGCAGTCTTAAAGCAAAGGTTCTACAAGGCGGCCCTAGAATATTTATGGTGTTTGTGGACTTAGTCCAAGCATTTGACCGGGTCAACAGGGACCGCCTTTGGGAAAAGTTGGCCAAGCAGCACTGGCCGTAAAAACTTCTGGATCCCATTAAAACACTCTACAAGGGAACATCAATGAGAGTGAGACTCAACAGAGCGGGAGATCTATCAAGGGAAATCTGTACTGCTCGGGGTGTCAAGCAGGGTTGTCCACTGGCCCCAGCCCTGTACAACGCCTATATGGTCGATTTTCAAAGACGCCGAAAAGACCATCAGAATCTTTCCACCGACAGTAGGGGTAAGCTAAGGTGTCTAGACTTCTTTACGCTGATATCATCTTATTAGACCAAACGGAAGTGGGTCTGCCGAGACAATTGACAAATTTACTACAATATGTTTAAAGAAAACAATTTGGAGCTGAATAAATCAAAAACTAAAATCATGACATTTGAAAAGTCTTCGAAGAAACTGGAAAAGGGGAATTGGTACGCAGAGGACGAGAAATTGGACAGAGTCAAAAGCTTCCAATATCTATGAGTCACACTAAACAGTAATCCTACCGAAGCCCATATGCAGATGACTCTGTGGGAAAAACTGGAAACGTTGACTATCCTGGCCAGGGTCGTTGATAGAAAATAAGGACGGTTTTCACTCATTCCAGTACTCACTTTCTTCAAAGTAAAAGTGGTACCAAGCTTAACCTACGGCACGGAAGCAATGCCCCAAATCCCCAAACAAATTTGGCTGAAGTTGGAGGGCTATTTTTGGAGACAGGTACTTGGTCTCCCGCAAACATCACTGATACCTCTCATCAGACATGAACTCTGCCTGACTTCATTAAGCGGCACAATAGAAAGAAACACCATGATGTTATACAGAAATGTCATTCTTCATCCTAGAACAAAAATCTTTGACATCATAAAAAAGGAAATAGAAGGAGTCAAGAACAAAATGTTGACAGACTAAACGAGATGTGTTCGACGGAAGAAACCCGCATAAAAAACCCAGACGAAGGTTACAAGGAAACTGAGGGACATGGACTGGATCAAAACCTTGCAAGAAGCAGAAAATGATAAACTAACAAAACTTTTTCCAACCAACCCAATTAAAGTAAACAGAGTCAGAGGACAGCTGATCAAATTTCCAACTGAAAAACTGGGACGCGCTTTTTTGAGAATTTGCGTAAATCTCATAACAACAAACGAGATAAGGGCGATAAGAGGACAATCCTACACCAATTAATGTTGTTTTTGTAGTACAACCGACCAAGTGGAGACAATTACGCATCTTCTCTTAACGTGTACGGGCACGCAGGCCGCAAGACTTACATATCTTGGTAAAATCCTGAAGTCTTCAACTATTAATGACGAGGAAAGGTGGTGGACATTATTAATGAGTGGCGAAAAATAGAATGGACCATTGCAGTGGCCCTGTTTGTGGAAAACATCGGCCTGGAGCAGAGAGCGACGGAGCCAAGGCAGGAGTACTAACGGACTAGACTTTTATTGTCCCCACTTGGTCTCCACCTCTGTTTTTCTATTCTTCTCTTTTCTTGTCTTTTAAAGAGTTTGCCCTTCTTCCTTTTCATTCAAGATAAATTAAGACATGGTATAGAAATTAAATGTGTATAAGGTGATATGGAATATTTTGTAACTTTTTTAATACAATTAAATAAAAATAAAAAAGCCACAAAAGTTCCGCATGACAACGCTACAAGGAGTAATTCCTCTGCTAAAACATGGGGATTATATGGCAACATTGGATATGAACGATGCCTATTTTCATATTTCAATGCTCCCAGCGCACAGAAAACTCTTGAGCTTCAAAGTAGCAAACCAGCACTACCAATTCAAGGTGCTACCCTTTGGAATAGCATCAGCTCCAGGGGTATTCACCAAGGTACTGGCGGTGGTGGTGTCGCACTTGCTCAGATAAGCAATCTCAGTGTACCCCTTCTTGGACAACAGGCTGATCACAGGAGAAACTCCCCATCTTTTCAAACAAAACACGCAAATAACTATAGATCTTCTCTTCCAATTAGGCTTCTTGATAAACGAAAAAAAAATTGATTCTTGAACCAAACACATCAAAACAGTTCCTAGGAGCTGTATTAGATGCAAGAATAGACTTAGCCTTCCCATCCATGGAAAGAGTGCAGAACATGCTTCGGCAAATACCCCAGTATCAAACCGGTCTCCAGATAAGCGTACGCAAAGCTATGCATTTGCTAGGCATGATGGCATTGTGCATATATCTAGTCCCACACACACGTCTGCGCATGCGACCAATGCAGAAGTGGTTGGCGAAACAATGGTCTCAGGCAAGTGGTCAGTGGGACGATATAGTGGTCATTTCGCCAACACTAGTACAAAGCCTACGCTGGCGGTCAAGAGAAAATCTGTTAAAGGGAAAACCCTTCCATGATCCGGAAGCGCAAGCGATTGTCACAACAGACGCGTCACTCTCTGGGTGGGGGCTCATTACCTTCACCACACAGCACATTGTCTGTGGACCCAGGTCACCGCACAGAACCATATCAACCTGCTGAAACTAATAGCACTACTCAAGGCACTTCAGGCATTCGAAGTGCCACTGACAAACCAGTCGGTTCAGATTCTGACGGACAAAACAGCTGCAGTGTTCTATATCAACAAACAGGGGGGGGGCACACACTCTCCAAGTGTGTCTAAGTTGGCACAGAAAATATGGAAATGGGCACTCCGACAAGGAATATCCCTATCCTCACAACACGTTCCAGGGGTACTCAACACTGTAGCAGACTCTCTGAGCAGAGATCCCCTACCAGAGGAACATGAGTGGCAACTGGACTCAGGTGTCGTAGACCACATCTTCTCTCAATGGTATTACCCCACATTAGACTTGTTCGCTACAGGAGAAAACAAGCAATGCCCAGACTTCGCGTCCAGGTTCCCACAGCCAGACTCGAAGGGGGGAAGCCCTTCCGAATGAACTGGTCAGGGAAATTTGCTTACGCTCCCCCCCCCCCCGACTCCATTAATGAGCAGGATAGTGAACAGGATGCACAGAGAATAGATTACGATTATCCTAGTTGCTCCTATGTGGGCGAGACAAACGTGGTATCC
The DNA here is from genome assembly GCF_040938575.1 of Ambystoma mexicanum. Taxonomy (NCBI): domain Eukaryota; kingdom Metazoa; phylum Chordata; class Amphibia; order Caudata; family Ambystomatidae; genus Ambystoma; species Ambystoma mexicanum. Next base: position 933,795,775 of record NC_090939.1, read on the forward strand.
ACATCTGCGCAAACTGGCGATGTGCGATTCCATCAAACTCCCATATCAATCCAACCTGTTAACCCAACATGAGGGAACAACAGTGCACCCTCTACCAAACACGATGAACTTAGCAGCATGGCTCCTGAAGTCATAGAGTTCGGACACCTTAATTTACCACAGCGGTGTATGGATATCCTCAAGAAGGCAAGAAAACCAAACACTAGACACTGTTATTTCGACAAGTGGAGGAGATTTGTAATTTGGTGCCAGTCTAAACAAATAAAACCCATAGAATGTACTCCTTCACACATTCTCAACTATATGCTCTACTTTTTAGACTCAGGGTTCATATTCAACTCTATAAAGGTACGCCTGGCAGCTTAATCAGTTTATACCACCTCTCAAGGTATCGCGGTGGAAAATTCCATTCATTAAGGCATTCATGGAGGGAGTCAAAAGACTACACCATCCTATTTCAAACCCACCACCAGGATGGGATCTCAATGTAGTACTAGCAAAGCTCATGGGGCCGCCATTCAAGCCTATGCATAAGTCAAGTTTTAAACACCTGGTATACAAAACTGCCTTCTTAGTGGCTATTACTTCCATAAGAAGAGTTAGTGAATTGCAAGCATTGTCAGTGCAGGACCCATTCTTTATCATACATAAAGATACATTAGTTTTATGTACTCATCCTAGGTTCTCCCCTAAATTAATTTCTAAATTCCACGTGAACCAATCTGTTGAGCTTCCGGCTTTTTTTCAGAAGCCAACTTGCTCCGCTGAGGTAAAACTCCACAAACTGGATGTGAGAGGGTAGTCCTTTACTACGTAAACAAGACCACACCGCTTTTGAAAACAGATCAACTGTTTGTCTCCATAGCACCAGGCAGAGAAGGAGACAGCATTTCTAAAAATGCCATCTCCAGATGGATAGTAAGATGTATTCAATGGTGCTATTTATTATCAAACAAGACACTGCCTTTTACACAAAGAGCTCACTCCACAAGGAGCACTGGAGCTACTCTGGCTTTTATCGCAAATGTCCTGTTAGACAGCATTTGCAAAGCAGCTACATGGAGCTCAGTACACACTTTCACTCAGGACTACTGCATTGACACACATTCCAAGGCAGATACACAGGTGGGACAAGCCGTTCTAAAACATCTATGTGCCGCTACCCCTTCTCATGAACCACCACCTTCTCCTAACACTGCTCGCTAATCTATGCATAGCATGTGATCTAAGCAGATTCCCCAAGCCTCAGAAGGGAGACTTTACTCACCGTAATCGTATTTCTGATGCTTGTATCTGCTTAGATTCACATGCCCCCACCCTTCCACCCCTGAGAGAAGGTGCATGGATGTTATATGAGCTTTATGCCTATATCTGCTTGGATACAACTGTACTCACAATACACTTTATGCAACCTCATGTCAGAACAAAACAATCTGAGGGACCTTGACGCGTCAAGGACCATGGGTACAGTGGATGTCATACTAGGGATAGTATTACTGGCATGCCCTGTTGACGTCCCTTTTCGAGTTTCGAAAAACAACTGTAATACTCCGCAGCTTCCACTAGATGCATAGCATTTGAATCCAAGCAGATACAAGCATCAGAAGTAAGATTACGGTGAGTAATGTATCATATATATATATATATATATATATATATATATTGGCTTGGCATTAATCCAGTACAGCATCCGAGAAACAGTCATGCGAGTCAAGCTTTATTTGAAAGTGACTGTGGGTGAGTATTGGTAAGTGAGTAGGTCAAATAAAGGTACCATGCTACATTCATGTGTTGAGATACCTGAAACTGTATAGGATATATATTCAAGCACTCATCCAGTAAAGACTGTAAACTCTGAGTGTATTGAAATGCAGAAGTGTTAGACCCTTATTGACTGTGAAATTAGATTAATACTGAGATCAAATCACAAAACCATATACATAAACTGATCATAGCAGTCTAATGCTGTATAAAGATTGTTTGAATAGCGAAAAAGTGGCTTTAGCCACACATAAAATATAGCTGCATGTGATTTGCGACAAAGGCTAAGAGCGGATGGTTGTAAGTGAACCATGCGCTCTTGTCATGACATGAGGTAGTAAACTCACCCCATGTTGAATGGCTCCCCCGTGTAACAGTAGGGTCCTCTTGCCTGTTGGCGTTCTGCGTTTGATTCGGTTCGTGTCCCACCATCAGAATGGCCTCAATTATAGTCGGTATGCAACAGAAGTCTTGCGCATGCTTGTTGTGTATTGTACAAAGGTGCGACCAACGAGGCGGCCATATTGGTGCAGAACTAATCAGTGTTAACTGCTGGGTAACTTGTATCATAAATATGATGGATAAAATCAGTGGCCAGAATGCAAATCCGCCAAGATCCCAGTGCGATCTCTAGGTCATAAAGATGTATTTGAATTAAAGTAGTGTAAAACATGTAAATAAAATGGGATCTCGAAAGAATAAATAGAGGAATCGTTAACAAGATAAAGGATTGTGGCTTTTGCCGTAATGTGGGCCTGCTGATGAGTTTCCACCGATTTAGCGAGTCTGTGTTATGGGGAACACAATTACTTAACAAGAACGCAGGTCACATCATTCTTGGGCGCGTATCGTCAGGAGAATCATTGGTCCTCCAGGGCGGCCATATTAGTAGTGTGCCGCCCCTTATTGGAAATGATAGATAAGTCAAATACGACAGGAGTAGTAAGTTCAGTGCCATGTTTGTAATGTTGCATTGTGAGATGTTGACATAAGCAAGTGATGTGTCGGAAAACGGGGATATTGACTCCATATCATACGCAAGCAATAACATGCACTGGAATAAATGTGCTAGGCAAATGTCGCAGGTGACTGAGGTAGGAACACACAAGCATTTTAATGCTATCTGGATGCAATATGGGCCCATAAATATCCTGGCTTGCATGGTAAAATATGCCCTGCTGTCTGCAATATTAACAACGTGAGTAAATGGCACCTGCAGGGGATGGGAGAATAGCACTAATTATGTTAATAAATTGGGTGAATGTTATATTCTCCCAAATAATGGCCCATCCTGTGGTCTGTGTTAGGGCCAAACTGGATAGTTCTTAATTTACATATAATTTTCGACTCGATTTGCCTGAGTTTCCTTTCTCTGTTGCCTCCTTGTTGTCCCAAGGATATTTTCTTAAATCTGATTAATCTGAGCTCTGTTTTCCTATCCATCTGATGTTTGGTCTGCCAATGCACTGCAAGTGGCAGTCTTGGATCTTGACTGCCAATGGACGACATATGCTCACGGATAGGGGTTCTAAGCTCCTGTATTGTGCTGCCAACATATATTTTCTTGCAAAGTATGGCATAAATAAAAAAAAATGTGATCTGCAATTGATATTCTCTCTAATTCTAATGCTGATATCTTGCTGGTTAGTGAATTGTTGGGTGCTACCAAATACGAGCATATTTATACATGATCCATGCACCACATTTTGAGAATCCATGTCTCAACGGTTGTAACCATGTAATCTGTAATCCTGTATAAGTCTTGGGCAAAAAAACGATGCGCTGATTCTGCTCTGAAGTGAGGTTGCCTTGGTAAAGATAATCCGGGGATTGCTGGTTAGGTGACGATGGAGGTCCTCTTCCAGGAGCAGGAGGTGCCAGTGTTTCCTAAGAAGCTTATAAACCAGGTGATTGTCCCCATATATGTACCCATATATCAACTGCATCAGAAGTTTCTGCGGTTCTCGATTATGTCGTACCACTTTCAGTACAAAGTTCTGCCCTTTGGCCTGAACTCAGCCCCTCGAGTCTTCACAAAGTTAATGAATGCTGTGGCGGGCCTTCTCCTCCTCTTGGAGGGCCATCACCTGTACCCTTATTTGGATGACTGGTTGGTGAGGTCCGTGTCACCCGAAGCGGTGGTGCTCTCCTGCCAGAGATTGGCGGATAGCCTTCATCAGCTTGGGCTTTCCCTCCACCTGAGGAAATTGCATGTATGCCCTTCTCATGATATGGTCTTCCTAGGGACCCGTTGGAACACTACTGTTCAGCGGGTGTTCCCCACGCCCGAGAGGCTGATGTCCCTCCGCTATGCGGTGGGGCATTTTCTGGCCACCTTAATGTGTTTCTTGCAGCTTTTTGAGCAAGTGGCCTCTATGTGGCCTCTATGTCTTGGTGACACTGAAGAAGGTTTTATTGGTACTCTCACCTCTGCACGCAGGGTCAGCAAGCTGCTGGCTTTGTCTTCATGCAAGCCCTTCACTATGTTCATCTTGCACACTCGCCCTAATTTCTTGCCCAAGTTGATCTTTCCGTTCCATCTGAATCAAAGAGATCTGCCTGCTTGTGTTCTTCCCGAACCCACAGTCAGAGACAGAGAGGGCCCTATATTCCTTGGACCTCATGAGGGTTCTCAAGTTTTATCTTTCTTGGATGAAATCCTTCAGGAAGTCTGAGACACTGTGACCTTTGGGAGCTCTTCCCCCGGCTCTCAGGCTTCTAAGACTTCCATTGCTTGTTGGATGGTCTAGACTATTTCAGAGGCCTAAACAGCAATGGGCAAATCTGTTCCTAAGGGGATTCATGCCCATGCGTTCAGAGCTAAGGCCACGGCTATCCTGTTTCAGAGGAATGCTTTTTGGGATGTCATCAGCAAGGTGGTCACTTGGGCCATTCCGTTGGCCTTCTGTAAACACTATTCGCTGGACACCAGCTCCAGGCCCAATGCAGAGTTTGGTCAGGCGGTTCTGAAGAACCTTTTCACTTCATCCTAGATATGAGGCAGGTTGTCACAGCTCCACCCTATGTTCTTGTTTGGTGGAATCGCCCACAAGGATGGAGGAAAAGGGACGGGGGCGTATGAGTAATTAAAGTTACTCACTGCACTGACTAGAGTACTCATAGTCCATAGTCCCCTTTCCTCCATACATCCCTCCCACCTTCCCCTGCTAGTATGCCAATGGCTTATAGGTAATATGACTAGCCAGGTATCTAAGCATCCGATGTGTTCAAAGGGGACTGAGGTGAGGTACCGGAGGCCCGAGGCCGCACCCCAGCCCGCTATACTAAATTGAAAGGGGAAGCTCATTTTTTCACTCCCAAAGTTTCTGGTACCGTCCCCATGTTGATGCCCACAAGTATGGAGGAAAGGGGACTGTTGACTATGAGTACTATAGTCACTACAGTCAGTAACTTGAATTTCCCCCGAACAAGCTCTGGAACATCTCTACAGCACCTGCTTCTAAATGCATCCTCTGGGAGCGCTTCGCCTCCCGAGTTGAGGGCGCAACATATCTTGCAGATGGTAATGAGATTTCAGAATGCCCAATATCTACCGGCATTCGATTTTCTGAGGCTGCATTTTCCTGGTGCCGGAGGCTCTCCTGAGGTTAAGGTCCCTCCAGTGGATCCTGAGATCCCAATGGTAACAGTTCTCAGGCAGGATGACGGTCATTCTTCTGGTTCCCGAACAAGGTCTCACATGATCACCCTGCCCGTAGACAACTGTAGTCACTGATGCTTCCCTCACGGGATGGGGAGCTCACATGAGTGATTAATGAGCAGGATCCTAGTCCTGTGTTTAATCAAGACTACACATAAATCTTCTTTTTTTTTCATTTTCTTTTTCTTTTTTCATTGTGTAGTTGGTTAAACGAGCCTTAGACACAGATCAACCCACAAAATACAACATAGTGTAGATATGATGTAGTTAAGACTTTGACTTTGGGTAAGGGCTGGTAAGTTTGGCAACACCAGTCTACTTGTAACTGCTTGAGTTATATGATCGGTTTGCTTGAGCTTGCTCCAAAAACGTTTTTCTCTTATACGGTCACGTCTTGTTGAGTGGGGTGGTCCAAAAAGCCACAAAACCACCAAAAATCCAAGACAACATGACGACACTCATATCGTTCTGCGCCAGTTAAGTTTTGGACATCAAATTTTAATGTAGAGAAGAAATCATAAAATGCCCTTTGTGATGACCCGTGTTTCGGCGTTTGCCGCCTTTTTCAAATCAGGGCATTTGTTATTTGAAATTATAACAAAAGAAAAGTTTACATAGATACAATGTATCCATTATATCAAGGTGAATAACCATATTCAGTGATGTATTAGTTTGTTATGATCAAATATAGTTATGTCCCAGAGAGTCAGGGGTTGGTATGGGGGAGGATTGTTTGGTTAGAGAGACGAAATAAGAAGAGAAAGTTGTATGGACTTATATAAACTAGGTTTAGCAGGCCACTGTGGTATAATCTAATCTATTTACAATAAGTAGTACCATGATGTCTTATTCCCAAGTTTAAATCATGGTTAAAATTCACAAAGCCGATATTTACATTTGCTTACTAACTGGACTAAAATAAGATATTCAATAATGTAGATATTTTCATCATTCTCAACATGGTTACAATTCCTTAATGCAGGGTTATACAATTCTATGTTAAGTTGGGTACTCATCAAGGTCTACTAGATTGATATCTTGTCCAGAAATTGTGTAATTATTACAGATGCGCTCTCCTTACCATTTGTCTTCCAATATTGATGCAGTCAGAGATTAATTTATCGGGTTAAATCCCTGCAAATAATTGGTAAGATAACAGGTTGCGAGTGACACTTGGTACCCTATTAAACTGGGTGGATGCAGTTCGCGTTTATCTAATTTAAGAGCCTATGCGCGTTACTGTGGCTGTGCTAATTGCCAGAATACTTCAATTTCAAATATCCTAATGTCATTGTAATGTTGTTCTTCTGAGTGTTTAATGATACAAAAGTTACAAGGTATGCGCGATTATACTTTTGTAAATAGGGAGCGCTCTCCTGTTAGGCTATGCACTTCGTGTTAGTCTGCTCTAGTGTCCGGTACTTGAAATGTAGATACATTAATTCCAGCGCTAATGCTCGCTAATCCTTACGAATCTGAACATGTTAGACGGTTTCTTACCGTAGCTTTGTGTGCTGAAATCTCCTGCGTTGGCTGTTAGGACGCGAGTTGCCAGCGCCATTACGTGTATGTTGTTTAGAGTTGCTATAGTAACGATGGGGCATATGTCCCTTTTCCCTTTCACTGCTAGTGTTGGGTGCTGGTTGAATCTCAGAGTATGGCCGCCATCTTTTGAGCATTGTATGTCATGTTTTCCCGATCAAAAGTAAATTGCCCCAATCTAAATGCGATCACGCAATCTACATTATACATTTTTATATATTGGATTCATCTTGATTCGTGTTAACTAACGTGTCATATTACATATTGTTAATATTGTTTGAGAAATTAAAAATGTTTTCCATTAATATGTACGAGGCACTGATTCTTCAAAAGCGTATAGTTTAACGTTAGTTGACTGTTCCCAATTAACCAAACAAATTGGGATTACATTATACACATTTGCACATTTAAATACACATATACAGTTAACATATCCTGTTGTACACGATTCCTCTCTAATTTGGATTCCCAAATTGGTATGTTGAATATATATATAACAAAAAATGATAGATTTTTTTCTTGGTCTGTTTTCTAAGTGATACCTTAAATAATTTCATCCGCTGGTTCCGAATCATGCCAATGTACCAGACAGTTGTATCACATATCAATATTGATTGCTACAATCTATAACTTATGAACAGCATTTAATACAACATATGGTATAAATCCTGTAGTGTTACAGGTTTGAATAGTTCTATAAACTGCTTCCTCTTATTCAACCTGAATGTTAAAAATGCATCTCTATAAAGATGATACCATCTCACTGTTAAGACCTGTAACAGTTGTATTTGATCTGCATATCAGTCTTGCCTCAGATTGTCTCAGTGCTTTTTCTTTATTGCCACCTCTTCTTCCAAGAACAATTTTTGAAGACCAATAAACTTAATTTCTGATTTGTTTCACAACCCTTCGATTGATTGGAGTGCTAATCTACTGAGTTTCAATTCAGATTTCTGCAGAAGGAATTGCACTAAGGAGCAACTGGTTGAAGTTCCTGCTTACTCGATCAACCAGTCTACTGTTTCTATTTCTGCCATTCCCATCCATTATCAAGAATACAAAGAGGTATTTGAAGATGTTGTTCCCAAACTCCTCCCACCTCACCGACCTGAGGATTGCAGGATAAACTTAAAGGAGGACGTCTCATTACCTTTTGGTAGGATGTATCCGTTGTCCCAGCAGGAATGGACTGCCTTGAAAGAATATCTGGACTCCAATCTTCAGAACGGTCTGATTCGGAAGTCAAGATCCTCCGGATGTACATCACTTTTCTTTTTAGCCAAGAAGGGAACTAAAGAACTACGCCCATGTATAGACTATCGAGAACTAAACAGAATTACTGTCCGGGATCGTTATCCCATGCCCTTGATTAGGGACATTCTCGAAGCTGTTAAGGACTTCAAGATCTTCACAAAGATCGATCTACGCGGAGCATACCACTTACTCAGGATCCATGCAGGCGATGAATGGAAAAACGCCTTCCGAACACTGTTGGGTTTGTTCGAATATTGTGTGATGCCGTTTGGATTAGTCAACGCCCATCGGTGTTCTAGCGGTTCATGGACCACATTTTCACTGATCTGCTAGGAACTTCGTAGTAGTGTACTTAGATGTATTTTGATCTACTCCTCCACTCTAATGGAACAGAACCTTGTTAAGGAAGTACTGCAGAGGCTCATGGAAAATCGTCTGTACGCTAAGGTCGAGAAGTGTACCTTTGAGGCAGCCGAAGTACCTTACCTCGGCTTTATCTTATCCTCTAATGGAATACGGATGGATCCGGATAAAGTAAAGGCCATTCTCAGGTGGCCAGAACCTTCTTCTCCTAAGGATATTCAAAGATTTCTTGGTCTGGCTAATTTCTACCGTCGTTTCATTCCTCACTTCTCGGAGATGGTACTTCCTCTGACAATGCTTCTCAAGAAGGGAAGTGTCTTCGATTGGAGTCCTACCGCACAATCGGCCTTTTCGGACCTCAAGAAACTGTTTACCACAGCTCTGGTGCTTATTCAACCGGATCAGCCAAAGCCCTTTATTGTGGAAACAGAGGCTTCAGGCGGAGCCCTCAGAGCTGTTTTGTTACAAGAGGATAATGAAGGAGTAGAACATCCCAACGCCTACTATTCACGTACTCTTACAGTCAGTGAACGAAACTATTCTGTACTCGAGCGAGAACTCTTAGCTATGAGAAGAGCATGCGAGGAGTGGAGACATTTGTTACAATGGGCCACACATCCATTTCTAATTCGCACTGACCACAGGAATCTGCGGGTTCTCCAGCAGATGGAATGCTGCAATTCCCGTCATGCCAGATGGGCATACTATTTCTCCAACTTTGATTTCCAGATAACATATATACCAGGCTCACAAAACGGAGTGGCTGACGCCCTTTCTAGAAGCTGGTCGGAAGAACAGGAAATGGAAGCTACACCTACCGAGAAGGAAAGGATGTTGCCTACCACAAGATTTATAGCAGTGATCGACTGCTTTCTTCAGAAGGTGAGGAAGGAATATAAGACATGGACTAGACAGAAGCTAATGTCTAAGGGTCTTCAAGAAAGAGGTGGATTATGGTTCTACAATTCAGCTATCTTTCTTCCTTCTTCGCAACTCCAAGCCAAGCCGCTACATTTTTGCCATGATCCTCCATTAGCTGGTCATAGGGGACAAAAGGCCACCTACAAACTATTGTCCAGAAGTTTTTGGTGGCCTTCGATGCAAGCTGATGTGAACTCATACGTTAACTCCTGTTTGGTATGTGTAAGTTCAAAGGTCTCTAGACAGAGACCTTTAGGTCTTCTGCAGCAAGCTGATTTACCTTCTCGTCCCTGGGAGAATCGATCTATGGACTTTATCGTAGAGTTACCTCCATCCCAAGGGAAGACAGCTATAATGGTTACTGTTGATTCCTTTTCCATGAAGGCTCATTTCTCCTCTCTAACAGGAGTGCCTTCCGCTTCAGAGACAGCTTCTTTGTTCCTACGAGACATCATAAGATTTTTCCTCGAGTGATCGTCTTGGACAGAGGAGTACAATTGACCTCTAAATTGTGGTCCATTTTGTCTAAGGAACTAGGGATCCATAGAGCATTATCATCAGGATACCACCCTCAGTCCAATGGACAAACGGAGAGACTAAATGCCACACTGGAGGAGTATCTTCGGTGTTTCTGTAACAAGGAACATGATAGTTGGGCATCATTGTTACCCATGGCGGAGTTCACATATAACAACACAGTACATACAGCTATCGGAATGAGCCCTTTTCAGTGTACCTATGGTTACCATCCGCATTTTCTACCCACCAATATAGCCGGAAGTACCAAGGCTCCGGCAGTAGACAAGGTAGTGTCCAAGATCCAACAAGCTCATCAATTGGCAACGCAGACTCTAGAGGAAAGCAGAAGGAACTACAAGAGATATGCCGATGCCAAGAGAAGACCAAATCCTCAATGGGGCCCTGGTTCAATGGTATGGTTGTCCAACAGGTACTTACCTCGCTGGACACAAATGGGCACATTTTCTCCAAGATATATAGGTCCATACAAGATCGAGGCTATGATCAATCCTGTCGCTTACAAGTTGAAGCTACCACCTCGATTCAAGAGAATACACCCAGTATTCCATACTTCTTACTAAAGTCTCATGTGGAAGATCCTTATCATAGGAGTGTTAAGAAGACGAGTGTAGCAGATCTCAAAAAGACCAAGGATTACAAAGTGGACAGATTGGTGGATTAACGTTATCGTCAAGGTATCTTGCAGTATCTGGTACACTGGAAGGGATATCCCAGATCAGAGAGAACCTGGGGGCCCAAAACCCATATAAGTGCTCCAAGACTTGTTCAGAAGTTCCACGGGTTGTACCCGAGTAAGCCAGGCGGTGACCGGCATCGAAGGGGGCATACTGTAATGCATCGACCTTGGAAGGTTTGGAACCGATGGAAGTACACCTAACATGGATGCTGAAAGTTTCATGTGGCGGTCTATGCCTCATTCAAGATGGCTGCCCGCACGTATTTACGCACAACACACCAGTGCTTCGATGCGTTGTATCAAAGTACTTTAGTATCTTCACAGCGCTGTGTTTCTGAACTCTCGCTACCTATTATTGCTTCCTGTTGATTATTCATCTCTTTTCTTCGACTATCTTACACCGCGGTTTACGTACCTTTTTTTCGGGTAGCTTTCCTTATAACGGTTAGATCCTTGTTAATCGCACTTTGAGGTTTGCTCTTTAACTCCTCAGTCTCTGTATCTATCCTTCCCTGCTACGTCTCTTGTTTACTTTCGCCTTGCCTTCCAGTATCATTTCATTTCATATTGTTCCTATTTATTTTAATTGCACTGTTTTCTTCCGCCTGGATTTTCTTCTCTTGAGTGGCAGTCTATCCTTTCTAGGCTGTTACTTACCGGGTTGTCGGTTCGCCGTCTTTGGCGTTCTTCAACCATCCCGCCATTATCCTGTGCTCCTGGACTGCCTTATCTACAAATCCTTCACATCTACAGTACAGCACCTTCATTTCCTTCGGCACCACCTGCTACTTGGAACTGCTTTTTGGACAAGAGATCTCAGTTCTGTCAGGAATAAGGGTAGGAGTGGGGGGCCAGGAACCAGGAGGCGGCCGCGATTGAAATAACAAGAGTTGTGCACAAACTACACTTCCCAGCAGCACCTGGGAGGAGTCTGTAGTCAGCTGAAGGTGATTAGAAACTGCTTATTAGGGGGCCCATGGCGCATGGCAAGAGTGGCTTATTTTCGGTGTATACGGATGTGCTGCAGGCGGAACGAAGGAGATTCACGGACCGTAGGAGGAGCGGCGGTGGCGGCGGCAGAAAACTCTGGAGAGAGTTGCAGCAGGAGAAGAATGGTGTAAGGCTGCTGCTGCTACAAGCCTCATGATACGGCGTCCGGGAGGGCTTCCAAGCCCCCGAACATAAGACAAGTAATTGATGTTGGTGTGAGCGTCCCAGCAGGGAGCTGGTGCTCGGGGAGGGGCCAGGTTAAATGAAGGCATGAATACGGCCCTGTAACGGACAAAAGTGCATGGCAGCTGGTCTGATTAGTCGCTAGTATTGTGTACCACGTTTTGTGATGGGACACTATATACCTGCCCTTTCTTCTCAGGGTTTGGGCAAATAACGTGGTACTAGTGGCATTTGAGTGCTCAGGTGTAGAAAAGACATTGGGGCCGGAGCAATGAAGGAGCAAAACGCTCATGTGCTATGTTTTTGTCCATGTCATGAGCCATGTTTATAAGTGTTGCTTACGCCTGCCCTTGGGGCCATGTGTTATGTTTCTTCACAGTGGGATCAATCCCAATTGTATGTTCCATCATGCTTGCTATATATATGTTGCTATTGAGAAATGAATGTGGTACATGTATCAAGGTGTATTACTACAAGGTTTCAGGGAGTGTAGGGCTTGTTCCTGTTACGTTCCCTGTCCTATCCAAACTAGATTTTTCCCTAATCCTCTTTCCGGTGTTCTTAACTTCCCCACCCTGTCCACAACCTCTCCCTAACCCTCTTCCCCCCCACTGACTGCCACGTGGTGTCCTGTATACTGTATCAGGCACCTGTGCCAACCACGGTGGGAGGGTCGACTTCATTCGGCTTCTGTGGTTCGGGGGAGAGTGTTGATGTCTCTTCCCCTTTTGTTAGTTGATCTTGACAAGTTCTCTCTATGTACTCTTGCGGTCCTTATTATCTTACCCTTGATTTTGGAGAGAACTACTGTATGAACATTCGATACCAGAGTGCATACTACACAGAAGAGAAGACCGGACTCGCTTCTACTCTTCTACACAACCTGAAGAAGACTATTCACACAGGGTTTTTTCAGCTTACGGCTTTTTCCCTGGAATAACGAGTTGACTCCTGGGAGGCTTCTGACATTTGGTTCCTATCCGGTCATGGTGGCCTCCGGGGAGTCACGCCCGTATTTGCATCAAAAGAAGAGTAAAGATACCAGAAAGACACGAAGGAAAAAGAAGACGGAACCCCAAGAAGACTCCGCCGGTGATTCAGGTGAGGAGGAGTTGGAAAGGAGGGGAACTAAGGTTGCAAGTTTTGACAACATCATTGATATAGCGGGTCCATAGTATCATCCTGTCATTGTATGCTTCATCTTTGTATACCACTTTGTCCTGAAAAAGGCCCATGAAAAGTTTGGCCAGGGTTGGGGCATATTTACTGCCCATGGGCAGACTTTTTGTTTGCTGGCAAAACAGGTTGTTCAAAGTGAAAATGTCCAATGTTATGTGTAACATTTCTTTTATCATTTGGATTTGCTGATGGAATGATGCAGACTTGTCTTTGAAGGAATATTCAATAGTAGTTATTGCCCAATGGTGTTGTATTGATGTGTATAAGGCCTTTACATCTAATGTGGCCAACATATACTCCTTATGCCATTCAACCGTCTTCAATTTTTGAATCACACTTGTAGTGTCTTTCAGGTACGATTTTAACTCGCTGGCTCTGGGTCTTAACATGTTATCCAGATATTCTAAGTGACCCATCCTCTGCCACTCAGGATGGGGCGGCCTTCAGGGATTGTGGCAAACTTTTTATGTATTTTGGGGAGAAAGTACATGGTTGGTGTTATTTGTTCTTTTATCGTCAGATATTTTTTCTCTTCATCTGTGATGGGTCCTTGCCTATACCATTTCAAAATGTATTCATCCTACTGTTGAATTATGTCCTTTCTGGGGTTGGTGGTCAAAATGTTGTAGCATCCTGGTGTTCGTAGATGTCTGTTAGCCATTTCAAGAAAATCGGTTCTCTCCATTAGAATGATGTTGCCGCCTTTGTCAACTTCTTTGATTACCACCGTCATGTCTGAGGCTAAGGTTTGCAGAGCTTTGAATTCCATGTTAGTCAAATTGTGTCTCTGGTTTTTGGATTGTTTACTCGACTCCTTTTCCGATGCGATATAAAAATCTTCGGTGACAGTCTTGTAGAAAGTGTCAATAATATTGTCAGGCGGTAGTTGTGGCACAAATTTCGTTTTTGATTTCAATTCTTTGACATGTATTGTGTCTGGTTTGATAGCGAGCTCTTGTAGTATGTTTCTCATATCAAAGGTCTCTGCTTCCCCTAATAATCTTACAAGATACATGTCTTCAATTTCTCCAATAGTTAAATCACTATTTTCTTTGTGCTGCTCTTATATAGTCTGCAGTTGCTTTAGTTGCAAAGAACTTTTTTAATTTTAATTTGCATACAAACTTGAAAAGGTCTATGTGTATGTCCACATTATTAAATCTTGATGTCAGAGCAAATGAATGTCCCTTGTTATGGACCCTCCTTTCATCTTCTGAGATTGTTCTGTTTGATAGATTCAAAACAAGACAGTTTATTGTTTGCTCCTGTTTACTACTTTCACGCTTACCCTTGTGTATCTTTTGTTGATGTTCTCGAGTGCTTCTGGGTTGCCAGAGTCTTGTACCCCCTGCCTTCCTCTCCTCCTTGAGTAGGTTGGGTTGGTCCCGTAGTTGTTGGTAGCTGAAAGCGGACCTGCTTCTGTGGGAAGTTCCTATTACCTTTTTTATATCTCTTAACTTGGCTCATGTAGCCTTGGTCTCAGGTCCTTTGTCACTTGTACTGGCAACTTCTGCTACAGTGTTCTCGGTTTCCGAATCTGCGTCTGAGCTAGCCGAGGAGGTGTTAGGCATGCTACATCTGAAAGAGGGTTTTTGGTATTGATTGCATTTCTCTTGGAATGTATAGACTCCGTTGTCTCGGTAATCCCTTTCGTCTCTATAGCATTTTCTCAATTTTCTTAATTTTACCTCATCCTGGTAATTCTTTAATATTTCATGCATCTTCTCATAGCTTCTTTCTTTCGTTGCTTGTAGGGATTTAATTTCCGTTATATCTTTTTTGATACTCGATTTGTTCCATAGATCATTTGTGCTCCCTTGTAGCATGTTCTATTAAGAGTTCCAACATCATCTTCGAGCTACTATTGAGGTTTCTTTCCCACATACCCGCAAGGTCTTTGTCATTATTAAAATTCAGAAAAATTAGAATTCTTATACCCCTTGGAATGAGTTCATTCTTGACGTAATTTTCTATTGAGACTATTTCACAGTATTTATCTAATTCTTTTTTAGTAGTTTAAAGAACTATTCAAACCTTTAACACACTACAGGATTTATACCATATGCTGTGTTAAATGCTGTTCATAAGTTATAGATTGTAGCAATCAATATTGATATGTGATACAACTGTCTGGTCCATTGGCATGGTTCGGAACTAGCGGATGAAATTATTTAAGGTATCACTTAGAAAACAGACCAAGAAAAAATCTATCATTTGTTGTTATATATTAGACATCCCAATTTGTGAATCCAAATTAGAGAGGACTCCTGTACAACAGGATATGTTAACTGTATATGTGTATTTCAATTTGCAAATGTGTATAATAAGGTAATCCCAATTCGTTTGGTTAATTAGGAACAGTCAACTGTGGGAACTAACGTTAAACGATCCGCTTTTGTAGAATCAGCTCCTCGTACATATTAATGGAGAACATTTTTTTATTTCTCAAACCATTTTAACAAGGTACATGACGGAGCAAATTACGTGTAATATGACACGTTGACTAAAGCAAGATGAATCCAATATATAATAATGTTTAATGTGGATTGCACAATCGCATTTAGATTGGGGCAGTTTACTTTTGATCACTGAGAAAACATGACGTACAATGCCCAAAAGATGGCGGCCGTACTCTGAGATTCAACCAGCACGCAACACTAGCAGTGAAAGGGAAAAGGGACATATGCCCCATCGTTACTATAGCAACCGTAAACAACATATACCTGACGGCAACTCACGTCCTAACAGCCAACGCAGGAGATTTCAGCACACAAAGCTACGGTAAGAGACTAACATGTTCAGATTTGTAAGTATTAGCGAGCATTAGCACTAGAATTAATGTATCTACATTTCAAGTACCGGACACTAGAGCAGACTGTAACACAAAGCACATACCCTAACAGGTGAGCACTCCCTATTTAAAAAGTATAATCGTGCATACCTTGTAAGTTTTGCGTCATTAAACACTCAGAAGAACATCATTACAATGATTTTAGGATATTTGAAATTGAAGTGTTCTGGCAATTAGCACAGCCGCTGTAACGCGCATAGGCTCTTAGATTAGATAAGCGCAAACTGCATCCACTCAGTTTAAGCGGGTACCAAGTGTCACTCACGATCTGTTATTTTGCCAATTATTCGCCGAGATTTAACCCAATAAGTTCATGCCTGACTGCACCAATATTGGAAGATGAATGGTAAGGAGAGCGCATCTGTAATAATTACACAATTTCTGAACAAGATATCAATCCAGTACACCTTGATGAGTACCTAACTTAACATAGAATTGTATAACCCTGCATTAAGGTATTGTAACCATGTAGAGAATGGTGAAAATATCTACATTATTGAATATCTTATTTTAGTCCTGTTAGCAAGCAAATGTAAATGTCTGTTTTGTGAATTTTAACCATGATTTAAACTTGGGAATACGTCATCATGGTGCTACTTATTGTAAATAGGTTTGATTGTACCACAGTGGCCTCCTAAATCTAGTTTCTACATGTTTGGAACTTTGACGTTCATACAACTTTATCTTCTTATTTCTTCTCTCTAACCTCCTAATAATCCTCCCCTATACCAACCGCTGTCTCTCTATGACTTAACTTTATTTGATCATGACGAACTAATACATCACTGAATATGGTTATTCACCTTGATATATTTGATGCATTGA
Source organism: Ambystoma mexicanum (assembly GCF_040938575.1). Lineage (NCBI taxonomy): Eukaryota > Metazoa > Chordata > Amphibia > Caudata > Ambystomatidae > Ambystoma > Ambystoma mexicanum. Next base: position 933,812,521 of record NC_090939.1, read on the forward strand.
ATCTATGTAAAGTTTTCTTTAGTTATAATTTCGAATACCATATGCCCAGGTTTGAAAAAGGTGGCAAACACCGAAACACGTGTCATCACAAAGGGCACTTAATGATTTCTTCTCTACATTAAAATGTGATGTTCAAAACTTAACTGGCGAAGATCTATGAGTATCGTTTTAGTGTAGATATGATACAAGATAAAAATCGATAATAAAATACATGATGAATGAGACAATCAAAGAAACAATCACACACATTTATCATCAGAACCCTAAACATTAAAACTTCTTTAAAAACTCTTTCCATATTTGGAATGCTGCTGTAGATACAACCAGATAAGTTGTATCTATACACACCGTATTTTGTACTTTGTGGGTCGATCTGTGTCTAAGGCTTGTTTTAGCCAAGTGCACAATATAAGCTAGAAAAAACTTCTGCTGAGGGCGATCAGATTGGCGCTTATAGCCTTTTTGCCTTCTATCCTGTTCATGACAGACAACAAGTGGCCATGCGTTACCTCAACAAAAGAGGTGCTGTAGGGTCACTACCACTGTACAAGGAGGGAGTGCAGCTCTGGTTTTGGGCTGTACATAACAGAATTTCTCTGTCGGCTGTTCATCTAGCTGGGGAACAGAATACAACAGTGGATGCTCCGAGCAAGCAGAGCACACTCTCCCATGATTGAGAGTTGGCTCGGGAACTCTTCTAGAGATCTTGGGTCTTTGGGGAACCCCTCAAGTAGATCTGTTCATGTCCACTATCAACAGGAAATGCAACTTGTTCTGCTCCAGGAAATGTCCTCCAACAGGAGCTCTGGGGGACTCGTTCATGGTGGACTGGGAATTTCCAATATGGGATGTAGTCCCACCAGTCTCTATCATTCCTCGTATCATCAGGAGGTTGAGGAAGTTTGGGAAACCCACGATCCTGATTGCCCCGGATTGGGCCAGGAGGACTTGGTACCCGGACCATCTACAAATATCATCTGCACTCCATTCTATCTTCCGCAGAGAGTAGATCTACTTTCACAAGAGGGAGGCCATCTTCTTCAGCCAGGAATCGGAACACTGAACCTTCACGCCTGGTTTCTGAGAGGCTAAGATTCTAAGATTGGGACCTCCCGAGAGACATTATGGAGGTGTTGCTTTAGGCTAGAAGACAAAGAAAAGCCCTATACAACTGCCGTTGGAACAAGTTTTGCAGCTGGTGTAGAGCTAAAAATATAGATCCTTTCTCTTGCAATACACCTGCAGTGCTGTCTTTTTTATTTTTTTTTTACTGCACCTAACCCATCGGGGGCTGCCGGTGGCTACCATTAAGGGATACTTGGAGTTATATATTTTTAAACACATGGCAGAACAAGGCTCCTACTGTCATGATCTCTGCTTCCAAAAGGTCAGGATTTTCCCAACTCCCTTGGAAGCAGATCCATAACCCAGGTTCCGAGTGCCAACCAGTCCCAATTGGGACCTTTTGGACCCAGTCCTGGCGCCAGTGGCACCAGGCTCATAAATATGCCCAGTCCCAGTGCTGGATGCGCCGGGCTCATAATGCTTGGGTGGACTTACCTGCAGCAGACCATGCTGCTTACTTGCCTGCCAGTTGAGCCTCTGATCCTCTTCTGTTTGGAACTACTTTTCCTGTTGGGTGGGGCAGGAGCCACTCCCTAGATTCAGAACACTGGAACTCTTCTGGAAAGCAGGAACTCTTTTCTTACCTAGGTGTGGCTGTGGAAGGAGACACCTAAGCACTACAGGAGGCTATTTCAACCACACCCGATGGATGAATCTTGCTTTGCGTTATTCTGCATCCTCTGCAGCAGAACGCTCATTGTGTCTTCTGCATCTGATCCTGGGCCTAAGGGAAAAGGCTTACCATCCTGAATCCAGTCTTCAGCAACACCTATAAAGACAAGAAAGAACAGGTTAGCATTACGGTCTTCAGTGACAGCTCTTCACTTACCTGGTCCATCGGCTGTCACCAACGCCTCGCGCTGCATTCCGGCATCTGAAAGACAAAGGCTTACCTACTCTTTGTGCGCTCCGGAGGTCTTCACACTGCATTCCGGCATCTGAAAGACAAAAGCTTACCAACTCTTCGCGCGCTCCGGAGGCCTTCGGCGCTGCATCCCGCATCTGAAAGACAAAACAAGGTGCGTTTAAAGACATTGGGGAACTTTAATACCCACGTGCCATTACTCCTTTCCACATCTAACCCAGTGGGTATTCCGGCACCCTGCAGCCGCTCCGAACTTGTACCTGCAAAATAAAAAGACAGTTAGAGCGCATCGTGAAGCAGGCAACAAGCGCTTACTTATGTGCTTCCAGGCGCTTCTATTCATCACACGGGCTCCATCTTCAACTCACTTCAGCCCGTCATCCGCCATCCCCGGAACCCTGCAAAACAAGAAACATCATTACTAAAGACTTTAAAGACATTAGAATTACTCGAAACTTACCGTTCGTGCAGTAAACGACGGACAGCAGTCCTCTGAAGTCAAGAGGCCTGCTCCCCTTATCCAGTGAAGAAACTGGTTACAGCACCCTGCCCCGAGGCAGATGGAGAGCACGGCGTTCACTTACTTAAGGTGAGAGCGTTAACCTTTGGGGTTCTACAGGAGAAGAGAAAGGGAAGAAGAGAGAGACATTCAATAACCCAGTTCCTTAATCCCATATTTTCTATCTGCAGACATCTTACCCTTCGAGTCAGACATACAGTGCACAGAGGTCCAGCCCAAAGAGCCAGCCGTGTGTTACACATCACCTTTGAAGATACGGTATACGCCCAGTCAAGACCGGCGCCTCTACGGGAATCAGGTGAGCGTTACAGAACGCAAAGCCTACCACAAAACTCCCGTCCAGGCGCTATGGAAACCTCGGATACCGACCAGCTAGCCCAGTTACTTGGGGAACTAAGGGCAGAAGTGCATGCAGCCCGTCAGGAAACGAACGCTCTAAGAAGGGAACTGATTATTTCCAAGGAGCGAACAGATGATCTCGCTAGACAATTGCTACAGTCACAAGCCGGACAGACCCCGTTACCCGCATCTGGGGGAAATCTTCCTTCTACATCCTCTATGAATCCAGTGCAGATCAACCTACCTGGGAATGTACCTCTAGCTCCACCCGAACGATTTTCTGGTGACCCAAAGAGGTTTGCAGTATTTATCAATCAGTGCCGGTTGCATTTCTTATGCCGGCCAGCAGCCTTTCCAACTGATCAAGCTAAAGTAGCTTTCGTGCTTTCGTACCTTAGTGGCAATGCGGCAGACTGGTCGATCCCTCTAGTAAATCAAGATGATCCGGTCCTCCATGATTTTCAAGCTTTTCAGCTCAGTATGGAAAAACTGTTCGCAAGACATTCACAGGGGCAGGCCTTGGACAATGAGCTTCTTTCGTTGCGGCAAGGTAATCAAGACCTTTTGGCTTATATTGCGTCTTTCAACAGACTGATAGTGGAAACTCAATGGCCTGAGGACAAAAGGATTACGCTGTTTTATAGAGGTCTACGTGGAGAGCTCAAAGATGTGTTAGCCCAAGTAGTGAATCCCCCACAAGATTGTTCGGACTATATAGACTTAGTCGTTCAAATAGATCACAGACTGCAGAACAGGAAGGCCGATCGTTCCAAGTTTGATGCTCGAGTATTTTCCAAACCGCCAACTCCTTCCAAAGGAGTAGACTCCGGGGAACCCATGGAAATAGGGGGTCTGAAAGGTCCTCTAACACAAAAGGAGCGGGAAAGGAGAAAACAGTTGCAATTATGCCTCTATTGCGGAAACTCAGGGCACTTTCTTCGAGACTGTCCGGTGAAACCTGCCAAGAAGGCAGTAGGAGCTGCAGTTACCAAAGTTACAAACTCTGAGCAGGGAAACAACCTCGCCCGACAAGAATAGAGGTCCTCTTGCCGAGCGTGAAAACCAGTTCCGTGACCTCGCATTTCGTGATACCTATGGTCCTCATTAGCCCTGATAATCCAGATCGATTACATGCAATTGAAGCTTACGTCGACAGCGGTGCCATCGGCAATTATGTGGATCATGAAATGGTTTTGAGGATGAATCTAACTCTTTGTCCCAAGGCTGTAAAGGACGTCATTACTACGGTGGATGGTACGGAGATAGCCTCCGGGCCAGTAACGCATACCACTCAAGAGGTGACGCTAGTAAGTCAAGATGGACACCATGAGAAGATCGTGTTCGATGTGATCAAGGCCCCTCAGTTTCAGATTATTCTAGGAATACCTTGGTTAGAGAAACACAATCCTCTGATCGATTGGCGAGCAAGAACGGTCCAGTTTCCAGAATGTGTCTCTACTTGTCACCCTCCACCTGGTGTTGCACTGGCAGCAATTTCTTCAGAGACTCCCCAGTTACCTCCCGAATACCTAGAATACCAAGATGTTTTCCAGAAGGATCAGGCTAACTCTCTACCTCCTCATAGGTCTTATGACTGCCAGATAGACCTGATACCTGGATCTACTCCTCCTTGTAGTAGAATTTATGCCCTCACCGAGCCTGAGAACCTTCACCTTCGACAATACCTGGATCAATACCTGGCAAATGGGTTTATTCGTCCTTCCAAGTCCCCTGCTTCTTCAGCTTTGTTCTTCGTTCCAAAAAAGGAAGGAGACCTTAGAACTTGTATCGATTATCGCTCCCTGAACCAGATCACCGTTTAGAATAGATATCTGTTACCTTTGATCCATGAACTCCTGGACCAAGTCAGAAAAGCATGCATATATACAAAGCTGGATCTTATAGGAGCTTACCACTTGGTACGAGTAAAAGAGGGCGATGAATGGAAGACGGCCTTCCGTACCAAGTATGGGCTATTTGAATATCAGGTCATGCCCTTCGGACTTTGCAATGCCCCGGCCGCCTTTCAATATTTTATGAACGATGTCCTCAGAGAGCTCATAGATGTGTGTGTTGTTGTTTACATTGACGACATCCTCGTTTATTCTTCATCGAAATCTGAACATCGGAAACACGTGAAAATGGTCCTCGAAAGATTGCGTCAACACAAACTTTTCGCTAAGTTGGAAAAATGTGTTTTCAACGTGACTGAAGTTGAATTCTTGGGATTCATATTATCACCTGGCGGAGTGCGTATGGATTCAAAGAAGGTCGATGCAGTTCTCAAATGGCCATCACCATCCTCCGTAAAAGGTGTGCAAAGCATGTTAGGCTTCGCTAACTTTTACTGCAGGTTTATCCCCGAATTCTCTCGAATAGTCCAGCCCATCACTGCCTTGTTAAAGAAAAATAAACATTTTGAATGGTCTACCGAGGCGGAACAAGCTTTCCAGGATTTGAAGACTAAATTTATCTCTTCACCAATCTTAAAACACCCTCGCCCCGAACTCCCCTACATCGTGGAAACTGATGCTTCAAGCCTTGCCATGGGGGCAGTTCTATCACAAAAGGACCCGGTAACCAATCAGTTGCATCCCGTGGCATTTTGGTCCCGCAAATTCTCGCCTCCTGAAATCAATTACACGATTACTGACAAGGAACTTCTAGCTATCAAGTCTGCCTTTAAGGCTTGGCGGCATTATCTGCTGGGGGCCCGACACACCGTTACTGTGATTACGGATCACCGAAAGCTGCAATATTTGAAAACCGCAAAAGCCCAATCCTCTAGACAACTCCATTGGGCATTATTCTTTGCCGAGTTTGACTTCATAATTACCTATCGACCTGGTACAAAGAACGGTAAAGCTGATGCCCTTTCTCGGATGGGAGTGGAAGAACACTTGATCAACCCTAAACCTGTACCAATCATTCCCGAACAAAGAATTCTGGGTGTAATCGCCACAGAATCCATAGAGGAAGTTAAGGATAAAGCCAGGCAACTTGTAACTCCAGCAGACATACAGAATTGGCATCTGCAGGGAAAGGACTTTGCAGTAAAGGACAACTTATTGTATTTCCAAGAACGATTATACCTACCCAGCACAGATTTACAGAAAAAAGTAATCTCTTGTTATCATGATTCTTTAATGGAAGGACATCCCGGTATGGCCAAGACCTCAGAAAAGATCAAGCGCTACTTCTGGTGGCCGTCTTGGAAAAAAGATATCAGAGACTTTATAATGTCCTGTGGAGTATGCGCCCAAAACAAGAGTCAAAAGGAAAGACCAGCAGGCCTCTTACGCCCTATTGACATCCCACCTCGCCCTTGGCATACGCTTTCTATGGACTTCATCACCGATCTACCTCCATGCTCCGGATACAATACGATTCTAGTAATCGTGGACTTATTCTCCAAGATGGCGCATTTCATTCCGCTCAAAGGCTTGCCAACAGCAGCAACTCTGGCCCGAGAATTTCTCGAAAACATCGTCCGACTGCACGGTTTTCCTTCGGTTCTAATTTCGGATCGAGGTAGTCAATTTATTTCTCATTTTTGGCGAAGTTGCTGTCGGTCGGCTCAAATTGATGTGAGACTATCGACCAGTCACCACCCTCAGACCGACGGACAAACCGAGAGGACCAATCAAACTCTGGAACAGTATTTACGCTGCATGCTGCAACAAACTGAAAAAACTTAGAAAGACATCCTTTGGATAGCCGAATATGCCTACAATAACTCTGCCCATTCGGGAACTGGGAAAACCCCGTTTTTTCTTTTGTACGGCAGTCATCCTCGAACCTCGGAGTTGGATCCCCTCCAAGATCTTGAAACACCAGCAGTAGACTACCTGCATTCTACAATCACCCAAGCCTTTAAGGAAGCGGTTTCTCACCTTCAAAGGGCTAAAGAACAATACAAGAAAGGAGCAGATCAACATCGGAAGGAAGCCCCTCAATATCAAGTAGGGGATCAAGTCTGGTTATCCACCAAATATCTACCTCTAAAAGGGCCACGCACATTCAACCCAAGATACCTTGGTCCCTATTCCATCACTACCATAGTAAACCCAGTAGCGGTCAAGTTGGACTTGCCCCCGCAAATGAAGATACATCCGGTCTTCCACGTCTCTCTATTAAAACCCGTGCAACCTCAAACCCGACTAACTAAATCTCCAAAACCTATCCTAGTTGATGGAGAACTCGAGTTTGAAGTCAAAAGCATTCTGGACTCCAAGATCTCCAAATCTAAACTATTTTACCTAATTGACTGGAAAGGCTAAGGCCCCCAAGAGAGATCCTGGGAACCTGCTGAATATGTCCACGCTCCTCGCCTAATCAAAAGATTTCACCGAACATTTCCTGACAAGCCAAAACCCCCGGAGAAGCCCGGTTTGGGAGGGGCCTTGAGGGGGGGTACTGTCATGATCTCTGCTTCCAAAAGGTCAGGGTTTTCCCAACTCCCTTGGAAGCAGATCCATAACCCAGGTTCCGAGTGCCAACCAGTCCCAATTGGGACCTTTTGGACCCAGTCCTGGCGCCAGTGGCACCAGGCTCATAAATATGCCCAGTCCCAGTGCTGGAAGTGCCGGGCTCATAATGCTTGGGTGGACTTACCTGCAGCAGACCATGCTGCTTACTTGCCTGCCAGTTGAGCCTCTGATCCTCTTCTGTTTGGAACTACTTTTCCTGTTGGGTGGGGCAGGAGCCACTCCCTAGATTCAGAACACTGGAACTGTTCTGGAAAGCAGGAACTCTTTTCTTACCTAGGCGTGGCTGTGGAAGGAGACACCTAAGCACTACAGGAGGCTATTTAAACCACACCCGATGGATGAATCTTGCTTTGCGTTATTCTGCAGCAGAACGCTCATCGTGTCTTCTGCATCTGATCCTGGGCCTAAGGGAAAAGGCTTACCATCCTGAATCCAGTCTTCAGCAACACCTATAAAGACAAGAAAGAACAGGTTAGCATTACGGTCTTCAGTGACAGTTCTTCACTTACCTGGTCCATCGGCTGTCACCAATGCCTCGCGCTGCATTCCGGCATCTGAAAGACAAAGGCTTACCTACTCTTCGTGCGCTCCGGAGGTCTTCACACTGCATTCCGGCATCTGAAAGACAAAAGCTTACCAACTCTTCGCGCGCTCCGGAGGCCTTCGGCGCTGCATCCCGCATCTGAAAGACAAAACAGGTTGCGTTTAAAGACATTGGGGAACTTTAATACTCACATGCCATTACTCCTTTCTACATCTAACCCAGTGGGTATTCCGGCACCCTGCAGCCGCTCCGAACTTGTACCTGCAAAATAAAAAGACAGTTAGAGCGCATCGTGAAGCAGGCAACAAGCGCTTACTTACATGCTTCCAGGCGCTTCTATTCATCACACGGGCTCCATCTTCAACTCACTTCAGCCCGTCATCCGCCATTAAGAAACATCATTACTAAAGACTTTGGGGTTCTACAGGAGAAGAGAAAGGGAAGAAGAGAGAGACATTCAATAACCCAGTTCCTTAATCCCATATTTTCTATCTGCAGACATCTTACCCTTCGAGTCAGACATACAGTGCACAGAGGTCCAGCCCAAAGAGCCAGCCGTGTGTTACACATCACCTTTGAAGATACGGTATACGCCCAGTCAAGACCGGCGCCTCTACGGGAATCAGGTGAGCGTTACACCTTCTTTAAGATGCCTATTTTGATACAATTCTTGAAAGGACTCACCTATACATTCCCACCAGTCCCTTTTATGGTTCCTTCCTGGAATTTGAATTTAGTACTTACTTCTTTAATGAGTGCACCATTTTAGGAGCTCCATTCCTGTCCTCTCAGTTTGTTAACCTGGAAAACCATATTTTTAGTGGCCATGACTTCTGCCTGCAGGGTTAGTGAGCTACCAGCTCCATCTTGCAAGCCACTATTCAGTGTTCTCCAAAGAGAAGGTAGTTTTGAGGGTTTGTCACTCTTTCCTTCCCAAGGAGGTTTCTGAACTTCATCTGAAACAGAAGATCACACTGCCAGCTTTCTACGGCCTCCTCACTCTTCTAATGATGAAGTGACATTACAAAGGCTTGACCCGAAAATGGCTTTGTTTTTACATTTCAGGAATGTCAGCCATCAGACAGGATGAGCAAATATTTATTAGCTAGACTGGTCATAAATTAGAACAAGCAGTGACCAACAAACACTCTCACAATGAATCATGTATGCATTTCATAGTGCTACTCCATTGCTGGAAAGGATGTCCCTGAGAACTTAAGATCCTATTCCACCAGGTGTGGCAACTACTTCGGTTCTGCAAAGAGTTGTACCATTCCAGAATAGTTCAATGCCACATCCTGGTCCTCCCTCCATACTTTCTCAAAGCATTACTGCTTAGACCCTCTGCCAGGGCAGGACGCGTGCTTTGGAAGAGCAGTTCTGCACAATATTATGTTATAATTAAAATTCCCCAAAAATCCACTTCTCCCACCTCCATCTCCAAAACTGATATGGGAGTCTATATTAGTGAGTAATCTGTGGGAAGACGCAATCCATTCAAACAAATTACTTACCCCCGCTAATGTTCTTTCTGATGGATGCTTCTCCCACAGATTCCTTATCGCCTAACCCTCTGACTGTGAGCACATTTTTGTTCTTCTTTCGTTCAACGCCCATGCAGGTTAATTAGTTCCTCAAGACGGTTGAACAAAGGAGGCCAAAACTAGGGACTGAGGCAACGTGCACAGTGCAGGCTATTTATACTACCACATGGTTGCGTCCGGAAGCGGTCAGGCTAACTGTCGAGTGATGTCAATAGACAGCACCCCCTGCTGTCAAAAAGATTTCAGTGACTGCAAAGCAGGGTATAAATAAATATAAAATGATGAATCTGTGGGAGGAATATCCATCAGAAATAGGGTGAGTAATTTGTTATTCTCTCCTTCCGATCTCCTCTGATCCCACCTTTACTCGTTTTCTGTCATCTACTCTTGATTTCTACCTTGACATATTGTTATACTTCACTTCCTCCACTGTTGCTCTAACTAGTTTTTCCTCCTTACCCCTCTGTTCCTTCTTGCCACTCCTTGTCTTCTCCCTCCTCCCCCTTGCTCCTTTCCCATTTCCCTCTTCCCGCTCTTGTCTCAGTCCCTGCTCTTTAGCCTCTGCCTCCACTCTTATGCTTTTAGTCTCTGCTCTATCCCACCTCCACCCTTCTCTGACACTTTTGCTCCTTTCTCCTTTCATGGCTTAAGATCTAAGTGTTCAAGATATTGCTGTGGGGAGGATCAGGATCCCTAGTCGTGTAGGGCCCCTTAAATTCTGGATTTTCCCTTTTCCTTGGCACAAAATGGCGTTATGATCATAGTGGCATTTTCAATATGTATTTGGCTGCTATTTTGGTCTTTAAGAGGACCCCCAAATGGGCTCCTTCTTAGCTATGCCCACAGTTGTACAGTTATTGGGAGGGTTATTGAATCAGTTTTCACTGCAATGGTTTCTTGTTCTTTCATGGGATTTTTACCTTATTCTTACAGTTTTAATGTGGGCTCAATTTGAACCTTTACAATCATGCCCTTTATAGTTGCTCACTATTAAGGCGATTTTCCTCGTTTCCATCACTTTTGCAGAGCTGGTGAGTGATCTCCAGGCTCTTTTTGTCATGCCTCATTACCTCAACTTCCGCAGGGAAATGGTGACTGTAGAGTAAGACCATCCTGTCTACCTACGGTAGTGTCAGAAGGCATCTCCTGGCCTTTTTCCTCTGACTAACCTTTCTTTGACGGCAGAGAGGTATCATTGTTTGGATCACAAAGGTTTCCAAGTCTCGTGGATAATGGATATAAAAAATGATGACCAGCTCAGGCAGGCAGGGCTGATTCCAAACAGGCCCTGTTCAGATGGATTGTTCTCCTCAATTCCAGTGCTACGATCTGGCAAACAAGCATGTGTTTGCATGTCTACTAGACTATTCAGGCAAAGGCTTGGAGGCTACATCTGCTTTATGGGCAACAGCAGTAACAATGTCATCATCATAGAATTATGAATGGGTGAGGATGGTTTCCACTTTAGGTTTCAGAATGGTGCCAGAGAGCACTTGCTTTGCTTTAGTTATTTGTGGTGTCACTGGAACCCATCGGTGTATACCACTCGTTTATCCACTCATCATGTTTTGTATACATATTTCTCAACTGACCTCAACAGGCCGTTTGTTGTTATCCCATCATCTCATATTTATATAGCTCGAAGCTAGGTCTGAAGCTGTACAGATAATTGAGCAAAAGGTTGTTGGAGAATTCAACATGTCATCAAGTAAAAATTATCAATAACTAGCACAGTGCAATATATGGATGAGGGTTGTGACAAATTCAGGGAATTAGTCCCTACGGGTAGCCCTCTTTTTGGGACTAGGGAGGTGAGCCCGCTAAGAACTATACCCCCTAGGGTTTAGGGCAAGCAGGATCGCACTGGGGTTGACCATCTCCTTAGAGAACAGGCAATCCCTAAACACAGATATTATCCTTCCTTGTCTCAGGAAGCTAATAGTTTTGTTGGCTATATGGGAGTTAAACTGTATAATAACTTGCAACTTCCTACACTAAAAGCTGGTATGGTTTTTGGCCCTTTTAGGGCATTGTCCACTCATATGAAGAGAGATCAGAGAATAGACCCCCTTGGTTGTGTGGAGGTAAAGACCCAATCAGTGTTGCTATACAAGAGAAGAGTAGCCTGCAGAGGAGAACTGTCCTCCTGGAAAGTGTGGCAAGAAGAAGGATCAAGACACAGACAAGCCTGCCGATTGAATGTCAGCCTTGCCAAGACATAGACCGGCAAAGTCCACCCGTGAATAGTCTCAAGCAGTGGACGGCACCTGAGTGGCAAATGAGAGGTGCGACAAAGAAGTGACGGCAACGCCCCGCATGAAGACAGCTGGAAGGCAGCTCCAACTCTGTCAGATACTGAACACCATGAAAGGCCAGAACAAAGAATCCTCTTTGGCCTATTGGACCGTCTTCCAGGAGGAACACCCCCAGAGATGGAATGTTCACGGTCGCTCCAGGAAACCGGGAGGTGGGTGGAAGGACTCAATGTGACAACAAGGCGGGATTGAAACCCAAGACCCCACGTAGGGGTAAAAGCCAAGAGATAACTACCTGGAGACACTCCAAGGTGGGGGTGAGAGAAACCAGGCCCCAAGACAGAGTGAGAGAAACCAGATCCCAGGGCGGAGTGAGAGAAACCAAACGAGACCCCAAGGGGTTGTGACTGAAACTAGATCCACAAAGCGGGGTGACCAAAACAAGACCTCTAGGTGGGGTGACCAACACCAGACCCCAAGGCGGGGCGAGAGAACCCGGACCCCAAGGCGGGGCGAGAGAACCCGGACCCCAAGGCGGGGCGAGAGAACCCGGACCCCAAGGCGGGGCGAGAGAACCCGGGCCCCAAGGCGGAATGAGAGAACCCGGGCCCCAAGGCGGAATGAGAGAACCCAGACCCCAAGGCGGGGGTGAGAGAAGCCAGACCCCAAGTCTCGGGGAGAGAAACAAGGCTTCAAGGCGGAGTGAGAGAAACAAGATTCCATAGACGGTTAAAAACCAGGAGGTAGCTCACTGGAGACTGTAAGAGCCCTTGGTGGGGAGCCCAAGGAGAGCACCCTGCACTTATGGGTTGGGGTAAAGACTGAGACAAAATCCCTGGCAATCCACAACCTGAAGAGGGGATGCTAGAACAATGAGCCCCTTTTTTTGATAAACGAGACATACGCATGGGGTCTGAAACCAGCCACCATTCTTTTGTTGGGCAAAAGCTCTTATTTTACCTTTTTTACAGTTAGGCCTGTTTCTGTTATAGTGGTAGGGATAGAAATCGGGATAGAACAGTTTTGTGGACGGAAGGCTATTTATTTTTTTGGCTATCCTGACAAGCACTCTTTTAGACTCCTTCTTTTCTTTAGAATGGGGCAGAGAAAGGTAGGGGCAGCTCATGTTTTGGTGTTCAAAATAAAGGAAACTTTAACTCAAAAGGCCATCTTGTCCATCTCCTGATTCTTGCTTACCACAGCGTGTGCACAAGATAGTCTGATTCTAGTTTACACTAATGTGGTGTTGAAAGATATAGGTCTTCAGTTCTTAAACTGAAGGAAACGTGGAGCAGTCCAGATTGATACTGGCAAGGAGTTCCAGTGGACTGGAGCGTAGTACGAGAATTACTGTTTCCCGTTGTTGTCCTTGCTAGCCAATACTTTTGTTACATATTGCACATCCTTATAGTAAGTACTGTACTAAAAATCTTCATTCAGGGCAAACAGTTTCAATGGATACATAACAATAAATGTAGCAATGTTATTTGTAATGTTTTTTGCCCAAGCTTCTGCCCAATGCACTGTATTATTTTCCAAGTTACCAATCTTTACCTTAATTCTTTTCTTTTTTTAAAACATTAAGGTTACTACCTAATGCTACATCTGAACTTACTGAAGTCTAGGGACCTGTAAAGCAATCTGGATGTTTCTTTGAATTGATTATAATATGGAATGATATTTGAAACATTTCTTATTTGTTGTTTCTTCAAAGGGCAGCACAACGGAGACACCATAGAGTTAAAACCTGGACTCGCCATGTGGATATCTTCAAGAAAGATTTTATCTTTGTGCCTGTTAATGAAGAGTAAGTATTGCATTCTAATACTTGGAAAGCTAAAACAATCATTCAGGTTATTCCCTGTTTAATGCCGGAGACAGTGCCTGCAATAAGTTGGTAATTTCTGAGAATGGAGAAGTTCAAATAATAGACATATTTGTTTTTGCCACTGACGCTCTTTTTCCCGTTGAGTAAGGGGCGCCCATGCTTGATAATGAGTTTAGGAAATCTGGCAAGTCACTAAAGGAAGGTTGCAACCACAAATATTTAAAACATGAAAATTGCTACACTGATCCCTTGTTCTAATATAGAAGTGGGGTAATACATTCCACGGCATTATCTCAACTGATTGAGTTTTCTACTGTCAGAATTATCAGATTGAGAGTAAAAGGTCGAAAATGCAACATGTTGAAAACTAAATAGTTGAAATCTTATTAGTGTGACGAATCCCAGGATGTCGTCGCTGTTTCCATTGGAGGAGGCCCTTCCCATGAGGCTAGGGAGGTGAGGCCTACTGCCAGATAGTCCCCCTGGCGATGGTACTCAGCCGGAGGATCCCATGGGGAGGGAAATCCCCTATTGTACCAGTGACGACTATTTGGCGAGAATGCAGCATTTACACCGCACACACACCTCTCCTTCACCTCCACTCTCTCCATCCTTTCCATCCCCTCACATATATTGCTGTAAATCCACTGAGACGAGGAAGAGGTGCGGAACCAACCCATGTACATATGTAGCTACATAGAGTTAAACTCTACTGAAATGAGGAAGAGGCCAGGCTACCCCAGTAGGAGGTATATGACAATTACTGAGATGAAGGAGATACATGGAGGCATTATGAACGCTTCCATAAACTAGGAGCAGCAGTCTAGCCATGTAAGCATAGACCGGTAGAGGATATAAAAAGAAAGGACTTACACAAAACACTTAGTCCTGAAGGCAATCCAGCACAGGAGCAGAGCAGCATGGCAGTTGGAGTGGTCTGTGAAATCCGAAAGGGAGAAGAGAGCGGAGACCGCAGAAGACGGGACGACGGCCCATCGGTAGAGGCATTCCAGAGTGGTCTGTTGCCCTTGGACCAGGGAGAGGGGCAGAAAAAGGCCCAATCCGCTAAGCACCTGAGCTGGAGAGTGTGACCAACAGGGGTCGCACAGCGTGAGAACCAGTGAGCACTGCGGACACGCCAAAGATTCTGGAGAGACGGAGGAGAGCCCGAATGGTAACGAGAGACCCATGGGCAACCTACAGAGACTGGAAAGCTCCGAAGAGCCCGGGGTGGTTTCTGGGAATCCCGAAAGGCATGACAGTACTAAAATACAGGCATGGTACCCATACCGTAAACAAGGGTTCATTCAGAGGCATTCTCCTTGTGGCAGTAACTGGGAGGTGAGTTTGCCCCGTCTGCCAAACTCCCTACGAGGGGAGTGTGATGAATCCAATAGAGTCATGACAGATTCCCCATCGGGACTTCCTCCCATGTGACCAGGGGATGGCAGCCACAACCTGATCCTGACCCCCGGGGCAGCTGTAGGAGGGAGGATCACATGGGAGGAGACACCTATTGGGGAGAGGTTATGGCTTAATTGGATGACACAGTATTCCCCCTTTACTCATGAGGAAGAACCCCTGATGCCCAATACCCTAATAGCCTATTGCCATGCGTTTGTTCCCCCCTATAGTGAAATAAATAAACCTTTTCCCAATATTCTTCAGGTCAAACTACCATTTATGACCTGAAGAATAAAAGCTCCAACAAAACCCTTTTCACTCCTGGTTTCCTTTCATGTGGAATCATTGAGAGAAATTCTCCAAATGCTGTGCATCAACTAACACCAATGGACTCAACTCCTACAACCACCTTAGTAGTGAGAAGAGGAGGATGGAGGAATTGGTGTAAAGCAACAGGAGCCTCAAGCTCAATTAGTGTACTAGATTGGTAAAAACACTTGTGCACAGGACAATTAAAAATGGCAACCACACGGCCACCAGGGGGCGCGTGAATGCAGTCACCCTTCACGTGAGCTCCTGACTCCACGGTACCCTGAGAGGGTTTGAGCCCCCACTCTTGGACCCCCACATGTGCTGGCCAACTGGAGCGAGATATGACCGCATGTGGGCATAGTTGATCGAAAAAGCAGAGAAAATCCACTGTGGGAAACCGAAGATATAGCCCCGATGCCCGGCCCCGAAAACGAAAGTGAATCCCCTAGTCAGAGCCCTGCGCCACGAGGGAGTGAGGTGGCTGAACTAATGGAGGAATCGGGATACACGCACTTGGTAATTGTCCCGCGGCCCCCCAGCGTATCATATGGGAGTCGGGCCTGCATGTTCCTGTGACTCTCTACGAGTGCATGGGAGCCAGCGGCCTGGGCTCATCGAGAGGAGCGGCGATACTCGTGGGCCGCATAGGAGGGCACCCAGAGTGATAGACCTATGAGCGTCTCCCATAGTGGAGCCTAATCTGACGTATACGGCTCATAGACTGCCAACATCTCGCGGGCCAGCAGACTGGGCTGCCCCTCATGCCCAACAACACAAGTGGAACAGCGAGCCCTGGAACGGACAGCAGGCCTGGATTCAAGGACCTGATCGATGTGTCAAGTGGAGTCAGCCCCGGAAGACGCCCGAGGAAGGAGTCTCTGGATCGCCCGATTAAAAGTAGGAGACTGCAGCGCATGGCCCCGTCGGCCCCTCTGACCACTGGGTGGCCTAGAATTGCGTGCTAACTCCTGGGCCGCGTGGCGGCTCCTGAACTTTCACAACTGCCCTGTACGTGAGTGGGGCTCATGACCTGATCTGGCCTGTACATCCAACAGGGACAACAGCATTGTGCTAGGCGCGCACTGGCAGATTTCCAAGTGAATCCGGTGGCGGATGATCACCCTGCGATTGCTCCGGTTCGGTGCGCGCACGTGTGGCGCATTAAATCATTTATAAGTGTCTCTTGGAGCTCATACTTTGCTGCCCTGCACCATCCGCTTGGCCCCTGACACAGCGGAGGACATTGGGGTCTGGATTCGCCCCCCACTGTGCCCACAGGAAACAGAGATAGGGGCAACTTACGGCCAACCTCCCGGGCTGCATGATAAACGGGACAGGAGTACACTAAATGATAAACAACCCATAGCTCGGAAAACAGAGTTTGACGCAGGGGTGTAGGGGGAAGGCCAGAATCTCAGAAGGGCATCCTCTGGGGCACAAGTGTGCTTTAAATCTAATCATCCTACTGGTATCATTCTGAAAACATCAGAACAGGACATCAACGTGACCAGCTACTATTGAGTGACCTCATATGGCTCTGGAAATGAGAGATTAACATACAGGTGCTCAGGAGTCACCCTACAGAACAATAATAGCTGCACTCCCCCATAATCCTGGTTTAGCGTCCCAGGGAAATCATAACCTCCCCCACCAGTGCGGATCTGCAACCTTCCCTTTACGACGACAGAGCATATATATGCTTCATAGGCTGGGGTATCTACAGCAGCACGGATACTGGGAAAGAACATACAATCTCCACAGAGCACAGCAGACGCAACTTGGCAAGCAGCACAAGAGAAGTACTGGAGGGTTGAGCCCCCGACATCGGGGCGTGTGCCCTCCTCCAGATGTGGCAAGCACAGCCGTTAAGGGACAAGGACATTTCCCAACTTTGCGAACCACGAGGGGGCAACTGTCTTAGTGGCCACAGCACCAGCTACGAGTGACCCTTGAATAACGGCGGACTGTCTAGCCTCACCCTGCTACGGCACACCTCAAACAGGTGGCTGCCCCGTGGGTCCGGATCTACGATAACCGTTAAACAGAGAATCGACCGCGGGGACCATCGCAAGCCCAAGAGGGTGATCGGAACAAGGAGATAGTAGAGGGTTGGGCCCCTGCTTGCCAAGGCATGTGCCCTCCTCGACCCCATGCTCCCCTGACAATAAAGAGACTGTGGCCCTCCCTGAGGTGACGCAATCTTCTCAATTCACAAAGTTCCCCCTATTAATTTCCACTGGGAGAAGAACACTGCGAGAGTCCGCCTGGATCCCTGATGCACCCGCCTTCTCATCAAGGGGGACATACTTGGAGCCCACTATTCTGTTCATGGATTCTGATCACTACTGGACACTGAGGATGTTGGGCCCCCATATATGGGGCGTGTACCCTCTTCTCTATTTAAGGAGATGAAGAACGCCCCTGGCATATAGACGGTCTGGAGGAACAGCATATTGAAAAGAACACACCCCCCTGAAGTGCTCTGGGTCAAGTACGCATGAACGTTAGAGAGAAGCTCTCATCGTACAGATTCTCCCCGCACTGCACAGAAACATCCCCCTCATCAGATCTCAAAATGGCGGCGTCGGGACCAGAGGCAGCCACAACCAAGGCGGATGTAGTGGACCTGCTGAACGAAATGGAATGCATGATTAGCCGACATAGGAGCGATAGTTGACAGAATAACGCAGCGGATTTATAAGATGGAAATATGACTTGCCGAGGTGGAGCATAGCCAAACCTCCCTTGCCACGCTAGAATCCCATTGGACTAGAGAATTGCAGACATTGAAACCAGAGAAGAAGAGTTCTGCATTAAACTGGACGAATTAGAGAACCGGGAACATACGCATTTTCGGTATTCCGGCCAAGGAAGGAGAAACCGAGCAGGATTTGAAGAGGACCCTCCATATGCTTATGAAACACCTATTTGAAGATGACTCTATCTACGAGCCAAAGCTTGATCGCATACATAGAGCTGGAGGCTCTGCAGGTGGCCCAAAGACAATCCTGGCGCGATTCCACAATTACGCCAACAAAGCCAGGGTTCTTGAAAAGGCTAGGTGCAGTCCACAAATTCCCTTGGATACAGTAAGGGTCTCAATCGATCAGAATCTGTCGTCCCTCACGTTGGCCATGAGAAGGAAGTGTTCCGCGTTCACCAAATGGTTAAAAGAAAAAGGTGTCCGTTATCGGTGGGGCTACCCTTTCTCGCTCACATTCGAATGGGAGGGGAGCACGATCAATTTTTATTTTTTTTAAACCTTTATTTTTCAGCTTGACAATACCAAAAAAGAAACGAGTGACATTAGTGAATGGTTCAATCATATACAGTAGATGCAGTGCAGGTACAGCTCATGCTCACTCTCCATATTCATATAACTGGCAACATACAGTTGTCTGGTGAGGGCTGAGAAGCCACAGCTCATGAGGTGGTCACAGGAGGGGGGCAGGGGATGGGGGATTCAGTGTCTGAGTCAGCGTATGTGGAACACATGTAGGTGCGGAACCTCAGCCAGATGTCTCTAGGCCTCGAGTGTGTTGGTTGCTGATTAGCCCAGGATTCTTCAGTATCCGAAGCCCATGTGGCCGCTCTTAGCCACTGTGCATGTGTAGGTGCTCCGGGTCGGCGCCAGTGCATTAAGATGCAGCGCACAGCGAGAAGCATGCAGATGCCAGTCAGTTTTTGAGTCGCAGCCCAGTTCAGGGAAGTCGTGGAAGAGGCAACATGCTGGAGATGGGTCGATGGTGTGTTCTAGCATAGCAGACATAGTAAGGCATATAACAGACCAGAATTGCGACAAGGGAGGGCAGGACCAGATCATATGGCTATATGTAGAGCTATCGGAACTACACCTGGGGCATCTTGGGGAGAGGTCCTTGAACATGCGGTGCAGCCTGCTCGGAGTGTGGTGATATCTGTGCAGTACTTTGAACTGTATTAACTTAAACAGGGAATTATGGGTGTCTGTACACATTCAGGCCCAGCGCTCATCGTCATTTCCACCCCCAGGTCTTCTTACCATTTGTGTTTCAACCTAGTGAACGAGGGGCATACTCTGGCTTGCAGTTGGGCGTAAAGTCTAGACACCTTCCCCTTCGAGGAGTGAAGGCACACAGTTCCGCAATGAGGGGGTCATCGGGTGGTATTGTAGGGAAGTTGGGGAATTTAGTTTTAAGGGTTTTCCGAAGAGACGAGTATTGAAGCCACGCAGATGTTTTCCATCTCAGGGAGAGTGGAAGGTCCGACCATTCAAGGAAGTTTCCCTGGACAAAAATGTCCCAGAGCGATTCGTACCCAGCCTCGGTCCACCGGGAGACAATAGGCTGTGGCACTCATGGGACCTTTGGGAGGAAGTTACACAGCGGCAGGTCCCCGTGGAAAGGATGGGGTGTATCTAGTAGTTTCCAGATTTTGGAGAGAGCAAGAGCCGTGCTGGCAACAGGGTCAGCTGAATCTGGGTCGGCTGGCGTGGGTTTGAGAATGAGAGAGCAGATATCCCGATCGCCGACTGCCAGTCTCTCCAGCCGAACGTGAGGAGGAGGGTCCGGGGTATTGAACCAGTGTGAAGCGAATTGGGATTGCGCTACTAACCAGTACCTGAGGAAGTCAGGGGTGCTGAATCCACCACTCTCCATGGGAGAGGTCAGTTTCACCAGTTTAAGACGGACTGCACCAGAATGCCATAAGAAGGTGTTGATTGTGCGGGTTAGTGCCTGAAAGAATCCATCGCCACGCCACAGGGGGAGGTTGGTGAATCTATATAGGAGTTGGGGTAATACAACCATCTTTAGTATCCCTATCCGGCCCACCAGGGAGATTGGGAGTTTTGCCCAACGCGAGGTTTTCATGTCTAGGTGCGCGAGATATTTCTGGTAGTTCTCATAAAGTAGCACCTCAGAGCAGCGTGCCACCTCCACGCCAAGGTAGGTGAATTTAGATTTTGACCATGTGATCTCCATGAGATCGGGAGGGGGACATGTGCAGCCCATAAGCAGGAAAAGGGTGGATTTAAAGCAGTTCACCTTCAGTCCCGAGATGCGCCCAAAGCGGACCACATCTTCCAGTATCGGGGCTAGGTTGGTAGCAGGGGAATGAATATAAAGCAGGGGGTCATCAGCAATAAGGGAAATAATGTCCGACTGACCCGCTGTTCACAGTCCTCTTTGTGCATGGGACTGCCGCATCATGTCAGCAAAGGGTTCCATGGCTATAGCAAAGATTAATGGTGAGAAGGGACAGCCCTGTCGAGTGTCTCTGGCTATTTGGAAAAGGGGTGAGCATCTGTCCTCAGTACGGACCCTAGCCACTTGTCCAGAGTAAAGCAGCTTAACCCAGGAGAGGAAATTGGGTCCAAATTTACATTTTTTCAGGACTCGCCAGAGGTATTCTCACGACACGGAGTTGAATGCTTTTTGCATATCCAGAGTGGCGGCCAGTGCCTGAACGTTCGGGCTGATTCTACTAATTACGTTGAACAGACGTCTTAGGTTCAGGGAGGTGGAACGACCCGGGATGAATCCCGCTTCGTCTGGGTGGATGATGTATGGGATAAATGAGGCTAGGCATTGGGCTAATAGTTTGGCATAGATTTTGACATCACAGTTTATTAGTGAGAGGGGTCGGTACATTGCCACATTGGGTTGGGGGCTTACCGGGTTTAAGGAGGACCGTTATCATGGCCTCGCGAAAAGAGCGTGTGAGCCTGCCAACCTCGCATGCCTCCTCCCATAGGGCCATTAAGTGGGGGACCAGGAGTGATTTGAACTGTTTGTAGAATTCAACTGGAAGGCCGTCCGAGCCTGGGGACCTGCCAGATGTTAATGACTAGATGGCCTCTGAGAATTCTTCAGGAATGAACGGCCTGTCGAGGAAAAAGCTGGCTTCAGTGGAAAGAACTGAGAGAGGAAGGTTCTCAAGGTAGTAATCAATCTTTGCTGGCGGGACACTCCCAGGTTTAGACTAAAGGGATACATAAAAAGCCAAGAATTCAGAATTGATGTCCTGCTGTGATGTGGCTAGGGTGCCATCGGGTCTTACTATCGCAGGTATGTTGAGCGCTCCAAACTCGTGGCGAAGCAGTCTGGCCAAGATTCGACCTGGCCGCTCTCCCTCCCCGTATTTTCTTACAAGGCCAGGCTTATCTAGGAACCTCACCTCTCGCTCGGCCAGAGAGCAGATCGTGTCCAGTTCCACTCCTAATAATGCCAGGGTCTCAGGGGATTGAAGTAAAGCATATTGGGCCTCAAGGGTTGCAAGTGTCGATTCGCTTTTCGTAATGTCTGCACGAATCACTTTCAGGATACCGTTTTCTTTGGAAATGGCAATGCCCCTGGTGTAGGCTTTAAATGATTCCCAAAGGGTGGACTGCGATGTGACTGAGTTGGTGTTGGTGTTGAATTCAAAGAAGTCCTCAATGGAGGACTCCAGTTCGGAACTGAAGACAGCATCTAGGAGGGCGTGAGGTGTCTAAATCCATTGTGGTCTTGACCCCAGGACAGGGAAATGACCACCGGTGAGTGGTCAGAGATGGTTCTGGAGAGAATCGATAGGTGAGATAAATGTCTTATGAATATGTCTGAAATGAGCCATCTGTCAATTCTCAAATGTGGGTCATGTGCCAATGAATAAAAGGAGTATGATCGGGAATCTGGGTACATGAGTCTCCATGCGTCTACAATCGCAAAGCGGGTAAGTGACTTCAGGATGGAGTAGGCTGCTCTGGAGAGTTGGCGGGGTCTGGAGCCCGACCTATCTAGGTTAACGTCTAATATTGTATTGAAATCACCACCCAATAGGATCAGGATCAGGGGGAAGCTTTCCAAGAGGGGAGGCTAGGTGTAGGTAGAAGTCAGGGTTGTCGACATTGGGACCATAAATGTTAATCACTTCCTTATTCTGTAGGATGCCATGCAGCAACACATATCTGCCCTGCGGCTCGACTTGTGAGGAGTTGCAGGCAGACTTGAGGCTTCTATGAATCAGAGTCATCACCCCCCCTGTCTTTGAGTAGAGTAGTTCATATAGTACCTCTGAGGACCCCATGGTTTGGCAAACTTTTCACATTGTTCGGAACAAGCGTGCGTCTCCTGTAAACAAAGGATTTTAACGCCATGGCGCTCAGCATGAAGTTGTAACTGTCTCATTTTCTTGTAATTTCCCAATCCCTGTACATTCCAGCTCATAAACGTAAAGCTATTATCCCCCATCTGTATGCAGATGCAGCATGAGCTTTAAATGCCAAAGGGGTGGAAGCCAATGAACACAAGTCTGATATGACCATATATCTCGACAAGTACGCAACTGATCTGGCACTGTTCCACACTCTACCTATTTTGTGTACGTCAAGCATTTTTTTACATAACACTCGACCCATCCCGCCCCCACCCACATCCCTCCCCCAAAAAGATGAATGATAACCCAATATCAACAACAGAACCAACAGCATCGATTCCCAGGGGCCTGAGAGCTGGCCTGGTGGTGATGCTCCGGACTGGAGAACTTCAGGATATTTGTGGTGCTTAGCAAAGGGAAACAACAAACATAGTTAGGAACTTATGGAGTGAAGATCAACACGTCGTTGAAACAGGTTGAAGCATTTGTGCATTGTTAACAAACATAGATCTTCTACTTGCATGGGCGGGGAGCCTCTCGTCCAGAAAGAATATAGTTGAAGGGCCAGAACATTAAACTGAGAGGCATTACTGGGGAGAGTTACCCGGGGAAATGATCATCCATGTGTCATGATCTCTGCTTCCAAAAGGTCAGGGTTTTCCCAACTCCCTTGGAAGCAGATCCATAACCCAGGTTCCGAGTGCCAACCAGTCCCAATTGGGACCTTTTGGACCCAGTCCTGGCGCCAGTGGCACCAGGCTCATAAATATGCCCCGTCCCAGCGCTGGAAGCGCCGGGCTCATAATGCTTGGGTGGACTTACCTGCAGCAGACCATGCTGCTTACTTGCCTGCCAGTTGAGTCTCTGATCCTCTTCTGTTTGGAACTACTTTTCCTGTTGGGTGGGGCAGGAGCCACTCCCTAGATTCAGAACACTGGAACTGTTCTGGAAAGCAGGAACTCTTTTCTTACCTAGGCGTGGCTGTGGAAGGAGACACCTAAGCACTACAGGAGGCTATTTAAACCACACCCGATGGATGAATCTTGCTTTGCGTTATTCTGCATCCTCTGCAGCAGAACGCTCATCGTGTCTTCTGCATCTGATCCTGGGCCTAAGGAAAAAGGCTTACCATCCTGAATCCAGTCTTCAGCAACACCTATAAAGACAAGAAAGAACCGGTTAGCATTACGGTCTTCAGGGACAGCTCTTCACTTACCTGGTCCATCGGCTGTCACCAACGCCTCGCGCTGCATTCCGGCATCTGAAAGACAAAGGCTTACCTACTCTTCGTGCGCTCCGGAGGTCTTCACACTGCATTCCGGCATCTGAAAGACAAAAGCTTACCAACTCTTCGCACGCTCCGGAGGCCTTCGGCGCTGCATCCCACATCTGAAAGACAAAACAAGGTGCGTTTAAAGACATTGGGGAACTTTAATACTCACGTGCCATTACTCCTTTCCACATCTAACCCAGTGGGTATTCCGGCACCCTGCAGCCGCTCCGAACTTATACCTGCAAAATAAAAAGACAGTTAGAGCGCATTGTGAAGCAGGCAACTAGCGCTTACTTACGTGCTGCCAGGCGCTTCTATTCATCACACGGGCTCCATCTTCAACTCACTTCAGCCCGTCATCCGCCATCGCCGGAACCCTGCAAAACCAGAAACATCATTACTAAAGACTTTAAAGACATTAGAATTACTCGAAACTTACCGTTCGTGCAGTAAACGACGGACAGCAGTCCTCTGAAGTCAAGAGGCCTGCTCCCCTTATCCAGTGAAGAAACTGGTTACAGCACCCTGCCCCGAGGCAGATGGAGAGCACGGCGTTCACTTACCTAAGGTGAGAGCGTTAACCTTTGGGGTTCTACAGGAGAAGAGAAAGGGAAGAAGAGAGAAACATTCAATAACCCAGTTCCTTAATCCCATATTTTCTATCTGCAGACATCTTACCCTTCGAGTCAGACATACAGTGCACAGAGGTCCAGCCCAAAGAGCCAGCCGTGTGTTACACATCACCTTTGAAGATACGGTATACGCCCAGTCAAGACCGGCGCCTCTACGGGAATCAGGTGAGCGTTACACCATGAATCTAGAGGCCTCTTCCGGGATTGTAAAGAACAACACCTGATTGGAGTGTTCAATTCTCAGCTTAGCGGGGTATAGCATGGAGTATTTGACCCCCAGGTCACAAAGCCTCTTTTTAACAACCAGGAAGGTTTTGCGCTCCTGTTGTACAGCTACGGAGAAGTCGGGGTACAAGTGGATCCTGGCGGACCTTAGGAAAAGTTCATCTTTGACTCTAGCAGCCCTGAAGAGGGCATCTCGGTTGCGGAAGTTTAAGATCCTGGCTATGATGGGATGTGGAGGCGCGCCAGGTCTTGGTCTAGTTGGTAAGGAACAATGGGCTCTTTTCACTGCGAACTGCGGCATGAGCTTCTGACAGTCTAGCAGTGTCAGCAGTGTGCGCTCAACAAAGTCTTCCATGAGTTCCTTGATGCCATCTTCGGGTACCCCAATTATGCGGAGGTTATTCCGGCTCGAACGTGATTCAAGGTCCTCGTTCTTTTTTTTCCACCTCCCGTACCCGATTGGATAGTGAGGAAACTTCCGCCCGAAGGGAGCCCAGGTCATCTTCAGTGGCACCCACACTCGTCTCAATTTCAGCCACCCTGCCATCAGTTTTCTCAATGTGGGCTTTGAATGGGGGATATAGTACCGTTCATGTCATTCAGTTTGGTGTGCAGCGTAGTGAACCCTTTGCGTATGTACTCAAGCATCTTTTATGCGTCCTCGGAGGCTGGGGGGGCCGACGTGGTGGGTTCAGGCTCTGATCTTCCCCCGCCAGTTTAGAGGGAGTTTTTGCAAACATGTTAATGGAACTCTGTTCCCCCCTCCACCCGTCCTTTAGTCAAGGTGTGAAGCCGGGGAGGGTCCCAAAGGCTGTAGCTGGAGGAGGGGGATGGTGAAGCGTACCGGGAAGTTGGGCCTCAGGGAGCAGTAGAATAACTGAGTGGAGATAGGCCCGGCGCCCCCAGGTCCCCAGCAGGCCTATTTGGATTGGTCGTGGCTTCCCACGTAGGTCCAGGCACGTGGGAATGGATCAGAGAGGTCAGCACCTTTTTAGGGTACAACTGTCTGTGTGCGGTGAGGATCCAGTTGGTCGACACCTATTATGCTGAGGTGCCTGCGTTTCCCAGAGGGACCCCTCTCAGGGGTTCAATGCGCCTGATCGGGTGTGCCACAGGGCTATTAGCGCACAGTTGGAGACCAGGGGTAGTCCAAAGCGCCCCCCCCCCCAAAGAGCCCCACACTATAGGGGTGAGGCCAGTGGAGTCTAGTAGGTGGTATGAGAGTTCCACGGAGCACTAGAGTGTTCCCTTACAGATTGGACGCCGAATGGTGGGGGGAGAGTTGGGACGGGAGGGGGGGGGCCCGGGACAAGTTCAATCAGAGTTGTGTTGTGGGTATTGGGGAATGGTTTAAGCATCAACGGAACAGGCACTTTTTGCAAGTGGTATATGCAGAAAGTTACACATGGCAGGAACATCTGATCCCTCGAAGGTGGGTCTTCTCAGAGAGGGCACGCTCAACGTAAAGGGCCTAAACTCGCCCACAAAGAGATCTTTGATTTCCAGGGAATTCAGGAGGGCGAAACCCGATGTGCTCTTCCTTATGGAGACTAAATATATCCAGGGTAAAGAGCGTAGGGTTTCCCACTCCAGGCTTACAACGGAATATTGGGGCTCTGGCCCCCTACGGAAGGCGGGAGTGGGTATAATGGTGAAGGGGCTGTAGCTAGAGAATGCCAAGGGGTGGGCAGACATGGAATGGAGGGGTCTGTGGTGTTAGGACTGGTGCGCAACATACCGGTCACGTTAGCAACACTTTACTCCCCGAATGTAGGTCAATCCAGATTCCTATAATGCATGGTCCCAAAGATAATGTTAGAGGCCACGGGCCATATAATACTGGGGGGAGAGCTTAACTCATGGATGGACCCGGGGTTGGACAGAAGGGCCGGGAGTCCAGAGACACGTGAACCTGCAGGTTGTGGCCGAGCTGATGTGGTGGAGATGGTGGGGATGTATGGGCTGCAGGATATTTGGTGAGCATTTCATCCAGATGAGACAGGATGCACATTTTACTCGCCACCCCATTCCGCATTTACTAGAATAGACTACCTGTACCTTTCAGCCGGGGTGGGGGATGTTGCGACTGCTTCTGAGATAGTGCCCGTCTCATGGTCAGACCACAATATGGTCACTGTCGAGATGAACCTGCTCGCCCTACCACCCCGAGGTGCGAAATGGCGTTGTAACGAAACTTTATGGAAGGACTATGTCTTCCGCCCGGAAATGGAGAAGGGAATAACGGAATACTTTGAACTCAATGACACGGGAGAGGTATCCAAAAGAATGGTGTGGGAAGTGGGGAAGGCTACTTGGAGGGGGATGCTGATAAGAGGGAGCAACTAAAAAGAGGAAGCAGAACTTAATAGAGAATGGTTTAAAGGAGAAGATCGCTCATTTAGATATGGCCGCTCTAAATGCTACTCCGGATCAAGCGGAGAGAATTGCGTAGGTCAGACGGAAAAGAGAGGAACTCTGGATCTTGGAGGAGGGTCAGATTGTGCACAAACTCCAGTTCCTTAAACAGAAACATTATGAAAAAGGGGATAAAGCAGATGCGCTGCTTGCTGCCAGGCTGTGGGGTCAACGTGCAGAAAGGTCAATTGCCGCCCTAGATGGGGAGGAGGTACCCTAACGACAGACCCGAAAGAGATTCCAGAGGTGTTTGCGACGTTTTATGAGAAGCTATACAAATCTGAAGTGGCACATGAGAAATCGGATATAGGTTAATACTTGGGGGAGGGGGGGAGTGGATATGCCTCGACACTCCCACGATGATATGGAAATATTAGACGCCCGATCACAAGCGACGAGCTAGAGAGAGCGATCAAGAGGCTCCCACTTGCAAAAGCACTGGGTAAGGCCGAATACACAGGAGGTTTCTATAAAACCTTTATGGCATCCCTTCTCCCCTTCATGGGGGATCATTCAGAGTTTGGAAACCCGGGTCCGGTCTGACTGAATGGGGATTTACCGAGTCATTCTGACCTTGGAGGACCCGGTAAGTCCCCATTTAGTAAACCAATCCCTATTCCAATTGAGCCCCCAGAGGGCTCAATGGGGAAGGTGCTAATAACGGGCCTGTTATTAGCTCCAAGGTCCCTTAACGGGACCCGCAGAGAACGGGTGGTCAGACCAGCCGTTCCTGCTGGGACCCGCTAAGGGACCTCAGAATAGGGCGCTAAGGGTTTACCGGCACTGGCATCCTTACTGGTGCCTGTAAACCTTTACTGCCCAACTCAGAATGACCCCCATGGTCACCTTATTTAATGACATCCTACAGACAGGGATAGCCCCCGATTTCTTCTAAGAGGCACTCATTACTGTCATCCCCTAAGAGGGCCGAGACCCCATGGGTTCCTTGATGCCGCCTTTGGGTACCCCAATTATGGGTCCTACCGCCCAATCTCGTTACTTAATATCGATGCCAAATTCTACACACGTGTACTGGCAGCCAGGCTTGAGACCCATATGCCCTGATTAATACACTCTGACCAGGTCGGATTCATTTTGGGAAGACAGGGGGCTGATACCATGCATAAGATGCTACATTTGATCCATGAGTCAAAGAAAATGGCGGGCGACCCAGCTCTCCTGTCGGTGGATGCTGAAAAGGCCTTTGACAGGGTGGAGTGGGGTTTCTTAGAGGCAGTACTTGAAAAGGTCAGGCTGGGCCCTACGTTTAGGAAAGGGGTCAAAGCACTCTACACATCTCCCAAGGCCTCTGTCGTGGCTAACTCTGAATACTCTAAATGGTTCAATTTGGAGAGCAGTAAGAGACCAGGCTGCCCGCTCTCGGCAATGCTGTTCACACTCTCCTTGGAACCTCTCGCCCACACGCTTAAAACAGGCGTTCAAATTGAAGGACACGGTTCTGCCAAGGGGTGGGGGGGAGGTGGGGGTGGAGGAAGGGGAAAACAGTAATGTGGTTTGCATTCTCATATTGATGTTCTTCAGGTGGGAGGGGGGATGAAAACAGTTTAAAATGTGTGCATGTTTCAAATGACATTTGTATGTTGATCAATACGATTTCTTTTAAAACCAAATAAAAAAAAAGAAATTGCAACCACACTATTAAAAGTTGTTCAGGAGAAGACATTGCATCACCCTCAGAAGCATGCAAATGCTGGAGACATGAGCTGGTGTGGCGGAGCAGTGGAGCTCGCCAGCAGAGTGTGAGACACACGTTTCGTGAGCAGGACGTTCTGTGGTGACGCCACGAGCCACAAGAGTTCCTGGGCGCTGCAGCTCGAAGAGGCAGCATAATCCTTACCGGGACCTGAAGGGAATCAGGCGTGCAGAAGCAGAGCTGCAAGAGAAGCTGAAGAGATATCTGAGCAGCCCAAAGAGGGAATCAAGCGGCAGAGCTGCGCTGCGTAAGCGCACGTGAAACCAAAGATGCTAATACGGGCCAGTGTATTTTGTGAAGGCATCATTAAGCAAGGTACAGACAAGAGATTTAAAGTTAAAAACAAAACGGTTTATTAAATCAAATGTCTGGATGGTAGAAGGCCTAACTTGCCCTATACTAAGGTGGAATTTCCCTTCCTGAACAAAACTAAGGAATGTCTGAGTCAAAGAGTTCAACTTAAAAGTCTGTCTGTGTCCAAAACTCATGCTTGTCCTCACAACTGCAAGTAAAGCTAAACAATGTGTAGGGATGTCAATAAGCAAAGAAACAGTGATTAACACAATGTTTTGAGCTTCTTCCAGCTACTCTTATGTCCCGTCCCCTTTCCTCCATACTGTATGGACGTCCCTTCCAAGGGATGGGAGACAGAACCTTTTTCACAAGAAAAATCCTTCTTCCCTTTAAATTTGGAGGTGCGCGGGGGTGCGGCCCAGGGAGCATGCGCTGCCATGACTCGGCCCTCCGGCGCCACACCTCAGTTCCCTTTTCCGCGTGAATGGGCCAAATTCACCAGCGCTCTTGGGTTTGGCTTTGGCCATGTAATTCCACGCGCGGATACCTCTTCTTTGTCTTTTTTGTCTTGTTTATCATTCAGGTACTCGGTGCTCAGGTGTCATGCTCCTCCCCGGCGCATGTCGACTTCTACAGGGTTCAGCAGGTGTCCACCTTGCAACAGACTCTTTCTAATTTCAGACCCCCACGCCCTCTGCCTACGTTGCCTTGGCCCAGACCACGGTTGGCATTCATGTTCAGCGTGTGACTCGCTGTCCTCGAAGATGCTGAAGAACAGACTAGCCAGGTGGAGGGAGCTCTTCCAGAGGTCCCCTACAGAGGATCTCAAGAACTTCGTGAAGCATCGAACCAGGCCCAAGGTAGGGCCGATATTCTCCATCGCACCCCGCAAGGGAGACTCCTTCCCAGGGTATCCGGTTCTTTTACCAGCACATGCGCCGAGCCTGCTTCAGCTACTGGCCTTCGAGTCGAGGGATCCTCAGATCCTCCTGGGTCGCAGTGTTGAGGGACCGGAAGGTTCTTTTACCGGGTCTCCACCCGAGGAGCTCCGCCCTTTTACCGGCACCATGGCTCAGGGGCTACGCCCTAATACCGGCAATACGTCTGAGGGGGTGCCTAAACGCAGCTCTACCGACCCCCGGGTCAAGGGTGTCACACCTACTGGGCCTAGGCCCGTGGAGCATGGTAGGCCTTGTGATCCACACGCAAGAGTCTTGGAGGAGGCCGGGCCCAGCGGGCCGAACAACACGTCACAGGTACGTGGCAGGCAGCTTGACAAAATGGCCGCTGTGCCAGAAAGAGGCACCCATCAGTCGCCATTCCAGGAATTCGGCGAAGAACGAGTGTCAAGGTGGGACTGGCCTCAACCAGGTAGGTGGCCTAATGTCTACCCCTCATTTGCGCAGGGCAGCTTTCCTTTGTGTCCATATGGACAGGGAACGCAGAGGCTCTAGCAGCTCCCCGCTACCCCGTCGCCACCCCTTGTCACCTCTTTGGCCAGTGAGGAGGCGCTCTTCGAGAAGTTCCTCAGCCTCATGAAGTCACCTCAGATTGGGGTTATCATCAAAAATGCCATCAGGGAAGGGCTTCCCGCAATGCTAGTGGCACCACAGGTGCCTCCTCCGGCTCCCCAGCCGACTCCGCAGCCGCCACCTCCTCAGCCTCCGACCGCAGGCCTTGTAGCCCAGCCTCCGGCGCCTACTACTCCTCCTCCACAGGATCCTCCAGATCTGCAGGATACGGATGACGAGGAGGATCCAGACACGCCATCCTCAGCCAGGGCCTTCCACGAACGTCTTGCTTGTCTGGCAGAGTAGCTGGGCCTAACCCAACCCGAGGTCGAGCAGCCGGCAGAGGTGGTTCAGGCTGAAGTCCTCACTCGACACCCCTCTGCCAAAACGGGGATTCCTATGCAGACCGATATAGTCTCCCTGGCCAAGAAGGGCTGGCTCAAACCCCACTCGGCCCAGCCGGTCAATCGACACCTGGACGCCAAGTACAGGCAGGTGGAGGGGGATACACTCTTGCTTTCGCCCCATCCTCAGTCACACTCTTCAGTGACTGCTGCAGCATCACTATACTCCAAGCCCCAGTCATCCTCGGCCTCTTCCTCTGCGGCGCTGCTAGGCAAGGAGGAGAAGATCTTGGAAGCATATGGCAAGAAACTCTATTCCAACGCCTGTTTACGTCTACGTCAAGCCAACGTCGATGCCATGCTGGCAGCCACCAACCAAAGGTTATGGCAGAAAATTGCGGACTTTCTCCCGGAACTCCCCATCCAGAGCCAATAATGCTTTAAGGTGGGGCTAGCTGAAGCCAAGCTAGTGGCGCATGACCTCTTGGAATCCACAGTGGCTCATATTAACACCTCAGGCCATGCCATCTGTATTGCCACAGAGATGAGAAGAACAGGCTGGCTCCGGGCAACAAAATTCAACCCGGATGTCCAGGAACGAATACTAGATCTACCGTTGAAGAGGGGGGGGGGGGGTACAGGGGGACCTCTTCCACTCCTCTACGGACGAAGAGCTGGAAAAGAAGAAAAACAGCTCACAAACAGCTAAGTCTTTATCCATCCTTACAAGGACCACGCCAAATCGTACACCCAATCTCAGCAGCGCTCAGAGAAGTGTCGTACATATGGACGGCTTCCAGGAACGCAGATCCAGGCAGCCGGTCCGCTCGCCATCTCAGAGCAGGCGCAAGCAACAAAAAGGGGGAGGAGGGTAGTAAGGGATTGTTCCAGCCCCCCTCCTCAGCGACAGCCTCCGAGGGAAAGAAGGCATGACCCACCCCTTCGGGTCCACGTGTCTCCGGTGGGGGGCAGGCTCGCTCTCCATGCGTATTTCTGGCACCAGAATTTTGCTGACCCCTGGATACTATCCGTAGTATTCACGGGGTACCGCCTTCCTATCCCAACCTCTCCTCACTCCTCCTCTCCACTCCCACAGGTTGGGACAGCAACTCTTTTGGCGGAGATCTGGTCGCTGGTAGAGAGCCAGGCAGTGGAGGAAGTCCCAGCCTCCGAGCAAGGCTTTGGCTTTTACTCCAGGATTTTCGCCATTCAGGAGAAGAACCAGGCACGCCTGAGAGCACTTGCAAGACCTTTCCACCCTCAACATCACCTTACCCCTGCAAAAATTCAAGATAGTTACTCCAGCTTTTATAGCGGAGACATTGGACAAGGGAGATTGGATGTGCTCCCTGGATCTGAAGGACGTGTACCTACAAGCCCCGATTTGGCAGCACCATCATTCTTTCCTACGGTTCAGGATCATGGGCTACCATTTTCAATACACGGTCCTTCCTTTTGTCCTCATCTCGGTCCCCAGGGTATTTACCAGACTCATGAATGCTGTGGCGGCCCTGCTCAGAGCGCAGGGCCTCCACATCTACCCATACCTCGATGATTGGCTTGTCAGGGCTACATCTCCGGAGCGGTTCACCACTCTTCCCATGCCCTTATGAACACATTGTGCGATCTGGGCTTCTCGCTCAATCTCAAGAAGTCACAGCTGCAGCCTAAGCATACTCAGACATTCCTGGGCCTCATCTGGGACACATGCTCCGAGAAGGTCTTCCCGTCGGAGGACAAAATCTCGGTCATCAAGAGGGCCACCGCCCACTTCTTCAACAAAGAGGTAACCTTGGCATGGTGGTACCAACATCTCTTGGTCTACTGGCAGAGGTCCTATTAGCCGTGCCACACACAAGACTAAGGATGTGGAGGATTCAGCTTCACTTCGCAGCCTCATGGCACCAGGAGTGGGGCTCTTAATCTAAGTTATCCGACGTTCCTCCATCTCTCCACCTGGACCTGACTTGGTGGTCCAGAGACTGCAAGCTGCGGACAGGCAAGCCCTTCTGGCCGCCCTCTCCCAGGCAAGCATCACCACAGATTCCTTGCTCGAGGGCTGGGGAGCCACCATGGACGATCTCTCAGTCCACGGCACCTGAACTCGACAGGAGCAGGAATACCACATCAATTGGCTAGAGCTGAACCCCATCTGGCTGGCGCTCAGGGCATTCCTGCCACTTCTCAGGGGCAAGGTTGTCCTCGTCCAGACGGACAACTCGACCAGTATGTACTACATCAAAAAGCAGGGAGGCACCAGATCCCATCCTCTGTGGGGGAATCCATTCCGGAGGCGGACAGGCTCAGCAGGCTGGGAGCGGACAATTACGAGTGGCAGCTAAACAACCTTGTTATTCAGGAGATCTTCAACAGGTGGGGTCACCTCCACGTGGATTTCTTTGCCACCTGGCACAACAAGAAGTATCCGAAGTTCGCATCCTGGCAAGGGCAGGGCCCCGGCTCTCTGGGCGACGCATTTCACCACCAGTGGACCGGCATGAAAGCCTACACCTTTCCGCCCACCCCCTGATCCACAGGGTAACTTGCAAAATCAAGGAGTCTCGCCGACTCCTCATCATTATAATAGCTCCATGGTATCTGGCCAGGCCATGGTTTTCGGAGCTACTCCGCCTCTCTGAGGTGCCCTTGATTCACCTCCCGACGGGCCCAGCACATCTTCTGGCACAGCAGGGGGGCAGAGTCATCTATCCTGCTCCAGGGAAACTAGCCCTCACAGCGTGGTACCTGAGCAGGTGACGCTTCGGCACCTTAGCCTCTCACAGGCCAATCTGGAGGTCATACAAGGCACCAGGAGCAAAGCTACCCGAGTGTCCAGTACAAAAGCAAATGGACCAGATTCTGCCACTGGGCAGACTCCAAGGGAATCGACCCCTTGGTGTGCACATTAGACGATGTGCTCTCCTTTTCGGCGCACCTCGCTCATTCAGGTGTGCAGGTGGACACCTGCATACCTTGCAGCCATTGGGGCTTACAAGAACTCGGAGGAGGGCATTTTCTCTTCCTCCAACCCTATCTTCAAGAAACATCTGACGGGTCTCGCTAGGCTCTACCCGCCCGTCAAGAGACCGCACCCGGTGTGGGACCTTAACATTGGCTTGGGCGCACTGGTGCACAATCCGTTCGAGCCAGTGGAGTCCGTGGACATCGCGCTGGTTACCATCAAGAAGGCCTTACTAGTCGGCCTTACCTCGGCTCGTAGAGGCAGCGAGATCGAGGCGCTGGTCGCCTCGGAGTCATATACCACCTTTGACAGAGACAAGGTAGTCCTGCGGACGAACCCGGCATTTCTGCCCACTGTTTCGTCTGCTTTCCACTTGAACAGGGAAATAGTCCTTCCTACGTTTTTCCCCGATCCCAAGGACGAATCACAGTGAGTGCTGCACTGCCTGGATGTCGGGCGTGCCCTGAAATTCTACTTGGACAGGACCAAGGGCTTCCGCAAATCGGATGCCCTGCTTGTCACTTTTGGAGGTTCAAGACCAGGCTATCAGGCCTCAAAGGCTTCCATATACCACTGGATGGTCTCTGCCATCAAAGAAGCGTACGAGGGCCAGAACAAGCCGCTTCCGGCCAACATGCATGCCCACGCAGTCTGGGCCAAGGCAACGACCATCGCATTCCAGCGCCATGTCCCTTGGCAAGTCATAAGCAGCGCGGCCACTTGGGCCTCTCCCTCGGCTTTCTGCAAGCATTACTGTTTGGATGCCGGCTCTAGATCTGATGTGGCTTTCGGACAGGCGGTTCTCAGGTACCTATTTGCTTAAGGAGAGTCTCCTCTCCACCCTGGGGCTACAATCAGTTGTAATCGCCCATACAGTATGGAGGAAAGGGGACGGGACGTAAGAGTAAATATAAGTTACTCACTGTAGTGACTAATATACTCTTAGTCCATAGTCTCCTTTCCTCCATACGTCCTGCCAACCTCCCCCCTAATATTGCTGGTGTCATTAGGCATGTTAAATCTATTGACGCGTCAATGGGGAGTGAGGTGTGGCGGTGGACTCAGTGCAGCGCATGCTCCCTGGGCTGCACCCCCAAGTGCCTCTAAATTTAAAGGGGAAGAAGGTTTTTCCTGGTGAAAAAGGTTCTGTGTCCCGTCCCTTGGAAGGAACGCCCATACAGTTTGGAGGAAAGGGGACTATGGACTAAGAGTATGTTAGTCACTACGGTGAGTAACTTATATTTTCTACCTTCCTTCTCAGCTCCCCTTCCCCAAATACAAGAAAGTTCTACAAAAGTCTCCAAATTACCTTTTTCAAGTTCAAAGCAGTTCCACAAATCCTTGGGGTTCCCTTTGTGAAACTGCATTTTTCTATGGTTTCGTTTAGCATGAGGGAATTCATCCATTCATTACATGAATCCATTTAGTGTAAATCCTGTTTAGTAATATAGTTTGATCTGAGCTATTATGGATCTGTATTTGCCACGACAAATTATGTACACTTGTCATTTTATAGGACATTGTAGCTTAGTTTCTAGGCGCTAGAAAATCTGCTTTGTGTCTGTCCATTTCTGAATCCGACACTTGCTGTACGTGGAGAGAGAATAGTTTTTGCAGCCATACACAGTATAGGATGTTGTGATAACAAATAGTTTTGGCAGACTAAGAATGTTTAGCTAGAAAGACAATCTTGCTGATTGCAGAGAATGTTTTGTTCTGCAGGAGAAGGCTTGTTTAGTTTTGCAAATGAGACATATGTCTTAATGCGAACAAGACACAATATGCTTGTTCTATTCTTATAATGTAGAGCAATGTCACCATGAACTAGAACAACATGATTATACTGGCTGAAATTATGTATGCACGCACGAAGTATAGAAATGCACACAATTTGAAATTGAATGTTTTCTACGCGCACAATTGTAAAATTAACGCGTCATTGCTCTGTATAACAGTGCTTAGAGAGAGTGTGGTATGTTAGGCGGGTGTGGGAGGGTGCTGTCTGGTGCTTTCAGAAGTGTGGGATGCTGGGAGGGAGCTCTGTGCTATGGTAGAGTTTAGAAAAGCATTGCTGGAGAGAGGCCGGGAGGGTTGGGATTACTGAAGCTCTCATTATAGTTAGAGAGTGCTGATATGCTTGCTTATAGAGATTAGTGACATTAACATGCATATAATAAACATGCATTTTGCTTATTAAGATATCTGTGTCCTGGTATCTCTCTGTGTAGTGTGTGTTTTCATTCTTGTTTTATTAGTATTTACTTCTAGTTTTCACACCTTCCCCACGTTCAAGGCAACACAGTTCAAAATAAGAGTCTTGAGTCTTTGTTCTCAAGACAACCTTGGCAGTTCCTCAAATCTCGGGGTTCCCTTCCCCAAGACTTCAACTCAGGCTTCCCACTCAGTTGGCTGTTCTTTGTCAGCCCCTTGGCTTTGCCATAACGTGTCACACACTTCTTGCCAGCCTTTGGCCTTGCCACACTGCATCAATTCATAAAATTCACTTTGTGATGGTTTTACTCATGCCCACTTTTCTGTTGCTTTCGTTTAGGTTTGTCACCACTCACCTGTTGCACTTTAAGATATTCTCTTGACTGCTGCCAGAGTTTGTTCATTCAGGTCCACTCATAGCTCAGAGCAGGTTCAAATTGAAGGAATCCCTGGCCCCGCAAAAGTGATTTGAGCGTTCGCTCTCTGATTAACGAGAACACTGGGCAAAATAGTAAAAAATGGGCCAAGTCTTCCTTTGGCGCATCGCAAAAAATACATGATTGATTTTCATTGCCGTTGTACCAGGCTGCCACCACTGCTTGTAAATTAATACAATTAAAACGTGCCCTGTTCATAACAATGCGCTGAGGAAGGCTCGGTGCCCATCGCAAATATTTCTGCAGACCTGGGCTAGCAATAATCACATGTTTCCTATTAGCGCCCCTCAGGATTTCAGATGACTGTCTTATCCAGAATATGCTGGAATACCCTTACTTTTATAGAACTCGGAGCATTGTGCAACATGACATCACTCATAAAAATATTGAGCAATGTCTACTTCTGACAACATTGCCTTTACATACCTAAACGAGGGAATCCTCAAGTGGGGGTCCCTAAGAAGCAAGTGTTTAATTAGCTCCTGGGTTAAACCAGCATCAGCACTTGACACCTGATGCCTGCACTTACACTTGCACCGGGCACCAGCTGGCCGCACTTTATTTATTACTCCTATTTATTGTCTGTTTATTTACTGTTTAGCCTATGTACTGCACTTCCCCCTTGCCCCTCGCACTTTTCCCCTTCGCCACCTCCATTGCACAATCTCAATTTCACTTGGCCTAGTAAGATCATTGTCTGTCTTCCTTCTGTTCCCCTCCCATGCCTCATCGCGCCTTGAAACACTTGTCTATAGGCACGTTATAAATGCCATATCATATCAAACCGGCTTTACTGTTCCCCACACTCTGAGCCAATGATTTACAGGCTGAGCTGCAGTGAAGTCACTAATAATCCTGCAACCCAATTCCTGGTGCACTGCAAAATTCGGGGCTGATTGTGGAAGCCCCAGTTCTTGTTTCAGAAAAGTATTCTCCATCAGCTGGATGGACTCAACATTGCTATATCCCCACAGCTCCATGCCATACCTGGCGACAGAAATAGCTTTCCCATTATAGACCTTGAGCACCAGCTCGACTGGTTTAGCGTTGAACGTGCCCATAGCTCGTGGCCCCCCCCACCATAGCCTGTTTGAACCTTGCAGTCTGTTTGATAACATGGGTTTTAGCACTAGTGTTTGAAGGAAATCTAATCCCTGGATATTCAAAACTAGAGACTCAGGGGATCAGAACCCCCTTGCTAAACATGGCCTCATGTTTTTCTGCATGCTTTCCCCTACTACAGACCATGACTGACGATGTATGGGCATTAACCTTTAGATCCAGTGAATCCATTAATAAAAATAGTCATCGATCAGGCACGGCAAGGCTGTGGGAGTCCGGTTCAGCGAAACCGTGTCATCAGCATTAGCCAGTAATAGCACAAGCTGACTACCCAGCCTGTGGGATACCTGGAATTAAGTAAATGGGCATAGAGACCATTAATGTGCATACAAAAGAGCAGGGGGGCCAGCACACAGCCCTGGCACACCCCTCGCATCCACCTGAAAAAAGCAGTGCACCGTCCCTGCACCCCACTCCTCACACAGGCCAACGTGGAAGAGTGCAATCTCTCCAGGAGATCCCCCACAGCAGCTGGACAGTTCAAAGACCTGCACGCACACCAAAGCTTGTTACCTTGTCAAAGGCGGTGCTCAGATCCATGAAAGCAAAGAAAATAGGTTTATTTTTGATATACAAAGAATGAGCCACCACCAAATAAAGGTTCAAGGACTGCTCAGCCGTTCCAAGACCTGGTCTAAACCCCAACTGAATGGGGGCAAGAATATTCTTACATTCGACCCAAGACTCTCCCCAAGAGAACCAGAGAACCCTCCCTATTATTTTAAACACAGCGTCTAAAAGCGAAGTAGGTCTATATGATGCTAGAAGAGCCCCCGGCCCCTTTTTATACATTGGCTGAATTACTGACTGTGACCAGGAAACAGGGTGCACACCCCCTGCACAAATAGTGTTGAAACCCATAGTAGAATATACCATAGTTGAAATCAGAGCCCAGAGGTCCGGTTCTGATAAAAACAAGTCTGCTGGAAGATTGTTAGGGCCTGGTGCTCTATTTCTAGCTTGACATTTTATGGTCGATACAATTTCCCCTACCTTAAGACCAATCCTTTCTACAACCGAGTACAGTAACTGCTGGGGGTATACTGCCAGCGATCGTTCATTGACCGCAACCGCATGACCAGCACTATATAAGGCAGAACAGTGGGGCATCCAGGCCTGATCAGATACCATAACATCAGCACCTCTTGACTTAAATTTGTAGAATGGCCCATTGTTCACTATGTCCCAAAAAAGCTTAGCAACATTAGTGGTTGAGGAATTAACTCAAGACTTGGCTTCAATTTCAGTCTTCCTAATGGCGATGGCCCTTTTGAAAACACACCGGTCACCAACAACATCCCTTTTTGAGGACAGGGGACTCTTCAGGGTTTCAAGTGAAATACTCTTAGGTTTCCTGCTATCTCTGTTAAACCAACCCAGCTGCATTTTTACCAATCTTTTACTAACTGTATTGGAACTTTGTGCCAACCCGGACTTCCTTGTTTTCTTGGCACTGTGGAGAAAAACCCTGGTACAGATCTGGGGAAGGGAAACTCACCCAGATTATGAGAAGAGACGTTGATCATATTGTGAATCAGATTATATGTAATATTAGCTAAATGTTTGTCTGGTTCTAGTAACCCAAACACTTGGAAGGACCTGCATGGATTTCCACTCAGATTTCTTTGTTTTGCTCTAGTATATTCTATTCTCCTCTTATTATTTTCTACATATATCCTTTTGTCCCTGAAGATGGTCACTAGGACCGAAATGCATTGGACATTCACAAGCCTTTTCTTTCCTTTTTTTTGGAATAAAACATTTACAAATATCGGAATTATTTTGATTGCAGAATTATTGTTCTACGTCGACAGAGGAGAGTAGAATATACTAGAGCAAACAACAAATAACTCAGAGTGGGAATCCATGCAGGTCCTTCCAACGGTTTGGGTTACTATACCCAGACAAACTTTTAGTTAATATTGCATATTACTGCACTGTGCAATTAGAGTACCATTTGGCAACAGGACCAAATAATTTTCAGAAAACCAACATAAAAGACACAATCTATATTTGAACAAGCTGTGCCCGCTTGACCCCATCTGGTAATCAAATCATATGTTATACATTACTATTGAATTGAATTGCCATATATTTCATTTTTGCTTTATTTGATGTACAATTGTGAGGGTCAGATATCATTTTGTTAGTTTCCTTTACTTTATTTTAGGCAGGGAAATCCTTGTCAGGGTTCCTCGTCGGGGTAGGGATAGTGAGGCGTTTATCGAGCCTGTTTATGTAATCAAAATGTCTGAAGTTGAAAACTTTTTACCAAGTTTTCCACCTCACATTTCTGACCCCTCACTGTGTGCAGCACCTCAATATATGCTGGTCCCGACAGCATATCCAGCGCGTAAAGGTGTCGGGCGGAGCCACGCTGCACTGCCTGGCTGTGGAAACGTTTCGGAGGAGCAACTGCGATTGTAGAAATATATTTTAAAAAATGAGGAGTGTTTGGGAGGAACATCCACAAGAAAGAACATTACTGAGAGGCAAGTAATCTGTTACGCTCACCTGGTATCCAGGGGGACGCCAGCCAGCCCATGTTGGATGATTTGCACTCTCAAACCCTCTCCCGGTCCCTTGCTAAGGCCGCTGGTTACAGATGGGTCTGCAATATAGGAGAGCTGGATTCAATACCAGATTCTTTGTTTTCCCACCTCCCTTGGCCTCAACTCCTTCCTTAATATTGTAAAAGGTGGATTCTCCGTCCTGCTCCTTGTGGCAGGGGCGCGTAGATGTGAGGGGCGAGCAGCGACCAAGTTACTTCACTGGTGCAAGCCCCCCTGTGGGAATCCAGGCCTGCTGCGACTACGTAGGTTTGCTGCTTTACAGTCTTTACATGCAGTTCTTATGTTCCTCTTAGTTCGAATAATAATGTCTTGCTTCTTTCCTTTTAGGTATGGAAAGGTATTTTGGTGTTGTCATGCAGTTTGAAGAAGATGAGCATGGGCCGGTAGGCGAAAGCGCGTTGTGCGCGATGCTGCCCGGTGAGTAATACGCGGTGCTGTTTCGCCTTTTATATTGCTAACCTGTGTCTTTTCTCTCCTTGCAGGTTGCGATGTTCCTCGCCGAGCACCATAATGTTCCAGCAATGATACTGACCAGGAGATAACTACCCAGGTAAGAATTGTGTGGCTTTCTTCATTCGGGAGGAAACGTGAGTAAACGCTTACTAATGCTGTCTTTCTTTCTCCTCTTTTCAGGTTATGGTATTCCAGGATGCATACGGTGCCAGATGAAGTTCGTACCTTCAGGTGAGTGGAACTGAAGTCAGCGATGGATTGAAGACAGGATACTATTCCAGGTAAGTTTCGTAGTGTTCTTTCTCTCTCTGCAGGTCCTTGGTTTCTGGTAAGCTGGCATCAAAGAACTGGACACGGTGAGCATTTCCTGCCCACAGCAGAATAACGCAAAGCATGTTCTTCTGTTTGGGTGCGGTTTAAATAATCTCAGGTAAAGTAGTCCAAGTAAAATAGTCCCAGGACTGCCACACCCAAAAGACTAGACCGCATAGCTCAGTTCCTTGTAACTGAGCTATGTGTGCGCCTCCATGTTGGCTGAACCCCCCAAGTTAAATAGTCCCAGGTAAATAGTCCCATTCTAATGTTGGTCTTCATGATGGTTATGAGCCTGGCGCCAAAGGCGCCAGGACTGACTCCAAGAGAGTCTTGGGTGAGGTTTTAAGGCCTTTGACCTGGCCCTAACTGGGAGGCTGACTTGCCAGTTAGGGCCAGGGGCAGAGGTCATCATTCCATAATTTTAACTTTGATGGCAGGCCCTAGTGAACCCTGGCATGCATGTTCAAGACTTGTGTCTTTTAAAGTAGCCTTGACCTTAGT
Source organism: Ambystoma mexicanum (assembly GCF_040938575.1). NCBI lineage: Eukaryota > Metazoa > Chordata > Amphibia > Caudata > Ambystomatidae > Ambystoma > Ambystoma mexicanum. The sequence continues at coordinate 933,853,842 of NC_090939.1, forward strand.
TAGATGAGTTTCTGAGCAGCCACCAGACTTTGACCAGTTTGGCAAGGACGAGGTGTGTCTCCTAGTGAAACCCTTGTTCTCACCTAAGGTAGCAGAGTTTCATTTATCAGTGAGAATATATTTGCCAATCTTCTTTCCAGTGCCTCACTCCTCTAAATTGTTAGAAAGTCTGCATAGTTCGGACCCCATGAGGGAATTACAAGTTTACCTGGCGTGACGAATCAAGGACTTTCTTCCCTTCTCCTCAAAGGGAAGCCACCCCCTTTGAGGCTAAGGAGGCGAGGCCGCTCTGCAAGACCCTCCCTAGGGGTCTGGGCAATGGGAACCTCGTTGGGAATGATTCCCCCTTAGTGGACAAGGACTCCAGCTCCTATGAGGAACTCCCTAGATTGCCCAACAAATATGCATATATGGGACTGCTTGCTGGGATGAAGAATGTAACCTCTTTATATTTGGCTGCAGCCAATGCTGATGTGAATCTTAGAAAACGGTAAAGAGGATGTCTCTTATAAAGAGAAGTGTATTGCGTGGAGTAAGGAGGACAGAGTACAGTACGTAGGGGAAGGCCCCGGACATGATCGCGCCTTGGCAGGGTGGAGCGGAGGGTTGGTGGTAAACAAAGATTCCCCTCTTGGGGATAAGGACTCCCTTTCCAATGAGGAACTCACTTTTCATTATCCTCAAATACCCACTACAACCATATCACTTAACAAACAGCAAGACTACTGTTACATGTCTTTGTAATGTAATGATGAAAGGTATCTGCCTGGTACTGTGTAGAGTAAGAACATAGTGATAAAGAATACCTGTCTGTCAATCACTGAGACAAAGAAACCTAAAAGAGGTATGAAGAGTATAACTCCATCACAAAGGAAGAACTATCCTGAGAAGCTGGGGAATCCACAGTGTTCCGTAATGCAAGTGGGAGGAACAAGGGAACCTCAGAACGAGAACTGGGAGTTACAAACTAGCTGGAGACGTGAAGTGGGTGACTCTGGGACAACGTGGCTCCACCTGGCTACAGGCAGCGTGGAAGTGGTAAACCAACTGTAGGAAGTCGGTACCACCGTTGTTGGTCCCCAAGGGGGATATCCAGAAAAGGGTGAGAGAAGCCCCAAAGCAAAGGTGCTTAGTGTAAAGCACACTGAGCACAGTTCTTTCTGCTGAAGGAGAAAACCGAAACTAGAGAAAGAGAATTGCATTGTGGCATGAGAGGACTGTGAAATCCACACCCATCTACCTTCCAATACTACGAAGAGACACAGATGTGTGTCCAACAAAGCCGAGTGTGCAGACCAAGGAGTCGTCCTGACCGAAGACCACAAAGCCAAATGCCGGCCCGGTGACGCAGCCCCAGTAAAACAGAGTTAACAGGGAGAGCGGGAAACCCAGGGCGCAGGGCATCTCTGGCGAGTGTATATAAGTACAGAGGAAATACAAATATAATGATTACATTGAGCTTACTTGCCCCAGTGGGGAACAAAGCATATTTAAGGACAACACGTTTGCCAGTCAATGGCAAGATTAAAAGAAGAGTGAGCATCATTCAGGGACTCATACTCATTCAAGTGAATGCCAAGATCATTTACTGTGTAACTGGTTCGCAACAGCGCCTTGTTGGGCGCTTTACAAATTCAGATATATAAAAATAAATACATAAGAAGAGCATGAGTCAAACAAGAACTCAGCTTAACTGTTTTAGTGATGGGACACATAACAAAAGGAAAGAGACTTGTTCTGAAAACAAAGTTGTTTACAGTTGTTTATCCTAAAGAAGAAATAAGGGTTGTTAAGCACAACACATATTCAGGGTCTCAGTCAAGAATCCCAGAAAGGAATCTAAACAGTCAAGAGAACCAATATGAGGCCTGGAAAAGCTCTTTGAAAGAACTAAAGGCCTTGGTTAAGGATGTAGCGAAAGGCTATCTAGAGGTCCAATACTGAGGAGGACTTTGTTGAAAAACACCCCAGGAGAAGAGTCATTTTCCTGGTCTTTTTGGTTGTGTAGTGATACTGGTATGGTCAGCCTAGGTTAGTTTCGGATGGAGGACCGACTTGATTTGGACTTTAAACTTCATCATTGATGAGCAATCAAAGTTAGTACTGTTAGGTATGGAATCCCTTAGGATTAGGAAAGTTAGGCATTTTCTTTATTATTTTTCCAATAAACCTGTTTAAAATATGAGACACATTGGTCTGTCTCCTCCTTCTGTCCTACCACATCAGCGAGAACAGCAACAAGGAAACCGCTGGGTGTAAAGAGAGAAGTATCCAGGAGCTGCTGGTGGTTTGACCACACATGTCTAGTGGTGAGTGAGACGTCTGCTGAAAGACGCTGAGACATCACGGCTGGGGCCAGAATGGTAACACAGAATGGGAAGAATACCGAGCACGTGGCAAGAACTGCAACATTACCCTACGTAGATGAAGTTACCATGGAGAATGGAAAACGGGGGAGGCAACCGAGGCAAGAGTACATGGAGAGTGCAAATCGTCCCAGTCATAAAGACAATATATAAGGAATAAAGTTGTTTGATTGCCAATGTGAAAGGCTCATGAAGCAAGTAACAAATAACCCTCTGAGGAGAATAAAGAAAGACTTGAGACAATTACTGTGAGAAGAAGGGAAATGGCTTATGAGCAAAGAGACAAAGAGTGGATAAAGCAAAGCCCAAGCACGACTTCTGAGGAAGATGATATAAGACTATCAAGAGAATCAAATAATAGAAGAAAGAGTACAAAAATGGAACCAGGAGCTAGGGTAATCTCAAAGGGGGATCAAGTCCCATGCAAAGTAGCCAAGGAGCAATTAAGAGACTGTGGAAGGCTCACAAGTGAAGACCAGATTGTGAGAGACTATCTCAAAACAAAACGTAAGCAGCATAACCTTAAAGAGAGCACGTGTTTTACAAGAGCTCAGTGAGGAGATATCCAGAGTTTACCTAGGAAGATTGTATTAAGAAACTTGAGTGTAAGAGATAGACTATTGAAAACTATGAGAATCCCAGGAGAGGAAAGACCTTCTCTTGGCTGAATTTAAGTTGATTAAACTGGTGGGAGGGTCAGTTAGTGTTAGGTTTGGCCCCATGACATTTTACATTAGGACGAGGAGTCGATTGCAGCACTCTTTGTCTTCCTCTAAGAAAGCAACGAAGAGACGCCGTAGGTCTCCTTCATCATCGAGTGATTCCTCCACGGAGGTGATAAGATGTCCTACAAAGTCCGATTCCCCTGCACAGTGGGACGCATTTCGTAGTGAGATGTTGTGAATTTTTGGAGAATGCGGCCTCGACCCCCTCGAAAGAAAAGCAAAAGAGCCATGCCCTGGTTTCTCCAAGTAGGGACGACAAAGGGAAGTCGAAGCCTATATCTTCGAAAGCGAGCTCAAAGCCGTCATATCAAGAAAGTTCTCGATCCGACGAGTGCTCAGTCGAGAAGAGTGCAACTATGGATCCAGTTGAAAAAGAACAAGGCATCGAAGTTTTCGACGTCCTTGCCGACTCCGTTGACGCCGATTAAACCGGTGCCATTTTCGAAGCCGTCTTTGACGACTACTTCGACATTGTCGAAGCAATTGACTGTACAAGACGAGGTTTATAAGCCTTTACCGAAAAAAGACTATTTTAAGTCTATGTCAGCAATATATGTGGTAGACCAACCCTATGATGAGGGTTCTCCACCTTTTGGTCTACAGTTTGGCACCCTCAATATGCCAGAAGAATTTATTTCTGACAAGTCCGACTAAAAGATTTTTATGATAATCTTCAGTCAGCTAGTGGTTTGGATACCTCGCCAGAATTAGAGTTTGGCAGGCCTGACCCCTCCGAGCATGTTGACTCATCCTGCAGAAAACTGATGGGAAACGTCATTGAATTTCTGGGCTGGAGTAGGCCTACTCTGTCATTCGAACAAGATGATACGACTGACATCTTGAATCAGGGGACTCAGAAGGACTTGATTTTACCATTCCACATTGCTCTACATAAAAAAGTATCTGCTAATTGGGAGACCCCTGAAACTGCGGCTGCAGTTAATAAAAACTTTGCAAGGAAGTACAGACCTTTCCAGCAGTGACCCGGAATATCGTAACAAGCATCCAACTCCTGAAAGCTTGGTAGTTCAGGCGGCTACGTCAACCAGTATGATTATCCTTCCATACCCCCTGATAGGGACAACAAGAGGGTGGATGTCTGGGCATGTAAAGTTTTCACTGTAGGAAGTATGGCTTTGAAATCCACTAATTATCTAGATTTACGTTTACCCTGTGGGAATGTGTTGCTATGGCGGCTGAACACATCCTGGAAGGCGAAGAAAGAGACGGCTTCCCAGCGATTATTAAGGATGGGAAGGAGGCAGTGAGTGAAATGTCTCCAGTCAGGTTTGGATACTGCAGACAGCATCAGCAGATCCATGGCTGCTAGCAAGGTACTATGCAGATTTGCGTGGTTGAAGAAGTCGGGGGTTTGCACCAGACTTGCAGGCAAGGCTACTCAACATGCCCTTTAACGGCTCAAGGTTTTTTGGCAGCAAGGCCGATGATAATTTGGAGAAGCTGCAGACCTCACAGGTGGTGGCTAAATCCCTTCGACAACCTCAACAACCCAATTCAGACTCATCTTCTTGGAGGGGTAAGTCCTTTCATTTCTACTCCTCAGTTGGAAGAGGAAGAGGACAAGCCGGATAGAGGGGCCACAGAACATTTCCTTGTGGTGGACAAGGAAAGGGTGCTAATAAGCCACTCTGAGGCCTTGACCCACAAGACCCCCGTGGGAGGCAGACTTTCACGGTATCTGAACGAATGACGGCGATCACTTCAGATGCATGGGCACTGGAAACAGTGGCCCAAGGTTAGTGCCTTCCTTTTCAAAAGAGGTATTGGATCATCAACCGGGATACAACTCTGTCAAAATTCCTCCTTGTGCAGGAGATTTTGACCCTGCAAGAGAAAGGTGCAATAGAACATGTACCTGTAGGGGAAAGGGACAAGGGTTGGTATTCCTCTTACTTTCTGATTCCCAAAAAGGACGGAGGATTGAGACCCATCTTGGACTTGACAAACTTGAACAAGTTCCTCAGGAAGGACAAGTTCAAGATGGTTACCCTTTCTCAGATCCTTCAGGCTCTCCAACTCCAAGACTGTTTGATATCATTTGACCTTCAGGATGCTTGCTTTCATGTGCCAATCCATCCCAAGCACATAAAGTACCAGAGGTTTGTGGTTGGTGGTTCGCATTATCCGTTTCGAGTTCTGCCATTCGGGCTGATCTCCGCCCGAGTGTTTTCACCAAGTTGATGGCGGTGGTGGCAGTGAGACTCGGGAGAGGTGGGATTCACGTCTACCCCTACCTGGACGATTGGCTGATCAGGGCTCATTCACCCGAGCAAACCCCGCAACATCTCAATATCACCTGCCACTCGCTCCACAGACACAACTTCTCCCTCAATCACAAGAAGTCGCATTTGAGACCATCCCAAACAGTCCAATCTATTGGAGCAGTCCTGGATACTTACGCCACCCGAGGTGAGAGCCCAACACATTCTGGAGATGGTAACAAAATTCCAGAATGCCCAGCATCTTCCGGCCTTCGATTTTCTTAGGTTGCTCAGTCTCATGGCATACTGCATTTTCCTGGTGAGAGGCTTGTTTGAGAATGAGATCCCTTCAATGTGCTCTCAGGACACGGTGGTCACAATTCTCAGGCAAGATGTTGGACCAACTGCAAGTTCGGAGCAGAGTTGCTCAGGACCTTTTGTGGTGGGCCTGCAACATTCTCAAGGGAGAATCTTTTTGGCAACCATGGCCGGAGATAACAGTGGTGTAAGACGCCTCACTCACAGGGTCGGGAGCCCACACCAACGATCTGACAATCAGCGGTTGTTGGTCTCCATCGGAGTCCAAACTACATATCAGCTTTTTGGAGCGGAGGGCAATCAGACTAGCGCTGAAGGCCTTCCTGCCCTCTGTACGGGGAAAGAATTACCTGATATTGACAGACAACACAGTGGCCATTTACTACCTCAACAAGAGAGGAGGTGTAGGGTCACTACCACTGTGTAGAGAGACAATGAAGCTCTGGGTCTGGGCAATACAAGAAGGAATCTCTGTCGGCAGTTCACCTAGCTGGAGAGCAGAACACGGCGGTGGATGCTCTGAGCAGGCAGAGCACAATCTCCCACGAGTGGGAACTAGCTCAGGAAGTCCTTCGAGAGATCTTCAGCCTTTGGGGAACCCCTCAAGTGGATCTGTTCGCGACCAGTATCAAACGGAAATGCGAACAGTACTGCTCCAGGGAATTTCCCCAAAGAGGAGTTCTAGAGGACACGTTTTTGGTGGACTGGGAATTCCCACTCCTACATGCATTTCCTCCGGTCCCTGTCATTCCTCATGTAATCAGGGAGGTTGAGAACGTTCGGGAAATCCATGATCCTAATTGCTCCAGATTGAGCCAAGAGGACATGGTACCCGGACCTACTGGACTTGTCAATCTGCCCTCCAATATGTCTTCCACAAAGAGAGCATCTTCTCTCGCAAGAGGAATGTCAGGTTCTCCATCCAGAGGTCAAGACACATTCCATCCAGAGGTCAAGACACACTCAGCCTTCACACATGGTTTCTGAATGATATGATATGCCATTTATAACGCGCCTATACACAAGTGTTTCAAGGCGCAACATGGCTGAGATTTAAAGATTGGGACCTCCCGGATGACATAATGGAGATTTTGCTTTCGGTCAGAAGGCCAGCAACTAAATCTTTGTGCCGTTGAAACAAGTTCAGCAACTGGGGCAAGGATGAGAATGTGGATCCATTTCTATGTGACACATCTATGGTGCTCTTTTTTGTTAGATTTAGCCAATCTGGGGCTCCAGATTGGACCCATTAAGGGCTACCTATCAGCGCTTTCCGTTTTCAAGCGCTCCTCAGAGGAGTTATCATATTTGATGATCCCTTTCATTGTCCAATTCTTGAAGGGCCTTACTAATGTATACCCACCAATCCATTCAATGTACCTGTTTGGGACCTCAATCTTGTGTTAAAGTTTTTCACATGTATTCCATTTGAGCCCCTACACTTATTAAGACCTCTGACATTGAAGGCAGTTTTGCTTATTGCAATAACATCACCCTGCAGGGTAAGCAAGTTCCAGGCTCTTTCTTGCAAACCTTCTCATACCATATTCTACAAAGACAAAGTCACTCTCAGGGTACAGCCTTCTTTTTTTTACTGAAGGTAGTCTCCGACTTCCACGAAAACACACAAAACAATTACCTTACCAACATTCTACCTACCCCCTCTTCCGGGAAAGAAGGAGAGGCTACATAGACTGGACCCAAAAAGGGCTCTCAGTTTTTATATGTTCAGGATGGCTAAATTTCGCCAGGTTGATCAACTTTTTATTGGACATACTGGTCACAAATTGGACCTTGTGGTCACCAAACAATATCTAGATGGATTATCCTGGCTTTTGGGGAATGCTACAGACTAGCGGGCAAGGACCCGCCGGAAGGCCTAAGGGCTCATTCCATATGGGCCATGGCAACCTCTGCCGATCTTCAAAGGGGTGTCCCAATAAATTATATTTGTTCAGCGGTCACTTGGTCGTCTATCCATACATTTGTAAAACATTGTCTGGATTCTTCCTCCAGTCAGGGAGGACTTTTTGCAGAAGCACCCTCCATTTGGTCCATAATTAGATGTAAATGTAATTGGTACTCCCAAATTATTACACCTTTGGGAGTCGATCATAAGATGAGGAATACGATACATAGGAGGACACAATCCATTTGAAGAACAAGTTACTTACCCCTGTTAACGTTGTTTTGATTGGATGTTCCCCCCACGTTTGCCTCATCACACTACCCCGCTGTACCATTTGTGTTATTACACTCTATGCTTTCTGTGAGCCAACGGTCTTGGGTACGCCTGGTAATTCCTATTCAGAGGGGAAAGAAGAACAGAACTGAAGCCAACAGGCGCTGCATGCGCTATTTATGCTGATGATGTCGACGGAGGCCCTCGACACTGCATACAGCGCCCCTGTCAAAAAATAAATTCTTCAGCAGCAAAGTTGGAGAGATATATTATCATAAGCAGCTGAGGAATATGTGGGAGGAACATCCAATGGAAAGAACGTTACCAGGGGTAAGCAACTTGTTCTTCTGTTTGACGCACTAATTTCTCCCACAGATTACCCATCGCCCACTCACCTGCCCCGCTACTGGAACTCTCCTAAATATAAAAGGAGAAGAAAGAGTTTTCAACAAGTGACCAAGCCTGTCCCTTCATATTCAGCCGTTCCTTTGCCTTACCTGGGGGCTGTGGTGGGAGGGAGGCAGAACTAAGGGAAAATTATGCCTACCTCTCTGTACACAGATGCCTGTATCGTCCTCTAGACACCAGATGATGCCGACAAGAGTAGGAGGCAGAGTTTGTGGGCCATATTGCACCATCTGTTAGCTATGAAAAAGTTTCCAGAGCTGACTGCATTAGAGGAGATATATAAAAAGATGAGGAATCTATGAGAGGAATCAACGTGTCCAGCAGAAACTACATTTCGGAAGGTATCTAATTTATTTGCTTCTGTGATTAATGCAACCTTTCTGTGCAGGAGGGGGAATTATGTGGAACTTGGTTAATAGGTAATCTGCAGCTTGTATTATACAATAAGGGTCTTTGGCTTATGTGTCGCCATGACAGACTCAGACGGCAGTTGCTCTGTCTCCACTAGTGTTTGTTTGAAGTTTGCTGGATCCAATCTGCAGCTGCAGGCATTTCAAAAGATACAGAAGTTCTGATTAAAAGTTTGAAATGTTTAGAAAAAACATTACTGAATGCAAGTCATTTCTTTTACAGTAGTATCCAAGCTGTGTTCTAAATGCATTGCTCTTCTCTCCTGGGTTGATATTTTACCAAACAACTCCGAGTTGCACAAGTGACCATTGGGTCGGACAGCATTCTATGGGACATTTCTGGGTAAATGTTGAAATCAACAGGATTCAGTCAAATATATGAAGCACGGCAGTTGGGAAAACGTTATAATAGCATGGGATGGTTATAACCTAATTATGAAAAGAAGTGCTGACATAAACATCCTTTTTCGTACATGAGAATTCATTTTCCATTTTATAATCCCACTTAATTCAAGAGTACCGTGCATTCTTAAAAATGTAAGTGATCATTAAAGACAGATCTAATGCTACTCTATTCCTGGTGGTTTTTCGATTTGTCCAGTTTTAGTGAAAGAATGGTAAAATGAACAGTTTTTAGAAGGTATGTTATTTTGTCTGTATTTTGGTTGCAGTCACATTTAATTATCTTTTAACAGGTCACATTGGTATTTGGCAGTTATTTGTTTCCCTTGGCTGGAGAAAGCATTGTATGAAGAAAACAAAAAGTCTAATGAAATCCAACCTCTTGCTGAAGCAGACCATCTGGAAGATCCTACTAGGAAAAGCACCGTCATTGTATTTAACGATGCTTGTAGTAAGAAAGAAGAACTGAGCGGAAATAGCAGTTCACATTCTGAAGGTACATGGCACATTATCAAAACCTATCCCACGGTCAGCCATACATTATTTTCCTTTTGTGGTACATCAGAAAAGTGTAATAAATAACTCTACAAATGTTTGCACCATAATACCAGATTGCTTGTGTAGTTTCTCATATGTTGTATGTATGTATGTCTTAACTATCATGACAGATTTTAGTAGCTATTTTTTGTTGCCTGAGTTTCAAAATAAGAAGCAACCCCATGTTTATAAATGCATTCGGTCTGGAGCAGCCTGCATTACTGATCGCTAGCTTATTGGTGGCAAACTGTTCTGAACATGATTCACACACAGTTGGGATTTATAGAAACATATAACCATGGCCATAAATAGAGGCTGTAGCAAGAAAATTGAGAATGCTTTATACTTTTATTTCGGAACCCTATGTATGTACTACTACATATGCATCATCACCTTTTGTTTCTACTAAACTTCAGCTGACCATTCAAGTAATAAACTGGACTGGCAGAGTTAGCCATGTGGCTTGCATTGCTCTGGAGCAGGCTTCCTTCTCTAAGAAGGTATGAAGTGTGTGGAGGCGCACTCTGTGTTAAATACTTTCTTCTTAGAATAAGATCAATTCCTATAGTTCTTAAGTGGATTTTCAAGGTGCTCCCAGCTAGTAGAGTGCTACCCCTACTCTAACAAATGTGAAAAGAAATGGTACAACGAAAACCTCGTTGTACAAACTGAGGCACAGCATAAGGCAAAACAAATTTTGCTCCGGGTTCATTTGCAATTACCAAAAACTTAATAGTTCATCATTCAGTTGGTGCATGTTAATTCATATTAATCATCTTTATAGTCACAAAAGACATTTATTTTCATATAATCATTAATGTTTCATAGATTCAAGTTCTCTAAGAAGCCTTGTTTTTGTGGTTCTAGCATTGAGAGGCCGTACAGACACTACGATGGTGGAGTAAGAGGCAGGACATTTAGCATGGCCAAAATGTTTGTTCAATAATTTTTCAGTCACAGATTTTGCTGATAAGAGAGGAGTGCACAAGAACGTGTGTGCTGTAAGCCAAGACCATCTCTCACACTGCACAAGCAACATGTTGGCCGGAGGAGAAGGGCATCCCCATATTGTCTTATGGTGAGCCCCTGTTTAAACAGCACCTTGAGGTCACAATGGTTCAGCCGGCAAGGAAGCATTATAAGGATGGCAGATGCCATAGTTGATTGAGCAGATGATGGACATGGACATTGGTATGTCTCTATAATCCAATTAGAGTGAGCAAGGTGAAACAATGTGTATACTGCCCTGGTGGTGCTATTTACTCTTGGCGGCTTCAGGTGTGTGCAACTATATTCAGATCTGAATTGGCGAAACTGGGTTTACAGCTATCGGGAGATAATTCTCCTCTCTTCCTTTTTCCACTTTACTCCAACCCGCTGTGCTTCAACTGGGCCCTGAAGGCAGAGATCTTAATAGAAGGGAACTTCACTCACTGTCCTTCAGTAGGAGGGGGTATCCCTGTTCAGCCAGGAGTGGTGCCGTAACATGCCCAACGATTGGGCCTCACAATTCGTGAGTCAGGGTTATTGTCTCCCTTTACTTAAGCACCCTCTGGGCTATCCCTTTACTTAAACACCCCCTGGGACTACCTCCACCAGCTTCTCTCTGCTTCTGGGCTTTCTCCTTTTGGAGGATCTTCCTCAGCTTTCAGAGAAGGGCGCCATAGAACCAGTGCCCCTCTCTGGACGAGGCATAGGCTGATATTCTCTGTACTTTTTGGTTTTGAAGAAATACTAGGGCATACATCATATTCTGATCTGAGCCTCCTGTTATTGTACCTGTGCAAGGACAAATTCAAGATGTCACTCTAGCCCAGAAGCCTCGATCTGCAGGACTGGTTTGTGTCCCTGAATCTTTAAGATTCCTACTTCTATGTTGCAATACATTGCAAGTACAGAAAGTACCTGAAGTTGGCGGCGGGGTCTTCTCACTGCCAATTCAGGATCCTGCCGTTTGGCCTTTCTTCAGCACATAGGGACTTCACCAAGCTGCTGGCTTTGGAAGCGGCTCTCAGAATGGTGGGCATCCACGTCTTTCCCTATCTGGACAAGCTCACTTCCCAGAACCGGCTTTGGCACATTTGCACCGGGTGGGCAGTCTGTTGCACTGTTTGGGCCTCCCTATGAACTTCAGGAAGTCTTAGGTTACACCGCCCAATCCCTCCAGTTCATCAGGGCCGCCTTGGACACTCACCTGGGCAGGGCCTTCCCACCCGAAGATCGAGCAGCAAACCTCTTCAAGATGATGCATGTCTTCCAAACACAGGAAAAAGTCCCTGCCTTATTTTTTCTAAATTTGCCTGGTCCTATGGCCATCTTCATTCTTGTAGTGCCAGAGGCATGGCTACGCATCAGGTCGCTACAGTGACTTCTCAGTTGTTAGTAGTATGTTTCTGGGACACACCTCTGGTCTTCTTGAGGTCTCAGTGAAAGTGCCAAGGGACCTGGAATGGTGGTCCCAGAGAAACAACCTACTGAAAAAGAGAGTTCTTTCAGCAACCCTAGCCCTAACTGACCCTAGTCATTGACATGTCCCCAAAGGGCTGGGGTGCTCATCTACAAGGCCCGACTGGCCTTCAGATGGAGACCGCAGGAACACATCAATTGGCTGGAGTAGAGATTAATCAGGCTGGTCCTGGTCTCTTTCCTCCTTTGGGTATGGACCAAAATTGTGCTGGTCCTGACTAACACCACAGTTCCCATACATTAGCTCAACAAACGGGGTCGTGTAGGCTCCTTGCCTCTGTCAGAGAAGCACATCAACTGTGGTTCTGTGCTCTATGATGGGGTGTCTGCCACAAACAACCACTCTGACACTGGTTGTCAGTCCATGCTGCTAATTTGGATCAATACAAAATAGGTGGGCTTGGTACAGATATCGTCAGATTATAAGACAAACCTGGTGTATTGGGGAGTTTGGCGCTAGGGCTAGGGCTGTCCCTCTCTCTACTTCCCACAGGTTTTCCCACTCCCTAGCCCAGGTGCCCATATCAGGGTGTTAGTAGCTACCAACAGTTCCCCTAGGTCGATGACTGACTTTCTCCCTAGGGTTCTAACTCTCCCTGACCTTAGTGTTCGGAGGGAGTTATAGGGATGGTACCTTGTTCTGCACTGTACCACCACACACAAGCTTTCTCATCTGACCCTTATCAACCCAGAGTCCCAAAATGTTCTCCTCCCCATGACTACAATCCCTCCGATGTTACACTCTGCCTTCCTACCTCCACCTTTTGATATTGCCTCTCTTCTTACTCCATATCTCACTACCGATATTTCTTCCAACCAGCACTCTATTGCTCCCTTTGCTGTTATGTTCTCCTCCCTCATTCCTCCTCTGCTACTACTACCGCCACATTGCTCTTTGATCACTGGTCCTTCTCTGCTACTACTGCTTCTCTACTACCACCCCTCACTACTACTACTCCCTCTCACCCGCTACCACCACTTCTCTAATACTTCTCCTCCACCTCCTACTACTCTCACTACCACCCTTTACTACCCCTACTACCGCTGACTACTACTACCCCTTAGTTCCTCTGCTATTACAATACTCCCTCTACTTCTACAACTTTCTTCCACTACGACAATTACTCTCTCCTCCTTACTTCTATGATGCTCACTCTTCACTCCCACGCACAATCACTCGATAGACCCCTATTTCTAGTAACCTCCACACTCCTTCCGCACTCTACTTCTTGGGTCTCTTGGACGTCGTCCTCCACCGCCTATCCTAAAGAACTCCCAAACTCGCTGTTAAATACCCCTCCCCCGATTGGCCAAGGACCTAGGGAGGGCTGAGGGATTTAAAAGGGCTTGTATGTATAATTTTTATTAAAATCAGATTTTTCCATTAACAATTAAAACCACAAAACAAAAATGCAATAGGTAAAACCACACTTTTATAAAAGATGGCCCACTATGCAGAGCAACGGCCTGCCTTAAAAGAACTCTCGCTACAAATAAATGTATACTGTACAGAAAAGGGGCGTCATTGCAATTCATTATTAAAAAAAGAGTGCATCATGATAAAACCTAATATACTTCCTAAAAAGGGTTTGTATATTCCCCAGCATGGGGTCTGGCATGGATTCACATGCTCATGAATATTCCCGGTCGTCAGGCTGGGAATCCTCAGCAAAAGAAAAACATGTTCACTTACAAAACTGTATTTCTCCCATAAACCAATCACTGTCCTCTGGGTCATACTGCCCCCAGCCAATGACAGCCCTCTCCCTAAGCCCTTCCTCTGGCAGCCATCTTTAGATTTTTATTGCATGCTTCAGTGTTGGGAGTCTTCAGATTTTGCTCTGCGAGCTACTTCTAGGTTTTTCATGGAAAAACTTCTGTTTTTGTTCCAAAACAGCCCATGTGCTATTCTCTCCATCTGCCGACGGCGGGATCCGTTGTCAGTGAAGTTCAGCGCCTACTTCGTGCCCTCCGACCATGACGGAGGAGAATAAAGAAGGAATATCCCTCTTCAAGACCTGCACCAAGTTTGTGGAGGGAAAACGCCTACAATGCCCCTACTGCCTGCATCCGGACCACAAGGAAGGGGATTGCGAGATTTGCCACAGATTCTCCAAGAAGACGACAAAGGACAGGCACAATAGACTGGTGGCGTGGCTAAACGACAAGGCCTCTGCCCCATGCCCTGAGCAGGGACATGCCTCAACCAAGGCCGGTCAGTCCAAGCAGTGGGATTTTAAGTCCTGTGAGGGTCCCTCATCTGGGGGGGCCCAAGATAAGGCCAAGCACTGCAAGTCAGGGTCCTTTGGGGTCACCGCGAAAACGGGTCCCACGGCAAGCGGGGCACAATCGACATCACCCTCCGCCCCCATTGCCAGCCAGCAATCGAGCTCCTCCTCGAAGAGGAAGTTGTCCAACCCAGCTAAGTTACGGGAGAAACCAGAGAAGCCGCCGACGGAGTAGAAGAGTGAGATGCCCAAGAGGCACACAAAAAGTCTTCGTTGACAATAAAGCTGGTGGTGGCTGCTCTTTCGAAAGCTTAAAGGGTCTGACCTTGTGTAACCCCCATAGCGCTGAGGTATCCCTCCCTTCAAGGCGAGAAGCCGCAGTGGTGACTTTGACCAGGTTTGCCAGCACTCTAGGGAAGGGGACACCTCCTCAGAACCTGGTTCCAGCCCCTCAAGGTGGAAAAAAGGGGGGGGCAAAGAGGCCCCCAGATAAGTCCCAGGCTGGGGCTCAAGCCATGTAAATTTCATCCACGGAGGACGAGGATATGGAGTCCCTGCATACAGTCCACAAGGACGTGGAAGAGGATGACAGCGATGACGGCGCAGGGCCCAGTGTTCGATCACACCCGTTCCACAGAGAGATGTGTCTGTGGACATCCCATCAACCCTCCACACTTTGGTGTTGGAGATCCAGAAGAGGATGCCACAAGGGCGTGTTCCAACGGTCCCCCAGGTCCCTGATCAACTGCCTACGAAGAAAAGAAAGCGTAATCGAACGCCCCCTTTTCAGCCTCCACACCCGCCTCGGGTCCCATCTCCTCCAGCATACCCGGACTTGGGCACGGGGACAGATACGCCCACGACGATGGACGACGAGGTGGGATCGTTCCATTGTATGATCGCCAAAGCTTGCGAGCTGTTCCAACTCGTGCCCGAGGAGACCAGGAAGGAGGGTTCCTGTACCAGAGGTGCAAGGCCAAGAGGAAGACAATAATGCCGGTACACCTCCTAGACAATGTGTGGGAGGAGACCCTGGCCCTCTTGAAGAACCCTTGCACGGCTCCAGCCAAGAGAGAGAGGCTGGAGAAGAAGTACTGGGCACAGGAATCCGCACCGAAGTGCTTGAGGTTGCAACCATCGCCGGATTCTGTGGTTTCGGCGACCGCGAGGAAGCGGTCATCTAACCTGTCCTCGCCATCTTCCATCCCTCCGGACAGCGAGGGCAAGAAGTTGGACGCCATGGGGAAGAAGGTAATCTACACTGCGGCATCCACCATCAAGGCGGCCAATGCACTGGCGATCCTAGCCAGGTTTCACAGGGGGCTGTGGTACAAGCTGGGGCTTCTTCTAGAGTTCCTCCACAACAAGAGGATGGAGGCACTCGCCCCTTTCCAGGAGGGAGAGATAGTGTCAGATCATGCCATTACAGTGGTACTGGATGTTGCCGACACAGGGTTCCGCCAATTGGGGGAACAGTGTCTGCCTTTGTCGGCAAGGCTGTATGAAGGCCACAGATTTCTGTCACAAGGTCCAAACTGGACATGCCTTTCGACTGGGATAACCTTTTCGGAAAGGCCACTAATGAGTCCCTGCAGGCCATCAAGGCGGATACAGAGACCGCCCGTGCTCTCGGCACACTCCAACAGCACCGCTCTTCCTTTCATTCTTCCAGAGGAAAGTGGGGCTGGTTGTCAAAAGGTTTCTCTTCCTTGTACTGTCAGCCATCCAGATCCACGACCCAGGAAGCCCACAGAGGCCGTTCCCATGCCTATGGAGGAGATGGTCAGCCTTCATCGCCAGCAAGGCAGGTCGCCAAAGCAAGCCTCAACCGGCCAAGGCGTCAGGCCCCCACCTGTGCACCCCGGTGGGAGGCCGGCTGACGAGGTAAGTCAGCGAGTGGGAGAAGATCACCACCGACAGATGGGTGCTGGACCCTCTCGCCCAAGGACATAGCCTGGAAATTCAGCACAGGTGTCCATGGATCCCGCTGGTGACCCGTCAGGAGCAGCACATACCTCAGTTCTTGGAGGAAGTACGGGCCATGCTGCAAAAAGGGGTGATGAGCTGGTTCCCCAGTGACTCCGGCGCTCTGGAGTCTACTGCAGATTCTTCTTGGTAAGAAAGAAGACTGGGGGAGCTGGAGGCCCATTCTAAAGGTACGTCTAAACAAGTACCTCAAGTCTGAAAAGTTCAGGATGGTCACGTTGCAGCACATGCTCGACCAACTGGAAAGAGGGGATTTCTTGACATTGCTAGACCTGGAGGACGCCTACTTCCCCATTCACAGGAAACACTGCATGTTTCTACGCTTCATAGTGCAGGGACAGCACTACCAATTCAAGGACCTACCCTTCGGCTTAAAGTCGATCCTGCAGTGTGTTCACGAAGTGCCTGGCACAACTGGTGGCCCATCTGTGTCCACAGGGGATTCACGTATATCCGTACCTCAACGACTGGTTCATCCAGGCCCGCTCGTGAGAATTGGCTGTCACATCTGGGATTCTTCATCAATTATCCAAAGTCCTGCTTGACACCATCGCAGAACGCGCTGTTCCTGGGAGCCAGGCTTGATATAGTGTCCTGCCTAGCATCACCCTCAGAAGAGAGGGTAGCAGCAATTCAGGGGAAGGTGCAGCAGCTGTTACCGATGAAGACGGCCATGGTGCGGACCATCAAGTCGTTGTTCGACATGTCATCCGGCATCTACCTCATCCGGCTCTGCAGGTTACAGGTGCGACCACTTCAGGAGTTCCTGGATGCTCGCTGGGTGCAATTGTCTAGAAACAAGATCACTCTGGACGTCGAGTTCTGTCGGGCAATAAAGTGGTGGGGCGTCTGCTTCAACATTTCCTGTGGCACTGGGTTTCAGAACCCCCCATTCCAGGAGATGGTCACAACGGACGATTCCCTGGAAGGCGGGGAGCCCACAATGAACGTCTTCACACCAGAGGCCTGTGGCTGCCGGAGGAGAAGGGTCTCCATATCAACATACTGGAGCTTCGGGCAATGTTCTGGGCCTTCAAGTAATTCCTTCCATCCCTGAAGGTCAAATGGTGAGGATCTTCACAGTCAATGTTCTACATCAGGAAACAAGAGTACACTCCCTCCCCAGCCCTCTCCAAGGAAGCACAGGAACTGTGGCACTGGGTCGTTGGACAAGAAAAGTTTCTCGTTCCACTTGACCTAGCGGGGGTCAAGAACACCATTGCGGACTCCCTCAGTACGAAGTTGCGCTCCTGCCACAAGTGGAAACTTCGGCAGGACCAAGTGAACCACATCTTCACCAAGTGGGGCAGGCCCCAGGTTGAACTGTTTGCGACGGCAGCAAACTCCAAATGCCAGAAATTCGCCAGCAGATTCCATCAGCCGAGGAGCCTGGGGGTTGCGTTCTACTTCCTGTGGGGATGTTCCTGTGGGCGTTTCCTTTGTTGCCTCTCCTGGTACGAGTCATCAACACACTCAGTGTCAGTGCAGGATGATACTCAACATCCTGCGTGGCCAAGGCAGATTTGGCACCCAGACCTTCTCAGCCTGTCAGCATTCCTGCCGGTCAAGCTATCGGCGGCCCCACGTCTTTTCTCCAGAGTAGGAGGCACAATCCTGCATCACAACCCAGGATTGTTCAACCTGAGGGCTATTTTTAATCCGAACGTATCCCCTATTTAGTTTTAAGCCTAGATTTTTGGTAACTATGATAAATGGATGCTATCCAACATGCCCTCCGCTGCGCAAGGCATTCTGACCCCAAAAATGTATGTCGCTCTACCATGTGCTTGTTAGGCCTTTTAAGCACTACAATTCTGATTTTCACACTACTGGAACTATTGACCAACCCGACAAGTTATCTGCATTCAGTTTGAAGGGGGTGGGATCAAGCACCACCTCTACATCCCTGCCCCCTGGTCTGTATTAGACCCCTATTTAATACATACCACTACACCCAATGTCCACCCTGTCCCATATTCAGTGTACCTACACATCTTTGTCCTAGTCACCCCCATCTGTGAGGCGATTTCTTTCAATATGGGAGGCATCACAAAAACATTTCCACAGAGTCGGTACTAATATTTTATATTCCCCTAGTCGAAACATGTATGTATCCCTGAAGAACACCTTGGTTTGCTTTTATCTGAGTCCCACCTCCATTACCCAGCTTAATTTTATACTAACTATACATCAGGTCATTACAGCCACTATGAGAATCGAGAGAAGGTTATACTTTGAGGGAACCCACCAGCCCGTCTTCGCAAATTGTACATTTGTGATTTTACTCCACACTTTTCCATCACTCCCACCCCATAACATTTTTCCTTGTTCCCCATGCCTATTTTCTCAAGTTCATTTTTCTTTTCTTCTTCATTTATCTTTTATCGCCACATCTTCCATCTGACTAACCTTGGTTTGTTATCCATGCACAGTCTTTGCCCTGTTGAATTTGTCTTTTTTTTAGCTGCTTTGCACCAAGTTCCCGGGCCCTTTATTAAAACGGCCTGTCCTTTCATTGTCTTTGCGCGCTCTTAGTGTCTCTTTCATCACAAGGAACTTGAACTGTCACAAAGAACAATTTAAGCAAGGGGGTGGGCACCCAGATTTGAACCGTGGACACAAGGATGGGGCAGTTTTTGCTGGCGATGTCTGTGATTGGGCATTTGGCTGGGCCCCTCCACCGTTCCTCTCTGCTCATAGGGCCGTGTGCCATCAATCTCCTGATGTATACTTCATCTCTCCTGTCCACCTGTAATAAAAAACTGAATGAATTTCCTTTGAAAAATAAGTATGTCTCTGTCATCAGTACTTTTCTTCTCAACCCAACCCTTAAAAACCCACTTGTGTCTTTACTTGAAACATTCCTTCCTCCTAAACAATCTACATCATATTTTTCTTTTGGTTTCTACTACATCAAAGCTACTGATCCTCTCCTTTTTCGCGTATATTTTGACTTTCTTTATTCATGCTGTCTGGTACTGGGACCTGGTTTGTATACAATGAACACACACACCTGTGTCTAGTATGTGCCCTTCCTTTCTATGGGCTTTTCTTTCTTATTACAAAATTATATCCTTTCAAAGGACACGTTTTCACTTAAAGTCGACATTCTCAGACTAGGGAATCGAAAAATAACATGACAAGTTAAAAAACATTTAAAAAAGGACGTTTCTTCTTTATGTACTGCTCTTCTTCTGGCTTCTTGGCGCATCCATAGCTGGAGAGGACCAAGCTGGCGCAGGAACTTGATTTCTGCAGAAAAACGAAATAGAGGTAAAAGTAATTTGTAGACTCGCAAAGGGGTCAGGTTTCTTCTTAACATAAACCCTTGCTCTGTTCTGTCTGTAAAAAGATTTTTACTAAAATAATTTCTTCTAGTCGTTTGTGCACATTAAAGAACAGAACAATTTCATAAAATGGAGTCACACTCAGGCCTGTACTCTGCTTTTTGCTGCTTAGCTGAACATTCTTCTCCTGCTTAGCTGAACGTTCTTCTCCCTTCTTTTGCTGTCTTCCTTTTGGTCACGTAGGATTGCAGTCATTGCCTTGCCTTGTTATGTTTTCATCCGGTTTGAGACATAATAG
Source organism: Ambystoma mexicanum (assembly GCF_040938575.1). NCBI lineage: Eukaryota > Metazoa > Chordata > Amphibia > Caudata > Ambystomatidae > Ambystoma > Ambystoma mexicanum. Next base: position 933,873,677 of record NC_090939.1, read on the forward strand.
ATATTTTACTGCGCGTTGCACGCTGCCTTATCGCCTGCTGCTCCTGCTTGCCCTACACTAATCTAACCTACTCCTGTTTTTCTGGAATCTGGCACTGATTCTGCTACGTGCCTTCAGATTTTGACATAAGACATTCATCGTTTTTCCTATTCTAAACATTTCCTACACTTCTGCCTATTCTACCTTTTTTGGCATCTTGCCAGTTGCTAAATTTTAAAAGTGGTTACTCCACCTGTTATTTGACATCTTCTATGTCCTGCATTGTCAAAGGTGGCCATGATTGCATCTGTATGCTACTATATGCTCACACCTGTTTTGCACCAATCTTGGGAATAATACTACATAATTGAAAGACTGTGTCCCTTACTGCCTTTTTTCTGTACTTTCCTGGGTCTTCTTACTTCGTAGTAATGATCAACGGTGCGTCCACACACTGCTGTGTGAACCAGTACTCACCTCTTTCTTCTCTCCCTATTCACTAGTACTCGCCTTTGTCGTTGTATAATGTCTCTTCCCCTATTATGGCCATGTAGACATTCTCCCGTGTTCAAGAAAAGAGCAACAATCTTCATCTACAAAATATAAACCGCCACCGTTATATACATTTAAATAATGTTATTTTACTTACTCTCATATGTTCTTTCGTGCCGTTTTACCAGAGTTCTTTTCCCCTTATAATCAAAATGATCTTGGCCCATCATATTTTTATGACAATACACAACATTTTTCTATTTTGGCCAGCAACCTTAAATGATGCCATTTTTTTTTTAATTCTGATTTTTTAAAAAAAAATTATTTATGCTTCCTGCTCCTTTAATATCCAATCATTCATCCAATCATGTATTCATTCGTTCATCGATTTTTTTATTTATTTTGGGCTTTTTTGCATTTTATCATAAACCTTCAGTATTTCGAGTTTCTTACTCCTATACTATTTAAGGTCAATCATTTATTTTCATCCTCCCCTATTCATTTTTCTGGACCCATGCCATAAGGGCCCGTAGTCCACCAGACATTTGGCTCTCTCCAAGCCTTCCTGAAAATTATACTGAGCTCCACTATATTATGGCTACATGCAATAAGATTTTTCCCTGGTCTCTTTTTCAGTGTGTGATGCTCCTTAAGAAGCACCACTTCATCCTTTGTTAAGACCTATCTAGATATGTCGTCATCAGTGACGTCAATTACCCTAGATCCTTCCATGAGAACATTTACTGTTTTCCATGATCTGCTCTTATTGTCCATTCCCTTGATCATCGCCATTTTTCGTATACTTTGGCTGCTTTTAATTTTATGGGCGTTATCTGTCGCCCCTCTTTATCCATAGGTATCTGTGGTCTAAAACTAATTAATCAAATATTCACACCACTTTCCTCCAGTAGACCACATGTCCATATTTAACATAATGCTCACCTCACAACAACAAAAACCTCTGGTTGTTTTACCAGACGCACCTCGCCCTTTATAAACCAATATGAATTAATCCACGCTCAAATGGTGCATTCCAAAAGTGGAACACACTATCCCTTAATCATCTAAATAAAATCATCATGTTGAGCTTTGTCATCTAATCCCTTCTCAAGACATTGACAAGTGCCTGTCACAAATATAAGAAAGATCCATCACACACACTCCTTCAAAAACGGATAATTCATCAGTAAGAAAGGAAACTCGATTTATAGTCTTCAAAAGAACCCTCAATCTTCTGATTAATTCCCATCATTCAACACCTTTCTGCCTTCGTTGCATAAACGTGCAGTCCCAGTATCCATTAATAAAACAAAGATTTTAGGTAGGTCCAGCTAAGACCGTCTCACTTCTTTGCCTGCCTGAGAACTCCCATCCCCTCAGGATCACATGCATCAATACCTTGCTCCCCTTGAAAGGTTTCCCCTTCTTAGTCCGACATATCTTGTCCCTAACTAGTGTAGCTATTATCTTTCTAGTCTCTGTTTAAAGTCAGCTTGTTCCAAAGACAAGGCTCTATGCTCGAGGCAGAACAGGCATCTCTTGAGATTTGTCCAATCTGCATATGAATATCCTTTCTTTTATATGAGTGCACACCGTGCTCTGTCAGCCCATACATTTAATGTACAGGAGGAATTCTTCTGATTAACCCTCTTTGCACATTCACTATTCTGCTCATTTCTGAAATCTTCCTTGGTTTTTTCTACAAGCCATCTCTTCCTCTGAAATCTGTTCCCTTGCCTCTTGGCATGCACCCATTCCCTCCTTGCTCCGTTTGGCACTTATTATTTGCCAGCATTGCACTCACTTATTTGCTGCATTCCCAACCTTCCTTCACTTGTCATTGTAAAGACTGGAGGGGGGTTTCTGTACTCCTGCCCTCTATATGGCAGAGTAGAAGCACAGAGGACCCCAGCCAAGATTCTCCATATGGTAAACGTGGACGAGCAATTAAGGCTTAAGCTCTTAGGTGGTGATGCAGGCTGGTTCTTAAGTACAGTGTAGCCCCCAAGGCCCCACAAAGGAATGTCCACACACTATGCCAGTGATAACACAGTACTTTATATAAATAAGGCTCAAGTTATATACACATACAATAACACACTTTGTGCTCAGGCAATACTATAATGCTAAATGTACAATTTTTATGTGGTACCACAATTACTCTTTGACTCCATTAAAATGCACCAACTGCTGACAGTTTCAAATGGCATACAAATCAATAGCGAGAAGTATCAACAATAGACTTGGGAGGAAAACAAGTTGTTACACAAATGGCAGAATAGTACTTTAGCTACTAAGACACAATTCTGTGTGAGGATCCCCCCACCTGGGCAACCTGTAAATAAAGTATATCAACAAGCCCAGTCCATATCTGTTTAAAATAGTCTTGTTTCCTTCTAAAAATGTTCTACTACCCCAATGTACCTGGTTTACCATAGTTTCGTTGATGGCTCGTCAACGGATTCCTTGTGAGCGAACTCCCTTTAAAGCAGAAGCCACGGTCGGCGGGATGCTGTGAAGAAAAGGTGAACACCGTCGTCGGGACAGCAGCTTCTGTCTTTGCGGTGCTTGTCGACGATCGGTCGCCGACGTCCTCCGTTGATGAGGTGTGCGGTGCACCTAGATGATGGGAGTTTGTTGCCAAAAAGCAGAGTCAATGAAGAACGTAGGCCCAGCAAGGGCGTCGAGTCTTTGGCGTCGGCTATCAGGACTCAACCACGGTTGGCTGTCTGATCTTCGTCAGCGTCTTTGTCAGCGTCTTTGTGTACTTTGGGTGGCGGGAAACCCACCAGAGGATTCTCCTCGGTTCATCAGCAACCTTGGCTTTCTCCAGCGGGACAAAATGGTCAACGAGGTTTCAAGGGAGTCCTTGTTTTCCAAGTGTCTTAGGCAATAGAGCGTTGCGGCTCCGGTTAATGAGGTTACAGCGGTCCTCCGAACCTCGGTCGACGGGGATGGTCGTCGGCGGTGATGGTCGTCGACGTCCTAGTCGTCGACTGTTAGGGAGAATTCTCATTTCATGGCTAATTTCTCTTACCTAGTGAGTCCCTCAGCAGCTTTGCTGGATCTCTGGAGTTTTCTTTTCACTTGGTAAGAGTGTGAGCTTTTTCCCCACTCTTACTTGTATTTTGCTATGTGTTTTGACCTGTTTATGTGTTTGTGGGCTCTGGAGTACACCACTTCAGTAGCCCCCTTCTTTGTGTGCGTCACACAGCACCTTCTGTGCAGTGGCACATGGTTGTCGTTCAGACTTCTCACTGACTCCATTTTCTGAGGTGACTACTGTTCGCCAGAAAAGAGTAAAGTTACCATTAACTTTATTTAGTCCAATTTAACCACAGATCCAGTACACACCATCTTACATGGAGTGCTGGAAGGATTAACTCCTAACTCTTTTTATCTGTACCTCCTAGAGCATTGTTTCGCTCTTTTAACATTTAGATATGGCTGGTGGCAGTGGTATCTACCCTAAATTTCTATCGCGGTTATCTTATCTAACCGTGGTAATATTGTAGGCTATTGTGTTAGCCTCAAACTTAAACCCGCTTGACCAAATCCTTTTTCGTTTGGCTCCAGTGCGGTTTATTCGCCATTTCTTTTTGTTAAAATCCTTCTTGGGTTTTACTTTGCACGGCAAACTAGGTTTGCCTTCTTTGTTCACTGTCTTTTGGCGGGCTTCTACCTAGAAGCCCTCCTCAAGGTGCCTGGGTGTCTAGGTGGGCTGACTGTGAGGGAGAGGTGTAGTCACCCCCTGCACAGGGTATCCTAGGAAACCCAAGTCACACTTTGTCATGATTGGGCAAGGTGGTTGTCTGGGCTGGACATACCCCTCTGCTGGGTGATTAATAGCCAGGCTGTGTGAATTGGGGGGTTTTGCGCATAAAAGACAGGTCTCTTGGGCTGGAAGTCAGAGAGTCGCCACTGGAACCGACGAGAAGTGGAGGAGAGGTGAAGCCCTGCTACAGTCCTGAGCTATCTACCCTTCAACGACTAAGAGGAGATCCAGTCCGGAGTCTTCTTCCCTTGAGCCTGGTGGGGATAACCAGCTCATCTTCTTCAGCCAGAGGTCGCCTTTGTGGTCGACATTGCTACACACTGCTGTAATGGTCCGGATAGCCACCTGAAGAACCTCTCCTGTTTTTAAGGAGCGCACCTTTTATTGAATGTCGCTGCTGTCGGCCTCATCCCTGTGTGATGCGGACCCCCCTCATCGTACTTCTTAGTGCTGAAGCTGCAGGAAAGCGTGGGTCTGCGGGAAACCAAAAGGAACAACTGTCGCAGCGCCAGCTTTGTTCTTTGAGAAAGGTGCTGTGTCCTGTTTGAGGAATTTTGGGTGAAATCCCTATTTCTCTACTTTAAGGCGTGTCCTTACTTTTCCCTCCTTCTTATAACTTTTCCTTCCGAACATTGACAATATTAAAGTACTCTTGGCAACGTTGAATCTCGAACTGTCTGACTGTGTGATACTCAACAGCAGGCACCCGGTATCACTTGACTTTGGCTCTGACCCCTTGACTCTTGAATTCCTGTCTTTGTGTTTTTTGATTGTCTGCCTAACCAACATATTGCTTGTGATTTTTGCCCCCAACTCTGAGTATTTCGGGTGCTAAGTGTGTTTTTACCCCGGTAGCATTTCTTGCCGTGGATACGCGTTTATCTAGTAGACCGAACTGTCAAAAAGTGATCGCAATTGTATTCACGGTAACGTGTTCTGTTTCGTAACACCGGTCCATTCAAACACAGGGTACTTACCTCGAAAAATACTGTACAAAGTGAATTGGTTAGTTGTAGTATATTTTACATATGGTTTTTGAATTAATAGAAGTGTCGTGTTAATAACAAATGGTTTAAAAATAAATGTACTTATCATTTTTACCTGAAACCTTGAGTCAGTGTTTGCTTGAGTCACAGTAATTGTGGTCCATTTGTGTAATCTCTGCTACTGCTCATATGCTCATGAGATAAGCCTGGCTGCTCCGCTACTGCTACCACTTTAAAATAGTAGTACAGGCTTGTACCAAAGGTAAAACTTGGATTGCCACCTGTAGTCTTAATTGTGTGTAGTGGTCCCTAAGGGCACTGCACAGGATTCTGCCTAACATCAACGTCCTTGTGCTTCCCTTCAGTGTTTCTCAGCAGACCCCGTCTCCGGTCGACAACTGTTTAGGACTGACTTCCAGGGGTGCTTTGATGAAGAGGAGCTGGTGCACGATGTTCCTTCGTAGCTCGGGAAGAGGTCTCCCAGCCAGGTCGTCTCTTGGATCAGTCCTTGACGGACACCGCAGCTTACAGATTCTGTCAATGTTGAGCAGCAGAAAACCACCTTCTTCAGCCGGGCTTCAAGGATAAGCAGCTTCAAGTTTCAACTTCAGCTTCTGAGCGATTTCCATCAGTGAGCGGTCCCCAGATGTACTGTTTGGTCTCTCATTCACTCTGCTGGGTCACACTTGGGCAACCAATCATTCAGAAGGGCATTCAGCAGGCAGGCAGTTAATCAGGTTCACAGTGCATTCAGGCCATTCTTCTACATCCAGACACTCACAACAAGGAATGTGGATTGGGACAAGCACCCAGCCATTCAGCACTTCACCCTGCATTCATACCAGTTTCGGGCAGCACTGTTTCAGTCATTGTATCACACACCAGAAACTAGACACGCATAACATGAAATGTGTATTAGTCACACACTCCATTCACCTAGGTGCCACCCCAAGGGTGTACTCACAACATACAGTCATTGGGAAGGCTCCAGCCAGTCTGGCCTGGACTTCCCGAGAATATGGAACTTCCACCCAACAGCCAATCAGGGCAAGAGACAGAGTTAGGGCTTCCGTGGACTTTGGCAAAACAAGGTAACAGGCAATAGAAAGCAAGCGGCCACAGGGGCCATCTTGTCTCCTATCAGGAATCAACTGATTCCAAAGGCAGGCCCTGGGTATCCCAAAATGGAGGATACTCAGAGCACCTGTCAATTCAGCGTGGAGCTGCCACCAGCCCATACCCTGCTCTATTGGCCACACACAGGTGCCCAAAAACATACACTGGGGATATAGGGTTGTACCCCCGCCCCTGGGTGCCATAAGGGTATCCCAAGGGTCTGTTCACCATAACCAAAAAGAGGAAGAGCTGCACTGCCAGGAGTCCCACCAGGACTCCTTCGTAGAAAATAACACAGAACACAGGATAAAAGGACTACACAACAAGGACATGGAGGCCCTATCCCTCCAATGCATTTCCAGCATCACAGTCAGCATTGCCCTTTCTACGGCATTCATTGATACTCTTCGTTTGAACCAGCTCGGCTTTCACAAGTTTTTTCTTGTTATTATTATTATTTGAAATTTTAAATGTATTTAATACACATTCAGCTATTAACCTTTGTATATACAACAATTAAAACATATACACAATCCATCAATAATATTTCACATAATTCCATTAATCATTAATAAAACATCATTAAAAAACGTTTGCAAGAACCACGTTTCTTCATACTGCAATGTTTATGCTAAACAATTAAAAATATCAACAATTCTCAGATAACATTTCACTAAAAAATAAATAAGATTGGAATCATCTCCTTTAAAAAAAAATCTGCTATATTACAGCAACTGTGCCGATATCGGTCTGGTTAGCATAGAATTCTTTTTTTTAAGACGTCTTTCACAGCCCATGAGCAGGTGATGTAAAGACTCGATAACTACACAGTCACATAGGCTGCAATATCTACTACATCTACTTAAACCTAGCTGGGACCCTTTCGTTTCCAAGGCCTCGCAGTTGTTAAACTTCATAATCAAGTAAGTCCTAAAAACTAACAGACTAGTGCAGGCTTTATGAATATAATATTGACAGTAGCTGCCACTATGTACTTTGCTTGCTAGACAAACTATGTGGCACTCATTACAATATACTGCCAATTTCATCTTAAGCCACCTTTTAAACATGCCCAACAGGGCAATATGCGAGGAAACAACACATCCAACTTTCCCATCATAGAAAATTTCTCTCGTTTCAAAAATGCTTGCATGCGTGTGGCAATGATCGTATCATTATCCAACTTCACCAAGTTAGCATAGCACACCACTGATCTGCTCAGGTACTCAGCTCGAATACACTTCATATTAAATTCTAAAAAAAATCTCTTCTTTTTTTTTTCCTGGCAGCAGTCTGTACAAAATGCACGGTAGTCGCTGCATTCTTGTCCCATTACCTTATCTTTACTCCTACTTGCTTTCCAAGCCTTCATATCTGTTTGAAACCGTTTTTGACATAACTGTGGTGAAACACTGCCACTGTTTCTCATTCCTGCTTCCGTACTGCAATAATCTCAGTAATCTTAAATAAAAACACGTAAATCTCTGTTTTTTATATTTCTTCAAAGAGGACAAATGTACTCTTATATTTTGTGTCATCTAATATTCTAAAAGATAAAACAAAAAGAAACCTGTGTGTGTTTTTTCCCATTTACATGCATTTGTATGCATACTTTCTCAAGGCCTGCATCTGTATATGCATGCCTTTTCAGTGCGTGCATGCATCTGCATGCATGCTTCCTCAGTGCATGCATCTGTATATGCATGCTTCTTCAGTGCATGCATCTGAATGCATGCTTCCTTAGTGTATGCATCTGCATGCATGCTTCCTCAGTTCATGCATCTGTGTATGCATGCTTCCTCGGTGCATGCATCTGTGTATGCATGCTTTATCAATGCATGCATATGTATAAGCAGGCCTTCCTTCAATGCTCCCTACTTCCTTATGCTAAATACAAATTTAACATTCCAATTTTTTTTTATTTCTCCAAAAAATACTTTTTAATTCTTTTATTCTGGTTATGCCCTACTCACTGTGCCTGGTTCAATAGCATCCACCAATATATTAACCTGCTTTTTATTGCACTTTGCACTCAAAATTACATTTTGAATCTCGGCAGTGCTTGTGTCCTGACACCTTTCTTTTAAAAATGTTCTCTGAATGTCTCCATACTTCAGACATGATAATACATTGAGGGAAATAGTGTTCCTCTGTTTGGCATCTCTCTGTTGTGTTACAAATGTATTAGGTGCACATTTTTTAAACTCTCGTGATTTGCACCTCATGCTCCCTTTCCAATGCTATCTCTCTCAGCATTATCATCATTTTGGTTACCCAAAAACACTCCTGCTGTATTTCATTTGGCAATCTGTCTTTCTTCCTCTTTTCATAGCACAATGAAGGCATTTTGTCAAAGAGAATATTCTTCCCTCTCTCCTTCTCATTTGCACAGTCAACTTGTGCATGTCTCAATAACCATTTCCATTCTAAATGTCCCATTCCTTTCTCAACAAGGGACAGCTATTTGCCACATATAAAATCAGAAAAACCAGGAGCGCTCTCAATGTGTGCCCACCAAAGCCTCCATCATTATTTCATTAACTGACCAGCCCCCCTCCTTATGCTGAGAAACAGCTCATTCATTTTTTTAAACAATGTCTCATTGAATCTTTCTCTAGCTCACACATGCTCCTACATTAGTGGACAGCCTTTAATCACAAAAACAATATACGCATCTCAATTCAAAACATGCACTTTCCTCACATCTGTTTTTTCATAACCATACACTTATTTTCATAAAAAATGCTGTTTTTTTCAAAACTTGCTTTTCTGCCAATTTACTCAATGGGTATCAACCAAATCAACACAAAATTAAGCCTTCCCTACCACTGAACACATACACTACCCATATGTGTGCTAAAAAACACATAAAATAACCATTTAGGTCAATGCATCTGGGTTCAAACCCATATTTCCATACACGTTCTGGTGAGTCCTGGGCTATTTCTAGCCTTGTATTAAAAATACAGATCTTCAGATTTTCACTAAATACATTTCTAGCCCCTTTCCTTACATGGTTTCATATATACTAGTGCTAATTCCACTCAATTTAAATCGATGTTTCATCATTTCTTAAATTATTTTTCTGAATACAATTTCTCCCTTTTTTCCAATCATGAATGCAAATCTAAATAGCTCCCTAGCCCCCAAAACCGCTTTGTCAATAAAATGCTTAATTAATCATATACTGTTATTCTCTCTGCACAAACTGCTAATTTACATTTTACTCAAAGACCTGTTACTGTGATGATTTCTCACCTCACCTAACTGTGCCAACTGTTTTATCTCTTAATCCTTTAAGCAAACACTGTGTCTACCTTCAGCAGTGTGGCAGTCATGTATTTGCTGTGTGCGTTCTCCTGGCCAGCTGCCAAGCTATGCACTCTAGTTAAAGAAAACCTGTCTATTTCTGCAAAGTTATTTTCAAGACATATACAGCGACTCATTAGCTGGGCTCATCTAAGCAAGAAAGAAATGTACTGACAGATGTACGCCATGTCCTCTGTAGCTATGCAGGTGGCTTATTAAAAAATGAAGTCAACATTTTTTCATTTCTGTCAAACCCTATCTTTGCTTTGTTTGCATGAAAAAAAGCGCGGTTTCCTATTGTATAAAGTTATTTTAGTAGCTCATATTGTCTACTGTTCATGAATACAACAAATAACCCTGTATCTACTATGGTCTGGCTACTGCAAGGATTCAAAAACACTGCAGTTTCTGGCTTATTCTTCATTATTTGGTTTGGTTTTCTCGGTTTATCACTTTTGAAACATGCACATAAGGGCCCTGTCATCACTAGCTCATTTTTACATATTTTTTCTTCATTCATTCCTCACTTTATATTTTGGATTGGTGCCAACTTTCCTTAAATATATTTTCTTAATTCCTCAACATAAAAATACATACAAAACATAACACACAATACACATAGACAATACTGGCCGGCCCACTTATATATCTTGCCAGCGCTCCTCGCGGCTCCTCTGGCCCTAACAATGACTCCCATGGAGTATGAGCTGTCCCCTTTAACGATCCTTGATCGTTTGTAGCCTATGTCATCCACTTGTGACTCTGTGACAAGTTCCTTCTTGATGCCCCTTGGTCGAAGGACTCTGGGTTCAAACTACTGTGATGTTCCCCATCTCACAGTCTTACCTAACTGTGACGCTCCCCGTCTCACAATCCTTGCATCATTAATTCATTAAACACCAAGACAACCCTCCTGTTATATTTCTAAAATACAAAAAAGAAAGCTCACTAATTACTTCTACATTCCGCTAAAGAATATATCCCCTCATTTCCTCCTTCTTACCGCCTTCCATCTACATACCCCAATCCATAGGCACCAAGGCGCCCTGTGCCCTGTTATGCTGTGAGTTCTGGGAGCCACCTCACGGCAATGATATGTGGGTGCAGTACTGATTACCCCCCCCCAACCCGCCCCCCCCTCCCATCCTTACTAGGTCTCCTCTCCCAGCCCTGCCAGCATGATGTACCTGTGTCTTGGATGCATGGCCCCTGGGAGAAGATCAGGTCAGTCCTCATCTCAGGGTCCCTTTCGTGGTCATCCAAGTGAAGAGACGGGCCCAATGCCCTCTTTTGGATTCTGGCACCTCTAGATCAGGGAAGGCATTCTGGACACAAGGCAGGCAGAGGCTCAGGCTGAATTTCAAAGTCATCTTTATTCCTCACCACAAACCAGGAGACAGCCGACAGCATACATCATGAACACCAACAACCACCAAACTGAGCTCTGAATTCAGCTCTTTTTATATTGTTCCAAAACTGGTGTAATTTAATAATGAATACACAAAACATTTCTATTGGTCCTTATAATTAAAGACAAACCCTCATGTGCCTGTGATATGTTGGCTTGACTGCCACTCACAGGCCCCTATGACATCAAGTGTCATACAGGATAATTCAATTTGTGTGAGGTGCTCTTGACCTTTAATATGAATCCTTTGATGCTTTTAGAAAGAAAAATCTTGGCAGACTTCTCAAGGTCTTTTTGGCAGGCAGCACCATGTCTTCCTGTCAAAGGAGTCCAAATATGGGCATCAGCTGTGTGCACTGCCCATGAACCCAGTACACTTGCTGCTTTTTTAACAACTATCTGCTTTAATTGCTATCTTCCTTGTCCATCACTGTCAGAATTGTAACCAAGAAGTACAGACATTATATCCCAGGTATGTCCTAGTTCAGTGTATCTTTAATGAACTGCTATGAGATAATTAATTATATCATCATGACTTGCAATATGCCACCATTTTGTATTTCTAGAAACCATTTTAGGATCTGCCTGAACTTGTTCCAATCAAAATGGCTGACCAATCTATTTTTAATGAGAACATATTCCCTGTTCAGTTGTAAGCCTGGATTTTTGGTAACTATAATAAATGTATCATATCCAACATGTCCTCCGCTGCGAAAGGCATTTGGATCCCAAAAATGTATGTCGGCCTACAATGTGCTTGTTTGGCCTTTTAAGCACTACAATTCTGATTTTCGCACTACTGGAACTATTGATCAACCCGACAAGTTATCTGCATTTAGTTTTGTGGGGGATGGGGTCTAACATTTTTAACACCACCTCTACACTAAGGTTTCAGGTTGTGCGCCCTCGAGCCTGGGCTCTAAACCTTCGACCCCTCCAGTGGAATCGAATCCTCGAGTCAAGGCATTAGCCCTCAATCTATCTGTGACTCCATTGGGTCACAGGTCAAATTCTTCAATGCCAAAGCCATTGGTGTCGAAGTAGTGGACTTTGTCAACAGAACCTGTGAAGGTTTATAAGCCCTTACCAAAGTAAGACTTTTTCAAGTCAATGCCTTCCTTCTTTGAGGGGAATGAGACCTCTGGCCAGGAACTCCTCCCTTTGGGCTTGAGCATGAAAACCCAAATGTTCCAGATGCTCTGTTTTGAGGAGTCTAGAATGGAACACTTGCTTGACTCTTTAAAAAGAAAAAAGTTTCCTTGATACCACTCACTCCTGTGGTGGATTCTGCAACCTTAGACGCCTATGATCATGCAGATGCCTCTTACAGGTCACTCATGAATAGAGTAACAGAGTATTTGGGATAGGGAAGGCCTTCTACAGTTTACCAGCAGGATGACCTCAATAATATTTTGGACAAGGGTCCTCGGAGGTATCTAGAAGAGAGTAATGGCGAATTGTGAAACATAAGATACAAACCCTGCAGTGAGCAAGAATCTCACTAGGAAATACAAGCTGTAGATCTGGATTTTCTATCCAAACATCCAACTCATGAAAGATTGGTGGTGCAGGCTGCTTCTTCGGATTGGCCAGGCAAGATGAACTTAAAATTTGACACTTGCTGTACTTCTATACCGGTGAAATATCTGAGAGAGGATCTAATGTCCTATGCGCCGCTTTCTACCTGTTTCCACCAGGTTTTCTACTTTTTATATGGAGGCCTCCGTGGGATAATTAACTGCTCGCTTGCCTGCTGTTTCTTCATGCAGGAGTACCGCTCCCAATTTTTTGTCTAGCAAGTTTAGTATGGTGCGAGAATCCTCTCTGGTTCATGACCTCCTGATGAAATGCCAGATCGTCTGTGGCTCCTTGTGAGGTCATTTTTAGTTTACTTGATGATTTAAAACCTGATATATTATGCATCACTAACACATGGTTTTCTGCCTGTTCGGATCCTGGCATTGCTCAGGTTTATCCTCCTAACCATACTATTTGGAGGCTGGATTGCCCTGCCCAGTCTCTAGAAGGGGGTGTAACATTGGTGCATCTAAGCACCTTAAAATGCCGGGTTCTTCCTTTTTTGTATAATTTGCTATGTGAGCTTTTATTAACACATGGTCAGCTTTCTCCAAATTTCTCAATTTATATTTTTTTGGTGTATTTTCCGCTTTTTATGAGTGGTGTATTTTCCGAGTTTTATGCAATTAGTGTCTGATCTTTCCTTAGCCTATTCAAATTTGATCGTGTTATGCGTTTTCAATGCGTATGTTCTAATGATCCATCTGATCTCTACGCCAAAAGGTTGATGGTTGCTTTAGCTGATTATCATCTTCATTTGCATAATCACTTACCTACACATACCAAGGGTTATACTTTGGACTTTGTTTTTTCTAATGTTTCTCTGACAGCTACATTTGAGCCTTTAGTCACCTGGCCAGATCATTGTATCCTTCCCTTTGTAATCTCTCTGCCTTTCTTTTATGAATCTGCCCCATTTTTCTGTCAAACTCGGCGCTGCAGAAATAAAAGTATTCTTCCAGATCAAATAGCCCAATCTGTAGAATGGAACATGTCATCTCCAAGAGATACCAATACTTTGGATCCTTGTACAGCTTTACTTAAAGCTATGGCTCGGACTTCCGATCAACTGGTGCCTGCCGGGTCAGGACGAGAGGGTCAATCAAAGCCATCTGCTTCTTGGTTTTCACCATGTCTAAGGTCACTTAAATGCATTTGCTGCAGGGTGGAGCGTAAATGGCATATTAATTATTCTCCAACAGCAAAGCTGGAATATCAAACAGCTGTGCTAATGTTTCATCATGCCACGAAAGATGGAAAAGCTCAATTTTATGGCAAGCGTATTATTGAAGCGCCTTGCGCCTCTCGGGGGCTCTTTAGTGTTGCCAAAGGACCATCAGCCCCTCTGCCTCTTCAAGTAGATCCATTGCGTTCACAGGAAACCCGTGACCCAGTTAGAAAATTGGTAAAATCTAGCAGCATCTTTCTTCCAGTGAAACCATCATTTCAACTGTCTCTCCTGCCGCAAGTAATACAATGATATCTCATAGAAATGAATCTTTTTTAGTTTGATTCTGTTACTTAAGTTGTCCTCCCCTTTCGATTCAATCCCTCTACACCTGTGTCAGTCTGACGCTGAGTTCTTTTTTTTTCACTGAAGCGGTGCATTTTATCTTTTTCAAACTATTTTATTCCAAAGTCTTCAAAACATGCACTTGTTACTCTATTAAAGAAATCTCATCTTGACCTGCTGAACCCTCTAACTATCGTCCCATTTCCCTTCTACCAATGTGGATTAAGCTTATGGAGTTGACTCCCCAATTCTCATATTTAGAAGTAAATTATTTTCTGCATGGTCTTCAGACAGGCTTTAAACCTCTTAGAGGAACGGAATCTGTGATGATTTCTGTTCTGGATGACATTGCTTTGCTTCGAGACCGTGGTGAGGTTGGAGTTCTTATTCTGGTTGACATCTCCATGGCTTTTCATACAACTGACTATGCCATCCTGCTTAGATACCTTGAGGAATTTGGTGTCGTTGGACTCCCTTTGTCTTGGTTTCCTTTTTTATCAGATCGCTCCCAGACAGTTTCTTTATTTCCGTTTTGGGTCAGAGCATGTATCCATTTCTTGTGGGGTTCCCCATGGTTCCTCTCTCACCCCTCTTTAATGTTTATCTTCGTGCCCTGGCAGACCTAATTTCATCCTAGAATGTCTGGTTTTGCACCTATGCCGATGATAGTCAACTGATTTCCTGGCTTAATGCTCTCAAATTAGATCCTCCAGCCAGGCTGAGATCATGCTTGGATTCCATTGGTAGCTGGATGTCAGAGAATTGGCTGAAGTTAAACTGTAAAAACACAGAAAATTCTGCTGATTGGTACCCAGGATTTTGACGGTCTGTAGACCTCAGACTTCTGGCCTGAATCTCTTGCCCAATGTCCTGCTGCTAGTACTTCAGTGAAGAGGCTTGGAATTAAATTACATTCTTCTGGGTCCAGAGACTCAGATTGCAGCAGTGTGTAATGCTGTTTTTTCTGAAACTCAAATTATTAAAAAGGTACTAGCCTTTATTCCCTCCCATCTGTGCCCTCGAGTGGTCACTGCTTCAATCATGAGTCCCTTGACTATTGTCACAGCATTTATTTGGGGGAACTAGAGTTTCTGCTGCACAGTCTTCAGGTCCTGCAGAACTCTGTGGCGCGCCTTGCTTTAGATGGCCTTGGCGCTCTCATTCACTATCTTTGTTGCAGCAACTGCAATGGCTTCCAATTAAACAGTGCATCGAGTTTACGACTCTTTGCATTGTTCACCGGGCTGTGTACAAATCTGGCCCTTCTTTTCTTAATGACAAACTGGTGCGCTATTTGCCACCTAAAACTCTACGCTCCTGTTCTCAAATTCTGATTGTAGTGCCTGGATTCCATAAGGCACTTGTTGGGAAGGTGTGGGGGGGAAAGAGGGTGACTGCTCCTTTTCGGTTTTGGCTCCAAAAATTTTGAATGCCCTTCCACCTCAACTTTGTGAATTGGGGGATCATTTTCAATTCTCTAGGGCTTTCAAGCGGTTTTGTTTTGTATAAACTGCCTTGGTTAGGGGATCTTTCTGTGCAGCCTGTACATTTTAGCGCCCGGTTGCATTCGGGCCATGGTTTCGCGCTTTACTAATTTATAAATATATAAATCTACATTCAAGGCTGCCGCCTACCCGACAATACCATCTGACAAGGGTGATACGAGGTTCGACACTTTGACCAGGAGAGTTTTCTCTGCCAGTAGTATGGCGTTAGTCTATTAAGTCTACTTGTGCCCTGGACAACTTGACCTTTATGCTATGGGACGTCCCTTTAAAGCAGAAGCCACGGTCGGCGGGATGCTGTGAAGAAAAGGTGAACACCGTCGTCGGGACAGCAGCTTCTGTCTTTGCGGTGCTTGTCGACGATCGGTCGCCGACGTCCTCCGTTGATGAGGTGTGCGGTGCACCTAGATGATGGGAGTTTGTTGCCAAAAAGCAGAGTCAATGAAGAACGTAGGCCCAGCAAGGGCGTCGAGTCTTTGGCGTCGGCTATCAGGACTCAACCACGGTTGGCTGTCTGATCTTCGTCAGCGTCTTTGTCAGCGTCTTTGTGTACTTTGGGTGGCGGGAAACCCACCAGAGGATTCTCCTCGGTTCATCAGCAACCTTGGCTTTCTCCAGCGGGACAAAATGGTCAACGAGGTTTCAAGGGAGTCCTTGTTTTCCAAGTGTCTTAGGCAATAGAGCGTTGCGGCTCCGGTTAATGAGGTTACAGCGGTCCTCCGAACCTCGGTCGACGGGGATGGTCGTCGGCGGTGATGGTCATCGACGTCCTAGTCGTCGACTGTTAGGGAGAATTCTCATTTCATGGCTAATTTCTCTTACCTAGTGAGTCCCTCAGCAGCTTTGCTGGATCTCTGGAGTTTTCTTTTCACTTGGTAAGAGTGTGAGCTTTTTCCCCACTCTTACTTGTATTTTGCTATGTGTTTTGACCTGTTTATGTGTTTGTGGGCTCTGGAGTACACCACTTCAGTAGCCCCCTTCTTTGTGTGCGTCACACAGCACCTTCTGTGCAGTGGCACATGGTTGTCGTTCAGACTTCTCACTGACTCCATTTTCTGAGGTGACTACTGTTCGCCAGAAAAGAGTAAAGTTACCATTAACTTTATTTAGTCCAATTTAACCACAGATCCAGTACACACCATCTTACATGGAGTGCTGGAAGGATTAACTCTTAACTCTTTTTATCTGTACCTCCTAGAGCATTGTTTCGCTCTTTTAACATTTAGATATGGCTGGTGGCAGTGGTATCTACCCTAAATTTCTATCGCGGTTATCTTATCTAACCGTGGTAATATTGTAGGCTATTGTGTTAGCCTCAAACTTAAACCCGCTTGACCAAATCCTTTTTCGTTTGGCTCCAGTGCGGTTTATTCGCCATTTCTTTTTGTTAAAATCCTTCTTGGGTTTTACTTTGCACGGCAAACTAGGTTTGCCTTCTTTGTTCACTGTCTTTTGGCGGGCTTCTACCTAGAAGCCCTCCTCAAGGTGCCTGGGTGTCTAGGTGGGCTGACTGTGAGGGAGAGGTGTAGTCACCCCCTGCACAGGGTATCCTAGGAAACCCAAGTCACACTTTGTCATGATTGGGCAAGGTGGTTGTCTGGGCTGGACATACCCCTCTGCTGGGTGATTAATAGCCAGGCTGTGTGAATTGGGGGGTTTTGCGCATAAAAGACAGGTCTCTTGGGCTGGAAGTCAGAGAGTCGCCACTGGAACCGACGAGAAGTGGAGGAGAGGTGAAGCCCTGCTACAGTCCTGAGCTATCTACCCTTCAACGACTAAGAGGAGATCCAGTCCGGAGTCTTCTTCCCTTGAGCCTGGTGGGGATAACCAGCTCATCTTCTTCAGCCAGAGGTCGCCTTTGTGGTCGACATTGCTACACACTGCTGTAATGGTCCGGATAGCCACCTGAAGAACCTCTCCTGTTTTTAAGGAGCGCACCTTTTATTGAATGTCGCTGCTGTCGGCCTCATCCCTGTGTGATGCGGACCCCCCTCATCGTACTTCTTAGTGCTGAAGCTGCAGGAAAGCGTGGGTCTGCGGGAAACCAAAAGGAACAACTGTCGCAGCGCCAGCTTTGTTCTTTGAGAAAGGTGCTGTGTCCTGTTTGAGGAATTTTGGGTGAAATCCCTATTTCTCTACTTTAAGGCGTGTCCTTACTTTTCCCTCCTTCTTATAACTTTTCCTTCCGAACATTGACAATATTAAAGTACTCTTGGCAACGTTGAATCTCGAACTGTCTGACTGTGTGATACTCAACAGCAGGCACCCGGTATCACTTGACTTTGGCTCTGACCCCTTGACTCTTGAATTCCTGTCTTTGTGTTTTTTGATTGTCTGCCTAACCAACATATTGCTTGTGATTTTTGCCCCCAACTCTGAGTATTTCGGGTGCTAAGTGTGTTTTTACCCCGGTAGCATTTCTTGCCGTGGATACGCGTTTATCTAGTAGACCGAACTGTCAAAAAGTGATCGCAATTGTATTCACGGTAACGTGTTCTGTTTCGTAACACCGGTCCATTCAAACACAGGGTACTTACCTCGAAAAATACTGTACAAAGTGAATTGGTTAGTTGTAGTATATTTTACATATGGTTTTTGAATTAATAGAAGTGTCGTGTTAATAACAAATGGTTTAAAAATAAATGTACTTATCATTTTTACCTGAAACCTTGAGTCAGTGTTTGCTTGAGTCACAGTAATTGTGGTCCATTTGTGTAATCTCTGCTACTGCTCATATGCTCATGAGATAAGCCTGGCTGCTCCGCTACTGCTACCACTTTAAAATAGTAGTACAGGCTTGTACCAAAGGTAAAACTTGGATTGCCACCTGTAGTCTTAATTGTGTGTAGTGGTCCCTAAGGGCACTGCACAGGATTCTGCCTAACATCAACGTCCTTGTGCTTCCCTTCAGTGTTTCTCAGCAGACCCCGTCTCCGGTCGACAACTGTTTAGGACTGACTTCCAGGGGTGCTTTGATGAAGAGGAGCTGGTGCACGATGTTCCTTCGTAGCTCGGGAAGAGGTCTCCCAGCCAGGTCGTCTCTTGGATCAGTCCTTGACGGACACCGCAGCTTACAGATTCTGTCAATGTTGAGCAGCAGAAAACCACCTTCTTCAGCCGGGCTTCAAGGATAAGCAGCTTCAAGTTTCAACTTCAGCTTCTGAGCGATTTCCATCAGTGAGCGGTCCCCAGATGTACTGTTTGGTCTCTCATTCACTCTGCTGGGTCACACTTGGGCAACCAATCATTCAGAAGGGCATTCAGCAGGCAGGCAGTTAATCAGGTTCACAGTGCATTCAGGCCATTCTTCTACATCCAGACACTCACAACAAGGAATGTGGATTGGGACAAGCACCCAGCCATTCAGCACTTCACCCTGCATTCATACCAGTTTCGGGCAGCACTGTTTCAGTCATTGTATCACACACCAGAAACTAGACACGCATAACATGAAATGTGTATTAGTCACACACTCCATTCACCTAGGTGCCACCCCAAGGGTGTACTCACAACATACAGTCATTGGGAAGGCTCCAGCCAGTCTGGCCTGGACTTCCCGAGAATATGGAACTTCCACCCAACAGCCAATCAGGGCAAGAGACAGAGTCAGGGCTTCCCTGGACTTTGGCAAAACAAGGTAACAGGCAAAAGAAAGCAAGCGGCCCCAGGGGCCATCTTGTCTCCTATCAGGAATCAACTGATTCCAAAGGCAGGCCCTGGGTATCCCAAAATGGAGGATACTCAGAGCACCTGTCAATTCAGCGTGGAGCTGCCACCAGCCCATACCCTGCTCTATTGGCCACACACAGGTGCCCAAAAACATACACTGGGGATATAGGGTTGTACCCCCGCCCCTGGGTGCCATAAGGGTATCCCAAGGGTCTGTTCACCATAACCAAAAAGAGGAAGAGCTGCACTGCCAGGAGTCCCACCAGGACTCCTTCGTAGAAAATAACACAGAACACAGGATAAAAGGACTACACAACAAGGACATGGAGGCCCTATCCCTCCAATGCATTTCCAGCATCACAGTCAGCATTGCCCTTTCTACGGCATTCATTGATACTCTTCGTTTGAACCAGCTCGGCTTTCACAAGTTTTTTCTTGTTATTATTATTATTTGAAATTTTAAATGTATTTAATACACATTCAGCTATTAACCTTTGTGTATACAACAATTAAAACATATACACAATCCATCAATAATATTTCACATAATTCCATTAATCATTAATAAAACATCATTAAAAAACGTTTGCAAGAACCACGTTTCTTCATACTGCAATGTTTATGCTAAACAATTAAAAATATCAACAATTCTCAGATAACATTTCACTAAAAAATAAATAAGATTGGAATCATCTCCTTTAAAAAAAAATCTGCTATATTACAGCAACTGTGCCGATATCGGTCTGGTTAGCATAGAATTCTTTTTTTTAAGACGTCTTTCACAGCCCATGAGCAGGTGATGTAAAGACTCGATAACTACACAGTCACATAGGCTGCAATATCTACTACATCTACTTAAACCTAGCTGGGACCCTTTCGTTTCCAAGGCCTCGCAGTTCTTAAACTTCATAATCAAGTAAGTCCTAAAAACTAACAGACTAGTGCAGGCTTTAATATATAGCGGGACCTGCTCGCTATGAATATAATATTGACAGTAGCTGCCACTATGTACTTTGCTTGCTAGACAAACTATGTGGCACTCATTACAATATACTGCCAATTTCATCTTAAGCCACCTTTTAAACATGCCCAACAGGGCAATATGCGAGGAAACAACACATCCAACTTTCCCATCATAGAACATTTCTCTCGTTTCAAAAATGCTTGCATGCGTGTGGCAATGATCGTATCATTATCCAACTTCACCAAGTTAGCATAGCACACCACTGATCTGCTCAGGTACTCAGCTCGAATACACTTCATATTAAATTCTAAAAAAAATCTCTTCTTTTTTTTTTCCTGGCAGCAGTCTGTACAAAATGCACGGTAGTCGCTGCATTCTTGTCCCATTACCTTATCTTTACTCCTACTTGCTTTCCAAGCCTTCATATCTGTTTGAAACCGTTTTTGACATAACTGTGGTGAAACACTGCCACTGTTTCTCATTCCTGCTTCCGTACTGCAATAATCTCAGTAATCTTAAATAAAAACACGTAAATCTCTGTTTTTTATATTTCTTCAAAGAGGACAAATGTACTCTTATATTTTGTGTCATCTAATATTCTAAAAGATAAAACAAAAAGAAACCTGTGTGTGTTTTTTCCCATTTACATGCATTTGTATGCATACTTTCTCAAGGCCTGCATCTGTATATGCATGCCTTTTCAGTGCGTGCATGCATCTGCATGCATGCTTCCTCAGTGCATGCATCTGTATATGCATGCTTCTTCAGTGCATGCATCTGAATGCATGCTTCCTTAGTGTATGCATCTGCATGCATGCTTCCTCAGTTCATGCATCTGTGTATGCATGCTTCCTCGGTGCATGCATCTGTGTATGCATGCTTTATCAATGCATGCATATGTATAAGCAGGCCTTCCTTCAATGCTCCCTACTTCCTTATGCTAAATACAAATTTAACATTCCAATTTTTTTTTATTTCTCCAAAAAATACTTTTTAATTCTTTTATTCTGGTTATGCCCTACTCACTGTGCCTGGTTCAATAGCATCCACCAATATATTAACCTGCTTTTTATTGCACTTTGCACTCAAAATTACATTTTGAATCTCGGCAGTGCTTGTGTCCTGACACCTTTCTTTTAAAAATGTTCTCTGAATGTCTCCATACTTCAGACATGATAATACAGTGAGGGAAATAGTGTTCCTCTGTTTGGCATCTCTCTGTTGTGTTACAAATGTATTAGGTGCACATTTTTTAAACTCTCGTGATTTGCACCTCATGCTCCCTTTCCAATGCTATCTCTCTCAGCATTATCATCATTTTGGTTACCCAAAAACACTCCTGCTGTATTTCATTTGGCAATCTGTCTTTCTTCCTCTTTTCATAGCACAATGAAGGCATTTTGTCAAAGAGAATATTCTTCCCTCTCTCCTTCTCATTTGCACAGTCAACTTGTGCATGTCTCAATAACCATTTCCATTCTAAATGTCCCATTCCTTTCTCAACAAGGGACAGCTATTTGCCACATATAAAATCAGAAAAACCAGGAGCGCTCTCAATGTGTGCCCACCAAAGCCTCCATCATTATTTCATTCACTGACCAGCCCCCCTCCTTATGCTGAGAAACAGCTCATTCATTTTTTTAAACAATGTCTCATTGAATCTTTCTCTAGCTCACACATGCTCCTACATTAGTGGACAGCCTTTAATCACAAAAACAATATACGCATCTCAATTCAAAACATGCACTTTCCTCACATCTGTTTTTTCATAACCATACACTTATTTTCATAAAAAATGCTGTTTTTTTCAAAACTTGCTTTTCTGCCAATTTACTCAATGGGTATCAACCAAATCAACACAAAATTAAGCCTTCCCTACCACTGAACACATACACTACCCATATGTGTGCTAAAAAACACATAAAATAACCATTTAGGTCAATGCATCTGGGTTCAAACCCATATTTCCATACACGTTCTGGTGAGTCCTGGGCTATTTCTAGCCTTGTATTAAAAATACAGATCTTCAGATTTTCACTAAATACATTTCTAGCCCCTTTCCTTACATGGTTTCATATATACTAGTGCTAATTCCACTCAATTTAAATCGATGTTTCATCATTTCTTAAATTATTTTTCTGAATACAATTTCTCCCTTTTTTCCAATCATGAATGCAAATCTAAATAGCTCCCTAGCCCCCAAAACCGCTTTGTCAATAAAATGCTTAATTAATCATATACTGTTATTCTCTCTGCACAAACTGCTAATTTACATTTTACTCAAAGACCTGTTACTGTGATGATTTCTCACCTCACCTAACTGTGCCAACTGTTTTATCTCTTAATCCTTTAAGCAAACACTGTGTCTACCTTCAGCAGTGTGGCAGTCATGTATTTGCTGTGTGCGTTCTCCTGGCCAGCTGCCAAGCTATGCACTCTAGTTAAAGAAAACCTGTCTATTTCTGCAAAGTTATTTTCAAGACATATACAGCGACTCATTAGCTGGGCTCATCTAAGCAAGAAAGAAATGTACTGACAGATGTACGCCATGTCCTCTGTAGCTATGCAGGTGGCTTATTAAAAAATGAAGTCAACATTTTTTCATTTCTGTCAAACCCTATCTTTGCTTTGTTTGCATGAAAAAAAGCGCGGTTTCCTATTGTATAAAGTTATTTTAGTAGCTCATATTGTCTACTGTTCATGAATACAACAAATAACCCTGTATCTACTATGGTCTGGCTACTGCAAGGATTCAAAAACACTGCAGTTTCTGGCTTATTCTTCATTATTTGGTTTGGTTTTCTCGGTTTATCACTTTTGAAACATGCACATAAGGGCCCTGTCATCACTAGCTCATTTTTACATATTTTTTCTTCATTCATTCCTCACTTTATATTTTGGATTGGTGCCAACTTTCCTTAAATATATTTTCTTAATTCCTCAACATAAAAATACATACAAAACATAACACACAATACACATAGACAATACTGGCCGGCCCACTTATATATCTTGCCAGCGCTCCTCGCGGCTCCTCTGGCCCTAACAATGACTCCCATGGAGTATGAGCTGTCCCCTTTAACGATCCTTGATCGTTTGTAGCCCATGTCATCCACTTGTGACTCTGTGACAAGTTCCTTCTTGATGCCCCTTGGTCGAAGGACTCTGGGTTCAAACTACTGTGATGTTCCCCATCTCACAGTCTTACCTAACTGTGACGCTCCCCGTCTCACAATCCTTGCATCATTAATTCATTAAACACCAAGACAACCCTCCTGTTATATTTCTAAAATACAAAAAAGAAAGCTCACTAATTACTTCTACATTCCGCTAAAGAATATATCCCCTCATTTCCTCCTTCTTACCGCCTTCCATCTACATACCCCAATCCATAGGCACCAAGGCGCCCTGTGCCCTGTTATGCTGTGAGTTCTGGGAGCCACCTCACGGCAATGATATGTGGGTGCAGTACTGATTACCCCCCCCCCAACCCGCCCCCCCCTCCCATCCTTACTAGGTCTCCTCTCCCAGCCCTGCCAGCATGATGTACCTGTGTCTTGGATGCATGGCCCCTGGGAGAAGATCAGGTCAGTCCTCATCTCAGGGTCCCTTTCGTGGTCATCCAAGTGAAGAGACGGGCCCAATGCCCTCTTTTGGATTCTGGCACCTCTAGATCAGGGAAGGCATTCTGGACACAAGGCAGGCAGAGGCTCAGGCTGAATTTCAAAGTCATCTTTATTCCTCACCACAAACCAGGAGACAGCCGACAGCATACATCATGAACACCAACAACCACCAAACTGAGCTCTGAATTCAGCTCTTTTTATATTGTTCCAAAACTGGTGTAATTTAATAATGAATACACAAAACATTTCTATTGGTCCTTATAATTAAAGACAAACCCTCATGTGCCTGTGATATGTTGGCTTGACTGCCACTCACAGGCCCCTATGACATCAAGTGTCATACAGGATAATTCAATTTGTGTGAGGTGCTCTTGACCTTTAATATGAATCCTTTGATGCTTTTAGAAAGAAAAATCTTGGCTGACTTCTCAAGGTCTTTTTGGCAGGCAGCACCATGTCTTCCTGTCAAAGGAGTCCAAATATGGGCATCAGCTGTGTGCACTGCCCATGAACCCAGTACACTTGCTGCTTTTTTAACAACTATCTGCTTTAA
Organism: Ambystoma mexicanum; assembly: GCF_040938575.1. Lineage (NCBI taxonomy): Eukaryota > Metazoa > Chordata > Amphibia > Caudata > Ambystomatidae > Ambystoma > Ambystoma mexicanum. The sequence goes on from NC_090939.1 coordinate 933,898,150, forward strand.
TTGCTATCTTCCTTGTCCATCACTGTCAGAATTGTAACCAAGAAGTACAGACATTATATCCCAGGTATGTCCTAGTTCAGTGTACCTTTAATGAACTGCTATGAGATAATTAATTATATCATCATGACTTGCAATATGCCACCATTTTGTATTTCTAGAAACCATTTTAGGATCTGCCTGAACTTGTTCCAATCAAAATGGCTGACCAATCTATTTTTAATGAGAACATATTCCCTGTTCAGTTGTAAGCCTGGATTTTTGGTAACTATAATAAATGTATCCTATCCAACATGTCCTCCGCTGCGAAAGGCATTTGGATCCCAAAAATGTATGTCGGCCTACAATGTGCTTGTTTGGCCTTTTAAGCACTACAATTCTGATTTTCGCACTACTGGAACTATTGATCAACCCGACAAGTTATCTGCATTTAGTTTTGGGGGGATGGGGTCTAACATTTTTAACACCACCTCTACACTAAGGTTTCAGGTTGTGCGCCCTCGAGCCTGGGCTCTAAACCTTCGACTCCTCCAGTGGAATCGAATCCTCGAGTCAAGGCATTAGCCCTCAATCTATCTGTGACTCCATTGGGTCACAGGTCAAATTCTTCAATGCCAAAGCCATTGGTGTCGAAGTAGTGGACTTTGTCAACAGAACCTGTGAAGGTTTATAAGCCCTTACCAAAGTAAGACTTTTTCAAGTCAATGCCTTCCTTCTTTGAGGGGAATGAGACCTCTGGCCAGGAACTCCTCCCTTTGGGCTTGAGCATGAAAACCCAAATGTTCCAGATGCTCTGTTTTGAGGAGTCTAGAATGGAACACTTGCTTGACTCTTTAAAAAGAAAAAAGTTTCCTTGATACCACTCACTCCTGTGGTGGATTCTGCAACCTTAGACGCCTATGATCATGCAGATGCCTCTTACAGTTCACTCATGAATAGAGTAACAGAGTATTTGGGATAGGGAAGGCCTTCTACAGTTTACCAGCAGGATGACCTCAATAATATTTTGGACAAGGGTCCTCGGAGGTATCTAGAAGAGAGTAATGGCGAATTGTGAAACATAAGATACAAACCCTGCAGTGAGCAAGAATCTCACTAGGAAATACAAGCTGTAGATCTGGATTTTCTATCCAAACATCCAACTCATGAAAGATTGGTGGTGCAGGCTGCTTCTTCGGATTGGCCAGGCAAGATGAACTTAAAATTTGACACTTGCTGTACTTCTATACCGGTGAAATATCTGAGAGAGGATCTAATGTCCTATGCGCCGCTTTCTACCTGTTTCCACCAGGTTTTCTACTTTTTATATGGAGGCCTCCGTGGGATAATTAACTGCTCGCTTGCCTGCTGTTTCTTCATGCAGGAGTACCGCTCCCAATTTTTTGTCTAGCAAGTTTAGTATGGTGCGAGAATCCTCTCTGGTTCATGACCTCCTGATCAATGCCAGATCGTCTGTGGCTCCTTGTGAGGTCATTTTTAGTTTACTTGATGATTTAAAACCTGATATATTATGCATCACTAACACATGGTTTTCTGCCTGTTCGGATCCTGGCATTGCTCAGGTTTATCCTCCTAACCATACTATTTGGAGGCTGGATTGCCCTGCCCAGTCTCTAGAAGGGGGTGTAACATTGGTGCATCTAAGCACCTTAAAATGCCGGGTTCTTCCTTTTTTGTATAATTTGCTATGTGAGCTTTTATTAACACATGGTCAGCTTTCTCCAAATTTCTCAATTTATATTTTTTTGGTGTATTTTCCGCTTTTTATGAGTGGTGTATTTTCCGAGTTTTCCGAGTTTTATGCAATTAGTGTCTGATCTTTCCTTAGCCTATTCAAATTTGATCGTGTTATGCGTTTTCAATGCGTATGTTCTAATGATCCATCTGATCTCTACGCCAAAAGGTTGATGGTTGCTTTAGCTGATTATCATCTTCATTTGCATAATCACTTACCTACACATACCAAGGGTTATACTTTGGACTTTGTTTTTTCTAATGTTTCTCTGACAGCTACATTTGAGCCTTTAGTCACCTGGCCAGATCATTGTATCCTTCCCTTTGTAATCTCTCTGCCTTTCTTTTATGAATCTGCCCCATTTTTCTGTCAAACTCGGCGCTGCAGAAATAAAAGTATTCTTCCAGATCAAATAGCCCAATCTGTAGAATGGAACATGTCATCTCCAAGAGATACCAATACTTTGGATCCTTGTACAGCTTTACTTAAAGCTATGGCTCGGACTTCCGATCAACTGGTGCCTGCCGGGTCAGGACGAGAGGGTCAATCAAAGCCATCTGCTTCTTGGTTTTCACCATGTCTAAGGTCACTTAAATGCATTTGCTGCAGGGTGGAGCGTAAATGGCATATTAATTATTCTCCAACAGCAAAGCTGGAATATCAAACAGCTGTGCTAATGTTTCATCATGCCACGAAAGATGGAAAAGCTCAATTTTATGGCAAGCGTATTATTGAAGCGCCTTGCGCCTCTCGGGGGCTCTTTAGTGTTGCCAAAGGACCATCAGCCCCTCTGCCTCTTCAAGTAGATCCATTGCGTTCACAGGAAACCTGTGACCCAGTTAGAAAATTGGTAAAATCTAGCAGCATCTTTCTTCCAGTGAAACCATCATTTCAACTGTCTCTCCTGCCGCAAGTAATACAATGATATCTCATAGAAATGAATCTTTTTTAGTTTGATTCTGTTACTTAAGTTGTCCTCCCCTTTCGATTCAATCCCTCTACACCTGTGTCAGTCTGACGCTGAGTTCTTTTTTTTTCACTGAAGCGGTGCATTTTATCTTTTTCAAACTATTTTATTCCAAAGTCTTCAAAACATGCACTTGTTACTCTATTAAAGAAATCTCATCTTGACCTGCTGAACCCTCTAACTATCGTCCCATTTCCCTTCTACCAATGTGGATTAAGCTTATGGAGTTGACTCCCCAATTCTCATATTTAGAAGTAAATTATTTTCTGCATGGTCTTCAGACAGGCTTTAAACCTCTTAGAGGAACGGAATCTGTGATGATTTCTGTTCTGGATGACATTGCTTTGCTTCGAGACCGTGGTGAGGTTGGAGTTCTTATTCTGGTTGACATCTCCATGGCTTTTCATACAACTGACTATGCCATCCTGCTTAGATGCCTTGAGGAATTTGGTGTCGTTGGACTCCCTTTGTCTTGGTTTCCTTTTTTATCAGATCGCTCCCAGACAGTTTCTTTATTTCCGTTTTGGGTCAGAGCATGTATCCATTTCTTGTGGGGTTCCCCATGGTTCCTCTCTCACCCCTCTTTAATGTTTATCTTCGTGCCCTGGCAGACCTAATTTCATCCTAGAATGTCTGGTTTTGCACCTATGCCGATGATAGTCAACTGATTTCCTGGCTTAATGCTCTCAAATTAGATCCTCCAGCCAGGCTGAGATCATGCTTGGATTCCATTGGTAGCTGGATGTCAGAGAATTGGCTGAAGTTAAACTGTAAAAACACAGAAAATTCTGCTGATTGGTACCCAGGATTTTGACGGTCTGTAGACCTCAGACTTCTGGCCTGAATCTCTTGCCCAATGTCCTGCTGCTAGTACTTCAGTGAAGAGGCTTGGAATTAAATTACATTCTTCTGGGTCCAGAGACTCAGATTGCAGCAGTGTGTAATGCTGTTTTTTCTGAAACTCAAATTATTAAAAAGGTACTAGCCTTTATTCCCTCCCATCTGTGCCCTCGAGTGGTCACTGCTTCAATCATGAGTCCCTTGACTATTGTCACAGCATTTATTTGGGGGAACTAGAGTTTCTGCTGCACAGTCTTCAGGTCCTGCAGAACTCTGTGGCGCGCCTTGCTTTAGATGGCCTTGGCGCTCTCATTCACTATCTTTGTTGCAGCAACTGCAATGGCTTCCAATTAAACAGTGCATCGAGTTTACGACTCTTTGCATTGTTCACCGGGCTGTGTACAAATCTGGCCCTTCTTTTCTTAATGACAAACTGGTGCGCTATTTGCCACCTAAAACTCTACGCTCCTGTTCTCAAATTCTGATTGTAGTGCCTGGATTCCATAAGGCACTTGTTGGGAAGGTGTGGGGGGGAAAGAGGGTGACTGCTCCTTTTCGGTTTTGGCTCCAAAAATTTTGAATGCCCTTCCACCTCAACTTTGTGAATTGGGGGATCATTTTCAATTCTCTAGGGCTTTCAAGCGGTTTTGTTTTGTATAAACTGCCTTGGTTATGGGATCTTTCTGTGCAGCCTGTACATTTTAGCGCCCGGTTGCATTCGGGCCATGGTTTCGCGCTTTACTAATTTATAAATATATAAATCTACATTCAAGGCTGCCGCCTACCCGACAATACCATCTGACAAGGGTGATACGAGGTTCGACACTTTGGCCAGGAGAGTTTTCTCTGCCAGTAGTATGGCGTTAGTCTATTAAGTCTACTTGTGCCCTGGACAACTTGACCTTTATGCTATGGGACGTCATAGCTATGGCTTCAGAACATATCCCGGAGGGGAGTAAAGGGATGGTTAACAAAATGTTACGGATGGTAAGGAGGCCATGTGCCAGTCTTTGCAGTCTGGACTTGATTCTGCCGACCGTGTCAGCAGGGCCCTGGCAGCCAGTACTGTGTCACTCATATTCACTTAGCTGCCGGTATCTGACTTTGCGCCTGATGTTCAATCTAGGTTGTTTGATCGGTCCCATTGTTTGGAAGCATAGCAGATGAGTCTGGAGAATCACCAAACATCTAAAGCGGGAGCTAAATCGCCTAGCCCAGACTTACGGCAGCTGCATCAGGCCCATACAACTTTCCAAGGTTGAAGGGGGAGGGTCAACCCTTTCGCTAATATACATTCTTCAGAAGGGCAAGGGACCAGGCAAACTAAAGGGGGCCAGAAAAGATTTCCTCAAGGTGGACGAAGTCGTGGTGCAAAGTCCACCCAAGAGGCAGACTCCTTCCATCAGCCCCAAAACCTCTGAGGCCTTGTTCCACCGAATTGTTGTGGGGGGGGGGGAAACTCAATCAGCATTTGGAAGAATGAAGGGGGAATTACTTTTGATGCTTGGGTCTTGCAGACCGTAGCCCAGGCTTACGGCCTCCCTTTCTTAAAAAGGCCTCCAGATCATCCACCAGGGAGCCACACCCTCAAGGTTTCGGATCCGTTCCCTCTACAGGAGGTCTCCGTCCTGCTGGAGGAAGGTGCCATCGAACTGGTATCTGTAGCGGAGAGGAACCTGTGGTGGTATTCCCCCTATTTTTTTATCCGAAAGGGCAGAGGATTTAGACCCATTTTGAACTTGAGGTACTTGAACAAGTTCCTCAGGAAGGACAAGTTCAAAATGGTTACTCTTTCTCAGATCCTTCTGGTGCTCCAGCTCCAGGATTGGATGGTATCATAGGACCTTCGGAGGCTTACTTTCATGTGCTGATTCATCGCAAGGACAGGATGTACATATAGTTCGCCAGTGTCAGTTCTCACTTTCAGTTCTGAGTTCTACCATTCGAATTCAACTGCGCCCCAAGGGTTTTCACCAAGTTGATGGCAGTAGTGGCAGCAAGTCTAAGGAAGGGGGTGATTCACATCTACCCCTACCTGGACGATTGTATGATCAGAACAGGTCCTGGAATATCTCAGCATCACCTGTCACTCTCCCCACTGGGCTTCTCACTCAATTTCAAGAAGTCCAACATGATACCTTCTCAAAAACTTCAATTCTTTGGCGCGGTCCTGGATGCTTCCCCAGGGAAAGCCTTGCAACCCGAGGTGAGGGCTCAACACATTTGGCAGATGGTCAATATGTTTCAGAATCCCCAATGTCTTCCGGCTTTTGTTTTTTGAGGTGGCTGGGCCTCATTGCATCCTTCATTTTCCAGGTGTTAGAGGCTCGTCTGAGAATGGGGTCTCTTCAATGGGCCCTCAGACCCAAGTGGTCTCAGTTCTCCGTTAGAATGACAGACCTAAATCGGGTCCCGAGCAAGGTCACGCAGGATCACCTGTGGTGGGCCTGCAAGGAGAGCATACTGAAAGGGGAAACTTTCTGGCAACCATGGCCGGAGATCACGATAGGAATGCATGCTGCACTTACGGGTTGGAGCCCACACCAACAATCAGGCGATCAGCGGTCCCTGGTCTCCATCGGAGTCCAAACTACACATGAACCGTTTGGAGCCGAGGGCATTCAGTGTAGCGCTCATGGCTTTACTGCCGTCTGTACAGGAGAAGAAAGTCTTGGTAATGACTGACAATACAGTAGCCATGTACTACCTCAACAAGAGAGGCCGTGTAGAGTCACTCAGGAAGTCATTCAAGTGATCTTCGCCCTTTGGGGAACCCCTCAAGTGGATCTGTTTGCGTCCTGTGTCAACAGGAAGTGCGACCTGTTTTGCTCCAGGGAATTTCCACCGAGAGGAGCTCTGCGAGATGAATTCGTAGTGGGCTGGGAGTTTCCACTCAGTACGCTTTTCCTCCAGTCCCAGTCATTGCTCACGTCATTAGGAGGTTGCGGATGTTCGGGAAAGCCAAGAACCTGTTTGTTCTGGTTTGGACCAGGAAGACATGGTACCCGGACCTTCTGGACATGTCCATCTGCCCTCCAATTCATCTTCCCCAAAGAGAGGACCTACTCTCGCAAGAGGGAGGTCTCATTCTTCACCCAGAGATCAGGATTCTCAACCTTCACGCCTGGTTTCTGAGAAATTGAGATACAAAGATTGGGACCTTCCATAAGACATAATGGAAGTGTTGCTTTCAGGCTAGAAGATCAGCAACAAAGTCTATGTACCGCTGCCGAAGGTGTTGTCCTTTTTGCTTCATTTGGCAACCGTTGCCACTGTAAAAGGCTTCCTGGTGGCGCTATCCATTTTTAAGCACTCGCCAGAGCAGGGATCCTATCTCAAGATCCCTATGGTAGTCCAATTTTTAAAAGGACTCACTAAGGTGTTCCCTCCAGTCCCTTTCATTATACCAGTGTGAGACTTGAACCTTGTACTCAAATACCACGTGTGCTCCTTTTGAGCCACTGCATCCTCTAAGGATGTCAACTATCAAAACTGTTTTCCTAATGGCCATCGCATCTGCGCATCGAGAACTACAGGCTCTTTTCGTGCATGCCACCTTTTCACCACCTTTTACAAGGAGAAGGCTGTTTTGAGTCCATCCCACCTTTCTATCTAAGGTAGTTTCAGAATTTCATCTGGCTCAAAACATTGTCCTTCCTACTTTTTATCCTCCACCTCATCCTTCTAAGGAGGAGAAACTGCATCATCTGGACCCTAAAAGGGCCCAGAGTTTTTACATCTCTAGAATGGCAAACCTTAGACAAGGCGACTAATTGTTTGTGGGTTACACTGGTCACAAGCTAGGACTGGCTGTGACCAAGAAAAACATGTCCCACTGGATTATACTTTTCATTTCAGAATGCTATAATTTATTTATAATTTAGAAAGATGTTCCTGTGGGCCTGCAGACGTACTCTACTAGGGGAATGGCCACTTCATCGGCTTTACAGAGAGTGGGTAGCCATTCAAGACATCTGTGTTGCTGCCACTTGGTTCTCTCTTACATTTTTTTTTAACTCTTTTTTTATTAGTGGTTTCAAAAGATACAAGGCACTCTTCCACATCGCACCTCACATATTGTACAAGGATATTAGTACCCGAGTGCTGGGATCAGTATACAACAACTTCACATATCTAATAAAATTGGGGCCTATCCCAAACGCCTCCAGCAAAGCTAGGAGATAAACCCACGAGACCGAGTCAAAGGCCTTTTCGGCATTGAGAGATATGGCCACTGCGCTTCTCTCTGGGTCTATTTGTGCCATTTTGCCAAAAAGTCTGAAGATTCAGGGCTGTGGCCCTTGTGGGGATAAACCCGTTCTGGTCAGGGTAGACTAGGTTAGGCACTACTGGCAGAAGCCGGTTGGCTAGGACTTTTGCAAATATTTTAGCGTCAGTATTTATAAGTGCCAGGGGTCTATAGGACGATACATCTTGTGGTGGTCGTTGAGACTTAGGGAGCACGGTTATCACAGCCTCTCTCATTGTTGGGGGTAGTATATTACTCTCAAGGGCTTCTTCCCATACCTGCATCAGTATTGGTACCAGCTCTTCGTGGAACTCTTTATAGAATTCGGTGCCTATACTGTCTGACCCCGGTATTTTACCTGATGACAGTGTTTTGATTGCCTCTGTGATTTCCTCAGAAGTTACAGGCTGATCCATTGCCAATCGGTCCTCATCTGGGAGTTTTGGTAGGGAAAGTGCTGCAAGGTATGATTTAATTTCAATGCCCGATTTCATGTCTTTGTTTGAATATAGTTCTTTATAGAATTTAACAAATTCCCCATTGATCCCCTCTTCCCTCAGGAGTACCTCCCCCTGTGCTGTTTGTATGCTAGTGATCTGATTCGGTTGTTGTCATGTTTTAGCAGGTTGGACAGTGTTTTCCCAGCCTTGTTTCCATCGCCGTACCTACGTGCCCGTATGGGTGCTGCTATATAACGCATTTCTCTAGTGGCCAAGCTCTCAAATTCCTATAGGTGTGTATGTATTTCAGCCAGTATTCCTTTGTCGTGTGTGCAAGTGTAAGCCTCCTCCAATGCATCTAATTTACGTTCAGTTTCGGCTAGCTCAGCTCGCACACACGGACTTGGATATTAGGACTCCCCTGACCCAAACCATGAAGGATTCCCACACAGTGGAATATCTACCAACTGTTCCCACATTGATAGTGAAAAACTCCGCTATTTTGACGTGCAGTGATTCCACCACCCCGGGGTCACCCAGCATTCCATTGGGCATCCTCCAACTTTTAACTGGTCTCGGGGCATCTCGGAGTGCTACTTCTTACACCACTGTGGAATGGTCGGATCGGATAGCGTGCGGGGCAAAATCTCACACATTTTCAGTGCAGCAGTTACAGCAGAAGAAACAAAGCAGTAATCCGTTCTAGACTCAGAGTCATGAACCAAAGAGTAATACGTGTATCTCCTACTACCAGGGTGTAGTTCGTGCCAGGCATCTACCAGTGACAGCTGCAGCAGTATGTGACCTAGGGTCAGGACGGTCTTATTCGGTTCCCTGATAGTTGTCGTGGATCTATCAAGTGAGGGGTCCAGGGCCACATTGAAATACCCCCCCATATTATAGTGGGCACACTGATTGAGGTAATTAACTGAAACACATTCATATAGACGGCTGGGCCATCAATATTAGGCCCCTATGTGTTAACCAGCAGTAGCTGCTGTCCTGCGATCTCCCCCATACCACAACATATCTATCGAGCTGATCAACATTTTGGCCTTCTAGCTTTAACCCCACACTTGGATGAATAAGGGTGATGACCCCTCTGGACTGGGATGAATAATCAATATGGAACCTTAATTTGCCCCATTTGGGCAGTATGTGCATATTACTCGTTCCCATTGTGTCTACTGCAACATCAGGATTTGGGGGCCATGTCTGGCGATATAGTTGCCAATTTTCTTAGCTTTTATCCGGTTATTCAGTCCCCGGACGTTACATGACAGTAGTTTTACCCTCAACCCGTCACCAGTGCATTATAGACGATTGTTTTGACGATGTCTTGTCTCCTAGGGTTATGCCATTTGTACAACATGGGCAGCGCCAGCATCCGAGCAACCACAAATTTAACCATCAACAAACATTTCACCTCCATCAACCTCCCACCGGGACATAGCACCTTCCAGTGGCCATAAATTCCCAATTTATACCATATTAAGTCTGTTTCAAAACAACAACCAACTCCATACCCTCTTCCCACCCACCCACCCTCATCATCACCCCCAACTTGATGATGTTCCCACTTGAACTTGTGGAATATTCGAGGGGTAGCCATGTTTCCTCACATGACCGCCAACTTTCTTTCCGCTGCTCCACTTAACCATAGTTCGTGGGGCCGTCTTTGGCAACTAGTTCACCATAGCTTCAGACAGGAAGGATACAGTAGCCTTTGTATTTTGTCTTCCAGTGTGTGTCTTTAGTCCGCTGTTCAGGGCCTGTTATTCTGTACCGGTCTGCCCCCTCTGGGAGGCAGGGGTATAGAGGTTTCAATATATACATCATGGCTTCAGCCGGAGATTCAAAAAGGTGCGCTCTTCCTGCGTGTTGAATTCTCATCTTGGCCGGAATACTCAAAAGCACTGGTTCGTAGGATCTTCTGCTCGCCTGAACACCGGCAGAAAAGTCTGGGTATATGTGCATCCGGTTTTCTTCATATTGCAGCGTTCCAGCCTAGCTCGCCATCCGCAGGATTACATCTCTGTCCCTGTAATTAAGGAGTCGGGCAATTATCGTGCGCAGTGGCGCACTCGGCTTAGGTACTGGCGCCAGTGTGCGATGTGCTCTTTCGACTAGGAAGTGTTCAGAGAATGATTCCGGGCCAAATAATGACTTGAGCAGTGTTTCAAGTTGCTTTTCCATTTTGACCTTTCCCAAAGGATTCCGACACGCCCACTACTCGGATATTGTTCCTCCTTGATCTTGATTCGAGGTCCTCACATTTATTCTGTTGTTTGGACATAGTCTCTTTTATCTGAGTGATGTCGGGACTATGGTGTGCAATTGTGTCTTCATTGGTACTTATTCTGTTTTCGGGTTCCGTGGTACGTGCACTTTCTTTGTCCACTCTGGCCCCCAGGGAGCCAGTAGTGGCTACTATATCATCCAGCTTAACATTAACTGCGAGGAATCCATTTTGCGCTATAGTTGTCAGCCTCTCTTCTCGTTCCCCAATTTCAGGCTCAGCTGTCTCAGTGGGTCTAGTGCGTACTTCCGCAGTGTTAGTTTGGTTCTGGCTGCTGGTATAGGTTTCCATTGGCCCTTTCTTTTTATTGCCAGGGGTCTTTGCCACTTTGCCACTTTGCCTGATTTGCGTGGTTCCCCCATAACAATATAGCGGTGTATGATGTTGTTGTTCTCTCAATTGTCGAATCACACTCACTGATTCAGCTGTCACACTCCTGTGCAATTTCCACTCGGCCCCTGTATGTTGTCTCTATACAAGATTATTGTCACGATGGCCGCTCCCGGGGAGCCGGCTCAGGCCCTGCGTCCCCGAAAGCGGACATCAAGTCCCCGGGGAAGGTCCCAGCAACCCCTTATAGGGGCCCTTTGGACAGCGTCCTGGCGCCTATGGCGCCAGGCTCATAGAAAATGTCAGTCCTGGCGCCATAGGCGCCAGGCTCATTATGAAAGTGTTTGGGTGCACTTACCTGATGCAGACCATGCTGCAGAACCCCGGCCTCCTTGAGGCCTGAAAGGAACTACTTTACCTGTGGGACTCATTTACCACCCGGGCGTGGTCGGGGAAGGATACATACCTGATTGGAGGAAGGACACATTCTAGGAACTTCTTCCAAGGCTATTTAAACCACACCGGATCAGCCACACGTGCTTCGCGTTGTTCTGCATCTAGCAGCTGGACGCTCACTGTGTCTGCTCCTGCATCTTGACTTCTGCCACACCTGCCAGCATCCTGAATCACCTGCAAAGGAAGGGAACAAGAGAACAGAAGAAGGAAAAGGCCTCACCTGCTAAATCTGCATCCCAGAGACATTTCGCCGACAATCCTGAAAAGGAAGACATTTATTTTTAAAAGCACATCGCATCGATCGCTGCAGCGCCGCATTCTACTCACCTTTACAGGGCGCCTCCATGTTCAGCAGCGACCATCCGGATTCGCAGTCGCGCCCCCGCGCCTAGGGAGAAAAAGACAAGAACAAAGGTGAGAGAAAGAAGGGAAAAGGGAAGCTAAAACTCCATGTCAAGACTTACCTGTTGGGTCATTCCCTTTTCATTTCGGGTCCGCGCCGCATCCAGGCATTTTCGGACCCCGGCCCCTAAGGGGAAAAAGACATTAGCGTTAATGAGTGAATGAAAAGACATTACCAAAACACCCATTAAAGACTTACCTGATTACCACAAGGATTTCACCGCTCACCTCGGGTCGGTGCCTGTTCCCCAGCATTCCGTACCCCGGCCCCTATGGGGAAAAAGACACTAGCATTAGAACATTAATGCATGGACACAAGGGGAACCACTTATAGAAAAAACTTACCTGGAAGCCAAGCAAGTTTGGTTCTCACCCATCCGAAAATCCAGTGACGTAACTGGATACCAACGCGCCCCTGCATCAGAAGCAGGATGGAGAGCTCGTCCTTCCAGACCCTAAGGTGGGACGCTACGGGGAAGTACAGAAGGGTTTTGAGGAGGGTGAGAGGGGTAAGTGGGAGGCCGATTGCATTACTCCGCAGACAGTTAACCCCCTATTCTCACCTACAGAAGGATACTTCTGCGAGTCAGACAAGCCAGATCTGGGGCCCGGTCCAGTCCGTCTTCCGAACCCTGCGCATCACCTTAGACGCGGTCACAGCAGCGCGAACCAGGCCAGCGCCCCCGTGGGAGTCAGGTGAGCATTACAATTATAAAGGGGTTCACAGATTGGGGGTTTTATGCCTGCGCAATCCTCCGGATGTGGTCCTTCAACACGTGGTGTCCTTCCACGTATTGTATTGCAGCACTGTTCAGTTTATACTAACTCTTAATGTTGTGTCTTTCCACCAGTTTGCACAGCTTCCAGTGTTGCCCGATAACTTCTGTGGGTCTGCCTTCCGCTGCAGACCTGCCGTTCAGGGGGATATGCCCTCAAACAATTCAGAATATAGGAGACAGCATCCCCATCGTGCAGTGTTGCATTCACACACTCGTACATGGTTGGGCGTTCAAAATGTGGATGCAAATTCTGTTAGCCAGCAGCGCTGTGCCCTATATGCGAGTAGTCACAGGGTCCCGTGTGTGGCCGAGTAAAAAGGAGCAACCCGGCACGTAGTATTTCACTCATATAATCACTTAAACCTTGACTATGTCTCACGTGGCAAAGAGAAGCCTCTTCAGTGCCTGCGAGAAATTTTGTCTGAAGAATGTCGGCGTCGAGGATCGGCACCTCAAGTGCCTTTGTCTCCACCCAGACCATGATGAAGACAGGTGCGAGATTTGCTGTGGCTTCCCAGCGAAGACCAAGAGGGATTGCTACTGTAGGCTAGTGACTTGAATCAACCAGGAGCAGGCCTCTGACGTGGTATCTGGGCACAATCATGCCTCATCAAGGACTGGTAGGTCCCATGAATAGGTTGAGGTCCTTTGAGCATGCTCCTTCCGAGGGGCTCCAAAAGAAGGTAAAACAGCACCATCTGCTCCCACGAAAGTCATTGTAGGATCTGGTTCAGGATGGGGTCGCTACCCATCGCTGGCTCCGTCTACGGTCAGCAAACCAGCTGCAAGTCCCTAAGCCCTTCCAAACATACGTCTTCTTCCAAGGTGTGAGAAACCTGAAGGTGTATCACCCGCTAGTCCCCGGGGGATCTGTCATCCAGGTGGCCAGGACATGGCCATCGCTATTGGATCCAGTTCCTGGGGGTGAACCAGTGCGGGAGGATCACCTTGATGAGGGGTCTTCGAGAAGTGGAAGTGGGACACCTTAGGGTGGGACGCATTATCCCATTCCCTGTAACACCTTTTCCCCATCCTACCAGGTAGGATACCTAGAAGCTGAACTCCCCTTCCTCCCCCCCCACCCTCCAACCCCTTTCCAGACACAAACACTTTCTCAGGGCAGTTCACTGTGAGCGACAACGAACTCACACCAGAGCTGTATACTAGACCTGTCCCAACACCATGGTCAAGTAAAGTCAGACAATTACTGATCATTACACCCACCTGACTCCATCACACTTCCCCACACAGATAAAAAAAGGCAGAGCATGAAAGCACTCTCTGAGCGAGGAAAAGCACACGAAGAAGCAGCAGTTCCAAGATGGCAGTTTAACACGAGAAGAAAGGCAGCGAGACCAGAGAGTGTTGAAAGGAGGGAAGTGCCCTGGACCTCTAGAAACAGTTACTTTCATGAACCTTGGAAAGTGAGAAACCTAAGACCAGGAACTGAAGCTGAATAAACCTACGCTATGCATCCTGTGTCGATAACCCAGGCAGGGAGGAGCGATTGGCATCGTGGTACTGTCCTTGGCTCTTACAACAAAGCTGCGCCAGTAGAAGCAGCACAGTCGGTGATTCCGAGAGACTGATAAAAAATCAGCTTGTGTTTGAACCAAGTTTGCAAGCGGCAACATTGTATGAAAAAATCCATAAAGGACAGTGTTTGAAGCACATCTGATGAGCGGCGCGAACACGTGGAAACCAAAGGAGTGAATGTACTTTGAAAGGCCAAGTAAGACACAGTGTACAGAGTGGTCAAGCACCACGTGGGTGCTCATTCGAAGGTCTCTGTTAGGTATCCAACTAAATGGCAAATATATTGTAAAAAGGAACTTTGTATCAAAGTCGTCCTGAGACGGGTCAAGTTAAACCCTGTGCACATTTGAAAGTCTTCGATAAGTGAAATGTGGGCTGCAATTGGTCCGAGCACGGCTGAGGGAGACTAATTTAATACAAAGAAGGAATCTGAGCCTGGCTGAGGGGGATGCATGCTGAGACACCAGAATTAGAAAATTGTAAGAAGAGAACTTTCTATTTTTGTTTTGTACATCAGGCCATCTGAATCAAGAGACTTTGTTGAGAAAAGAGACTTGGGCACAGAAGGCACTGATACTGGAAATAGAACTGTATCCTTGTGTCGAAGAAGCCAGAGTGTGTCCTTGGCTCGAGTGAACAGCCTTGCCCCGTGCTGAAAATGTGGGGAAGGGAGGCCAACGGCCTGAACGTCCAGACTTATCATTTTGTGAACACTTCTTCCTTTTTCATGAACATTACCCCACACTATTTGTAAGTTAGCGGTAAGGATTGGCAATCATTTTTTTTTTGTATACGCCCTTTTATTTTGACAAGGCCCCATTAGGATTGCATTATAATTATTTGATGGTCGCAGCTTGCTCCCATCTGTAGATTTAGGTTTAGAAAGGTGTTTATCCCCCCCCTTGTGAAAGTTCAATAAACACCCTTGAACTGTGGTCACTTGTGTCTGGTCTTACTTCAATAGCATGCCTTCATTACAAAGGACAACGAAAAGTCACTGAAGGAGACACCAACCGGAGGCCCATTGGCGGCTCCCTCGTCTTCGTCATCATTTGGGGCAAAGGCCCTGTCAACGGCTACTTTGTCTGCCAAGAGCTCTACTCTGTCGAAGATGGCTTCATCTACCAAGCCTGTTACCTCATTGACTACTTAGTCAACGACCATGGCATCGCTGATGACCACCTTGTCAGTGCCTCCCGTCGACATCTGCCACTCCGTTGAAGAGAAGTTCGGCTGCGACCGTCGTTTCCACGTTCACAAGGACACAGAGGGTGTCCTTACCGCTTCAGCCTCAGTCAGCGATACCGACCATGATGATATTGATGGCAGCAATGATTCTGCAGATATCCATCATCGCCTCTTTCCCGAAGGGCTCAGGGAGGGCGAGGTGACTCCTGTTTTGGCCCATTAGGGTGTCCACTCAAGCTCCTGTGGGGTCTCTGAGGAAATCTCCTCACATCTATAGTAGTTCAGAGGATGACCTGCGTGAGGATTTCTACTCGGACCACGAAGGGGGCCAACAACCCATGTCCCACGAGGGATCTCCATGCCAGGAACAGGTCCTGCCATTTGCACCCCAAACAGCACCCAGGGATAAGTCGCTGGACATCCTCACCAGCCTGCACACCTTGGTGGAAGAAATTCAACAGAGGCTGCCTGTGGCTCCAGTTCCTGGGACAGCCCACAGCCCTTCCAGGTTTCGCACCAGGAGTCCCCCTAGGCTGAGTCCTCCCAGGGCAATGCATCAGTTGACGGCGCCCCAGTGGGGGAAGAGCCACTGTGGACAGACACTAGCATGGACATGAATACCACGGCTACTCATACGGACGGGCATGAAAATTATGCCCCTGCTGACGGGGAGCCCCTGGGTACTGACGAGCCTGCCAGGGCTTCACCACCGGACGAGATTGGATCGTTCCACGCCATGATCTCAAAGGCATCCAAACTTTTCAATCTGGTGCTGGAGAAAAAGGAGGGGTCTATTTTTCAGCTACGGGAGTCTTTGAAGA
Organism: Ambystoma mexicanum; assembly: GCF_040938575.1. NCBI lineage: Eukaryota > Metazoa > Chordata > Amphibia > Caudata > Ambystomatidae > Ambystoma > Ambystoma mexicanum. Next base: position 933,914,189 of record NC_090939.1, read on the forward strand.
AGACTGTCATGTTGTTCCCACTGTTATACAACGTCTGGGAAGAGGAGTAGACCCCTTATGAAGATGCCAAGTAACACACACTCCAAATGAGACAAACTGGAGTAGAACGACAGGGAGCTTTGGTACAAGCTTGTGCCAATATTGGATTTCCCAACATCAGTACCCATGCATTCCCCCTGTGGCGTGTCAGGAACTTCAGATGGCCCAACTGCTGCAGGAGGTTCAAGCCATGCTAAGGAAAGGGGCAATGGAGCCGGTCACTCAAAGCCTCTGGGGCTCCAGAGTGTACTCTATATACTTTCTAGTACGGAATAAATAATGAGGCTGGCGGCCCACCCTAGACGCCTCAGCAAGTACTTGAAGTCCCAAAAGTTATGGATAGCCCTGTTGCAGCGCGTGCTCTCCCATCTGGAGGAAGGGGACTTTCTAGCTACTCTGGGCCTAGAGGATTCCTGCTTTCACATCCCCATTCATCGAAAGCATTGGATGTTCATGCGTTTTGTTGTCCAGGGACAACACTACCAGTTCAGGGCCCTACCTTTTGGCCTAAAATCAGCTCAAATAGTGTTCACAAAGTGCTTTGTCCCAGTGGCAGCACATCTACACCACAAGGGAATACATATCTATTCTTATCTGGACGACTGGCTCATTCGTTCCCGCTCTCGCACTGGAGATCCAGCACACAGCGGAGACCCTACACCTTCTAACAGAGTTCGGATTCTCCATCAATTATCTATAATCCTCAGTGGTGCCATCACAGAACGCTCTGTTCCCAGGCGCCCGCCTCAACACAGTCGCAAGCTTGGAAATGCCCTCAGAGGAGAGGGTAAAGGCCATCCTCGGGAAGGTTCAGCGCATGTCGATGGCACCCAACCCGTAAGTCTGTTTTGTTAAATCGCTGCTGGGCATGATGTCCGCCTGCATCCATCTTCCCTTTTGCAGGCTCCAAATGCGTCCTCTCCAGGAATTCCTAGATGCCAGGCAACAGCAGGTCACACGCACTTGAACAGGCAAGATCGCTCTCACTCAGGTGTTCGGACAAGCTCTACAATGGTGGGGGGGGTATCCGCTTCTCACTCGGGAAGCTTCCTTTCAAACCCCCAGTACCAGGACATGGTCACCACGGATGCCCCCCTGGAAGGTTGGGGAGTCCACACAGCACAGTCGCACATCCTCACATCGCACACGCTCCTGCCTGAAAACCCTTCTTCTCCACCCCCCCCGACTCTCCTTCCCTACCGCTCCCTCTATCCCTACCCATCCCTTCCCCTCTTTCCTTCCCCTACACCCCAATGACCTCATATAAAACGCTGAATGTAAGCCCTTCCTCATAAATCCCCCCTGACTCCTTCCCTACCGCTCCCCACCTATCCTCTACCCATCCCTTCCCCTCCCACCTTCCTCCTCATCCCGATGACCTCATACAGGAAGTTGTAACCACCTAAGGGTGTTATACTCTCCCGTGAACTCCCCTCCTCCCCCCCTTCCCCCGCCTCCTACTGAGTTAATTGTTCCATATACTGTACCACTGGTTTGTTTCAATTTTGTAAATTTACTTCTTCTCATGTACTGTTGTTATTCTGTAAAGCGCTTTGGTGTAAAGCGCTACAAACTCAATAAACATAAACTTAAACATCAGAGGCCTCTGGCTCCCGGAGGAGAAGGACCTGAACTTCAACGTCTTGGTGCTCCGAACAGTCTTCTGGGCCCTCAAGTTGTTTCAACCTCAGATGCGGGGGAAGGTAGTGCCGATCTTCACAAGTATCACCACCACCATGTTCTACATCCAAAAACAGGGCCTGACAAGCTTCCCCCACCCAGTCCATGTGGTGCTGGGACATTCTTCACGGTATGTTTCTTGTCCCCTTTCACCTGGCAGGCACCAAGAACACCATCGCGTAGTCGCTCGGCAGGGAGCTGCAGTCTGCCACAAGTGGTAACTTCAGCAGACACAAGTATCCCATCTCTTCAGCAGGTGGGGCCATCCTCAGATCGACCTCTTGATGACGGCGGCCAACTCCAAGTGCTGGAGGTTTGACAGCAGACATCTGCAGCCGAGGAGTCTGTGGACACCTTCTCGTTCCCATGGGATGATCTCTCCCTGTACTCCTTCCCTCCGATTCCGCTCCTACTGCGTGTGATCAACACACTCGGACGTTGCCATTGCAGAGTGAACCTCATCGCGCCGGCGTGGTCACAACAGATCTGGTACTCAGACCTGCTCCATCTTTCAGTGGCTCTGTCCATCCGGCTGCCATCGCTTCCCAACCTTTTCTCCAGAGAAGGGATAAGAATGCTGCATCATGACCCTGGGTCGCTGAGTCTCATTGCCTGGCTCCTGCAGCCCTAGAGTTTGGACACTTTTCCCTGCTGCAGGAGTGCAAGAAGATCCTGGCCAGAGCTTCCTCAACATTGTCTTGTTACGGCAACAAATGGAAGCGCTTCACAGTGTGGTGCAGGACTCGGAGGATTACGCCTCTGCGGGTAACGGCTCCAGAGCTCCTCCCGTACCTGCTTTTGCTGGCCAAAGCGGGGCTGGCTCACTATGGTCGCACACGTTCGTCAAGGAGTTCCTCAAAGGCCTCTTCAGGACTTTTTTTGCTGGTGAAGGATCCAGCCCTGGCTTGGGAGCTCAACATGGTCTTGACTAAGCTCATGGGGCCTTCATTTGAACCGATGCCAGTCTTCTTTCCGGACACTTCTACACCTGCCGAAAGTGTGTTGCATTCGCTGGACGTTGCTCGTGCCTTGAAGTTTTATGGCACGCACAAAAGATTTTCAGAACACATCTCAACTGTTCATTAATTTTGGACCATTGGGACACCGGACGGCCCTGTCTAAGGCTTCCATTTCTAGATGGCGTGCCGGCTGTATCATGCACTGTCATTGTCGGCCAACAGACCTCTTCCAGGCTGACAAAGAGCCCACTCCACCAAAGCCATCGCAGCGACAACTGCGTTTCTCTCTGGTGTTCCCCTGCACAACATCTGCAGGGCTGCTACGTGGAGGTCCACCCACACCATCACAATGTTCTACTGCGTCGACAGGGATTCAGGGAGGAACCCCAGGTGGGCCAAGCAGTGGATTCACATGCAAACCCTCCCTCCTTCCCTTCTGTGGCTCTTCTTGGTTCATACTGCCACTTTACATGCTCTACCAAATCTGAAGATGGCTACCAGGTGTGGAGTTTAGGGGAATAGGGGTCATTGTCTAGGGGCATTATGACCCAAAGGACAATGATTGGTTATAGAGGAGACATGTAGTATTTAGTCTAAAGCAAAACTGCTTTTCTTTTTAGTGAGCATTCTCAGCATGATGACGGGTAATATTTCTGAGCCTATTCATTCATGCAAGACCCATGCTGCAGAACAGATGTTACAAGTACGTAACTTGTACCCCTGGTAATGTTCTTTCAACTGGATGTTCCTCCCACGTATTCCTCATCACCACTCCCATCCTGCCTCTCAGTTGAATTTCCGTGTATTACAACTTCCCCTCTTTAACGTTTGGTGTTTTTGGCCTTGTGAATGTCTGCGCTCTGGAAGAAAGCGGAAACAAACGGAAGAAACGGGTGCGGTGCATACTATATGTACAGTTGGTGACGTCCTGCTCGAGATCGGACAGAGGCTGTCGAGGAACACCGAGTCAACGACACACAGCACCATCTACAGAGAGAAAATGTTTCCGAAGCAGCTATCGCTGCAAGGAGTTATCAAATATGAGGAATACATGGGAGGAACATCCAGTCGAAAGAAAATGACTATTGGTAAGTAATTTGTCCTTCTGGCGGAGGAGTGATTCCATTGGTTGGACCTGAAGCGGCCACTCAACTACTTCATCAATCAGACGAGGGACGTAAGAAAAGATGACCAGATTTCTTGGGTTTATGCTGGCGCCTGTTATAACAGGGCTTTGACTGAACAACCCTGTCAAGCTGGATCATTCTTTGCATCTGGGAATGCTACGATCTGGATGGGAAAGATGTACCTGAGGGTCCCAGGTCTCATTCAATAAGATGGCTGGCTGCCACCTCTACCCTTCAGAGGGGGTTCTCTGTCTTGGATAAATGACAAGCGGTGATGTGAGCCTCCTTGCACACACTTGCCATGAATTCCCAGTAAAGCAAGGATTCTCATTTCGTCAGCACAGTTCTTCATAATTTTCTGGTCTATGTAGTGTACTCTCGTTCTACTCCCTCCTGCAGATCCACGTACATCTATGGCAGTGTATCATAGATGAGAAATATGGGGGAGGAAGGAATCCATTAGAAGGACACATTACTTAACTCTCGGTAATGTTCTTTCTGATAGATGTTCCTCCCATGGATTCCTTATCACCCTCCCAACTGGTCCCTCTTGGTGGATAACTGATACATTGATCTGTTCTGTGGTCCCTCAGCGGCTCAGTGCTAGGGAAAAAGGTGTAAACGTGAGGTCTAGGGGTGCGTCACCTCAATATATACTGGGCCAGACGTCATGTCTGGCGTGGGGTGCATAGTGGCATCAAACAGAGCAGATGTAGGGCCACACTGCACCCTCTGGTGGCAATTTGTTTTACAGTGGACAGTTGCGCTGCAAATAAAATATCATAGTTGAGAAATCTGTGGGAGAACCATCCGTCAAAAAGAACATTACAGAGAAGTAAGTAATTTGTTCTAGAGGAGACATAATATAGGCGAAGTTAGGCCTGGCTGGGACCTTTGAGGCAGCAAGAATATGGACAATTTTGAATATCGTAGAATACCCCTGTCTGCCAGCCACCCATCAACTCTGCAAGTGCAAAGTGCTGTACTGCTGCTATAAAAGGAGGAGGTTATTCGAGTTGGGAGGAATCCTCTTTAGGCCATAAAGGTAATCTATGCTGTTCTTAACACCCCTTACCATTTGTGTACAAATAAGGTGAACTTTGCTCACTCTGGTTGTGGTATTGTTGGTAATGGGAAGGAGTGAATAGCAGTTGAACCAAGAAGGAAGAAAAAACATGTCTTTGCATCCCTGATAAATACCAGAGATACTTGCTTTGCTTGAAAAAGGGGAATTTGTCTTCTACTGGGGATGATTGCTTTAAAAGAGCCAGACTCAATGCTATCAAATCGACATGTGTTGTAAAGAACTAAGGTAAATGAGAGTGCATTAAGTGCAAATCCTAGGCCCACTAGGTTCATGGGATTTCAATATCTAGCAGATTCAGTATTTTTATAAAAGGTTGTGAGAAATCGTTTTTTCTTGTACATTGGGCCAATACAAATGGTTGGCACTACTGGTTGCAGCAAGTGGCCATAATGACCCAGAAAACTGGCCCACACTAGCCTGTTAGACTTTGCCCTGTGAGCGAAACCGATGCGGTTATTAAATGAGTGACTGAATTCATAAGAAAAATTATATTTGATGTTGAATTACTTAAATCTTCACATTTTCTTTTCTTTTAGGGGAGGATCAACATACTTCTGGAGAAAGACCCCTGCCTCCAAAGGTTTCCAAGGTGATTCCTACTTATAAAAAGGCACATTTTTTACTTTTGTCCGAGCTTGCTTATGGCTATGTATACATCGTTGAAACAGAACTACAATAGTGGATTTTGCCTTGATTGCACCTCATCTTTAAATCTTTTTATAATGCAGATATCATTTGCAGAGACTTAGCAATGGTAAAGTCATATTAGTATGGAAAAAATAAACTAGTCTATTGGCAAGCCAATGTGGTAAACATCTCAAATGTATGTTATGCAAAAAATAACAAGTATTTTGTATTTGATTTTAGAATTATAGACAGAATACCTCTAGTGTCGTTTGTTAGATGGATCACTTGTTAGATGGATCACAAGTGAAATTAATATTTTCACAAATACTTTTTCTTAAAAGCTGCTATATTTTGTTTAAGTGAAAATTGGCTGACTGAAAGGTAGTTTTATATCACAGCTGTTGTAGATTAAATGTCAGTCTTCTAAAAGTAATGGAATACATGGAATGATATATAATTGATGAGTTGAAGTATGGAATGATCTGAAATTACTGTGTTTTATTTATAATGTGTATGTAATGACGTGTATGTGTATAAAGGTGTATGATAAACCGAAATACAACTTAGAAAAAAGAAAAAGAACATGCATAAATAAACATGAGGGAATCAAAAATGGAAATTGCTGATTTTCTCCAGTACCACAGTTCCTGATTCTACCTTCAATGTGAAAATGTCATACAATAGATTAATTACTGTATTGGGCAAAAGCTTTTTGAATGAGTTTAGGATTTAATAGTCTCATATTTCTCCAGCATGGGGTCTCGCATGGATTCACATGCTCATGAATATTCCCCGTCGTCAGGCCGGGAATCCTCTGTATAGAAAAAATCAGTATCAGTTTCGTTTCTGATCTGTCTTTCTCAGTAGTAACCAATCACTGGTCTCTGGGTCATACTGCCCCCAGCCAATGACTGCCCTCTCCCTAAGCCCCTCCCCTGGCAGCCATCCTCAGATTTTTACCGCACATTCAAGTGTTGGGAGGCCTCGAGCTTAGCTCTCGAGCTTTTGCTGCGTTTTTGCGCTTTTTTCAGGAGATTTTCTCATTGTTTTGGTTAAAAGAGCCTCAAGCTCCACCGTTTCTACTTCCGATCAACGGGGATCCGTTTCGGAGTTTTCTATGCCCCTCAAGAGTGAAGATTTCGTCGAGTTACGCTTTTGCAGGATTCCAGAAGTTCCGAGGCCTACCCCGGACATGGCCCAGGAGAAAGGGAGCTCGACGATGCCAGCTTCAGAACGTTTTTGAGGAGGACGAGCATTCGTTATGCCTCTACTGTCTCCATGAGGACAAGACGCACAAGGAAAAGGACTGCGCGTTTTGTGGAAACATGTCGGAGCGGACCATGAAGGATCGCCAACTGGCTGGAAGGTAAGAGCCCGCCAGGCGAGAAGAAGAAGTCAGAGCAGTCTTATAAGTCCTGTGAGGGTGCTTCGGCGACAGGGGCCCAACAAAAGGCTAAGCACCGCGAGTCCGCGGGCACCGGAAGCAGCGAACGGTGGGGCTCCTTGGCTGCCAGGCAGGGCGCACCCTCCCCGGCGCCATCGACCACGAGCCAACGCTCTGGCTCGGGTAAGAGGAAGTCCGAGAACCCGGCGAAGCTTCTGGAGAGGCCCCGGTCGATCTCGAAGACTCCGGCAGAGGGGGAGCGAGGCTCGGACCCTCCCCCGAAGGTGAAGGCCCCGGGCGTACAGAAGGTGACGTTGGCCGTGATTCACCCTGCTAGGACCTCGATTGAGGATGTCGCTGCGGCCCTGGCTCAGCCTGTGGAGGCTACACCAGTGGAGGCGCCCTCAGGTACCAGAGGCTCCCTGCCACCGCGGAGGGAGTCGTCTTTCAGGCCCATCGAGAAGACCCCCACGAAGTCCTCGTTGGAAAAAGGGGGCAGGGGGGTGGTGGCCATCGTGGATACGGACACGACCTCTGAAGAGGAGCTCATCCAAGTCGTGGAGGAGACACAGCCCATCGGGAGGGATCCCGACGAGGGCGACGGTGACGCAGACGAGGCTCCTCAAGAGCCCTCGCGCCCGTCGTTTCCGGCGCCGCAGGACACCTCGGCGGCCATTTTGTCAGCCATCCAGAGGATCCGGAGCCAGGACCTTCGGGGAGCCCACCGCCTAAGAGGAGGAGGCCGCATCCTAGGCCTCCTCTCCCGCCTCTGCGGCCTTCTCTGCCTTCCCCCCGGTCCACTACCCACGGGGATGATACAGGCATGGACACGACTACGACGGGTACGGATGATGACGGAGGCGACAACGGCACTTGTCCCCCATTGCCCCCTGCCCGGGCGTCCCTGCCCGACGAGATTGGATCCTTCCATGCAATGATCTCCAGGGCATCCGAGCTCTTCCAGCTCTGCCCCAAGGAAAAGAAGGAGGGGTTCCTTTACCAGCGGCGCGAGGCTAAAAGGAGGACGGTCCTCGCCGTACTGCTTCTTGATGACATCTGGGATGAGGGGCTCGCCCTCCTCAAGAACCCTGCCTCGGCTCCTGCGAAGAGGGACTGGTACGAGAAGAAGTACCGGGTCCCCGACACTGCCCCCTTGTGCCTTACAGCACAACCTACCCCGGACTCGGTCGTCTCGGCGGCGGCCAAGAAGAAAGCGGGGGTGGGGGACTTCGGCCTCGACTTCAACCTCCCCTCCAGACGGCGAGGGTAGGAAACTGGATGCGATGGGACGACGGGTCATCTCATCTGAAGCAACGACCATCAAGGCGGCCAACGCCCTGGCCATCGTAGCCCGCTATGACAGGGAGTTGTGGTTTAAGATCGCCCCTCTGTTGGACTTCCTTCCGGATGCCAAGAGGGCTGAGGCCCTGGAAATCTTGCAGGAAGGTGAGATTGCCTCGGACCACGCCATTACGGTGGCTACGGACATCCCCGACACCGGTTTCCATCAGTTGGGCAATGGCGTTTGCCTGAGACGACGAGGATGGCTCAGGGCGACGGATTTCCGCCAGGACGTTCAGACCAAGGTTTTGGACATGCCTTTCGATGGGAACAACCTTTTTGGCAAGGCGGTTGATGAATCCCTTCAGGCGATCAAGACGGACACGGAGACGGCCCGTGCACTGGGGTTGCTCCAACAGCGACGGCCGTCCTTTCGGAGCTCCGGAGTCAGACAGGGTGCCTCCAAGGGAGCCGGCAGCAGCTCCTCTACTTACCGTCAAGCGGCAAGGTCTTCGTCGCAGGAGGCCTACAGGGGACGCGGCAAGTCAGGTGGATCCCGCCGTCGTCGCCAAGGTGGTCAAGGAGACAAAGCGGCCTCCAAGCAGGATTGAACCGTCTGTCGGGTCGGGCCCCTGCCGAAGCACCCCGGTGGGAGGCCGGCTGACGAAGTTCGTCGGCATGTGGGAGTCCATCTCCACCGACCGTTGGGTGCTGGACGCCCTGGCCCTGGGGCATGCCCTCGAGTTCCAGAAGAGGTGCACCCGCATTCCTCCCGTGGCCAGGAAGGAAAATCACATCCCTCAACTGCTGTTGGAAGCACGGGCGATGCTCAGGAAAGGTGCCATCGAGCTCGTCCCGAAGAGGCTTCGGGGCTCCGGAGTTTACTCAAGATACTTCCTCGTGAGGAAGAAGACAGGAGGATGGCGTCCCATCCTGGACCTGCGACGGCTAAACAAATACATCAAGGCACAGAAGTTCCGGATGGTCACCCTCCAGCACTTGCTGGGACAGCTGGAGGAGGGCGATTTCCTGTGGTCGTTGGATTTGGAGGATGCTTACTTCCCCATCCCTATTCTAAAGAGACACCGAAAGTTCCTCAGGTTCGTGGTCAAAGGGCGGCACTACCAGTTCAAGGCCCTCCCGTTCGGATTAAAATCGGCGCCCAGGGTGTTCACCAAGTGCCTAGCACCGGTGGCGGCGCGGCTGCGCCTGCAGGGGATCCACGTCTACCCCTACCTGGACGACTGGCTCATACGGGCAAGGACAAGGGAGCTCGCCGTGGAACACACTGCGAAGTCCGTCCAGCTGCTCACGGACCTTGGGTTCTCCATCAACTTTCCAAAATCCCACCTGGTCCCATCGCAAGTCGCCCTGTTTCTGGGAGCACAGCTCAACACAGTGGCGCGGCAGGCCTCACCGTCGGAGGAAAGGATAAGGACCATCCTAGGAAAGGTGCAACGTCTACTGGCCACGGACGTGGCCAAAGTGAGGTCTATCAAGTCCCTCCTCGGAATGATGTCCTCCTGCATTTATCTCGTGCCCCATTGCAGACTTCGGATGCGGCCCTTGCAAGAATTCCTCTACGCCCACTGGATCCAGACGATGGGCAGCTTCGAGGACAGGATCTCGCTCGATGAAACTATCCGTTAGGCGATACGATGGTGGGGTGTCCGCGCCCATCTGACAGCGGGAACAGGCTTCCTAGCCCCGGCCCACCAGGTGACGGTGACGACAGACGCCTCCCTGGAAGGTTGGGGAGCGCACACTGTTAGGCAGAAACCTGTGCAGTTCCCTTAGGGACCACTGCAAAAGATTTAAGACTACAGGTGTTGGCAGTAAATCCACTTGGTAGCAGTCTGTACCACCCAGATTTACCTGGTAGCTGTGGCTGAGCAGTCAGACTTCCCTCAAGAAGAGTTAGGCAGTATGCAAAGTATACTCAATAGGCACTCAGATACAATAAAACAAGCAAACACTGACCAGAGCTTTGGTATCAAAGTATATAATTATTTATTTAAAAACACACAGTTGAAACACTCCAGCACTCTTATTGTAAAATATTCTAAACACAGTTACTATTATGATATATACACCCCTTTTTCCCTATTAGAAAATCACAGTAAAACAACATTTATTTTCATACAGAGGTGAGCGCTTAACTAGATTGCACTCTAATAAGTTTGTGAAAAAGGGAGGGAAAAAGACAGAATAAGAAGAGGTACACCACTCTACGATTCCAGAACACTGTTAGCAAGGCAGAGAGCAAAAAGTCACTGGTGAGCCAAAGTCCAAAGGCTGGGCCCACTCTTAGAGAAAGCAGAGCACAAATGCGCCCAAGATCACACAGTTACACTACGCTTAGAAAGTCTTGCAGAGGGTTCAGAAAAGCGTTTAGAGAGGCTTAGAAAAGTTTAGCCAAGGTGTCCCAGGCTAACTCAGGTTCGAAAACGGGGGCTAAATCTACCCCGTACAGTCGGTAGCAAGGGAAGCCAGGCGGGACACAGTACCTTAAGTGGGAAGGATCCTCCAGCGGTGGCAGTTTTTCCTGGTAGTGGGTGCAAGTTGCGTCGTCGTCCAGGGGAAGAGAAGATCTCGACTTGGAGGAAAGATGAAGGTCGTTGCACTACCAGGGCAGAAACCAGCCGCGGAATTTTCCAGTTAAAGGTGGTACCTTGGTTTCGCGGTCGTGGTAAAACGTGGTATCCCGGTTGCCGGGGTGCTTGGCACGGGCAAGGCGGCCACAAGATACGTCGGGAAAGCGAAAAGATGGTGAAACTGGTTCTCCCCACCAGTTAAAGGAAGAAGACTGAAAAAGTGGTGAGGCAGTCCAGCAGGGCTCCACCGGTGGTGGTGTCGTGGCAGGTCGGCTCAGCTTCTCCCTCGTCGGATTCTTAGGTCCTGTGGCGACTTCTGAAGTTCCAGTCCCCAAAGCCCTGCTTTTATGCAGCAAACCCCCATTCACTCAGCCTAGCTGTCACTCAAACATGCTAAGTGGTGAGCCGGTCGGCTCACCACTTGGGCCAATCAGATGGAGTGCGACTTGAGTTGCCTAGGCAACTCAGTACAGGGTGCCTAAATTTCCCTCCACCCCTCCTAAGTACTCCAGACAGAGTGGCACCACTTTGGAGGGCTTTTGTGGAGAAGCCCGCCAAAAAGTGGAACAAAGGGCTCGACTTGGGTTGGAGTCACAGAAGAGAACACAAACGCCATTTTAGAATCAAGTTTTGGCAAAAAATACCAACCGGAGAATTAATATTAATTAAATAAACTGGCGGTATGTTCGAGGCTACTGTAAATAATTAAATAAAAATAGTAGCCTAAAACAATGGGAAATCCCAAAGGAAAATATTCGCGGTTGAATATAAAAAATAGTATCCACTGCCACCAGCCAAAACTCGATCAGGGGGGACGGAGACGTGCCCCCTCGACTAACAGACCCCGGGGCAATTGAATTGCCCCAGCCAGTACGTCCACAATATGATGATTTGTACTGGTTCTGTTCAGAATTTAAGACTAGTAAAGTCAATGGTGACTTTACATGCCCTGGGAGACAGTAGCCAGTCCCAGGGTATGGAGTCTATACTGGGGGGTCACTATGACACCCCTGTGTCACTGCACTGAGGGTGCTGTGTAACACACATCACAAAAATACATGAAGCCCTATGGAGTAAAAGACCCCATAGCCCATTAAACACATCTAGATTCAAAGAAACACACTCAAATCATGCCCAAGAATGAGGGTAAAAGAGTCTCACTCTTGGCAGGAGAAAAAAATAAACCCCAAAAATCCAGCGAAGCTGCTCGGGGACTCACTAGGTTAGGCCATTCAGCCTAAACAGAGAATTCTCCCTAACACACACCGGGGGCCTCCGCGCGAGAGGCCTATGGTGCTCGGATGAGAAGACTCTCCACATCAACATCTTGGAGCTCCGCGCAGTGTTCTGGGCCCTCAGGTCCTTCCTTCCGTCCCTCAAGGGCAAGGTGGTGAGGATCTTCACCGACAACACCACCACGATGTTTTACATTCGAAAGCAGGGCGGAACCAGATCCCCTGCCCTGTCCAAGGAAGCCCAGGATCTGTGGCATTGGGCCATCGCACAAGGGATGTTCCTGGTACCCTTTCATCTGGCAGGGATAATAAACACCATCGCCGACTCACGCAGCAGGGAGCTGCGCTCGTGCCACGAGTGGGAACTGCGCCAGGATCAAGTGGACCGACTCTTCCGACGATGGGCGAACCCCAGATCGATCTCTTTGCGACGGCGGCAAACTCCAAGTGCCGGAGGTTCACCAGCAGGTTTCCCCAACCGAGGAGCATGGGCGATGCTTTCTCGTTCCCCTGGGACGGCCTGTTCCTTTATGCATTCCCGCCGTTGCTACTCCGGCTCATCAACCAGCTCAAGAGGTCCCGGTGCCGGATGATCCTCGTCGCACCGGCGTGGCCGAGGCAGATCTGGTTCCCGGACCTTCTGGACTTGTCAGCGTCCACACCAGTCAAGCTCCCGACGGACGCAGATCTTCTCTCCAGTGAAGGAGGCGCCATTCTGCATCACGAACCAGAGTCGCTGAACTTGCAGGCCTGGCTCCTGCAGCACTAGAGTTTGGAGGATACAACATCCCGGCCGACTGCAGAGAGTTTCTTGCAAAGGCCAGGGCATCCTCAACTCTCAAGTGCTACGGACACAAATGGAAGAGGTTCTCTGTCTGGTGCCGAGCACAGAAGATTAACCCTCTGCGGATTACGGCCCCTCAAGTATTGCCGTACCTACTGTCTTTGGCCAAGGCTGGCCTATCTCACGCTTCCATCAAGGTACATCTGGCTGCCGTCTCACGTTACACCAGAACTACAGGACGGGCGTCCTTGTGGTCTCATCGTCTGGTAAGGAATTTATGAAAGGACTGTTCGATCATTCCCACCGGTGAAGGCCCCTGCCCCGGCGTGGGAGCTCAACGTGGTACTAACTAGGCTCATGGGGGCCCCATTCGAGCCTATGCATTCAGTACCCTTGAAGTTTCTGTCGTGGAAGACAGCATTCCTCGTGGCCATCACCTCTGCACGACGAGTGGGAGAGATCCAGGCCCTGTCTTGCAAGCCTCCATACTTGACTTTTCACGACACGAGGGTGGTGCTGAGGACGCACCCCTCCTTCATGCCCAAGGTGCCGTCGGACTTCCACCTCAACGAGACCTTGGTGTTGCCAGTTTTCTTCCCGTCACTTTCGTCGCCGGCTGAGAGGACACTGCACTCGCTAGATGTGGCTAGAGCGCTGAAGTTCTACATGGACCGCACGAAGAGTTTCCGGAAGACATCACAGCTGTTTGTGAACTTTGGACCTGTGAATCAAGGGAAGGCTCTCTCGAAGACTTCCATTTCCAGATGGCTCTCCAGCTGCATCATGCACTGTCACCGTTTGGCAAACCGACCGCTGCCAGGCCGTCCGAGAGCCCATTCGACCAGAGCGATCGCTGCTACTACGGCGTTCCTGTCTGGTGTGCCCCTGCTCGACATCTGCATGGCTGCTACGTGGAGGTCGACGCACACCTTCACGAGATTCTACTGCGTCGACCGGGATTCCAGGGAGGAGTGCAGAGTCGGCCAGGCAGTGCTGCGCAACCTGTTCGTCTAATGTGAGCCTGGTGAGGAGGTAAGAGTTGCTTAATGTTGAGTTGTTGTATTGCTTGATATTGAGCCTTGTGCCACCTCCTGTGGTTGTGCATGTGTATACTGCTATGTATTCTTATATTCATGAGCATGTGAATCCATGTCAGACCCCATGCTGGAGAAGGAACAAGTTACTTACCTGTAACTGTTGTTCTCCAGCATGGGTCTGGCATGGATTCACATGCGAACCCTCCCGCCTACCCCTCTGCAGCTCTTCAGTTTGTCATACTGCCACTTCACGTGTTACCAAATCTGCGGATGGCTGCAATGGGAGGGGCTTAGGGAGAGGGCAGTCATTGGCTGGGGGCAGTATGACCCAGAGACCAGTGATTGGTTACTACTGAGAAAGACAGATCAGAAACGAAACTGATACTGATTTTTTCTATACCGAGGATTCCCAGCCTGACGACGGGGAATATTCATGAGCATGTGAATCCATGCCAGACCAATGCTGGAGAACAACAGTTACAGGTAAGTAACTTGTTCCTTTAATTGCAATTGCACCTGTCCTCAATTTCGTAATTCCTCAAACAGTTGCGGGTGGATGGAATCTCTCAAAGCTCAAATAGAAAAGGGTGAAAGTTGTATTACTCACTTTAGTTGTCAGCTAATCTTATTTAACATTTCTCTTCAAAAATAGAACTTTGAATGTATCTTGCTAGCTGATTCATGCATCTTAAAGCAGAATTTTCCATGTTCTGCTTTGACCACACTCTGATCCAACTCATTTGTTACGTTTTCTAGAATCATTTTGTGGGGGATGTATCCCCATTACTCACCCACTATTACATTTTGGTTGTGCACAATGTTATCAATGGGCTTGCAATTACAGTTTTAGTTAAGGCTGTGTATTTCGTGTAATCCATACCAAATATTTCAATTTGTGTTGCACAATAGATTGTTTGCGCATTTTATACGAAAGCCATCTAACTGTATTAAATTGACAACTTCACATGTACAATAATCCTTGTTGCACCTTATGGACTTTACAAAATATGAAGTCCTGAAATTTCCCATTATCAGATACTTAGCCTCTCCTATTTATTGGTAAGATACAATTCATCACAGCAAATATTTGTATGTTCTTTGACGCAATGACTCTTCCAAACATTGCAGAACGATTATAGGATGCACAGTTTCTTTGCATATATAACAACTATTTTTAACCACAAATCGGTGATGCTCAGCATAGTGGTCTTGTTCTTGCAATTCGTTCACAGTTTTGGCCTTATTTTGACACTTCACATTCTCAAGCTAGCAGCGATTTAGAAGAAAGTGCTGGATCTGCTATATTATGAAGGCCCAGATGGTACTGATTAGCAACTGGAGCATTGTGCTTACTTGGAGATACAGCCTTGCATGTCTGTATGTTAAGAATAATGTATAAGTTACCATTTTGGTGCTACCTAAACCACCACCTAAACTCCATGGAAAGGTTGTATCATCATCAAACATAAGCAGAAGTACAACAGAGAAGTTGAAGTAGCTTAAAATGATCTATAGTGGGGGACAGTGCCCTATTTTAAATTCAACTAGTGGCGTGTTGACAACAAATAAGTGTATAGAAAAACTGGTGTAGACTGCAAAAAAATGATAAATGCATACATAATGGGCAAACAATGCTTGAAGTCCAAGATAAGTATCCTCATTCCTTTTGAAATAAATAGTGGCAAAGAGAATCTAGTCTCTGGCCTTTTAGTGCATCAAACTCT
Organism: Ambystoma mexicanum; assembly: GCF_040938575.1. NCBI lineage: Eukaryota > Metazoa > Chordata > Amphibia > Caudata > Ambystomatidae > Ambystoma > Ambystoma mexicanum. The sequence goes on from NC_090939.1 coordinate 933,929,747, forward strand.
GGGGGGGGAAAGCAACTAATATTAGTTGCAGGGATTCCATGAGCAGGAGCTAAAACCAGCTACTAGGTATCAGGCATGACCCAGCAGGTAGGAGCCATTTATGGGGAACCAGGAGCTAGCACATAGCTTGCCACAAATGTAAGTACCACATGAAATGCAAACCTTAACTTTGTGTTGCTTATACAATCCGTTATGCTTCTAATGTCTTTCTTGAACTTTCTCGTACTTCCTCCCAAGTACACAAAGTCAGTGCCATATTGGTAACTCCTGTATGGCATCAGTTTGGCTGGGGAGCCAAAAGTAGCTCTTGGTGTCAACGTAAGCAGGTTCGCCTAGGCTAGAAGCAGGAGATCAATAGCGCTCAGCAATTTCAAACTATGCAATTGGCACATATCAGAATATAGACTACGATAATAGTGTAGTAACACTTGCTAAATGGCCATACGCTTCTAGTTTATAGGACATTGTTGAGATATCGCTGACCCTACAAATCCCCATTCTTAACCTCAATAATGCCCTGTTAGTGGGTGCCAACTGTGGGGACGTATGCTGCATGGGTTATTCATTTTAGTTGGCATCACTGGAATTATTCCTCCAAGTTTGCATCACATCATAATTGTCCCTTTGTACAAATGTGGTCCTCGCATTGATCCAAGAAGTCTGACTTCTTGTTTTGCTGAAAAGGAATTTGTACAGGTGCTACTTAATGAATTGTTAGAATGGATTGAGCGATGTGATCTACTTCCTTATAAACTGGCTTCAGGAAAGACACCTCAAACTTAAAAGAAAATTGCATAATGTGTTATTGTTGAACTGGTCAAAGGGACATGTATTATCCCTGCTTGCACTGCATTTTTAGATCTATATACTTTGACTCTATAGATCTTTGTCTCACTGGAAGAAATTAGAAACCTGGGGAATATTGAATGGCCTATTAAAAATGACTATTGCCTGCATGACGACAATGCTGTGCCATTATTGACACGCTTTGCACACTCAACAATGACATTAACGGAGCAAGATAGTGCATCAGCACTGATGCGTTTTAGCCCTTATTTGGCAGACCTATTGTCTGCACTAGAATTCAACGGCATCCACCCACCTTGCTTTGGAGAAGCCGATGCCTAGGAGAGAGGCCTACTGCAAATTACAAACCCAAGGGCCTATGAATGAGAGGGACCTACTACTTAAAACCCTGATGAGAGGCGAGGCAGAGATGCGAAAGGACGGATGGTCCATGTGAAGAAATGAATACGGCTTTGCAGGAGTACAGGGAGGAGTTGTGGCTAAACTGTCCCGCATTACTAGTAGTTAGCATTTCCATAAAACTGAGAGATCTAAAATGCATACAGAAGTGAACATATTCTATCATTACAGATATTACAGTTAATTAATAGGTAATAAATAACATTTCCTACATGTTAGAACTTGCCTGAGACATGTCAATAAAGCCCAACCAACTACACATATGCTCTTGATAAATGATACAATGCAGTGCGACATTGATAAAAACCAGCCTCACATAAAATCAAAGTCAGTGTTCTTGCTCTAACAAGGGGATAGATAGGACAAAAACATAAAGTGCAGTACGACTTAACATCCACGGGTGAAAAATAGGCAATTTGTATTTCCCTCGGCTGCACCCCTCTATAAAGCAGCAACAGCTCTTATTGGGATGCAGTTAAATCTTGCGTTTAGGTGTTTATCGTATGAATACATTCTCTGAGATATTCCTGTAGTGCAATGGTTGATAACACCAAACTCTTTCATTAGTTTTCTGCTTTCTCGCTGTCCTTGCATGAGAAACCCCAAACAGTCTTTAAAATAGGCTGTGGAAATCGGATCTAAAATTGGTTGTTTAGAGTGACTTTGTGCTTTAATGTTCATTAATAGCTGCCTCATCTTTTGGAACCAACTTACTTAAAATACTTCCGATTTAGAATTAGTTGAGATCTGCATTCGGATTAGACCAGATAGACAACCAATGCTGTACTGGTTCAAGAGATGACTTGTCCTCCCAAGTATCGCCAAACCTATTCTATATGAGCTACTGTTGAGATGGATTTCTAGAATCTGGCCTGATGAAATGATTTCAGAAGGCCACCCTAGCTATAGTAAATAGGAAAACCCTGAGAAGTTAGCTAAAACCCAATACAGGTAAACAGTTGAGGCTATTCTCAGTAGAGTAAGAGTTGAATCATAGGTCCACAAGGAGTCCACACAGTCAAGCACACAATAATTACATTTAGACAGCAAAGTATAAAAATACAGTTATTTATTCTAGGCCCTAAACACACAATAAAACATGAAACAAGCAGGTAATAACTACGCACAACACTCAATAATGAACATATGTACAGTCACCATAGGTTCTTTAAATGCATTCAATGACTTAAATCAACAAAAATAAAAGTAAGTAAAGTGATGCAGTAAAGATGGAATGAAGTCTCAAGTGATATTCCCTACCTTTAGCAGTCCAATCCCTAAGAAGATTGGGGCCTTGTGCCCAAATGTCACGGGAGCCGCAATGCTTCGCCCCAGAATATGTCTGTAGCATGTAAGTTACTTGTGTTGGTGATTGTTCAAAAGAAGAGATACAACAAAGTTATTAGGTAAGTAAAGTGTGTTCTTATCTTTCAGATGGTACTACCCAGGTTTGACGACCAAAAGGCAGCGGAATGGAAGGATACAAAGAGACTTGTTCTCAATGTTATTCTAAGGCAGAGGGGGGGGGAAGACAAATGCTTTGTGTTTACTTTCCCCCTGACTCGGATGTTCCCAGATGACTTGATAGGTTGACTGGGGTGTCACTAGAGGTTGGTTTTCCCGCTTTTGATTCTGGTGAGAGGTACCTAGGAGCTTTGGGTGCAAGGATTTTTCTGGTCGGGTCCAGGAGTCAGAGCGCAACCCTTGGCAATTGAGAAATGAAATGCAAGATTAACTAATGCAGACCTCTTCAGGACACTTCAAAGGACGGAGAAAGGATAGTCCCAGCAACAGCCACAACACACAGAAGACTGGAGGCATTCTTCCAGCCGTGGTTGTAGAAGTACTTCCAGGATAGGATGCCTTGATGCTGGGATGCTGAAATTTGACAGGAATGCAACTTATACCACAAGCTGGCGACCACCAGAATTCAAGGTACAAACTGGGAACGGCGACGGTTCTACTGAGGGAGCTCACTGGAGAGCTGGAATGTCCACCGGGTGGTCCAGGGACACTTCTGAAGGCTCAGGATAGCAGATACTCCAGAACACGTTAAGACTGCTTGGTACCATGTGATGAATCCTGTGGAGTCATCACTGATTCTTCGGCGGTGGTCTCCTCCTAGATGGCAGGGGAGGCAGTCGCTACCTGATCCTGACCCTGTGGGTGGTAAAATGAACGAGGATCCTGTGTAACAGGACGACTGCCGGGGAAAAGTGGTGACCCCATTGGGAGGGACACCGTATTCTTCACTTGCTGGAGCACAAGACCACATGATTCCTACATTTTTGATGGCAAATTGTCATTCCAGTCGGGATACTATTCATGCATCACACACACACATAATACAAACGTAACAACCCCTGTTTCTCAACCTTATTTGAGTGGAAGTTCTAAGAAATAGCATTCCAGTATTTTAATAAACTCCAACCCCTATAATGCATCAAGTACTGAGACAAGGAAGAGGTCTAAAGAGTTCATGCAGATTGAAGAAAGCTCAAAGATGAAAGTGCAGATGATTTTCAATATCCACAAGTGTGCGGGATATTTAAATATGGCATCTCAACTCAAACTGCAGACACAGCTGGGGAAGGGACCATGCTGGAGGCAATCGAGGAAGCAGGCAGTTCCAGAAAGCGACTTGCAATGTCAAGAGCTACAGACCTGCATGGCGTGGGACCAGAAGAGACAGTGCAGGCACAGCTAGAGGACTGTTCGAACATCGGCAGCAGCAGCGGGGTTACTAGAGACACAGTCTTGCTGAAGGGCAGCTGTCTTTGGACATGGCGAGAAGCCAGCAGCTGAGCGCAAAACGGTGAGGAGAGCAGGAGGCGGGTTTGCAGAGCGAAGGAGTTCATCCGGAAGAGCAAGCTCAATTACGACGATGTGCCACGGGTCAGGAACGCTTCGAAACACCAGTGAGTCCACCCAGAGCCATAAGGAGAACCCGGGCGAATGCCGACGGGTATGGGCACCCGTAAACCAAATGAGAACATTTGAATACTGAAGAAATTAAAGCAACACTTGAACAAGTCTCCATATAAGAGATGTCTGTATGGGGAAATGTGAACAAGTAAATACCTCAAGTAAATCGAAATAGAAGTGGAGTCACAGTGAAGCAATAAAACTGTGGGATACTAAGAGCCCACTGAAAATGAGACCACGTCCCGGTGGAAGGAAGATATCAGGCAGTGAACATTTGGGAGACAAGATACCTTGTAGGAGAGTATACCAGGGGAGTCTAAAACCCAGACGGAGGATTGCTGGCAGGAGAGTAAACCATGAGATCCAGCTAAATTGTATAAGAAGTGGCAAGATACCTGGCTGAGAGAGTGTAGCAGGGGATCTGTAAGATCCAGAGCGAAGATTCCTGGCAAGGCAGTATACCAGGAGGTCTGTTGTAAGGAAACATGTTTATTTTGCAAGGTAAGGAAGTATACCAAACATATTTTGGTTATCCTAAAGGAACTGTTAATTGAGGCACACTTTTACCATCCTCAAAGAACTGTTAATTGAAAGAGACTTTTCTTTTGCCATCTTACCTAAATATCCAGGGGAAGGGAACCACTCTCTGGATCCAAGGGCTTATCATAGAGGACATTTCTTCTGTTGGATTTATTTATTTTGTTTATATACACTTTTTTCCAAACATCATAGGTTAGGAACATTTTCCCTGCAAACTTAGGTGATCATTTCTAGTGTGAGGGTCAGATTAATATGGTTTGGACTCGAGGATAGTTTTGTAAATGTGACGACTCAACAAAGACTGATCTTTAGTTTTAGTTTCCTAGGTAGGGAAACTCCCTTTAGGATAGGGACAGAGAGGCCTTTAGAGATGTCTGATGTTGAGAATACTACAACTTTGTGTCTGCCTCTGATTTCGGACCCCTCACATCCCACCAATCCATGAGTTGACACACCGCACAGGGCCTTCGAAGATCAGATGGTCCAACAGGGCTTCACCGGGCCAGGCGCAGGAAGGGATGCCAGGCCTCTTCAAGGGCAGTATTCGGATCTTCTGTCGGCTGTTCGTCTACACGGGATTCTCCAATGCTGATCTGAAGAAATGGTTGCAGGAGTCTACTTCCTACACAAAATTCAGCCTGGAAGCAAGTTCAATCAGAGACATCTACTGGTTTCACTTATGTACCAAACACCCAGACTCGCTGGTACCACAGATGTGAAGTGTGGTCAGAGAGTCCTACTCACTTCCTGGGCCACACAAACACAAAGGCATCAGTACCCTGCAAAAGTTGCAGTTTTCCTGGGCAAGTGCATGACCTTATATGGGATTTCATATCCTGGCAAGGTAGGAAGAAGGCCAAACAACAATATGGCCAAAGAACAAGTGAAAATCTTGTGGCGTGACCATTTTAGGGCACTATCCATGTTTAGTAGCGATAACCAGTAAACACAAATGTGCACACTAGAAATAACACAACGTTGTAGAAATGTAATTGCTGCCACCAGCTTGTAACCATAAAACCCCAAGTGTAAAAGGCTAAGGAGAGACAAACATGTCCCTATTGCACTGAATTGTAAGATGCTGTGTGCAATGTTAAAAAGTTACAAAAAGTAAAAGATAAAAAGTTAAACATAGTTTCCCAGTAATGATATGATATATTTTATTTATATTGCACCCATACACAAGTGTTTCAGAGTGCAACGAGGCAAGGGAGAGGTACAAGGGAGGACATAGCAATGATCTTACTAGGCCCAGTGACATTGAGAACGCGCAAGTGCAGATAGTCTGAAGAACATAACAAACGTGCAAAAGGCAGGGGAGGTGAATCTGAAGGCTTTACTTTCCCTCAAAAAGTCAAAACAGGTTAAAAAACAGAAAAGAGATTAGGAGTCTCTAGAAATTATGGAGGGAAAGATACTAAAATAGAACTTTTTCCTAACAGTTGCATAGTTAGCAGCTGATCTCGAAAGGCTCAACCTTTTTTTTGTAAAGTCATTCTCCAGGGTTTGTAATAACACATTTGAAAAAAAAACCTGGCCTGTATTTCACTATTAATTTCATTTTTACACAATACACCTTTAAAATCATGTCTATTTGTGGGGCTTTGCACATTTTAGTAAAGCGGGCCACACCCCCCAATACCTATTTCATTCTAGTGTCCTATTTTATATGTGCTCACTACCAGTTAGTCCTGTGGGAAAAATGTATCCCTAAAAAAATCAAACACTGTCATTCTAGGTATGTCATTGTTGTTAATTTACATCTTGGGGGTTTATTAGTCGTTTTATTTCATGTAAAACTAACAAGTATTGCCGACTTTCCAGTGTTAATCTGCAGGTCCCATTGACTCATGAATAAGGTATATTTGTCTATCAAGAGCCATGGGGCCTCGCTGTTCCCTGGAGATAGTCTGGAGAAAAGCTCGACTTGCCTTGGAAGCTTCTGTCTTTGCCTCTTTGGCAGAGGGCTTTGGTATAGACTATATACCCAACATAGTTCCAGATGAATCCTTCTTTCAGAGTCCAAAAATGAATCCAAGAAGGAGAGGATTTACTCTCCTTATAAAGGCTAATTTTCACAGAGGATTTGTCCAAAACAAACCTGTCAGGGGGCCAATCCAAGCTGTTGTAAAAAGCGCCCTTTGCCTTCTGTCATCACACCCAGAGGGACTTGCCTTCAGGAAATGGGGGAGAGTGTGTATCAAGCGGTGGAGAGTCCTAACAGAAATCAAGATGGTGGAACACTTCTCTCAGCCTACCTCTTCCAACCAGCTACTGTAACTCCTCCTCATTCCTAAGCCTGCTGACTTCAGAAGGACTCCGGTGGTCAGCATGCTGGTGTGAGGGTGTCTGTCAGTGCTGCTTCTAAAGCACTAGTTCCCAGTAGACCACCTGTGGGTGGTTCCTGTGTACTGGAAGGCAGGTTTTGCCCTTTTGGGAATTGAAGCGGCTCCATTCAGGACATTGTTCTACATGGCAGATGTGGAGACAGTCAGACAAGACACCAATGCACATCAGTCCAATCTTAGCTGGGCCCTGCTCACAGAGTTCACACTACTGCAAAATCAAATTCCTATGGCTGTACAATTGGGTGCTCTTAGTTGTCACCAGGCCACTACTAGACATGGCTTATATTCATGATGTATGTGCCACCAGACTAAGTCAGGGGTCTGCAATTTTTGGCTCTGCAGATGTTTTGGATGTCAACTTCAATCAGCACTAGTCAGTATAGTGAATAGTGAGGGCTCATGGGTGACATAGTCCAAAGGGTGGCTCAGGCGCAACATGTTTGTCTTGGAAGCAAGACAACCCGGCGCAACAAAGTTCAAATCCCTATCCCGCACTTAGAAACCACTCGCTGGTATTAAGCGTGTTATAAATTATCAATAAAAATAAAATCAATCGGTAACGCTGCAGGTTGCAGACCACTGGACAAAGGCATAATATTATAATAATTTAGAGGAGATGCAGACAGTTAAAAAGTCACCTCTGCCTGCTGTAACTTTGTGTTCCAGCAACTTTCATGAATGCACTTGTGTTCTTTGAACCTGCCCGGTGCCACTGCAGGCCTGGTGCTGAGGGCAACAGGAGGCTGCTTCAGCAAAGGCATCATGGGTTCACTATCATTTTGGCATGGAGTATTTTGAAACAGCAAGTCTGATTAGCAGATCTTTTTTTTCAGGAAGGGAATTTTGCACGCAATTTTATGCAATAAAAAATGAATAAATCCATGCCATTTATACCCTCACACATGGCACGTTCCGTGAATCCTCAAGCTGAGGCCCAAGGTGGAGCTGCTGTGAATTCCGGAATCCCAGGTCTTGGTGGGGACCATTGGTACATTTTCAAAGACATAAGGAACACGTTTGTTTCACAGTAGGCTCAGTGGTCGAAGTAGGCGGGAGCGGTTGGGATTGGTGCTCCTCCTCCTAGGAAGAAGTTGAAACTTGCACTTTCAGTTCAATGCACTGAACGTTCCCTTAAACAGGCGCATGTGTTTGGAGGTTTGTATTGTGTGTGGCAGGGGGCGCAGCAATGGGGTTTGTGGAGAGCAGGGGCAGGCCAGTAGGGAACATAGTTCCACTACTTCTATTCCTACAATTCCATCACCGAGTAGGCTAGTGGTGGATTTGGAGGGGTGGGTTTACAAACTGTTGTTTTCACCAAATCCTTGGAACTTTTGAGTTACTAGTAGTAGCTGGGAGGCTAAGGACTCATTAAGTGTAAGATTAAGAGTTTGTTGTTGGCCACATCATTTGGACATTTCTTGGTAGATTAGGGTGTCCCTGAAGAATCGAGGACGTCTTAGAATAGGTTTTGAACCTCACGTTTGATCACTAGGGGAATACTGGGAACCCTAAAGGACCACGTTTAACCAATCCTGACACTGTTGTATTTAGAACTCTGTCTTTACCTGTAGAGCATTCCCTAGTACTTTTTAGATATGTTTTCTAGCCCTTTCCCTGACCATTCTGTTGTTGAGGGAGGAGAATTAGGAGGCTTGTTGTAGCTGCAGTCAAGGAGGGGGGTGCTGTACTGAAGGATAGATGTACTGACAGATAAAGACCCACCAACCATGGTTCTTGGGGGAGGAGTGGGGCCAAAAGGGATAGAAATTGAGATATCAAAGGGAGACCAATGAGTCACAGTAACAACCCTGTAGAGTGAGATAACACTCCTGTAACCAAGAACTATTGACTGCTTAGGAGCGGATGCCCTGATGAGAAAGATATCAAGGACAGACACTGTATAAGACAAACCTGAGAATCAAAAAAGCTGATGCAAAAGATCTGCAAAAAGAACATTCCTGTCATTGAATCAGGAGGGTGTCATGATGTCTACCCCCGGAGCACCAGGCCAGGCCCAGCACCCCCGGGAGCAGGCATCACGCCCCCGGGTAAAAGCCCAGCGGCCCTTTATAGGGGCTCTTTGGACTCTGTCCTGGCGCTGTTGGCGCCAGGCTCATGTTGGACATCAGTCCTGGCGCCATAAGCGCCAGGCTCATAAGGGGAAGTGTTTGGTGCACTTATCTGAAGCAGACCATGCTGCACACTCACCTGATGCAGACCATGCTGCATGAAGAACCAAGCCAAATGAGGCTTAGGAGGAACTATTTTTCTGATGGAACTATTTTGTTACTTGGGTGGGGCTGTGGAAGAATACTCACCTGGAACTTCTTCCAAAGCTATTTAAGCCACGCCCGGACAGCCACACGTGCTTCGCGTTGTTCTGCATCCCAGCAGCTGAACGCTCACCGTGTCTGCTCCTGCACCTGGACTCCAGCCACGCCCGCCTCGAACCTGGAACACCTTTAAGGGAATAAGAGAAGAGAAAGGTGAAAACCAAGAACTTATTCAACCTTCTTACCTGCATCCAGAATCTTCACGCCAGCATTCCTGAAGGAAGACTTCCATTTAAAAGCACTGCGTTGCTCGCTGCAGCGCCGCGCCTCACTCACCTGTTCCCGAGACGCCACCCGGCTCCATCGCGGCTCTCAGCACCGGTCGCCACATCTCTGCACCTAGGGGAGAGAAGAAGAGACAAAAGGCGAGCAAGGGAACACAAGAGGAAAGCCGAATTTTCAGCCATATTACTTACCGGCTTTTCTTGGTGAACCATTCCACATCTGGGGTCGGCGCCGCATCTTTGGCAGGTACCGCACCCCGGCCCCCATGGGGAAAGGACATTTTCAGCCATATTACTTACCGGCTTTTCTTGGTGAATCATTCCACATCTCGGGTCGGCGCCGCATCTTTGGCAGGTACCGCCCCCCGGCCCCTATGGGGAAAGGACAAAAGACATTACTGGGGAATTATAAAGACATTTAGAGGGGTCGCCCTCACCACTAACTCACCTTATTTTACCACCGGCAATTTAACCCCTCAACGCATCGCCTTTGTTCTGCACCTGAAATAAAGGACAGGAAAGACAACATAAAAGGAGGCTCACACTTGAACTTTTGCATCTTCATACTTACGGCGTATTGCTCAGAAAAGTCAAGTGGATGTGCCAGCGCCATTCTGAAAACCAGTGAAGTAACTGGACGAACGCGCGCCCCTGCACCAGAAGCAGGATGGAGAGTTCATCCTTTCAAACCATAAGGTGAGCTTAAACCGGGGGTTTTGGAGAAATCGGAGAAGAACGAAGGGGGAAAGGGGGGAGCAAGCACACTATTCGGCAGACAGTTAATCCCCTTTCTCATCTGCAGAAGGATAATCCTACGGGCCCGACAAGCAAGATTTGTGGGTCGTGTTCAATCGGTGGTCCGAATTCTGTGCATCACGCTTGAAGAGGCCACAGCAACCCAGACCAGACCAGCGCCTTCGTGGGAGCCAGGTGAGCGTTTCAGAGGGGGACAGGATTAAAGCATGGTGGGACCGGGGCCAGGACCTGGAGATCCCACGCAGAAGGAAGCATACGCTGGTGCAAAAGAGGATTGAGAAGTATCATAGATGGGAAGTTCTAAGAGAAGATGCAGAGTCCTACAGAGAGACAAGTAGCTAGTAAGACAGATGCACTTTTAGTTCTGTAGTACATTGTGATCAAACACAACTTTATTCGGCAGTTGGAGCCATAAAAGCATACAATAGAACATTTCATAAAACAACATTTCACATATCACAGTTCTGTCTCTCCAATTCATCAAAAAAAATAATAAATAATAAAATCCACAATTTTATATGCAGCACATGCTTACCGCATTAATCTATCTATTTAAAAATTAAGGGCAAGGCGAATGTTCCCAAATTATTATAAATCAGTCCAGTACCCTAAAACGAGCAAAACTTCATAGCTCCTAACATAGTCAAGCCATAGAGTCCTATCTACTTAAGTCTTAATAGCCAGGCTCTGTGTATACATTTGGCTACAGCAAACACTGCAACCGGGTCCTTAGCATTTAGGCAAATTTCCATGGCTTCCTTCGGCCTTCGTACATTCCTGAGTTTGAACAGTGGAACCAAGTACCATCTCAAATCACTGTGCCTACTACAAAACAACAAGAAATTCATGGTCAATTCGTTAGCTGCCCCACAGGCTACGCATTCTGTGCTGTTCCTCTCATTCCAGTTATCAGTGAAGGCAGCTACTTTTAGGGTTTTAGTGCGCAGCTGTATGTAGAGCGACCGGGCATACCCTTGGCTAACATTATCTAGGTAATCCTCAAAATCACATGACCCTTTGTAGGGCAGATACATTCGCCAAGTACTCAGAGCCATGCAATCCTGCGTTATCTGATTCAATACCTTTCCTTGGTAAGGTTGTTTCACCACCAACTTGGATCCCAATGTTATGCTGTTCAGCCTCTCCCATAGCACAAGTGGATTCAGTTTGAAAAGCCCTCAGCGTACAAACCTAAACCACGGGAGGAAACACGACTTGGCTTATCAGTAGGGTGCTAGATATACTCTTAGGTCCCATCCTCTTTCCTCCATACTGCATGGGGCGTCCCTTACTAGGGACAGGAGACAAACCTTTTTCACCTGAAAAACCTTCTTCCCCTTTAAATTTAGAGATACGGCCCTCGGAGCATGCGCTACCCTGACTCAGCCCACCGGCGCCACTCCTCAGTCCCCTTTTCCGTGTCGACAGGAACGGGCCGATTTCACCAGCGATCCTGGGGTTGGCTCTGCCATGTAATTCCACGTGCTCTTCCCCGGATTCTTCTATCTTTTTGTCTTTATTTGTCATCCAGGTACCTGGTCCTCCGGTGTCACGCTCCTTCCGGCGCATGTCGACTTTAGCGGGCTTGATGTGATATGATATGGCATTTGTAAAGCGCCTATACACAAGTGTTTCAAGGCGCGAAAACACAGCAAGTGTCCAGCCTGCGAATGGCTCTTTCCTGCATCTGACCCCCATGCTCTTTTGCCTCCGCTGCCTTGGCCCTGACCACGGTTGGGAAGGTTGTACCTTGTGCGACGCACTGACTCTATGTGCACTGAAGAACAGGCTAGCTAGGTGGAGAGGACTCTTTGAAGGGTCGCCTCCAGAGGACTTGAAGAAGTTTGTCAAACAAAGATCGAGGCCCAAAGGACGGCTGCTCTTTTCCATCGTACCCCGTAAAGGCGACTCCTTCCCGATGAAATGCCCAAGCGGGAGGAACCTCTCAGGTTCTGGTACCAGCACGCGCACCGAGGCTAGTCTACCTACCGGCCTCACGGCCGAGGGGTCATCAGTTCCTTCCGGAATCGGTGTTGACGGACCGCAAGGTTCTTTTACCAGGTCCATACCCAAGGGGCAACACCCTAGTACCTGATCTATGTCTGAGGGGGTGCCTGCACGCAGCACTAGTGGCGACAATGCCGAAGGCAATATGCCTTCCAGGCCTTGACCTGAGGTGCCGGGTAGGCCTCATGCTCCACCCTCAAGAGTCTTGGAGGAGGTCGGGCCCAGGGAGGCAGGCACCACGACTTTGGCACGTGGCACGCAGCTCAACAAAATGGCCGCCGTGCCAGACAACATGGCCACTCGAACAATGCCGCTCCTAGGAACAGAGCAGGCAGGTGAACGAGTTTCAAGGTAGAACTGGCATCAACCAGGTACGTGGCCTACAGTCTATCCAGCAACCTCGACAGAGTGCGCTCCAGACCCTGCAGTCCCCACCCACTCCGTCAATATCTCCTGCTTCCTCTTCTGCCTCCGAACACAGGTTCTTCGAAAGGTTCTTGGCACTGATGTGAACTCCCCAGATGTGGTCCATCCTACAGGATGCTGTAGCTGCAGTCACTCCACTGATGCCCATAGTCATTCTCCTATTCCCGCCAGAGGCCCCACCGCAGCCCCCGCTGCCCATGCCATCTCCTTCGGTTCTGGCTCCCCTGCCTCTCACAGCTTAGCAGTCCCACACCAGCCTCTGCAGTAGCCTCCGGCTATGGTCTCCACGCTACAGCCCACAGCGTCCAGCACCCCCCAACCGCTCCGGACCCACCAGACACTCTAGTGGACACGGACGAGGAGGAGGACCCTGACATGCCGTCGTCAGCAAAGGCCTTCCACGACAGGCTTACAGGTTTGGTAGAGTATTTGGGCCATCCTCAACATGAGGTAGAGCAGCCCGAGGAGGGGGTCTTGGCAGAAGTCCTCTCCCTAAGACCCCCTATCAAGACTGGTATCCCGATGCAGAAGGATGTTGCGGCACTGGCCAAAAAGGGGTGGCTCAAGCTGCACTCAGCCCAACCTGTCAATCAGCGCCTCGATGCTAAGTATAGACAGATGGAGGTGGATACACTCTTGTTGTCGGCGCACCCTCAGCCGCACTCTTCGGTGATCACTACAGCGTCACTCTACTCTAAGCCTCAGCCGTCCTTGGCCAACTCGGCCTCGGCACTGCTAGGCAAGGAGGAGAAGATCTTGGAGGCATAATGGGAGCAAGCTGTACTCCGCCTCCTTGCACCTGCATCAGGCCAATGCGGATGGCATGCTAGCAGCCGCCAACCAGAAGCTTTGGCAGGAAATAGCAGACTACCTCCCAGAGCTTCACGTGCAGAGCCAGGCACGCTTCAAGGCGGGTCTAGGAGAAGCCAGGCCGGGCCATTTGCATCGCCATGGACGTGACAAGGATGGCCTGGCTTCAGGCTACTAAATTTAACCCTGGCATCCAGGATTGCATATCAGACCTACCGTTTGAGGGTAGTGACCTCTTTCACTCTACCACCGATGAGGCATTAGATGAAAAGAACAGCTTGTAGACCGCGAAATCTTTATCCTGACGAAGGCCATGCCTATGGCGCACAACCAGTCGCATCAAGGGCTCCGACGAGGGAGGCGTCCGGCGGGTTCCAGGGATTCCAGGAACGGAGGTCTAGACAACCTGACCACTTGCTGAGTCAGCACCGGTGCAAGCAACAAAAAAAGGGGGGCAAAAAGCTTCTTCCCGTCCACCTCCTCAGCGGCAGCCTCAGAAGGAAAAAAGGCATGACACGTTCCTCTGGGTCCGCGTGTCTCCAGTGGGTGGCAGGCTTGCCTCTCAAGTGTATTTCTGGTGCCAGAACTTTGCGGACCCCTGGATCCTATCTGTAGTATCCACGGGGTACCGCCTACCGTTACCTCACTCTCCTCAGTCTTCCCCTCCACTCCCACAAATTGGGACGGCAACTATGTCAAGTTGCACAGCGAGTAGAGCGCTCGCTTTGACATCAGTGCAGAGCCTGCGAATGCAGGTTCGAATCCCGGCAGCGCCAAACTCAGCGTTTCATCCTTCCGAGGTCGATAAATGAGCACCACACACCGTGGGTAATAATAAGCAGCGCTCAGATACCTGAGGGTTCGTAGCGCTATATAAATGCCAAATTATTATTATTATTATTATTATGTTGGCAGAGATCCAGTCGCTCGTCGAGAGCCTGGCAGTGGAAGAGCTATCAGACTCCCAGAGAGGCTTAGGCTTCTATTCCAGGATTTTCTGTCAGAACTCTACAGAATTCCTGGTAGGAGCTCTGTTCCAGCAGTTGAACTCGTCGTGTAGCCGATGAGTTCTTTCCTCCAATGCACCCCTCAGGGATGTAAAAACAATCGCCTGAGGAGTTAATTGACCCAAAGATAGATGGACGTCACAGGATACCGCTGTCCTGCAAAGGAAGGTCAAGATTAGTGTCAGGATGAACACACAAGTAGTTAATCACCAAGATTACAACTAAATACCTTGTTTAAGAGAATCACACCCCAATACAAGGTCAATGTTCCTAACCTGAGTATGGATGATCCTAAGACAAGATATAATGGTAGAGGGGTTGAATAACCAAGAATACTGTATTCAATCACAAATACAAAATGACCAAAAAAGTCTTACCATAGAACCATAGGACCAGGGAAGGCGAAGGCAGAATGAAAGAGAAACTGAGGTGGAAGGTTACCAGTGGAAAGTCTGAGTTCACATGAAGCAATGATCCACCTAACACCTGCCGGAACGAGGACACCTAAATGTCCTCCGGATAGGTTCCCCAATCCAATGTTGTTCCACCTAACAACCACCGGAGTGAGGACACCTAAGGTTGTTCCAAGAATGACTCCAAGTCCCAGCAAGCATGTGGCACCCGCCGGAACGTGGGCGTTTAGTAGTTCTTGGAATGCCGAGATCAGTAGGGCAGAAGGCAGCAGGTAAGTTCGAGAGGTTGATCAGTATGATAGAAGCGTGTATCTGGATGCAGGCATAGATTGGTCAGGAGTTCCGAGTCGGTTACCGTGCGGACAGCAAAAGTACAGTTTCAGTAGGCGGAGCAAGTCGAGAGTGATCCGTGTCGGCAACAGGTTAACCAGGCAGCAGAAAACGAAGAGTTTCCGTGGACAGTTCCGAGTCGGTAAACCTTGCAGGCAGCAGAAGTACAGCCCAGCGGGAAAAAGGAGGTTGTGGGCAGTCCGAGTCGGCAACATGGGTTCCAGGCAACAGGTAACGGGCAAGGGCAGGACAAGAGAGTTCCGTAAGATGAAACCAGGTTCAAGAAACAGAGAGCAATTCAAGGCAAGGTAACAAGGCTGTAGAACGCAAATTCAGAAGCAGTGAACAAGCGAAGGGGCGGAGCATAAGTAGGGAGCCAGTCACGTGATACCGTGAACAAGGGTAACGTGTAAAAACATGTGACTTTAAGAACGCTGAAGGAGCACGTCTACAAGGTAACAACCAACACCGTTTCTGAAGTAAACGGCAGTTGTACATAGGAGCCAAAGAGTTTTGTGTAGTACGAGAGGGATTCATAACTGATCGGGAACCATGGATGGGGAGTTTAATCCGGACGTAAGGCCTAGTTCTGTGTGTTCGTATGGGAATGGATCGGTGACCGGGCCCCTGCATTTCCTGATAAAGACAGCAAAGAGTTTCTTTAGTCCCATTTGCGTGGTCGATAGGATAACTGCGTCGCCTGTGAAAAACAAAGCGGGAAGCCTTTCTCAAGCAAGCATAGCGGGGGTCTAGATTGTCTGCCACAACTTCCCTTACAATTTCGTCAATATAGATGGAGAATACAAGGGGGCAAGTGTACAACCCTGCCAAACACTCTTCTCTAATGGCAGAGACTTAGCACCCCCGCCCCCAAACCCCACCTCACTGCAGCCTTATTACCAGAGTATAGGGCACAGATGTTATCAATAAGTTCACTAGGTACACCCTTCCTAGCCAGTGTTCCCCACAACTGCAGCCGCGGTACACAGTCTTAACGGTTTTCGAAGAGCCACAAAGATTGCGTACATTTTAGTTGTATTCAATAGGACATATTTGGACAGGATCAGACTCGTCTGAACCCCTGGTCTATTGTGCGAACACCCCTACAAAAACCTGTCTATAGGTGGTTACTGGCTTCCTTCTAGTCGGCCCACTTCTGTGGGCGTCCCAAGAGGACTTTTGCAACATTGTGTACATTGTCCCACAGAGGCATGAATATTAACTCGAAAAGGCCAGGCAAGTCAAAGAACTTTTTGGGGAGAGAAACACTGATGCATGCAGGGTCCTCTAGTCCACTGTTCCACAGAGACAGACTTTTATATACTGGGAAAAACCAAGGCCAATTAAAAAAAAAATCAACAATGGATCTGTGGGACAAACTATGCAAAAGGGGCAGGAAATGATTTGGCCATAAAAACATTTCACCTTGAACACTGGAGTAGTCCGCCTTGGGGACAAGGAACAGGTTAACAGGTTACAATAACGCCAAATGTGAGAAACCATAGGCTGTCTTACCCGCTAGTCCTCGGGTACTCGTCATCCAGGTGGCCTGGACATGGCCATCACTTTTGTATCCAGTTCCTCGGGGTGCACCAGTGCAGGAGTATCACCTAGGTGAGGGTTTTTCGGGAAATGGGGGTGAGGCGAAAGATGAGATGTGGTATTCTCCCCTTTTCCGTATACATGACCCCTCCTATTTCATAGGATTCTCCATTGTCCCAACTCCCCCACCCCCATTTTACACAAAACACTGGGCTGAGGAAGAGGGCGACTGAGAGTAAAGAGGCTAACCATTACATATCTCATTGGACCTGTCCCGCTAATGGGGTCAGGCAAAGTCAGGCACTTGAATTTAAGTGCATACATCTGATACCAATTAGCTCTCCTCACACGGATAAAAGGTGGAACATCGAGGCACACTCTGAGCAAGGTGGAACACGAGTGAGAGCAGAACTTCCGGGGCGAAGGCGAATCTACAGGAGCAAAGAGACGGAGCGAGGGACGAGAGCAAAAGGTAGAGAACCCCAGGAGTTCCCTACAGGAGGTCGCTGCCGCCAAAAGGCTGTGAAAGACAAGTGGAGAAGGCCAAATCCGAGACAAGAAGACTGCGTTGTGTTTCAAAGACGCCATTGACCCTCCCGGGTGACCGAGTTGGGGAGGCAAGGCCAAGCCTGTGGTTAACCTTGACTTGTGAAACTGCAAAAGACAAGAAAGAAATGCACATAGCCGGTGAGTTGGCAAGCGACATAAAAGGACGGTGTGTATTAAAGAAAGATTAATGTTGAAACAATATATCCCATAATTGAAAGCTGCACATGGATGGATGAGACGTGAAGAAAGGCAGACCTGTAATGAACTTTGAATTATTGATTGCTCATCAGCGATACTGACTAGCAGAGTAGTATGGTGAAAGAAGGTAGCCCACTCAAAAGTGAAATGCTTTTTTTTATGAAGCGATAAAGTGAATGAACTATACAAAGTGAAGTGATCTAAATTAACCCTGGGAAAACAGGGAAGTGGGGGGGGGGGGGAGTAGAAAGGTGACTGTTGAACTTTTGCGCTTATGACATCTAACTACCCAGACTAAGAGACACTGGGGAAAATAACCCAAGAGTTGAGCTGGAAGGAAAGTCGAAGTGGTCTTGCGGAGGTCTATATGTAAAAGCCATGCACATTTGAAAGTCTTTGACATTAGGAAAAGGTCTGAGCCCGACTGAGGGAGACCGGCATGACATTTTTGCTGAACTGTGTTTTGAAAGCTGGAAAGAGAGACTTTAACGGGAGGGCCAGGCGGGCCTCGGTCCACATAACTGCCTTTGTTTTGAGAACCTGAGCCAGAGTGTCTCATCGTGTCTACGGGACCGCCTTACTCCGTGCTGTCCAACGTGGGGAGGAGAGCTGACTCAGTCACAGTTATTCTTTATATTCTAACACTGATTTTCCTTTGCACACTTTTTGTACAAGCGGTGGGGCATGCATTCTGTTTTGCTAGTGTAGGCCATTTTGATTTGACGGACTCAACTAGTACTGTTTTATTATGTGATGATCGACACTACTCCCATCCTATCGGTAGGGCAGAGTAGGAGTTTTTCCAAACCCCGAAATTTGAATAAAGGTTTTTACAAATTGGACCTATTGTGTCAATGTCATATTTATGATACCATGCCTCCCTTACACAAATGTGAACAAAAGAGTTCTGCACAGTTGAATATGCGGCAACAATGTTGAATCTGTTTGTAAACCATATATTATTAGTGCTGACAAATGAAAAGGCAGATTGTCTAATTGTAGGTGGGGGAAAAAGATCCCTATTCTCATATATGTGGATGATACTGTGGTTATGGTCAGAACTCCTGTTGTGCAGTACTGTTCTAGAAAAAGCCCAATTGTAACTCAAGATGAGTCTAGGAATAGGGTGAAAATGTTTTTTAATCGAGGTAAACCATTGAAAAATGGTTTATTTGGCTGTGACAATTGTAAAACACTCATGTTGCTTAGACTATATTATAAGACAATAGATTGAATTGACCCACCATACAACCTTCTTGATAGCCTTTTGCGTAACCTGGTAAATCAGTGCTATCCCCATATGATAAATCTACAGAGGAAAGGGTCAAGCCTCTGTGCTCTATGGTTCACAACTATGTGGTTATTCCAAATACTAGGACTTGGAGACCATGTAGAACCGGCTTTTCAAATCCCTTGTACATTTAGCAAAGTCATTTACTAACCGGAATGTAAGGTGGAATTGGGATATATTATATGCTTTAGAAAAACTGGGAGTCCAATGTTATTTTGCACAAGGATATGGTATAATCTCAAAGCACACAAAACATTGTATAATCTCAAAGCACACAAAACAAGGTCAGACGCAGACGAATTTTCACATTCCATACACCTCAGAAGATGCTGGTAAAATGGCATTCTACTTTCATAAAAATATCCTCAACATCTAATCTGCTATTTTATTACAGTTGACTGCCTCCCGGAAATAGGAACCTACAAACCGATCACATTGCACTCTTTCTGCCTTTGCACCAACTAAGAGATCAGACATAATGAAATTGGTTAAATCCCTTAAGGTTTCCTCTAAGCTAGTGTCTCTGAGGTCACCCTTTATAATTAAAGACTAAATTGAGCTACTGGGCCCCTCTAACCACCTGTGTTAATGCACTACTCCTATCCAGTATAATCCCACTCACCCTTAAACACGCAACTATCACCCAACAAATTGAACTGCATTCCTGAGGACATATCCAAACTTCCTCCTTTCTCTAACCATCCTTTTCTGGCCTACATCCACGAAAAACTAGCAACATCCCAGCTGCAAAACCTCTGTGAAAAAGAACATCTGTTTCACTATAGACAATCCAGTTTGAGGCCATAAAGCACTGGGTCAACTATGTTGGACATTGGGGAAGCTGCCTTCATGTTGTCAGCCAAGCGATGATTGTCATCTACCTCTCTGCGGCTTATGATACAGTGGAACTTGCAACCCTTCTCAGAAGGATGGGGGGGGGCTCTCTAGGAATTCAGAGCACTGTACTGCAGTGGATAAAATAATTCCTTCTGGAGCAGACCTCAAACATCAACCTGGGCAAGTTTCAATCCCCAGTCACCTCAATCACTCGTGGGGTACTACAAGTCACCTCAATCTCTCCATGGCTCTTCAATACTTATATGCAATCCATCGCTAGCTTGCTATAGGACCATCTGGAATGCTCCAAACTCTATACAAATGACACTCGCCTGTTTTTCGAAGTGCATGACTAGACAGCAAAAAACGACTGTATCCCCATTGCCTCTAAACCATTCAGTCTTGGATGGCAACACATGAACTACCCCAACCCAGGAAAAATGGAAATGTTCAATGTCTACCATTGCCCAAATATGGACCTCCCATTCATGTGGCCGGCCAACGTTGTAAGCCAAAAATCAAAGCAAATTATTCTGGGGATGTTTTCACATCTCCAACTTCTTATTGTGATCAAAATAGTGCTTTTCCTGGGCATAAATCACAGATCGTAACTGATCCAATTAGTCATCCTAAGCAGACTCGATTACTCCAATATACTACATCTTGGCTTTCCCAAGTACCAACTGAATCAACTACAACCAGTCCCTAACAATTGCTAGACTCCCCTTGGGTCTCCACAAACACAACCACTTTTCTTCTGCTTTATTATCAATCCAGTGGCTTGTGATCGTCCAAAGATTCCAACCAAACACCTTTTGTCAAACTCGCAAGCTCTTCGAAAAGAAGAGCTGCATACCTTGTCAACTGGTCCAAGGTTGTCCAGCTCCAGGCCTTGAGCCTGTGATCCTGACTGGTTTTCAGGATATCCCTCATTAATGTTCATGAGAACACATTTGCATACATTTCAAATCAGTGTATGGAAACTTATCTCATGAATATTAATGATGGATATCCTGAAAACCCATAAAGATTCCCACATTCGAGGCCTGGAGTTGGACAACCCTGAGTTAGACCATTACTAACCAGCATGCCTCCTCAGGTCTACAACAGTCAGAAGACTTCAAGTGAATCATGCTGGGAAATCCAACTTTGCATACAGACTGGCCCCTGTGTTTGGAATGCCATCCCATTGAACATTGAGGAAACAAACTGAAGGACATTCTGGTCCCTGGTAAATCCCTCATCAAACCTCCGACCCCCTGCAGCCACATAATCCCCCTAGTTCTCTTCCCCATCTAAGTCAGCTACAGCCCTTGAGCCTGCAAGAAATTCTCCTTGAAGGCACCCTCTAGATGTTGGGAAGACAGATAATGCAACTGAGACATGGTAATGGATGTGATCCTGTTAGGGGGGATAAGGGGTCCGCCCTGCCTTTGGATAGGAGGTCTACCAGGGAATAAGCCAGAGTCATTCCTGCCCAAGTGGTGGGGTGAGGAAGACTGGTGGGCCCAGTACCTGAGGAAACTATGTGCGCCCTGTATCTAGACCTTGATACCACTTTAAGTCACATAATGCCTCTCGGCACATTTTCTGGCCAGCTTTCTTTTTGGACTTCAAGAACCAGAATGTAGTACACCGAATAAGGAACCCGGTGGTCTAGATTCAACATTGGAAGCACCCACACACAAGAAGACTGGCATCTCACAAACCAACGAAGGCTAACATTAACCATGATGAAAAACAAGAAGACTAGAATATGGAGACTGCACAGAATGCTGTACGTGGCACTGAGGCAGTGCCAAGAGGGATTTTTAATGAATCCCCATGTGATGACCCAGCACTATGATGAAGACTAGATGGATATTGGGCCTCAGCGTCAGGTGAAGAGCAGAACTAATGGAGGGGAGCAGAAGGGAAGGACAACAACAGGAAAATGCAGATATAAAATGCCTGCAGTAGCACAGCAAGTTGAAAGGTGTTCGCGTGAGGCCAGAAATTGTGGATAAAGGCCAGGAGACCAACAGGATGACAGAACGTGGAGCCGAGTGAAAAGGAGTTTTTGTTTTTTCTGGAGGCTATTGTACGTGACGTATTGATTGTGAAAGAGAAAGTGATACCAAGTTTGGAAGAGTAAAGCTGAGAGCAAAGTAATGGGTTTGAGAGTGAATGTAGTAGAAACTTGGAAAGAGGTGCGTGAGAGAGAGAGGGGTGAAGTATGAGGAAAGGAGAGGGGTGTGAAGAGGAGTGGAGCGTAGAGAGGAGACTGGGAATAGATTAGGAGGAAGGACCAGGAGTATGAAGACCCAGAAGAACAACAAATGGGAGCGAGTGCCGGATAGGAACAGCACGGCTGTAGTTGACACAATCTAACATCATTTTAAAGATCTTCTTGAGGACAATGTTGGAATAGGGAACCCTTGGGAAGACCCAGATGGAGGGAGAGTAGGTCTGCCTTTAGGCACTCACCTGAAGGTAGACTAGATTTGATATAGTAGGGTTATCTGTGGTAAGTCTTCAACATCTATGGGGAGCCTGGGCTAGGGTGGAGAAAGCCCATGGGAGGTCAAGAGTTAGAGGATGCCCTTTAGTTTGGCCATTTCCTTGCCCCTGAAAAGTCAAATAAAACCACATATCTCGAGCGACTAAAGACCCTTGAATCTTTCTTTGCAGTCTGAGGATTTGTGAAGCTATCTGCAACAATAACCCAAACTCCTTAGTCCTTTTCTTCTTTTCTTTATCTTTCCACTGTGCACTCTGAAGCAATTATATTCTTGCTTGCATCAGTTGTATAACTCAAGTCAAATAAATATAAAAAAACCCTGGAAGACATCCTTGGTATGACTAAATCAAGGTCGTACTTTAGTTGAAACACATTTTAGGTTTTTTAACAGTTCTGCTTTGAGGAGTTATGGTAACATTAAGTGACAAAAATATAAAACAATTTCAAAGGGATTGTGTCCTTCGACGTATTCCTTAGCTTGATAGATCATCTCCAGCTTGCTGGCCTTGGAATTTTTCTTCCAGTAGAGGGCGCTGCGCCTCGACGTCCCTCGAGCCGATGTCCCTTGACAGCCTCCGTATCAGCGCCAACGTCATCATGCCTATAAACAGACTTGCGCAGCGTCTGTTGCTCAGTTCCGTTTTTGCGCGCTTCGTGGGCCTCGGAAACGCATTGCTCAGTTCGTTAGTTAGATATATTCTTCATTATTCCTCGAGAATACCAACTCTTACTCGATGGCTTCCTCATCCGAACCGACGACTCCACGGTCCGGCTTCAAAAAATGTCGAGACTGTGGAAAGAAAATGTCATTGACAGATCCTCACAGGATCTGTTAATGGTGCCTGGGATCGGAGCACCAATGTTCGGAGTGCGAGGACTGCATGTCCATGACGGCGAAAGCCTTGAAGGAGCGTAAGGGGAAGCTTGAGAGAAGTAAGACAGTTAAAACTCCTTCGAAAGTTTCCTCGGCAGAGTCGTGCCATTCGTCTCCTCGCCGACACAGGAAACATTCTCGTTCTAGTTCTCAAAGCAGTTCCCACCACTCTTCGAGATCCAAGCATTCGAGTAAGAGACGTCAAAGATCCCCTTCCTCGTCTTCTTCTGTTTCCCCGGAAAGAGTCACCTGCCCCACAAAACATAGCTCTCAGGCTGAGTCCGTAAAAGGATGCTTAGCGTCTTCGAGAAAGCGGCCTCGACCCCCTCGAAGACAGCTGAGGGTGATACCCTGGGTGAAAGACCCAAAAAATCGAAACGCCGCGGGTCGTTGCACCCGGCGAAAGAAACTATTCGAGAGCGTCACGAACCCTCGAGCAAAGGCACTGTGCCATCGACGCCATCGTCAAAAGTCCCTTCAACGCATAAATCTGCGTCATCAACGCTATTATCGAATGGCAAGGATTATAGAATTCATGGGTTGGTCTACACCTTCACCTGCATTCCAACAGGATGACTTTACAGACATTTTATTTAAAGGCCCACAGGAGGATCCTGTGGTTCCATTTCACGCTGCATTACAAAGAAAAATATTGGTTAACTGGGAAACTCCTGAGGTTATCCCGGCGGTTAACAAGAAGTTATCAGCCAAATATAGGGTATCTGCTACTGACCCTGAATTTTTGTCTAAACATCCAACTGCAGAGAGTCTGGTTGTTCAAGCAGCAACTGCATCAGGCAGTAGATCAGCATACCCTACTGTTCCACAGGACAGGGATGACAAAAGATACGACTCTATGGTTAAGAAAGTCTTTTCTGCATGTAGCAGGGTGTTGAAATCTATTAACGCTACTTGTACGCTCGCAAGGTTCAGCCACACATTTTAGGAGTGTGCTTCATCAGCGGCTGACTGCCTCCCAGAGGGAGAAGAAAGGGAAGCGTTTCTAAACATCACTAAGGATGGTAAAGACGCAATGTGTGAATCCCTTCAAACTGGCATTGATTCTGCTGACAGTATCAGTAGGGCCATGGCAGCAAGTACTACAACCCGCAGATTTGCGTCTTTGCAAAAGTCTGGGTTTGCTTCAGATGTACAAGCCAGACTTTTAAATATGCCTTTTGACGGCTCTTCTTTGTTTGGTAAGAAGGCGGATGACAGTCCATAAAAGTTAGACATCCAAAGCAGCAGCAAAATCCCTGGGAGCTGCAATTCATCAAACGCCATATCGCCCCTCAGGAACCTCTTGGAGAGGTAAGTCCTTTTGCTTTTATTCTGCATTTGGAAAAGGCAGAGGACAGACAGTCGATTCAAAGAAGTCAAAAAAGATTCACCTGAGGTGGACGGGGTAAAAATACAAAAGCCGCAGCAGCAGGTGCCTCTTTACCCTCGGGATCTGCACCAGCTGCCTCTAAATCACTCTGAGAACTCTCCTCACAAGACACCAGTAGGGGGCAGGCTAACTCAACATCTGATGGAATGGCAGGCTATTACGTCAGATGCTTGGGCATTGGAGACAGTTGGCCAAGGTTACTGCCTGCCTTTTCTACGCATTCCTCAGAGTCATCCACCGGGGAACAGCTCTCTGAAAGTTCCAGATCCGCTCCTCTTGCAGGAAATTGTAGACCTGCTGGAGAAAGGTGCCATAGAACCGGTACCTGTAGCGGAGAGGAACAAGGGCTGGTACTCCCCCCTACTTCCTAATACCGAAGAACGACGGAGGACTGAGACCTACCTTGGACTTACGAGAATTGAACAAGTTCCTCAGGAAGGACAAATTCAAGATGGTAACTCTCTCTCAGATCCTTCATGCCCTCCATCTCCAGGACTAGTTGGTATCTCTGGACCTTCAGGATGCTTATTTCCATGTGCCAATCCATCTCAAACACAGGAAATACCTGAAGTTCGCAATTAGCGGCTCTCATTATCAATTTTGAGTTCTGCCATTTGGGCTGACCTCCGCCCCGAGGCTCTTCACCAAGCTAATGTTGGTAGTGGCTGCAAGTCTAAGGAGGGAAGGGATTCACGTATACCCCTACCTGGACGACTGACTGATCAGAGCTGTATCTCCGGAACAAGCTCAGATCCAGCTAGATTATGTCTGCCACTTCCTTCACAAACTGGGCTTCTCCCTCAATTTAAAGAAGTCACAGATGATACCATCACAGAGACTCCAGTTTGTTGGAGCGGTCCTGGACACTTCCCTGGTAAAAGCCTCGCCACCAGAGGTGAGGGCTCAAGATATTCTGCAGATGGTCACCAAGTTTCAAAATGCCCAACGTCTCCCAGCCTTCGACTTTTTGAGGTTGCTAGGCCTCATGGCATCCTGCATCTTCCTTGTGCCAGAGGCTCGCCTGAGAATGAGATCCCTTCAGTGGGCACTAAGAACTCAGTGGTCGCAATTCTCAGGGAGAATGGTAGATCTCCTTCAGGTTCCGGACAAGGTGGCTTGAGACCTTCATTGGTGGGCCTGTCAGGAGAACATTTTGAAAGAACTGTTTTGGCAACCATGGCCGAAGATAACAGTAGTCACAGATGCCTCACTTACGGGGAGGGGAGCCCATGCCAACGACTTGACCATCAGCGGTCGTTGGTCTCCATCAGAGTCCAGACTATATATCAACCTGTTAGAGCCGAGAGCAATCAGACTAGCGCTGAAGGCTTTTCTGCCATCTGTACAGGGGAAAAATGTCCTGATAATGACGGACAACACAGTGGCCATGCACTACCTCAACAAAAGAGGAGCCGTAGGATCACTGCCTCTGTGCAGAGAGGCGATGCAGCTCTGGTTTTGGGCAATCCAAGAAGGAATCTCTCTATCGGCAGTTCACTTAGCCGGAGAGAGAAACTTGACGGCGGACGCTGTTAGCAGGCAGAGTACAGTCTCCCACGAGTGAGAACTAGCTCAGGAAGTCCTTCAACAGATCTTCACCCTTTGGGGAACCCCTCAAGTGGATCTGTTCGCCACCAGCATCAACAGGAAGTGCGATCAGTTTTGTTCAAGGGAATTTCCCCCGAGAGGAGCTCTAGGGGAAGCGTCCGTAGTGGACTGGGAGTTTCCACTTCTGTACACGTTTCCTCCAGTCCCTGTCATTCCTCAAATGATCAGGAGGTTGAGAAGGTTCCGGAAAGCCATGATCCTAACTGCCCCGGACTGGGCCAGGAGAACGTGGTACCCTGACCTTCTGGACATGTCCATCTGCCCTCCAATTCATCTGCCACTCAAGGAGAATCTTCTCTCGCAGAAGGAAGGTCAGGTTCTCCATACCGACATCAGAACCCTCAACCTTCACGCTTGCTATCTGAAAGGTTGAGATGCAAGGATTGGGACCTCCCATATGACGTCATGGAGGTGTTGCTTTCGGCCAGAAGGCCAGCAACAAAGACTTTATACAGCTGCCGTTGGAACAAATTTTGCAGCTGGTGTAGAGAAAAGAATTTCGATCCCTTTTCATGTGGTACACCAACGGTGTTATCTTTTCTACTCTATTTGGCAAATTCGGGCCTTCAGGTTGGCACTATCAAGGGCTATCTCACAGCGCTATCGATCTTCAAGCGCACTGCAGAGGAACCATCGTATTTCAAATTACCCTTAGTAATACCATTTCTGAAGGGATTAACCAATGTCTATCCTCCAAGACCATTCCAAGTTCCCTTATGGGACTTAAATTTAGTCTTAAATTTCCTGATGGGTACTCCTTTTGGACCACTCCACTCTTGTTTGCTAAGATTTCTCACCCTTAAAACTGTCTTATTAGTGGCATTGACATCTGCTAGGAGGGTGAGCGAATTACAAGCTCTATCTTGTAAACCCCCTCATACAATTTTTCATAAAGACAAAGTTTTCCTACAAGTGAAGCCTAATTTCCTCCCAAAGGTGGTTTCTGAATTCCACATTACTCAGAAGATTACCCTATTTTCATTCTATCCCCCTCCCCATCCGGGGAAAGAGGAAGAAAGGCTACATAGGCTGGACCCAAGGCGGGCTTTGAGCTTTTACATCAGCAGACTTGCTAGGATTAGGCAAGCAGACCCAACTGTTCGTAGGTTACTCAGGGCACAAATTGGGATTACCGATAACAAAACAGACCATTTCCAGATGGATTATTTTGGCCATTCTGGAATGTTACAAACTGGCAGGGAAAGAGCCTCCTCAAAATCTTAGGGCTCATTCAACAAGGGGCATCGCAGCCTCTTTGGCCCTCCAAAGAGGGGTACCGATTCGAGACATATGTGCGGCTGCCACATGGTCGTCTGCACATACCTTCACAAACCTTTACAACCTGGCTTCCTCCTCTAGCCAAGAGACTAGATTTGGCAAAGCTGTGTTGCACTCTGTTCATTATTGAAGGGAAACATGGCAATTTTACTCCCACCTCCAGTTACACACCACTGCTATGGGAGTCTATCAAGATAAGTAATACGTCAGAGGACACAATCCCCTCAAAGAACAAGTTGCTTCTTACCTGGTAACGTTCTTTCGATGGGATGTTCCTTCGACGTACTCCTCATCACCCCACCATCCATCCCCTCAGTAAAACTTCCCTTGTGGTTACAGCTTACGCTCCTTCAGGGTCAATAACCAATTAATGTAAAGCAACTGTTAAACGTCAAAACGGAACTGAGCAACGGACGCTGCGCAAGTCTATTTATATGCATGAGGACGTCGGCGCCGATACAGAGGCTGTCGAGGGACATCGGCTCGAGGGACAACGACGCGCAGCGCCCTCTACTGAAAAAAAATTCCGAGGCCAGCAAGCTGGAGATGATCTATCAAGATAAGGAATACGTCGGAGGAACATCCCATCGAAAGAACGTTACCGGGTAATGTGTAACTTGTCCTGTTATTTGTTCTGAAGGTATTATGACCTACAGAGTCAACAATGTCTAAGTTATTTGCAATACAGACACTTTTTGAATGGAAGATTATCTTGACAGTGATCTGCCTCTTGTACAGAAAGTAGTACTTGGAAACCTTCCTTTGGACAATGTGGTTCAGTATTAGTTATTAGCTACTTCAGTTTCACTGTGGTACGTTTGTGAATTAGGCCTTGAAGGAACCCTGTATCACTGTTTTTGTTCGCTGTATTACGACGTAAAAGCTGACTTGTTCACTTCTGAAAAGTAAACATATTGGAACTATACCAAATGCTTTAAAATGATATATTTGCGCCCAATGATCTCTGTCCGGTACACAGTTATGTATTATGTATATTCGGCCTGAGATATATGCAAGGGAGCTTTCAACCTAACACCTTAGAATAATTCTGAGAAGATTACATCTCTCTTTTATTATTTGTGGTTGTAATCAAGAAATTTTGCACATGTACATTTTTATTGTGTACATTGTATGTTTGTAATGTTTTTAGTATACATATTTTATGGGCAATACATTATGCATTGAGCTAGAATCCATCCATCTACTTATACAAAGATATTACCACCTATGTTTAGAGAAACCACAACAAAGTTAATTTTAGATCATAATCCAACATCCAAACTAAAAATATGAAATCTCCAGTAACTTTCACTTTGTACATCAGAAGGTAATTTCACAACCCCTGAGATGTGGAAACCTGAAATACGATGGCAAATCGTTCTGGGTTTACTTTTTAATGAGCTTTCAGCTGAAATGTGTAGAGGTGGAGCCAAGTACCCCCATCCAAAGCTCCTCCCCCATACTGCCTATATGTTGGGATCCAGAGTGTGAGACACGTGCATTGCCAGTAAAGAAAATCTATATCCAAGAGAATCTTGGAAGTAAGATTCCCATTGAGAAAGCCATACTTGCATACACGACAATATGATGGCCATTTGAATGAAATCCCGCGAGAAGTGTGATAACTGAGCCAAAGGGAAGACTGTTGACGCCATGAAGAGCAGAGCTGACGAACCCAGATGAGATGCAGAGACGAGAGAACATAAGCATTCTATACAAACAAAGGAGAAGGTATTAAAAATGAGCAACATTTCAGGCTCGAAATGAAGATGTTCATGCTACAGAAATAAATAAAGAAGTTAACAAGTCATTTTACAATTGTACAGTCACAGCAACACAAGTAGGCAAAGTATTCTTTAAGGATGGCTATGTAGCAAATAGATTGCGGCAATGCGCCAACGTATAAATATAGGAAATGTAAGGAGTATGGATGATTCCACAACACACTTTAGCAGAGCTGGATTCTGTGAGCAGAAAGACCTTTTCAATGTGTTGCAGTTTGAAATCGAACACTTAACCATGGAGGTGAATCAAAGAAAGGCTTGGTTGGATCAACACCAAAAAGTCAAGGCCACCGTGGGACTGGATGTGCGTGCAAACAATTACAGAACGTGTGAAAAGAATAAACCTTCTGTCGTAAGTGAGGGGCGAGAACATTGAAGCCGTCAGAGGTTCATCAAATAATAGTATTTTAAATGCAGTAAGACTCGGAAACATGGTTTGCAGTCACGTGATCAGATGAAAATAGACACTGTGATGAACTATATCGAAACCAAGAAGATAGAGTATGCTATACACCCTCATATTCTCCAGCACAGAGAACATTTCCAAGGCATAGTTCAAAGCCTTAATTAACTAGTAGACTGAAAGTGTAATAATGGATGCCATGGCTAATTGGTGGGTAGTAGCTATGGTAATGACCAGCCTACCAGCACCTGAGTGCCAGCCTGCGTGCTGCTTGCGTAGGTGGAATATTACAGAGGGGCACAAGGGTGCCAACCAATTATAGAGGGGCACGTAATAGAGAGCCATATAGTTTGCATAACCAATGGGACATTGTGTATTTGATGACGTTCGTAGAAACCTGCACTAGAGGAGGGCTTAGTTGCCCCACCTGATGTCAGAGACCCAATCACCTTCCTTGACCATTATGGAACGTATACCTAAATGTTCTTGTAAGCCTATCACCATTCCAAATAGGTTTTTGTAGTTTGCAACGTAGCTAGACGCCAATGATGACGAATTTTTAGTATATAACCTGATTTTTTGTGTGTTGCATTGAGTGTGAAGATCAAGCAAACACGTTGATGTTCGTTGTAACTCCCTGTTTTAGATAATTGATATTAAAACAGTTGCACTTTGCCAACTTCCTGAGTCAGTTTTGACTATTGATGATTGAGTAATATTCTGTGTTAGGCAGAAAACTGTGCAGTTCCCTTAGGGACCACTGCAAAAAGTTTAAGACTACAGGTGTTAGCAGTAAACCCAATTGGTAGCAGTCTGTACCACCCAGATTTACCTGGTAGCTGTGGCTGAGCAGTCAGACTTCTCTCAAGTAGAGTGCGGCAGTATATAGAGTATACACATTAGGTACAAAAAGACAGTAGCACAAGCAAACACTGACCAGAGCTTTGGTATAAAAGTATATAATTATTTATTTAAAAACACACTTGTAAAAATACACTGGCACTAATATGTCAAGCAAGTTCAAACACAGTCACTAGAAATATATACACCTCCCTGATTAAATTATTCAACAAGTTTAAGTTAAGACACCACTTATTTGCAAAACAGAGGTGAGCGCATAACCTTAGATGGCACTCCAGTTTAAAAAGGGAGGGAAAAGGCAGAGTTTGGAAATATCACAATAGCAACAATTTTAAGAAACCACAGCAAGTCAAGAAAGGCAGTGTCTACTGTAGAGCAAAAAGTTCATAGGCCAGGCCTACTCTGGGAGAGAGCCAGGCGGAATGTGCCCAAGATCACACAGCTGAAGTACACTTTAAAAGTCTTTGCAGATATTTCAAAAAGGAGTTGGATCAGTTCAGAAAAGTTAGTTAACAGGTCCGAGGTCACCCCAGGATAGAGTGTCAAGGATTTACGGGACACCTTGGACAGTCTGTTGCAAGGGAGACCAGGCGGGACACAGTACCTGAAATGGTGAGAAATCTCCAGCGGGGGCAGTTGTTCCTGGCAGCGGGTGCAAGTCGGTGCTTCGTCCAGGGGAAGAAAAGATCTCAACGTGGAGGAAAGCTGGAGGTCGTTGCACTGCCAGGGAAGAAACCAGCCGCAGAGTTTCCCGGTTAAAAGGTACTACCCTTTTATTTGCGGTAGTGGTGAAGCGTGGCTATCCGGCCACCGGGGTGCTTGGCACGGGCGATTCGACCACGAGACGATCCAGGAAGGCGAAAAAGGCGAACTGGTTAACCCCACCAGCTCAAAGGAAGAAGACTCTCCTGGAAGAAGATCTTCTCTGTCTTTGGGAAGTGGAGAGTTCGGTTCAGCAGGGCTCCACCGGTGGTGTCGTCGTTGCAGGTCGGCTCAGCTTCTCCCTCTTCGGATTCTTTAGGTCCTGTGGCGACTTCTGAAGTTCCAGTCCCCAAAGCCCTGCTTTTATGCAGAAAACCTAGCTGTCACTCAAACATGCTTAGTGGTGAGCCGGGCGGCTCACCACTGGGCCAATCACACAAGAGTGCGACTTGAGTTGCCGAGGCAACTCAGTCCAGAGTGCCTATTCCCCCCTCCCACACATCCTGTAGACCCAGACAGAGTGGCACCACTTTTGGAGGCTTCTGTGCAGAAGCCCGCCAAAAGTGGAACAAAGGGCTCGACTTGGGTTGGAGTTACAGAGGCGAACACAAACGCCATTTTAAAACCGAGTCCTGGCAAAAAGGCCCAACCGGGGAATAAATATTAAATAAATAACCCGGCGGTATCTTTAACATTGCACCAAAAAAGTGGTGCGTTTAAAATGAATGGGAAAATCCCATAGGAAATATTCTGGTGGAATATTTTGCGTGGTAACCACTGCCACCAGCCAGAAACTCGACAAGGGGGTCTGGACAGTGCCCCCTTGAGAAACAGACCCAGGGGCAATCGAATTACCCCTACCAGTACTTCCACAATATGATGGTTTGTACTTGTGCTGTTCACAATTTAAGACTAGTAAAGTCAATGGTGACTTTCCATACCCTGGGAGACAGTAGTCAGTTCCAGAGTATGGAGTCTATGTTTGGGGGCCACTATGACACCCCTGTGTTACTGTACTGAGGGTGCTGTGTAACACATTTACCAAAAACACATGAAGCCCTATGGAGTAAAAGACCCCATAGCCCATAAAACGCATTACAAAGTCAAAGGACATTCTCAAATCATGCCTAAGAGTGGGAGAAAAAGAGCCTCCCTCTTAGCAGGAGAAAAAATTAAACCCCTAAAATCCAGCAAAGCTGCTGGGGGACTCATTAGGTTTGGGAAATTAGCCTATACAGAGAATTCTCCCTAAGACTCTGCATCTCCATCTGTCTCTAAGTATTACTACATCGTCTTAAAGGGCTGAGTCGGATGCCCCAGTTCACGTGGTAGCCGACCTGGTGGTTAAAAATCCATCAATCTAGTAAGCTTTGGGGTCCTGGAAATATCGGACATCCTCCGCCATTTAACTGGAAGAGCGTGAGGCTCCCCGCATTTAGCGGCCGTTACTTTCAAAATCTTGCATGTACGGGTGGAACGGGTCCCTCGTTTTCAAGCGGAATCCCTTCCGACATCTACAGGAAGCTGAGCGGACTGAAGGCTAAAGTGGCTAGTTTGAGGAGGAGTCGATCCCAAAGGTTGGAATCAAAAATGCGAATGGTGAGTAGGCTTAGTAAGGTGGGAAATTGAATGAATACCGAGTGGGAAAGAGTGATAAACAAGGACATAGTAACGGAGGGTTGGTTGGGGTATTTTATTATTTATTTAAGACGATGAGTCAGTTTTGATTATTGATATTTGAGTAATGTTATGCATCTCCATCTGTCTCGAAGTATTGCTACCTCCTCTTAAAGGGCTGGGTTGGATGCCCCAGTTCAGATGTATGAACTAATATATAGATTCACAGTGCTATTCTTGATAATTGCTTGTGCTTTTTCTTTGACTATCATATGGCAAATTGATTTTGTGCTTTTCCCTTCCATATTATGGAATTTGTATTTATATCTAAGCACAAGGTTATTATCATACAAAAACATATATCAGGATGAGGTCATTGCCTTTTGCTTTATTTCTATGTACTTCTTTATAGATGACAAGCTATTACCCATTCCTTCCTAATTTGATAGTCCTGCTTTTTATAGTTTCAAGTTATGCATTTCCCTCATTGCATATACAGGGAACTCGATGGTGCAGGTTATCCGTGGTAGGTATGGTTCCCACTTGGGGACCTATTGTTATTGCCTCCCTCTACTATCACATGTCATTCTTAGAGTTAGCAATGTATTGATCGTTACTACATACCCAGCAATTATGGGCCGCCGCACATCGTCACATGGGGTTTGAGGGGGGGGGGCAACACTGGTCCAGCCCCTGTGGAACAACATGCATCTCCCTGAGTTACTCAAAATATGACCATTTCAAAAGTTGGAAGGAATGTGGGTGCAGGTCCTGGCGATGTGGTGTGGGAAGGACAGCTCCTCCCGTTTGGCTCGATGCGAGACACTTTGGGGATAGCGAGTCGCGGACAGTGCAGACACCTGCAACTCACCCGCACCATTTGCTCACAGTTCCTCTCCTTGGCAGAGGTCCCAAAATGTTCACCCCTAGAAGCCAATCCTTTTCTTGACAGCATTGTCACTAAGGTCATCTCGACCCTGTATCAGGTACTGATGACGGCATTTGGGGCCCAGGAGTTGTCCCAGCTCAAAGATAGTTGGGAAGGGGATGTTGGACCGTTAGACCCAGAGGAGTGAGTAGAGACGAACATGTTCCCACAGGAGATTGGAACAGCTGGCAGGCTCTGCCTGATCCAATATAAAATATTGCATTGGGTATATTACTCAGGATCGGCAATGGCCCAATGTGGTATAGTAGACAGAGACACTTGCCTGAGGTGTGGGAGAGCAGCGGTGGGCACTTTCTTCCATACATTGTAGGAATGTGAACACATCCAGGATTTCTGGGGGAAATGTATCTGCAGGTTAACCTCACCGCTGGGATCTCAGGTTCCCTGCGATCCAAAGCTGGCATTGCTGGGGATATGGGGCGAGGTGGGGTTCACTAAGCAGGAAACAATGTTTCTGTCTGTAACACTGGAGACCACCCACGGCTCAGTCACTGGTCCGCTGAGGTTGACCGGTGTGTGTCCTTGAGAGGCGTGTGTATAATGGTACGGGCTGTCCCCAGAAATGTCAGAAGGTATGGGGCTGGTGGTTGGGGGAGTGTTAAGGGTACAGCCTTGTTATTATTGGCTTTTACCCTTAACACTCCAACCACCAATGTAATATTGATTTGTCACTCAGGGGGACATCTCTCTGCCGCTGGAAATCCATTTTCAATGTTATCCTTCTGATGCTGTACAACCAAGCTATGGCGTATGTTTGTTTGTTTGTTATGCTATTGTTTTTGCTAAAAACAATAAAAAGTAATATTTACAAAAACTATGTATTGATTGCCTAACCAGTAACCCATGCTGACATTTGGAAATGCTAACCCTTGTTCTGAACATAACTGCAGGAGTAACTAGCCGATGTAATGGGCTAAGCAATCATCCAAGGAATGGTAGTTTATTCCCTTTACCTTCCATAACACAGGAAGTAGCAGTTGTGACTATGAGATAACATACCAATGAGTCGCCTGTTGATATTGGGGACTTGTAGTCTTGCACACAATCACTTTATATGGCTGTAGTTCCAGCAAATAAAGTTATGATACGTTTGGAACTTTGGAAAGTGATACTATGTAGCTTATTCATATGACAGTTTTACATAAATATGATACAAGTTCTGCTATGGAATCGACTCTTTCCGTTGACATGCTCAATCTCTTTTGAGTATTGTTAAATTAAATACTTAAAAGCTGCAGGTTAGCTTGATGGTCCCAGATCCTTCTCTGGTGGTCAGTCGGCTTGTTGCTGCCGCTGCAACGAGGAAGTTCTCCTCGGATGTTCGATGCGTCCTTCCCAAAGGGCCATCGGAGAGCCTCTCAAGCCTGCCTCTCTTCCACCTCCTTGTTCCTTTCGGGTCTCTTGTACATCCGGTTACCTTATTTGGGACTTAGGTACGCCACCAGCGCTTCCTGGGACTGGGGCGCATCTCTCATATTCTGCAGGCTTCTCTCCTTTGCTTCTCCAGGATTGCAGCGTCTCTGCACTCTACTGGTCTGCTCAGCTCTCTTCTTGTTTTGTGTGCACTCCAGCTGGACCCACAGAGAACTCCCTTGCGCATCACCAGCGTTCTCTGCTCTCCAGGAACCCGGGTCAGTCTTCAGGATTTGAAACTCCAGCTCTATATGGTTTCCACACCTGCTGCCTCTCCTGGCTGGGCTTTACAAAGTCTTCTGTCCTTTTTCTCTTGATGTTGCCCGTGTCGCACTGGCGCATTATCAAATTCCTTTGTTGGTCTTAATGGATTGATCTGCATGCATTCTTGGGCCACCTGGTACTAGTACTAGCACAGTTAGTAATCTTCATGTCTTCTGTGCTCTTCTTCATCCTGGTACTTTCTGTTGGGGCTGTTTCCTCCTACTCTACAGAAATGCACAGGGTACTCTCAAGGAAGTTGTTTGACATGCAGGAGTGGGTTAAGGAAGGTTGGGGTGGGACCTTGGTGAACGGGCTGTACCCTAGGTGATCCTCCTTATCCCCACAGGGGGAGTCCATCACCATGAGGCCCTCCCACATTAAACCACCACTTGGGGGGGGGGGCCTTTTGGGTAGCGGCTGCACCTCCCTAGCATCGTGGGAAAGGTCTCCCTCGTGGGGAAAAGTGGCGATGCCTTGCAAATCGTCACATCGGGAACACTGCAGAGTGGTCCTGACAGGTATATAGGGCCCTCAACCTGCAATAATTCATCTGCCCCTATTTAATTCAGCTTCAACATTTACGATTCACAATCAATACCCTATTCTAAATCTGCAACAAAAATACAGACTTGGACTGGCACCTCATGGATACCTTCTCTGTCCGAGACCAGAATACATTTGATCAGGCTACAGCATATATCGAACCGGCCAAACCAACTCCTATTCATTATTACCAGTATTTTGTCAGATCTGTTCCAGAGAAGAAATGATAAACCATTGCCAAATCACCTCAATAAAACAGCCCAACATGATAACTAATTCAACCTACCCAACGGAAAATGTCCATCCCATGGTAGCATAGTTACATAACACAATTGCATCCTCTGCAAAATTGCATCCCTTACAGGACCCCCCACACCTTGCCCTTAACATCGGAACCATCATCCCTCTTCCTGCTCTTCTCTTCCTTCTCTCCACTCTCCCACCTAGAATTCATCAATCTACTTTCACTTAGCCGAGCATCAGGATCCCTTGGAGACCTTTGCCCTCCTGCTTTACAGAAATCCTAACTACCACCTGTACTGGCGACTTCGCAAGATCTACCGTCAACGCATCAGTCACACCCAGCTCCTTCCCTGAAGAATTCAAAACCTCCAACATTAAGCCCCTGCACAAAAATACCTCCCTCGACCCTCTTATCCCAACAAACTACAGACCCATCTCATAGTACCGGTATATAGCTAAAATAACCGACCGAGTGGCATACTCGCAACTATGCCTCTTCCCAGAAGCCAACCAGATCCGTGACCCTACCCAATCATGTTTCACAAACAGTCACGAGGAAGTGAATCCTGCCTAATCTCCATATGAGATTACCTTAAAATTCACAGTGACTCAGGAGTCTGTGCCGTCCTAATCCTGCTTGACCTCTCTGCACCATTCGATACCTTTAGCCACTCCTTCTTAACTTACATATTTCACATTCTGGGCATCAGGGACTCAGCCCTGATTTGGATATCCTCCTTTCTCTATTCATGCCTCCATTGTCCTCTGCTCCCTGCCCTGTCGCCCAGAGTGCTGTAAGGTACCTCTCTCTACCCCCTCTTCTCCCTCAACCTCTACCTGAGACCCCTCCCAGCACTCATTCGATCCCATGGTCTGTCGTGCTATAATTACGCAGACGACACCAAAATCACCTTTAAGAGCCGCACTTCTACCTCTCCTGATGCAACATGTCTCTCAGAAATCGAACCCTGGATGATGGCCAATCATCTCCTACTCAATCCTGGCAGAACCGACATGCTCTGGGGGAAGACCGCCCTCAACCCACCCCTTGGCCACCCACCCTTGGCACACCTCCTCCAACACAGTAAAATACTTTGGAAGGACTATGGACGCAGACCTGATGCTATTGCATCGCCTCAACTCCGTGATAAAATGCTGTTACCTACACATTTGCACCCTCTGTTGCCTTTTTCCTTACCTGACCTTCTCACATAGAGTCTCTGCGATAGTTGCTGTCATCCTTTCTCGCCTATACTATGCTGATGCCCTTGCAGCATAGATAAGAAAGCTCCAATGAGTACTAAACACTGCCACGAAGCTCCTCCCAGCCTTAGGCACCAGAGAACACATTACCCCCACCCTCTGCATCACCCATCGAGCTCTTTAAAGCCAAGGATCAGAATACCTGCACCATAAATGTACATGCTACAAGCTGTGACAAATCACTGGATTCAATCACTTCTCCAAATGTGGGGGAGCCTATCCCTGTGAGGCTAGGGAGGTGAGCCTGCTGCACGATACCCTCACTAGCAGTAGAGGCAAGCTGGACATCACCGGGAGAGACAATCCCCCCCCACCTCCCTTGGGGTTAAGGACTCCCTTTCCTGTGAGGAACTCCTTACCCATTCCCATGTTAAACCAGTATTGATAGAAAATACTGTAAGAAAACCTAAAGAATCAGTGGAGGTTTGTCATTGTAATATTGAACCCTTGAGAAAATCTGAAGAAAGTTACCTATGTGGTAATGAGATGAAGAAAAACCACAAGAGTAATATTGAGTGCAAATAGAACACAGAAGAAGGACTTCAATGCTACGCCGGGGAGGTCCCAGCGTAGCATCCTAAAACTGGAAGGAGAAGACACACGAGAGAGAGAAGCCTGGGCATTTCAAATCAGCTGTTGCTGTAGAGCTGTAGAGCAGGGGGAAGCATGGCTTCCAAAGCTAGAAGGAAGCTTGCGTATGCCGGACTGGCCCTCAAAGAGGTCCAGTCTGTAAGGAGCCAAAGGGCTGGAACGAGGTCCCAGGAGGGACCTGCTGAGAAGTGGTGTCGTATCCAAGGATACAAGGGAGTATCACAAGGATGCCGAGACCACTTACCTAAGGGCACTACCGAGTGTGCCGGGAGAAGAGAAAGCAGCAAACCCATAAACTGTCCCGACGAGAAGAGAAATGCGCCCCCGCGCAAGCTGCAGACGCAGTGAAGCGATCCCTGCATCAGAAAGGTAATTAGCAGACCGGGAGATCTGGGGAGGGCACTTTATATAATGATTGGGATACTCATACTTGTCCCAGTGAAACAAGAGTGGTGAAGTACTGAGAATCAGTACGGGACTACTTATACTCATCCCAGTGAGACACCAGTCTGGCAAAAGTGTGTGAATCATGACTGGACTATTCATACTCTTGCCAGCGAGACACCAGCATGATGAAAAAGTGAGAACCATTATTGGTCAACTTATATCAGTCATAGTAAGAAAAAAGCATGGAAGACGAGTTGGAATTTTTATAGGCTCCCTCATACGTGTCCTAGTGACACACAAGCATCGAGGAAGATTGAGAATCACTACGGGACTACTTGTAATCGTTCCGGTGAGCAGCAAGCCTGGAAGGGAACTGAGAATCATTACAGGACTAGTCATACTCTTCCCAGTAAAAAAACAAGTGTGGAAGAAAAGTGAGAATCTTTACTTGGTTACTCAGATTTGTCCCAGTGAAAAACAAGTATGGAACAAGAGTGCAAATCATTACGGGACTACTCGTGCTCGTCCCAGTGAAGCACAAGTATGGTAAAAGAGTGAGACTCATCACTGGGCTACACAGAATCGTCCCAGTGAGAAACAAGGCTTAGAGAAGTGTGAGAATTGCTATTGGAACGTTCCTACTGAAACCAGTAAAGAACAATTATTGGAAATACCTAAGAAGAGTGAAAATGACAAGGGTTAAGAGTGTTGGTTGTACTAATCACGACAACGATTGGACATTGAGTCGAAAAATACTTTAAGGTTTGTATAATAAGGGAAGAACAAGAGAACAACCAAAGAAGGGAGTAAACAAAACTACCACAATCACAAGAGTACAAAATGAGAGAGGGAGAGAAGTGGAAAAGCCCTATATTTGAACTGTACAACTTGGTGAAAGTAGTGACATAGAGCTACCTAATAATGCTTCATTAATGCGAACTTGCTGAGAAAACAGCTCACAGAAAAACAGTCATTCTACTGTACCTTAGTTATTCCTGATAGTGACTAGTTTTTGGACGGAGGACTGATTCCTCTTTTTGGACATTCACCTTACAACTGATGAGCACCCTAGTTAGTTTGGTTAGGTAGGGAAACCCACAGCATAAGGAAAGTCAGGCATGTGTTAATTTCCATTGAATAAACAATTACTCAAAAATGGAAGTTCAGAGTCAGTCTCCTTCTGACTTATTACAAAGCCTAACAGAAACAGAAACCTCAGATCAGGCTCAGCACTTCTTCTCATTGCAGTAACAAAATCTACTCATATGGGGGGCTCCTCCTTCTCAGTCCAAGCTCCCACCATCTGGAACTTTTCCCCTCCATTATCTATCCGCCACATGGACTACCACCTTGCCTTGAGGAAGGATCTCAAAACCTGGCTCTTCCCTGCAGCACCCTACAGATTTAGCCGGGATCGTTCTTTTCTGCGAACTATCGTTCACCCCTCTCAGGGAATTCGGGAGCAATTGAGAAGCCTATAGGTGGGACATACCACTACCTAATCCAAGCCTATATGATACGCTCTACATGACTAAACCTACCCATGCCTTAGTCTTTTATCACGAGACGCTCATGCACTGCATCACAGGAATTACAGCTGTGTCCTTCCAGGGGTTCGCGCCTCACATCCGCGTACATCTGCGATAAACACTGCCTGGCTACATCCACTCTAAACATACATCACCCACGCCCGAGTGGCACCGCCAATAGAATACAGCCCAGTACCACGCAATATTAAGTCCAGCCTTTTACATAGCTTGACTCTTACTATAATAATAATAATTATTATTTAACATTTATATAGCTTATTATTACCCACGGTGTGTGGTGCTCATTTATCGACCTCGGAAGGATGAAATGCTGAGTTTGGCCTTTGCGGAATTAGAACTTGCGTCAGCAGGCGCTGCATAGATGTCAAAGCGAGCGCTCTACTCGCTGTGCTATGATTCTTGTGACTCCTTCGATAAGTTCTAAGCACCCGTCCCCTCTTCTTTACAGGCTGCTGTTAGGGAAGTAGCCTCTCCCTTCCCACCTACCTTTGTAATTGCCTATAAATGCGCACACACATCTACAGCTCCATTTATCACTTCTCAATCCTCTGACTGTCGTATTCCAAAGGCCATACCAATGGCAGCCATTGTACAAATACCAAATAATATAACTCGGGAACTGTAAATCCGTAAGATATCCCACAAAGCATTATCTTCTAGAAATCGCGACTTGCAGCTTGTTGGTGAAAGATATAGCACTGACTAGAAAATACGCTGACTACATGTCTGAATTCAGGCCCTATTTGGTTTTGTGTTGCAGTGACCCTATAGCCACTGGATAGCTTTAAGAATTGGCTGTAAATGTGTTAGAGGCAAAGCACTCTAGACTTGCCCTTAAAGTACAGCATCATAAATACATCCAGATTGTATTGTTCACAGTATGTATTTTGTTCATGACAGGAGAGATCTGTAGGAATCCCTTAAAACTAGAAGTTTTTTTGCAATTCTTAAAGCACCAATTTAATGAACAATGTCATGCATTAGATAATAGTAAATATATTAGTTACAATCATCTGACACTGTTTTGCAGCAGAAATGAACCAAATGTGTTATTGAAATGTAATATTTAAATGACTCTAACATTAGCTTTGCTTGTGCTCTCATAATACATCTCTTGAAACTGCACACTGTTTTGCAGGTTGCTCTAGAGAAACATTCTGGAAAAACAAAAGTCTGCAAACGGTGAGTAAAATGATCATCTTATTTTTAATATTCCATTTCTTGTTGCTAGCAGGGCCTTTTAAAATATAACTTTAAAATGACTATCATATTTTAAAGTTGGTGTTGTGTGTAATAGTTGTAATACAAATACAGGCTATGTGCACGTTGAAGCAAGAATCTGAGCCTCTATGTGCCCCACGGCGGACATCAGGGCGGCGTCCCGTTTATATAGAGGCGCAGCGCCCTGTGAACTTAGTTCGTTTTTTCACTGTCATTCCACTGCCTTCTTGGTAATGTTCCTGATTAGTCTGATGAAGCAATACATTGTCTGGCGACTGGTTTTGAAGCTTTTGCAGGCCCTGCCAAAATTCCAGATTTCTCGAGCCGGCTTTGTCTCAGCAGATGTTGTCAGATTCCGTATTAACAATCTGAATTTCAAACTCGTCAATCCCACTTCCCTCCTCTGACTCCTCACCTGATGAGCTTGAGTTTGTAGAGTATTGCTGAGCCTCACGATAATGGTAGCCGGCGGAGGCGGTATCCCAACCGCGGTGGGAAGCCACAGCGGTCGCTAGTGAACAGCGGCCTCTGCGGCCCCTTCACCGCAGGCGTGTGAAAGTAGGGGAAAAAGCCAAAGGTGTACAAAAACCCCTCTTGATGGTCCAAGTAATAGGCAGCGGAGGTGAAGTCGTAATCCAGGAAGCGCCGGAAGCTTGTGGTCCAATGAAGGAGGATCGCGGAAAGCAGCGGAGTCCAGAAGGGACCCAGAGAGCCGTAGCCGGGAAACAAGCGGAGAGGAAATGAGCGAGGAAGGGGAAAAATGGAGGAATAGTGGAGGCAGGGAAAATGGGAAACGACAGGGGTCGTAATGAGCAGGGAGATCAGTAAGAAAACACAACACAGCGTATAGCAACCAAGAGCGAGAAAACACACAGTTGCAACGCGCAGTTTGCCAGGAAGACGCGGAGTAAGTCTTCCGGCAATGGCTACGTCACAACGTAGAGAAACGTGCAAAGACTAGACCATTACCAGAGAAAGAGAAAAAGCCTGTGTATTCTCTAATGTCCACTCCATCGGAACCGCCGCCACAATCTCCATGCGGGGGATCGCATGACAGATGTCTCTGGCATCTCAGCAGGTGTAATCTGCAAAAGGCATTGCTTAATAGCAAGTTGTTTCTCCTTTTGTAGTTTTCTCCTGTTCTCCTCGGATTTTGCTCTCTGACACTTCCTGGTATCTATCACACTTTTCAGGGTTTAGCCTTTTTTTTTTATAGATATCCATGCATTTATGCTCCATCAACAACACTGCTATTCACAGTTGATCCTCCTCTGGGTTTTCCTGGTGGGGGTTACTGGCTCAGTTTGGTAACCTTGTGCTCCTGCAGCTTCAATTTGCTTTGCTTCGGCTTTAAAATGTCCAGTGGTCATTTTGTGGCCAGGTGGAAGTCCTGTGCTTGGCCTACTTTCTCTCGCTGCAGGACTCTGGTCGTCCAGAGTTCTCCATTGTAATGTATCTCGATACAGCTTCATGCCCAAACTGGTGAACAGGCCCAAAGGGTGTCATCTCAGCTAAACTAATGTCATAAGTGGTGTGGCTGGGGTGAACATTGGCAATTAATTGTGTCACACAGGTGTTTCCATAATACTGTGTTTGGCTCTCCAACGTGAGGGTCGAAGGGTGCTATCATTGGCTTCATAAAGAACTGGGGAAGAAGACTGGGGTGGGCGGGGATATTGTTTGGGACTATTTATTGAAGGCAGGTGCCATAAATTAATTTGAGAGACTTTGTATCTGACATCAGCAATATTACTTCTGGAGTCTGGACCTCACTACTTTTTTAATGTTTGAATATTGTTGCAAGTTTTGCTACTCAAGAAGAGTCAAGGCAGTTTCAAATGTTTGGGAAAGAGTCACATGCCTCAAGCTCGACCTTGTGTAGAATGCATCCATTAACAAATTTCATTTGTCTACTCGTTTTGGCAATAAAATTGTTTTTTTCCTGGAGCAGTATGGCCTGCCATTTAAACGGCCCGGTCATATGGGGGCTACTTAAGGAGCAGATTTTTGATGGCCATCTGCATTTCAAAGACCAGCCCAATACAGTGGTAAAACGAGCACTACCATGAATGTTGCATAAAGTGTATGTTCATTTCTATGGCCTATGATAGGACTTTGATATTTTATTTCTATCGCGCTCGTACACAAGTGTTTCAGAGCGCGGCAAGGGAGGGGAACAGAGGAGAACAAAACAGCGATCTTACTAGGCCCACTGACATTGAGAACACGCAAGTACATGGGGGAGGGGAAAAGTGCATGCAAGGAGGGAGAAGTGGAAAGTGCGAAGCAGAGGAGAA
Source organism: Ambystoma mexicanum (assembly GCF_040938575.1). Lineage (NCBI taxonomy): Eukaryota > Metazoa > Chordata > Amphibia > Caudata > Ambystomatidae > Ambystoma > Ambystoma mexicanum. The sequence continues at coordinate 933,973,227 of NC_090939.1, forward strand.
ACAGATAAATAACAATAAATAAATAATAAAGGCAACAAACAGTGGTAATGCTGCCAGCAATTTGCAAGTGCTAGGTTTAAGGCAGCAGACAGGGTAGGTCTGATAAGTGCAGGAAGAAAAGTGGGGGGGCTGTATGGGTACAGATACAGACCCCAGTGCAAGGGGTGGCCCGGAGGCAGTGCGGAAGGGTGGCAGGGTGAGCAGGTACCTGGGCCCGAAGGACAGAGGGTGGCCAAGTGCACAGTGCCAAGAGAGAACAGATCAGCAGGGGACAGGGGGAGCGAAGGCAGAAGAAAAGAGGAAGGTCTTGAGGTGCTTCCGGGAACCAGAGATGGTTCTCCTCAAGTTATAGAGTGGCAGGGAGGCTGTTCCAGAGGGAGGCCCCAGCCGAAGACAGAGATCTACCCCCAGCTTGTTTCTTTGAAAAACGACTGACCCCGAGGGAGTTGGAGGTAGAGGAGCGAAGAGCTCGAGAGGGGAGGTATTTGCGGAGGGATAGCTGAAGGTATTTTGGACCCAGGCCCCAGACTTATTTTTATCAGCAGTGGTCCAATCCCATATTTCACACTGTAACCTTGTTTCTAATGGATGTTTCTTGCCATAGATTCCTCATCTGTGATATCCATATCCTAGAGCAGCTCTTCACTGGAAACATTTGTGCCACCGGGCAGTGCTGCGCAGCTCATTATCTGGTATGTCTGACGCCTTTACGCGCCCTGTGCCGAAATTGACATCTAGGCCAGTATAAGCAGCTGCATCCCACCCCATGACCTCAATTCCTTTTTTCCGTGAACTCGATTTGCTTATCGGAACTTACTTATCAAGCTTTTGTATTGAAATTCACCATGCTGACTCATTCGAAGGCCTCTGGGTTTGTTGGGGTGATTGATAAAGGTTTCACTAGGACAGAAGGGTTCGCGATGCGCGCAGTATATTAGTAACTGGGGTGGCGGCGACATTAGCACAATGTTGCGATTTAGTATGTATGCAGTGTAGTTGATGAGAATGGAATGTGTGTTACTATTAGCGTTACTTTGTGTGTAGTTGATACATTTTAGATTTGCACACGTGTAGCAACATGACAAGTCTGCTAATGCAATATGAACACAATGTAGTCACACAGTGTGCCACATAGTATCTAAAGATGGGAAGTGAAGAGCTTCATGTGTGCATGTGAGAAAGGAGAGCAGCCACTGTGAGGAGGGTATGCAGGAGCCTTGAACATACCTGCACAGACATACATTCACGGGGGGTCTTCAGGGAAATGTGTTTGGAATATTTGGGAAACAAGGGGTACATGGCAAATGCATGAATCTGTATACCTCAGGTCCCTCATAGTTTCTGTAGGCTGCAGAAACCTGGGGTGGCAAGATAAACTCTGTGCAACCTGGGAAACTGGCTGATCAAAGTTGAAGGCTGGGGAAGGCAGCTAACTACATTCGGGCAGCTGCGATAACATCAAATGGTGAGTTGCGGCCAGACAAGGGTTTTACGACTTGGTGCTATTGGGGAGAGGAGATGTAATATTTTAAGTATATGGGAGTCTGTTATTCAGTGTTCAAGGAGGTCCGGCCACCTGGTAGGGTCAGGTAATAAACCTGGGGCAAGGGGTGCTTATGGGCAGAGTGGACAAATGGTTTATGGGTTTTGATCAGGGTCCTAGGAATTACCAGGATGTGGCCAGAGGCCATGTGTGCCTAAATGGTAGTCTTTAGAGATTAGCGTGAAATGAGGATGACGGCAGGTCTGGGCAGATACGATGCTTATCGTCATTTCAAAGGAAACTTGTTTTTTTCCCTCCATCCTCATATTTTGTAAGTATCATTGGTAAAGCCATGTGCATCACGACTGAGGTTAGAGGTGTTCGACCAGATGGAATCTGGAATAAATTAGGATTGTTGTGCGTGAATATGTAACCATGTGATGATATGACATACTACAGAAGGCTCCCGATAAGGGGTGTGCTGTAAATGAGTTAATGTACATTTATGTCAAAAGGGGCTGGTGATTAAATGATTGTATCCAATGAGAACATGGGAACTGAGGGGGGGGTTAGATTTCTTTGTATAGGGTTGACCAATCATGTTTGGGGGATGACTTTGTAACAAGATATGTGGGAGTGTGCTAACTGTTGCAAAATGTATATAATGTGAAACATTTGTGTGGTTCGAAGAGAATCTGGCTAGGACGGTCTCTAAAGAGCCGCCTAGCTCCTCCTGGCCGTTTGTACAATAAACCTGCTTTACTGACAAATGTGCACTTGCTTCTTAAGAGGTGAGCCTGTGGGGTAAGGAGATCAGAGGTCAACCCACACAGGTTCACGCCATGCACAGACTGGGGTAGGCACATGTCTTTCTCCGATCTGCACCGTATCTGTTTGTGCTGCCTGGATGAAGATCACAACACCCAGGATTGCTAGTCGTGTCAGTCGATGCACCCAATGGCCCTTAGGGAGCAGGCAGCAAAATTATTAATTTTCATCCACAAGAAGGGTGAGGTTCTGTAGTCTGTCGAGGTCGCACGGTGCAGATCATTGTACTCAAGATCGAAATGCTCCATCTGGAGATGGAGAAGAAACTCCTGTAAGAGGTCTCGCTCCCCGAGTGAGTCCCCTCACCAGGCACTCTTCCCTCTTCAAAGAAAAAGACCCACCACTCCAAGACTTCCCGGAGCAGTCAGCCCAGGTACTCCGCCTAACTCCATGAAGGGGGGATGGGTAAGTTTTCACCTGAAGATTGGTATTGGTAATGTTTATTTGTAAAGCGCCTATACACAAGGCAAGTGTTTCAAAGCGCTTAAGGAGGGAGGGAACAAGGGGAGAAAACAGTCATTCAGAGCCCTTGAATTTCTGAACAATATAAGTCTGCACAGGCAGAGTAAGTGCATATAATACAATTAACAGTGTAGATAACAGCAAATAGGTCTGACGATTCTGCAGTTTTTCCAAGTGCATTGAGGCGCCACCATGCAAGAAGGGGAGACGGGGAAGATAGACGATCTTCAAGGCATGGTACGTTCAGATCGTGCAAGTGCACAGACGGTACAGGGGAGGGGAGAGGAGGCGGAGGGGGGAGTCCAAGTACACTCAGTCAGAAACTGGGTTAAGTGCTGAGAGATGCCACGCAACATGGGTCAACATGCTTAACATATTTGCCAATGCACTGGCGGCTCTGGCCCTAGCACCTGTGGCACAGTCAGCAGCACTGCTAGCTTTGGCTGTAGCGCAGATGGTTCCACTGTGTCTTCCCGTGACCTGCAGGCTACCCTCAGCGACCACTCCCATGCGCCTAAGGGCTCCAGCCGGAGGTCTCTCGAGCTGAGAGGCTCTGCCCACTGCACCGTCATCTTTAATGTCAGTGCCATGGACTCCGGGGCTCTGCGGGAATAGGTCACACTGCCCAGAGATGCTTTATTTTGGAATTGTATGACAAATACGACGAGGAAGACGACCAGATCCCATTTGGACTTGAACCCATGGGTTCTAGAGAAGATAGGGACTTCCCCAAGGAGTTCTACGGCAGCGTCAAAGACATGCTAGACGAGGGTGGACCTGCATGGGGCCAGCAGCCTAGTTACTTCCCAGAAGTTAGATATTCTACCAGCGCCAACACCAGGCAAGCCTCAAGCTGCTTTTCAGCACCTGATGGCAAATGTGGGTGATACACTGAGTCTCTCGGCGCTGCCCAGGTCCAGAGTTCAATATGAACTGGTCCTTGATAGTTTTGGAGGAACAGGGGTGAACCTGTTTCAATGAGACTATCATAGATCGGACTTGTCTAGAAACCTCATCTGCAGAGAAGGAGGGAGGGGGGCGGCTGCAGAAGAGCAGGGAATGGAGGGATGGAGGCGATAGGAGGAGAGTGAGAACAGGATGTCCTGAGTTTTTTTTTAAATGAAATGAGAGGCCACTGCCATGCAGAGGGCCTGGGAAGGGACAGGAGAGGTAGAGACTGCAGCAGGATTGGCCAGTTCCTTGCAGATTTTAAAGAGTTCAGCCGAGTTGTTAGATGCTGCAGAGATGCGGGCTTGGGTATGAGCTCTCTTCTTGGTGAGGGGGTATTGCCTTTGCAGCAGGCCAGTTTGTCAGAGGATGAACAGGAAGCACGCCACTTCCTCTCGGCCACCCTGCACTTGCCTCCCTGGCAGCCCTTGCACCTTGGGACTGTTTTCTGTATCCCTTACAGTCCCCCTACCAGCACTTATGTCTGCACTTACCTTGCACTTGCCACCTTTTGGCCGTTTTACTATCTTATTTAATCTACTATCCTATGTACTGCACTTTCCCCTCTCCCTTCCCCCTCGCACTTTTCCCTTTCCTCCTTCCCATGCACTTGCACGATCTGAATGACACCTGGCCTAGTAAGATCGCTGTCTGTCTTCCCTTGTTCCCCCTCCCTTGCCTTGTGACACCTTGAACCACTTGTGTATAGGCGCGTTATAAATGCCATATCATATCATATATAACTGTGCTACCTTCTAGACGATGCCCCCAAGAAGGAGATGCTGCTGCTCTTTAATGTGGCGGTGGAGGCCCCAGGGTTGGACGTGTGGTAGAAACCTGCCTTTGTTGCCCCAGCACACAGGGATCTAGCAAGGAAGCACGGTCCTGCAACGTCAGATCCAGTGTTCCTTTCCTCCCACGTATTGCCTGGGGTGGTACTATTTTTCCATCCCTTCCACCGGAAAGAGGAAGCAAAAGCCTGGACACATGGGGCAAGGAGGTGTTTGCTTCAGGCAGTTTGGTGCTGCATGCCGTGAATGCCTCTTGTACCATGGCAACAATTCTCCTTTGGCCTCTGATCCGCTGCAGCCAGTGCAGAGGAGCACGTCCTAGAGGACAAGATGCAGAAAGGATTTCTGTCACTGGACTTGGGCGGCAAGGTGGCTTTTGACAGACAACCTATTTGGAGCCAGTCCAGTCATCTAAGGCGAAGGCCAAGTTCTTGAGACTCGCGGTCCAGCAACCCACCACACAATCCATGTTATCGGGCAGGGTGTTTCGCCCTTTTTCCACGTTCGCCTAAAAGGGCCGGGGACATCTGTCCCAGGAAGGGGCCAAGAGAAACGCTTTCCAAGAGGGAGAGGTTCAAAGCGAGGAGATATCAAAGCAGCCACAGTCCCTTCGTCCCCATAGGGCATCAAACCTCAGAGACCGACTCCAGCAATCGTCACCAGTGGGGGATGGCTATCCTTGTTCAGCAGTGAGTGGTTGGAGATCATGTCTGATGCTTTGGCTTTACAGCTCATCAATCAGGGGTATTTCCTTCCTTTTCTCCAATGCCCACCTGACTACGGTCCACTGCCCCTCCTCACCCCCTGGTCCACTGCCCCTCCTCACCCCCTGGCCCCCCTTTATCTCCTGACCCCATCCTCCTGGAGGAGGTCCATCATCTTCTAGCAAAGAGCAATATTGAAATAGTTCTGCGCTCAAAACAAGGGAGGGGATAGTACTCCACCTATTGTCTGGTGCCAAAGGACGACAAAGGCTTGTGCCTGGATGTATGGCTACTGAACTTGTTCCTACGCTAGGATAAGTTCAAGATGGTTACTCTATCCCAGCCCTCGACCTGCAGGTCTGGTTAATTTCCCTGGATGTTCAGCACGCCTGCTTCCATGTGCCGATTCATCTGAAGAACAGGAAGTACCCGAGATTCGTAGTGGGCCGACAGCATTATCAATTCAATGTCCTGCCGTTCGGCATTTCGTCGTCATCCAACTCCTGTCATTATTAGCGGTTCTCCTCAGGGGGGGAAGGCATCAATGTTGTTCACCATATTGACAACTGACTCATCTGAGCTCGATCCCCGGAGCTTGTGTTGGAGGATCTGCTGCGCACATGCACTCTTTTGCACAGTTTGAGCTTTTCCCTGAACTTCAAAAAGTTTCAGGTTCTGCCGTCCCAGTCTGTCCGATTTATTGGGGCAGTCTTGGATACTCGCCTGGGCAGGGCTTTCCAGCCCGTGGATCGAGTGGCAAAAATCTCACAGGAACAAGTCCATGCCTTGTCTTTCCTGGGCCTCATTGTCTCCTGCATCCTAGTGGTGCCAGAGGCGAGGCTGCACATGAGATTGCTTCAGTGGCTTCTCCATTGCCAATGGTCGCAGTTCCAAGGTCACATGTCGAACCTTCTATAGGTCTCGAGCCAGGTGGCCCAGGATCTAGCGTGGTGGGCCGTGTGGGACAAATTGCTGAGAGGTGTTTTGTTTAGTCAACCTTGGCTTCAGGTAACAGTGGTCATGGACGCATCACTGACTGGTTGAGGCACTCACCTGTCTGAACTCAGTGAGCGGACTGTGGTCTCTCGCTGAGTCTCTGAAACACATCAACTTGCTGCAGTTGGAGGCAATTAGGCTGACCCTGGTTGCTTTCCACCCCTCTGTGAAATGCAAGACTGTGCTGATTTTGACAGCCAACACAGTGGCCAGCACTACCTCAACAAGCGAGGTGGTGTGGGGTCCTTGCCTCTGTGCAGAGAAGAAATGACTGTGGAGAGCAGTGTAAGTGCTGGGTGCTGGCACCGCTAATTTGTAAATGGTAAGATTTTCAGATTTCTTGAATATAACTTCATTTCATTCAATATGCTTGTGAGTTTGGTGCAGACCCAATCATTCGTGCCTCTGTACAGGGCATGCCAAATGTGAAAGAAATAGAAAGCCCTAGGCTGTTTAGCCTTCGATGTGGGTTACACACCCTACTATCCACTATGTGGTTGTAGTCTATAATTCAACAATTTGAATTACATTTGGATTTGTACACATAGTTCTCTTTATAAAGAATCATTCTTAATTCTTTTGGTTTCCAAGTATTTATAAGGTTTAATTATCAAAAATTAAGTGCAGATGCAAATCGTGCTAATGCATTCCGGACTAATCGTAGTCCTTCATCAGAGCCGATAATTCTCATCCGATCCATATACAGTCTGTTGCGATTTCCAGTCATCATCAGATTCAACCCCCAATATGATTCATCATTATGTATAATGGCCATAACACAATGTACCCAAGTGGAATGTCATTGGAGGCAAAGGATACCAACATTTAGTGTAATATTCACCACATGAGGTTTCGATCACAATTCCCACAGCGTCACACATGGATTTTTAGATTGTGGTTGTATATGCAATGTTCCATGGTGCAATAATATGTATTGAAATGTCATTAAAACCAGTCATTTGTGTGTATTTCATATCATTACAATTGTGTCCACCATTATTGGAAAATGCATTAGGCCACGAGACATACCAACATCAACAACATAGAAAATTAGAAAACATAGCAAGAACAATGTCAGAACGGGGCATCATGACACAGTTTTGCTATTTATACATCTTAATCAATAATTAATTTGTATCAATCCATTCTTTGATTTAAGATATCCCTCATAAACACATCCATTGGTGTGCATGTAACGTTGTTATCACAAGTGATTGCCTTTCATAATAAGGACTGTGCGCTTAAGCCCCTTTAAACTAACCCGGTGTAAATGGACACCAGTGGTTAACTTGTAAACTTATAGTGAAAGTTAATGATCTATAAGTATCCACATGCTCTTATTCCGAGATGTGTGCTGTATGCTCACTAAGTGAAGATTGCATATTGTGCTAACAGACCTGTCTTCGCCCAGCAGAGCGGCGTTCTGCCAAGATTTTGTGAAAATATTATTAATAAGTTGCGTGTTCCATTCTAGCACAATGCCACTTAAATGGCATGCATAATCAGAACCCTACTTACCGCTATTTCATATAGCGTGTCCTAATCGTGCATAAATCCTGCAGCTCCGCTCAAAGGGAATGTTGAGGCAGTAGCGAGGTTGCCGCGAATGTAAACTCATGGTAGTCATGGTGGCAGTGACATGGTCATCCAAAACGGTGTGCCGTTTTGTTTCAATCGGGATCAATATGTTGGCCATCTTAGAATGGTGTACACATTAATGTATATAGCACCAGGCATTATACAATAACATTGTATTGGTTCCGAAGACCACTCTTGGAGTCTGTTAGTGTATTATTGTGTATATGTGAAAATATATTCACATGGCAATGTTGTTCAGTGCTGCGTATCACGTCGTAGAATGAGTGAGATCCATGCATTGGGACATTTAGCAGTGCCACATGCAAGTATATATATCTAAGCGCTACAATATCTGGTCATAATAGACATTACGTTCCATAAATTGTTCAATTATTTATATGTAAAGATATTTTCACATGACATTATTCAGTGCTGATTACCACACTGTGAAATTAGTGTAAGACTTATGAATAGGGACCTTGTGGAGAGCAGTGTCTCTCTGACAGCGGTTCATCTGGCCTAACGAGATAATGTTACAGAGGATGTCTTGAGCCGAAGGACTTCAGCCTCCCATGAGTGGGAACTCTGTCAGGAAGCTAGGAAAGAGACTGTCTCTTGGGGAACTCCTCAAGTGGACCTCTTTGTTTCCAGTGCCAACAGGAAGTGCGAGTTGTTCTGCTCCAGGGAATTTCCTCACCTGGAAGCTTTGGGGGACGCACTGACGGTCGAGTGGACTTTTGACCTTTATGCATTCACGCCGATCCCTCTGATCCCAGGAGACTACGCATGTTCTGAACCACGCTCATTGCTCCAGACTGTGACCAGAGAACGTGGCATCCGGATTTTCTGGACATGTGCATCTTGCCTTCCCTTTTAAAAAGACGGTGTTATGAATGATATCACATCAATGTGTTTTATGGATTGAACAATTAACGTATGTCATTTAATTCAACGTTGTGAAGTGTTTCTGCCTAAGGAACATGTTACCTATATAACTCCTGTTCTCCAGCATTGGCATCTTTCATGGATTCACATGCTCATTGAATATTCTCTGTCATCAGCCTAAAGCGTGACCCAAGCTTTGTGAAGACTAAGACAGAAAGAGTTGCTTACTGACCCACACCTCATTTCTCATTGGTGTCTTGGCACTGAGCACAAAGTGGCGGATTGTGATTCATGTCAGTTGATTACCCTGAAAGCTCTGAAATAAAGATCATCTAAATTGACCATGGGACACTTGGCTTCTAAATCGCCGAAAACCACTACCTCAAAGAAAAAATCCTCGGAGGGCAGAAACCCATAAGAGAGCAAAAAAGCACTATAAAAACTCACTCTTGAGAAGTGACCCCCACACTCATCCTTGTCTTTTTTTAAAAAGAAAGAGGAGCTGCAGACATTCCTAATCGCGTCCTCACCCGACAGTGAACAGGTACACTTCCCATCTACATCTGCCTCGGCAGAAAAATGGGAAAGACTTCTCTTAAAAATTGTCCATGTTTTTAATAAAGCGGCTCTATAGCTTCTGTTACGGTTGCCTGTGAAAGGGCCATGCCCCACTGGCCCTCAAAAGCCACCAGGGAAAAATCTTTGTGAATTTACAGACTGCATTTGGCGCAGTGCCTAGCAAAAGACTGTAGGAAGAAATAATTTCTATAAGTGTCACAGAGAACCTGGTTAGAGCTAATAGCTAATTTTTACCATATGTGCAGGTAAGGTACGAAAGAAAAGGGGCATACACCCCAGTTTCCCGGTCACAAGAGGTAAAAGACGGGTGTGTTCTAGCCCCATTTCTGTTTTGCATATACATCAACAAATTAGCTACTATTTGAGATGATGGTATTATGGAAGCACCACAACTCAGCAGTGATCAAGTAGATAACCTACTCTTTGCGGATGATGCAGTATTAATTAGCAAAACACTATAGGGCCTGCAGAAAGCCTCCTAGTGTTTATGTTAACTGAAGTGAGATGTATTTGGAGAGTAACATCTCGAAAACGAAGTATCTAATCTGGTTAAAAAAATAAGACTAAAAGTATGCATTTACACCTGAAAGAGCATGTACTAGAAAGGGTTGACCATTATGACTAGGTAGGTGAAAAAAAGACGAGGCAAAAACAAATTACTAAAAGCCAACTGAAACTCTGCAAATATGGTGGAGCACTGAATTCATTCTTGCAGTGCTATGGCAGGAAAGCGATTGTTCAGGCTCTTGAGGTCTATAGAGCTAAGGCCCAAACAAACGCTTTGTATGGCACTGAGATTTGTGGCAATGGCGACTTGAAATCATTGAACATACCAAACCTTCCTTTATGTCTCGAATTAGGGATACGTGTTATAATTTATAAAGTACACCATCAACGCAAGAATTAAATAATAGTCCTTAGTCTTCTAATGAATGGACAAAGCAGGACATTTTATTCCAAAAGTTTGCAAACTGAAAAAACACACAGCACCACGCTAGTCCGCAACCCAATCTAACCTACCTCGCCACCAACTGCCCTTATATCACCACATGGTCTGGCCCCTTTGATTATGCGCCACTTCCGCTTGAACTGTCCCACCTCCCACAATGTCACAATTATTCTTATTGTTCATTGCATTAGTCTGTCCTCGGTTTCCTACTTGTTCCCTCTCAGCACGCGGTCTTCCACTTCAGGGTCGGTCGCTCTGATCCGGCATCCACCTCCTCAGTCAATGGGCGTTGGGCCACTGCCCCCTGGTGTGTTTTCAGCAATGGATAAGAGCCCATTGATTTGTCTAGTCCAAACTGGCTGGATCTAAGATGGATGCCCAAGTGGCCTTCACCCAGTACCCCCGAGAACTCCTCAAAGCGCTTTCGCAGTCCCACTTCGCATGCTTGGACAGAGCAGTCCCTGTGGCTGGGAAAGAGGAGCCACCGGGGCTGGGACAAGCACTACAAAGGTCAACAGGTGGTTTTCCCTAAATAGGATTTAAAGAAAAAATAATAAATGCTCAGACTTTATTCACATGACAAATGGCATTTCAGGTATTCAAATATTTGCCCAGGCTTTTCCCATGTTCTCATTTTCCTTCCTACATGTTCGTTGCCATTGTGTACCGTTATGGCGAATGTCACACTAATATCCCCCCCATCCTTTGGGGTCCTCAAAGTTCACAGGTCCAAAGTCCCCTTTGCACTTATTGCGCAACTATTCTAACTAAATGTATTCCCTGGTCAGATGCCCAATTCACCTTTTTTTTCCTTTGTACAGAGAATTCTGTCTATTTCTACTCTATGGTCCAATCCTGCTTTTCATTTGTGCAGGTACACCTTCAATCACTACCAACATTATTATTTGCAATAAGTACCATCCTCATAATGAGTTTTCAACAATGTTACCAATTCTGCCTGTATCATTATGGTTTCCTGCTGTATTTCAAGCAGGGCAAAGTGAGGGGTGAGCTGAAGGGTCTGTTGTTAATCACCATGGCTCCTGAATGGCGACATCTCATACAGCACCACGTCACCCCTGCCAATATGAGAGAAAAAAACATGAGACACATTGTGGTGGTAATGTAATTTTGCTCAGTCACTTCCTGATTCACTGCACATGACCTCTCCTGCACCACACATCTTAACTGATCGATGTGCTACCTCAAACACCTGCTTCTCCTTGTTACAGTTTCTAATTCCTGCAAGCCACCTCAAGTTTCATGTCTGTATTCCTCTTCCACCTTCTCTAAATTGTTAAATATGGGGTACCAATGTAGGCCATCTCTTCAAGAACTCAACATATCTACCTTTACCATCCTCTTCTCAGTAGTTTGCCAAAAGACCGAACGTCGCCATATATGAGATATCAGTGTGGGGAAGTTGGAACAAGTAGTGCCTCATTCCAAAGAAGTATAGATACAGTAAAGGAATAGAGAACAGTAAACTCGGAGAAGTCCTGGTGAAAGAAGCACATCATGCAGTGAGCATTTGGGGAAAGATAACTGGCAGAGAAGCACACCAGGGGATCTGCAAGACCCCCAGAATGATTCTTGACAGGGAGTATACCAGGCCATCCATTCAAAATACACAGATGAATAATATATTGTGTAATGATTCCTGACAGGTTACTATACCAGGGAAATCTGATAAACCATATGAAAGGAAGTCCTGCCAGTCAAAACACCAGCCAGGTTGAAGTCCGATAAACGAGTTATCATTGTGGGAAGATACCTGGCAAGGGAGTATACCAGGGGAATGTGATGAACCTATGAAAGGATTCCTGGCATGGGAGTACACAAGGAAGTCCACTAAAAGTCACAGGAAGAAACTTACTTTGCAAAACCGATGGTAAAACAAGTATACCAGCGTCTTTAAGAAAACAGGGAAGTGGAAATTGTGAAATTGAACAAAGACCTTTTCCTGTTAAAATCAAACAATGTGGCGGAAGGGTATAAGCAGAGCTTTGAAGAGGTCGGAGGTGGGTTTCTGATGGACAAGTACATCAGATGGTCCGCTAACATATTAAAGAGGTTTATAAGAAAACCCCATATGGAATATCTCATTGTGAATAAGCCCCCTTTGGTTTGTGAACTCAATGCAAAGAAACATAGACAGAACTGAATGGTGGACATATTGGTTGCACAGAAACTTCCTGAACCAGGTACAAGGAATCAAATAAGCTGTTGTTTAAAAGAGACACTTTGCCACTCTTATGGTACTGTTGTTTGAAAGCGACACTTCTCCAGCACGGGGTCTGGCATGGATTCACATGCTCATGAATATTCCCCGTCGTCAGGCTGGGAATCCTCGGTAAAGAAAAAATCAGTATCAGTTTCGTTTCTGATCTGTCTTTCGTAGTAGTAACCAATCACTGATCTCTGCGTCATACTGACCACAGCCAATGACTGCCCTCTACCTAAGCCCCGCCTCTGGCAGCCATCTTCAGATTTTTACCGCACGTTCAAGTGTTGGGATCCTCGTGCTATTGCTCTCGAGCATTAGTGCTATTTTTCACGTTTTTTCTCAAAAAGATTTCTCTTTTTTTCAGTCAAAAGAGCCTCAAGCTCCACCGTTTCTTCATCCGATCAACGGGGACCCGTGTCGGATTCGTCTACGCCCCTGAAGGGTGAAGATTTCGTCGAGCCACGCTTTTGGAGGACTCCATAAGTTTTTCAGGCCCATCTTGGACATGGCCCAGGAGAAGGGAAGCTCGACACCCGGAAAGCTGTTCAGGGTCTGCCCTGGATGCCAGCTTCAGAATGTCTTTAAGGAGGACGAACACTCCCTTTGTCTTTACTGCCTACATGAGGACAAGACGCACGTGGAGAAGGACTGTGTGTTTTGCGGCAATATGTCGGAGCGGACCATGAAGGACCGCCATCAACGTCTCGCCAACTGGCTGGAAGGGAAGAGCCCGTCAGGCGAGAAGAAGAAGAAGAAGTCCGAGCGGTCTTCTAAGACCTTTGAGGGCGCCCCGGCGACAGGGGTCCAACAGAAGGCCAAGCACCGCGAGTCCGCTGGCACCGGGAGCGCCGAACGGTCAGACTCTACGGGCGCCAGGCAGGGCGCATCCTCCCCGGCGCCATCAACCACGAGCCAATGCTCTGGCTCGGGTAAGAGGAAGGCCGAGCACCCGGCGAAGCTCCTGGAGAGACCCCGGTCGAGCTCGAAGGCCCCATCGGAGGGGGAGCGAGGCGGTGACCCTCCCCCCAAGGAGAAGGAGGTGAGTGCACCTAAGGTGGTGAAAGCCTTAATCCATCCGGCCAAGGCCTCTATCGAGACAGTCGCGGCGGCCCTGGCTCAGCCTGTGGAGGCTACACCAGTGGTGGCGACCTCGTGGCTCAGAGTCTCCCTGCCACCGCGGGGGGTGTCCTCTTTCATGCCCATCGACAGGACCCCCGTGAAATCTCCGACGGAGAAGAAAAAGGGGGGGGCAGGAGGTTGTCGTGGATTCGGCCCCACCTCTGAGGAAGAGCTGATCAAAGTCTTAAGCCACGGCGTTGGCGTGGAGGAAGACCAGCCCGTCGGGAGGGACCCCGACGTAGGAGACGACGAGAACGTCAAGGGTGCCGACGGGGCTCCTGACCGCCCGTCGGACTCCCCTCAACCAGTGCCGCAAGACAACTCAGCGGCCATTTTGTTGGCTATACAGTCCTTATGCTCGGAGATATGGACGAGACTGCCGTTACCACCAACGGAGGAACCGCTCCTGACGGGGGACCCGGAGCCAGGCCCTTCTGGGAGCCCTCCCCCTAAGAGAAGAAGGATTCATTCTCCACCTCCTTTTCAGCCATTGCGCCCTGTTCATCCCTCCTCCCGTCCACGACACGTGGGGATGATACGGGGACTGACACGGCCGCGACGGGTACAGACGACGAGGTTTACGACGAGGATCTCCCGTCGCCACCTCCCACCCGGGCTTCCCCGCCCGACGAGATTGGATCGTTTCACTCCATGATCGCCAGGGCATCCGAGCTTTTCCAGCTCTGCCCGGAAGAGAAGAAGAAGGAAGGTTTCCTTTATCAACGGCGCGAGGCCAAGAGGAAGACGGTCCTCGCTGTACCTCTACTGGACGATATTTGGGATGAGGGCCTCGCCCTCCTCAAGAACCCATCCACGACGCCGGCTAGAAGGGATCGGTACGAGAAGAAGTACCGGGTCCCGGACGCGGCCCCCTTGTGCCTTCGGGCACAGCCGACCCCAGACTCGGTCGTCTCCGTGGCGGCCAGGAAGAAAGCGGGGGGGCGCGGCCTCTACGTTGACCTCCCCGCCGGACGGCGAGGGAAAGAAATTAGACACAATGGGACGCAGAGTCATCTCGTCGGCAGCGACGACGATTAAGGCGGCCAACGCCTTGGCTATCGTAGCCCGCTACGACAGGGAGTTGTGGTACAAACTGGCCCCCCTGCTGGACTTCCTACCTGACGACAAGAGGGCGGAAGCCCTAGAGATCTTGCAGGAAGGAGAGGTGGCGTCGGACCACGCCATTACGATTGCGACGGACATCGCTGACACTGGATTTCGCCAGTTGGGCAACGGCGTGTGCCTTAGGCGGCGTGGATGTCTCAAGGCTACTGACTTCCGTCAGGACGTGCAGACCAGAGTCTTGGACATGCCGTTCGACAGAAACAATCTGTTTGGGAAAACAGTGGACGATTCCCTTCAAGCCATCAAGGCGGACACAGACGGCCCAGGCTCTTGGGGTTCTCCAGCAACGGCGGCCACCCTTTCGGAGCGGCGGAGGCAAACAGGGTGCCTCCAAAGGTTCCGGCGGCGGATTTTCCACCTACCGTCAGGCGGCCCATTCGTCATCACAGGAAGCTTACAGGGGACGAGGCAAGTCAGGCGGACCCCGCCGTCGTCGCCAAGGAGGACAAGGCGGCAAAGCCTCTTCGAAGCAGGACTGAACCGGCCGTGGGGTAGGGCCCCCACCGAAGCACCCCGGTGGGAGGCCGGCTGGCGAGCTTCGTCAGCGTGTGGGAGTCCATCTCCACCGGCCGTTGGGTGCTGGACGCCCTAGCTCAGGGTCACGCGCTCGAGTTTGTAAAGAGGTGCCCGCGCGTCCCCCTTGTGGCCAGGAAAGAACATCACGTCCCTCAACTTCTCTTGGAGGTAAAGGCGATGCTCAAGAAGGGCGCCATCGAGCTCGTCCCAAAGAAGCTTCGGGGCTCCGGAGTTTACTCAAGATACTTCCTCGTGAAGAAGAAGACGGGAGGATGGCATCCCATCCTGGACCTATGACGACTGAACAAATTCATCAAGGCACAGAAGTTCCGGATGGTCACCCTCCAACGCGTCCTGGGTCAGCTGGAGGAGGGCGATTTCCTATCGTCGTTGGATTTGGAGGATGCCTACTTCCATATTCCCATCCTAAAGGGACACCGAAAGTTTCTCAGGTTCGTGGTCCATGGGCGTCACTACCAGTTCAGAGCCCTTCCCTTCGGATTGAGGTTGGCACCCAGGGTGTTCACCAAGTGTCTCGCACCGGTGGCGGCGCAGCTGCGCCGAGAGGGGATCCACGTCTACCCCTACCTGGACGACTGGCTCATCCGAGCAAAGACGAAGGAGCTCGCCGTGGAGCACACGGCAAGGACCGTCCAACTACTCTCGGACCTGGGATTCTCCATAAACTACGCCAAGTCCCACCTGGTGCCCGCGCAAGACGCACTGTTTCTGGGACCGAAGCTCGACACAGTGTCGCTGCTGGCCTCTCCGTCGGAGGAAAGGACGAGGGCCATCTTGGGCAAGGTGCAGCGGATGCTGGTTGCGGACGCGGCCAGGGAGAGGTCCATCACGTCCCTCCTCGGAATGATGTCTTCTTGCATTTATCTCATCCGCCTTTGCAGGCTCCGGATGCGCCCGTTGCAGGAGTTCCTGGACGCGCGCTGGATCCAGACGACGGGCAGCTTCGAGGAGAGGATCACACTCGACGAGAGTTTCCGACGAGCGATCCGGTGGTGGGGTACCCGCCCGCATCTGACGGCGGGCATGGACTTCCAGACCCCCGGCCACCAGGAGACAGTGACCAGGGATGCCTCCCTGGAAGGGTGGGGAGCGCACACCGAAAGTCTGCACGCGAGAGGCGTTTGGCTTCCGACGGAGAAGTCCCTCCATATCAACTTCCTGGAGCTCCGTGCAGTGTTTTGGGCCCTCAGGTCCTTTCATCCGTCCCTCAAGGGCAAGGTGGTGAGGATCTTCACCGACAACACCACCACCATGTTCTACATCAGGAAGCAGGGCAGTACCAGGTCCCCAGCCCTGTCGAGGAGGCGCAGGATCTGTGGCATTGGGCCGTCGCCCAAGGGATGTTTCTGGTGCCGTTTCATCTGGCAGGGATAAAAAACACCATTGCCGACTCGCTCAGCAGAGAGCTGCGCTCGTGCCACGAGTGGGAACTACGACAGGATCTAGTGAACCGCCTCTTCCGACGGTGAGGCACACCCCAGATCGATCTGTTTGCGACGGCGACGAACTCCAAGTGCCGGAAGTTCGCCAGCAGGTTTCCCCAGCCGAGGAGCATGGGCGATGCTTTCTCGTTCTCCTGGGAGGGCCTGTTTCTATACGCGTTCCCTCCATTGCCATTGCTGATCCGGCTCATCAACCAGCTCAAGAGGTCACGGTGCAGGATGATCCTCGTCGCACCTGCGTGGCCGAGGCAGATACGGTTCCCGGGCCTTCTGGACTTGTCAGCGTCCCCGTCAATCAAGCTGCCAGTAGACGCGGATCTTCTCTCCAGGGAAGGAGGCGCCATCCTCCATCACGACCCGAAGTCGCTGAACTTGCAGGCCTGGCTCCTGCAGCGTTAGAGTTTGGAGGATACGACATACCGGCCGACTGCAGAGAGGTTCTTGCAAAGGCCAGGGCGTCCTCAACTCTTAAATGCTATGGACACAAATGGAAGAGGTTCTCTGTCTGGTGCCACGCACAGAAGGTTAACCCTCTACGGATTACGGCTCCCCAGGTACTGCCGTACCTTCTGACGCTGGCCAAGGCTGGACTGGCGTACGCGTCCATCAAGATTCATCTTGCTGCGATCTCCCGATACACCAGAACCACGGGGCGGACGTCTTTGTGGTCTCATCGTCTGGTGAAAGAATTCATGAAGGGACTGTTCAGATCGTTCCCGCCGGTGAAGGCTCCGGCCCCGGCGTGGGAGCTCAACGTGGTGCTGACCAAGCTCATGGGACCGTCGTTCGAGCCTCTTCACTCGGCTCTGCTGAAGTTCTTGTCGTGGAAAACAGCCTTTCTTGTGGCTATCACCTCCGCACGAAGAGTGGGAGAGATCCAGGCCCTTTCCTGCAATCCCCCGTACTTGACTTTTCACGACACGAGGGTAGTGCTCAGGACGCACCCCTCCTTCATGCCCAAGGTACTGTCAGACTTCCACCTCAACAAACCCTTGGTGTTGCCTGTTTTCTTCCCGTCGCCTTCGTCGCCGGCCGAAAGGACTTTGCACCCGCTGGATGTAGCTAGAGCGCTGAAGTTTTACGTGGAACGCACAAAGTGTTTTCGGAAGACGTCACAACTTTTTGTGAACTTTGGACCTGTCAATCAGGGGAAGGCTCTCTCAAAGGCTTCCATTTCCAGATGGCTCTCCGGCTGTATCATGTACTGTCATCGGTTGGCAAACCGACCGCTACCTGGCCGTCCGAGAGCCCATTCCACCAGAGCGATCGCAGCTACCACGGCATTCCTAACTGGTGTGCCCTTGCTGGACATCTGCAGGGCTGCTACGTGGAGGTCGACGCACACCTTAACGAAATTCTACTGCGTCGATCGGGATTCCAGGGAGGAGTCCAGGGTCGGCCAAGCAGTGCTGCGCAATCTGTTCGCCTAAGGTGAGCCTGGTGAGGAGGTAAGAATTGCTTAATGTTGAGCCTTTGCCACCTCCCGTGGTTGTGCATGTGTGTACTGCTATGTCTTCTTTATTCATGAGCATGTGAATCCATGCCAGACCCCATGCTGGAGAAGGAACAAGTTACTTACCTGTTAATGTTGTTCTCCAGCATGGGTCTGGCATGGATTCACATGCAAACCCTCCCGCCTACCCCTCTGCGGCTCTTCACTTGGTCATACTGCCACTTCACGTGCTACCAAATCTGAAGATGGCTGCCAGAGGCGGGGCTTAGGTAGAGGGTAGTCATTGGCTGTGGTCAGTATGACGCAGAGATCAGTGATTGGTTACTACTACGAAAGACAGATCAGAAACGAAACTGATACTGATTTTTTCTTTACCGAGGATTCCCAGCCTGACGACGGGGAATATTCATGAGCATGTGAATCCATGCCAGACCCATGCTGGAGAACAACAGTTACAGGTAAGTAACTAGTTCCTTTGCCATCCTTAAGGAACTATTGTTTGAAAGACGCACTTTTTTTCCATCATACCAGAGATATCCAGGGGAAGGGAACCACCCTCTGTATCCAAGGATTTCTCCTTGGAAAAAAATATGTTGTTGGAATTATTTATTTGCTTTCATTTTGAACACCTTTTGCCAAGCCCAAGTCAAAGACGTTTCCCTACACCCTTAGTTGTTCATTATTTATTAAAATAGATTCCCATCTCACAAAAGCAAAAATTACAACAATGCATAATGATAGGAAAGTCGGGCACTATGGTTGCCATTGTTAAGGTACATCAATATTACGTTTCAAACCAATCAGAACTAAAAAGACTGAGAATGGCAGTATCACCCTCTATTCTGCAGGTGACGATTCCTCCACCCCAGCTCGCAGGCATTGAGCCAGGAGATAAGTCACCAAGGGACCCCATATGTTCTTAGGGCTGGTCCACGGCCCACACCATATTCCCCATCAATGTCACTCAACCAAGCCAAATCATCCAGCCAAGCTCGAATAGTAGGGGGAGCCCTCTTGGTCCAATGCATCAACACATAAATTCAAGCCACTATCATGCAAGTTGCCAGCAGCTTGCGGCCAGGGCTTGACACGCCCGGAAGCCAGGTGAACATACAGCATAACAACACAAAGGCACGGCATGGTCCAGCATACTAGAGAGAATACCCGCCACCCCTACCCAGAAGTCATGCAACTGGGGACACGACCACAGCATATAAAGGAAATCGGCCAGACTCGCCCGGAATCTCGGGCAGGTATCACTCTTAGCAGGGCCGAAAAGGCACAGATGGGCAGGCCCAATGTATACTTTATGAATGGTCTTAAGCTGGATCAGCCGGAGTTGGGTATTGAATGCCCCATTATGGTACCGCGCACATAGCGTCCATTGCTTATCTGTAAACGCAAACCCAATGTCCCAGCACTGTTTACACTTTAAGACCACTCGGGGAAGAGTCTTGCTGCACCTGGCCATATATAGTGGAAAAAAGCCGCTTGGCTGCGGCTAAATTGCAGAGCTACTACAGTCCTGGGAGATACGGGGGGCATTTGGGAATGTAGGGGAGGACGCTTTAAAAGCTGCCCGCATACCAAGATACTGCTACCGCCTATGGAGGCCATCCCCCATCTTAGCCGTGAACAACTCTTGATACAAACACCCCATCAGAATACAGGTCAGCCATAGTGCCTATCCCCACACCCCTCCACGCCTGAGCCAAGGCTGCATCGCAGGTAAGCCTTAGACATATTCCAGAGCTGTAGGCCCGGGTCATAAAGGATGTCCACTCCCAGCCTCTTAAGGATCCTATTCCACATGTGCACCATGCAGGCCACAGGGTCAAATTTACACTCATCAGCCACCTTCCTTGACACAAGCACACCCTGAGCTGGAAAAGGGCGCACCAAACATTTGTCAATCCTCAATGTGGTTATGCTGGGGACCCCGGCATCAAATAGGGCACAAAATGCACTTGTGTAGCCAGGAAATATAACTCCATATCTGGCGCACATATGCCACCATAGTCCCACAGGAGGACCAAGGTGTCCCAACAAATTCTGGGGGATTTTGGGTGCCATGCCAGCCTCACCAAAAAGGCCTTCAAATCAGTAGAAAATGCTGCTCCCGGCAAAACGGGATGTTTTGAAACAAATACAATAGTTTGGGGACCACTATCATTTTGGCGATGGCAACTCGGCCCATGAGGGTCAGAGGCAACGTACACCACTTTTGCACTTTGTTTCTCAGGGCCTTCAGATATTTCAAGTGGTTATCCTCCAACAGAGACTGGGAGCTCCTACTAACCCATACGCCTAAGTACTTGACAGATACTTGTTACCACCTGTACCCTCCAGTATCAGCTGGCCAGAACGTAACCTCATTGAGCGGAAACAAAATAGATTTGGACCAGTTTACACAGAGACCGGAATATCGGTCAAAATAGGCAACCTCTTGCGACAAATGTTGCAGGTTTCCCCCTTAGAAATATATGATCGCATCAGCATACAAAGATAACAGCACATTGGTCCCTCCTATCGCTAAGCCACGACCCAGATGGAACCTCCGCAGCCTAGTCGCCATAGGTTCTATCGCCAGCGCAAAGCGTAGCAGAGACAGCGGACACCCCTGTCTAGTACCACGGCCCAGGTCGAAGGCCTCGGAGTGTTTACCGAACAAGCCAATCTTAGCTGTTGTGCCGGTATACAGAAGCCTCACCGCTGCAAGAAAGGGTACCGGAATCCCGTCCACTTTTTATTTAGTTTTTCAACTTGTTTTTTATTAACATTTTTCATTTAAACAAGTCACAATGAGACCCCTGCCCCTCATTCCAGGAACTAGCTGATGGCCTTTTCCCACTCTGTTAAGTAGTGTTCTGGCAGCGAAGAGTTTCCAGTCTGTATGTCCTTGGCTGGGTTTGTCCTTAGATGTGTCTGCTTTTTTCCATCGTCATGGATCGGAATCTTCCTGGGGATCCGATTCCCAATAGTGACATGCTTTTAGGGCGCGTGCCCTCCTTTAGATATGCTAGAAGGGCCACCCAGTCGGTTGCAAATTTCATGTTGTCCTTGTATTGAGTATGTAGTCCATTCCATGGCGATCATCAACCACATTTTTGCGACCCACTGGTGTTCATGGGGTGGGTGGGGTCTTTTGATTTCCACCTACGCGCCAGCACCATTGCTGCGGACATCATCATGATGACATACAGTTTGCGGCCTGATTTCGAGGGAATGTCAAACAGGGCTTGGTTCAGGCCTATCATATTGAGCCCCCTGTTCCCACCCCCCCTGGCTCTTAGAACCTGGTCTATGTCCTGTTGAATGTTGCCCCAGAATGTGTCTAGTTTCGGACATTCCCACCATATGTGAGCCCACGTGCCCGTCCCCCCACATTCCCTCCAGCAAGATTGAGAGGCCTGGGGAAACATCTTGTTTAGTCTGGTCGGGTTTAGATGCCACTGAAACATCAGCTTTAGCCAGATCTCTCAGATCTGGAGGGACCTGGTTAGCTTCGGTATCTGAGCCCATAAATAATGCCACTCCCACTCATCTATTTCGGTACCTGTGTCAGTTTCCCATTTCCTCATGTATGTTCTGTTCGGGGAACTTTCCCCCTCCTTAATGTATTTATATATTTAGGTCATCAGACCCCTGTCCCCCGCATGCGTGTCCAGGTATTTTTCAAGTAGGGTTAGAGGGCGCGATCCTGCCAGTTTCTTTACTGGGTGGGATAGCCAATACCTCAGCTGTATGTACCCGTATCTGTGCCCCTCCTCCAGGCCAAATTCTGCCTTGTATTCAATGTTTTTGACTTTACCCCATCATACATGTCTCGTACCATCCGGCAGCCCCCTAGGTACCAGTCATCAAATGCTACAGTTTTGCAACCTGGGTTGAATTGAAGATTTTCAAATAAGGGGGTGAAGGGTGAGGGCAGGGAGGTGATATGGGCCTGTGAGACTGCTCTGTCCCATGCTTCCCCTGTGGCCGAGGTTATTTTGCTGATGTACATTTGGAGAGGTCTATCGGTCCTCGGTTCACATAGAACTCCCTCTAACTGCCTGGCTACAACTACCCTGTCCATTGGCCTCCATGGTTTATCCCGGTCATCCCTCTGCCAATCCCTGAGAACCCGTATTTGAGCTGCCAGGTAATATGCCCTGAAATCTGGCTCTCCCATGCCCCCTCGGGAAGTAGGTGTTCTCATGAGGGCTGCGGCTATTCTGGGGCGCTTAAAATTCCAGACGAAGTGGGTTGTGGCCTTCTGTAGAGCTTTGAAGAAGGGGCGAGGGACCTCAATTGGGAGGGCAGCGAAGTGGTACAATAGCTGTGGTAGGACCACGATCTTTAGGACGTTGATCCGCCCCACCCAGGAAATATATAGAGGTCCCCAGTCAATCAGCTTCGATTTAAGCTTCTCGAGTGGGGGGGCAGTTTGCCTGATATAGTTCTCCTATGGTTTTGATAAGGAAGACCCCCAAGTACTTTATGCTTTTGCTTGCCCACCGAAGGCATAGGTTCCTTTTGATGTATTGCTCTGTGGTCGTTTGGAGGTGAAGGCTAAGGATTTCTGATTTGTTGGTGTTTACTTTCAGACCGGCTACTCGACCAAATCTATCTAGTTCCTCTCATATCGCTGGTAAGGATACCTCGGGGTGGGCTAGTGTAAGGAGCATGTCGTCTGCAAAGGCAGCCACTTTGTGCACGTGCTCCCTAAATGGTATACCTTTTATGTTCCCGGCCTTTCTTATTGCCTCCAGAAACGGCTCCAGATAGAGTGCACAGAGCAGTGGGGATAGCGGGCATCCCTGTTTTGTGCCCCTCTTCACCCTCACCGGGGTTGATATTTGAGCCAGACAGAGGGTCTGGGTTTGAAAGCTGGCACCCACTCAGGTGATAAATTTAGGTCCGAAACCCAACTTGGCCATTGTAGCGAAGAGGAATCCCCACTCCACTCAATCAAAGGCCTTTTCCACATCAATTGCTAGGAGGAAGGCGGGGATCCCCTTCAACTGTGTTTTCTCGATAAGGTGGGTCACTCTCCTGACATTGTCTGTCGTCTGCCGGCCCGTAATGAAGCCCGTCTGATCGTATATCATTAGTTTGGGAATGATTGTGTCTATCCTAGTTGCTAGAATCTTAGTATGAATCTTAGCGTCTACATTTATAAGCGCCATTGGGCGGTAGGAGACACACTCCTCCGGGTCTTTGCCCTTCTTTCGTATGAGGATGACTTTAGCCTCATCCATAGACCTGGGTAGGTATCCAGAGGAGCCAATGTGATTAAATAATTTGGTAAGGTGGGGGGGGGATCAGGAGATCTTTATGACGCTTATAAAATTCGGCCGTATAGCCATCTGAGCCAGGAACTTTGTTCAAGGAGAGGGAAGTAATTGCCTTTCTAACTTCGTCGGTTGTTATTTCCTCTTCTAATTGTTCCCGCTTCCCCCGTGATATGACCTGGAGGACCAGATCATCTAGATATGCCTTCTGTGCGATAGGCTCTGGATTGTTTGAAGAGTAAAAGTTGGTATAGTATCAGTGAAATTCGCTTTCTATCTCCTGATTGCTAGTGTGTGCTTTACCTCCCTCCACCTTGATTTTTAAAATAATTTTGTCCCTCTCCTCCTTCCTCAGTAGTCTAGCTAGGAGGCGGTCGGATTTGTTCGCTTTGATGTAGTGCTTTTGGCATAGGCGCAGAAAATTTTGTTCTGCCGCCCTGGTCTGTATAAGAGTCAGCTGACCTCTCACCGTTCGGACTTCCCTTGCTATAGCAGGTGTATTTTTCTCAGCCATTTGCGCCATCGACTCTTTGAGTCTTTTACCCAGTTGTTATTCCTCTAGCCTTAGTTCCCTTTCTCTTCTCACCTTTATTGCAATAATTTTCCCTCTTATCGTGGCTTATAGGGCATCCCACCATATCTGTGGTAAGGTATCGCCCTCAGGATTATTCTCTGTAAAATCCTTGAGTTCCTGCTCTAGTTCCTTCGTAAAGATCGGGTCTTTGAAAAGAGGAGACTGGTATCGCCATTTCCACATTCCCGGCGGACCCGTCCACTTTTAATACTGCAAAAAGGTAGTCCCATTTAACTGACTCAGATGCCTTCTCCATGTCGAGCACTTTAGGGTTTATTCGAGTTAATATAGGGAACAGCTGGTGGAGGCTCAACAAGATCGATCTCCCCTGCCAAAAACGAGAGGCGAGCCCTGTTGGGGAGAATTCTCCAGACTGGCTAATTTCCCTTACCTACCGAGTCCCTCAGCAGCTCTGCTGGATTTCTAGGATTTATTTTTTTCACCTGGTAAGAGTGTGAGCCTTTATTCCCACTCTTACATGTGTTTTGCTGTGTGTTTTACATTTTTGTGTTCATAGACTGTGGAGCCTCACCTACTCCATAGGCATCTTTTTACTGTGTGTCACACAGCACCTTTAGTGCAGTGACAAAGGGTTGTCTTTTTCAGGCTTCCCACTTTAAACTCCATTTTCTGGGACTGACTACTGTCTCCCAGAACATATAAAGTTGCCATTGACTTTATTAGTCTTCTTAAATTCACAGACCCAGTACAAACTATCTTCCATAGAGTACTGGAAAGGGTTAATAGTTATCCGTTTTTGTCTTTTTCTCATGCAACATTATTTTGTTCCCCTTTCTTTAAGATTCGGCTGGTGGCAGTGTTATCTAAATTTGATTTTCCTACCGCGGACTATGTAAATAGCCTTGGTACTGTTTTAGGCTATGTTAGTAGCCTCAAACTTTAATCCGCTGGATCCCTTTTAATTTTATTTGGTTCCGGCTGGGTTTATTCACCATTTCTTTTTGTAAAGGTCTTTCTCGTGTTTTACTCTGCGCACCAAACCAGGTTTGGTTCCTTTGTTCGCTGTCCTTAGGCGCCTGAGAGTCTAGGTAGACGTGATGTGAGGGAGGGATTTTAGGCCCCCTGCACAGGGTTTCCTTGGAGACCCAAGTTGCACTCTTGTTTGATTGGCTTGGGGACTGTCCTGCCAGGACAGCCATCCTGCTGTGTGATTGACAGCCAGGCTGTGTGAATGGGGAAAAACTGCATAAAAAGCAGGTCTCTGGGACTTGGAAGGCAGAGTCGCCAAAGGATCGAGAGAACCTAAGAGAAGGAAGAGGACTACTGCAGCTACTGGACCTCCCGGTAAAGCACTGCTGCGGGTATGAATCTCCTAAACTTCGACGACAGAGAAGATCTGCAAGGAATCTTCTTCCCTTGAGCTGGTGGGACCAACCAGTTCGCCAAACATCAAGCAAGGCCTCCCTCTCCTGGTTGAATTCGCTGTGCATCGCTGCAGTGGTCCGGATACCCAGGAGGACCGGACCCTGTTTGGTTTTTAAGTAGCGCACCTTTTATTTGTCGCTTTGCTCTGCTGCTGGTTTCTTCCCTGGGCAGTGCAGGACCCTCCAGTCTTCCTCCTTCTTGTCAGTCCGACAGTCGCTTCAGGAACTGTGAGCCTGCAGGACCTGCCAGGAACTTCTGCCTCAGCTACAGCATTCTTCTTCTACTAAGGTACTGTTCCGTCCGACCGCAATGAAAGTGTTTCAAATCTTTCGCTAAACCGAGGGCTTGTCCTTCTCTACTCTTTTAAATAACTTTTCTTCAGACCAACTTCGTTTTGAACTCTTGGCAAAGACTTAACCGCAAACTACTCTGAACTGTGTGATCCTCTGCAAAGACTCTGAACCATTAACATTTACCCAGGCCTATTGATTTGAATCCTAGTTGTAGTAAGCCTTTTCTAGATTGCCCTGCCTACTTACTTGGTGGTGCTGCTTGATTTTGAATAACCTTGTCTTTCCCTCCCTTTTTAAATTGCTGGAGGGCCACTTTGCTCACACTTCATTTTTTAGCTGAACTCGTCCAGAATTCATTGGGTGGTGTGTAGTGTATTAAGATTGTGATTTTCTGCTGCTTTATATCAGTGAACTGTTTAATAACTGAAGATGTAATTAAATGTATATTCCTTTACTCAGAAACCTTGTGTCAGTGTTTGTTTGAACCATAGCAATTGCTGTCCTTTGTTTAACTTCTGATACTGCTCACTTTATTCTTGAGATAAGTCTGGCTGCTTAGCCATCGCTGCCACTTTACTGTGTAGTACAGGCTTGTACCAAAGGTGAATTTGTACTTAAACTTGTAGTCTTAATTGTGTATGGTGTTCCCAAAGGGTACTGCATATGATTCTGCCTAACAAGCCCGCTGAACAGATGGGTTGAATTCTGGATAAAACAGGCTCCCTCATATTGCAGGTCCCCCAATCCGGTGGCTTTTCTAAGGATTGTGTCCCGATCTCTGTAGTTTTACAGGCAAGCTATGACCGGATGGGGGGCTTTGGCCTGGCTTTGGGACCACCTGCGATATTCTGTGCGTCCGCTCAATCAGGAATTGCGAGGACAGAGGCGGGGATTGCAACACTTTCTTTATACACATCTCCATAACGACCTTCATGTTGCGTTTCAACACTGATTCTGTGAACCCCACCACACAAATGTTATTCCTGTGGGACCTCGCCTCCAAGTCCTCATTCTTTTCCTTGATCCCCTTACCCTCCGGTTGCAAAGTTCTAATCACCTGCGTCACCTCTGCACTTACACCTTCTAGCACTCCCGTCCTGGTGAGCCTCAGATGGGGTCAATAAGGATCCTGCGGGAAGGCCGCAGTAAGTATAGTCAGGTTGGGAGACCTCTGGGCCGTTAATCTCGTTGCCGTGCCCTGCCCACCACAGTCTTCAGCCTCAGCCGCAATTCGCCGACGGGTCCTGCTGCTGCAGGAAACACACAAATGAACCCGCCGCTCTTGCGGCTCTCAGCTGCCATGGGCCGCGGGAAAACACATGCGCTGCACAGGAGCGGAAAGCCTGGGGAAGGGAGCCTCCCCCACGCCGACGCACAGCCTCTGAACTTCAATACAGCCAGTCCAATGGAGTGCCTTGGCGAGTGCTCCACTTCTTCCCTAGCACACGGCGGGGGCCCTGCTCCGCCTCCGCCCTGCCGCACCAGGTCACGCCAGAGCTGATGACAGCCACCCGGCTCCACCTCACCGGGGGCGCAGTGCCGGGACACAGGCCCTCACCGCTTCCCACCACAGGCCAGCTGGACTGCTCACCATTTGGCTCACCGAGCCACACACCTCCTATAAGACGCTGCAACAGCGGTCTTCCCGCACCAGTATCAGCGTCCTGCTGATTCGGTTGGCGGACCCACAGCAGGATCCCAGGGGTCTCACCCCAGCAAATGGTAAGGGTGTGCTCGGCGCACACAGTATATGGCCTCCCCCTACTCCAGCGTCTCGTGGAGCTCAGCAGTTAGAAGACTTCTTGGTCGCGAGCTTGCGGGCGCCCCCTAGTTCATTTCTATTGTGAAGGTCACAGTAGTATGTTTTGGACACAAGGACAGTTTACATCATTTTGACGACGAGACACAGACTGATCTTTAGCTTTAGTTTCCTAGGCAGGGAAACTCTCTTTAGGATAGGGACAGAGAGGCCTTTATTCAACCCTTTTATTTTAATAAAAGTGTCTAATGTAGAAAACATTACAACTTTGTGTCTGCCTCTCGTTTCTGACCCTTTACACTACGCTAGAATCTTCCAATTCACATGTGTCTGGTAACACCACTTTGTGCATAGCCATGGGCAAATTGACCAAATCCAGAGCCATTCTTCCATTACAGCCAAGTTCTCTCCGGATTGTCACCATTGCAGTCCCGCTCCACTTCCTATACGAATGTATCAACTTGGAGATCATTTTATTCCTCCTCCTGGGAAAAAGGACAGATTGACAGTAATATATTAAATCAGAGGCATGTTAGGATGCAGGATACAACACAGTTGGTTTAGTAATTACAACAGTTCTAGATATATTGGTAGTTACACTCATTCTTTATCTTTAAAGTTAGGTTGTTGGGTGTCTCGCTGTGGGCTCTTCCATTTCCAAGTTCAGTACCTTCAGATAATCTAGAGCCTCACAGGGAGATGGTACTACCCCTTCTGGGCTTGATATAAACTACATCCGAAGATACACCCCACATTCCCAAGCTCTGTTTAAATTACAGGTTCCCCCTTGCCAGTGTGCTATCCACAATTTCTTCTACCATGGTCAGGCTTTGACAACACTAATGGTTACTACATAATGCCTAGTTTTTCATGGCACATATGGTTTGCACAATTGAGTTAGATTATCTGCATTGTCAAAAGCCAGCACAAATATGCAGATCAGCAGATCGATGAAACCTACCCCGCAGGGGTTACCACCCTTTTGCAGTGACCCGGGTTGAGTTCCCTGAACTTTGACTGCAGAATTTGAGACAAGAAGCACGATGAATGGCCCTTTCCATTTCGGGGGCCAGTGCGGTTTTTCTCTTTTGGACTTTTTTCAGTACTTTGTCTTCAGGCTTTAGGCAATGACCTGGCGAGTCTGGGTCCCGTGGCAGAGCAGCTTGGACCTGATTGAATGAGACTGACAGAAGACATTAATGTCTTGACGTATTCCAAAAGTCGATCATCTGACAATTGCAAGTTATTTGGCACAGTTTACACTAGTGGGGCAACCGGCAATCTCATAGGTATTCCATAAAGGATTTCATATGGGCTCAAACCAGTTTTCTTAATAGGAGTACTTCTTTTACTGAACAGGACCAGTGGAAGGGCTTCTAGCCACTTCATCCCGGTCTCCTGACCCAGTTTAACCAACTTAGTCTTTAAAATCCCATTCTGTCTTCCCACGGTCCCTGCTGACTGGTGATCATGGGAGCAATGTAAATCATGCTCAATGTGGATAATAAGGTCATGATGATGATATTTGCAAAATGTATTCCATAGCCACTATTTATGCACGCAGGCATTCCAAATCTTGGCACACATTCTCTTATCAATTTGTTTGCGACCGTCACAGCGTCCGACCGTCTACAGGGGTAAGGAAAGAACAAATTGTCAGAAAAAGTCACGATCCACAGTGCTTGTAAGTATAAATTGGACAAAGAGCGTCAAGGCTGCAGGTATCTGCGTAGTGTGGATATACTGCCAGTATGATTCCACTGAGGTAAGTACAAATGCAACACAAACAAGTCCCAGTTTCACTGCGCCAAGTATAGCAAAATAAAAATAAAAATCGGGAGTCCAAGTGATTTGTATGAAAGAACAGCCTTTAAAGTCCAAGGTTTAGTACAAGAAACAGCCTAACACGTGTTTCGAGCCTTCCATGGCTCTTCATCTGAGGCTTGATAGGGATAGAGCCTGAAATTTAAGCTGAAAGGACACGCCCATTGATTTTTCAGTCTGTCTAAACAGCCGACCAGCTTTAAGCGTAATTGCGAAGCCTTCAGAGTACTTTTTGGGCATTGTCCCTTCAGCTTAAATTTCAGGCTCTATCCCTATCAAGCCTCAGATGAAGAGCCGTGGAAGGCTCAAAACACGTGTTAGGCTGTTGCTTGTACTAAACATTGGACTTTAAAGGCTGTTCTTTCATACAAATCACTTGGACTCCCGATTTTTATTTTGCTATACTTGGCGCAGTGAAACTGGGACTTGTTTGTGTTGCATTTGCACCTACAGGGGTAGGCTTCACCCTACACAGAAAACACATCCTCTTGGGCCATACTTGTGAATTCTGGCGCATACAATGACTGTCCCAACAACATTGCCATTCCATTTTTATTTATTTTATATTTTTATTTTTAATTGGTTATTTATAACGCACTTAATAGCCAGAGGTTGCTAAGCGCGGACCTGAGGATCGAACCTGTGTTGCGCTCATCGTCTTGATTCCAAGGTGAGCATGTTGCACCTGAGCTATCCTCTCGAGACCAATCCCTACCTATGTGCGTTGATCCATCTTAAATTCTAACCAGATGGGATACTATGATTTTGGAGCCACTAACTGATCCTGTTCATCTCTCCACAGAGTCTTCATGCAACCAGCAATCTTTCCTTATCCAATTGGCCTTTTCACTAATGGAGCACTTTCCTGTATATATGCAATTTCTTCAATTTTTTATATTGAATTTCTTCCTGCACCTTTTGAACCAGTAATATAAACACCTTGCTCTCTTCTGAGGCCGCTGCTAACTTGGCTGTTTCCAATACTGATTGGTTCATCCAGTACCTGGTGGCCTGCACATTTTATAATAGCATTCCGCTCAGGTAACATTATGGCATCCAAAAGGGCTAACAGATATTGGCTGTTTCCAATAAGTGTGCCAGTTGGTGTCATGAATGAAACCTCTCTGCTTCCAGAGTTGACCAAAGTTTTGGGCTGTGCCAAATGTGTATCTCAAATCTGTGTAAATGTTAACTGACTGTTGAGCCACCAGTCTGCAAGCTCGCATAAGGGCCACTAACTCAGCTACCTGGGTTGATGCATCTCGAGGTAATTTACCACTCCCTACCACAGTGTCAGGAGCAGAAACTGCATACCCTGAAACCACCTTCCCTTCCCGTCCCGATTTCTGAAGCTCCCGTCCCGATTTCTGAAGCAGTATCCATCCACAAAGTATTTGAGGTCCGTATTGGTAAATAGTATATCTGAAAGATGTGTACGGTGCATTAACAGACAATTTGTCACTGACAGTCATGTGGCATAATATCATGTGACTCTTCCTCAAGGGAAGTAAGCAACAGTGATGCTGTATTCAGAACGGAGCACTCAAAAGAGCATCTCATGCTTGCTTGCTCTTGAAGCAGACATATGATGTCTTGGTCTTCAGCAATAATGACACCACAGCGTCTGGTACCGCCACCTCTAAAGGCGATCCTAATGCTATATTCTCACTTTGCTCTTCCACCAGAGTGACAGCCACTGATCACAAGCAGGCCTTCCTGCTGCAACCGGATCTAATTCCTTGCTATAATAGGCTACGGGTCTATGGTGGATTCCATGCTTCTGGGTAAGAAACACCAGAGCAAACCGGTTTCTTTCATGACAGTTCAAAGTACATCCCTTGTTATAATCCAGGCAGGGCCAATGCAGGGGCTTCGCCAGTTGCTGTTCGATCTTGACAAAAGCTTCTTCGGCTTCTACAGCCCATTGCAGTGACTAGACAGTTTTTAGTCGAGAATAATTCTGGAGTGGTTTAAATATTTCCGCATTTCCTGGTATCCACTGCTTGCAGTAGCGAACAGCACCGATAAATGCCCGCATTTGGGCTACAGTCTGAGGTTTCGGTATATTATACACAACCTCCTTTTGAGAACTGGATACCACCTGAAATCCTTCCATAATATCATGTCCCAGATAATGTACCCTAGGGGAATACAACTGTAGCTTCTTCTTTAAAGCTTTATGCCCCGTCTCCGCCAAGATGGTCAGTAAAAGCCTAGTATCTTCTTTGCAAGCCTCATATGAAGGTGAGGCGATCAACAAATCATCAACATATCGTACTAAGACTTGATTTTTCTGGCAGTTTAATATCATCGAAGTTTTCTTTACTTGTTGTGAAAAGAAGGTTGGTGCGACTGTACACCCCTGGTGCAAACATGTCCATGTGTACTGGACCCCTATGTGAAAATGCAAACAGATACTGACTGTCCTTATGTTTAGCAGCATAGAACAACGCTAAACATAAATCAGCCACAGTGAAATGTGTGGCCTTGGGTGGTATTCAGGACAATATGGTAGCTGGATTTGGCACCACAGGAAAAGATGGTATCACCACAGCATTAATAGCTCTTGAATCCTTCAAACCATGATAAACCTCCTTTCCAGGCTTCTTCACAGGGAAAGTAGGACTATTACATGTACTACTGGTCAGTACCTGCTTCTGGCTTCAAAGGATACTGGAGTGTGTGGGGTAATCATTTAAACTGGTCTACTCTTATCACTACCGGTTCAGTTATATTGATATATCCCACCTCATAGTCTTGGGTGGCCAACAGACAGTCAGGTATAGAGTGAATCGATTCATGTATATCCTCCGACCACTGCTCGTCTTTCTCCACTACCCTTCCTCCATTTTCTTCCCTTAATGCAGCCATCACTGATACCGCTTTATTGGATGTCACACTTGAGAACAACCCATCAGGCATGCAGTACATAGGGCACCTCATTGTGGACAACACATTTCTCCCTAAAAGATTTTCAGGTGATGTCCTGGGATAAAAACTCACACATTTCTAATGGTATACTTCAGTTATCCCCAATGACTCCTATCAGTTGCTTCTTTGTTATAGATCTCTAAGTCCTGTTAGCTCTTTTTTCTAATGATCTTGACGTCTTTCATGGCACCGAAGCACTATGCCATTTTAGGTGATTTTCACATTTGGTGCGACATGCCTGCTGATCCACATTGTATTAAGTTTAAAGACATTTTACGGTCATGTGGTCTCTTGCTGTTATCTGAGGTCCCGTCCCATGCAGGTGGTCACTGTTTGGATCCTGTAATATTCAGAGGCAAATCCTTGTTCCACCAGAAAAATATCCCTGCTGAATGGTCTGACCATATCTTTTTTTTCCATTTCTACCTCACAGAGACTTCAAAAAGTTCCCACTGCCCGTATTCATTCTTCATCCAGTAGAAGAGACCTTGATATTATCACGAATGATCAATTACTCACGGGATGCACCCTCATCGGTAGTAAAGTGTTTAGAACTTTAACAGACTAATATGACAGCATTACAAAACAACTATCAACTTCTTGCCCCCCTCAAAATTATTAACAGGCCTAGGAATAGATGAAACCAATGGTATAACGAGACATTGAGAATACTTAAGAAAGACTATCGGAAAAAGGAGAAGAAATGGCTAAAAACATGAGATCCTGTATATCATCTGAGTGTTAACACAGCTTTGAACAATTAAGTATCATGTCCGCTAACTCCTTCTGTCTTCAGAAACAGGTTGATCTTGCTGACAACAGATCAAAGGCCCCTCCTCAATGTACCATATTCCATCTACCCCCATCGCTTGAATGTAATGTCTTTTTTAAGGACAAAATAAATTCTGTACACTCAAACATGAGCTCTCAGTTAGATAAAGAGTGCACTTCAATTTTGGATGTAGAGACAATACCAGCAGTTGACTTGACATCATCCAGTTTTGATTTTTTGCCTGCTAGTCTAGAAGTAGTTACCAACCTTATTTCCAAACTCAAACTGACAAATTTTAACTAGGATCCTGTTCCAGCATACTTGGCTAGACAAAACGTGTCTGCACTAAGTGAGTCGATTGCCACCTTTGTAAATGCTTCTTTAGTCCAAAGATGCATTCCAATCAATCTCAAAAAATCATATATCTCGCACCACTGCTTAAAAAGTCCACACTGGATCACAAGGTGCTGTCAAACTATCGACCCGTTGCAGGACTCTCCTGGCCTTCTAAGATCTTGGAAACTATTGTTACGTCAAAACTCCAGGGCTTCTTGGAGGATCATGGAATCCTGGACAGGACATCTATCAATCGCGCTTCAAGCCAAGACATGGTACCGACACTGCACTGGTCACTGTTTGGGGTGACATCTTGGGGCTGCCTATAAAGGTGACAGCAGCATGATAATCATGCTAGATTTATCAGCAGCCTTCGCTATTGTCGATTTATACATTCTTGTTTCGAGATTGGCCACAGAAGCACAGGTTTCCAGGCAATCTTTCAGTTGATTCATCTCCTTCCTATTTGATCGTACTCAGCAAGTCAAAATTGGCCCACACTGCTCTGACTCATTATCGGTTGTGTGGTGTGCCTCAGGGGTCCTCTTTATCCCCACTGCTATTCAACATTTAAATTTGTTCTCTGCTGAAAATAGTTTCCCAGTTTAACCTGCAATACCAGTCATATGCTGATGATACCCAAATCTATGTTCAATTATAACAGCATTTGGAAGCAGTAGACAGAGTGCTAGCTTGTGCATGTAAGGTTACAAACTGGATGTTGGAGAATAAGCTCCAACTAAATCCATCTAAAACCGAAGTCATGGTATTAGTTCCCTATAAGCAGCCACATGTTTCCTGCCCAGCACTTTTCAATGTTCCAACCGTCTTCTCCTCTAAAGTAAAAATGATGAGCTGCATTTGGCAGGCAAACTAGAGTTGCAATTTTCAGGTTAGTGAAACCGTCAAATCTCTCTACTGTCGGTTTGCCCTATAATATTGTTTGATGTTACCCGAGTCCTTCTGCAGAAATTCACTTGACCGCTACGGATGATATTGGTGCACCCTGTCCTTGTTTGTGTTTTCTTACCGCTCTAATTATAAGCACACCAGAAGTGATTATGTATGCACTGTTATTCTCCTGATATACCTCTTCCTAGTTGTTGTTTGTTTTTTTTGATTTGATTAGTTGCTTTTGATTTTTTCCTTTTTCTAATGTATCAGAATATCTAATAAACATACTTTTCCCCCAAAAAAGAAAAAATATGCCTATCACCTTAAACTTTTGGGGCCCCTGCTACCTCTTATCTCAGAAAGAGATCGACCAGTTGTCATTGGGGCACTGGTGAATGCCAAGCTAAACTAGTGTAATGCACTCCTTATTGGCATTCCAACCTACCAAATATAGCGCCCCAAGGTGGCACAGAATGTGGCTGTTAGGCTTCTCTTCTCTCTACCTAGGGATTTATCCATCACTCTGTCTCGAAGGAGTCTACATTGGTTACCAGTACAACAGAGGGTACTTTTTAAAACACTGTTTGGCTTTTAAATGCCTCCATGATCTTGTTCCCTGCTATTTATCATCAAAAAGCACAATGTATCAACCAAATAGTTCCCTTCTCTGAGTGGAAACATTTTGGTGGTTCCACCGTCAGTTTATTAGAGTCATAGATGTTTGTCTCGTGGGCCCACGAGCATGGATCATGTTACCTGCTGAACTTTGCAGAATTGGGTCTTCCGCAATTTAGGAAGAGACTGTAAAATTTTCTCTTCCAATAATTGACGTATGGTTACTGTACTTAGCTTGTATTTTCCTCGATTTAACATCTGCACCTAGATGCATTCTCTGTGAAAATGTGCTATATAAATTAGAAAATCAAAATCAAATCATGTAAGACTTATAAGAAAGGCATTTTGCTCTGTAATGGGTCCCAACGTGACAGGTAAAGGGTCTGTCACTGGATGTTCAATGGTGGTATTAGATATACCCACTGCTCTCACCGTTTCTCCAGATATTGGGACATGAGGAAAAATAGTCATTCGCAAAGCAGACCTTTTTCCCGCTGTATCCGTCAGTCATGGGCCTGGTATCCCTTGCACTGCACAAAGACCCTCCTGATCTACTGGAATCTTCAATATTTCCAAAGTCCCCTCCCCTTCTGGTTGTCAGAATCCCCTCAAGTCCCAACTCACCCCGAACGGGTCTCTGGGGATAAAAGGATTCAAATTCGGGTTTGGGAACTGAGGCATTGGTCCAGCCAGCACTGGTTACCTTTGACTAGGCTTTGGTCCTCCCTGTTGTGACACCTGCATAGTTTTAGCTTGAGATTGTAGCCTCTGTGGTCTGAATGGGCACTCATTCTTCCAATGACCTTCCTGTTTACAGTAGTTAAAAGTCAAAGAATTTGGTACCATGGCCCCAAAAGCCTGTTGGTCATGCCTGCTTCCCTGTATCTGTTGTCACTGTGCTCCCCATGCATGCTGCTGAGCCCCCTGTCCCCATTGTACTGACTGCTGTTTGTCCCATGTACACTGCCTATTGAGTTTGATATCCAGGCAGACCCCATGAGCCCCTGCCTCTTCCGCCCGCCCGACCCCGCTTTGGGCCTGATATCCCTGATAATGTTCCACTCCCTGAAACGGTTCTTGAACCTGTCCCTGAAGACTCTGCATTTGTAATGACATAAGTTTATTTTCAAATGTCTCCTCCTTTTTGTCCTGGCAAGCGATGCAATGGTTCACCACCGGCTCTGCTAACGGCTTAGTCTGCCTTCTTCTACACACATTCTGAAGTTGCATTTGAACCTTTGGGAATAAACTCAAAACAGAGTTCTTTGTAGCCTCCTTGGTTGTTTCCTCCGGCTTGGTATTGCCAAAAGCTGTGTGAATATCCCCTTCAACCTGTCCAAATAATTGGTGGGAGATTCGCCCTTATTCTGTTTGCAGTTTGATATTTTTGTCCAATCAGTCTTTCTGGGGCATACCTCTCCAACCACCGTAACCATTCTTACTCATACGTCCCCTTTGCTCCATCCTTGTGGACGTCCCACAACATGGGGACGGTACCGGCAACGAAAAACTGAGCTTTCCCTTTAAATTTAGTCTAGTGGGTGGGGGTGCAGTCCTGGGCATGGGAATCCTGCCCAAGGCCACGACCTCCGGTGCCTCGCCTCAGTCCCTTTTTCCACACGGACGGTGTCAGAGCTGCCAGCTAGGCGCAGAGACTTTTTTGAACTTGCCACTTGCTCCCCGTTTTATTTTTCAATCCTCTTAACCTCCTTTCGGTGCCTCGTTGATTCATCTCCTTCCTATTTGATCATACTCAGCAAGTCAAAATTGGCCCACACTGCTCTGACTCATTATCGGTTATGTGTGGTATGCCTCAGGGGTCCTCTTAATCCCCACTGCTATTCAACATTTAAATTTGTTAGCTGCTGGAATTCGTTTCCCAGTTTAACCTGCAATACCAGTCATATGCTGAAGATACCCAAATCTATGTTCGATTATCATATAGTCTCAAGTCAAGACAAGGTAGGCCCTTTATTTAGTATGGCTCCTCAGCGCAGAGACTCCTTCCCAGTGGTTCCTTCGTTCAAAGGTTCCTTGGATTCAGGTTCTGGCAGGCCCAAAGCCTCCAAGGCTACCGGCTCTCAAGACGGGGGGCCTGTGGGCTCTTCTGGGTCATCCGTGGGTTGATCAGAGGCCGTCAAGGCTACCTGTTCCCAAGCCAAGGGGCTCGGGGGCCCTACCGGCTGTCTTCGAAGGGGTGGTCAAGTTCGTCCTCCTTATTGACCCTAAGGGGCAATGGATTATCGTGTTCTACCTCCAAGAGTCAGTCCTCAGCACGATCCAGCATGGCTACCGGCACAGGTGCCGAGGGCGCACAGCCTACCCGAACTTCCTCTGAGGTCGTGAGTCAGGATGATTTGATGACCGGCCATCCGGCCGTGGGCTCAGCTCCTACCAAAGTGATCTCTGAGGTTGACGTGTCTGTTTCGGGTTCAAGCAACAAGGCATGTCTTCTCATGCCTGAGCCAGCACGTGGCTGTGGGCCTTCGCGCCCTCCCACCCAGGGCATGGCGCAAGGTCCCAAGATGGCGGATAGGCACGTGGAGCCAACTAAGCTGTGGCCATCTTGGATTTGAGCCAGGGCACTCCCGTTATCTCACCCATTGAATGGGCCTTGCAAGAAGGCTGGTCTCCTCAGGGATACATCTATCCACCACAGCCTACAGGCTACATGCCTCACGCGTCTCTGCACTTCGATCGGGAGTGCAGACCCAGCACTCGGAGGGCCGGGCCACTCGGGACCTGACAGCTTGTGAGGACTGCTTCTTTGAGCGCTTGCTGCTCCTCATGTGTTCCCTGCAGATGATGAGGCTACTCAAGGACTTGGTGAAGGAGGTGATCCCACAGGTGGTGCCTCCTCAGCCTCCTCTGGGCCCTCTGCCTGTTCCTCCAGCGCTGCCGGTGCCAGTGCCGGTCCCTCACCCGGTCCAGGCCTTGCTGGTTCTCCAGACCCCTCTGCCTCCTTCTGTACCACCAAGACCTCCCCCTCAACAACCGTTGGATCCCTCTTCGGGTCCGGATCGGGGGGGGGGGGACTTCGCCGGCACCTGTATTGCAGGGCCCAGACTCCCCTCAGTCTGTAAAAAAGGGGGTGGGGATGATGACGCCCAGGACGATTAACTTTAAGCATCTGTTAAGGTCTTTCATGACCGCTTTGAGGGCCTTTTGGAATTCTTGGGAGTGCCTCTTCCTGAGGAAGCCCCCAGGAGTCAGGGGTACTAGCAGAGGTGTTGGGCAAGTGCGCCATGTGCCGCTCTGGCATCCCCCTCCAGAAAGATGTCCTACAGGTGGTGAGGAAGGTCTGGGAGAAGCCCAGGGCCAAAGCCCAGATGAACAAGAAGTTGGACAGCAGGTTCAGGCTGACTGATGGCAAGCCCGTCCTCCTGGCCTCCCATCCTCATGCGCATATTTCTGTGTTTGCTGCCTCCTCCCTCTATTCTAAACCATCGCCTTCCTCCTCGGGAGCCTCCTCCAGTTGTCTGTCCTTGGAGGGCAAGGTCCTTGTGTCTTTGGGCAAATGTTGCTATGCCATATCATGGCTGCATTTGCAACAGGCCAATGTTGATGTACTTTTAACCATGACTAACCAGAAGCTGTGGCAAGAGCTCGGCGAGTTTCTGCCTGACCTCCCCCCGGAAAGGCAAGTCTCCTTCAAGGCCAGTCTGGCAGATGCCCAGGCCATTACGCAGGACATCATGGAGTCTTCCGTCTCCCACATCGACAAATCCAGCAGAGGGCTGCGCTTGGGGGTCGAGATGAGAAGGACGGAGTGGATGCATGCCACTAAGTTTTCATCTGATGTGCAAGAGCGGATCCTAGATCTTCCCTTTGAGGGCAAGGACCTTTTTCATTCGTCCACCAATGACGATTTGACTTAGAAGAAGACCTCTACGCAAAGCGCCAAGCCTTTGGCCATCCTCACTAAGCCATGGCAGAAGTCCTTTCTGCAGTCTGAGGGCAGGGCTGACTTCAAACCCTGCACTTACACTGGCTTCAAGGGGTTTCAGGACCGCGCTATTGGAGGCCTGATGGGTCGCCCAGCAACAACAGGAGGAAGAAGCAGAGAACTTTGCATGTTTTTTCAGCTCCCCTTCCTCTCCTCCAACCTCAGACGCCAAGAAGTAGTGACATCATGGTCAGGGACACAGCTTCCCATTAGGAGGTTGGCTGGCTCTCTTCCAGGACAGCTAGATTCATTATTTCAAGAGTCCTTGGATCCTGTCTATAGTCTCCACAGGCTTCAGTCTTCCTCTTCCTTTTCCTCTACCATCCTCTCCTCCTCTACTTTACATTTGTCCACAGCCCTTTTATGGCAGATACTTTCTCTTCTGGAGATACAGGCGGTGGAACTGATTGCTCAGTCAGACAAGGTCTCCGGGTCCTACTCCAGGATTTTTGCAGTACCCAAGAACAACCGGTATTACCCAAATTGATCTTTTACAATTGACCTTTTGCACAATTGACCTAATTAGTGGTCCTAATTGACCTCCTGCACAGTTGACCTTTATATTATTTTAGTTATTTTATATATGTATTGGGTTGGTTTTGGATTATAAATAATACAATGAGATTGGGTGGCGGGTTGTGGTTTTTTTGGATTGGGTGTTGG
Organism: Ambystoma mexicanum; assembly: GCF_040938575.1. NCBI lineage: Eukaryota > Metazoa > Chordata > Amphibia > Caudata > Ambystomatidae > Ambystoma > Ambystoma mexicanum. The sequence continues at coordinate 934,012,602 of NC_090939.1, forward strand.
GCTGCGGGGGGTTTCCCCCGCATATATGTCCTAATTGACCTTTTAAATTAGGTCAATTCTCCTGAGGTCAATTGTGAAAAGGTCAATTAGTACACAACCGAACAACCAGCCTAGCCTCAGGATAGTCCTGCACCCGTCATTCTTCAACCTGTCTTTACCGCTCAAACGCTTCAAGATGATCACTCCTGCGCACATGGCAGAATCTCTGTGCGCAGGGGACTGGATGTGTTCCCTAGACCTCAATGATGCGTATCTTCATGTCCCCATTTATCAGCCGCATCAGGAGTTTCTGCGTTTCACGATTGTCATGCCACTTCCAGTACAAGGTGCTGCCCGTTAGCCTCAATTCGGCCCCTCGGGTTTTGAATGCAGTGGGAGGTCCCCTCCGCCTGGAGGGCTATCACTTATACCTTTGGATGACTGGCTGGTTATGGCCAGCTCTCCCAAGGGGGAGGTGCACTCCTACCAACGGCTGGCAGATGTTCTTCACCAGCTGGGTTTTTGCCTCAACCAGCGGAAGTCGCAACTGACTCCCGCCCAGGATCTGGTGTTCCTTGCTTGGAGTGCGCTGGAACACGGCTGTGCAGCGGGTGTTCCCCACACCCGAGAGGCTCATCTCCCTCTGCAAGGCGATTGGGCACTTTCTGGCCAACTCGACCACCTGAGTATGGTGTTTCCAGCACCTTCTTGGACTGATGGCATCTTTTGTACTCTTGGTCAAGCTCGCCCGCCTCAAGATGCAGTGCCTCCAGCTCCACCTGGTGGCCAGTTGGAATCAGGAAACAGGGGCACAGTCAGACAGGATTCCGACCCCCCGCTCCTCCTTCCAGTTCTCCGCTGGTGGCCTGCAATGTGGCATTGGGAGGCCCCTTGACCAGGCCAGAGCCCACCCTGGTGGTGAAGATGGATTCCTCGCTGTCGGGCTGGGGGGGCTACCCTGGAGGGCTACTCTATTCATGGCGCATGGTCCAAGTCGGAGGCCCTCCTGCATATCAATCTGTTCGAGCTCAGGGCAGTGGGCCTGGCGTTCAAGGCTTTTCTGCCTCTCATCAGGTGCTCTGCCGTTCAGGTCATGACCGACAACTCCACAGCATTGTTTTACCTGAGCAAGCAGGGTGGCACCCTTCCCTCCCCTGCCCCCACCCCCTCCTGTGCATGGAGGCGGTGGCAATATGGGAATGGGCTCTTATGGAAGGAATTCAGATTCCAGCGCCCATCTTTCGGGGGACAGCAATGCAGAAGTGGACCAGCTGAACCGCTTGGGGTACAGCACCTATGAGTGGGAGTTACACATCAACTCCTTGTTGCCCCTCTTCCGGAGATGGGGGTTTCCGGATCTGGACTTTTTCACATAACTTCTGAATTCCAATTACTCCCGCTTTGCCTCATGGGAGGGCCGGGGTCAGGGGTCTCTGGGTGACACATTCCAGCTCTGCTGGCCTGGGTGCAGCTGCTATGCGTTTCCTCCTCTGCCATTGCTACAACAGATCCCCTGCAAGTTCCTGATTGACCCATACTGGCTCTTGAGGGTGTGGTTCTCGGACCTTCTGCAGTTGTGCTCTCAGGGGCCTGTCCATATTCTGGTCCCAAGTAGGAGCTTCCTGATGAAACCGGGCAGGGCAGTGGGGCACCGGGTCAGGCTGGCCCTTTGCAGCCTGGTTCCCGACCAGCTGAGACTGCAGCATGCTCAATTTTCTTTTGACAACTGGGGCATCATACAGGAGGCTGTCTACTCGATCACCATATAAGAGCAAGTGGACTAGGTTTTGCCACTTACTCCCTGGATGACGTTCTGGCTCCTTCTGCCCATTTGGCTCGTTCTGGCGTACAGGTGGATACCTGCTGCACCTATTTTGTGGCTATTGGGGGTTACAAGAATTTCCCAGAGCACGTTTTATAAGCAGCCAATGTTAGGCAGAATCCTGTGCAGTGCCCTTAGGGACCACTACACACAATTAAGACTACAGGTGGCAATACAAGTTTTACCTTTGGTACAAGCCTGTACTACTACGTTAGAGTGGTAGCAGTAGCGGAGCAGCCAGGCTTATCTCAAGAGTATATGAGCAGTAGGAGAGATTACACAAAGGGACCACAATTACTGTGTGACTCAAGCAAACACTGACTCAAGGTTTCAGGTAGAAAAATATAAGTACATTTATTTTAAAACCATTCGTTATCAACACAACACTTCTATTAATTAAAAGCACACGTTAAATACACTACAACTGACCAATTCACTTTGCACGGTAGGAATCAGGGTAAGTACCCTGTGTTTGAGAGAACCGTTATTATGGAACAATACACGTTACCGTGAATACGATTGCGATCACTTTTTGACAGTTCGGTCTACTAAATAAACACGGATCCGTGGCAAGAAATGCTACCGGGGCAAAAACGCACTTAGCACCTGAGATACACAGAGAGAGTTGGGGGCAAAAATCACAGGCAATATATTAGTTAGGCAAACAGAATTGAAGAACATTCAGACAGAAATGCAAGAGTCAAGAGGCCGGAGCCAGTGTCAAGTGGAACCGGGTTCCTGTGTCGAGGATCACACGTCGGATAGTTCGTGATTCAAAGTTGCCAAGAGTACTTTAGATATTGTCAAATGTTCGAAAGCAAAAGTTATAAGAAGGAGGGAAAAATAAGGGCACGCCTTATAAGCGAGGAATAGGGATTTCACCCAGGATTCCTCAAGCAGGACACAGTACCTTTTCAAAGAAGAAGCTGGTGCCACAGCAGTTGTTCCTGGTAGTTTCTCGTAGACCCACGATTCCTGGCTTTGGCACGAAGGACGACGATGAAGGGGGTCTACACCACGCAGGGATGAGGCCGGCAGCAGCGACGATGAATAAAAGGTGCACTCCTTAAAAACAGGAGAGGCTCTTCAGGTGGCTATCCGGACCACTACAGCAGTGTGCATCGATTTCGACCACAAAGGGGACCTCTGGCTGAAGAGGATGAGCTGGTTATCCCCACCAGGCTCAAGGGAAGAAGACTCCGGACTGGATCTTCTCTTAGTCGTTGAAGGGTTGATAGCTCAGGACTGCAGCAGGGCTTCACCGGGACAGGATAGTTGCAGAATTCGACATTTTTCTCCGCTTCTCTTCAGTTCCTTGTAGTTCCAGTGGTGAGACTCTGACTTCCAGCCCAAGAGACCTACCTTTTATGCGAAAATCCCCCATTCACACAGCCTGGCTGTCAATCACCCAGCAGGGGGGTTGTCCAGCCCGGACAACCACCTCAGCCAATCATGAAAAAGTGTGACTTGGGTTTCCTAGGATACCCTGTGCAGGGGGTGACTACACCCCTCCTTCACATTCAGCCCACCTAGACACCCAGGCGCCTTGAGGAGGGCTTCTTGCAGAAGTCCGCCAGAAGACAGTGAACGAAGGAGGCAAACCTGGTTTGCCGCGCAAAGTAAAACACAAAAAGGAGTTTAACAAAAAGAAATGCCGAATAATCTGCACCAGAGCCAAAAGAAAAAGCATTTGGTCAAGCGGGTTTAAGTTTGAGCCTTACACAATAGCCTACAATGTTACCACGGTTATATAAGTTAACCGCGGTAGAAAATTAGGGTAGATACCACTGCCACCAGCCATGTCTAAATGTTAAAAGAGCGAAACAATGCTCTAGGAGGTACAGATTAAAAAGGGCTAAGGAGTAACCCTTTCCAGTACTCCATGTAAGATGGGGTGTGCTGGATCTGTGGTTAATTTGACTAATTAAAGTTAATGGTAACTTTACCCTTTTCTGGGGGACAGTAGTCCGCCTCAGAAATGGAGTCGGTGGGAAGTCTGAACGACAACCCTCTGTCACTGCACGGAAGGTTTTGTGTGACACACAAAGAAGGGGGCTACTGAAGTGGTGTCCTCCAGAGTCCACAATCACCAAAAACACATAGCAAAACACAAGTAAGAATGGGGGAAAAGCTCACACTCTTACCAAGTGTATTGAAATAACTCCAGAGATCCAGCAAAGCTGCTGATGGACTCACTAGGTAAGGGAAATTAGCCATGAAATGAGAATTCTCCCCAACAGCCAACCCGGTGGTTAATGCCCACCTCAAGGTGTTGTCTAGGCTCTTTCCTCCGGTGCCTAGGCTGCATCCGCTCTGGGACCTCAATGTGGATCTTGCGGCATTGCAGCGCAAGCCCTTTGAACCTATAGTCTCAGTGGACATCCGGCTGTTGACACTGAAGGCAGTACTGTTGGTGACGCTCACCTCTGCACGCAGGGTCAGCGAGCTGCAGGCGTCGTTATCGTGCAAGCCCTTCACCACGGTAAATGGTGGTAAGGTCACCTTGCGCACTCATTCAAACTTCTTGCCCAAGGTGGTCTCTTCATTCCATTTCAAGCTGGATATCTGCTTGCTGGTGTTCTTCCCGCAGTTGGAGTCAGAAAGGGCTCTGCATTCTTAGGATCCTCAAGTTCCATCTCTCTCTGACAAAATTCTTCAGGCAGTCTGAGGCATTGTTCATCACTATCTGAACGTGTCCTTGCAAAGTTCAAAAGCCTTAGATAAATTCATTCATGTAATTTGTTATAGTGCCTTTCACCATAATTATGGTTACACCATGCTTTTGGTTTCCCACAGAGGGATCGGAGTCCAAAAATATGGTAGAATTTGGGAGGTGCATTCTGCATGTGTGCATTTCAGCCATTAAAGTTATGCGAGGGGGCCAAGACCCTGCTAGTCACCCATGTCTAAATGGAGTGTGTATGGGTGCAGCAGAGATATACTATGGACTAAAGGGGGATTGTGTTTAAAGAGATAGTTATGTGGAAGCTGCAGTTCGAATTTTTGTTGTTAAAAATAGCTTCATTCTTATGGCAGAGTTGATGTGCAATAGTGTTTGTGTTATATGTGAGTGCTGGGTGTGTGGAGTGAGGCTGTGCCTTCTGCTAAGTTGCAGAGGTGCGGTGTGCATGAGAATGTTATATAGTATTACTTAGTCTGTACACATGTTTATAAAACAATTGCATATAATATCTGTAAATTAGATAAGCATACTGAAAACCGTATGTAAACCATCTAAGGTCATGTAGGAAACCAACTGTAATAAACATGTTTTGCCAACTGTAATAAATAAAGCTCATCAGCTGTAGTAAATAAACATGTTATCAGACGGTTAGAACAACATCCATAAACATGTTATCTATGTTGCCATGGCCCTGCATGTTTTGTTTAACCGGTTGCCAACCAGATGGTAAATGCAGGCCAACTTATTTAGTTTCCAGGGTTACAGGGAATATAAGATTCCAATGCATTGTGTATTTAGCTGTTTACCTGTTCTGAGTGAGATTCATCTGAGACGGGGGGGCTTCATTATTGGAAATAAATACTTAAGAAAATCTTCCCTGTATTCCTGGATGACCTTTACTTCAGAGGAGAAAAGTGGATAGCTGACACAAATGTCTACTTTCCGAGTTCCATCTGTGTACAAGGAGCAGTGCTACGTTTCACAGGCGGTCTAAGTGCTATATGAATGCATAATACTCACCCTCTGAGAGTTTCTTAGAGTGAGAGATTACGATCCATAGTTCCTTCATGTGCGAAAACAAGGTCACCATTTCATGATTACATGCAGCGACATAGCTCACCCTCCTATGCTTTAGAGTTGCATGCAGTGCCAACCATGAGCGAGGGGTCTCAGGTGCCCAATTGTCCTCCTACGGGATGATCAGTGTGATTTTCCGAAGGTGCATTTTAAGTGTGATGCATTGCCCACCCTCAAAGCCCATATGACTGCAATACCTGGCCCATTGTCCGGATTCGTTCTAGGTGCAAGTTGCTGGAGTGACTACCTGAGTACTCCGTGTGTGCTTGGGGTCCCACAAGGAAGGTTGGGAGGCAGAGCAAAATGGTTGAAGGGAAAGAAGAGACTAGTAGCTGACAGAAGGGCAGTGTGTGCAGGTGAGTGGGGACTGAAAGATGTAACGTGTATGCGAAAGCTGGGGAGTGGGCGTGGGGAGGCTGGGATCAGGAAGTCTGGGTGGGTTGTGGGGAAGGGGACACCTGGTTTTGAGGGCTTTCCTGAAGGCCAGGTGATCCTCTATGAGGTGGAGTGCGGGGGAAAGGAGTTCCAGTAAGTGGGTGTGAGGACAGAGAAACAAGCACCTCCTTATCTGGAGAACGTGAGAGGAGGCACTACCAGGAGGTGTGCAGAGCCTGATCTGAGGATTCTGGTGGGGTGGTAGCAAGTGAGCTTGTTTTGGGTGAATTCTGGGCCTTTCTTGTGAATTTGCTGTGGGTAATGCACATGGCTTTAGAGGAGGCCCGTCGGCTGATGGCCAGCCAGTGGAGTGTCCTGAGTGCGGGAAGATGTATTCTCTGGGGGAGGGTGCAAGGAGGAGACTTGCTGCAGAGTTTTTAATCTGTTAGAGCTTTCTCAGTTGGTATGTAGGCACGCAGAGGTAGAAGGAGTTGGAATAGTCTAGGCGCTAGAGGAAGTTGTGTTATGTGAATTTGTAAAGCACGGACCATCTCCAGCTAGGGCATCATTGCGCTATGAAGGCACAGACTGAAAAGGTCAGCAGAAAAAGAAAGAAAGGGATTTAGGCAGAGAACAAAAAGGTTTTAACCGCCCGCTGAAACAACAAATGATCACTGATACTACAGATTGGGATAGGTAAAGTTTTACACAGTAGGGCGGCGGCGCCGAAAAAGAGCACCCTCCCATGCAGGTGCGCTTAAAGCGAGGGACAGAAATGCAACATGCAGCGGCAGAGCGGAGAGAAATGGAGAGGATATAGCACTTCCATTTCGACTGGAGATACTCCAGGCCAATCATGTACAAGGCTCGGTTGATCAGGCATATAGTGCCTTAAACTTCATGTGTTTTAAACACCAGGAGCTATGCAAGGAGCCGAGGATGGTGGAGGCAGAAGAGAGGCTGAATAAAGATGATGAGCCCCAGTGGCCCATCTGGCCACAGAGTTTTGTCAAATTTGAAGGCGTTAAAGAAGATAGGCTGGTTGGGCAAGATGGAGGGTGTTAGAAAAGTCCAAAGAGCCTGAGATGAGCGAAGAGAACGCTGAAGCGCAAAGATGATATGGAAGGACCTTGCGTACAATGCAGAGTTCATCAGGACAAAATGCGGTAGACCACGGGGAGGAGCCAGGAGAAGCACCCACCACCAGGACCTCCGTTTTATCACCATTAAGACAGAGCCAGTTGCTACTCATGCAAGCGTGAATAGCAGAGACAGGAGTGACAGCGGTGGAGGGAAGTGCCAGATCAAGGTGAACCAAGGTTTGAGTGTCATCAGCATAAGAGTAGCAGCAAAGCCAAAAAGAGTGAATAAGTTTAACAAGAGGAGAGAGCGCAACACCCTGAAGTACACCACCAGTGAGAGGCAAAGGGGATGAGGTGAAAGGGTGGGAGGGAGAGAGATTGGGAACGGTCTGATGGAAAAGAAGGAAACCAGTCTAGGACCCGGCCGGAGACACCCGCTGCAGCAAGCCTGATGATCGCGGCTGAGAGGTCTAACGGAATCGGATCACCAATGCCCCCTGGTCTACAATTGGGACTAGGTCATCAACCAGGGACGCCAGAACAGATTCCGTTCCCCAGCCTAGCCTAAACCCAGACTGGAAAGGGTCTAGGGCACTGGAATGATCCAAGAAAGAGCGCAAAAGAGGGGTGAGCAGAGCTTCAAGTAGCTTCATGGGGAAGGAAAACGAGGGGAAGGCATCAAAGTTAGATGAGTGTGAGGACCAGGTTAGGTTTTTTTAAAGTGGGGATGACCAACGCGTGCTTCAGTGCACCTGGAATAAACCCACTCGAAAAGGAGAGGTTAACTGCTGAGGACACTGAGGTAGCAATGTGGGGGATAATCTCTTTAAGGGTGCAAAGCAGAATAGGATCTGCTGGGGAAATGGATTTGAGACCGAGTGGCTGAAATAATATCGATGTTGGCCATGGTTGCAGAAACTCTATGGGGGAGGGATAAGGAAAGATCCACTAGAGGATGCAGAGGTAGAAGGTGCACAATCTGGAGACTAAATTGATGTGACGGGAGAGGGTCAGGTCTGAGCTAAAAGTGCATCCTAGGTTTTTGACTGACGGGGATGTAGTAGGCGCGGGTCCTAATGAGTGTGGCCAAGGGATAGGTTGGGGAAGGAGAGCTGTTTTGCTGCAGATTAGGATTTTTCATTTTTTCTGGGGTTGAGGAGCAGGTGATTGTTCATCATTTAGAGTTCAATGTCTGAGAGGCAGGATGCGAGGTCTGGGTTAGTTGAGGAGGGGAGTTGGGAATTCTTGAGGATGATCTGGGTTTCGCCAGCATAGTTGTAACAGGCGTGATTGTAGCAATGGATGCGCTTCGGGAGGCGCAAAGAGGAAGAGGTTGAGGTTGAAGAGGACAGGGGAGAGGAAGGCTTCATGGGGGACTTAGTGGGGGATTGGGCGGGGACAGAGGATAAAGGATGGAGAGAGACAATTTGGGAGCAGTTTGTTTATTTATATTGCGCACCAGACCCGAAGGTATAAGGGCACAGGAGCAGCATGGTTATTCTCAGCTTGGTTACATTGCTGTACAATAGTTACAGTGTGTACAGTTGGAGAGGAAAGAGGAAATCCATCTGAGGGTGAAGTCTCTTATGCCTAGGTCAGAGTCTGTTTGAGAGGATGGAGTGGTTAATCGTGTTAAAGGCTGCTGAATGGTCAAGGAGGATGAGAGCAGCGCAGCCATCAGTTTGCTGTCCTTTTTATGTTGTCCCAGATGGAGACCAGGGAGGATTCAGTTCCATGGAGGGGTCAGAAGTCAGACTAGGCAGGGTCAAGAAAGCTGTGAATCTCTACGAAGAGGCTGAGCTGGGAATATATTGTGCGATCTAGTAATTTGGCTATGAAACGGTTGTTTGAGATGGTGCGCTAATTGGAGTGGAAGAGTGGGGTCAAGAGAGGGCTTTTCTAGTAGTGGGTTGACGTGAGAGGTTTTGTATGCTTGTCGGAAGATACCTGCTGGTAGTGAATGGCGGTTTATAGATCTGGCGAAGGTGCCTGCACAGGTGGTGGAGAGGATGTTTTTCAAGGCCGGGGGTCAGGGGTCTCCTGGGGAACCTATAGGGTAGCTATTGGAGAGAAGCCTTGAGAACTGGGGATGGGAGATTGCAGAGATGGCGCTGAAGAGGGTGCAAGTAGTGGGCAGCGGAAGGGGTTTGCTGTTGTTATAGGGCCAGAAGTGGTTGGTAGTTTAGCTTGGATGGTGAGATGCCCTTCAATGGCTATGTGAAAGTAATGTTCACACAATGCCTGGGAGACAGGTGGTGGAGAAGGAAGAGCAGAGGGGGGTGTCTTGAGCTCAGAGATGATCTGTGGAGTTCTTTGCATGGGTTGTTTGCATTGGCGATGCAGGATGTGCAGAAGGCATACTTGGCTTTACAAATCTGTAGGCTCTCGTCTGTCTAGCCAGAGTGGCTTTGTTTTGGGCGGAAGTTCAGTGTCAGGCGATGGTTTTTAGTAATTTGAGGTACTGAACCACTTTGGGGAAGGACCTGTGCAGTAGGACGGGGGTTTTGTGGGGGTTTTGTGGGGGTTAAGGGTGACAGAGCGTCTGAGTGCCATTGGTCAAAAAGGTCTGGGGATAGATTTCCTCCCTGGAGGGTGAGATTGGGGAGGGAGGAGAGTAGGGCAGAGGAAAGATCAGGGCAAATGGTTATGATGTGACGCACAAGCCCATGTCTTTCTTCTGGAGTAAGTAAAGGCAGTACCAGCCCTTCCCTCTGACTGGGGCATCAGCTATATATAGTGCTCTTTTTCAGAGGCTGACAGATATTTTCCAACAGCGGAGCATCCTGAGGCAAAGAATGGTTTGGAAGGAGGGTGTTTGGGTAGGCGCTGAAAAAAATGGGAGGCATTAACTCTGACCTATAACATGTAGAGCCCAAGCATAGTGGTGCGATGCCTCTGTTAGAACAGGGTCTACCTACACACCCCTAGAAATGAATGGAGAAAGTCCAATTCACAAAGGTATTGCACTGTGGGTTGCTGTTGGGGCACCAGCAGTAGTAAAAATGTCCTCTTTGGGCTCTATCCCCTCTCCCCTGGTAACAAAGATGATTTTGCGGCTGCTTGCTGGAAGACAACTGACATGCCCCTGTGGGTAAAAGCTGGACGTCTGAAAAGCATAACACTTCTGAGCTGATGGGCAAGGCTGCTAGCCAGCTAGACTCGAGGATGTAGCCTTGAAGGCCTGAAACTTCTCTCAGGACGCATCAGGCTTTTCCCCAAAGAGATGGTTGTCATCAAAGGTCACATCCGAAAGTTCAGACTTAAGATTAGGAGCAGATCCTGAGGTACTCATCCAGGAGTTTTTCCTCAGGACTGAACCCTTGCCCCGGGACATGCTACCCAATCGGCCATAAGATTTCAAATCTGGCAATCAGCAGCTCTCCATACTCCTACGTCCCGTCCTCTTTTCTCCATCCTGTATGGGCATCCCTCGCAAGAGACGGGAACAGAACCCTTTTTCACCCAAAAAATCACTTTCCTTTTAAATTTACAGGCGCGCGGCCCCAGGAGCACAGGCTCTCTTAACCCCGCCCACTGGCGCCACACCTCGGTCCTCTTTTCCGCGTCGACGTGAGTGGCACAATTTTACCAGTGCTTCTGTGTGAGGCCGTAAGCCTTGTAATTCCATGCGCTTTCCATAGTCTTTCATTTTCTATTTTTCAGAGTTTGGGAACACCGTCCACCGGTGCCCTAGTCTGTCCCTGACGCATGTTGGCCGCGACTGGCTTTAGGAGGTGCCCTTTGTGCGACGCTTCCTTCCCCACCTCGGATATGCACGCGTTCTGCCTCTGGTGCTTTGTCAAACACCATGAATGGGAAGGATGCTCAGCGTGCAACGCTCTCACGCCCCGGTCCCTTAAAAACCAATTTGCGCAGTGCAGAGAGCGGTTCTCCAGGACTTTCGCCGGAGATTATAAAGGAATACGTAGGTAAGAGTACTCTTCTCTAATGTACTGCGCAGAGGTGACTCCTTTCCGGGAAGCTTGCTGTTGGAAGGGGTCAGTCGGACCCTCGCACCGGCGGAATGGACACTGAAGCTCTTGCAGCTACTGGCTTAATGGCCGAGGGGTCTACGGACCCTACCGGTTCCACCACCGAGGAGCCCACAGGCTCTGGTACCGGGACACACCATGGGGGACTTAGCTATGTTACCGGACACAAGTCTGACAGGGGCGCCTACGCGCAGCGCAGACAGTGCTAACAGGCCCCATGGCCGAGGCCCAACAGCTTACCAGGCCTGCACCTGAGGTGCAAGTTGGGGCAGATCCGATGCGAACAGGCATGCAAGTCGAACCCAGGCCTGCGTCGACCACAGTCCCACGTGCGGAAGGCACAGACAAAATGGTGGCGTGCACAGACAAGATGGAGGCCAAGCAAGACCCCGAAAGGCAGGAAATCTTTCCAACCAGGACAGAAACCCGCCAACTGAGTGAACCGCAGAGGTGTGAACCAACGGCCAGGGCAGACTGGGTTCTAATGACTCCGATCACCTGGACCACATCGTAGACGACCTTCACTGGAGCTCGGTACAATGAGGGCATGCACTCTCAGGGGTATGTGGGGGCAGGCAACAGGCATATTTGCCCCTGGCACTGTTGCTGGAACGCACCCAGCCTGCCTGTGTGGACTGCTTCTATAACAGGTTTTTGTCCCTTATGAGGTCCCCACAAATGGGAAACATCTTCAAGGGCATAATACATGAAATGGTGCCTGCGCAGCCTACAACGCCACCGTGCCTGTGGTGACTCCGGTCTCAGTACCGGTGCCAACACTCTCAGCGCCGACGGCAGAGAACTCCCCCTATGGACCCAGGGGCCCCGGCTATTGCGGGGGGGGGGGATCAGCAGGACACTCATTAAGAGGAACAAGAGATGCCTTCCTCTGCGGGGGCTTTCCATTCCAGCATAGCGGGCCTAGCTGAATACCTGGGCATCCCTCAGCCCCAGAAGGAGCAGCTGGAATCAGGGCTATTGGCAGAAGTGCTCAACATTAAAGCAGAGGCCAGGTCTGGCATCCCGCTGCAGAAAGATGTTAGGCACTGGCTAAAAAGGGTTGGCTCAAACCACACTCCACTCAGTCAGTGAACAAAAGGCTGGATGTAAATTTCAGGCAGGTGGAGGGCGACGATATACTATTGTCGGTACACCCGCAGCCATTATCATCAGTCATGGCGGCAGCGTCTATGAATGCAAAGCCTCAGGCTTCCTCCTCCAGCACTTCCTCATCAACACAGGCCTACTAGAACAGCCAACACCAATTGTATCCTTGTGCCAAGATACAAACTAGTTAAAAATGGGGGCAGTAGCTTCCAGGTCAAGGCAGCCCAGTTCTGGAACTCCTTACCACCCCCACTTAGAGCGGACCAAACATTCACCAACTTCAGACTGAATCTCCTTAATTGGTTCAAAGATAACGATAAGTAATACACTAGCTACCATTTCTCTTGCTTGTAAATAGTATTAATCTGCCTGTACATTTTGTTACTGCTTGCTCCGTGTGAACCATCACTATATGCTTCTATGTATCTACTCTAACCTGTATTTTTGTATATAATGCCTGTATATTCTGCTATGTACCTTATTTCACTTTTGTAACTAAACTGAAAGCCTTCCTGTAACTGCTGCACCCTGATACCCTCGGGTCCGGTGCGCATTATAAATAATAAACAAACAAACAAAACAAACTAATAGGCAAAGAGGAGAAAATGCTAGAGGCCTATGGAAAAAAGGTCTAGTCCAAAGCAGGGCTGCATCTCAGACAGGCCAATGCCGATGCTGTCCTGGTGGCGGCCAATCAACGACTGTGGAGAGAAGTTGCAGACTTTATTCCGGACATTCCAGCAGGCAAGCAAGCCTCATTCAAGGCTGGGTTTGCTGAGGCAATACTAGTGGCACAGGATATCATAGAGGCCACAGTGGCCCACATAGATACCGTTAGTAGGACAATCTGTGTGGCGACAGACATGAGAAGGATGGCCTGGCTTAAGGCCACCATTTTCAACCTGGATGTCCAGGATAGAATCCTAGACTTTCCCTTCGAGGGTGGCGATCTCTTCCACTCCACTACGGATGAAGAGCTAGACAAAAAGAAAAGCAGTTCACAGACGGTCAAATCCCGAGCCATTCTGACCAAGCCAGCAGCAAAAGCCTTCCCTCATTGCCAATCCCACTTAGAAAAGGGGTGATCCTTTGCCGAATTCTGGGGGTTTCAGGATCACCGAGCCAGGCAACTGGACAGATCCCCAAGCCAGCATGGGTGAAAACATCACACGTCTGCGCACAAGGGGTTCTTCCAGTCCCCCTCCCAGTCATCTGCCTCAGACCCAAAGAAACATTAACGGCTCTTATCAGATCCACTGCACCCCAGTCGGGGGCAGGCTGGCCCTGCACAGACGAGCTTGGTGCATAAGCTTCTCGGATTCATGGATGATCTCGGTAGTCTGCAAGGGCGTCCCCTTCCCTCCCCTCCCCATAGCCCCCGCCACCCACCCTCCTACAGATCGGAACTCCCTCACTCCTAGTAGAGATTAATTCCTTCATAGAGAGCAAGGCGATGAAGGAGGTCCCTCAACAGAGTCAAGGCTTTTACTCCTGCACCTTCGCCAAGAATAACTAGGCAGGCCTGCAAGGGGTTCTAGATCCTTCCTCCCTCAATCTGTACCTACCTTTGCAGAAGTTCAAAATGGCGACACCAGCAATCCTAGCGTAGACGCTGTGTGGCGCGGACTGGATGTGCTCCCTGGATCTGAAAGACGCATATCTTCATGTCCCCATAGTGCAACCTCCCCGGGCCTTCCTCAGGTTCCGTGTCATGGGCTTGCATTTTCAATACAAGGTGCTACCTTTTGGTCTGAATTTAGCTCTGAGGGTGTTCACAAGACTCATGAAAGACGTAGCCGCTCTGCTCAGGGCAAAGGGCCTGCACGTATATTCCTACCTCGACTGGTTAGTCAGAGGGACGTCTCCGGGGGAGGTCAGGACCTCAACGGACAGACTGATGACTACACTCCACGAGCTGGGTTTCTTGATCAACTACCAGAAATCGCTGCTCTGCCCTACTCAAACTCTGGTATATGATTATATGGCATTTATAACGCACCTATACACAAGTGTTCTTGGGGCTGCAGTGTGGGATATGCAGAAGGTATTCCCTATGGGGGAGAAGGTGGCATCGATCAAAGCTTCTGTCGCCCACTTCCTCAGCAGAACACTAACAGCATGGTGGTTCCAGCACCTGCTGGGAGCGTTTGCAGCATGTCTTTGTCACGGAGTTCCCCTCTTCTCACCTGAGGCCGATCCTTGCTGGACTCCGTGGGTGGTGTCTTCTTGCGGACAGACCTTGACTTGAATAAGGCTGAGCGAGTCTCTTCCGACTCCAGCATGCGTTTAATATTCCGGGATGCAGCAATCCGGGGATCCGGGAAACGAAGACGACGTGCTGATGGCGCACGAGTCCAGGAAGCAAGAGGAAAAGGGAAAAGGGCAAGGAATGGAAGTAGAAAAGCTAGGAACCAGGAAAGCAATACTGCGAACTACGGAGCACACGTCTGATCGCTACTTGGCAATAGCATTGAGACACGCGGAGCCGCAGGGGTGCAGTCTATTAGTAGAATACATTACGTCCAAGGTATAGACCGCAGAAGGCGTGTCACACTGGACGGCCATGTTGGGAGTGTCAGGGAATGAAAGGCCTGTTGCGATAAGGACCAGGAAGACCAAAAGGGGCGCGTCCTGTGCGTCATGACAGCATGCCTCCCCCGAAAACCTGTTCCTCCAGGTTTGCCTGGGTGTATGAGGTGGTATCTTCTGAGCAGTTGAGGGGTATTCAGATTAGAAAGGGGTTCCCAAGTTCTTTCACTGGGGGGATATCCTTTCCATTCAACCAGGTATTGAAGCTGACCCCGTTTATACCTGGAGTCGCATATCCGGGACAGTGGGTCTGCAGGATTTCCGGGAGGATTGAATGTAAGGTTTTAATAAAGAGGTGTGAAATACTGGGTGAATCTTTTTCCAGGATTCTGGTAGCTTGAGCCGGTATGAAACTGGCTTTATAATTTCCTTGATGAAAAACGGACCATAATACCGGGGGGCCAATTTGTTTGGCCGTAGATGTCGGGGTAGTAATTTCGAGGACAACCAGACTTGATCTCCAACTGAATAAGAAGGCCCGGGTCTTCTTTTGGAATCCGCATATCTCTTGGTCTGTGTTCTGGCCTTCTCTAAGTGCTCTTTGGTCTCCTTATGTATGTTGATGAGTGTTTCAATCCAGGAGTCGACAGTAGGTACCGGTGTGGGTTGTGGAAGAACAGAGGGCAGAACTGATGGATGGAATCCTTGGCTGCAATAAAAGGGACTGGTCTTAACTGCTGAATGATCGGAATTGTTATAGGCGAATTCAGCCACGGGTATCAGGAGCGACCAGTCATCCTGAACCTTAGTAGCAAAACATTGAAGATATTGTTCCAGAGTCTGATTAGCATGTTCTGTGGCCTCGTTGGTTTGAGGGTGATAACCTGATGAAAGAGCGCGTTGGATTCCTAATATTTGACAGAGGTGTTTCCAGAATTGTGAGACGTATTGAGGTCCTCGATCGGAAATTATCTTGGAAGGAAGTCCATGAAGGCGGAATATGTGCTCCAGGAAGATTCTAGCCAGTTCAGATGAGGATGGTAGCTTATTGAGGGGTGTGAAATGAGCCATATGAGTGGACAAGTCAATGGTGACCATGATGGTGGTGTACCCTCTGGAAGGCGGTAATTCCACAATGAAGTCTGTAGCGATAAATTCCCATGGCCTTGTTGGCAGTGCGGGTTATAGCAGAAGACCCGCCGGCCTCTTGTTGTCATGTTTATTCTGACTACAGATTGCACAGGCTTGGACGTATAGTTGTACGTCAGTCTTCATTTTAGGCCACCAAAATTGTCTTTGTATGAGTTGGAGGGTGTTGGTGATGCCACGATGTCCGGAGTGAAGGGTATCCTGACAGAGGTTTATTATTCTTTGTTGTAATTTTTGTGTAGGAATGAGCAGAGCGTTGTCCTTGAACAAATATCCTGCCTTAACTCTCAGGTTCCATTGATTCTTTCTTGAAATATTCATCCAGATTTCAGAGGTTTGGGTTTGTACTCGGATTTCTTCCAGGAGGTTGACTGCTTGAGCGACAAAAATCGTGTGGGGGAAACATCTTAGGATAGGCCTGATCTTCGGTAGTTTCATAGGCTGTCGAGATAAGGCGTCAGCAATCAAGTTTTGTGATCCAGGAACATGAGTGATGTGGAACTGGTACTGGGCAAAGAAGGATGCCCAACGAGCCTGATGACTGTTCCGACACTAAGGACTGTAGAATTTGAAGATTTCGGTGGTCCGTGCGGACCTGAGCTGGATATCTTGCTCCCAGGAGTAGATGTCGCCACTCAGTGAAGGCTTGGTGGATGGCTAAAAGTTCTTTTTCCAGGACTTAGTAGTGTGTCTCACTGGGAGTGAGGGTTCGTGAAAGGTAAGCAATGGGGTGTTCTAGTTTATCCTCAAATTCTTGCTTCAACACCGCTCCAATGGCGTAGTTAGAGTCATCCGTTTCCACAAGGAATGGTTGATCAATGTCGGGTTGGGCCAGAATGGGACCTTGAGTAAATCTTGCCTCCAAGAGTTGGAATGCCTTATCTTGCGGAATAGACCAGACAAAGGGGGTGTCTTTCTTCAGGAGAGCAACAATCGGTTGAACAATCTCAGAGAAGGTGGGTATAAACTTCCCGTAGAAATTGGCAAGCCACAGGAAGGATTGAACTTGTTTCACAGACGTGGGAGTAGGCCAGGATAATATAGCCTTTACCTTTGAAGGGTCCATGCCAATTCCCTCTGGAGTAAGGATAGATCCTAGGTAATGAACAGAAGCAACGTGAAACAGACATTTCTCGGGTTTGGCCAAGAGTTTGTTCACGGAGTCGTTGTAGTACTGCCTTTACACGCTCTTCATGCTTTAGAAGGTCCTTGGAGTAGATCAAAATGTCGTCCAGGTAGACGATGACGAAGAGGAATAGCATGTCAGAGAACACCATGTCCATAAAACGTTGGAAGACTGCTGGGGCATTAGCTAATCCAAAGGGCATGACCAGATATTCAAAGTGACCAAAGGGTGTTCTGAATACTGTTTTCCATTAGTCTCCTTCCCGGATACGAATCAAATGATAGGCACCCCGGAGGTCCAGTTTCGTGAAAATCACAGCGCCTCTGACCGCTTCCAGGATATCCGAGATTAAGGGTAAAAGGTACCGGTCCTTGAGGGTGCATTGATTTAATCCATGATAATCGAGGCAGGGTCTGAGTTCCTTAGTGTCCTTCTTAGGAACAAAGAACAATGAAGCTCCGGCTGGAGATTTTGAAGGTCTTATAGTGCCATTCTCAAGGTTTATATCCAAGTATTCTCGGAGGGCCTTTTTCTCAGGTTCGGAAAGGATGAACATCCTGCCAAAAGGAATCACTGCTGAGGGATCTGTGTCAATGGCGCAGTCTTCAGGTCTGTGAGGGGGTAAGGCCTGGACTATGGCAGTTGAGAACACATTAACAAATCCCAGATAGGCCTTAGGAACCTGCACGATATTGGAAACCATGAAAGGTGCTTGATGGTCTATTGGTGGTTTTTTTGGAGGGGGTCAAGGAGGGATCCAGGATTAGACAGTGAGACATACAAAACTCTGAGCCGAGGAATAGTGATCCTGCTGTCCAATTGATATACGGATTGTGTTTCTGTAACCAGGGCATGCCCAGTACCATGGGGTAATGAGCTGACTTAATGATGTCGAATAGAATCCGCTCTTGGTGGTAGTTAATTGAAAGCTGGATCTCTTTAATCTGCAGGTTTATGGGCCCCGAAGTGAGGGGTGTTCCATCGATTGCTTCCACCGGCTGCATGATGCTTCATGTTTCGTATGGGATGTGGCGACTAAAAACCCAATCTTGATCAATGAATATTCCCATAGCCCTGCAGTCTACCAAGGGCAAAACAGGATAGGTCTTATTCCCAGAGGTTGATAGGAAGGCCTGTAGTATCACTAGATTGTTTTGTCCAGTAGAGTTCAAGGATGGAATTGATGTGGAGCAAACATCTCTCTCCCGAAGCCCTGCTCCAGCTAGGATCGGCAGTAGGCGTTTCCCGAACGCAGAGGAGGGGCCACAGGGCATTCTCTAATGCAGTGTTTGTCTGAGGCACAATATATGCACAACCCCGTATTAATCCTTCTCATCCTTTCTTGCGGGATATGGGTCCACGGAAGGCTCCTATCTGCATGGGTGCTGGTTCGTTGACTGATCCAAGGTTTGTGTCAGATTTGGAGGTACTGTCAAAGGACAACTTCGGAGGGTTTCCCCTAGATATTTTCTTCTCTGCCTTCCTTTCCTGGATGCGAAATTCTATTTGCATGGCAAGGTCCATAAGAGCCTGGGATGAGTTCGGTCGGGCCACTCTGGCTAACTCATCTTTAATCTCCTCATTTAGTCCTCTCCTGAAAAGGGTAAAACTTGCCTCTGGAGACCAATCAGCTTCCTTGACCAATTTCTTGAATCGGGTTACATACGTGAGCACATCCTGGGATCCCTGCTGAAAGTCTAAGAGGCGTTCCTGGGCACTAAAGACCTGCTCTGGGCGATGAAACATGGTCTTTAGGGCCCGTATGAAACCATCGTAGTCATCTAGGAGAGCGTCGCCGGAGTTAACTCGGGGTGTAGCCCAGGTTAAAGCATTTCCGGAAAGGTGAGAGATTATGAACCCCACCTTAGCCCTGGGAGTAGAAAAATAATAGGGCTTAAATGTAAAGTGAACCAAACATGAGTCCAGGAATCCACGAAGGGTTTTTGCTGACCCATCGTATTTGTCAACAATGCCGCCCAGTAACACACTTTCTTTTGCGGCTGAATCACAGGATAGAACTAATTGCTTGAGAGCAGCATTTTCCACCTTTAAATTCTGCACCTCGGTGGTTAATTCTTGCATACCTCGCATCCGGTCCTGGATGGCCGCTTCCATGTCGACTTCGAGTGTGGTCGGTAGGCGTCTCAAACTGTCACGGAGTTCCCCCCTTCTCACCTGAGACTGATCCTTGCTGGACTCCGTGGGCAGTGTCTTCTTGCGGACAGACCTGGACTTGAATAAGGCTGAGCGAGTCTCTTCCGACTCCAGCATATGTTTAAGATTCTGGGATGCAGCAATCCGGGGATCCGGGAAACGAAGAAGACGTGCTAATGGCACACGAGTCCAGGAAGCAAGAGGGAAAGGGAAAGGGGCAAGGAATGGAAGTAGAAAAGCTAGGAACCAGGAAAGCAATACTGCGAACTACGGAGCACACGTCTGATCGCTACTTGGCAATAGCATTGAGAAGCACGGAGCCGCGGGGGGGGGGCAGTCTATTAGTAGAATATGTTACGTCCAACGTATAGACCGCGGAAGGCGTGTCACGCTGGTCAGCCATGTTGGGAGTGTCAGGGAATGCAAGGCCCGTTGCAATAAGGACCAGGAAGACCAAAAGGGGCGCGTCCTTTGGGTCATGGCAGCCTTCTAGCTATTCCGTACACTAGGCTGCGAATGAGGAGGCTGCCACTGCATTTCGTGGCTTCCTGGGACCAGGAATCGGGTCATCAGGGGGCGCTGTTCACCATACCCCTTCACAGTGGGACCTCAGATGGTGGGCCCAGGATGTGAACCTCATGGTGGGCAGGCCGCCTCGACCGCCTCCAATACAGCATACTTTGACCACATGCTCTTCTCTCCATGGATAGGGTGCAACCCTAGGGGGGACATGCCACGCATGGGCTTTGGTCTCGGACCGAACAGCAGTATCACAACGACTGGCTAGAATTGATGGCCATTTAGCTCGCACTCAAGTCTATCGGGGGCGGTGCAGTGTGTATTCAAACAGACAACTCTACCTGCATGTACTACCTAAACAAGCAGGGGGGGGCACCAGATCCCCCTCCTCTATGCTGGTTGACCCTAGACATCTGGGAGTGGGCAATTGCACCAGATGTATGGATTTCAGTGGTACATCTGCCGGGAGACTCCAACCTGGAGGCGTACAGGCTCAGACAGTTGGGCTCCGACAATTGCGAGTGGCAGCTGATTGGGAGAGTGCTCCATCAAATTGTCAACAAGTGAGGCCATCCGGTCACAGCCCTGTTCGCGACGGAGAGCAACCGGACTTGTCAGCAGTTTGCAGCCTGGGCGCATTTTCCTTGGGGATGCGCTCCAGATACCCATACCCTGGGACGAGATGTGGGCGTATGTATTCCCCCTGACCCCCACACAGCTCATTCACAAGGTAGTGAGCAAGATCAAGCAACCCCAGCGGTTGCGTCTTATCCTCATAGCACCTTGGTTGCCTGCAAGGCCTTGGTTCTCCGACCTTTGCTATATGTCAGCCTAGCCAGAAATGCCCCTTCCACTTGGGAAGGGCCCTCTTCTGGTGCAGCAAGGGGGCAGAGTCCTGCACCCCTCTCCGGAGAGGCTAGCCCTAGCAGCCTGGTACCCGAGCAGGTAACTCTTCAACATCTCCAGCTGTCTCACGACAACCTGGAAATCATACAGGGAGCCAGGAGTCTATCTACATGAAAGCAGTACAAAAGCAAATGGACCAGGTTCTGCCTATGGTCCAAGGAAAATGGCGTGAATCCACTGACCTGCACGCTTGACTAGGTGTTATCCTTCACGGCCCACTTGGCTAGATCAGGGTTGCAGGTTGACACCTGCTGGACCTATCTAGCGGCTATTGGCGCATACAGGAACTTGGGAACGTTTAATTTCTCTTCTTCCAATCCTGTCGTAATGAGGCATCTGACGGGGCTGACCAGGCTGTACCCACCAGTCAAACGCATGCCCCCACTCTGGGATGTTAAGGTGGTGCACATGACCCTAGCGCACAAACCTTTCAAGCCCATGGCCATGGTAGATATCAAACTGGTCACGCTAAAGACAGCACTCCTAGTGGGGCTTACTTCAGCTCGCAGGGTCGGCGAGATCCAGGCCTTAGTGGCTTCGGAGCCCTATACTAGGTTTCATCGGGACAAAGTTGTGCTGCACACGCACCCAAATTCCTCCCGAAGGTGTTTTCCTCTTTCCACATTAACGAGGTGATTGTGCTCCCACTTTCTTTCCAGACCCCAAGGAAGAGGCAGAAAGGGTTCTTCACTGCCCCAGCGTCAGAAGAGCACTAAAATTCTATCTGGACAGAACAAAGGGCTTCCGCAAAATTGATATCTTGTTTGTTACGTTTGGTGTTTCAAAGCCAGATCAGCAAGCGTCCAAAGCTTCCATAGCTAGATGGGGGACCGCAGCAATCCAGGAGGAATACGAGGTGCACCATAAGGATCCGCCAAGGGGCATGAATGGCCATGCCATCAGGGCCAAGGCAGGGGCGGTCACTTTTCAGCGCCATGTGCCATCGCAGGTGATTAGCAGGGCGGCGATATGGGCCACCCTATCAGCCTTTTACTAACATTATTGCCTGGATACCAGTGCCAGGGCTGACGCAGCATTTGGCCAAGCTGTCCTGCGTAATCTTTTCACATGGAATGGCAAGCTCTTCTCCCCAGGGCGGTTGTATCTGTGGTAATCGCCCATACAGGATGGAGGAAAGGTGACGGGACGTAGGAGTAATTAAGTGTTACTCACTTGAGTGACTAACATACTCCTAGTCCCCTTTCCTCCATACGTCCCACCATCCTTCCCCCTAAAAAGAGCAATGAGGTTGTTCAGCATAATACAGCCGATGCGTCAAAGGGGACTGAGGTGTGGCGCTGGTGGGAAGGGTTAAGGGAACCTGTGCTCCAGGGGCCGTGCGTATTGGCAGGCCACTGAGGAGTGGAGAGCGTACTTGCATAGCCTTTGCCACTGCTCGTCCTCCATATCCCTCTTCCATTTCCTCCTGTGCATCTGTCTCCACCCTGTGCATCTAGTAAGGCCCGATATAGTCGGGAGATGAGCCCCTTCGTCCCCTTCCCTGTATCCAACATCTTCTCTGTACTTGTCAATTCCCTCTGCAAGTCCCCTTTCCAGTCCTCCGACATCAGTTCCCCTTTGAGTTGCAAGTATTTAAATACTGAAATCTTTCCCCCTCCCAGATATTCTTCCAACTCATTTAACTCTATGAACCCATCTTTTTTTCAGGACCTGCCCCACTCTTTCCACTTCTCCCTCGAACCAATCTTGGAATCTCTCATGTCTGGGGATATGGCCCCTTGTAGGTGGTGCCCAGGTGTGACTCTGAGGTGAGGGCCAGGTGGTTACCCCGCCATCTCCTTCTTAACTCTCCAGAGGGACCAGAGTAGGGGACCAGAGTCCTGAACTGGGCTGCCCTGTAGTATGTACGCATTTCCGGTAGCCCTACCCCTCCCTTCTACTTGGGTTGTACTAGTAATCTGTAGGCTACTCTGTTTTTTCCCTTCCCAGAGGAATCTCATCATTCTTTTTTTTAGTTCTCCGAAATGTGTTTCTGGCAGTTCTATCGGAAGCGCCTGGTAAATATATAATAATCACAAGGTTGTTTACACTCTTTCTTATCTCCTTGGTTGGCAAGTACTCAGCCGTGCTGGGGGCAGCACACCACAGACCAAACGTGTACTTGGCCTGGTGCAAGTAGCAATCCAAGCCAAGCAGTCAGAATAAAAAACCTTGTGTCTGTCCCATAGCTTTCAACAGCATACTCTCCATGTCAGGGGGCAAAGAAGAAAAAGATGTGGTTTTATTTTACTGAAAGGTAAGTAATTTGTTCATGTGGACGAATAGCCATGAACGTTTGACAGGCGGGTTCCGGTAGGAGATACTTAATTTGTGTGCATTGGTATGAAGGAAGAAACTTAGTGTTAAGTGGATTGCATACATAATCCAGACATACTATACTTTTAATTCTTGTGTCTTATTTTAATTTTCAGTCCTTGTATTCTCATCTTTGATTCTCTGAAAGCGGGTTCTGTGCAGAACACTGTTCAAGTCCTGAGAGAGTAAGTGTGAATTATTTTATTTATTTTTTTCAAATTAGTTTTATTGATAAACAGTCATGGTTAAGTTACAATAACACACAGTTACAGTTAAACATTTACTGATTGCACTGCTTACAATGACAGAATTTTCAATTTTCGTCTCCCCCTTACTGAAGGAAAATAAAAATAAAAAAGAACAAGGAAGGGATGGTGGGAATAACGAAATAACCCCAACCACCCACATTTATTCGAGTCCCCTGCCGACCCCCCACCCCAATTTGAACAAACAAGCTCTTAGGTGTGAACAGCATCTGGCTTGCTGGGGCCTGCCATCGTCAGGCTCCTGTTTCATTGCTTCCCTTATTTAGTTCTGAGTCCATTCTCCACATTCGTTGATGACATCACCACATTTTCCCTCTCCGAGGTCCGCCGTGGAGCCTGCCATCATCTATTCAACCCCCCTTCCCCCGGATCCTACCCATAGTGTCACTATCCTCTTGTTAGGTAAGATTTCCACAGAGCTGGTAAATCTTCCTTTCCTGGTTGAACTCCAGAACTTTTTGCTTTTCTATTGGGATATTTTTCATTAATACCTCAGTGAGTGGGAACCTTTTTCCACACTCACCTAATCTTTAACTCTTTTTATGGCTGTCATTTTTAAGACTCTCCATAGTGTCTTTTTAAAGTTATCATGTCTAACAACTTATTGACAATAAGTGCCTGTTGTTGCTGGGTTGACCTAGGGGCTCCTCATTTAACTTTCTTGTGCTAACCTTGAGTGAACTACAGTTCCCAAGGGTAGAAAGGATCTTTGGATCCCTTTAACATTTTATTCTGTGAAGCCAGCACACCCCACCTTATGTGGAGTGCTGGGGAGATACAATGTATCCCCTTTCACATTAAAACTGTAATCATTCTGTTACAGTGACAAGCTTACCTTTAATGGCTGGTGGCAGTGATACCTTTTATTAATTTGGTGCACCTTTACCGCGGGCTGTAATCACAGCTGCAGTGAAGGCACCTAAGGGTGCTCATTTTACCAAAATGGCCCCTGTCTTCATTTTCTGCCATTTTACTGTTTCTTGTTGTTTCTTGTTCCTTCCCCTGACATCCAGGGTGGGAAATTCCTTTGTTTGAGTTTTGCCTTTGGCGGGAGTCCCCTGGACACCCCGCCCAGGGTCCAGTCAGCCTGTAAGCACAGGAGGTGGGGGAAGAGTCCAAAACTTCCCCCTCCTTTGTCTTCTGCCTTTCTTCAACTGGGCCACATCCCAGTGGGGGTGTTGGCTGCCCTGATGGGACAGCCAAACGCCCCTTTCTTGTAAAATGCGGGGAGAGAATGCAGAGGTTGTGTTGCAGTTCCTGATAAATACTGGAAACCTGGAAGCTGAAGTCGTGTCGACCACTGGAACAGAAAACCGAAGAGGATGACGAAAGAAAAGCGGCGGGAATGATATCCAGCTTCCGGAGAGCCTGCTGTGTAACTGGGGCCTGCTGCAGCCCTTCCTTCCGATCGACCTGGGGTCTCCGAAAACGACGACCTGAACCCAAAGCCTGGTGAGACCCACTAGACTCAAGACGACCTGCATTTTGAGCTATCCCACGGGTTGCTGCGACCTTGCGTTCTTGCAATACCCCAATACCCTGGGACCTCCAGCCACAGTGCGGTGCACGGTCTTCCGAATTCCGAATCTTGCTGAAACTTTGTGGGCATCCTGGTGCATCTCCAGAGACACGAATCGAGTCTGAAAAGTCCCCTCTCAAGAGTGCTGGACCTTTGTAACGACGAGAATTCAACCGCGATTTATTTTCTGTCTTCTTCTGTGCTCCTTGAAAAGGCGCCAAACCCACAGAACCGCATTCAGCCGCAAGAGAAATCTTGCCTATAGCCTTCTTCATCGATCCCTGCTGCAAAGTCCCTTCTGAGGTCTTGTGTTCAGTCTCCAGGGCAAGGAATCCACTGACCGGGTATTTGGCTGCATTCCCTGAAGTTCTCCTGCTGCAATCTCTTCTTCATTGCTGAGGTACTGTGTTGCTGGGTATATACTTAGCTTAAGCCTGTTGGGGTTTCTGTGTAGTCTTGGGGTGTTTTCTGTGATTGGGAGGTCCCTCATCCAGTACACCCAGTCCCACTGCTAGAATCCTGCTGGGGTGTCTTCTGTGAAGCCCCTGGACCCTCTTCTAACCCTAGAAGTAAAGTACTCACCTGTTTGCCCAGTGTTAGGCAGAAACCTGTGCAGTTCCCTTAGGGACCACTGCAAAAGATTTAAGACTACAGGTGTTGGCAGTAAGCCCACTTGGTAGCAGTCTGTACCACCCAGATTTACCTGGTAGCTGTGGCTGAGCAGTCAGACTTCCCTCAAAAAGAGTTAGGCAGTATGCAAAGTATACTCAATAGGCACTCAGATACAATAATACAAGCAAACACTGACCAGAGCTTTGGTATCAAAGTATATAATTATTTATTTAAAAACACACAGTTCAAACACTCCAGCACTCTTATTGTAAACTTATCCTAAACACAGTTACTATTATGATATATACACCCCTTTTTCCCTATTAGAAAAATCACAGTAAAACACCACTTATTTTCATAGAGAGGTGAGTGCTTAACTAGATTGCACTCTAATAAGTTTGTGAAAAAGGGAGGGAAAAAGACAGAATATGAAGAGGTACACCACTCTACGATTCAGGAACACTGTTAGCAAGGCAGAGAGCAAAAAGTCACTGGTGAGCCAAAGTCTGGGCCCACTCTTAGAGAGTGCAGAGCACAAATGCACCCAAGATCACACAGTTAGACTAGGCTTAGAAAGTCTTGCAGAGGGTTCAGAAAAGAGTTTAGAGAGGCTTAGAAAAGTTTAGCCAGGGTGTCCCAGGCTAACACAGTTTCGAAAGCCGGGGGCTAAATCTACCCCGTACAGTCGGTAGCAAGGGAAGCCAGGCGGGACACGGTACCTTAAGTGGGAAGGATCCTCCAGCGGTGGCAGTTGTTACTGGTAGTGGGTGCAAGTTGCGTCGTCGTCGAGGGGAAGAGAAGATCTCGAATTGGAGGAAAGATGAAGGTCGTTGCACTACCAGGGCAGAAACCAGCCACAGAGTTTTCCGGTTAAAGGTGGTACCTTTGTCTCGCGGTCGTGGTAAAACGTGGCATCCCGGTTGCCGGGGTGCTTGGCACGGGCAAGACGGCCACGAGATACGTCGGGAAAGCGAAAAGACGGTGAAACTGGTTATCTCCACCAGTCAAAGGAAGAAGACTCTCCGCCGGGAGATCTCCTCTGTCGTTGGGGAAAAAGTGGTGAGACGGTCCAGCAGGGCTCCACCGGTAGTGGTGTCGTGGCAGGTCGGCTCAGCTTCTCCCTCGTAGGATTTTTAGGTCCTGTGGCGACTTCTGAAGTTCCAGTCCCCAAAGCCCTGCTTTTATGCAGCAAACCCCCATTCACTCAGCCTAGCTGTCACTCAAACATGCTAAGTGGTGAGCCGGCCGGCTCACCATTTGGGCCAATCAGGATGGAGTGCGACTTGAGTTGCCTAGGCAACTCAGTCCAGGGTGCCTAAATTCCCCTCCACCCCTCCTAAGTACCCCAGGCATAGTGGCACCACTTTGGAGGGCTTCTGTGGAGAAGCCCGCCAAAAAGTGGAACAAAGGGCTTGGGTTGGAGTCACAGAAGAGAACACAAACGCCATTTTAGAATCAAGTTTTGGCAAAAAATACCAACCGGAGAATTCATATTAATTAAATAAACCAGCGGTATGTTCGAGGCTACCGTAAATAATTAAATAAAGATAGTAGCCTAAAACAATGGGAAATCCCATAGGAAAATATTTGCGGTTGAATATAAAAAGTAGTATCCACTGCTACCAGCCAAAACTCCATCAGGGGGGACGGAGACGTGCCCCCTCGACTAACAGACCCTGGGGCAATCGAATTGCCCCAGCCAGTACGTCCACAATATGATGGTTTGTACTGGTTTCTGTTAGTAATTTGTGACTAGTAAAGCCAATGGTGACTTTACATGCCCTGGGAGACAGTAGTCAGTCCTAGGGTATGGAGTCTATGGTGGGGTGTCACTATGACACCCCTGTGTTACGGCACGGAGGGTGCTGTGTAACACACATAGTAAAAACACATGAGACCCTATGGAGTAAAAGACCCCATAGCCCATAAAACACATTAACAGTCAAAGGAACACCATAAATCATGTCCAAGAGTGGGAGAAAAAAACAAACTCCAGAAATCCAGCAAAGCTGCTGGGGGACTCACTAGGTTAGGAAATTCAGCCTAAAGAGAGAATTCTCCCTAACACCCAGATGTGACTCAGAGGTGAGGGCCAGGTAGTTACCCCGCCATCTCCTTCTTAATTCTCTAGAGGGACCAGAGCGGGCCCAGGATCCTGTGCATCTGTACTTTCCTTGGGACAGCCTCTCATGGTGCCCGAAGCCATTCCCCAAGCGTGACTGGGAAGAATACGTAATTCTCGATGCCCACCCATTTCTTCTGTTTATCTCCCCTTAACTGGGGGACCAGAGGCCAGAACTGGGCTGCCCTGTTGTATGTACGCATTTCCGGTAGCCCTACCCCTCCCTTCTCCTTGGGTTGTACTAGTAATCTGTAGGTGTAACGCTCACCTGATTCCCGTAGAGGCGCCGGTCTTGACTGGGCGTATACCGTATCTTCAAAGGTGATGTGTAACCCACGGCTGGCTCTTTGGGCTGGACCTCTGTGCACTGTATGTCTGGCTCGAAGGGTAAATGTCTGCAGATAGAAAATGTGGGATTAATGAACTGGGTTATTGAATGTCTCTCTCTTCTTCCCTTTCTCTTCTCCTGTAGAACCCCAAAGGTTAACGCGCTCACCTTAGGTAAGTGAACGCCGTGCTCTCCATCTGCCTCGAGGCAGGGTGCTGTAACCAGTTTCTTCACTGGATAAGGGGAGCAGGCCTCTTGACTTCAGAGGACTGCTGTCCGTCGTTTACTGCACGAACGGTAAGTTTCGAGTAATTCTAATGTCTTTAAAGTCTTTAGTAATGATGTCTCTTGTTTTTGCAGGGTTCCGGCGATGGCGGATGGCGGGCTGAAGTGAGTTGAAGATGGAGCCCGTGTGATGAATAGAAGCGCCTGGAAGCACGTAAGTAAGCGCTTGTTGCCTGCTTCACGATGCGCTCTAACTGTCTTTTTATTTTGCAGGTACAAGTTCGGGGCGGCTGCAGGGTGCCGGAATACCCACTGGGTTAGATGTGGAAAGGAGTAATGGCACGTGAGTATTAAAGTTCCCCAATGTCTTTAAACGCACCTTGTTTTGTCTTTCAGATGCGGGATGCAGCGCCGAAGGCCTCCGGAGCGTGCGAAGAGTTGGTAAGCTTTTGTCTTTCAGATGCCGGAATGCAGCGCGAGGCATTGGTGACAGCCGATGGACCAGGTAAGTGAAGAGCTGTCACTGAAGACCGTAATGCTAACCTGTTCTTTCTTGTCTTTATAGGTGTTGCTGAAGACTGGATTCAGGATGGTAAGCCTTTTTCCTTAGGCCCAGGATCAGATGCAGAAGACACGATGAGCGTTTTGCTGCAGAGGATGCAGAATAACGCAAAGCAAGATTCATCCATCGGGTGTGGTTTAAATAGCCTCCTGTAGTGCTTAGGTGTCTCCTTCCACAGCCACGCCTAGGTAAGAAAAGAGTTCCTGCTTTCCAGAAGAGTTCCAGTGTTCTGAATCTAGGGAGTGGCTCCTGCCCCACCCAACAGGAAAAGTAGTTCCAAACAGAAGAGGATCAGAGACTCAACTGGCAGGCAAGTAAGCAGCATGGTCTGCTGCAGGTAAGTCCACCCAAGCATTATGAGCCCGGCGCTTCCAGCGCTGGGACTGGGCACATTTATGAGCCTGGTGCCACTTGCGCCAGGACTGGGTCCAAAAGGTCCCAATTGGGACTGGTTGGCACTCGGAACCTGGGTTATGGATCTGCTTCCAAGGGAGTTGGGGAAACCCTGACCTTTTGGAAGCAGAGATCATGACAGTACCCCCCCTCAAGGCCCCTCCCAAACCTGGCTTCTCCAGGGATTTTGGCTTGTCAGGAAATGTTCGGTGAAATCTTTTGATTAGGCGAGGAGCGTGGACATATTCAGCAGGTTCCCAGGATCTCTCTTGGGGGCCGTAGCCTTTCCAGTCAATTAGGTAGAATAGTTTAGATTTGGAGATCTTGGAGTCCAGAATGCTTTTGACTTCAAACTCGAGTTCTCCATCAACTAGGATAGGTTTTGGAGATTTGGTTAGTCGGGTTTGAGGTTGCACAGGTTTTAATAGAGAGACGTGGAAGACCGGATGTATCTTCATGTGCGGGGCAAGTCCAACTTGACCGCTACTGGGTTTACTATGGTAGTGATGGAATAGGGACCAAGGTATCTTGGGTTGAATGTGCGTGGCCCTTTTAGAGGTAGATATTTGGTGGATAACCAGACTTGATCCCCTACTTGATATTGAGGGGCTTCCTTCCGATGTTGATCTGCTCCTTTCTTGCATTGTTCTTTAGCCCTTTGAAGGTGAGAAACAGCTTCCTTAAAGGCTTGGGTGATTGTAGAATGCAGGTAGTCTACTGCTGGTGTTTCAAGATCTTGGAGGGGATCCAACTCCGAGGTTCGAGGGTGACTGCCGTACAAAAGAAAAAACGGGGTTTTCCCAGTTCCCGAATGGACAGAGTTATTGTAGGCATATTCGGCTATCCAAAGGATGTCTTTCCAAGTTTTTTCAGTTTGTTGCAGCATGCAGCGTAAATACTGTTCCAGAGTTTTATTGGTCCTCTCGGTTTGTCCGTCGGTCTGAGTGTGGTGACTGGTCGATAGTCTCACATCAATTTGAGCCGACCGACAGCAACTTCGCCAAAAATGAGAAATAAATTGACTACCTCGATCCGAAATTAGAACCGAAGGAAAACCGTGCAGTCGGACGATGTTTTCGAGAAATTCTCGGGCCACAGTTGCTGCTGTTGGCAAGCCTTTGAGCGGAATGAAATGCGCCATCTTGGAGAATAAGTCCACGATTACTAGAATCGTATTGTATCCGAAGCATGGAGGTAGATCGGTGATGAAGTCCATAGAAAGCGTATGCCAAGGGCGAGGTGGGATGTCAATAGGGCGTAAGAGGCCTGCTGGTCTTTCCTTTTGACTCTTGTTTTGGGCGCATACTCCACAGGACATTATAAAGTCTCTGATATCTTTTTTCCAAGACGGCCACCAGAAGTAGCGCTTGATCTTTTCTGAGGTCTTGGCCATACCGGGATGTCCTTCCATTAAAGAATCGTGATAACCAGAGATTACTTTTTTCTGTAAATCTGTGCTGGGTAGGTATAATCGTTCTTGGAAATACAATAAGTTGTCCTTTACTGCAAAGTCCTTTCCCTGCAGATGCCAATTCTGTATGTCTGCTGGAGTTACAAGTTGCCTGGCTTTATCCTTAACTTCCTCTATGGATTCTGTGGCGATTACACCCAGAATTCTTTGTTCGGGAATGATTGGTACAGGTTTAGGGTTGATCAAGTGTTCTTCCACTCCCATCCGAGAAAGGGCATCAGCTTTACCGTTTTTTGTACCAGGTCGATAGGTAATTATGAAGTCAAACTCGGCAAAGAATAATGCCCAACGGAGTTGTCTAGAGGATTGGGCTTTTGCGGTTTTCAAATATTGCAGGTTTCGGTGATCCGTAATCACAGTAACGGTGTGTCGGGCCCCCAGCAGATAATGCCGCCAAGCCTTATAGGCAGACTTGATAGCCAGAAGTTCCTTGTCAGTAATCGTGTAATTGATTTCAGGAGGCGAGAATTTGCGGGACCAAAATGCCACGGGATGCAACTGATTGGTTACCGGGTCCTTTTGTGATAGAACTGCCCCCATGGCAAGGCTTGAAGCATCAGTTTCCACGATGTAGGGGAGTTCGGGGCGAGGGTGTTTTAAGATTGGTGCAGAGATAAATTTAGTCTTCAAATCCTGGAAAGCTTGTTCCGCCTCGGTAGACCATTCAAAACGTTTTTTTTTCTTTAACAAGGCAGTGATGGGCTGGACTATTCGAGAGAATTCGGGGATAAACCTGCGGTAAAAGTTAGCGAAACCTAACATGCTTTGCACACCTTTTACGGAGGATGGTGATGGCCATTTGAGAACTGCATCGACCTTCTTTGAATCCATACGCACTCCGCCAGGTGATAATATGAATCCCAAGAATTCAACTTCAGTCACATTGAAAACACATTTTTCCAACTTAGCGAAAAGTTTGTGTTGACGCAATCTTTCGAGGACCATTTTCACGTGTTTCCGATGTTCAGATTCCGATGAAGAATAAACGAGGATGTCGTCAATGTAAACAGCAACACACACATCTATGAGCTCTCTGAGGACATCGTTCATAAAATATTGAAAGGCGGCCGGGGCATTACAAAGTCCGAAGGGCATGACCTGATATTCAAATAGCCCATACTTGGTGCGGAAGGCCGTCTTCCATTCATCGCCCTCTTTTACTCGTACCAAGTGGTAAGCTCCTCTAAGATCCAGCTTTGTATATATGCATGCTTTTCTGACTTGGTCCAGGAGTTCAGGGATCAAAGGTAACGGATATCTATTCTTAACAGTGATCTGGTTCAGGGAGCGATAATCTATACAAATTCTAAGGTCTCCTTCCTTTTTTGGAACGAAGAACAAAGCTGAAGAAGCAGGGGACTTGGAAGGACGAATAAACCCATTTGCCAGGTATTGATCCAGGTATTGTCGAAGGTGAAGGTTCTCAGGCTCGGTGAGGGCATAAATTCTACTACAAGGAGGAGTAGATCCAGGTATCAGGTCGATCTGGCAGACATAAGACCTATGAGGAGGTAGAGAGTTAGCCTGATCCTTCCGGAAAACATCTTGGTATTCTAGGTATTCGGGAGGTAACTGGGGAGTCTCTGAAGAAATTGCTGCCAGTGCAACACCAGGTGGAGGGTGACAAGTAGAGACACATTCTGGAAACTGGACCGTTCTTGCTCGCCAATCGATCAGAGGATTGTGTTTCTCTAACCAAGGTATTCCTAGAATAATCTGAAACTGAGGGGCCTTGATCACATCGAACACGATCTTCTCATGGTGTCCATCTTGACTTACTAGCGTCACTTCTTGAGTGGTATGCGTTACTGGCCCGGAGGCTATCTCCGTACCATCCACTGTAGTAATGACGTCCTTTACAGCCTTGGGACGAAGAGTTAGATTCATCCTCAAAACCATTTCATGATCCACATAATTGCCGATGGCACCGCTGTCGACGTAAGCTTCAATTGCATGTAATCGATCCGGATTATCAGGGCAATGAGGACCATAGGTATCACGAAATGCGAGGTCACGGAACTGGTTTTCACGCTCGGCAAGAGGACCTCTATTCTTGTCGGGCGAGGTCGTTTCCCTGCTCAGAGTTTGTAACTTTGGTAACTGCAGCTCCTACTGCCTTCTTGGCAGGTTTCACCGGACAGTCTCGGAAGAAAGTGCCCTGAGTTTCCGCAATAGAGGCATAATTGCAACTGTTTTCTCCTTTCCCGCTCCTTTTGTGTTAGAGGACCTTTCAGACCCCCTATTTCCATGGGTTCCCCGGAGTCTACTCCTTTGGAAGGAGTTGGCGGTTTGGAAAATACTTGAGCATCAAACTTGGAACGATCGGCCTTCCTGTTCTGCAGTCTGTGATCTATTTGAACGACTAAGTCTATATAGTCCGAACAATCTTGTGGGGGATTCACTACTGGGGCTAACGCATCTTTGAGCTCTCCGCGTAGACCTCTATAAAACAGCGTAATCCTTTTGTCCTCATGCCAGTGAGTTTCCACTATCAGTCTGTTGAAAGACGCAATATAAGCCAAAAGGTCTTGATTACCTTGTCCCAATGAAAGAAGCTCATTGTCCAAGGCCTGCCCCTGTGAATGTCTTGCGAACAGTTTTTCCATACTGAGCTGAAAAGCTTGAAAATCATGGAGGACCGGATCATCTTGATTTACCAGAGGGATCGACCAGTCTGCCGCATTGCCACTAAGGTACGAAAGCACGAAAGCTACTTTAGCTTGATCAGTTGCAAAGGCTGCTGGCCGGCATAAGAAATGCAACCGGCACTGATTGATAAATACTGCAAACCTCTTTGGGTCACCAGAAAATCGTTCGGGCGGAGCCAGAGGTACATTCCCAGGTAGGTTGATCTGCACTGGATTCATAGAGGATGTAGAAGGAAGATTTCCCCCAGATGCGGGTAACGGGGTCTGTCCGGCTTGTGACTGTAGCAATTGTCTAGCGAGATCATCTGTTCGCTCCTTGGAAATAATCAGTTCCCTTCTTAGAGCGTTCGTTTCCTGACGGGCTGCATGCACTTCTGCCCTTAGTTCCCCAAGTAACTGGGCTAGCTGGTCGGTATCCGAGGTTTCCATAGCGCCTGGACGGGAGTTTTGTGGTAGGCTTTGCGTTCTGTAACGCTCACCTGATTCCCGTAGAGGCGCCGGTCTTGACTGGGCGTATACCGTATCTTCAAAGGTGATGTGTAACCCACGGCTGGCTCTTTGGGCTGGACCTCTGTGCACTGTATGTCTGGCTCGAAGGGTAAGATGTCTGCAGATAGAAAATGTGGGATTAATGAACTGGGTTATTGAATGTCTCTCTCTTCTTCCCTTTCTCTTCTCCTGTAGAACCCCAAAGGTTAACGCTCTCACCTTAGGTAAGTGAACGCCGTGCTCTCCATCTGCCTCGAGGCAGGGTGCTGTAACCAGTTTCTTCACTGGATAAGGGGAGCAGGCCTCTTGACTTCAGAGGACTGCTGTCCGTCGTTTACTGCACGAACGGTAAGTTTCGAGTAATTCTAATGTCTTTAAAGTCTTTAGTAATGATGTCTCTTGTTTTGCAGGGTTCCGGCGATGGCGGATGGCAGGCTGAAGTGAGTTGAAGATGGAGCCCGTGTGATGAATAGAAGCGCCTGGAAGCACGTAAGTAAGCGCTTGTTGCCTGCTTCACGATGCGCTCTAACTGTCTTTTTATTTTGCAGGTACAAGTTCGGGGCGGCTGCAGGGTGCCGGAATACCCACTGGGTTAGATGTGGAAAGGAGTAATGGCACGTGAGTATTAAAGTTCCCCAATGTCTTTAAACGCACCTTGTTTTGTCTTTCAGATGCGGGATGTAGCGCCGAAGGCCTCCGGAGCGTGCGAAGAGTTGGTAAGCTTTTGTCTTTCAGATGCCGGAATGCAGTGTGAAGACCTCCGGAGCGCACGAAGAGTAGGTAAGCCTTTGTCTTTCAGATGCCGGAATGCAGCGCGAGGCGTTGGTGACAGCCGATGGACCAGGTAAGTGAAGAGCTGTCACTGAAGACCGTAATGCTAACCTGTTCTTTCTTGTCTTTATAGGTGTTGCTGAAGACTGGATTCAGGATGGTAAGCCTTTTTCCTTAGGCTCAGGATCAGATGCAGAAGACACGATGAGCGTTTTGCTGCTGAGGATGCAGAATAACGCAAAGCAAGATTCATCCATCGGGTGTGGTTTAAATAGCCTCCTGTAGTGCTTAGGTGTCTCCTTCCACAGCCACGCCTAGGTAAGAAAAGAGTTCCTGCTTTCCAGAAGAGTTCCAGTGTTCTGAATCTAGGGAGTGGCTCCTGCCCCACCCAACAGGAAAAGTAGTTCCAAACAGAAGAGGATCAGAGACTCAACTGGCAGGCAAGTAAGCAGCATGGTCTGCTGCAGGTAAGTCCACCCAAGCATTATGAGCCCGGCGCTTCCAGCGCTGGGACTGGGCATATTTATGAGCCTGGTGCCACTGGCGCCAGGACTGGGTCCAAAAGGTCCCAATTGGGACTGGTTGGCACTCGGAACCTGGGTTATGGATCTGCTTCCAAGGGAGTTGGGAAAACCCTGACCTTTTGGAAGCAGAGATCATGACAGTAGGTTACTCTGTTTTTTCCCTTCCCAGAGGAATCTCACCATTCTTTTTTTTAGTTCTCTGAAATGTGTTTCTGGCAGTCCTATCGGAAGTGCCTGGTAAAGATATAATAATCTAGGAAGGAGGACCATTTTGAGAGTGTTCAGGTGCCCTAACCATGAGATGGTAATTTTCGACCAGGTTTCTAGCATCCCAAAGAGCCGGTGCAGCAGGGGGAGGGAAGTTTATCTTGTATAGTCTGTCCAGCTCTCTAGGAATCCGCACCACCAGGTTCTTCTGGCTATCTTCCTCTACCTGTATCCTCAACCCCGCCCAGACCATTCTATGCTCCTTCGTCATCTCCCCCAGTGGGAGGAGGATTGATTTGTTCATTTACCTTGAAACCTGACAGGTGGCCGTATTCTTCTATCACCTGGAGTATTCTTGGCACTGTCTCTGTCACTTCTGGGAGGGTAAACCATAATATCATCTGCATACATGCTTAGTTTATGGGAGTCGTCTCATACCCTTATACCCCTTATATGTACATCACTTCGGATCTCCTCTCCCAGGGGTTCCATCACCAGGGCGAAAAGGAACAGGGACAACAGGCAGCCCTGTCTAGTCCCCCTGCTAAGCTCGAAAGCCGTGGCTTTTGACCCATTCACCACTACCCTTGCCGTAGGTCTGGAGTAGAAGGCCCGAATGGCCCTGCACAAATTATTTCCTATTCCTATTTTCTTTAGTATTGCGAAATACGGTCAAATGCTTTTTACGCATCTAGGCTTATTAGCGCATGGTCTTCCTGGCTTCCCCCAACGTGTTCCATAAGATCTAAGTTTTTTCGCACTGCACCCGGGTCCTGTCGTCCCGCTATAAAGCTCACCTGATCTGTGTTTATTATTCGTGGCAACTTCTCCTCGAAGTGTGTTGCTAGGATACGTGTGAATATGTTCTCATCTATATTCAGAAGTGAGATAGGGCGGTAAAATGCACACTGTGTGGGGTCCCTCCTGTCCTTTGGGACCACCAATATCAGTGCTTTGCTGGAGGTGTCCAGAGTCTTTCGAGTTTCTAAAATATGATTGCACAACCGTACCATGTGCAGCAACAGGATTCCTGAGAATATTTTGTTAAATCCTATAGTGTATCCATCGTCAACTGGGGCATTACCATCTGGGAAGCTCAATATACACCTCCTCTATTGTTACTGGGCTCTCCAGGTGTTCCACCTCTAAACTGGTGAGATTATTCATGTCATTCCTATCTAGGTATTCTCTCACTGCTTCTTCCCCTGCAGGTGCTTCGGATTTGTAAAGGGTCTCGTAGTACTGGGCAAACTCCTCTGCTATCTCCTTGGGTGTGTCACGTGTCCCCTGTGGGGTTCGTAAGGGAGGATACCCACCTCTCTGCCCTGTGTGCTCGGAGGCTCGCTGCCAGCAGTGCGTCCGCCTGGCCCCCCTTCTCATAATATTTCAGTTTGAGGTATCTCTGTTTCCACACTGTTTCCCCCAACCCCAGTGCCTTAAGCTCTGCCCGTCTAGTGAGTATCTCATCTCTGATCTCATCCGTTTCCCCCTCCATTGCATGCATCCTCTCCCCGCTCTCCACCATCTCCCTCCTTAGCCTCTCTTCTATTGGGCTCTTCTCCCTTTTGCGTCTCGCCCCCTCCAAGTTGCCTTTCTCGCATCCCAGACCACTCCGTTGCTCACTTCCCCAGTATCATTCAATTGAAAGTATTCAGTGATTGCCTCTCCCAATTGGCTCGCGAAGAGGGTGTCTTTCCAAAGCGTTTCATTACAGCGCAAGCTACTATCAGGTCTGTAAAGCCTACTGATGTCTAGGGACATAAGAACCATGTCATAGTCGGTCCAGCCCACCAGCCTTATTTCGTTGTGGGTCACCCTCGTCGCTTGGTCCCTGTTCATAAGGAGGTAGTCAATTCTAATATAGGTGTTATGCGAGACAGAGTAGAATGCATACCCCTCTTCACTTGGGTGTTGCTCTCCACACATCAATTAAACCATGGGTCATGATTGTTTGTCCCAAGTGTCCAGGTCTAGCTTCCACTACCCCCTGCACCCTACTCCCCCAGTCCTCCTGTCCCTTTCTCTGTCCGCCCAGGAGTTGAAATCACCCCCTATTATGTACAGGTCGGCTTCCTGTTCCTATATCATATTAAGTGCATCCGATATGAAGTGTGCTGCCCCTGTTTGGGTGCGTATAGAGCTGCCAAGAGTATCCTCTCCCCTTCCAGAGTCCCCTTTAGTAGCAGTAATCTCCCTTCCAGAAGGTGGGTAGTCGTACAGGCTCATAGCTTGCATTGCTTATGTATCACTATACTGACTCCACCCTTTTTGGTGTTCCCCGATGCCCAATGGACTTGACCAATCCCTCCCCCTCGTATTTCGCGCCTTGAAACACTTGTTTATAGGCGCGTTATAAATGCCATATCATATCATCATCATATACCATTCGCTCCTCTCCATGCATTAAGCGCGTCTCCTGTAGGAAGAGCACGTCAAGAGTCGCTTTGTGAAATTCTCTAGCTACCAATGATCTTTTGGTCAGGCAATTTAGACCTTTCACATTCAACATCCCCACCAACAGACTCCTCCCGGCATCACCTCTCCCCACTGCGAGTGCATATCATCAACTAAACATGTGACTCAATTTTCTCATCGTCCTCATCGTCTTGGGAGTAACGTTTGTTGCTAGTGCTGTCACTGTCTACAGAGCCTTAACTTTTGTGTAAACCCCCTAACAACATTTCAACCAATAACAACTGTAACGTATGTTCATTCAACGTCTCAGAGACACCCTCTCTCCCACAGAGGGCCACTTTGGAGCAGAGTTGTATGCGTCCCTCCAGCTAACCTGTTACATTCCTTTAAGTGACCGCCCGGTCACTTGTAGTTCGTTTACGTCGTTCATGTATTCCGTTCACCGGGTTCCTGTTCAAGCCTTTGGTCTTCCACAGTGGGCAACTTACTGGGCGAAGGCCCGTTGAGCCGCATGTACTTCCTTCCAGTTTGCCCCCTCCTCCTCCTTTGTGGGCCTCGTGCAGGTCCTGATCCCTCTCTGCTTATGGGTGGGTCTTGTGGGCTCCTTGGTTCCGCATCAAGACCTGCTGTAAGATGGCCAAGGGCCTGCTCGGCTTCCTCTGCCCTTTTATTTTTTTTAATTAACATTGGTTCTAAGTGTCTTAAAAGATTAAATGTCTGTGCTGTCATTGCACTGCTTATGGTGACAATTGTTTAATGTAGCTGCTTTTTAAATCTAATTATACGTTTCAATATCATCTGAATCTCTTATCACAGAATCAGTTTCTTATGGCTACCTTACTCTCACAGATGTACCCATCCCTTGAATTATCTCCACGGGTGCAGACTGACTTTGGAATGCTCTCACTAGCAACAAAGGGAGCACAATGTAGCTCTGCACAAACTCCTTCTTGCGACCCAGGGCACTGAAAACTGGGCACACTAGAGTTATATAGAAGGAGCTGAATCAGTGCCATTGACACAGTTACTTTTTTTGCATGCTGAGATGTCGATTTTTGGAAAGCTACCACATTTGTTTCCGTACTACATGTCTCGTTCCAAAATTGTACACGCCTAATATTTACTGCTAGAGGGAAATTCTGATGCTCACCTGCATCAGCACTTTGTTCTGTGCCAATTATTCCAAAAGGCCCATAACTTGTCAATCAATGCACCTGGAGGACATCAGGGAGAGGGTGGCTAATGCCTTCACTACCCTTCGCAAAATTGAGGCGAGAGGCATTTATCTTCAGCCAGAATACCTCTACACGTTTTGACTCCGAGGAGGAGCAAAAAAACATTTGATACAAGAA
The DNA here is from genome assembly GCF_040938575.1 of Ambystoma mexicanum. Classification (NCBI taxonomy): domain Eukaryota; kingdom Metazoa; phylum Chordata; class Amphibia; order Caudata; family Ambystomatidae; genus Ambystoma; species Ambystoma mexicanum. The sequence goes on from NC_090939.1 coordinate 934,051,322, forward strand.
AAAGATGAATAGTGAACCCCTTCAGCTCTTCTTTATCAAAGCAGAAGTGATCTTGCTCCTTCATAAATTAATGCCACATGTCCACTTCAATGGATTGCATTCTCCAGCAGATTCCTCATCAGATAGATATTGATATTTTATTTCTATTGCGCTCGTACACAAGTCTTTCAGAGCGCGACAAGGCAAGGGAGGGGAACAGGGGAGAACAAAACAGCGATCTTACTAGGCCCAGTGACATTGAGAACACGCAAGGGCATGGGAGAGGGGGAGGGTAAAAGTGCATGGAAGGGGGAGAAGTGGAAAGTGCCAAGCAGAGGAGAAACAGATAAATAACAATAAATGAATAATAAAGGCAACAGTGGTAGTGCAGCCAGCAATGTGCACGTGCTAGATTTAAGGCAGCAGACAGGGTAGGTCTGATAAGTGCAGGAAGAAAAAGGGGGGGTGTATGGGTACAGATACAGACCCCAGTGCAAGGGGTGGCCCGGAGGCAGTGCGGGAGGGTGGCTGGGTGAGCAGGTACCTGGGCCCGGAGGACAAAGGGTGGCCAGGTGCACGGTCCAAGAGAGAACAGATCAGCAGGGGAGAGGGGGAGCAAAGGCAGAAGAAAAGAGGATGGTCTTGAGGTGCTTCTGGAACCGGAGATGGTTCTCCTCAAGTTTTGGAGTGGCAAGGAGGCTGTTCCAGAGGGAGGCCCAGCTGAGGACAGAGATCTACCCCCAGCTCATTTCTTTGAAAAATTACTGACCCTGAGGGAGTTGGAGGTAGAGGAGCGAAGAGCTCGAGAAGGGAGGAATTAGATATCTAATGCAGCGTCAGCTGCTCAAACTTTTTCAACATGGGCGAAGTATGACTTGACCATCGATCCCTTTTGAGTCGGTCAGGCCACTTATAGGCTCCAGACGTGACGTAGCCTGCCATATATACTGGGTCACTACACTCCCGTACCCCAGTTCCTTTTTACTGCATGCCCAGCATGCAGCTTTTCAACGACTTTTGTGAGAGAAATTTAAACAAAATTGTCTGATTCAAACTAATTTGTCCATATGCTGGCTCCTGAGGTGTTTGGGTTTAAACGTGTCCAAGACTGCAACTCCAAAATGTCAAACTCCAACCTGCACAGCATATGCGTGTGATGTCTTGGTAAAGATCATGACATTGAGGTTTGTGTCTCTTGTCAACAAATGAATCCCAAGTCGTTGAGGGAGCAATCATCATATCTAGTACTCGGGTGGCCCACAGCTAAATCCCCAGCTCGTTCGACTGCCAGGTTGTCTGGTTACAACCTGGCAGTGGAACAAGCTGGGGATTTAGCTGTGGGACACTCGAAGGCGTCACAAGAAGGCGGCGGCGGAAGCAGTCAGATTCCTGAAGCCATTTGTTGTCCTTGTCGTCCCATAAGAAGTAGTACCAGAGGGCTTAGTGGTGAAAGCCACCACAGTGATTTCCAGACCCGCCACATCTACCTCAAACTTGCTAATGGATAGCAAATGTAAAACACTGATGCCCTAGCCAAGAGTTGGCATCGGGCAGTATGGCTCTGAAGCCATTGAATGCATCCTGTGCGGTATTCAAAAAGTATTCACACAAAGGTGACTCATTGTGAAGGCAGCAGAGCACATCCCAGCTGGTGAGATGAGGGATGGGTTTTTGTGAATAGTTGAGGATGGCAAAGAGGTGGCTTGCCAAACACTGCAGTGGGGCCTGGACACCGTAGATTGCATGGGCAGGGCGATGGGGTCATCCACTGTGCTGAGGAGGTCAGCCTACCAGCACAAATTGGGTTTCTTGCCAAATGTCTAGGCTAAGCTGTTGGACATAGCTTTTGATGGCGAACGCCTGTTCTGTACAAAGACCGAGGAGTCCTTGGAAAAGTTAAGATTCTAAATTAGCTGCCAAATCGCTGGGCTTGACTGTGCAGCAACCTGCTAAACAATCTTTCGGCTTCTCCTCTAGGGGAAGAGACTACAGACGGCACATTACGTTTGTGGGGCGGGCACAGCCCACTGCAAGCCATGCATGGGCAGAGGCATTTCTCGCTTCAAGGACGGGGCAGAGAGATCTCTAGAGGCTAGCAGACACTAGCAGCTGTGGCAAGGGCAGTGGCCACTTTGAGTTCTCCCTTCATGTTTCGCCGGCTGGAAGGAGAATTTCTGAGCACTTGCCTTAGTGGAAGGAGATCACCTCTGAAGCCTGAGCATTGCGGCTCGTCGAATGGGGGTACTGTCTGCTTTTTTTGCACAAACCACCAGACCGACCACCCCCTTTCAACATTAACCGGCACAAGAGCTCCAGGAAGAACTGAGAGCCCTGTTATTGAAAGTTGTCATGGATGAGGTACCACCGAGCAGAGCGGATCGTGCTGGTATTCCCGTTAATTTCTGGTGCCCAAAAAAGGAGGACGACTCTGTCCCATTTTGGACCTCAGGGCCTTCAACAAGTTCCTGAGGAAAGGCACGTTCAAGATGATGACCTTGGAAGAAATTCTCCAGGGCCTACTGCTGGTTGGTGTCGCAGGATCTTCAGAACGCTTATTTCCATGTGCCTATCCATCGCAAGCACAGGCATTTCCTTAGATGCATCATTAGGGACACTCATTACCAATTCAAGGTGCTCCCCTTTGGGCTAACCCCCGCTCTAGGGTCTTCACCAAGCTGATGGCAGTGGTGGCAGCACACCTCAGAGATCCTGTGTTCGCATATTCCCATACCCTGACGACTGACTGATCCGAAGGAAGTTGCTGCATCAGGTATCGACTCAGCTCGAGGAAACCTGCTCGCTGCTTCATAGGTTGGAATTCTCCCTAAACTTCCAGAAGTCCCACGTCACACCAACACAGAAGCTCCAGTTCATCGGAGCAGTCCTGGACACAGGGCTTGAGAAAGCTTTTTTCCCCCCGAAAAAAGTCACCAGTGTTGGGCAAGCTCGTTTAGGAACACGACAGCCTAAACAGCTTCCTTCCTCCGCCTCTTAGGTCTCGTGGCTTCCTGCTTTTTTGTGGTGCCAAGAGTCCAGACTGCAAATGCGATCTCTGCAGTGGCTGTTGAGTGATCTGTGGTCCCAGTACTTCAGTGCCATCAAGGCCTTTCCCAGATCTCTGTACGCGTGCAGATGGAGAATATTTGATGTGTGGTGCAGGGAGAGCAAGATAGATCCTATTGCTTGTTCCACCATTACAGTGATAGTTCCTTTTGTCTCCTCGGGCCTTCAGATTTGTACAGTCAAAGGATACTTGGCGACTTTGTCTGGTTTTAAAAGGTTGCCAGATCAAGGATCCTTCTTCATGATTCTGGTTATGACCCATTTCCTGAAGGGCCTTGTAAATAGATCCTGCCTACCCCATTACTGGTTCCAGAGTGGGACCTAAATTTGGTTCTCATATTCTTGATGGCGACTCAGTTTGAGCCTATGCACTTCTGCCCCGTCAGGCTGCATACCCCGAAAATGGCTTTCCTGGTGGCAAAGCACATCAGCACGATGTGCAAGTAATCTGCAGGCTTTGTCCGCCAAGCCACCTTTCCTACAGGTCTTTATGGAGCAAGCTTTACTGAAGGTGCAGCCTGGATTCTTGCCCAAAGTGGTGTCTGAGTTCCATGTATCCCACAGCATTGATTTACTAGCGTTTTACCCCTTACTAATCCTTCCAAAGCTGAGGAAAGTGTTAGGCAGAAACCTGTGCAGTTCCCTTAGGGACCACTGCAAAAGATTTAAGACTACAGGTGTTGGCAGTAAACCCACTTGGTAGCAGTCTGTACCACCCAGATTTACCTGGTAGCTGTGGCTGAGCAGTCAGACTTCCCTCAAGAAGAGTTAGGCAGTATGCAAAGTATACACAATAGGCACTCAGATACAATAATACAAGCAAACACTGACCAGAGCTTTGGTATCAAAGTATATATTTATTTATTTAAAAACACACAGTTTGACACACTCCAGCACTCTTATTGTAAAATATTCTAAACACAGTTACTATTGTAATATATACACCCCTTTTTCCTTATCAGATAGCTCACAGTAAAACACCACTTATTTTCATACAGAGGTGAGCGCTTAACTAGATGGCACCCCAATACGTTTGTGAGAAAGGGAGGGAAAAAGACAGAATAGGGAAAGGTACACCACTTTAAGATTCAGGAACACTATAAGCAAGGCAGAAGAGCAAAAGTCACTGGCGAGCCAAAGTCCAAAGGCTGGGCCCACTCTTAGAGAGTGCAGAGCACAAATGCGCCCAAGATCACACAGTTACACTAGTCTTAGAAAGTCTTGCAGAGGGTTCAAAAAGAGTTTAGAGAGGCTTTAGGAAAGTTTAGCCAGGGTGTCACAGGCTAACCCAGGTTCGAAAGCCGAGGGCTAAATCTACCCCGTACAGTCGGTAGCAAGGGAAGCCAGGCGGGACACGGTACCTTAAGTGGGTCCTCCAGCGGTGGCAGTTGTTCCTGGTAGTGGGTGCAAGTTGCGTCGTCGTCCTGGAGAAGAGAAGATCTCGACTTGGAGGAAAGATGAAGGTCGTTGCACTACCAGGGCAGAAACCAGCCGCAGAGTTTTCCGGTTAAAGGTGGTACCTTTGTTTCGTGGTCGTGGCAAAACGTGGTATCTCGGTTGCCGGGGTGCTTGGCACAGGCAAGGCGGCCACGAGGTACGTCAGGAAAGCGAAAAGACGGAGAAACTGGTTATCCCCACCAGTCAAAGGAAGAAGACTCTCCGGCGGGAGATCTCCTCTGTCGTTGGGAAAAGTGGTGAGGCAGTCCAGCAGGGCTCCACCGGTGGTGGTGTCGTGGCAGGTCGGCTCAGCTTCTCCCTCGTCGAATTCTTAGGTCCTGTGGCGACTTCTGAAGTTCCAGTCCCCAAAGCCCTGCTTTTATCCAGCAAACCCCCATTCACTCAGCCTAGCTGTCACTCAAACATGCTAAGTGGTGAGCCGGCCGGCTCACCACTTGGGCCAATCAGGATGGAGTGCGACTTGAGTTGCCTAGGCAACTCAGTCCAGGGTCCCTAAATTTCCCTCCACCCCTCCTAAGTACCCCAGACAGAGTGGCACCACTTTGGAGGGCTTCTGTGGAGAAGCCCGCCAAAAAGTGGAACAAAGGGCTCGACTTGGGTTGGAGTCACAGAAGAGAACACAAACGCCATTTTAGAATCAAGTTTTGGCAAAAAATACCAACCGGAGAATTAATATTAATTAAATAAACCGGCGGTATGTTCGAGGCTACCGTAAATAATTAAATAAAGATAGTAGCCTAAGACAATGGGAAGTCCCATAGGAAAATATTTGCGGTTGAATATAAAAAGTAGTATCCACTGCCACCAGCCAAAACTCGATCAGGGGGGACGGAGACGTGCCCCCTCGACTAACAGACCCCGGGGCAATTGAATTGCCCCAGCCAGTACGTCCACAGTATGATGGTTTGTACTGGTTCTGTTCAGAATTTAAGACTAGTAAAGTCAATGGTGACTTTACATGCCCTGGGAGACAGTAGTCAGTCCCAGGGTATGGAGTCTATACTGGGGGGTCACTAAGACACCCCTGTGTCACTGCACTGAGGGTGCTGTGTAACACATATCACAAAAACACATGAAGCCCTATGGAGTAAAAGACCCCATAGCCTATTAAACACTTCTAGATTCAAAGAAACACACTCAAATCATGTCCAAGAGTGAGGGTAAAAGAGTCTCACTCTTGGCAGGAGAAAAAAATAAACCCCAAAAAATCCAGCAAAGCTGCTGGGGGACTCACTAGGTTAGGAAATTCAGCCTAAACAGAGAATTCTCCCCAACAGAGAGACTGCACAGATTGGATACTAAGAGGGCTCTCAGCTTTTATGTGGCCAGGACATCGAAATTCTGGCGCAATTGGGGGGGGCGCTGTTGCGCGCAACAAAGATGGCCGCCTGATTGCTGAGCTCCTCTCCGTTGGTAATCCTTTTGAAAATCCGATTTCAGAGCCGTCCGAGCTGCCTACACTAGCTATGCTGCCTTCTTACATCCCCAGGAACCCCAGGGAGAAAGAACGAGAAAAATTGGGCCCATGCGAGCCAGAAATCGAAACTACGCGGCATGAGGCACTGGGGCTGCGCGGTGAGCCGACATATGGAACCAATGGCTCACTGAAAGAGACTGCGGCTCCAGCCCGGCACAAAGGCCTTGGAGTGGGCGGAGCTGATCTTCCCGCATGCAAGCTATTGCAACCATAGCATTCCTTTCACCATCGGGACACCCCTCCAGCGGCAGGCGCTAAAACATAAAGAGAAGGCCACTGAGCCGCGTGCACGACTCTACGAGTAACGGGGGAGCACCAGAGGACAACTCGTATATCTACAACTCCCCGGTAACAAAAGTGCATCTTCCCCACCCCTGACAGCCGCCTAAACCCATACCGTCCTGAATCTCTCGATTCAGTCCGCCAGAGCCCCTTCTCCCCCGGAGGGTGTGCCGATCGGGCGGGGCCACTAGCAGCCTCGGGGAGCAGTGAAGACACAGGAAGACCGGCCATAACACCGGGCCGCACAGTCGGACTGTGGATGGTCTTACTCCTCACTGCCCGACCTCCGCCATCCATCTAACGCTGGCCGCAACCCAAGTAAGGCACGTGCAAAACACCCGATCCTAGCCGCGGCGTCCCGGGGGGGACGCGGCGAACGGCCACGCAGAGGGGGCTCCAGGGCCTCACATCATACGGCAGCTGAGCACTGCATCTCCCTGGCACACCGGTCGGGCACACGGCGAATGTGGACCACCGATTTCCTGATCATACGGTCCGTGTAATACATACACTGGTGCCTGGTGGGTCGCCCCAAGCAAACCTACTAGCTTCCCTGACCAGGGCCATCTCTACCCGCATCACAATCTGATCGCTAACTAACTAGCCAGCCAGCTAGCCATAGGGGAACCCTTCCAGAGGGGGTCACCATTTTCTCCTAATCTAGAGATTGGAATACTAAGATACGTTGGAGGTCACAGTCCATCCTTTGAAGTAACTGGACTAAACAGGAAGTAAAGGCCCAAACAATTGAATTAAAAGCATAGGTCTCTCGAACTGCACAATTCATACAATCCCAGGAATTAGCCTCTGATATCCATGGTATACCGTCAATCTTGGTGGGTGTGCATACCAGTCTGAACTCAACAGATACTACGAAACTCGCATACACAGACAAGGTCATAAACATCACCCGTAAACAGATCCCTTGCTCAGCTACACATCTCCTTCAAGTACGAGCTCATATTCAGACGCCGGGGAACCTACCTGGAGTACCGGCCAGGCTGTTGTGATCATCCTGCCAGCCATTACCACACGTTACTAATATCCAGGAGATGCCAAGAGGAGCCAGTGCGAAGAAGAAGACTGGTCCAATGGATTCATACACAAGCTCCCAAACCCCGATTGGTGTTCTGGGTCCTGCAGTCATGTCCTCCACAGCTTCCTCAGATGACACCAAATTCGATCACCACCTCGCTACAGTACAAAACGGTTTCCTGGCGGTAAATGCTAAACTAGATGATATTGTCTCAACAATCGGTTCGCTCAAAGCCTGTGTCGATAAAGTGCTAGAATCACTGAGGCAGAGAACAGAATTGGTACAAACGACTCAATAAGTCAAAACACCCACGACATAACCCTTTTGAAAGGAGAGATGACCAAGCTTTGTGGCAAATGTGGTGATTTGGAATCCGGATCATGCTGCAACAACATCCGAATAGTAGGGCTTGCCGAATCCTTCTGTAAGGGCCCTATGGAACCTCGCATCGAATCTCTGCTAAGATCCTTGTTTGGCGAGAACTCCTTTTTACCACATTTCTTGGTTGAAAGATGTTAGGGAGAATTCTCTCTTTAGGCTGAATTTCCTAACCTAGCGAGTCGTCCAGCAGCTTTGCTGGTTTCTGGATTTTGTTTTTTTCTCCTGCCAAGAGTGAGACTCTTTTTCTCCCACTCTTGGACACGATTTATGGTGTTCCTTTGACTGCTAATGTGTTTTATGGGCTATGGGGTCCTTTACTCCATAGGGTCTCATGTGTTTTTTTCTATGTGTGTTACACAGCACCCTCCGTGCAGTAAAACAGGGGTGTCATAGTGACCCCCCACCATAGACTCCATACCCTGGGACTGACTACTGTCTCCCAGGGCATGTAAAGTCACCATTGGCTTTACTAGTCCCAAATTATTAACAGAAACCAGTACAAACCATCATATTGTGGACGTACTGGTCGGGGCAATTCGATTGCCCCAGGGTCTGTTAGTCGAGGTGGCACGTCTCAGTCCCCCCTGATCGAGTTTTGGCTGGTGGCAGTGGATACTACTTTTTATATTCCACCGCGAATATATTCCTATGGAATTTTCCCATTGTTCGAGGCTACCAACTTTAATTATTTAATTCTCATAGCCTCGAACATACCGCCGGTTTATTTATTTATTTAATATTAATTCGCCGGTTGGTATTGTTTGCCAGGACTCTATTCTAAAATGGCGTTTGTGTTCTCTTCTGTGACTCCAACCCAAGTCGAGCCCTTTGTTCCACTTTTTGGAGGGCTTCTTCATAGAAGCCTCCAAAAGTGGTGCCACACTGTCTGGGTACCACAGGGGGTGTGGGAGGGGGTTTAGGCACCCTGGACTGAGTTACCTTGGTAACTCAAGTCGCACTCTTGTGTGATTGGCCCAAGTGGTGAGCCGGCTGGCTCACCACTTAGCATGTTTGATTGACATCTAGGCTGAGTGAATGGGGGTGTGCTGCATAAAAGCAGAGCTTTGGGGACTGGAACTTCAGAAGTCGCCACAGGACCTGAGAATCCGACGAGGGAGAAGCTGAGCTGACCTACCACGACAACACCACCGGTGGAGCCCTGCGGAACCGACTCGCCACTTCCCGACGACAAAGAAGATCTCCCGGCTGGAGAGGCTTCTTCCCCTGACTGGTGGCACAACCAGTTTACCTTCTTTTCTTCGCACCCCAGACTGGCTTGTGGTCGAATTGCCCGTGCCAAGCACCCCGGCAACCGGATAGCCACTTACCACTGGACCGCGAACTAAAGGACCGTTCCTTTTAACTGAGAACTCCGCGGCTGGTTTCTTCCCTGGCAGTGCAACGGACTCCTGTCTTCCTCCCCGACGAGATCCTCTCTTCCCCCGGATGAAGCACCGACTTGCATCCGCTGGCAGGAACAACTGCCCCGGCTGGCGTATTATCACCACTTTAAGGTAACGTGTCCGCCAAGCCTCCCTTTCTGAAGATTGCTTTAAGGTAATAATAACCCCTTAACCTTCTGGACTGGGCTGGCCGCCTTGACCTTCTAACTGGTCCCTTTCTTTGGTCCAACTCCTTTTTGAACCGTTACAAGACTTTTGTGTACTGCAATCTTGTGACCTTGAACACATTTCATTTTGATCCTCTTAAAGTGGAACCGGCCTACTGACTCTAAACTCACGGTGTTACTTTGCCTTCCTCTCTTGTTGTGTTCGTGAAAAAGTGTTGATCTGTTTCAATTTATTCTCTGCTTTTCTCTCCCTTTTAAAACGAAGTATTAGAGTGCCATCTACGTTAAGCGCTCACCGCTGTCTGAAAATAAGTGGGGCTTTACTTAAGACTTGTCTAATATTCTTCCAAGGGAGTGTATATCTTTTAGTGACCATGTTTTTGAATTGCTTACTATTAGTGACTGTGTGTTTTTCTATATGTGGTTTTAAATAAATAATTATATCTCTTTTATACCAAGCCCTGGTCAGTGTTTACTTGTTCTACTACGTTCTTTTGACCTATTGTGAATACTCTGTATACTGCCTAACTCTTCTTGAGAGAAGTCTGACTGCTCAGCCACAGCTACCAAGTGAATCTGTGTGGGACAGACTGCTACCAAGTGGGTTTACTGCCAAACACCTGTAGTCCTACATCTTTTGCAGTGGTCCCAGAGGGAACTGCACAGGTTTCTGCCTAACAAAAGATGCACACCGCGCTTTGGCCCTGATACCCAAGCCGGGGGCCCCTCCTCAAACTGTCATCGCCAAACTGCTAAATTACAGATACAGAGATGCGGCACTACTGCTGCCAGGGAATGGGCCCTCTGCGGCACGGTGGTGATAATATCCACATATATCCCGACTTTGCAGCAGGAGTCCAAACACAAAGGCGATCATATGAACGGTTAAAAGACAACTCAGATTGAGGAAGGTTCCATGCGCTCTACTGTTTCCTGCAAAACTACGGATACAACGCGGCGGCCATGCGCACTTCTTTGAGAATCCATCAGTGGCAATGGCCTATGTAGAAGCTTCCATCACCATGCCACTGCAGAGGGGTGACCTGGATCAAAATGATCTCCAACAACCGGTCGGCGAGATGAGAGATCCCAATGACTGAAGGACAGCACTACAATATCCTTTACAAACTTAATGTGTAATGATGGGTGCTCAAAGGGCACTGTCTCATAAATGGTTATCAACCGGATGAGATGCGTTCAGCTACAGGGGCTGAGGCTGTAACATATGCTCCCCGGGAAGTTCCACAAGTTAAAAATAAGGGGTCATCATCAGGTTGGGGTTGATGGTGTGGGTGATGGTGTGGGTGGGGGTGGGGGCAGGGTTCAGAGTATTGTTTTTCAGGATGTTGGGGAAGGGGGTTCTGGCATGGAATGGGTAGAGTCATGCTCTATGGTCAGAAGGAGAGGAGGTGGCCACCCGAGAGGTTCCCCGTTGGGCACCAGGAGTTGGAACTGAAATGTTTAAAATTTGCAATCACATCATCACAGGCTGTACCACACTAGGGAAACACACCCCACATTATGGTTTACCTGATTATGAAGGAATGGCACGACATGCAAAATTGGGCACGGGGCTGAAGCTTAAACTTCTCACGTGGAATGTCCACAGGCTGAATAATAGATCGAAGTCCAGCAAAGTTGGGGCATACATTAACAGACATCACCCCCACATTGTAATGCTGCAAGAGACACACGCATTACAAAAATGTAAACAATTGTATTCTAGGGCAGTGGGGTAACAATAGATACTATACTGAATAGTCATCTCAAAATAGAGGAGTCCTTACACTGATACACCCCTCATTGGGCTTTAAGCCTGAGAAAAGTAAAATTGAACCTCAAGGCAGATATGTGATCATATGGGGCAAAGTGTTGGGTGAAGAGCTGATCCTAGTGAATACCTAGGGGCCGAACACTCATGACCCTGATTTTTTACGTGAATGTGATTGCTGAAATTGGTCTAGAAGACAATATATATTGTGGGAGGGGACTTTAACACTATACTTGATGTATGTCTTGACCGGTCTTCCGACAAACAGAGGGGCCTCACCAGAACTGCCAACATTATACACCAGGCCCTAGCACAATTATCCCTTGTTGATGCATGGAGAGGTCTACATCCACTAGAGAGGCAGTATTAATTGTATTCATCGGCACATGACACTGAGTCAAGGATAGATTACTGGTTTATTTCATCCCATTTGGCTAACTTGGTAAATCAATGTGACATACACCCCCGTACATTATCGGACCATTCCCCAATCACTATAGAGGTAACATTGCAGAACATTAAACCTGCACATTGACATTGAAGAGTTATTTACTATAAACAAAGGCTTGGTGGACAAATGTTCAACGCTATAGGAACCTTTAAAATGTGGATAATGGGGGCAATAATGTCTAAAACCACGGGACTCCTCAAAGCAGTCAGGTTAGAACTAACAGAAACGGAAAAAACACCTAAACAACTTGAGAATGATTATAGCACAACACATAAGGGAGCCTTAGCCGAGATCAATACTCTTCTTTCAAAATGTAATGAACTGGCACCAAGGGAACAACAGTACATGATCTCACCCATTAGAGCTTGCAGATACGGAGATGGTAATAAGGCGGGGCACTTACTAGCCAGTCTGCTAAAGAGCAAACAATATCGCACACCAATCACAAGCATTAAAACAGAGACTGGTGAGATTATAAATGATGAAGGAGGGATAAACTAAGAATTCACCAAATTTTACACCAACCTATATTCAAACCATGATACATGTATGGAATCAGAAATTAGAGATTATCTAGATTATATCACGCTCCCAACACTGTCAATGGAGAGTGCCTCATCTCTTGAACACCCAATAACTAGCGAGGAAATCACTGAAGCAATTTAATCACTGACATCTGGTAAGGCCCCGGGATTGGACACACTGGGTTACCGAATTATACAAATAATATTCCTCAGAACTCTCCCCAATCTTGTCTCTAGTATGGGAGGAAGCAATGGCGTGTGGCTTTCTCCCGGGCACAATGAGGGAGGCAATCATTACAGTACTATTGAAACCCAGGCGTCCCTCCCATGAAATGTACTCGGATCGCCCTTTGTCGTTGATCAACACAGACACCAAAATATACGCCAAAGTACTTGCAACTAGGTTGCTACCTAAAATGACGACCCTGATCCACCCAGACCAATGTGGTTTCATCCCAACTAGATCCACAGCGTTAAACGTACGCGGACTATTCGGAGTTATGGCACAAATCAAACCTGAGGCTCATGCCGCTGCTGTGTCATTGGATGCTGAGAAGGCTTTCATCTCGGTATCCTGGTCATATTTATTTACAGTGCTTGAGAAATTTCGATTAGGACCATACTTTATCCAGGATGTCAAACTACTATACGCTTCTCCGGAAGCGAAGGTCCTCACCAATCACACTCTGTCCAGCAGTTTCAGTCTGGGTAGAGGCACAAGGCAAGGCTGCCCGTTCTCCCCTGTTCTGTTCGCCCTCACGATAGAGCCAGTAGCTGCCGCTGTCAGACGAGGACATGGGCAGAGAGGTATAAAGATGGCCGGTAGCACCCAGTCCATATCCCTATATGCGGATGACACGTTGTTATACATACGCGAACCGGAGAAAAATCTCGCCCCCCCTGCTAGAAGTCCTTGACAAATTCGCAGCAAACTCTGCATACAAAATTAACACTTCTAAATCCGAGATTTTCCCATTAACACCCGCCACCGCCTGCCCAACCAATACGCACGGTCTTCGATGGTCCCCCACCAACATAAGATATCTGGGGATCCTTGTATCTAAAGACAAGATGTCCCTATACATTGACAATTATGAGCAACTCCTACAAACGAATCATGCCAAGCTTCAACTATGGGCTAAACATCTCGCTCATTGCCCATGTTGCAGTACTTTAAAATGGTGATCCTCCCCAAGCTCCTATATGTGTTTAGCAATGTCCCAATATGGCCTGGTAGACCATTCTTTGATAACCTAGGGTCCATGGACGACAACATTTATATGGAATGGCGGGGCAGACGGAATGAAATGGGGAAAAACTTGTTGAACCATATGAGATGGGTGGTATAGCTGCACCAGATTTCGAATTATATTACCTAGTAGCCCATGCACAATATGCTAAACACTGGCAGGACCCGACCGATGCAGCACCGCATATCCCCGTAGAGCGCTATTCAGTCCGTCCAATTGACTTGCGCTCCATAATATTTACAAAACATCACAAAGACGCATACAAATACGACAGCAACCACCACGATCACTGCATGGGTTATGATCTGTAAAAGGCTACAAATCGATGCACGGGCCCGCTGTGGAACTTCCCAGGTATTAAACCCACATACGATGAAGGCATACACAGGACATGGGTCCCGGAATATGAGATTAGGATGAGAGATATGTTTCTGAATGGGAGATTCGTCACACCAGAGGACTTTGCAACTACAGTGGGAGGGGGCCAGCTAGCCACCTTACAATACTACTGCATTTAAAGCAAGATGGCCATCATTCCCAGAGGAACCGGCCCCGCATGCATGTTTTCAATCCCTATATTCACATACTGGTATATCTAAACTATATAATATAATACAAACCCAGACGCAACCTCAGCATAAGATCAAAACCTCATGGGAAACAGTCATGGGCATAAGCATCGAGGAGGAGACATGGAGAAGATATTGTCTCCTTTCCCAAAATGTTTTGCTAAATGCTGGCCTCAGGTTAATACAGTTCAAGGTGTTGAATAAACTCCACTATAACCCGATTAAAATGGCTAAATTTGTAAATAATGTAACCAGAAGTTGCCAGAAATGCAGAAACCCCATGCCGGACGCATATCATTTGTACTGGACATGCCCACCGACCACTGAGTTCTGGCGGGAAGTGGCGGGGATACTAGAGGAAATGACACAAATCCCAGCCAACCTCACACCCCAGAAAAACTTGCTTGGTGATATAGGGAAAATATCAGAAAAAACTAAAGACTTTTCAGTGTCGCATGCGTGGTTGCAAAGAAATGCATACTTCAAACCTGGAAAAGTTCCCATGCACCACATATAGACCACTTTCTCCGAGAACTAACATACGTTAATGAATGTGAAGAATCTTATGTCAAAATGGTACCCACCACAAATAGACCGAAAGACATTTGGACACCGTTCAGAGCATATCTGCTTGAGTCGCTTTCTGAAGAAGACAGCTCCATAAGTGCGTAATGTGTCAAATCAATGTATAGAAATATAATGTAGATAGAAAATGCCCATGTTCATTGAATATTTTGTTATTATTGGATATATGCGACAGCTGTGGTGTGATAGGCAAATCAAAAATAAAGGTTTAAAAAAAAAAGAATTCTGGCGCGATGACCAACTCTTTGTGGTCTTCTCTTTGCCCAGGACGGGTCTGGCTGCTGCAAAACAGACGTGCACTTGGTGGATAACTCTCTGCAACACAGAATGCTATCGGGGAGCAGGAAAAGTCCTGCCACCATGCATCAGGGCACGGCACATTCCACTAGGGGTATTGCAGCCTCATCTGCATTGCAGAGGGGACATATGTCGAGCAGTGACGTGGTCGTCACTCCACAAGTTCAACAAGCATTATTGCCTGGATATAGCACGTGGTTCAGACGCTCGATTCGGCAGAGCAGTATTGTTGAGCTTCCTTTTCTAGGGGCATTCCTCCCGCCTCTGCACTTTGCTCTGCTCAGGGAGTCTATCTGATGAGGAATTTCGGTAGAATGCAATGCGTTAAAGGAGAAATTACTTAATGATAATGTTCTTTCCATGGATTCTTCTCCCACAGATATGTCGTCACCCTCCTATCTGGTCCCGCTAGGAAAGTGGTCTGCAGTCCATTTTGGGCTATTTTTCAGCCCGAATCCTATGGATTCTTACTCAGCGACTGCTGAGTTTGAGGGCGAGGTGGGGAGCTGAGGTGTGGGGGCTGTGAGAAACCTGAGGGTATTATCCCTGTAAGACCTCAGGATACCCTTATTCAGATGGCCAGGACACAGCCATCACTGTTGGATACCGTTCCTGGGGGTGGACCAGTGGGGGAGGATCACCTGGGTAGGGGAACCCAGGGTTATGTTAGGAGGAATACCCAAGCTGAGACGCAGTATTATGCAGAGGAAGGAGAAACCTTCATCGGCTACACCACCTCTGCCTCACCTCCTCCCATTAAAACCCTCTGACCCAAACTCCCTAAGTACCCCAGACCAAACCAATCCCCTCCAAGTTTACATCCTGTTGCATTCAGAAACCATCCTTCTCCGAACCCTTATTTTTCTGTCCCCCTTCAGAACTCTCTCAATCCTTCTTTGCGTTTCTCTGATTATTATTTCTCACATTCCCAATCTCAGACCAGAAAACACTATAATTCCCACAATTCCCTTTGTTCATTTCATGACCCGTGTTATTCCTTTTTACCCTACCTGTCCCAACCTGTTCTGGCAAAATACTACAGCTCTCATAATTCCACCTGTTTATCTCACGATCCCTTCTGTTCTGTTTTACATTCTGCTCACTTTTGTCCATTGCACCAAATTTTCCTATCCCGTTCCGTAGGACACTTTGCTATTCCAAACCCCCCCTTTTGTTACCCAAATACTTTGTTACTTTGACAAACTAGTAAGGTTAAATCTGTGCACCTGACATGTCCCGACACAAAGGTCAGGTCAAGTCAGGCAATTAACTCTGATCACACAAACTTGACAGTCCTTCCCTTTCCCCTCAGGATTAAAACGTGGAGCAGAAGGGAATGGTACGAGCAAGGTGGAGAAGGCACATACAAAAGACAGCAGACACGGACGGCTAAGCCAAGGTGGCAGTTCAAACAAAGGAGAAGCGAGGCGGAAGGCGAGGAGAGAAAGAACCTTGCCCTTTTCATCCCAGGCCCATGGAACCTTCCCCGAAGGGAATTTGAGACTACGGACAATAGCCCCAGTGTTGTTCAGCAGGTGTAAACGGTATGCAGGGCCAGCCAATGCTGAGCAAGGGAAGCTCCCGCGCCCGTAGTACCGGCCTTGACTCCAGAAGCTGAAAGGCTAAGCGGTTCATCACAGCCGGTGAGTTGAAGGGAAAGTTGATAAGCCCCGGGCTGTGTTGAATAAGAATCGCCAAGTGAGAAATGTTTATGAACTTTGAACTGTTGAAAACTGTGAGAGGGGAAACCAGCGACAGAGGGAAAGTGACACCACTTGGGTGTTATTTCGAGAGACCCATATTGAGAAACTACAGTAACCAGAAGGCCGCGGGAAAGGCCAGCCAAGGGGAAGAAAAGTGGTCATACGAGAGGGTCGAGTAAAAGCCCCATACAATCGAAAGACTTTGATACGCAAGTTGGTGAGGGAAGTGGATGCCACCTGGTGAATTAAAGTGTAGTGAATTCCGTGAACATTTGAGCTAAGTAGAAAGCAAGCAAGGAAAGACGATAGTGAACCCGGACGAGGGATGCCGAGGGAGAGGGACGAAGCCCAACAGTCCTGAGAAGTAGGGTGGTAAAGTGAGCCCAGAAAAGGGAGGTCCACTGAACTGCTCTTAATAAAGACATTTGATAAGAAGTTAAGACGGGTCCGAATCCGACACCACAGAGATCCGGTGTGAAACTGAAACTAAAACACTGACAGTCGAGAGGGGTCTGAGTCCGAAGGAGGAGATCCAAGGAATTAAGCTTCTTTGTTAAAGGAACTTTTTCGTTTTGCTGTTGTTTGAACATTTCAGGCCCAAAGGCAAGAGACTTTCCCAAGGAATCAAGACTTAGCCATCGACGGTCCTGAGAAACGGCCTTTTGAGCCATCGTCTCGTGCTGGAGAAGCCAGAGACTTTTTGCCGTGGAACTGCCATCTCGTGCTCGTGAAGTCCGAGACCATCTACTATTGGAACTGTTGTCTCGTGCTGGTGAAGCCCGAGACCATATCAAGCTCCAATCTTACTCTGTGCTTAAAAAGTGGGGAAGGGAGAACTGAAACCACTGCATCCTGACTTATCATTTAAGAACACTTCTTTCTTTTCTGAAAATTATCCCTCACCCCTTTGTATTAGTATGAGGTCTTTGGAAATAGGTTTTATTAGTATAGGCCCTTTTGATTTAACTTGACTTGACACCACTAGGACTGCCTTATTTTCATTTGATGGTCGACATCTGTCCCCATCTTAGATCTGGGTTTAGATTAGGCGTTTTTCCAACCTGCATACAATTTTCTGTGTTTAGTTAACACCCTTGAACAGTATCACTTGTGTCCATCTTACTTTTGAACACCACGAGTTTCTCACAGGGCCTCCTTGGTATGCGGCCGACGTCTCGTCCAGAGCCGGCGAGTGGCATGACCGAGTCAAGAGGAATCGACAGTCGTGTCGTACTTTGCCCCCTGTCGAAAACATTTCTGAGCAGCTGACGCTGAAATGGATTCTGATCTGATGAGGAATCTGCTGAAGAAGAATCCAAAGAAAGAACATTTCTGGTAAGTAGTTTCTCTTTCTCAGTACTTGTGAGAGTCAGAAGAATTAGCACCTGCGCTTGTGCCTGCTGATCAGATACCAGTGGTGCATCTCCCCCCACATAATGGGAGTGCGTCACACAGCAGATCCTGAAGATCTTTGCAAAGGCAGGGGCAGCTCTAGTCTTGGTGTGGATCTCCAAACATAGGCCCATTGCCCTTATCTTGGTCTCTGGAGGCCCTTCAAGCACCCGCTACCGCATGCCCACTAGTTAAATCGCGGCTGTTGATTTTGTAAAAACTGCTCCTCTCAGTTTATCAACGCCCTTATTTTTCTCCAGAGCTCCAGCTTGTAGCCATTGGTCATCTACAGTACTGTCCCTTTGCTTTTCTCCCCAATCTATTTTTGTTGGTTGAATCGAGAGCCTTGATGATGAAGGGAACCAAAAACTGTTTGAGTGTAGGAATTGAGACATGCAACTTCCCTGAGGAGTTCAAGACTGCTCAGGAGCAGGATCCAGATTTTTTTTTTAGTCTTGCTGGTGACCTCGGGGACACCAGTGGCCTAGATAAATATCCAGAGTTGGAGATTATGGTGGCCAATCGTTTGGGGATGAGGGGGTAGAGGTCCATCTGCCCAAAATGTTGGGAGCAAACGTAGCAGACTGCTTGGGCATTGAGGAGCATTTAGAGGATTCTAAAACATGCTCTTCGATAGACATTTTGTAGCAGGATATTCAAGTAGAAATGTTGTTGTCCTTTAGCTCAGCACTGACAGACCCTGTGTTGGCCCAGTGGAGAAGCCAATTTCTCTTCCAGTTTTTCCCAAGCTGTTGACAAAGAAGCAGAGATTGTCTCCTTCCGATTAGCACGCCTGACTCTGGAGACCCCTAGTGTTTAAGGCCTCTATGGCGTGTTCAACTGGGGCAGGCTTTTCCCCCCTCTTTCCTCATATAAAGGGAATCAAAAAAGGTTGCTTTTGGTTGCAAAATATTTGCCTCAGGGTTTCAAAGAATAGCCTTATGCACTGTCATTGTAAACTGGATTCTGGTGAGTTACTTGTTCACCCGTTCGGATGTTGTTCGAGAGGGAATGTCTAATATCTCCACCCAAAATGTAGAAACTGTTTTCAAACCTTGCTATTGATAGCAAGGATGTGGCAACATTGAATTTGCAGTGGGCCTTGACACAGCAGACTGTGTTGCTAGGTCGATGGGCACTGGTGGCATGCACCTCCACACATTTGGAAGCGCAGGTTATGTTTCTCCCAGAAAGTCCAAGCCAAACTTTTGGACATGCCTCTTGATGGGGCCCATCTTCTTTTCGGACAAGCAGGGCAACGTGTTGGAGGATTTAAGTTGTTTGAAACTAAGGAAAAATATCAGGGCCTTGTGGGCCAATGGATTTAGTCCTTGTGTCTGCAGTCTTGTCCGTTTTGTGTGCTTTGTGCCAATCTATGCATCCCAAGGCCCTGTGGGAAAAGGCGGCACATTTGTACACCAATTTTCCCAAGGTTAGAGTTGAAGTCGCTCTGTCTCTTTCAAGGTCATGCAGAGTAACAGTAAGAGTACGGGTTGCCCCTGCACAATGAGAAGGAGAAGAAGCAACGCTAGAGGTCTCTTTCCCCAAGTGGATTTTCTCATTGTAACTCTTCCTCGTCCTCCAAGAAGAGGAGTCGGCACTCCAAGGACTCCCCAGAAGTGGCACCACGGATACCATTTCCAAACCAATCCTATATCCGGAAGGAATGGGAAAGCTTCCGGTTTGAAGAAGCTCGACATTTTGGCCAAGGCCTGTTGCCGTCGGCTTTGGCACTGATGCCGTTGGCTTCAATAGGACCGACCAGGTTCCCTTAAACCGGCAGTGCTTCCAAAGGGGGAATGATCCTGCATGCCTCTGGGCTCGAGCCTGATCCCCGATGGCAATGATATCTCGACGATCTCTCACCGGCCGATAGGCCCCGCTTTCAGCACCGGCTCCACCCTTCACTTCGATGTTGCCACCACTGAATGGCACCAATGACGCTGGAGCACCTCTGGAATATACTCACTTCCTCTGGTGGCTTTCATGTGTAAAATGTGCTACATTTTCAATGAAGAGGGGGACTTGGTTACATTTGGGGTTGATACCTGTAGCAGCGTCTGTCCTCTTAACCACCAATGTTGAAAAACCACTTTAAGACAGACTTCTCCCAAAAGGCCCCTTTGCGGGCAGAGGGAGAGAAATGTCCAAGTTCAGTGCGGAATGGTCACAAACCACGTCCAAAGCTTGGCCCTTAAAGGTCACCCGACAGGGCACCCTTTCCTTCAGTGTTCTATGAACCACTATTCCCACACCGCCCCTTTACCTCTGGACCCCATCGTTCTGGAGGAGATCCGTTGGCTTCTCTCTGAAGGTGTGGTAGAACTGGTACAATGGAAGGGGTGGTAATGAACTTAGTTTCTGGTCCAACAGAGGCTTGGGTCTGATCCTGGACCTACAGCTGTTGAATTTGTAATTACAAAAAGACCAATTTAAAATGTTGACTCTGGCCAGGATCCTGTATGCTCTCGATCTTCAGGACTAGATGGTTTCAATGGACCTTCGGGATGCATACTTATATGTGCCTATCCATCTGAAGCACAGTAAGTACCTGAAGTTTGTTGTGGGCCAACATCATTATCATTTCAGAGTCCTGCCGTTCTGCCTTAGTTCACCAACCGTGCTTATCACCAAGCTGCTGGCAGTGGTGGCAGTTTGCCTCAGGAGGAAGGTCATTCCTGCCTTTCCCTACTAGACTGCTTTTCCCAGCTTCCTCCCCAGACCAGGCATGTGCACATCTGTTCTATATGCACAGACTTCTCCCTGAACTTCACAAAGTCTCCAGTTTTCGCCATCACAGTCCCTCCAATTTATCAGGGCGGTCTCGGACAAAAACCTAGCAGGGCTTTCCTGTCCGAGGATCGAGTGACGGACATCTCTCTGATGGTCCATGTCCTTCATTCGCAGGGACGAGTTCCTGCCTCAGCCTTTCTGTGTTTCCTGCTTCCTGCTTCCTGCATCCTGATGGTTCTGGAAGGGATTGCTTCAGTGACTCTCATTTGCAGTAGTCACAATTTCATGGTGACATGTCAAATCTTCTTGAAACGTCGAGTCATGTTTTTCAAGACCATGGGTTCTGGACCCTACTAGACAATCTGCTGCAGGGTGTGTTGTTTTGTCCACCATGGCCATAAATGATAGTAATCACACATGCATCCGTGAATGGGGTTGGAGTGCTCACCTGTCCGATCTGGGGGTATGCAGACTGTGGTCTCCCTTGGAGTCTCGAATGCACCTCAATTTTCTGTGGGCCCGGTTGCCCTTCCTTCCCTCTATGAAATGCAAGAATGTGCTGGTCCTGACAGACACGACAGTCGCCATGCACTACCTCAACAAGCGGCATGGTATGGGGCTCTTGCTGCTATGCAGAGAAGCAATCTGAATCTGGTTCTGGGCTGTGGAGAATGACATCTCTCTGATCGCTGCTCATCTCATAGAAAAAGAGAATGTCACAGCGGGTGCCTTAAGCAGACCGACTTTGACCTCTCACAAGTGTTAGCTTTGACAGGAAGGTCTGGAGGAGATCTTATCCGTCTGGGGAACTCCTCAACAGGATCTCTATGCTTAAAGTGTGAACAGGAAGTGCAAGTTGTTCTGCTTCCTTGGCAGGGAGCGCTGTGGGGGCGCACTGACGAATGAGTCGACATTCCACCTCTTTTATGCTTTCCCACTGATCCCTGTCCTTCTGCTGGTTTTGAGGAAGCGGTGTCTGTTCGGGTCAACTTTCATTCTGAGCACTCTGGAATGGGCCCAGAGAACGTGATAACTGGAGTTGCTGGACATTTCTATTGGCCCCCGAAGGTACCTTCTGTTGAAAGTGGGACTGCTCTCCCAATTAGAGGAGCGTTTGCTCCATCCGAATCTCAGCAGACTCAACCTTCATGCTTGTCTATAGAAAGGCTGACATTCAATGAGTGGGATTTTTCGGACGGCATCCTGGATGTACTCCTCAGCTTGGAGACCCTCTAATTAGTCTATTTATGCCTGCAGATTGGGTCAATGTTCAGCTTGTTGCCAGGAGAGAAATCTGGATCCTGTATCTTGTCCTTTATCCACTGTTTCGCATTGTTTGCCGTCTTTGACCCAGTCGGCCTGCAGATCGGTACTCTGAAAGGGTTACTAGCCGCTATCTTGGTGTTTAAGAGGCCCCTGGAACAGGATTCTTTCTTCATAATTCCCACCGATATTTAATTCTCACAGGGTTTGTGCAATGGATTTCCTCCATGCCAGTTTGTGGTTCTGGCGTGTGACTTGAATTTGGTGTTAACTTCCTGGCGGGCGATCCGTTCTTGTTCTTTTAGACTTCTCATCCTAAAGGTGATCTTCCTGGTCGCCATCACTTCTGCTGGATGGGAGAGTGAGCTCCTGGCATTATCTGCTAAACCTACTTATTTGGGTTTCTCCAAAGATAAGGTGGCTTTGAGAGTTAGACCCTCCTTTGCCGTGAAAGTGGTCTCAGATTTTCGTCTCTTTCAAAAGATCAAACTTCCTACATTTTTACCCTATCCTTCCAGGGCAGTGGAACAATTCCATCGGCTGGACCCGGTGCTGGCTCTCAGCTAATAAGTTCCTTGGACAAGGAACAATAGGAAAGATGACCAGCTTTTTGTTGGTTATGCCAATTGCTGATGTACGTGATGACAGGGCTTGGACTAAATAGGCTCTGTCAAGGTGAATAATTGATAGCATTCGGAGATGCAGAGATCTGTCTGGAAATAATGTGCCTGAGGCATCATAGCTCATTCTGCCAGAGGAGTGACTACCACCTCTGCCCTGCAGAGGGTTCCCTTTCTTGGACATCTGCAAAATGAGTGTCTCTGCACGCGTTTGCGATGCATTACTGTTTAGATTGCCTTTGAGGACAGGATGCCCGTTTTGGTCAAGCCGTCCTCCACAGTTTAAGTCTAGATGGTGTCCTTGCTCTCCTCCCTTCCCCAGTTTCACATATTGCTATGGGAGTTTATCATGGATGTGAAATCTGTTAAGATGGATTTCTGAACTCTGTCCTGGAGGGGCAGAGGTTCAGAAGGCCAGCCTAGTTTCTTGGAACAGGGTAACCTCTGGACAAGCCAGACCAATCAGGGTAGTGATCACGGCGGTCAAGACTAGGTCTCAAGAGGGGTGAGGGTGATTGAAAGCCCGCAATGAGCACACAAAGCAAGGACACTTACAAATTACTCCAAGCAGGTGTTGTAATAAATGTGTATATATTTTTAATATAAGGCCTTTGTAACATTGACCGTAGTGAGAAATCACAATAAAACTCAAGTAAACCAACACATACCAAACCAATACAATATATATACAAATACTAACGAGTTAGACGCACGAAACGTGTAGACCACCTAAATGGGGAGGAAAACAGGCAGTGCGAATAATAATTAGACCCAGTCCGCCTTCAGAGGCACCTAACTAAAAGGAAGTCCAAGCCCTACGAAGTGTGGAGCCTTGTGCTCAAAAGTACCTGCACACGCTGGTGCCAACAGGCAAAAAGGGGAGTCTCTTCGAGGGAATCAGGCAGTTTAGTTCGGTGAACAAATGAAGATGAACAGAGCTCCGCGACTCAAGCGGAGCCTCCACTGTGGGTAGAAGCACAGCGCGAGTACGGAAAGGCGTGCTGTTAGACACAGCGGGGAAAAGCTATGGGCTCCTGCAGGAGGGCGACCAGTTCCTAGCGATGCTACTCGCCGGTCCCCGATGCAAGCAGACCCAGGCTTCTCTGCGTCAGTTTCAGTGCTGGCAGGTTCAGATACGAGCAGGGGACGTCTCGGCATCATGTAGATTCCGCAGCAGCAGAAGTTGAGTTGAGGATGTCCCAAACGCAGTGAACCCGCACAGTTTGTTACCACAGCAGGGCAACGGAGCGGCCGGGTGTATTTTCAGCCAAATGTACACTACTCACTTCAGACCTTGGAATGCCAAGTGTACGAATTGTGTGAGAGTGACAAGGACTTGTAATACAACACAACCTGTTACAGAGCAAGATTCCTGGGTAGGCTGGTCAGTCTGCTGGATGGCCCAGAGACACTTCCGAAGGCTTACGTACAGGAGATGGTGAAGATGCCGAGAATAGTTGTTCCCACTACTCCAAGGGTCGAAGTACCAGTACAGTCCTTCTCGTTCGATCCGAGGTAGAAAGGGTTTCACAAAGCGACAGCAGTGCAGAGGAGCAGTCCTTCAGCGGGTCACCAGCGATTCCTCGGTTCAGCCTTGTGGTTGCAGGATACTTGGCTCCTGTATTCCTTTGTTCGTGAGAACTCAGAAGATCGACCTGGTAGTGGCGTTTCTAGCCCCCTCTTATCCACGGTTCCCTTCGCGCCAAAACGGAGGGGACCCAATGGGAGATCCGCTCATAAAACACTCACACCATATGGGGACCTATCACGGACCACGGGGTCCCAGGCATTCACACCACCCTAGATTCTCTGGTGCCCAGGATGTGTATTGGGACCAGACGTCCCAGCCCCCATCCTGGAGGCACACACAAGGCCTGTAGAAGCCTGCGAATGCATCTGTGTTTCGTGGGAAAGTACATGCCCAAATAAGAAAGGTCCCGGGTCGGCTCGACCTGGGGGAGGTGAAAGGGGCAAGACGGTCAGCGGACAGGACAAAGAGCCTCGTGGTCTGGCCATTTTGGGAGCCAGGCCACCATTTTGGGCTAAGCGCGAGAAACGTGCTTAAAACGCCAAAAGGAGCTCAAAAACACAAGAAACGATCGCTGCCACCAATTTTGTCCGTGATTCACTTGCACCGATCATTTACAATCCAAAGAGAGTATCTAGGGCCTGTAGAAGACTAGAGACCCAAGAGAGCAGTAACTTAGCTTACAGTGCCCTCTTGTGCCATGTTGCGCGAAAGCTGCAACATGATAAAAGAACTACGGAAAACAACGTTTCCCGGTACTAACTGTCTTAAGGGCATGTCAGTTTCCCCGTAAGAATGGAGTGAAAGCCCAGAGGAGTGCGGCAGAAGGCTGCACTTCTCTGGCAAAGTCTAGATCATGGTGAAAACAACAGCAAAAAGTTTAGGGGTTGCCACATGGAAGGAAAATTACCCAGTATTAAGAAATCTTTCCTAACAAAATCCATGGGAGGAAGGAATCCATTAAAAGAACAAATTACTTAGCTCTCTGTAATGTTTTTTACGATGGATGTTCCTCCCATGGATTCCTCATAGCCCTCCCTACCTGCCCTTCTTGGGTATAGCCAGTACGCCATCTGTTCTGCGGGCCTTCCGCATCAGACCGCTGGGAAAATGAGTGGCACTGAGGTCATGGGGGGTGGAGCCGCAATATATACTTGACCCAGCATCCTATCCTGTGTGTAGAAATATCAGGCAGAGTCGCACTGCGCCCCCCTGGTGGCAGAAACATTTCAGACGAACAGCTTTACTGCAATTACAATATCATAGACAAGGAATCCGTGTCAGGAACATTTCCTGAGAGTTAAGTCATTTGATCTTTTGCTAAACCCATGTAAGAGGAGCGAATTGTGGCAAAGCCACTCCTGCCACAGTGCTCTCTGGAACACCAGCTTCCAATACCAATCTCTTTCATTTGGAAAATTTCCACCATCCATTACCTGTAGGTGCAGGATCCTATTTTTCCTTCAGTAATGGATGGCTGTCACCTCCAATGCCTGGGCCTTGCAGGTGGTTATCCAGAAATGTTGCCGTACCTACCTCCAGGCAACACCTCTCTTCACATGCATTTTTACCCCTGAACTCCCTCTTTCTTTAAGAACTCTTGCAATTACTACTGAAGGGGTCGTTCGAATTGGTTCCATCAGCTACACTGTGTTGATGATGGTCTTCCCAGTACTACTTAGTCCCCAAGAAGAGTCGTCCTGAGACCTGTTGTGGGTTTGCACATTTTGAAATTGTCTCAGAAAGCCCTGGACATCAAGACTGCATGGTCTCTATGGATTACCAGGACGTCTAGTTTCACATCCCATTCTACCCAAAACACCTGAGAAATCTGAGGTTTGTAGTTTTAGAAATCACCCTAGGAGTTCTCGTTCATGCACTTTGACCCTCTTCAGCAGTATAGGTGTTCACCAAAGATTTTGCTGGGTGGCGACCCATCGGAAGATAGAGTGCCTCCATGTCTTCCTGCACTTGAATGACTGACTGCTGAGGTATGTCCCCACAGACCTGGTGGTAGAACCTCGTACTTCTACATCCACTGGAGCCATTTGTACAACACAAAATACAACTTCCCCTTTACATTTGTTGCGCAACCAGGCAATGCAGCAAGGCCATGTATAGCCCTGCTGACTCCGGCAACAACCATCAGTCCTTTTCGCGATGGAGCTAGACACCTTGCCTACAGAGACTTTTCTCTTGTTTCCACCTTTTTCCCCTCTTTCTTTTCAACTTTCTGTGCCAACTAACCATACGCTTCTTTTTTGTCGGGTTTATTGATGTGTACTTCCTGTGGCAGACATTGCATGGTCCCAACTTGCATACGCTCTGCCTCGAGTGTTTAGTACCTGGTCAACTTTGCATCTTGTCTTGCCTTTTCCCCTTTTGTCTTACGCAAGAGGCTTAGTCATTGAGAAGACATCACTAGTAGAACTCCCAAGCACATTACCAATTTCGTGAAGCTGTGAAAATATTGTGCTCCGATGAGTTCTGTTCTCTCCTCTTGTTAAGATGGATTTCTAAACTCTGACCTGATGGGCAGAAGGTTAAGATGTGGCCCTAGTTTAGTTGAACCTTCTGGACAAGCCAGACCAATCCCAGTAGCTTGGCAGGCAGTCAAGACCAAGTCTCAGGAGGGGTGAGAGGGATCGGAAGCCCACTATGAGCACACACAGTAAAACTACACAGAATACGGTTAGTCAAGTATATATAAAAAATACATATACATTTATTATAGGCCTTAATAATTTAACATGAATAAGCCATTGCAATCTAAAACAGTTACTACACACGCCTTTTACTATTTAAAAGATGTACAGTTATGTTTTGCCTAATGCGGTAAAGGGGAAAACACAGCCACACCCTGCTTCCGAAGCCTAGGTTAACACAAATATAGCATTAGGCAGTTCTTCAGAATCAATCCCCATTTTAAGCAGTCCATCCCTATGAAGTGGGGAGTCTTATGCTCAAAAGTACAGTAGTGCTTTGAAAACGTCAGGTCGTGCGTAATGAGAGAAAGCGCGGGTCCTCTTCAGGGAGCTGTAGCAGTTCAGGAAGGGGTTTGCGGTGATGAAGAACAGTGTCCTACTATTCGAGGATGGTCTACTCTTGCAGCTAGGGACTATTGGGTTTCAGGAATAGCTAAGGAGTGCAGGCTATCACAGCTAAGGTGAGTATCTTTTCAGGGATTCTCGTGCGTAAAGAACAATTGCTGTGCCAGAGGGCCACCTATAAGTACTCACCAACCCTCGACACAGTCCGGGCCAAACTTTACCAGTCTAGTCCAGGTTGCTTGTAGGTTCAACCCATGCAGTTACACGTTGCTCCGGCTCTCAGCCGCTGCGGGATGGGACGATCGTCTGGGGCCGGACAGTAGATTTTTCTCAGCTCTCGCTGAAGAAAGGAAGACAGTTCGATTGCAGCACATCTGAGTGCACAGGGGGCGGGCAGGCAAGCAAGGCTTCTACAACGACCGTTGCCACAGCAGGGTGACACAGGGACTGCAGATGCTCGCAGCGTGGTGCACTCTCTTAAATCATAACCAAGAGGAGCTAGTACTACGGAATTAGGTGGGAGAGGGCCCATGACCACAAGCTGGCGCTTCCTTACGTCTCGAGTGTCCACTCAGGATGGCAGCGCTCCTAGGCAATACCCCGGGTTTGAGCTGGTCAGTTCGCTGGATGGACCAGGAACACTTCCGAAGAGGCTCTATCGGAAAGGTAATCAGGAGGTGCAGAGAGTAGTTGTTCCCACTACTCAACGGGTCGAAGCGCTCTTCAGTGATAGATGCAAAAAAAGGGGGCTCAGAGTGCCAAACCTTCCAGCACGTCTGATGGTTCCACGGGTCTGCTTTACCGTTTCAGGATACTTGGCTCCTTCTGTAGTTAGGTGTGAACATAAGGTGATCAACCTGGAATGAATGAGGCTCTATCGGAAAGGTAATCAGGGGGTGCAGAGAGTAGTTGTTCCCACTACTCAACGGGTCGAAGCGCTCTTCAGTGATAGATGCAAAAAAAGGGGGCTCAGGGTGCCAAACCTTCCAGCACGTCTGACGGTTCCACGGGTCTGCTTTACCGTTTCAGGATACTTGGCTCCTTCTGTAGTTAGGTGTGAACATAAGGTGATCAACCTGGAATGAATGCAGAGCCACTTCTCTTATCCGAGATTCGTTTCTCGCTCAAATCTGGGCTACCCAATCGAAGATCTGCTCTTATGCATGCATGCCAGACATGGACTAATCATGGTACACTGTGGTCCCAGTCATTCAGAAAAACTGGCACCAGTAGTGTGGTGTGGGATCAGATAGTCCCAATCCTCTTCCTGGGCACTAGCACACGTGACCTGCAGTAGCCCGAGAAAGTTGCGGTTTCTGTGATAGGCTGCATGCCCAAATAAGGAATTCCTCGGTCTGCTCGACCTGGGGGAAGGCAAAGGGACAAAATGGTCAAAGGATACAACAAAAGTCTTTGTGGCACAGCCATTTTCAGTATTGGCCAGTATCTTGAGCCAAATGCGATAAACGCGATGTGGTTCATTAAAAAGTAACAATACTTTGAATGTAAACTGCTGCCACCAGTTCATTCTAGGCACACTTGTACAATCAACAAAAAATCGTTAGAGGGTGTCTAGGGCCATAAAACAAAAGGCCCCCTATGCGCAATACTGCAAGGTACTTGGCACATAGATAAAAAGTTACCAAGAAATGGCAGCATAGTTTCCCTGTACTGTCAGTCTAAAGGACGTGTCATTTTCCCCATAACAGATGAGCAAAAGCCCAGATGAGCACAGCTGAAGGCTGTGATCCACTGGAAAGTCAGGTTAGGTTAGCCAAACAAAAGCAAAACGTTTGGGGGGTCCATAAATGGAGGGATAATTGCACCTAAAGGAAATCTTTCCTAACACCCATTTTCCAAGTTACCCTGCTCTGGTGACTCCTTCCCGGGACACCTTAGTGAGAGGGAGTGGCGTCCTGTTGCAGCTAGTGACCATGCTTCCCGGGTCAGATCCAAGGGGCTTGTATCGGTGCTTACGCCAAAGGTCTTGTGAGATCTGACACCTGGCCCACAGGATCCAAGGTGATGCATGAAGATCAGGATCTTATCAGGTTCCTAGAGCCAGAGAGTCATTGACCTTTTGCTGTTGCTTGTTCAGGGGATTCCATTCCAGTTACCAGGGCTTGTCGTGAGGGTTCTGCCGACTCTGGAACGCCAATCTCCCTGCTGAGCAAGACTTGCAGGGCCTCGCAGAAAGTGCATCACAATGGTCACTGCGGCCATTCACATGATTTGAGCTTCGCATGGAGAAAAAAACGCTGCTTACCTCTATTGCAATGCATCAGAACACTCCCATAATGGCAGCCAGATGCTCGCACAAGAGCAAAGACTCCTCGGTCACAGTGAAATTCACGCCCTCAGTTAGTTTCCACCAAAGCAAGGAAGCTTTTGTGAGTGTTGGTTGGTCACCTATGACCACTTTGTGGTCTACAGCTTACCCAATACCATCCTCGTTGTGTTCCGCTGCTTCAAATCTGCCACTGCAAAGCCACCCAACATGGTACCCATCCAAGAATTTGTCATGGACATTCAGCAGCAGCTTCATCCTCTTCTTCATAGAATCGATTACTGATCGTTTCCAGTGGCTGATGCTTTCTGAAGCGATGATTGTGTATTTGTATTGTCTCTGGTTATTTATATAGCGCTCTTTCCCCATTTGTATGACCTCCGTTTGCTTTGTAGTTTGCAAGGAGTTCCAGACTCTGGGGGCTGCATCAGGGAAACTAGAGCTGCCAGTTCTAGTTTTTTTTGAAGCGTGGAATGTGCAGGTCTAAATTGGCAGTGGATCTCTGAGTCCTAGTTGACTCTTTGTGGCTGAGGCATTTGTTGAGGTAGATAGGGGCATGACCAGCGAGTGCGAGCGTTTTTTGAGAATTCTTGCTTGGATGAGAAGCCAATGTGCCTCTCTCCTAAAGTGTTATGCGCTCCCTTTTTTTATGCCTAATGCCGATTTTAGGGCTTTGTTCTGCAATAGTTGCATTTTGTTGATGTGTTTTTTTTTTAGGTACCTAGTAAGAGTATATTACAGTAATCTATTTTGGTTAGGATCAAGGCTCTTGCTAGTGTTATGCAGTTTTGCTGCATAAGGAAAGGCCGGCTTAGCGAGATAAGTTTAGTAGTGTATGCTGTTGAGGATGCAAGGGCGCTGATGTGTTTGTTCACAGTGAGACTCGAGCCGAGGTAGACCCCTAGAGTTTTCACTTGCTTAGAAATAGAGATAGGGGTATTATCGATGATAATACTTTTCTAATGTGGGTGGAGTTTAGCTAGTCTGGTAGGAGAGCCTACTATGAGGATCTCAGTTTTTTTCTCCATTTAGACATAGGCTATTTACTGTCATCCAATTTTGGATGATGGTATATATTTTGTTCACTATGATGGTGTCTTGTTCTAGGTTGCCTGAGATGGGGATAAGTATTTGTGTATCATTGGCGAAATTGGTGTAAATAACTCCCATTGCATCTAAGGCTGCAAAGAGTAACTTAGTATATGCATTATAGATTGTTGGTGAGAGGCAGGACCCTTGGAGAACTCCTGGAGGTACTGGTATGGGATCCGCTGCTATATCACCTATGGCTAGTCTGGAGGTGCGGTCTGAAAGGAATGATTTGATCCATGTGGATGCTTCCTTGGAGAAATGGAAGTTTTCTGCTAGTGTTTGGCATAATTTGCTGTGATCAACTAAATCAAATGCAGCAGACGGGTCCGACAGTAGTAGGATACAGAGTTTACCTGCATCCCTGACCGCATCCATTTGGTTTTTTAGATCCAGCAATGCGTTTCAGTGCTTTGACCAGGGCGAAAGCCTGATTGTCTCTCTCCTAGCAGGTGGTTGTCTCTCTCCTCGTAGGTGGTTGTTTTCAAGATGGGCTTGGACTTGAGTATAGGCTATTTTGTCTATGATTTTGAGGAGGAATGGTACTGTGGTGATGGGTCTATAGTTGGTGGGTATGGTGGGGTCTAGAGTGGCCATTTTAAGTTGTGGGGTGACCCATGCTTCTTTAATGTTGGGGCGGATGGAATACGCATTGAACAATGCATTTACAAAATTGGTTATGTTGGGAGCTACTGTATGTGCACAGTCCTTAACTAGTTTAGCAGGGAAATGATCTCCTTTGCAATTTGAGGGTTTGAGTGATGCTATTGTTTTGGTTACTTACTCGGTGGTTACTGCAGCAAAGTTGAATTCAGGTATGTTATCAGTGGGGATGGTGACTGCTAGTGGAACTGTTTTACTGGAGGTACCTAGTATTTTTCTTTGTGATTTAATTTTGTTTTGCAGGGTATTGATTTCAGCAGCTAATGCGTCTTGGATGGTGGAGCACCATGCTTTATTTACTACAACTGTACTGGGAGGATGGAAAGGTGTTTCTAATTGAGGGGATTAGCCTTCTGTGTAAATACTTGCGTTTTTATAGGATTTGGAGATTAGTTGTAATTCTTGTTTAATTTCATCGGTTGGATTTTTCCTAAATATATGTTCCAGAGCACTTTTTCTTCTTAATTCAATGAGGTCATCGTTGAACCAGGAATTGCTAGGTTTATTTTTGGGTCGTTTGGTTCTAAGTGGTTCTATTTCATCAATAGCTAGCTTGGACAAGTGTGGTGATGTGATGGGTTAAGCAAGGGGGGTGGTTGGGTAGTTAGTAATCTGTCGAGCAGCAGAGATAGGTTCTCTGGGGTGAGTTTCCTCGAATTTCTCATCATGGTGGGTAAGGTGGGGAAGTGGGTGCGATGGGGTCTCTTGTAGTGATGATGTCAAATCTGGTGAGGGAGTGTTCTGTCCAGGATAGCTCTAGAATGTCTTCTAGTTGGGCTGTGGTATTGAGTGTTGGTATCCAATCGAGGGTGCATCCTTTTCTGTGGGTTGGAGCATTTACAATTTGTTTGAATTGCATTTCTAGAAAAGCGTTATGGAATGCTGTAGCTCTGTGGTCGCTATGGTCATCATATCCCAAATTGATGTCTCCTAGGAGGATGAGTTTGGTATTGGGTTTGATAAGTGGGGTGATGAGTAGTGGTAAGTCAATGTCTGGGTTGTTGATGGTACTGGGTGTTCTATACACTATTAGGAGGTTGATAGTAGTTTTAGGGTCTGTAGTGAGTTTAAGGGCTAAGAGTTCATAGCCTGGTAGTATTTCAATTTTACATTCTCTGAACTTTAGAGTTGTTTTGAAGATGATGGCGACTCCACCGCCAGTAGTTTCTTGTCGATCTGATCCAAGTATCGAATATTCAGAGGGTATGGCTACGGAGAGCACTGGGACTGAGGCTGCGTGGAGCCAAGTTTCAGTTATGGCGATGAAATCTAAGTAATGTTCGAGGATCAAATCATGGGTGTCTAAGGCATGTGCGCCTAAGGATCTGACATTGAGAAGGGCACCTTTTAGTGGTTTGGATTTAGGAGGTGAGCAGCTGATAGGGCAAAACTGTGGTGAGCCATTAGTAAGAGCAGTCTGTGGTGGAGGGGATGTGGGTGTTGATGTAGGGTGTGTTTGGGAGTATTCGAGTACTTGGAGTTGGGTATGGGTTTTGCCTATGTCTGAGCGATAGGCATGTTAGTGACTCGGTTGTTTGTCTGATGGTGATTGATGGTATCTCTGGGAGTGTTGCGAGGTGCGTTCTTAGCGGTGCAGGAGGATAGCCTGGTTGTTCTTTGCCTGCCTAGTATAGGTTTGGAGTGTGGAATAGAAGTGCGGGTTCTAGTTGTGAGCCGGAGGCATCGGGTTCTGCCTAATATGGGTTTGGATATTGGGTATAGTGTGGAGGCGAGTACTGTTGTGGTGAATGCGCATGTCCTGGTTAGGTATGGTGTGGGGCAAGGTGCGGGGTGACGTATAGCGCAGAGTATACGTGCTAGGCCTCGTCCTACCTGTATAAATGTCCCTTGGGAGCAGTGTGAGGAAAGTTTGGGGAGGGGTGAGGAAGAGTTGTCATCTTATTGCCAGGGTGGGTATGTTGATAACTATGTAGAACTGATGATTGATCTACTGCCAGTAATGTGCATACTATAGCAAAGGTGAGTATGCATAATATGTAGTGCAGTATTTCGTGACTTGTACATGACATGGCTAAGCGGACTGGGTTAAAGTCTGCTTGTGCCTGACCAGTCATAATCTGAAGAAAATGTTATGTTACGGCTGTGGTTGGAAACCACAGTCAGGGTAAGATAGGACACTAGGTGCTTGGGCTGGCTGTGCAATGCATACACAGTGTGTGGGTAATACGCTGGTACATATATCTTATTGGCTGCTAAATGTATGGTACCGACTAGACGGGGAAGGTCAGAGTGTAATCATATCGTGGATCACATACCTTATTAGCTGTTGGGTATTAGCGCCAATTTAACAAGGGTAAACACAATAGGTAACCAAAACTTTAGTAAACATACATTAGTGGCTACTAGATGAGTAGGATCGTCTATGCATAACAGCTACCATGTACGGGGTAATACATTAATGCAGCTGGGTCAGATCAATGGTACAGTGATTATTTATAGGGTGCTTGTTAATGGCTAAAAAGCATTTTGGAAGGCAAGTAGTATGGTGGTTAAGAAAACAACTCGGGGCGTTCACCGGCGGTAACATAAGAGACGCGCGCATAAGCCTGAAATTGAGCTCTAGATTTCAGAAAACAAGAAGGTGATTTAGTGCTACGGTGCTGCCCGTAGAGTTTGCTGGCAATGGCGCAATAGACAAGCGTATGGCATGCAATGTTTACTGTAATGTCTGGCAGTATAGTTCTGTATCTAATCGTGACAGTGTACTTACTCCAGAGTCTTAGGCAAAAATATACGGGAAACTGGGCAGAGTAACTGGCGAAGGCGAACTGGGGTCACTGGACAGGCATGGGACAGGTGTTGTCCTTGATACGAGGTCCTTGGAGCGACTGTCCGGCTACGCCTACCGGCTACTAATTGGCGCAGATGTAGATCTGGGCAGCCAATCCAGTGTGGTGGTGAGGGAGGATGGGTCTCGTCAGGACTCTAGTGGGAGTCATACGTCTGTGGCGGCCATCTTTGCATGGGGTGTCCTCGTGGTACGTGATGGCAGATACTTGTTGCTCCAGGCTGGCAACAGATAATTCAGTTGAAAAATTGCAATTGTTGCTTACAGCTATTAACACGTTGGAAATTGAGATTTCGGTACGATCTGATCGGAGGATGGAGGCTGGGCAGCTGGTGTGAGGTGCAGCCCGATGGCTTACCTCGAGATTCTGGCAACATTGGGGTGCACTGCACTGTTCCGGCAGTGATAGGGAGCTCCTGCTCCACGGCCACTCACCGACTGCAGCTATACATACCGTAGGCTTCGAAATTGTTTGTCTGGAGCAATCTTTGTCCAGTGAAACAGGGAGTTTGGCGTGGGTATTCAGTGGGTTTCAACAATATAATAGGCAGAGATGGCCTAGGATCCACAAATCCTAAATATGATATTTTAAAATTATATTTTAAACACATTATAAGAGGTTATTCCTCAACCGATGCGCAGTCTGCCAGCGTAGCCTCCTCCTCTGTCAAGTCCTGGATACTCACTTGGAACATAGTGTACCTGTTCCTTTTGTCTGGGGCTGAAGGTGGTGGCAGTCTGCCCCCAATGGGTCTTTAAAATCTGGTTATTTCTCACCCGGTAGAAACGGGCCCTCTAACGGGAGGTAGTAATCCAATTACTGATACTGATGATGCTGCTTTTTCAGCTAAGGCTTTTCATGGCAGGATTTGGGAGCACAGGAGTTATTAGGTCTGCATATGTCAGATGAGGTCACAAAAGAGATGGGTGTTTTCTCTGCTGTTCTTTCTCTGCAGAGCCCCAATAAATGGACAATTGACATCCATAAGGATGTGTATTATTATTTTTATTTATTGGGTATTCATAATGTGCCTATACAGCAAAAGGTGTTTCAAGGCATAACAAGACAAAGGTGGGGGGGAGACAGGGATAAATAACAAAAACGGCCCTACTAGGTTCTTGTGCCATTCGGATTGTGCAAGTGCAGTAACGAGAAGTGCAGGAAGGGGGGGGTGAGTGCTGGTCAGGGCAGAATGCACTAATGCTAAGGAGGGAAAGGAATTGCAGGTCGGATTGTAGAGCGTGCAAGTGCTAGGGGGAGCAATTGAAGGAAAGGGGGGTCGGCCCCTGGTCAAGATGAGTGCTAAGGGGAGGCCAGGTGGACAAGTGCCAGGGGAATGCAGGGAGTTCAGGGGGGTGAAGGTCTGCATGCTAAGTGCGATGACAGGGCTGGATGGACTCAATAGGGGTGCAAGCCCAACAGGCTATTGCAGTTGGAGGGAGCCCGGAAGGGCAAGTGCAGGTTAGGAGGGTCAGGGGGAATTACTCCCTTCCCCTGATTTCAGTTCTTCAAAACAAAGAATTGCAGATCCTTTAACACTCGGTATAAAAATGTCACTATTTCTTCCTCACTGTGATTCTCCTTGTAAGCTCCATTATCAGGAGCATGACTCCCTTCTCCTGATGTCTGGGTGTTTTTCCTCACACAAAGCCAGAGCGAATGACTCCCTTCCCCTGGCCTTTTTATTTCCCCCTTGGATTTCACACCAAAATAGATCATGTACCAATAGAGTCCTTGACCCAGACTTCCCCGTTATGGCCCACTTGGTTCTCTGGTTTGTCAAGTGCTGCCCTGAGAAAGAGGACTTATCTTTATTCTGCTGCCCTGTCGTTACTGGTCCCAGACGCAGATATTTGTTTTTTTTAGTTTTGGCTGACCTGGTTCACTCTCCTGCCAGGTACTGCCATGAAGAAGATGATAAATGTCTTCCCCTTGCTGATTGGCGTTTTTTAACCAATCCCCTTTTCTCTCTTCCTCCTACTCCCAGACTTGGTCTATTCGCCCGCCAAGTACTGTGACGAGGAAGATTTTGCTACTCATTATTTTCATAGAGGGTCTTGTTCCCCTGTGATTTCCAGCCCCCACCGGTCTTTACGCAGTTCCCATTACCTTTGTTTTCCTCAGGTTTGTGTGGCCGGTTCTTCCTGGGGTCTTTCTCTTCATATCTTGGTTGCGCGGGCGTCTCTGCGTTCAGGTGCCTTCCCTTTGCAGAACTGTTTCTTGGGCTGGGACTGAAGGCTTCCTTTCTGCTTCCCGCCTTTAGGTCCCCATTCGCCAATGGTTTGCTTGGATGCTGGGGGAAAAGGCTGGCTTTGCCGAACCAGGGAGCTGTCTTCTCTCTGTTCCTCCCTGTTCAGGTCTGCGTCTCCTTCCAACTTCCTAGGCTTGACTGTCCTGCGTTCTGTTTGGCAACTTCTCTCTTTCTTGTAGTCCTTCCCTGCTTTTTATGAGTGGACAACAAATACTAGAATGTTTATCTCTGTTCTTATCATGGCTCCCCACCACCTCTTCATCTCAGTACCTGTCAAGGGAGTCTTCACCAGGTAATCCCTACTCTTCCTCGTCTCAGTGGATGTTAGGTGTGTCACCCTACAGACATACATTTGAGTAGTAAATGGGTAATTGGGGTTCCTAGTGTAAAGAGGTGTGTAGGATATGGAGTCAGGGTTTTCATACTTTGCCCTCCCAAAATGTTCTTCCTGATCCCCATCGGGGGATGAAGGGGTGCTCTCCCCATGAGATCCTCCTGCTGAGTACCACACGCGGTGGGACTATCAGGTAGCCGTCTCACCTACCTGGCCTCATGGGAAGGGGGCCCTCCTTGGGGACAAGTGAAATCTCTGGATTAGTCACACAACCCAATTCCGGCACAAGGATTTTGTCCCTTCCCTGATACAATCACTTCAGAACCATAGAAGGAATGAGGCCCCTTGTCAGGTCCACAGCTTCCCAGTAGAGGGGTGTTGGTGATAAAACTGTCCCTTTGTACAGGAAGTAGTTTCCGTTGAGTTCACTGGAAGCTCCCCAGTAGGAGGCAGAGTTTGGGAATGTTTAACAAAATATATGTACCATTTCAGGGGATTCTTAAGCCCTCTCAATAATTATTTCGGGATAATGCCTAGCTATCCCTTTGTCTCCTCCCATTGACTTCTTCAGCTCAGCTCAGCTGCTTTTCAAGAGGTGAATGATGATCTTCAGATCAAGCCTCTAAAGAAGGTTCCCCCCCAATCGGAGAGAGGAAGCAGCTTTCACTCTTGCCTCTTCCCTGTTCCAAAGAAAAACCAGGCTGGCATGAGAACATTGTTGGACCTCTTTCCTCAACCTAGAAAAAATGATGATCTTGACACTGGTACATATTCGGACTACATGACACCCAGGGAGTTGGATGTGTGCTTTGGGTCTGTAAGACTGTCTTCACATTCCCATTGTAAAAGCTTGCAAGAGGTTCCTCACTTTCCCTCTAATAGCTCTTCATTTGTAGTGCTGTGTGCTTCCCTTTGGTCTCAGTGATTTCCCCCCCGAGTTTTCATGAAATTGATGATCCTGGTGGCTGCCCTCTTGCACTCTATGGGGTTGCACTTTTATCCATATTCAGACCACTGGCTAATCTGAGCGGAGTTGTTCTATCTTGCTCAGACAGACCTTCAACTCCTGCTGGATTTGCTGTTCCAATTATGCCTGTTGGTCTGAAGAATTCCTATGTTATACCCAATCAGGTAATCAAGTCCATTGGCTTCAAATGGAAATATATGATTGGGCAATTTTATTTTGTTTATTTAAAAAAAAGAAAATCTCCCTAGTCAGGAATGAGTTCAGGATATCAAAACAGTTCAAATGTTTTCTGGGCCGTCCCCAAACTTCGGCCTGTTGGTTTCAGTGGATGCAGTGTCTAATGCCTTTGTGCATTCTGGCTTTTACCCACACTTGTCTGGATAGAAGGAGGCTGCGGCTTCAGATTTCTTTGTGTTGGAACCATGTGTGTAGCAACCAATCGGACGTGGTTCGCATACCCCTGGATTTGAAATTCTGAAGTGCAGATCAGAGCCTTCTGGTGTGTCATATCTCAGGATCCTCCTTCAACATAAAATTACTTCAAACTCATCTCTCATGTGTTCGGGGGATAGTCTAGGCCACCTGCTTGTGGATGCTCTGTGGTCACAGGAGGAGAGGACACCCCACTTAAAGTTTCTAGAACTGCTTGCAATTTTCAAGGCCTTAAAAGCTTTCTGCCTGTCACACAGGGCTGATAAGTACTTATAGAGACTGACAGTATGACAGCTATGTTCTACAAAAAAAAAAAAAACAGGTGGAGACCAGTCTCCCCCGCTATGCCTTATAGCAGTTCAGATTCAGAAATGAGCTTTTCTCTACTGCATCCAGGCTATTCATCTGGCTAGAAAGCACAACGAGGAAGCAAGACAGTCACCTATCTCATTCAAATCACAAGGGGGAGATCAAGGTCTTGGTTCTACAGGAGAACTTCCACTTTGGGGGTCTCTGGGTGTGGATTTATTTGCAACCATTCACGGATGTGTATGAGTCAGGGACCAAACTCTTTGGGTGTTGGCTTGCAGATTCTTTGGGACCACAAGAGGCTTTATGCATTTCCCCAGTTACTCGGATCCATGAGGCTCTGTCAAAATATTGAAATGCAACTCCTCTCTGTTTCTTGTACTTACCAATGTTGCATCAATGATCAGGTCCTGGGGCTTCCTGTGCCTGAGGCCAAGGGCTTATTCCCTTGTTGCACATCTTCTATGCCACTAAGGGGGAGGCGGGGGAGATCAGGTGTTCTACCCCTCCCCATGATCGATGAACTTAGCGGCTTGCTTCCTGAAACTTTGTAGGCCTATATCTATCTGTTGGAACCTCATCTGTTCTGCAAGCTGCTTAACGGTTGTCTGCTGGCCAACCATACAAGAGCAAGTGG
This sequence comes from Ambystoma mexicanum, assembly GCF_040938575.1. Classification (NCBI taxonomy): domain Eukaryota; kingdom Metazoa; phylum Chordata; class Amphibia; order Caudata; family Ambystomatidae; genus Ambystoma; species Ambystoma mexicanum. The sequence continues at coordinate 934,090,083 of NC_090939.1, forward strand.
ATTAAATGTTGTCATTGGATGCTTAAACATGGTTCTGATCCTTTCTTATGCACCCCAGATGTTTAGCGCGGGCCTCATGGTTCAATGCTGAATCCTGCAGCTCTTTCATATCTGCTATTGGAACTTGCAGCCCCCTCAAAAGCTCTTTTTTTTCCACTGCCAATTCGGTAATCAAGAGACATTTTGATCCGGCCAATAAAACCTTTCTCCTTGTGGGACCTCAATGTAGTTTTGGTGGCTCCGGCTCACAAGGCTTTTGAGCCTACAGCTTCTATAAACATGTTAGTGACATGGAAAACATCTTTTCGAGGGGATTGTGTCCTCCGACGTATTGCACATCTATGTCAGTAATCACCACAGCTCTGTCCTCGAGGGCCACCTTCGAGGGTCGACGTCACTGGATGTTATATCTAGGATGCACGGCGCCCGTAGCCTCAGTTCTGTTTTTTCCGTGAACGTGTTTGCCTCGGAATCTCGGCGCGCTTGATTCTTCTACTTCGTTTGTGAAAGTTTGAGAATATATCTTCGTCTTCTTCTACCCCGAAGTCGGGCTTCAAAAAGTGTCGGGACTGCACTGCTAAAATGTCCATTACGGACCCGCACGAAGTCTGCCTCTGGTGTCTAGACGAGAGCCACGCCACCGACGACTGCGATGACTGCCAGTCTCTGACCTCGAAGGCCTTGCGGGAGCGGAAGAAGAAATTGTCAGTAGGTAGGGTTTCTAAGCCCCGTAAGTCGAGATCCGCTGGGCTTTCAACCGACGATTTGAGGGGCGACTCTCCGTGTCGGCGTAAGTCCAGGGGGTCTCGGTCACGGAGTAGGTCCTGCCATTCCTCTGCCTCTTCTAGGCACTCTAGGAAGCTCTGTCACTGGTCGCCTTCCCTGTCCTCGTCAGAGGATTCCGCCAGACGGCAGGTGGCTTGTCCCAACAAGCACTCATCACCGGCAGAATGGGATGCATTCCACAAGGAGATGATGGAGATTTTCGAATCGCAGGGCACAGTTCCGTCCGCGCCTTTGGGCTCGGGCGGTCGGCACGATGATCGGGAGCCGTCGAGGTCCTGATCGGACAAGGTTGATCACCATACCCGTGCCAGGTCCCGGTCCTCGACGCCCTCGAGACAGTTGGAGCCTGTGAGGCCTTCTAAGAAGGCATCAACGCTGTCAGCGCCATGTCCGTCGAGGGACTCTCACGAGGCTCCGGCTCCGAGGAAGTCGTCAACGCCATCAGTGCCGAGGCCATCGAAGGACACGCTTGGGGCTCTGGCCTCGAAGCCGTCGGCGCCTCGGTCGATGTTGACGCCAATTCCATCTGCGCCCTCAACGCCTTTTGAGCAGGAATTATCTGAGGTGCCCATGGAGGGCTTTGGAAACTCCGAGGGAGGCACTGTGCAAGTCAGTGATGCCTTTCTTTGAGCCCTTCTCTGGTCATCCCCCCAGGCTGGATTTATTCCAGCCTTTTAACTAAATTTCAGAGGTGGAAGAAGGGTCAGATGAGGAGGGGGTTGTGCCTTTACATGATGCCAGTGGTCTGGAGTTTGGTAGGCCTGAGCCTGCACACATGCTGAGTCCTCGTACAGGCGTCTCATGTCGAGGGTGACTGAGTACTTGGGGTGGTCTGCGCCACCTGTTGATTTTCTGCAGGATGACCTGACAGATATATTGGACCAAGATTCGCCCACTGACCCGGTGCTGCCATTTCATATGGCCTTACAAAGAAGGGCTGTGGCGGCTTAGACTGCTCCGGAGAGTCTCCCGGCAGTGGTGGGTAAGTCGCTTCCGAAAAAATACTGTCCAGCCAGTGGTGACCCCTGCTACTTGTCTACGCACCCCACTCCGGAGAGTTTGGTGGTGCAGGCGGCTACGGCCCCAGCAAAGCAGGCTGAGTATCCGACCATCCCTCCTGATAGGGACGACAAGCGCTTTGATGGCTAGTCGAAGAAAGTATTTTCATCTGGGGGTATGGCTTTAAAGGCAGCCAACTCCGTTTGTGCCTTAGCAAGATTCCCTCACACTCTGTGGAATTGTGTATCTTTGGCGGCTGAAAATATTCCCGAAGGGGAGGACGGGATGGCTTCCTAGCCCTCGTGCAGGATGGCAAGGATGCCATGTGTTAATCCAGTTATGTGGTAGACTGTGTGAGCCGGTCCATGGCGGCGAGCACCGTGATGCGTAGGTTTGCATGGTTGCGGAAGTCGGGTTTGCTCCTGATGTGCAGTCCCGGCTTCTCAACATGCCCTTTGATGGTGTCCATCTTTTTGGCAGCAAGGCTGACGAGAGCCTCGAGAGGTTGCAGACCTCCAAAGCTGCAGCAAAGTCGTTGAGCGCTGCGGTACGTCAACCTCCGCCGTTTCGTCCTAGGGGACAGCAATGGAGGGGAGGTTCCTTTCGATAACACTCTTCCTTTGGTAGATCCAGGGGAGCTGCCAGTTAAAGGGGCCAACGTAGGAGCACCAGAGGTGGATAACAAGGTACTCAAGGTGCCAAAGCCACTCGGGCAGTTGCCTCCTTGCCTTCAGGCACTGCCGCAGCCGCTTCTGCTCATTCATGAGGCCATGGCCCATGGTTCGTCGGTTGGGGAAGGCTGGCGCAGCATCTTGTAGAATGGTGTGCCATTACTTCGTATGAGTGGGTTCTGGAGATCACAGCCCACGGCTACTGTCTTCATTTCCGGCAGAGGCCTCACGACAATCCACCGGGGTAGCTCTCTTTGAAGAGTCTGGACCCGCTCCTTGCGCATGAAATCCTATCCCTGCTGGAGAAAGGCGCCATAGAACTGGTGCCTGTAGCGGAGAGGAACAAGGGGTGGTATTCCCTATGTTTTTTGATCCCAAAAAAAGTCGGGGGATTGAGACCCATCATGGACTTGCGTGGTTTGAACAAGCTCCACAGGAAGGACAAGTTCAAGATGGTTACTCTTTCTCAAGTCCTTCAGGCCCTTCAACTGCAGGACAGGTTGGTGTTTCTCGACCTCAAGGATGCTTACTTTCATGTGCTGATTCATCCCAAGCACAGGAAGTACCTGAGGTTCGCGGTTGGTGACTTGCATTTTTAGTTTTGGGTTCTGCCGTTCGGATTCACCTCTGCCCTGAGGGTCTTCACCAAGCTAATGGTGGTGGTGGCAGCTTATCTCAAGAAACGGGGGATTCACATCCACCCCTACCTGGACGATTGGTTGATCAGGGCGCGCTCTCCCGAGCAAGTCCTGGGTCATCTGTCCGTCGCCTGCCACTCCCTTCACAAGTTGGGCTTCTCCCTCAACTCAAAGAAGTCTCATTTGACACCTACCCAGCGGCTCCAGTACATCGGAGCAATGCTCGACACATTCCTGGGGCAGTGTTCGCCTCCCCAGGTGAGGGCTCATCACATTCTGCAGATGGTGGACAAGTTTCAACATGCCCAGAGTCTCCCAGCGTTCGAGTTCTTGAGGTTGCTCTGCCTCATGGCATCCTGCATTCTATTGGTGCCGGAGGCCAGGCTGCAGATGAGATCTCTGCAGTGGGCTCTCAAGATGCAGTGGTCACAGTCCTCCGGCAGGATGTCGGATCCCGTTCAGGTGCCACCCTCAGTTGCCCAGGATCTTCTGTGGTGGGCCAACAAAGGCAATCTGATGAAGGGAGCACCTCACGGGATGGGGAGCTCATGCTAATGAGTTGACAGCAAGCAGTCGTTGGTCTCCGCCGGAGTCCAGACTCCACATCAATCTTTTAGAGCTGCGGGCTGTCAGGCTAGCCCTGAAGGCTTTTCTGCCGTCTGTGCGGGGGAAGAATGTCCTGATTATGACGGACAATACAGTGGCCATGCACTACCTCAACAAAAAGGGGGGGGGGCAGGGTCACTCCCACTGTGCAGAGAGGCGATGCAGCTCTGGTTCTGGGCCATCCAGCAGGAAATTTCGATCTCAGCAGTTCATCTGGCCGGAAACAAAAACGTGGCGGCGGACGCTCTGAGCAGGCAGAGCACGGTCTCTCATGAGTGGGAGCTGGCTCGCGAAGTTCTTTTGGAGATCTTCGCCCTTTGGGTAACCCCACAAGTGGATCTCTTCGCCACCAGTGTCAACCGGAAGTGCAAAAGATTCTGCTCACAGGAATTTCCTCCAAGAGGAGCCTTAGGGGACGCGTTCGTAGTGGAGTGGTCCTTCCCACTGCTGTATGCGTTTCCTCCAGTCCCGTCATTCCGCAAGTGGTGAGGAGGTTATGGAGATTCGGTTCCCGAATTATCCTCATTGCTCCAGCATGGGCCAGGAGAGCATGGTACCCGGACCTTCTAGACCTGTCCATCTGCCCTCCATGCCGTCTTCCCTACTGAGACGATCTGCTCTCACGGGAGGGGGGTCGAGTTCTCCATCCAGAGGTCAAGTCTCTAAGCCTTCATGCTTGGTATCAGAAAGGCTGCGGTATAAGGATTGGGACTTCCCCGAGCATGTGATGGAGGTGTTGCTTTCAGCCAGAAGGGCCACAACAACATCTCTGTACTGTTGCCGTTGGAGAAAGTTCTACGACTGGTGCAGGTTACAGAATGTGGATCCTTTTCAGTGTTCAATTCCTGTGGTTCTGTCTTTTTTGCTTTCATTAGCCCACACGGGCCTGCAAGTGGGTACCATTAAGGGTTACCCGGCGGTGCTGTCAATATTTAAGCGCTCGTCTAAGGAGTGTTCTTATTTTAAAGGGATGGTCTAGTAAAAATTTTGATTTAAAAAATAGATGGGCCACATAAAAAAAAAATACTAGCATCCTCCGTTTTAAAACTTCCTATGTAAAATTTTGAGCTATTCAAGCTCAAAATTCGAAAAAGCAAACACAGGGGCGCAGCCATTTTGTGAAATGGAGGCCCTCCTGTGCTGGCTTTTGCTTTTGCGGCACTAATGAAGGAAAAGCCAGCCAGCTGTAGTAAACAAAGTCTACCTCTGGGTGGCTTTCCCTTCATTAGTGCCGGGACTCGGAGGACGCGGACCGGAGACCAGAGCAGGAAAGCTGCAGCTGAATCTCGGTAAGTGCTATTTATTTTTTTTACAAAAAATAAGCACTAGCTGCGGTTTCTTTTCTAAGTTTTCCGGGCTGGAGGAGCCCGGAAAACTCAGAAATAAAACCGCAGCTTTAAAAACGTTGTATTTATGTTTGCGGTCGCTTTTTAACCGACCGCAAACATAAATACAACGTTATTGTGTTGGAAAACGCTGCGGTTTTAAAACCGCAGCGTTTTCCAACACAACCGTGTTGTGTCTGCCTGAATCTGCTTTCCCATTTGGGGCTCTCGGGCTCCCCACGGGGAGACCGAGAGCCCCAAATGGGAAATCAGCTGCAGGTAGAAACACTACGCGGCATGTAAACATAACCGTGTGTGTTTCTGCCTGCTGTGGCTTTCACTTTGGGTCTCCGGTGCTCCTGGGAACACCGGAGACCCAAAGTGATAGCCACAGCAGGCAGAAACACACGCGGTTGTGTTGGAAAACGCTGCAGTTTTAAAACCGCAGCGTTTTCCAACACAATAACTTTGTATTTATGTTTGCGGTCGCTTCAAAAGCGACCGCAAACATAAATACGTTTTTAAAGCTGCGGTTTTATTTCTAAGTTTTCCGGGCTCCTCCAGCCCGGAAAACTTAGAAAAAAAACTGCAGCTAGTGCTTATTTTTTGTAAAAAAAATAAATAGCACTTACCGAGATTCAGCTGCAGCTTTCTTGCTCTGGTCTCCGGTCAGTGTCCTCCGAGTCCCGGCACTAATGAAGGGAAAGCCACCCAGCGGTAGACTTTGTTTACTACAGCTGGCTGGCTTTTCCTTCATTAGTGCCGCAAAAGCCAGCACAGGAGGGCTTCCATTTCACAAAATGGCTGCGCCCCTGTGCTTGCTTTTTCGAATTTTGAGCTTGAATAGCTCAAAATTTTACATAGGAAGTTTTAAAACAGAGGATGCTAGTATTGGCCTATCTATTTTTGAAATAAAAATGTTTACTAGACCATCCCTTTAAGATTCCATTGATTTCTCAGTTTCTAAAAGGGCTAACTAATGTGTTTCCACAGTCACCTTTCCAGGTGCCGGGATGGGATTTGAACTTAGTTCTGAAGTTCCTAATGGGAGCTCCATTTGAGCCCTTACATTCTTGTCCGGTGAGACTGTTGACCTTTAAGACTGTATTTTTAGTTGCAGTTACTTCCGCTCGCAGAGTGAGTGAGTTGCAGGCACTTTCCGCCAAGCCACCTTTCACGGTGTTCCATAAGGACAGGGTTGACCTTAGGTTTCGTCCTTCTTTTCTTCCGAAGGTTGTGTCGAAATTTCATTTGAGCCAAAAGGTAAGTCTTCAAGCATTCTATCCTCCTCAGCATCCTGGTAAGGAAGAGGAGAGGCTACATAGGTTTGATCTTAGGAGAACGTTGAGTTTCTATCGTTCACGGATGTCTCGGGTCAGAGTGGACTATCAGCTCTTTGTAGGGTACGCTGGAAGGCGTTTAGGTCAAGCTGTTTCCAAGCAGACCTTGTCCAGATGGATCATTTTGACGATCTCTGAGTGTTACCGTTTGGCGGGTAAGGACCCTCCAGTCGGCTTACGGGCTCATTCTACTAGGGGTGTGGCTGCCTCTTCTGCTTTGCAGAGGGGTGTTCCCATTTGTAATATTTGTGAAGCAGCCACATGGGCCTCTGTCCATACTTTTGTAAAACACTATTCCCTGGACTCTATCCATGGGCAAGATTTGGCCTTTGGTAAGGCGGTCCTCTATTCTGCAATTTGATTGGGCATTCTAAAATTCTAAATTCTTTTTCGCACCTCTAGATGTTGTTACCAGTGGCGGCTGCTTATTTAGGGCGTAGGGGCACCGCCCTCCCAGCCCCCAGGGAGCACAGAGAAAACAGTGTTGGCTATGTTTATTCCTTTTTGTTACACGCGATGTGGCTGCAATGTTAAGTACATATATAAATAATGAAATCATCTTGCCGTGTCAGAGCTGGGCCTGACACATACAGAGGGGCGCGTCCCATTTTACGCATTTATTTCCTATAGTATAGTACATGGAGCTCAAAGGCTCCACGCACTTAACGTAACCCATTATCATAAACGAGGCTGGCGGGGCGCTAGAGCTGTGGCCCCGCCAGCATTAATGTGTGCGCAAGCAGCGCAGTGTAGGATCCTCATCTGCATTACACCATAGCAACAGAATATTCAGTATTTTCATTGGCTGTTTGCAAGCCAATGATAATCGTGTTGTGATGACTGTGGGTGGGGTGATGGGCGCACGTGCGCCACCGTCTGAGTATGTTTCAAACTTGCAAAGCCCTCAGCCAGGGAGTGGTCGGCCAAGCTTCAATAGCCCCCAGAACAAGATAGCATGCAGCAGCAGAGTAGAGCCACGTGCGTAGTGCAGCCTTGCTTTCACTTGTGGACCCTCACCCATCTGAGGATTCTGAATCTGAACGGTAAGTGCTGCCCCTCTAGCCTGTACCAGTGGCTGAACCATTACTAGCCCAGCCGCGGTACGGCCTCAGCCATGCCCTGCCCAGAGCCCAGTTTTCAATTTCAACGCGGTCCTTTCCCCTGTGACAAGAGGTCACGATGGAAACCGAGAGGGGCGAACTGTCGAACAAGTAGCCTGGGCTGCCTCAACGCTTGACGGTGAGATGCCGGAGGCAGTAGGCAAATGAGTGCACTGAGCAGGGGTGACTGGGCGATCGGGGCTTGGTCATGAGATTCCATCAAATCAAACATATAATACTGAAACAGCAGCAATGCTTTGCAGTTTGTCTTGTTGTTAAGACGGATTTGATGTACTAAATGCCTGGGGTAGGTGCCGCGGAACTGGTTTTCATTCCAACACTGAATCCACGCAAATCACACAGATCGACCGAACTATGCTAGCTGTGAATGCCCCCCTCCCGCTTCCATCAAGATACACGATACCACTTTCAGGCTATGCAGTGCTTCAATCACATAAGTGCTTTCAAGGTCTAACGCTGTCCATAGTTGTTGCTAGATAGGCCTCTGTTCATCACAGTGCGCACAGAGCAGGTTGATGCACCGACAGAGAACTCTTTGATATGAATTGTATTTGCACATGTGTGCACATATATGACTGGAATATTTCACGGTGCAGGCGACACAACCCCACGTTTTAAATAGATGCCGTTTATTATTTTTGCATTTTTAATTCCGTTGACCGACGTACATCAGCATTCCCCGTTATGTACTTTAGCAAGCAAAAACAGCACGCCTGCCAGGCCCACTGCCTTTCCTGGTGTTTTCGAATAAAGGGCATTCAAGAATACCTTTACCCAATCTCTATTTAGCTTTTGTTCTTTTAAGATGAAATGAATCAACCCTCCAAATTACGCTCTAAGGAGCGCATTGCTTAACTTTCACCCATTTATGAAAGCGCGCGCAGCCCGTCCGCAAATGTACTTAAAAAAAGCAAGGCTATTACAAGTTTAAAGATGGCCTTTTTATGGAGAAATGTAAGGATGTTAGTTTTATTGACTACAAAAGTGTGTCTCCCTAAAAATTGGAAATCCTCAACAAAAAGAACATGCAGTTATGATATTGTTAGTGCGTTGAATTAAAATTAACATTACATTGTGGACACACACATTTATAATTAAAGTGTCGTTCTCGAGTCGAAAGGATCGTGTTGAATGTCTGAGCCAAATGCTCCAAAAGCAGAATGCGGGTCTCGAGCATTAGCACAACAGCAGGCGCTGCCTTATCACCCCGTGATATTACTGCAGGCGATAATCACCTAAGTGTACTAGGTAACCCCTCAACTAACCGGACCGCATTTGGGTTGGAGCCAGATCACAACACTTTCTGCATTCATCCATTTACGCCAATTTAAAACAATCCCAGGATACATTTCACGTGGCATGGAAACGCTCAGGGTCCCTTTCTCCGATTTCTTTTCTTGCATCACAGATGCCAGACATGACATACACTGCCACCAGGACCAGTGCGCACACAAGCCTCACTTGCAAATTTGTCCTTGATGAGTCTTTGGAGGTTGCACTGGCATGTATGCACTCTCTCTACTATAAGATGCGCAACCTCACTTCTCGGCTATTTGCCTTCTCTGGATGTGTACCCATATTGTCATTTGTCTGGTCCCTGCTGCCCGTTCATTCACCCAGAGGGATTGCATGGGATATTTACGGCATTGGGTACGTAGAAAGTACTGTGAGTGGTAAAAAAACAATATTTACTCCATGTACTTCTTTATATACATGCTGTAAATATACCATGTGATTGCTGCTATCGAGCAGACAGAATTATACAAAGAAGTGATATTTAAAATGCCACAGCCCCAATATATGTATGGAAGTAATGGTGTAAACATGTGGGGTCAGATTTTCAAACAATCACTCGAGAAAGCAAGGGGGTGCCCTTTTTAGTTCTAGCTATTGGGTGGAGCTTAAGTGCAACCTATAAGCAAAAACGATTAATTTGCAGTACAGTAGTGGGGAAAAGGGATACGAGCAGGCACACAAAGCTTGCATGTGTTCTTTGATTATTTACCCACCCATTGACTTCCGTGGCCATGCTAATCCCTATGACGATTCCCACCCACTTCCTCCCCCTCCCCACCTAAAACACATCCACCTGGGATGTCGTTGAGTAACATCGAACTTTGTGCTTGAAGTGCCTGCCAGTGTTATTTCAAAGCAGTCTTCGGAGAGTTAATGCTTTAGTTGGAGCTGTAAATGAATTACTAGTGTAATGAACATTTCTTAACCAAGTGTGCATTCAGAGCTTGTTGCATATCCTTCATTGAAATCCGGTCAAAAGCAAGCACTGGCAAATCCAACAGTTTGGCCTTCTGTATAGGTATTAGGCATTTGCCAGGCACTGTTACTATATGCCCAGGTATTCACACCATTTTGAAGCTGCTACAATTAATGGCCAATTAGTCTAATTATTGCAGTGCCTGGCAAATACCTATGCCAAGCCTACACACAGGCCAAAAATGTTGGCATTGCAAATACTTACTTGCATGGCTTTAAGAAATACATAGTTGACATTATCTGCAAAGGTGACCTGAACATTTTGTGGGATTCAGTGAAAAAATGACTTTGTCGTGCTAGGAAAGCATTCCAGACATTAATATGGTAAAGCCTCCCATCATTAGTACCTAAATCCTAATACTTTTTAGGTAATCTTTGTGTTGGTTTGGTTAGTAAATTGGACATTTTGGAAGCCCTTTTTTCAAACATTTTGCACGGGAACCCCCATCCCCCGCTCACCCCTTGATGTGGGTCGGACTCACTCACTCGCTCGCTTCTAAATTCGCCCTGCTAAATTTACGCCCCACCACCTTTCAAAGTCACCAGCCGCCACTGGTTGTTACTGCTTTGGGAGTCTTTCATAGATGTGGAATACGTCGGAGGACACAATCCCCTCGAAGAACAAGTTACTTTCTTACCTGGTAATGTTCTTTCGATGGGATGTTCCTCCGAAGTATTCCACATCGCACCCTCCCAGCCTGCCCCTCTACAGAATTTCTTATGCGATTGCAGCTTATGTTTCTGCAAGGCTTTCTGCAGTCATACTGGCAGGAGATTGGTGCCACACATTCTGGGGAAAAAACGACAACTGAGGCTACGGGTGCCGTGCATCCCAGATATAACATCCGGTGATGTCGACCCTCGATGGAGGCCCTCGAGGACAGCGTATTGACGTCATCGAAGCAGGACGCCTACGCCAAAAAATGTTCCGAGGCAGCACAGCTGTGGTGATTACTGTCATAGATGTTGAATACGTTGGAGGAACATCCCATCGAAAGAACGTTACCAGGTAAGAAAGTAACTTGTTCTTCTGATTGCTGTAACTTGTGCCTGTAGAATTTGTGAGATTCGGGCTCTCTTCTTCAGAACCTTATACTACCTTCCACAAGGAAAAGGTCTTATTCAGAATATATCCAGCCTTTCTTCCAAAGGTGGTTTCAGCTTTCCACATAAACCAGGAAGTAGTTTTACCTCCCTTTTTTCCTCCTCCGCAGATGGAGGAAGAGTGGACCCCTCATTGTTTTGATGTCGGGAGAGCTCTTGCGTTTTGTCTAGATTATTCTAAATCCTTTTAGAAAATCTGAAAGTCTCTTTGGAAGGCTGGACGTCTGTTTTCTTTCCCCGAAACCTTTTAACACCGGTTTGGTGGTGACCACGTTCTGTTGGCTTACAAATGTCAAATAAAATCTGCCCCTAGTGACCTTCATGCAAATGCGTTATTTGCAAAGGTCACTGCTGTGGCTTTTCAGCGGAATATGTTGTGGAACATCAGCTGTAAAGCTATATGGTTTTCTCCCTCGGCATTCTGCAGGCCTTGTTCTATGGATACAAGTTCTAGAGGAGATGCACAATTTGGGCAGTCAATTTTGCAAAACCTTTTTGGGCAGACTTGTAACCTCCCAGGAATCGATATGCTACTTTATCTCCCATGAGTTTGGGGGAAAGGAAACAGGTCGGAGTAATAAATAATTAATCACCCTAGTACTATTGTTTTCCTAATCCATAGTGTCTCTTCCTCCATAGCACCTGGCTTCTGCACCCTAAAAAGATTAGTGTACTTCAATCAAACGGTGCATGCAAGGACTGACTGGTGTCAGCGGGGTGAGTAGGGCTAGTCACTCACTTGCTTGCTGTGCCAAGTCCTGCCACAAATTTAATGGGAAAGTTGTATTTTGTTGTTTTGCAAAAGGCTTTGGTCCTGTTCCTGATGGACGAACACCTCATAGGAATGGGGAAAGGAGACTATGGATTAAGAGTACAGCAGTCACTACGGTGAGTACATTTTCTTTTTGGGGCATGTCAGCTGAACCATGTGTTGATTTTCACGCTTACTAGAAGGAAGTTCCATCTTCCATCTCAGCGACTGCAGTTCATCGGGGCAGTGCTGGACGCACAGAAAGTCAAGTCTTTTCTGCTGTTGATTTGGATTGCTTATGGTCAGCAAATGGTAAATCTCTAAACAGCCCAAGCCAAGTTCCTGTATCATCTATTCTCAGTGCCTGATTCCAAAGGGGCATGCAGGATCACGGAAACATACAAATACTGCGACTTAAAAATGTCGCCTATACCGAATATGGCGCCTTGGCGGCGTACTAATCTCTGAACCCCGATTAATCCGACTAATGGAAGCGGGTGAGTCCCCCGCTCCTGTTAGTTGGAGTAATTGAGGCCTGGGGATGCGGTGGTGTCACCTGCAGAGAAAAGGAAAGTGTCCACGGTCTGTGGATCACTCGCGTCCCCTGCACACTCGGGAGATTGTACAAAGACAAACAATTGTTAAGTACAGTTCAAATAGAAGTTAATAAGAAGGTACTATATTCTTCCAGGTTAGATAAGAATTTGTCGAAAAATCTTTCAAGATACAGTTGTGCAAATCGTCCAAATATATAAACAATATAAAAGGATCCAGACGTATAATTATAAAGTTGATTCTTACTAAAACTTAATACAAGGTCACCTCAAATAGAAGTAAATTCAAAATTGTAACATTAATTTTAATATAAGTCAAATATGATGGAGCAAAAAAGACATTCCAGCTGATAATACAGTTACAATATTACTTGACACAATGTGATCAGTGGTGATAATTGTTATTAAAAACTCAACGCGTTTCAGAAATACAATTTCCTTCTTTAGGAGCGATTATTTGTGGATCTATTCAGCATATTCATTGATCCAGATTTCTGATATCTGTAGGTGATAAGACAAATAATATCCTCTTTAGATTACACTTTGGGGAATGCTGCCCTTTCATTTAATGATGCATTTGCAGATCTTCAAATAACTACATTGACTGAAAATGACAATACCTGGCATAGGTGCCCCACTAAGATACTGCTTGTTGATGTTGATCCGATTTCTTAATTGAGATGATTATCTGTAAATATCCCAAAGAGTTTATAAGTGACTGTACAAGTAATATTCATGAGTAAAAGGAGTAGTTTTAAGGTAAGGGACCTACCTCTACTAGAGAAGTTGGTTCATAGGTGGAAGGTGTTAAGTTGCTTATTGATGCTCTTAGTTCTTGAACCTAGTTAAAGGCGTGCCAATATTAGGGTCTTGTTCCCTCGTTTTATGGCTGCAATAGAAAGGTATGACTTAGCACAACGTGTCATAGCCTGGGTGCATCACCTATATGTATAAAATATTGAGGAAAGCTTACCTCCCAACGGCAAGCTTAGATCATATGTGCTGGGAGTTTCAGGGTCTCGGGTCACAGACACCCCGGTTAGTGTATGGTCCTTAGTTGTTTTTTGGATTCCTCCAAGGGGTACCAATAACATCTTCCTAATTGGAGTTTAGGTCAAGCAATGATGCTAGAGGACCATGTAAGTAAGAAGTGAGAAAGATATTTATTAGATTACTATGTGGAAATTGCATAGGTGAATAATGCAGGAGTCGACTGCCGATAAGCGTATAAGATAAAACATGTTTTGAAAGTCAAAAAGGCATAGAACCTGTGGGTAATACTTATCGGGCCGTCACAATGTCTAACTCATTTCGATGAAGCATACCAACCTAATGTGGTTTCATGGGCGCCTAATCCCCATAGGATAGATTCAAATAAAATAAAATAAATGCGTCCCGCGATAATAATACAGTAAGATTTTCTGTGATCATTATATACCCAGAGTCGGTTAAGTAAAGTATATTGCATTGAAGTGCCAGTTGTGGCAGTGGATGGTACTGCTAACCTGTTAAGGCTAGCCAATCTCCAGGAAACAGTAGTCTCTGTTGTTGTTAAAATGTAATCACATTACTTGGATCTAGATGGTAAATGCACAACATGCAGAATCGTACGTGTAATACAGGGCATGCTGCCGTGTTGAGGAGAGACATTGAAAATGGACAGGGTATCGATCTGACGTCCATGTCATGAAAAGTAACATGACATCAAGCTCCTGGTATATGTAAGACTTACTTGTATTGTCTAGCTGCTTAGTTGCGTGTGTGTAGAAAGCGGCGTCCGGCCAGCAGCAGATGCTTTCAAGTGGCATCTAGGTCGTAGTTAGAATGACGTATAAAAAACACGAGTGTGCTGACGTCAGATGTAAACATGTAAACATCTGATGTCATTACGCCTCGCGTCATCTATTAAGATACTTCCCATCCTGGATCAGGGGGCCTTCAGGTATATAGCAGCTCGGTTAATGTTGGGGAACCAGAGTAAATAATCAAGCAACACTAGTATGTTAACTAGTAGAACGAGAATACAGAGAAATAGGATTCGTGGATAATTGAAAAAAAAGCGAGCGTGATGACATCATATGTAAACATCTGACATCATCATGCATTGCGTCATATATTAAAGTACTTCCCATACTGGATCAGGGGGCCAAACGGCATATAGCCACTCGATTACATGGTAGCAGGGGACAATTAAGATAAAAGTTTTAAAGAAAAGAAAAAAGAGCCCTGCTTGCCAGTTCAGACCCACGTTAGTGGGACAGAACTGACGCTGCAGGGATACAGTTGAGATGGCAGCACACTTATGTGTGTGTGCTGCCGAAAAGGTAAGTGAGTAGGGGGCTAGGTACGGGGATGAGGGTCACAGTGATGTATGTGATCACTGAGCTGCGCCATAATTGATATGATATGGCATTTATAACGCGCCTATACACAAGTGTTTCAAGGCGCGAAAATTCAAGATGGCTTTTTGAAATCGACATTATGGGCGGCGCAGAATTCACATAGATCCCAGGATCACCACCAGCTGGGGTAGCTCAATATCTCCTTTAGTTTCCCCTTCAATTTAGTCCCCCGATGGGGAGGCCTTTTACCAGCTGTGGTCACTGGCTACTCCAGTGATAGATGGCCCTCTTCAAGGCAGGGGTGCTGATCTTGGAGACTACTGATGGAACCTGGCGGATTGTTTTAACCCACATTAACCTCTTGGACCTCAGTGATTTGTCTCCTTTCTTCCATCTGTTAGAGGCAAGTTTTTTCTGTTCTTAACAGACAATATAGTGGCTTTGTACTAATGGAACAAGGAAGCCAATGAAGTCTCCTTGCCACACTGCAGAGCAGCCATGCTGATGAGGCTCTATAGTACAGTCTCTTTCTCAGCTGCCTATCTAGCGGAAAAAGGAGAAATTCAGAACAAATGCTCTAAGCAGGCAGAGGTCATCCTCACATGAATGAGATCTCTGTCAGGAGGTGGTCATCTATATTTGGGGGACCCTCCAGATATTTTTGTTCCCATTCACAAGAGGACTTGCAATATAATTTGCTCCATGGAGTTTCCTCTTTTAGAATAGCTGGAGGATACAGTGGTTGCAGAGTGTACCTTTGATCTTTCTTAACATTTCCATGATCCTGTTCATCTTGGTGTTTCTGACATTAGTATGGAGGTTTTGAACCCACCTCATCTCGATCTACCAAGCAAGGTCCGAAGTATATGGTACTGGGAACTTCTCCAGCATGGAGTCTGGCATGGATTCACATGCTCATGAATATTCCCTGTTGTCATGCTGGGAATCCTTAGTAAAAAGAAAAGCAATTTTGCTTGATACTAAAAACTGCTTGTCTCTTCTATAACCAATCACTGTCCTTTGGATCATACTGCCCCCAGCCAATTACACTTTTCCTCCCAAACTCCACGCCTGGTGGCCATCTTCAGATTTTTACAGCATGCTTCAGCGTTGGGATTTCTCTCGTTTTTTTCCTCGAAAATTCAGACAATTTTTCGATACTTTTGATAGTTTTTCTTCAACCCTTTACTCGTCAACTGTCGGGTGTTGAGTGCTGGCAGCGGAGACCCGTTGTCGACGAAGATTGAATTCTATCATTGGATCTTTTCTCTGTAAGTTTTGGCAGGCCCAGGCTTGGGCCTACATCTTACCTTGACGATGTCAGAAGTGGGCAAGAGAAGTCTCTTCAGGGCCTGTGCATCCTGTGGCCTGAAGACCATTTATGTCGAGGGCAGGCACCTACCGTCGGACCATGGTGAAGACGGATGCGGGATCTGTCCTGGCTTCCATCTTCTCAACCCAGCACACCTTGGTGGCGGAGAGTCAGCAGAGGCTGCCTGCTGCTCCTGCCCCGACCCCCGATCCACATGGTCCACCGACCAGGAGTCCACACAGACCAAAGCGTGTGCCGGACCCTATCAGGCCAAAGTGTCAGCAGATGCCACCTTAGAGGCCATTGACCCCAGTGGAGGTCTCTTCCAACACAGCGAGTCCTCAAAGACAGTCACATTGTTTGTGTTGTTGGACAACGTCTGGAAGGAAGAGTTTACCCTTATGAAGACGCAGAGTACCACTCCCTCCAAGAGAGATTGGCTGGAGAAAAAATACAGGATCCAAGACTCCGCTCCCAGGTGCCTGAGGTCACAGACGTCCCCGGATTCAGTAGTGTCTGCTGCAGCTAGGAAGTGCTCGTCATACCCTTTGAAGACAACAAGAAGGCTTAAAACCCCGGCCTTGGCCCAGGAGGGTGATGTGCCCTCGGACCATGCCATCACGTTGGCCCTGGACATAGCGGACTCCGGATTCCGCCAAATGGGCAATGGGGTGGCCCTTCGACTCCAGGGCTGGCCGAAGGACACAAACCTCTGGGCAGATGTCCAGTCCAAGGTGGTGGACATTGCCTTTGATGGGGAGAATTTGTTTGGAAAGGCAGTGGTTGAGACGCTCCATGCTATTAAGATGGATACAGAGACTACATGCTCTCTAGGGACCCTGCAGAAGCGGAGATTGTCGTCCTTTCATTCCTCGAGCGGGAAGATCCCCAGGTTCTCCAAGGCGTACTCTACCCCATACCGTCAGCCCTCCCGCTCCACCACCCAGGAAGCCTACAGTGGCTGCTCTGAGGCCTACGACAGTGGATGCCAGCGTCGTCACCTACAGGCCAGGACGCAGACGCCCAATCAGGTCTGAACTGGCTGTGGATCTGGGCCCCCACTTTTGCACCCCAGTGGAGGCTGGCTATCGGAATTTATCGAACAGTGGAAAGCCATCACCATGGACAAATGGGTGCTGGGCGTTCTTCAGCTTGAGCACGGCTTGGAATTTCAAACCAGGTGTTGTTGCATTCCTCCTGTTGCGCATCAAGAACCACCAGGCTCACTGCACAGGAATTTCAAGCCATGTTACAGAAGGGGGCAATAGAGCCTGTCCCTCATCAACTCTGGGGGTCCAGAAATGTACTCCAGATACTTTCTGGCATGGAAAAAGTTAGGAGGGTAGCAGCCGATCCAAGACCTCACAACAAGCACTCATAATTCACAATGGTCACGTTGCAGCACATGCACGGCCAGCTGGAGGAAGGTGACTTAGAGGTACAGGAGTTACAGGTAAGTAACTTGTTCCATACTCCCACCAGTTCTGACCCTCGGGAGGATTTCTTAGATACTCCTCCTTCTGTTGATTTTGTAGTGGATTTTATAAGATTGTGTGTCTTTGCCTATGTTGAGGAGGGTCCAGTGGTAGTTCTTGATTAGGAAATGACTACACCCTTATTTAAAATAGGAGGCAGAAGAATTAAGCGAAGGAAAATCAGTCTAAACAGCAAATAAAAAAATTAAAAAATAGAAGGCGTGGAAAATAGATTGCTGTTCCTCCTGTTAAATTGTAAGGCGCTTACCTGGTAATGAGGAGGTCTGTCTTCACCCGACCCCAGCGACGAAGGAAGGGCAGGAGCCCTACCCTCTCTGAGAGACAGCCTGCACCTGGCTGTGGTCACTGACTCCATTCCGATGCAGGAGCACGGTGAGATGTGCGAGAACTGCACAGATGAGAATTGCAACATGATCTGAACCCATATTTACGAAGATTCACATTCATTTGTCCTTAAATGCCTGTTCAGCTTCCTACAAGAAGCACAACTTCATATTTCAACTGATTTCCTCTAAATCCGACACCCGAATCGCCATTTCAAAATGGCACCGCTTTCTAACACCTCTGCTAGGTGAGACCTGGCCATTTGCTTGTGCCCTGATTGGCCAGCTCCCCCTACTACAGCCAATCGCAGTGGCCGGTAGGCGGAAGCCAGCACAATCACCTCAAGGCACTATCCATCAAGGCACTGCACTGTCTGTGCCTGTCCGTGCAACCGATGCCCCGGGCCAAGTTATGCTGCCAGCCATCACCACTGCCGCTGTGCCGCACGACCCCTAGGATACTACGCAGACCCTTGGATAGCTACGTTCTGCAAGTAGGACCCCTCATACACCTTGCCTGACTATCCGCGAGACACCTTGCGCACTCCTGCCAGCAAGAAGCTAACTACCCGTTGTTCCATTTACCTTAACATCAATCCAATCGACAGTTGACTTTCCGTAAGTGCATTTAACGATATTAGCCCAGTGACCCACGCTGAAACTCGGAACAAAACTATACATGTTACTGCCAGAATAGCAATACTTACCGAAATCTTTTAGCTCTCTAGTGTTACCCCACTAAGAATCTCTGTACATCTGACAATGCCTGATTACGCCTCCTGCCATTAATAGAGATTGCATTATTTACCTCCTAGTGCTACTCACTGTTATAGCACCCCATTAAATGCTCATCCGCTGCCCCTGATTCAGACTGCACCAGTACTCATCCAGTTACTATCCTGTTAAAACAATTCTGAACAAGCGTGCCTACTCGCTGTTGAATATCTACTATTTGTCATGTTTATCTACTTGCTGTTGAATACCTGTTGAATATCTACTATTGGGCTTATTTGTCATGTTTATCTACTTGCTGTTGAATACCCATTAGCTTGTTTATCTGCTATGCCTAACACTGTATACAATGTTGATCACATAGTGCTTCCTTGCTTAAACGCCTAACGGGAACACATCTCGGATAGCGCGACAGCTGAACACCTCATTAGAGTGCCTTTGTATTGCCCTCACTCTGACTATACCGCTGTTCATTATCTGCCGCCTATTTTGCCGAATGTATTATCACCAGTGTACCCCTGAGCCTTCACCACTGTCGTTAGCTTGCTCACCATTGCACATTTATTGTGCCTCTCCTATTGATCTCCACTGCTCCAGATATAGACTTCACTACGGCTTATACTACATCACCTCCACAGTTACTACCCATAACCAGCCAGGCATGAGAATGACACCCAATGTCTTCTGGTATCTCACTTCTCTCCTAAGCATATCTCACCCCCACACATCTCACTACACAATCCACAACATGATTCCCAACTACAACCACCCCAGCAAAGGTCAACGCGCCATCACAAGCACCATGATGCCAAGCCCTACACTCCCAGACAACATAGCCCCAACGTGGTTCCTACCTACACACATCCATCCCAGCATAGGTCAACGCGCCATCACTGCAGCATGGTCAATAAACGCTCTTCCCAACACCCACACACAATACTGTATCCACTCACATCACCTAAGCCATATGCTTTCGGAACGTCCACCTTCCTACCCTGCACAACCATGACCAGAAACCTTAGACTAAGATCCAGGACACACCAAACACACACTCCCTTCAAAGCGCTCCCAAATCTGCTATTCCTGTCACTCGCATTACTGCACCTCCTGACAACTCGCAATCTCCCTATTCCAATGACTCCACCCCACTTCCACTCAACAGAAAGTCACAGTCCACCTCCCAAACGATCAAAGGCATGCTCATTAATGCAAGATCTCTAGCCACACACGCTCTTGACATAGCTGACATCATCACCTCCAACGACCTTGACTTCCTAGCTATCACCGAGACCTGGCTCCACGCAGCATCAGGACATACCCTCGCACTAGCTATCCCAAATGGTTATTCCATATACCGTCTGGACAGACAAACCGCTAAAGGCAGAGGTGTTGCCTTCATTGCAAAGATCTCCCTTAATATGAGACACATACTCAACCAAACACTCCCATCTGCAGAATTGCTCACCATCAAACTATCCACAACCAACACGAATACAATCACCATCCATCTTATATATAGACCGCCTGGCTCCATCTCTTCCTTCAACAATATCACCACTCTCCTACTCTCTAACAACACCAAACCCAACTCACAGATACTTATTCTAGGCGATTTCAATCTCGGCTATAATGACACTAAAGATGACAAAGCAAACACTGTTGCCAACACTATCTCAGATCTAGGTTTCACCCACCACATCTCTCAACCAACCCATAACAAAGGGAGAACCCTTGACTGGTTAGCGGACCTAAATTGCGACACCACAATTCTATCCAACACACTCAGTGCCTGGACTGACCACCACCTTATCACCTTCACCATCAACAAAGATAAACGAGCCTCAATACCGCCATCTAATGCTCCACCTGCATTCACAAGAAATAGCAAAAATATCACAGTTGAGAAACTAATCCCACTGCTCCAACCCATCATCGACTTTACACCCACTATTGCTAACCCCACAGATCTAGTAGACCTTTACAACACAACAATTCTCAAAGCCATCAATATTTTTGCACCGCTTAAACTACGCAGAGCCAAACCACGCGCGCACCTCAATTCTTGGTTCACCCCTGAACTAAAAATCCTTCGCAAAAACAAGAGACATGCTGAATCAGTATGGAAACGCTCCCCCCTCAATCATCAACAAGATATCTTACACTTCAACCTCGAATAACTACAAGTCGGCAATCATCCAAAAAAAAAATGTACAATGAGAGAATCAGCAAGGCCAAATCCAACACGATAGAGCTTTTTTGAACATCCTGAGAGAGCTTGAATCCCCATCCCCCATACCCGACACGTACAACAAAGATACCTCTTGGTGTACGAACATCCAAGAAGCCCTTCTCAGCAAAATTGCTATGCTTCAATCAAAAATCGAGTCTAAGAAAGCAAGCCTTACCATCAATGACAGCCCAACCTCACCCCCACCCACCAAACAAATGGACAACAATACCCTATTCGAATTCTCAACCATTACCACCAAAGAGGTTGAAGACATAGTTTCCACCCAGAAACCGTCCAAATGCCAAGGCGCCCCAGTAATCAAAGTTGCGGCCAAATATCTAGCTCCATTTATCACCTCACTCATAAACTCGTCATTCACATCAAGCATAGTACCCAACAACCTTAAGGACTGCTCAAGAAACCCACTCTGGACCCCAACATCCCCACCAACCACAGACCCATCACAATAGTGCCTTTCCTTTTAAAATTTCTGGATAGAGCAGCCTACCTGCAGATCCAGAACCACTTAAGAGAAAAACAACCTACTAGGACTAAGACAATCAGGCTTCCGCCTTAAACATGGCACAAAGACCGTCTTGATTCACCTCAAGACACAAATGGACAACCTAAAAGACAATGGCAAACTGGCCCTCCTACTTCTCCTTGACCTTTCGGCCACTTTCGACTTGGTAAACCACAATATTCTATGCAAACAACTAGCATCTGCTGCCAACCTTTCTGATAAAGCTAATGCCTGGATTCAGTCCTTCCTGAAAAATAGATCCATGAGGGTCTTCGCACCCACCGCCGAACCAGCCCCCGTTACTTGCGGCATCCCACAGGGATCCTGTGTATCGCCCACATTATACAATGTGTTTACCAAACCCCTTTTCGACATTCTGGATCATTTGGGTGTCATCTACATGAACTACACAGATGACACTCAAATACTCATCCCACTAACAGGCGACTACTCCACTGACAACAAAGTCCTCAATGACATTTATTCTATAATTCAAGAATGGATGGCCAAACATGGACTTTGCTTCAATGACGATAAGACAGAGCTTCTTCTAGGTTCCCAATCCAGACTCAACAACCTTGACAAACTCTACCAAACATTCACTATTGACGGCAATAACATTTCTGTATCCAACCACGTCAAAACTTTGGGGATATATCTTGACTCCTCCCTTACCTTGACCAGACAAACCAATGCCATCTCATCCTCTACCGCCTACACATGCAAGCTTATCAACACCTGCAGACCTTACCTATCGCCTTCCAACTGCACAACCTTAGCCAGACCACTAGTACTCTCAAAAGTTGACTACTGTAATGCACTCTACCTGGGCACTAGCCAAAAGAACATTAACAAGTTACAAGCAGTTCAAAACAATGCTCTAAGAGCAGCCTTGAACATACCAAAATCTGAACACATCTCAGACTTCTGGACCCCAAATAATTGAGTACAAAACTCTCCCTCACCCACAAGTGCCTGTCCAACCAAGCCCCCTGATACCTCTCAGACAATTTCACTCACAATATTTCATCTCGGCCAACCAGATCAGCTCAAACCCATTGCTTAAATGTCCCCAGATTCAAACACCAAGGAGCAGGCGGCACAAGCTTCCCAGTGCTTGCCTCGAAACTCTGGAATTCCCGTCCACTTGCTCTCAGAACCAAACCATCCTTCCACCGATTCAGACAAAATGCGAAAACCTGGCTACTCGCCAAAGAAGCCTAAGCCCGCACCTATCACTTATCTGCGACACATGTGCATATAAATAGCCACTACAACCTGCAAAAAACCTTACTGCTCAAATACTCTGTATATATCTAAGATTCTCTGACTATTTCCGTCCACAAATGTTTGTATATATATTGCATATCCTGTACTACAATAACCATGTAAATGTCATATAATGTCTATAACCATGTAACCATGCCAAGCACCCAGATGCCCCAGGGCCAAGCCGCGCTATACACAATAAACTAAAAACTAAAGAGGAGGAAACTACTCCTGATAATCCAGTGCCAGCTTTGGTAAAGCTAGCTGCTATTTTCATGACTGCAGGGAAACCTAAAAAGAAGGCGGAGATCAGGGACAGAAAGCAGAAATAAGCCCCAAAGTTGATTAGCGGATGGCAGTGCCTCAGGATTCACCTTCCCTGCCCCCAAATATGACGACCACTTGTCAAACGGAGAAATCTTAGGGAAATGCTGAGCTACCCAGGACAATAACTACATTGTTTTCCCCAAGCCCAATATAACTGTATTACAAGACAGATTGCTGCTCACCTCTACCGATTTCCAAAATCACAATACGTTCACCACACCGGAGTGGAAACCTTTGTCTATGTCTATATGCTTGTAACATGCCGAAAGCCCACAGGCATCAGGGCGCAGTAGAACCTTTAATGCATAATTTACAGTTGGCACCAGAAGAATCACGCTGACCTAGCAAGACCGCGAGTATTACTTTGGAAGTTGACGGTTTATTGGAATTGGAAAGTTTTCAGTGCTTTCCTGAAGCTGAGGTAGTTACCCTCTTGTCTCAGGGCAGCTGGTAGCTTGTTCCAACATTTTGCGGCCTGGACCGGGAAAGATCTGCCCCATCCCGACACCAATTTAGTGCCGGGTATATTCAAAAGACCTGCATCTGCTGATCTCAAGCATCTTCTGAAAGGGGCCCCTAGGGGTCCCTCGCGATGTAGAAACAAGGCAATAACCATACACGAAAGGATGCGCCAGACAAGAGGTTCAAATTCCCAATGCTAGGGTTTATTGCAAGCAAAAATAGTCCCAATTGGTCAACTGTGGTCTCACGCCCCGCGACGTGAGTTTCCTAGACCTCGAGGGACGCAAGAGAGTGAATTACGTACATCAGTTACATATATACATAATGCATATCATACAATCAGCTATGTCATGTTTAACACCCCCCTTTATTAAGTTTCTTTGAACTCGGGATGACAATGGACATTTCCGATGGGTATGACAATTATGACACTTTCGATGTCTATTCTAGTAACAATGTGCAATTAGAAAGTGCGGAGGCATCTTCTAGTTGTTGAACAGAACACGGTGGTTCTGTTCTTGGAAGCAAGCTACACACGGGGGATAATTGAAGCCTTTAGCTGCTTTATTCTAACATATTCTTTCACAGTACGAGACTGGCTGGCAGCTGTGAACTGATTAAATGCCCTGTAGTTCTCCCACAAGGCTACAGAGAGGGAGCGTGGGCATTCCTTTCTGGACTACTCATGAGGAGTTTCAACGAACTCCTCAGTCCCGCGACCTTGCCCTTTCATATTCAGACAACAATGATGACAGTTGAGCAGAGTAAGCAGAATTTGCAAGAATTGCAAGCTGCAAAGCAGTTTTAGACAGAAAGCAATGAGCAATGGTTAACAAGCAAAATGGCGATTCTTGTTACGTTTAAAATGGCCGCTTGTTGGTCAAGCATAGCAGTCTGTATTTCTATAATTCGGTGCATAAGACGGTTGGCCTTCGGCCATCAAGTTACGTCTGTCATTTAAAATGAAGGGTATTCACTTTTCCAGATTGACAAACCCTCCTTTTGGCCGTATGCCAAACGTCTTATTCATTCATTGTATCCTCCTCCGATGAGGATAAGTCTGGGGTATCTGTGTCTGAACCTCTCATGCTATCATGAGCATCATCTTCATCATGAATGTCTATAGCCATGAATTGTTTTACTGTTTTTGTTTCATCATTGTCTCTGTTATTTCGGCCATAGCTAAGAAGTATAAGGGGGACACTTTGAAACAGAGGGAAAAAGTTGACAACCCTTGCTTAATAATAGAGGCTGCATTCTCTCAGGATGACAAAATTATTTTGAATCGAAGGGCTATCCTATTCATCTTTCATGATGTACCCAGTTTGAGACCTATAACTTTGAGAGGTATACAGCTGCTGTTCTCCTACTGGTAAAATGGATGGGATATGGTAGATCTTGATATTGCCATCAAGGATTATCAGAGATTTCATTTTGGCTGATGCAGTTGGATTACTTCAAAAGGATTTTGATATCTATGATGATCTAGGTCAAGCATTGAGTAACACTGTGTCATCCATGGGAATGGGTGCCCCCTTTGCAATAATGTAAATATCTTGTACAGCAGGTTCTTCCTTGCCTCACATGGTTTCTATTGCTTAGCTAATAAATGAGGTAAGCAGTAAGCATGTGGACTGGTCATGGCTACCCACTATCTTAAGCAGTCAAAGTTATATGGACATGAGCAAGCGACCATGTTTTTAACATCTGCTGCTGGAATAGTAGAGGTTTCAAACTTTTACGCTTGAAAGGGAATGGGAGTACAAATCTGTGTAATTTTAATCTGATTATGCTTCAGGAAACTTTTTTGGTTGAAGAAGTGATGGTAGATGGTAATTTTATATGACAACAAAATGCAGTCAGGGGTCCTAGTGGGAGACCAAAGGGGGGTTTGTTTACTGGGGCTCAGTGTGCCTTTGTAAAGGAGATGACAGTAGTAATTGAAAAAGCTTATGGTATAATTGGTACACACATAGTCATGAAGGCAGTCATTCAACCTGTCCTAGTCATCAGTATTTACTGTAGCTACGTGAACTCTTCAAGTAGAGTCGTTTGCTCATCTGGAGCTCATTTTACTGTCATGCCTCCGTCGTGGTGGCCACCAACTTTCGGCAGGAATTTCAGATGAGTGTCCTGGACATGCCGTTCGACAGGGACAATCTCTTTGGGAAGGCCGTCGATGAATCGTTGCAAGCCATCAAGACCGACACAGAGACGGCCCATGCCTTGGCACACTTCACATCACCCTTCCTTTTTTGCCTCAGGAGGCAAATCCGTAAGATTGTCGAAGGGTTTCGGCAGGGGATCATCCTCTTACTGCCAACCCTCCCGTTCCATGACCCAGGAGGCCTACAAGGGGTCATGCCAAGGCTTTCGGAGGTGGACGCTGTTGTCGCTCCCAAGGCGGCACGCAGGCCCAGAAGCTGGATTGAACTGGCCAGGACGTCGGGCCCCTACCCATGCTCCCCGGTGGGTGACCGGCTGGCGGGCTTCGTTAGCAAGTGGGAAAAGATCTCCACCGACCGATGGGTGCTGGACGCTCTCACCCCTGGACACACTCTAGAGTTCCAGCAGAAGTGTCCGCAGATACCACCGGTGGCCCGGTAGGAGTAGCACATCTGTACGTAAGGGCCATGCTAAGAAAAGGGGTGATAGCGCTGGTTCCAAAGCGACTCTACTGGGTCCACATTGATCCTACGAAGTGAGTGCAAATGTACAATCTGCCCTACTCCCACTCGACCACCTGCTGACCCCAACTATTCGCCTAGCCTTCATGACTCGTGTGGCCATGCCCTGCTTGTCTGACCCTTGGGTTCCCAGTGCCCACCATCAGTCCCCGGGACATCACCTCATCGATTAGCCTACGATTGGCCCTTCCGTGCCGCCACACTGTTCACTTGATCCTACATCCTGTCCCGTTCACTCTCTGTACCCGCGTTATGCCTCAATACTTGCGCCACCTGCTCTGCCAGCATTGCTCTCTAAACTGTACTTGATCAGACTACCCATGCCTGCTGCATCTCTGATCCGTTCGTCTTGCCCGCATTGTTACTTAACTTGTATCCCACCTGCTAAGCTCACACTTCTACGTGCCTTGTCTGCTTGCTAGGTTTGTCTCCTAATTTGCACCATCCTAACCTGCCTAGCATGCATGATCATTTGTACCGCCCGAGCCGGCAAACTAATACCAACCCGTCTTCAGTGTGCTGTGCTGTAGGCCGTATGTATCAAACTTTGCTGGCACCTAAGCCACTTGCCTCTTTAGAGTAAGACTTATGCTGCTTAAACATTAACACAAGTTCCAACCTTACCAGCGATAGTTAATGCATACCACATCTCATTATCTTATATTATCTTAACTTAATTCGTGCTCATTTTGGTTTTGGTATGAAGAAACCTGCTTTTACTGTTCACTTTATTAATTGTATTTATGCCTGATCACATATGTTTGTTCAAACGATTGCGTGATTGTTGCATAAAAGCAAGCCCTTTCTGCTCCGCTAAGCCTCACGTTATCTGCTTTCATCCCTTGGTGCTGGCAAACACCACGAGTGCCACCTACGTCTGGTATTACCTGTCACCATACTGTATCCTCCTGTGCATTGTTTGCATTCCTTACACTGCACTGCTTTTGTTGAATGCCTAGACTAATTGTGTATTACTTGCTCCTAAAGTGCATTCTTCCATTTATTTTAAACAAGTATTCTACTGCTCAGTTAAACATTTTATACCTTGATGCCCTACACCCACCGTTTTGCATGGGGCCCTGCTAACCTGTCTCATGTACCATGTACTCTTGCCTTCGGCCTGCCACATCTGTCTTTCCTGACACTCTGCTGATTTATGCTAAATATCAACAGTAGTGCCTATCCTAAACCTCTGCACACTAGTCTTCAACCCACCTTAGCCTATGGACACACTTGCTGGTACAGTCACTATGCACTGGCAACGCACACCGTTTTCTGCCAACCATCCTGCATCGTGCCTTTTCCTGAAGTTAATAGCCTTGACTGGGACTTTCATATTTTACTTTAATACCTTACCTACAGCGCTATCACATAGTAGGACCTACACACATCCACTGCTCCCCTGCGCTCCTCAACCAAGGCTCAGCACGTCTCCCAACCTATAGGTCCAAAACCTTAGCGCTACTCTGCTCATCAACTTGCAGCCCCACCCTATCTCAGCTATGGCCACCCTCACACACTGCACCAACCCATATCTTAACTCTCCAGCCCTCTGGCTTGAACACTTCGCTACCAAACCGACACCTAACCAACCATGCACTGTACCCTTGAGGAACTTCAGACTTGGTTCCAGACTCCATCATGCCTCATCACCGCACGAACACTACCCAGCACTCCAACCCATCATCACCAGCTGCAACAGCCTACGCCCCTTTACCACCACCACTAACCAAGAATACTAATATCGATACAAGCACACCTCCTGCTCCTAAAACCTTTATCAAGGGGGCATTGATTAATGCCAGATCCCTTACAGCACACGCACTTGACAATGGGCGATCTTATAATAACACATGACATTGACTTCATAGCCATTACAGAAACTTGGCTTCACCCTGCCTCAGGACCGCTCCTTTCACTAGCTACTCCTACAGGGTCCACCATCATTAGAAGCAATCGCAATACCAGCCAAACCAAAGGAAGCTACGTTGGCTTTATACATAAAAACTCAATTAATCTCCGCATTGCCCCTGCACATCAAATCACTTCAGCAAATCTACTTACAGTTAAATTAGCAAAAGCTCCTAGTCAGACTATCTTATTCCACCTAATCTATAGGCCTCCTGTTCCTATATCTACGTTCCTTGAAGACCTATCTTACTTCCTTGACGATAACACTAAAACTAATTCTCATCATCGAGCTAGGCGATTTCAATCTGGTTCTCCAAGACCCCAATGATGCCCCAGCCCAGGAGATCCATAAAATACTGTCCAATTTAGGTTTTATACAACATATCAACGAGCCAACTTATTCAAAGGGCAGTATCCTTGACTGGATATCTGTCCTAAATTGTAAAATCAATGTTGGATCCAACCAACCGTGTGCTTGGACAGACCACCATCTAATCACCTTCAGAATCCCTGCAGAATTATCCGCACCACTCTGCGACGAGAAGCGATGAAGCACCGGTTTCCTGGAGGTGAGTATGCAGGAGAACTCCTGGTTTCAAAGTTAAGTAAACTGGTCCAAGCGGCGGTGAGCGTCACGTTGCACGCAAGTGCACAGTAACGCAAAGCACCGGCCTTAAGGATGGAGCAGCTTATATAGCTGAGCTTTTGAAGCCACGCCCACCAGGTCCAGCCTGCCTGCCACACCCGATGAGTCAGCACATGAAGACCAGGCTGAGGGAGCCACACCCAATGAGTCAGCACATGAGGGTGTTCTCTGGAATAAAGGCTTTCAGCTCCTGGAATGTTCTTGTAAAATAAAAGCACTCCTGCACTGAAATAAAGTGTTCCTGCTCACCTCTCTATATGAGCCTGCCGCCAAAGGCGTCAGGACTGAGTCCAGCCAGGGCCCCTGTCTTTATGGGTCCCAAAGGGACACAAGTGAGTCAAGTGACCCATTGCCCCCATCACTAGATGGTGTGGTTTTTGTGTTCTGGGGCATGTGGCCATGACAGGGACTTCCTGATGTCGCTGGATATAGAGGACGATTACTTCCATGTCCCCATTCATGATAAACATTGGAAGTTCCTGCGCTTCGTCGTACAGGGAAAACACTACCAATTCATGGCCCCCACTTCAGACTAAAGTCGGCACCCAGGGTGTCTATGAAGTGCCTTGCACTAATGTCGGCCCATCTACGTCTGCAAGGGAATACATGTGTACCCGTACCTAGACCACTAGCTCATCCGGGCCAAGTCAAGGGAAATTGCCGTCGAACACACGGACAGGACCGTCCGGCTGCTGACAGATCTGGGGTTCTCAGTGAACTATCCACAGTCCTGCTTGATTCCATCGCAGAACGTGCTGTGTCCTGGGGTCAAGGATCAACACGGTCTCCTGCCTGGCGGCTCCCCTCATAAGAGAGGATAGTTGTCATTTGGGCAAGGTACAATGGCTGTTGGCACTCAAGATCGCCACAGTACGGACCATCAAGTAGCTGCTCGGCATGATGTTGTGTATTTTCCTGATCAGGCTGTGCAGGTTGCGGATGTGGCCCCTTCAGGAATTCCTGGACGCTCGGTGGGTCCAGGTGTCTGGAAGCTTTGCAGACAGGATGGTGGTCGACAAGGAGTTCTGTGATGGGGCGCACGCTCGATCATTGCCGGGTGTTAGGGAGAATTCTCTGTATAGGCTAATTTCCCAAACCTAGTGAGTCCCCCCAGCAGCTTTGCTGGATTTTTGGGGTTTATTTTTTCTCCTGCTAAGAGTGAGGCTCTTTTTTTCTCCCACTCTTAGGCATGATTTGAGAATGTGCTTTGACTTTGTAATGTGTTTTATGGGCTATGGGGTCTTTTACTCCATAGGGTTTCATGTGTTTTTAGTATGTGTTACACAGCACCCTCAGTGCAGTAACACAGGGGTGTCATAGTGACCCCCAAACATAGACTCCATACCCTGGTACTGACTCCTGTCTCCCAGTGCATGTAAAGTCACCATTGACTTTACTATTGTTAAATTGTGAACAGAACCAGTACAAACCATCATATTGTGGAAGTACTGGTAGGGGTAATTAGATTGCCCCTGGGTCTGTTTTTCGAGGGGGCACTGTGCAGTCACCCCTTGTCGAGTTTCTGGCTGGTGGCAGTGGTTACCACGCGAAATATTCCACTGGAATATTTCCTATGGGATTTTCCCATTCATTTTAAACGCACCACCTTTTTGGTGCAATGTTAAAGATACCGCTGGGTTATTTATTTAATATTTATTCCCCGGTTGGGTCTTTTTGCCAGGACTCCGTTTTAAAATGGCATTTGTGTTCGCCTCTGTAACTCCAACCCAAGTCGAGTCCTTTGTTCTACTTTTGGCGGGCTTCTGCACAGAAGCCTCCAAAAGTGGTGCCACTCTGTCTGGGTCCACAGGATGTGTGGGAGGGGGGGAATAGGCACCCTGGACTGAGTTGCCTCGGCAACTCAAGTCGCACTCTTGTGTGATTGGCCCAGTGGTGAGCCGCCCGGCTCACCACTTAGCATGCTTGAGTGACAGCTAGGACTGATGAATGGGGGTTTTCTGCATAAAAGCAGGGCTTTGGGGACTGGAACTTCAGAAGTCGCCACAGGACCTAAAGAATCCGAAGAGGGAGAAGCTGAGCCGACCTGCAACGACGACCGCCGGTGGAGCCCTGCTGAACTGACTCACCACTTCCCAACGACAGAGAAGATCTTCTTCCTGGAGACTCTTCTTCCTTTGAGCTGGTGGGGTTAACCACTTCGCCCTCTTTTCGCCTTCCTGTATCGTCTCGTGGTCGAATCGCCCGTGCCAAGCACCCCAGCGGCCGGATAGCCACGCTTCACCACTACCGCGAATAAAAGGGTAGTACCTTTTAACCGGGAAACTCCGCGGCTGGTTTCTTCCCTGGCAATGCAATGACCTCCAGCTTTCCTCCACGTCGAGATCTTCTATTCCCCTGGACGAAGCACCGACTTGCACCCGCTGCCAGGAACAACTGCCCTCGCTGGAGCTTTCTCACCATTTCAGGTACTGTGTCCCGTCTGGTCTCCCTTGCAACAGACTGTTCAAGGTGTCCCGTAAATCATTGACTCTCTATTCAAAGTGCATCTGGCGGCTATCTCACACTACACCATGTTTCCGGGACAGTCTTCTCTTTGGTCACACCGTCTATTCAAGGAGTTCCTCAAAGGACTGTTTCGATCGTTCCCAACCGTGTAGGTGCCTGTCCCAACATGGGAACTGAACATGGTACTGACCAGGCTCATGGGGGCCCCCTTCGAGCCTATGCATCAAGCTCCTCTCAAGTTCCTTTCGTGGAAAATGGTTTTTATCATGGCCGTCACCTCTCCCAGGAGGGTAGGTGAAATCCAGGCCCTGTCCTACAAGCGGCCTCCTCTGACTTTCCACGAGACGAGGGTGGTGCTGCAGACGCACCCCTCCTTCATTCCTAAGTTTCAGTTGGAATTCCACCTCAACGAAACTTTGGTGTTGCCTGTGTTTTTTCCGACACCTTCGTCGCCGGCTTAAACGACTTTGCACTCCCTGGATGTGGTGTGTGCTCTGAAGTTCTATGTGGCACGCACAAAGAGTTTCCAGAAGAAGTTGCAACTTTTCGTGAACTTTGGTCCTGTGAACCATGGCTCTTCGGCTGTATCACGCACTGTGACCGGTTAGAAAACCGACCGCTGCCTGGCCGTCCGAGAGCCCATTCCACCAGAATGATCGCTGCGACAATGGCGTTCCTGTCTGGTGTGCTCCTGCTGGACGTCTGCAGGGCTGCTATTTGGAGGCCTACACACACCTTCACAAGAGTCTACTGCATCGACAGGGATTCCAGAGGCGAGTCCAGGGTCGGCCAAGCAGTGCTACGTAACCTGTTCGCTGGAAGGTCAGCCTGTTCCGGAGGTAAGGGTAATTGCTTCTGTTGAGCCTTGCTACCTCCTGTGGTTGTGTAATGTTGTACTGCTATGCATTCTTTATTCATGAACATGTGAATCCATGCCAGACCCCATGCTGGAGAAGGAACAAGTTACTTAACTGTAACTGTTGTTCTCCAGCATGGGTCTGGCATGGATGCACATGCGAACCCTCCGTCCTGCCCCTCTGCGGCTCTTGGTCATACCACCCCTTTTCGTGCTACCAAATCTGAAGATGGCTGCCAGAGGAGGGGCTTAGGGAGAGGGCAGTCATTGGCTGGGGGCAGTATGAACCAGAGCTCAGTGATTGGTTTATAGGAGAAAGACAGTTTGTAAGTGAAATTGAAACTGTTTTTTCTTTTATCGAGGATTCCCGTCATGACGACGGGGGAATATTCATGAGCATGTGAATCCATGCCAGACCCATACTGGAGAACAACAGTTACAGGTAAGTAGCAGATTAAAGGTGCACTAGTTTAAACCTATGAAATTCACTGAAAAAATGTTCAAGGGACGGTATGGTTAAGATGCACTAAAGAAAATCCATGAAATACAGTGAAAAAACGTTGTTAAAGGGACATTATGGTTACAAGTAAAACCGAAAAACCCTTTAAATTCGGCAGTTATGGTACGCTAAGCGCTAAGCAAACATAACTTGCGCCACCTCCGTGCACTGCGAAGACTAACACCCAGGACATCAAAGATGAAATCACAAATGTCATTGATGACATCACCGATGACATCACATGTTAAATTAATTGCGATAAAAAGTCTCTAAAGTGGGTTGGGTTTATAATGTAAGTAACATGATGTGAGGGGTGATCGGAAGACCTATCATGAACTACTTAATGTATTAAAGAATGTATTCTTCTCAACAAAACATAATATCGTAACATTGTTGTTAATACAGGAACCTAATCATACATACACATAGACGATGGCTGCAGCATTCACTATAGAAGTACAATATTTTTTATTTGGCAATGTTGGATAGTAAAATAATGAATGGTACCTTATCAGAGTTTTCAGTAATGATAAACATGGAATAAATAGCTAATAATTGAAGACTTGCTACATACTTGTGTTAGTACAAACAATAAACATATATAAAGAAACTTAAGTAAGGAGGAAAGAAACAATACCACCAAAAAATGACAGTTACATTAGACTTCATCATTAAGTACACAAATTAATTTTGTGTTTCGGGATTGGTTATTTGGGATATGTGTACCATGAACTGAGGCCAAATCCTAAGGAAAGTGCCTTAACAACATACAACAAGATTAATGTCTACACCTTTTGATTTTTAAAATTGTTTCCATCTGTGAACAAAACCACGTGGCTTAGGCATGTCATTGAACAAAAAAGTGGCCCAGATATGTGATGTCATTGCTGAGGTCATCAATGACATTTGTGATGGTCATGGGTGTTAGTCTTGGCAGCGCACAGAGGTGGCGCGAGTTATGGTTGCTTAGCATACCATAACTGGCAAATTTCATGTGTTTTTCAGTTTTACTTGTAACCATAGCGTCACTTTAACTATGTTTTTAAGATCATCATACTAAACGGGTATACCCTTTTCTCTATAATTTGTAGAACATAGCGCACTGGAGGCACGTAAAAACTAGCTCCTGATGAAGGGAGAGCAATTATCAAAACGCATTGAGCGATTGTAAACGAAACATTGACTATTGTTGATAAACATTTTTCTTTGTTGTAAAAATCACGAAAAACAGTTGTATGAAATGTATTGTGTATAAAAAGAAATGTAATATATAAATGATCAAGATGATCATCATTTAATCAACACTGAAGTGTAATTATTTCATAAGAAAGCATATATTAATGTGCAATCGTAAGTAATTAACCAGTTGGCTTTAAATATTGATTGGATTACAATTGAACTAGGGTGCAGGGGACTGGAGTGTTCCACAAAATTTGTGGACACCTGTTTGTTTTTCTATATTATCTCCCAGCACAGCTGCTCTTCAGAAACATTTCCGCTACCAAGAGCTGTAGCATGGCTCTGCCCGCCTCTATGTGACCCGCGTTGGAGATGTCGCGGCCAGCATATATAGAGGCCTGTGACCTCAGTTCCTTTTTTCAGTACACACTGCTCGCTCTAGGAACACTGCTCTTGTTTCGTATTCGTTTTCTAAATATTTTTCTGCACCTCGAATTCATTGCAATGCCGAATTCAGTGATTTTTCAGGGATTCAAATCATGTGTGGATTGTGGATGTCAAATGTCAGTTTCAGACTGTGGCATGATGGGGTAAGGAAACTGATGAAGCATTATCATTTTGGCTATAGACTTTCCCCGTAATTTTCCTGGCTCTCAGGAGAATGCGTCTATTCAGCTTCTCGATCTTGATCACTTTGGACTGGGCCCGGAGGACGTGGCTCCTGGAGTTGCCTGAGCATTGCCATCTACCCCCCCTGGCATCTACCACAGAGGATGGACCTCCTCCCTGACATTCTGGAAATTCTCCTCTCTGCTTGAAGACCCACCACCAAACCCATTTATGTCTCTGGGTGGTGTACAATTTCAGCCTGGTGCAGGCAGAGGGAACAGGACCCTTTTACTTGCTTCCAGACAGGCCTACAGATTGGTACATTTAAGGGTTTTCTTGCGGCCATTTCCATCTTCAAGAGACCCCTGCAGGTGTTGTCTGTTAATCCTCACTACTTGGTTTTCTACAAGGAAAAGGCGATTTTGAGAGTTAGACCCTCCTACCTTCAGGGAGGTGGTCTCAGATTTCTCTCTCTATCAAAAGATCCATCTACCTGTCTTTTTTTCCTCTGCCTCATCCTTCCAAGGCAGAGGAGTGTTTGCATTGCCTGGATCCTGTGCGGGCCCTTAAGTTCTATGTCTCACAAATAAGTTTGTTACAATTGTGCCCAACCAGCCAAATAGACCCTATCTCGTTTGACCATTCTCTGCATCTCGGTATGCTATGATCTGGCCAACAAGGAGGTCCCCAAGGTTCTCCGGGGCTCACACCACCAGAGGGTCGGTGCCTCCTCGGCCTTGCAATGCAGACTACCTGTTATGGATATTTGCCAACCAGCTACGTGGGCTTACTTGTACAATGTTGCTAAGCATTACTGCTTGGATTCTATGTCTTGTCAGAATGCTCATTTTGGCAGAGCTGTCCTTCAGAGATTTCTTGTTTATGTGATGTCCTTGCTACCCTCCCTCCTCTTACCTCCGTGTACCTGCCTGCAGCCTGTCACTCTTGACCCCTAAATAATAGTGTAACTCCATCTTCAATTATGTGGGATATTCTCATGCACATCCGAATTAGATATGCCCTGAGTTGTGTCACCTTTGTTGCTTATGACTCATCCACAACGAGACTCACAGGACTGATGTGTAAATGCCTCAAAAGGTAGTTTTTCCCATCTCACATGGTTGGACTGACTTTGGGGATGTGGTGCAGAGGATTTCTTGGGTGAGATACTTCCTTCCCTAGTGGATGTTTTGTGGGTCCCCACCTCAAACCTCATCCCTCAGCACTTAGTAATGCTGAGGGGTTTCTCACCAGTTCAGTATTCCTTACCTTACTGCCGTGTGGGAGACCAAACTTCTCACAGAGCTTGCGCAAGCAACCTGTTTCGGGGGCCACCGCATTGTGAGCCACATTGTAGCAATTAAAACATGCCTTGGCAGCAGGGCTAAAGTTGAGGGTACGCACGTGCAGGTTTGTGGCATCCCTCCACGTTTTTCAGAGGGTGGACGCCATCCCCCAGGGTATTTTAGAGGCTGTGTGTAAACAAGACACTCTTTTTGTCAAAAATTACGATTTTAAGAGTGACCTAGGAATTTGAACCACGGTTGCCAGGTTCACAGGTCAGGCACTCCACCATATAACCTGGTGAAAATTAACAAACAACTAAATGTGAAATGTCACAATTCCGGACTGCACTCTCAGGGGAAACATTGGCATTGATTCTTGGGGTTTAAAACGTGCACTCTTTTTTACTTTTTCAAAACCCATTAGAAGAAAATAACCTCCATTTGTTTTTAGTATGTTAACTATATAAATGGCAAATGCCCATTTGTCCTGTGCAATTTGTATGGTTATACAAAGCCAATTGACTGATATTTGCATATTTCACCTTGATATTCTACTTTCTGGTGACCTCACATCCTATTGTGTATGTTAACAGGCCCCACTCTTTTTTTTTTGTCAATCAGTACTTTATTTTGGCCTAGGGTCATATAAGTACATACAAACACAAACAGTTAAGTAAATACATCATTCCATATGGTATAACAATTACAACCTCTGTCTACAAGGGCCAACTGTTTGCCATCATGTGTATGTCTCAGTTGGATACTCCTCCAGTCTACTGTGGGCCCCGGAACCCTTCGCCAGCAGGGCCTACCCCCTGACCTTTTTCCCAGCAGCACAGTTTTTTGTACCGGATAGCACAGAACGCTAGATCCTGTTTTCAGGGACATGACCATTCTTATACTGTGTATAGGCACTCATTTCGATCTTGATGTTGGGATCCAAATGACATCTCAGGTTGGTTGTCAAAACTCACAGAAGAGGTGTAAGGGTACGACACCCTCCCCCGAACAACAGAAGCCAAATAGATTGACCCCTCAACCCGTGGTTGGCACGGGCTCCTGATATTAGAATCACAGGGGACCACGTGGCAGCCAATGGGGGAAAGACGGATTAGGAAGAGGTTGTGGATAGGGAAGGGGTATTAGGGAAACCGGAGGGGTTTTCAAGTGAAGGAACAAACACGCAGATATACACTCCTAACACCAGCCTACCCAATCACCATTAGAGCAATACTGCCTGTAGACTTTAGTAATTTCCTACCTGCACCTTTCTTATGTCGTTTTCCAGCATATAATTCCTAACCTGTGCCTCCTTACCCAACCTGATGCTTTAAAGGGTTTTCGCACATAAAGCAGATATATACATAACATGAAGTGTGTACGTAAATTCAGATTAACACGTAACATGTAGCACACTAGTACATTGCCATACTTAAGCAAGTGGTATGGGACATACACCGGAATGGGTCCCCTCATGAATTAGACAAACACATGACCCTGTGTGCCAGCATAAGCAAACATAAATAGCAAACGTAGGATATGTGGTCTTAATGCTGCAGTTAATGCTCCCCAAACAAATGTGCCGCTGAATGTGCAGTTTAGGCAATTGTGACGGCAAGTTTCATACTGCACGAATCTACGCATGTCATTTAAATCCAACACAAAATCGCATTATGTGCCCGCTAATTTCCAATGCTTGTTAGTCTACAACTATGCGGTAGCACAGTACATAACAATATGCCCGTATCAGATTTCCCAGCACTTAACTGACGGCCCGGGCCTCCCATGGGAAAGGACCCGGGCCAAACCTAGCAGCGCCTTGCATCACTGCCGCAGCCCGGAGGGATGTGCTGAAGCATTCCTTCAGCATTCCTCCGATCTCCAAAGTTCCTCCTGAAAGCCGGCGTGACAGCCCGTGCTGCATACCCTCAATAAGCCAACCCTCCGCACAGCGACTGGTGGTTGAAATAGGAATGACAATCCGCCCTCAGCTGTTCATCCGTGCAAAAAGTGCAAAGGACTACAGTTTCCCCCAAAGCGTGCTGGGAACTGTAGTCTCTAATGCCCCATACGTTTCCTGACTGCTCTCCAGCCCCAATTCCTGGCATTGGTAGCTAGAATACAATTGGCCACTCTTTGGTCCCAAATGTCTATCTGCAGAAAACTAAAGACGTTACCCCACCGCCGTCTGATAGGGCTATCTAGTACAATTTGTAATATCTTCACGAATGACGGAGTGGCAGCCGCATACTGCACAAGACCAGTGGATGCATTTGTTAATGAGTCC
Organism: Ambystoma mexicanum; assembly: GCF_040938575.1. NCBI lineage: Eukaryota > Metazoa > Chordata > Amphibia > Caudata > Ambystomatidae > Ambystoma > Ambystoma mexicanum. Next base: position 934,127,691 of record NC_090939.1, read on the forward strand.
TTCCTTATTTTCTCAGTGATTCTGGACCAATTTGGGTACCTTGTGGAGGAATATTGTGCCCCCCATATGACCCCCTCCTTTTCTTATTAGTTATCACACTTTCCCCAGGGCGTGGTCTTCGTCCCCTGGGACAAGCACCATTCAGGGCCAGGTTTCATGCTACATTGTCAGCCCTGCCAGCTGGCTTCACAATCAATTTGCCGGTACTAGATAATCTGGTTTCGGGCTGATGTGACAGTTGCATTATTTTTTCTATGATCCTGTTTTAAATTCATGGGGGCCAGGATGGTTTAGGATCTGAGACACCTTATTGGCCTGGGCACTATTACAATCGTTAGTCTCTTCAATTACACAAGTAGGCCCTGTCCCATTCTTACTGGGATCCCTCTTATATGTGGGGTGAACACAGTTGTGCTGGACAGACTCCTCTGGATGTTTAGAGGCCCCCATGATCAATTCCTGCTACAACCATGAGCCCCATGATCAATTACTGGTACAAGTAATGCTCCCTGTGTCTCCCCCTCTCCCATAAGCTTCCACAAGGACCAGGATTAACTTCTTTAAGTCTGCTAACTCAGACAAAACAAGGCTACATCGGCATACAAGGCTACTCGCCATTGGAGCCCTGGGGTCGGTAGTGTCTGAGGTGAAGGTATTATGTGGGCTGGATGTATGTCGTGTTCCAGGGTTCAACAAAGGGCTTGGAAGAGGGCCTACTCTCAGCACACCTAACTTGCTCACACTTGTTTGAAACTAAGCTTGCAGGAAGAGAGCCATTGTAAGTGGTAGCACAAGCATTCACTTAAATGCCCTCCTCTTCTGTTTCCATGGGTGTTGTGGAAATTGGTTCGCTTTTGGGGCCTGTAGACAGTGCCAATAGGGCCATGATGAAAAGCCTGCAAATTTAGTGTCCCACTGTTGTTATTGACTCTCATAAGGTTAAAACTAGGCTTGTCCCTCCCCCCAGTGGCCAATATGGTGGATCAGTAATTGCAGTGTTTTGGCCTTTAGACACTCTCATAGATGCATTTACTCGGTTATCCTTGCCCAGATCAGTTCCCGTTGGGCCACTATGCTGAGCAGTGGGGTTTGTTTCTGGTTGTTTAACAGCCTCAATGGTCGGTGAGGCTGGTGTTGCTCCCTTACCGCCCTACGATGCTCTCACACATAGGTCAGTCCCTCGTGGGTGGCCAGACCGGCCTGGTGACAGGTCCTCAGTTTTCCCGGTGTCAACAATCACAATGTTAGTGCCAATTTCGTTATGGAACTTATTCACTCTGTCCCAAGGCTTAGGGCTATAAATGGCCAATCTACTTGTGCTGCTTGTACTGCCAATATATGTGTGCTCCACTGTCTTGTAAACCAGATCATTGGACCCACAGACCATATAATTAGCTCCAAGAAACAGATTAATTTCCTACATCAGAGTATAGGTCAACTCGCTGGTACGAAATGTGCATGCCAACCTGTCACCAGACTGGAAGAGTTACTACATCCATGCTTGTGAATAAATGGCTGTGCATTACAGTCCACCAGAATCCCAAAGGGTATTTGGAAAGCATTACATACATAAAAGGTTGCGTGCGTAATATAATCCAACATGTAAGTAGTAGTGGAAGAACCAGAGTCAATTCACCTGTGAGAGCCAATCAAGTCCCCGTAATAAATCAAATGTACTAGTGTCCGTCCCTTGTGAGACTAGATAATGTGTGTATCTCAGCATATATCCTCCTGAATCACATGGACATTTAAACCTCTCATTCCGTGAAAAAATCAGTCGAAAGGTATATCAATGTGTGCACTACTAGCCAATGTAACCAATGTTACTGACAAAATAAAATTAAAATTAATTGAGAAGTCAGACACCCACAGGGCAAGAGTGTACTTCGAATCGCGCCTTTTTGAATAAAGCCAGTAGTGTGTTCCCGATACTAAATCAACAGAGCTTGGCCAAAACACTGTTACAAAATTACCGGCTCCGCAAAGCCTGTAAAGAAAATGTAAGCCCTGTATAAGCTGCAAATTACAGATAGGCTTAACAAAATCAATTGTACACCACCGAAGCTGGCGAATGCTGCTCACCTGATTTGTAGTGTTCGAATCACACGTAGATAGCACAAATGAAAACGATCAGCCGAGCTCAGAAACAAAACACTCTTAAATGCGCATGTGTGCGACCACGGCCAACAAGAATTGTAGGCGGCAGCCACAAATACAGCGGTCATTTTGGCCTGAGAAGTATATTTGGAAAACCTTAAGAAATTGTTCTTAAGAAAAGGGTCGCCATCAAAAAAATGCAGCGGCCAACATGACCAACACACCTGTGATTATAGATGTATAATATCCAAACTAGTGAATGTTTGGTTACTTATCTACACCATAACACCTAAAGTTAACAAAAATACAAGAAGTTGCCAATCTAAGGATTGTGGTCTTAATCCAGTAAAGAGGCCCAATGACAGTCTTCCTTGATTCCTACCCGATGGGTGTCTAATCTGTGGATCCAAACTTGTTCTAACCGGTGTAAACGTGCTGCTGTAGGAAACCTAAATCGATCGGCTCGTACAGAATCAATAACAAACCATTTTATGTCATCAGGGCCATCGTTTATTTCCATGAAATGCCGTACCATAGGGCCTGAGGCAGTACCCATCTGTATTCTGCTGCAATGTTCTCCAATCCCTATTGAAATTTTACAAGTGCTCATACCCACGTAAAATAATTCACATGGGCACATAATGATAAATATCAGGTTCCTGGAGTTACGTGTAGTGAAATTACGCAACTACCAAGTCAAATTGCTGTGTGTGAATTGCATGTTTTTTGGGGTAAATCTGCAGGCTTAATAGTCCCCACATGGTTGATGAGTTCTTACTGGATTCAAAGGAACTTGACCCTGAGTGTGTTTGGTAGATTGAAAAGGTACGTCCCGAGACGTCAAATGGGAAAGTTTGTCTCGAAGTTTGTGACCCCGTTTAAGGGCAAAAAGAGGGTTTTGTGTGTTACAATCGTGCCAAAATGTTACTCCAGTGCTTCCTAATAACCCTACGGATATCAGGATAGCATATGTCAAGGGAGAACAGGCAGTGGTGCATATTACCCTATCCTTCATGTCCACCCGATCTGGGGGAATCAAGAGTACTTCGCACCTAGTGTATCGTGGCCTTTTTGCTGCATGTTTAATAAACTTCCATGGATAGCCATGTTGTCTCAATCTGTTAGCTAGCTCCTGTGCTCTTAGTTCATAATCTGTGGTAAAGGTGCAGTTTCTACGTAAGCTATGAAACTGGCAGTATGGCAAATTGTCTCTGAGGGCCTTAGGGTGTTGACTATGGTACGCTGGAAGGCTCTTACGATCAGATGGCTTGCAGAAAAGATTGGTTAACAAAGTACTATCCTTAGACAGAAGGATGCAGCACTCTGGGTATTGAATCAAGGGTGGAAGACCAATCAAAACCACAATGTTCTCAAAAAGGATTTGTTCTTCTGCCGAAAAAAGGATTAGAGTTTATCTAACCAGTCTCTAGGGCTCAAAGATGGACAAAGGCAGCAGTTATCAGTCAATAACTTTCACTGTTTTGGACAGTTTGACAATTTTCAAACTAGGCTTCTTGGTACTTTTTGTGCGGTTGGAAATTGTCTTGCATGCAGTGGTTACATTGATCCAGATAGGGGAACAGACGTTGAGCTGAAAGTTGTTGCTGTTTGATGAAGTATGGATTGTGAGGGCCTCCAGGATTGGTATGACGGCAAAGATGATGAGTTCTAGATGCGCAGTTTGAGTCAGGCAATCCAGTGCAGTGTTCATAGGTCATGGTACGATGGGCCCCCAGCATCTGGTTGATTGGCAAAGTAGATGCTGGCTATTTGAAGGCAGCAGTTGCAGCAATTAGCTTTAAGTTTAAGCCGAGGCAACAATGTTCTCTGCTGGTGCGATTTCGATGTGTGCAAGATAATAGTTTGAAGATCGGTCGCATGCCAAATGTAGCTCCTGATGGTCCTTTTAGTTCAAATGGGCTTGAATAATTTCTTGTAGAAGGTTGGCGAAAACACAGGAATCCTGGCTGTCTTTACTCTCAGGGTGCTGAGAGGGCCCAGTCCAGGAACTCCAGGATGAGTTGTGTCCTTGTTCTCTGGCTCCCAACACAGGAAAAGAATGGCACACACTTGCAGGAGTCCTTTAGCACAGCGAGGTCCCGAGTACCAGTGTGGCTGGTGGAGAAGGCAGGTCTTGCTCCAGCATTAGGTTTCTTCAAATGTGCTCTGGGGATGATGGAGCAGAGCTTGCATCTGCCCTAGCCATTCAGTCAGTCAGAGCTTTGGAAAGTCAACTCTCTCAACAGATGTCCAGTTAATTCATCCTCAAGTTCTTGTTCAAGAGAGAATCCAGAGTGGGAGACCCCTTCTTTTATAAGTAAAATTCCACAGGTGATTGGACTAAAGCAATCCTGTTTTAAGAGAAGTGGTATTTGCCTTCTTACCTAGCCATAGTGATGTGTGTTAAAGCAAGTGGAGGGGGACAGGAAGGAAGAGAGAATATAGAGAGAAACAATATGGTGGAATCTTCCTCCCAACTATGCTGTGCTGCCTCTGTCTACACTAACTTCACATCCTCCCATTGGCAATGGCATCAAAGGCCATTTTATTGTGCAGCACCCTGATGTGAATCTAGTCCTTTTGGGATGGGTGTGCCCTTTGATTCCTGTTTCCCAAGACAGCTCCTACTTGGAGGCTGTTCTGCGGGAGAAAGAGTTGTTACCAGACTCCGCAGAGGCGAGGCCCAGACATTCAGTTCCTTGCCCTGCAAGTAGCAAGGCCAGGCTGTCTGACCTGAAAACACAGAATCCTCTGCATCTGCCTTGGGCTCATAGTGCTGACACGTATGATATGAAAATGATGTGGCTTCTTATAGTCATGTGAATAACTATCCACCAGACCCTAATCTCCAGTATGGCTTTAGGTTTAAAGATTAAACTGCCATCAGAATAGTAATTCCTCATAACTTTGGTTTTGGAAGAGAGGTGCAGACTTTAGATGTGACCTCTGGATTGAACGGACTTGGCTGTCAAAACAGCTGTCGAATGGGCATCTGTGACCCCTGAGCCTGCTCTGTACCACTGGAGAACATGTACTGCTAGCTATTCAGGATACTGATTCAGCAGGGCATAGGTGTGCAGTATGCTTTTGGCATGGAGTTTGTGAAAGGGAAATCTGGTTAGCATATTGTCCTTTCTGAGACAAATTCACTGCATCGTTTTATTAATTATTTTATTAATTAATAAAAATCAGGGCTTTTACACTCTTGCCATATGGTAATCCGTCACAGATGATAATTCGCTGACTCTAAATAACTCATTCCGTCAGAAGAAGGGAACGTCTCATTTGAAAGAACTGGTGTAGTAACCTTCAGAAAAGTGTGACTGAAGGTCCTTTGGTGGTTAGACCATTGTCATAGCGCCTACTCTGATGCCTCATGGCTTTATCTTCCCTTCGGTGTCATTCGTCACACATCTTGCTAACGTGCCGATGTCAGAGGCTAGAAGAAAGCCCCTCCCTGTTTGTAACTTTTGTTGGTGTGATGGCCAAGTCATAGTGGTGTGCTGTGAGCGAACCTCCAGTGCAGAATTTCTATCAGCTGTCTTTAGATCTTCAGGGTGCCTACATGCATGCGCCAATTCACTGTAAACACAGGAAGTATCTGAGGTTGTTTTTGGGGAATACTCATTACCAGTTGTGGTTCTTGCCATTCAACCTTTCCTCTGCTCTGTCTAAACCAAGCTGTTGGATGTGGTAGCCATGTATCTCAGTAGGGAGGGGGTTAACATCCATTTTCACCTACGTGGATGACTAGCTCATTCTGGCTCACACTCCAGTCTTGGTGGTGGAATAACCTGCTCAACACCCTCAATCTATTGCACAGCCTGGGCTTCTCCTTGAACTTCAAGAAGTCCACTGTTACACCCTCCAAATCACTCCAGTACAAAGGAGCAGTTCTGGATACTTGCTTGGGCAGAACCTTTCCTCCCAAAGATCAAGTGACAAACATCTTACAGATGGTGAATGTCTTCGAGTTTGTCTGTCCTGGTCTCTGCTTTTCAATGCTTCTGGCTTTTCATGGCTTTCTGCATCCTAGTGGTGTTAAAGGTCTCATTGCTTACGGGGTCACTCCAGTGACTACTTCAACATACATGTTCTCAGTGCGACCGGTCAGACCTGTAACAGATCTCGGTTAAGGTGTCACTGAACCTTCTGTGTTGGTCTCTGTGGAATAACATGAGGGGGACAGCCTCTTCAGCAGCCTTAGCCCCATCTGACCATAGTCACAGAAACTTCAGTAAATGGTTGGGGCTCTCACCACGGAGACCAGACAGTGAGCGGCCTTTGGTTCCGAACCGAGTTGTAGGAACACTTCATTGCTGACACTGCAGGTTATCAGGCTGGCCCTCCTGGTTGTCCTTTTCTCTTTGAGGGATGTGTGTGTTCTGTTTTTGGTAGACAACATGGATGGTCCCCTGTGGACTTCCTCCACCATTATGGTGAGATCACTAACTATGTATAATCTAGGAATAATTGTAACTGTGGTTCAATGGATTGCATTCTCCGACAGAATCCTTATCTTGATAGATGCGTAGCCAGTATCAGCTGCACAGAATTTATTTTCGACTGGGAAGCTGTAAGGGTGTCGAAGAAGGAAGATGACACAAAGATGGCATGGCATGGTACTGGTTACAGACATGTATTTGTGCATAAAAATGCCCTCACTAGCCCTAACTTCTAAGAGGGGTTTCCCTGCCTCAGAACGAATACTGAAGGGTACAGCAGAATGTCTGTCAAATCAAACACCACCATCCTGTGTCACAACTTACTTCTATCCCTCACACTACAACTAAATGATAATCGAACAGAAAGTTCCTTCTCCAGGACAATGTTTCCCTTCTCTTGATGCTTGGATAGTGTTTAAAAGAATGTTCTCTTGCAACAAGAATGCAAGGAGAATTACTCTTCCCTAGATTGTGGGTTTCACACAGCCTTTATACAATTCCACGTCCAGAGGAATGGCTACCTTCTCCTTGTGTAGATCTATGCAGTTTCCAATAAAACCAGGGGTAATGACTCCCTTCCCCTGGCGTCTCTAGCACAACTCTATGTTTGAGACCAAGAGGATGACTCCCTAGTCTTGGTATTACTTGGCACAGTTCAAGACCAGGCCAGGGGGAATTAATCCCTTCCCCTGGTACCTTACAGTATGTTCCAAGAGCTTTAGCCCCTTCTCCATGAGAATCACTCCCTGTCCTGGTGTCTGGAAAGTTCTTTCTCACAATCTTCAGCTTATTGTCCACTTTCTTTTTGTGTTGGCAAAGTCTTTGTAGATGACTGGTCTTAGTGCCGCCCCAGTGACATGGAGGTTCTCCTTGTTTGCTCAGTTCCCTTTTTTTGGGGTCCCAGGCCCTTCTCTTGTGGTCAGTGGACTTATAACTGCCACTGTGACAAGGAAGTTCTCCTCGGATGATTGATTTCCAATAGTTAGGGCCTCCCACCTCTCCCTGGTGGTCACTGGACTTATTGTTGCCACTGCAACAAGGAAACTCTCCTTGGATACTTGGTTTGTACTGGTTGGGGTCTTTGACCCGTCTGTTGTGGTCAGTGGGCGTATTGTCGCCACTGCAATGAGGAAGCTGTCCTCAGATACTTGGTTTGTACTGGTTGGGGTCTTTGACCCGTCTGTTATGATCAGTGGGCTTATTGTCACCTTTGCAATGAGGAGGCTCTAGCCAGATGCTTGGTATACAAGTGTTAGGGTCCCAACCCGTTTATCTTCCACCCTGTGTCCCCTCCGGGTCCCGGCTTCTCTCTCCCGTTTTCACAGCACCGCGGCAGCTCTGCGCTGTGGTATGCTGCTCGGCTCGTCTCGCCTGCTTCGCATTTGGGTCTGTGTCAGCTGGACCAACAGAGTACTCCTTCCGTGCTTCGCCAGCATCCTCTGTTCTTCTCCGACTCTGGTTTGCCCACAACGGTTTATACTCTGTTTTCTGCACCTGTTGCCTCTCCCAGATAGGTGTGATCGGTTTGTTAATCCATGGCCTATACTTAAACAATGTTGCCAGTCCCGCTCTGGCGGATTGTAAAAGTCCTTTGTTTCTGTTGATAACTTAATCCTCATGCCTCGTTGCAGCCACCTCGTACCAGTACTAGCACAGCCAATTACCTTAATGTCTACTGTGCTCTTCTTCATCCTAGTACTTTTGGCTTTAGCTTTATCCCCTGTATTAAAACAATACATAGGTTTGCTTGCAATAAAATGGTTCTGTTTAGTGGGGAGGGCTAGGGAATGTTGGGGAATGACAATATTCAATGGGCTGTACCCCAGATGATCGTCCTTGTCCTCAGAGTGGGGGGCGGAGGGGGAATTCCCTCCCCATGAGATCCTCCCACATTAAACCACCACTAGGCGGGACTATTGAGTAGCACCCTCACCTCTCTAGCCTCATGGGAAAGGGCTCCCCATTGGGGAAAAGTGTCAACACCTTGTGAATCATCAAAGGGCGTAGTGCTGTTCAATGTCGGTGACAACATTTTACGTATATGGCCATGCCATTCTTCGATTGTATGTGACATTGTGTGTCGTATTAAAGGATACGCTACTCCCCCATATCTCAGTTCCTTTTTTCCGATTCTAGTATTCAATACTGCGTCAGTATGTCAGGCCTAAGCCATCAGGGTTTAAATGCTGCCCGGAATGCAACTACTTTCTTGCTCTTACTGGGCGTCATGGCATCCTCTATTTTCCTGATGCTGCAAGCGAGACTCAGGATGAGATTGATTCAGTTGCTTCTCAGGAGCCAGTGGCTGCAGTACTTCAGCAATGAGTTGGATGTGCTCCAGGTGTTGAGCTCTATGGCCTGACCTGGTGGAGTGTGCTGTCGAGCGAACCTTTCTGGGCCCCAATGGCTGTTGGGGAGAATTCTCTGTAAAGGCTAATTTCCCAAATTTCCCAAACCTAGTGATTCCCCCAGCAGCTTTGCTGGATTTTTGGGGTTTATTTTTTCTCCTGCTAAGAGTGAGACTCTTTTTTTTTCTCCCACTCTTCGGCATGATTTGAGAATGTCCTTTGACTTTGTAATGTGTTTTATGGGCTATGGGGTCTTTTACTCCATATGGTGTCATGTGTTTTTGGTATGTGTGTTACACAGCACCCTCAGCGCAGTAACACAGGGGTGTCATAGTGACCCCCAAACATAGACTCCATACCCTGGGACTGACTCCTGTCTCCCAGGGCATGTAAAGTCACTATTGACTTTACTAGTGTTAAATTGTGAACAGAACCAGTACAAACCATCATATTGTGGAAGTACTGGTAGGGGTAATTAGATTGCCCCTGGGTCTGTTTTTCGAGGGGGGCACTGTGCAGTCCCCCCTCGTCGAGATTCTGGCTGGTGGCAGTGGTTACCACGCGAAATATTCCACCAGAATATTTCATAGGGGATTTTCACATTCATTTTATTTTAAACGCACCACTTTTTTGGTGCAATGTTAAAGATCCAGCCGGGTTATTTATTTAATATGTATTCCCCGGTTGGGTCTTTTTGCCAGGACTCGGTTTTAAAATGGCGTTTGTGTTTGCCTCTGTAACTCCATCCCAAGTCGAGCCCTTTGTTCCACTTTTGCCGGGCTTCTGCACAGAAGCCTCCAAAAGTGGTGGCACTCTGTCTGGGTCTACAGGATATGTTGGAGGGGGAAATAGGCACCCTGGACTGAGTTGCCTCGGCAACTCAAGTCGCACTCTTGTGTGATTGGCCCAGTGGTGAGCCACCCGGCTCACCACTTCGCATGTTTGAGTGACAGCTAGGACTGGTGAATGGGGGTTTTCTGCATAAAAGCAGGGCTTTGGGGACTGGAACTTCAGAAGTCGCCACAGGACCTAAAGAATCCGAAGAGGGAGAAGCTGAGCCGACCTGCAACGACACCACCACCGGTGGAGCCCTGCTGAACCGACTCACCACTTCCCGACGACAGAGAAGATCTTCATCCTGGAGAGTCTTCTTTCTTTGAACTGGTGGGGTTAACCAGTTCACCCTCTTTGCGCCTTCCTGGATCGTCTCGTGGTCGAATTGCCCGTGCCAAGCACCCCGGCGGCCGGATAGCCACGCTTCACCACTACCACGAATAAAAGGTTAGTACCTTTTAACCGGGAAACTCCGCGGCTGGTTTCTTCCCTGGCAGTGCAACGACCTCCAGCTTTCCTCCACGTCGAGAACTTTGCTTCCCCTGGACGAAGCACCGATTTGCACCCGCTGCCAGGAACAACTGCCCTCGCTGGAGCTTTCTCACCATTTCAGGTACTGTGTCCCGCCTGGTCTCCCTTGCAACAGACTGTTCAAGGTGTCCTGTAAATCCTTGACACTCTATCCTGGGGTGACCTAGGACCTGTTAACTAACTTTTCTGAACTGATCCAACTCCTTTTGAACTATCTGCAAAGACTTTTAAAGTGTACTTCAACTGTGTGATCTTGGGCACATTCCGCCTTGCTCTCTCCAAGAGTGGGCCTGGCCTATGAACTTTCTTTCTCTACAGTAGACTCTGCCTTTCTTGACTTGCTGTGGTTCTTTTAAAAGTGTTGGTATGGTGTGCTTCTCTAATTCTGCCTTTTCCCTCCCTTTTTAAATAATTATTGGAGTGCCATCTTGGTTAAGCGCTCACCTCTGTATTTGATAATAAGTGGTGTTCTTTTCCTAAGACTTGTCGAATAATTAATCAGGGAGGTGTATATATTTCTAATGACTGTGTTTGAACTTGCTTGACATATTAGTGCCAGTGTATTTTTACACGTGTGTTTTTAAATAAATAATTATATACTTTTATACCAAAGCTCTGGTCAGTGTTTGCTTGTGCTACTGTATTTTTGTACCTAATGTGTATACTCTATATAGTGCCTAACTCTTCTTGAGAGAAGTCTGACTGCTCAGCCACAGCTACCAGGTAAATCTGGGTGGTACGGACTGCTACCAATTGGGTTTACTGCCAACACCTGTAGTCTTAAGCCTTTTGCAGTGGTCCCTAAGGGAACTGCACAGGTTTCTGCCTAACAATGGCCAGAAAATCAGATGTTCAGGGATGCCCCACTGATGGCTGGGGAGCTTGTTGCAGCTCTCTCCAGATCAGTCATTGGTCTCAGAAGGAGAAAAGTTACTGAATCATTCTGCTGGAGCTGTGAGCAGTCAGACTGGTGCGGATGTCTTTTGCACCCACCCTGCAGGGGAAACCTGTCCTGGTGTTCATTGACTATTCACACACAACAACTTCATAAGTAAAAAAAATAAGAGCTACATAATTATAAATCAGTGTGTAAGAGCAACTAAATCCCCTATATGAAAAAATTGTACACTGTCACATGGAACATTGAGTGTGTTTATTCAACAAGTTATTCGCAAGCAAAAATCTAACTGAACATATAAAACAACCAAAGCAATACATAAAGACACAACAAAAAGTATTTTCTTTCAAAATGTGTTGCAAACAAAATCACAAATATGCTGAGGACGGAGGCGCTATCCTTTTTTGATGGCGCTAGTCCGCCCTCTCATAGAGGATCAGGTAGGCCAACTAGTGTACTATAAGTCACATATATTATGCATAACTTTTGTTTTTAACTAGTGTACTGTAAACACATATATTATGCATGCAGAAATTTTCGTTTTATACATTTTGAGACCGAGCTATGGATCTCAAATGCAAAATATGTCAATAACAATATTTACAATTACAACACATATCCTAAAAGCATAATGACTCCACGGGTGTTGTTGCTGGACCTAAGAGCTATATTGGATTCAAAACTAAAAAAGGCTCCAATAGTTCACACACTAGTTTCGGACACCGGACTCCTACAGTAGACAAAACAAAACAGACATAACTTTCCTAAAAAGTTTTTGTCCATGTGACACCCAACACTCGCATATACAAATATGTCAAAAATACCGATCATTAATGAGGTATGAGGGACAGCAATGCCATTATTGCCATCATAATTAGTCTCCTTTGGCATCATTCTAAAAACTTATGAATATTAGAGACACAATACTGGAAGCAGTTAATTAAGTTTCATGCAATAAATTGAACCAAAATGAATACCAGGGCCTCAGCCAGCATCATCGTGCACCATCCATGCATAAACCAATACAATATTTCCAAAGATGCCAGAGTTAAAGGAATGATGGAGAGTAAAAAAGTGAGGGTGCGCAAGGAGACTCGAGGAAAAGACCTATACCTAGATTAAACACAGTTAAACTAGTTACTAGTTCCAGGTGCTAAAACCACCAGGTGCAGTGTTATATATAACCAATCACAAATGCTGAACCTCCAAACAAAGTGAACACCAAATGTAGGTAGGAACAAAGTGGTGCAAACAACTGACTACCAAAATAGCAACGGATATACCCGCAAGTAACGTTGTAGGCAGACCGTGTTAGAAAATAATAATGCTTGGATCCGATCTGCGGAGTCAAAGCGGGCAAAAGCATGACTGACCACAGTTAATATGAATCTGCAAAATATATTTTGGTGTTAACTGACACCACGATAACCTTGCACTACCTCAACAAGCAGAGAGGTGTGAGATTACTATCCATGTGCATGGGGACCTTGCAGCTATGGTTCTGGATGCTGGAGAACAGCACCACAGTCTCTTCAGTTCGAGCGGGGGTGGAGAACGGTTTGGCAGAGTGAGAGCTATGCTGTGAGATCGCTTCGATGATCTTTGCCAGATAGGGCACCCTGGCAGTGAATCGGTTTGCGACGATGGGCAACACGAAGTGCAAGCAGTTCTGCTCGAGGGAATTTCCCCCACAGGGAAATTGGGGATGCATTTCCAGTGGTGTGGGTCTTTGACCTCCATTATGCATTCTCGATACCAGGCATTCCTTGGGTTCTCAGGAGGTTGCAGAGGTTCAAGGCTCACCTGATCCTGATTGCTCTGGACTGGGCGTGGAGGACGTGTTACCCGGATCTCTTCGAACTGGCCATAGGCCCACCACTCTGGCTTCCTCGGTGGGCAGACCTCTTGTCACATTCGGGAGCTGCCATGATTGGCTCTTGAAAGGTGGCGATACGAGGACTGGGACTTTGCCATTGTTTGTGCTAGAGGTGCTGTTGGCTACACGTAGAGTGTCCAGTAGATCTCTCTATGTGTATGGATGTAGGAAGATTGTGACTCTGTGAAAGGGGTGGACCCCATGTTGTGTCCTAGCTCCTCAGTGATGGAGCTTTTGTTGGCTTTAGCCAAATTGGGCCTGCAAGTGGGCACTGTGAAGGGGCATCTGGCGGCTCTTTCCTTGTTTAAAAGGACACCAGAGACAGCCTCCTTCTTTACCATCCCCTGTGGTAGCGCAGGTTTTGAATGGCCTTGTTAACTCTTTTCCTCCCTTGCTTTTTGTGGTTTCTGATTGGTATCTGAATTTGGTTCTCGCCTTTCTGATGGCCGCTCCATTTGACCCTTTGCATTCAGCTGCCATCATACTTGTCACGTTGAAGACTGCATTTTTGGTGGCAACCACATTTGCTAGAAGTGTCGGCGAGATGCAGGTACTCTCTAGTTAAGCCCCTTTACTGATGCTTTTTAAAGAAAAGGTCCTCCTTCAAGGTGTACCCTACGTTAGTTTTTGCCAAAAGTGGTGTCAGAATTTCATCTGGGCTAGAGCACAGACTTTCCAGCATTTTACCCTCCACTGCATCCTTCAAAGGATGAGGAGAAGCTCCACAGATCGGATCCCAAGATGGTTATGTCTATTGTTTTTAATTTACAATATGATCAGTGAACTGAGGATGAATTGTCTGGACCAGCCAAAGTTAAAGTTGGGGACCGAATCATTCCCTGCATTGCTATTCGCCGACGATGCTCTTGGCCACGTCAAAAAAAGGCATTGAAAAGCAACTGTGTGCGCGTTTATGGACAAATGCCCTGAACTTCAATTTGAGGTCAATGCAGGAAAAAAAAAAACCCTGGTCTTTTGACCTAAATTTAGAAATCATAAAAAGTTCACATTGAATGTTAATGGCCTAGCTCTGGACAAAGTCTCACATTATGACTATGTGGGTGTCTGATTTAATGACTATGGAGAGTGGTCCACCCAGATGCTTAAGTCTCGTTCAGTACTTGAATAATATGGTGAGGCAATATTGAGGTTCTTTAATACCTATGGAAGAGGTGCCATAACCCCTGCTGTTGAGATGTATACAGCACAGGCAGAGTCAGCTGCCCTTTATGGGGCAGAAATATGGGTATATGCTAAGAACCTGGGATTGGCGGAAAGAGCCTTTTAAAAGCGTCTGCTAGGAATGCCTTCTCCATGTCCTAGCCCCTCGCTTTATCTGTAGCTGAGCTGGAGGCCCATAGTGCGCTCTTATTGATGTACAAAATAAATAAATAAATGTGGGCCCCCTCCTCTCCCGTATTATATTGGCTGAGAGTATGGTCAGTCCCGGGGCTTGTGAATTATTGTAACACAGTAAGCATGTCATATCCTTGGAGGGTGGAAAATCCCTCCCATGCTTCACACATGTTAAAAAATGTCTAAACCGAAGCGAGCCATGCGATGACCTCTTTAAGATTACAAAAGGCAGTGTGGAAGTGGTTAAGACAATGACCCCCAAACTGGCAGAATTCAGACGTATTGACGCCTGCAATATCCTACATATAGGTTTTATCTAACTGGATTTTAAAAACATTTGGATGTTGTGTGTCCACCTTTGGCATGATGTCTGTATTTAAACATGAGATTAAAAATACTGAATACAGTAAATTATACCTGTGCCTGGACAGAGGACGGAAACGGCTTGTGCCTAGTGTGTGGCCAATCAAAAAAAAAGAACACGCCATTTCTTGTGAGGGGTATCAAACTCTCCATTCTAGGTTTTTTAAACCGATTTGCAGCGCCTACATTGTACATTCTGTTAATCAAGCCTTATCGCTGGTAAGGCAGAAAAGCGATTAAAACATAGTATATTGTGTAGCGAGTTATATCCACCAAGCGTGTCTCGAGAGATCTAGGCTAATGAGGTCTGTGGATAGGGAATCAAATAATTAATTGACATGCCAACATATGTAAAACAAGTATTGCGTGATTATGCGCTCTGTCACATTGCATAGTTTGCACAGATCAGAATGTTTACATCTTTGCATATTTTGCACTACCAGCACAGTTCGCATGTTGTCCTTGGGGCTAATTTTTACTGTACATACAGATGTAGGTGTCTTTTGTCTTAATGTTGACTCATTCTGTTTTGTATATTATTTTAATGTCATTCCAGGATTGTTAAATGTATTGTTTGCGACTATATGTGTTTTATGATCATTTTTTGTATGTATTTTGGCAAATGACAATAGTTGAATAAAAGCCTTGATGTTGATGATGTTACCTGGCCAGAACATGCTCCTTCAGGAAGGATGACAAGTAGTTTATTGCTTTTTCACAATCCAAGTTGGGGCAAGCAGTTACAAACAAACTATCTCTCGCTGGATAGTGCTGTGTGTTTCTGACTGTTACCAGACAAGGGGTATGAAGGTACCAACAGGACTTAGGGCCCATACTACCAGAGGGGTTGCAGCCTCCTCGGCTGTTCAGAGGGGAGTGCCGGTTGGAGACATTTCTCGTGCAGCAAAGTGGTCTTCTCTGCACATGTTTGCCAAGCATTACAGTTTGACTTGGCCCGTGGGGCAGACGCGTGCTTTGGTAGAAAGTCCTCTGGAGCTTTTTAGTGTTAGCTGAGTGGTGAGCACACAAACAGACAATACAAAAATGTATTACATCTGCAAACTGGGAACTCAGATTTTGCAGTTATCATGAGAAGCCACTCTTATCATTGCCACTGGGAACTGTGATGATTCACGGGATCATGTCACTTCTCCGTGGAAGGGAGCCCTTGCGTATGGGCCTAGTGAGGTGAGGCTGCTACTCAGTAATCCCCCCAGGTGTGGTAAAAAGCAGGCAGACCTCACAGGGAGAGACTCCCCACCCCTTTCCGTTCAGGAACCTCCTTACCCGCTCATCCCAGCGACTTTAACACCTCTAAGCATTATTAGTCCATATGAAAGCACTACTGTTATGTATTGTAATTCTCGAACCAATATTTACCCAGAGGTGGAGCATAGTAAAATCAATAAAAGTCCAGAACATTTACAAGTCTTTCCTGAAACTATTGAGACGAGGAAGAACACTCAAGAAAGCATCCTGAATGTTCATCCACTAAGTACTGAGACAAGTTGGCCACTATGAAGGATGAAGGTGGGCTCAACCAAACTGGGGAAGGACTGTTATCTTACGCTGTGGACGACATAGTCCATTTGTATAAAAAGAGATGAAGGGCTACCTGAAGAGAGAAGCATGAGGTGTGAAGCCTGGAGAGCCTGGGCGATTCGAAAATGGGCGGGAGGATGGAAAGCTGGGCAAACTGACCAGAACCGCTGAGGACACCAGTGGTAAACAGAGGGCGTCGGCTGCAGCCCGACTGAGCAAGGGCTTACTAGGAAGACTGAGGTTGGAAAACGGTGGCGTGACCTTGTGGAGGTGGACCGGCTGGTCCAAGAACGGTGTTAGTACCTTTGAGCTGCAGAGGGGCCAGCGGTGTTGCTGCGTGACGCTAGAGAGCATGGCAAGTAGTCACAGAGGCTGGCACGGTGATCCACTGCCCCTGGAAGAACCAGTGACGAGTCCGCTACAAATACAGGTAACTGGGAACCCTGGATATTGTGAGAAACCTGAAGGTGTCTCCTTAGCTAGTCCCGGGGGATCTATCATGCAGGTGGCCAGGACACGGCCATCGCTATTGGATTCAGTTTCTGGAGGTGGACCGGTGAGGGAGGATCATCTGGATGGGACGACCTTGGGGAGTGGGACACTGATGGGTGAGACGCGGTATCCCCCTTCTTTCAACAACTTTTCCCCATCCTACCACGTAGGATATTCCAAAATACTGCCCCCTCCTTTTTCAACATGAACACTTTTGTACAACACGAAAAACAATGCACTAAGACCAGAGCCATTTACCTGACATGTCCCAATAACAAGGGTCAGGCAAAGTCGGGCAATTGACTAGAACCACACACACACACCTGATGACCCTCTCCCTTCCCCACAGGTATAAAAGGGATAAAAGGTGGAGAACGAGAGCACAGGATGAGAACGGCAGACCACATGGCGTGAGGGCTAACTCAGCATGGCAGTTCAAGGCGAAAGACGGCGAATACCGAGAGGGTGACAAGGAGAGATGTGACCTTACCCTTTCCAATCCAGGCCCATGAAACCTCCACAATCGGAAACATAAGACCGTGAACAAATGCCAGCATGTGTTGCAGAAGATGTCTACGGTACACAAGACCCTCCCCCGCTGATAACCAAGCCGGGGAGAGACGCTTGTCTCGGTGGTGCCAACCTTGACTCGAAGGAGAAGAAAGCCAAGCAGTTCATCACAGCCAGTGATTCGAGGGGAGAGTCAATAAGAAACCGAACTGTGAAAATAGCAAGAGCTGATTTGAACTTTAAAAGGCACTAATGAGAAAAGAGGAGGGAAAACTTGTAACAGAGGCGATCGGCACCACGTGGGTACTCGTGCAGGAAACACTGGCCGATTACCCGAAAATAACAGACTACCGTTCCTGAAGGCCTTGGGAAGAGGCCATGAGAGGTCAAAGTGGTAATACAGGGGTCTTGTAAAGTCCTCTGTACTGATGATTGTGAAAGTAAGGGAAAGGAATCCTGCATGGTGAAAACTAGACCATGAACTGTTTGTTACAAGTTGGTAAGAGTGAACCCACCGAAGGAATGCTAACGGGACAGGGGGCGAAATCAAAAGTCCCATGGTGAGCTGTTTGTGTAAAAGTTGCCAGAGGGAACCTGGCAGAGGGAAGCAGACAATTGGAGGCAAAGCCTGACAAAATGTTTTAAAAAGAGACTAAGACTCATGAAAGCACTGGAAGACCAGGTGAAGTGAATAGTCCCCCTTGTCAAGTGGGTCAGAGTACGGTCGAGGGAGATCCAGGGGTGAAAAGTCCTCACTCAGTCCATTGAGAAAGGAACTTTTTGTTTGTTTGTTGTTGAATACATCAGGCCCTCGAAGACAAGAGACTTTGTATTGAAAAGAGACTTATCCATCGAAGAACCTGATAGCTGAAACGGAACCGTTACCTCGTGCGGAGAAAGCTCGAGTGTGTGCTGTGCGCCAAGGTACCACCTTGTCCTGTGCTGAAAACATGGGGAAGGGAGACCCTTGGCAATCACATTCTAACTTATTATTTGGGAACACTTCTTTCTTTATTGAACCCCTATCCCACACTTTTTGTAATTAGTTGTAAGGAATTGGCAATAGGTTTTTCTTAGTATAGGCCCTTTTATTTTGACACAGTGCCACAAGGACTGCCTTATTTTTCATTTGATGTGGGTTTAGATTAGGCGTTTTTCCATCCTGCGTTTATAGGTTTATAGTTTAATAAACACCCATCAACTGTGATCACTTGTGTCTGTCTTTACTGTTGCCACCATGAGTTCCTTACAATACCCAGTAAGGGAGTGGGGGCCAACCAAGAGCAGCATTCAAAGCGATCTTCTTCGTCCCAGTAGTCAAGTTGAAACTACGGAAAAGGGAGAGTGTTCGGCGAGTAATCTCCCTCATTTCAGTGATAAATACAGAAATACTGGAAGCCTCAGGAGTAATTCCCTCATCCCTGGTCATGTGATTACCAACAAAGTGCAACAAGTGTGAATACGAATAAGAAAGATCTCTCTTCTCTCAGAGAGTGTGGTGAATGTAAAACCAGTGTGAGATGCGATGTGAGGGATCTCCCTCTTCAGAGAGACTGTGATAATAGAAACTTAAATGTCAAATACACTAGGAGTGTGATATAAGAGAGAAAGATCTACGAAGCATTCGGATTGGCCTCCCAGTTTAAGAATTACCAGTAATATTCAGAAGGTAGAAGATTACATTAGGACTACTTGTTCTAATCCTAGTGTCCCTGTGAATCTGTGTTTGTTTGAGAGATAAATTGAAGTTCAAAAAAGTTGAAGTAAGTTGCCTTAGTGGGGGAGAAACCAGGAAAAGGAGGAGTTTAAGTTAACAATAAAATGAGTTTTGAAGGGGCTACAAAGGGTCTTGAAAAGTATTGCTTGATCTTGAACAACGCCTACATTGACCAAGGAGAAGGGAGTCTTTCTTCTGGTTAGTAAATCAGACCGTAAAGCAACAGATGAGTCAAGCCTGAAAGGAGGTTCGAGACCAGAAGAGTGTTTGTTGAATTATCAACAGTGCATTAGAGACTGTCCTCGCAGATGAAACTTGATAAAGCCGGACAAGGGAGTCATTCCCCTGGTCCTTCATTTGAACTTGAGCTATTTCTCACATTATTGTGGTGCACTATTTCAGTACGAGGGAGTCATTCTCCCAACCTTTCTTTTTTTAATTATTTCTTTGATTCAGTGGCAGAGACCGAAGAAGATTTTTGGGACATAGTACTGGTATTTTGGTTGGACATTCATCCTGACCACTAGCACCCAGTTATCTTTACTTTAGGTAGGGATTCCCCTTTCGAGCTAGGGAAAGGTAGGTGTTTTGTGGTTTTAAATCAGTGGATAGCCAAAATGCCAGCTTTGTGTCCTACTCTTGCTACTGACGTACCACATCACCCAAACATCAAGTTCAGTATCAGCCACTCATCTTGCATAGAATTAACACATTGTCATGAATGGTAGCTAGTTTCTCTTCAGTTACAGTTTGTCTTTTCGGGCAGTGACAAACAGACATAGATTGGTTTGCCCTGGCTGAAAACAAAAAATGCTAAAACTTCGGCTCTGTGTTCCCACCATTCAGAGTCTGCAAAGGAAAGTCTTTTTATACAAGCAACAGGTCAATATCGCTTTGCTTTTTTGCCAATATTTCCAATTCCGATAATGGTCAACAAGATGAGGATTGAATTTAGCAGAGGCAAAGCTGGCGACACTGATGGCAGCCAGGTCCCCACAATACACAGAGTTGTTCCAACTGTCAATGGAACATTACATTCCGTTGCCTCATCTTCACAACCTGCTATATAGCCAGCTGGGCAAAGTACTCAATTATGTCCCAGCATTGCTCAATCTGGCAATGTGAGTCTGAGATCTTTGTGTTCGGATATACAAATATTTGCCTGGATTCCATGGAGATTATAGTGCTTGAAAGAGGAGCATCTTCAAGAGCAACTTTCCAAGAAATATAAAAGGTTCTGCAGCTGGTGTGCTGCTGCAGAATAACATAGATTGTGTCTTCTGCTTAAAATATTGTCAGGAATGCGGGATGGTTTGTTTTGTAGCATTCATCAGTAAGCGTGCATTTGTTATCGGTATAGAATGTGAACTGATGCTCAGTTATTTCGCAACGTTTTGGCATGCAATTCACATTCCGTGCCTCTTCAGAACCAGAAGGGGAGCTGCGGACATGTGTGGCTGTGAGCGATTGTGGTGAGAGGAGTGGTGGTGCTCTGGTAGGGGAGATACCAGTGTCAATTGGGGCAGTTGCGATACCGCTGTTCTGTGTCGAGGTCAGCATGGGAAAGGGAGTTGCTAGCTAGAGTGGCATGGTGCAGTCTGCATCTGGTCACTGGGAACATTTTGGATTGCCTACTGGATTGGCTGGATCTGCTCTCTTCTGGCTCAACCTGAGTGTTTTTTAGAGACTTATGTCCTTGGCTTCTCTGTCAGCATAATGTGAGTGTGTGGCTTGGGTAGTTAGCCTGTCCAGGTTGTCTCATCCAGCTTGATGTCCGATCCATAACCACTAGTAGATTCTTATTTCATTGCTGTCATCGCCTTTGCTAGCGAGTGACTCCAGTGGCTCCCGGACTGCTCCCTCATAAAGTTCACACTTGGAACCTTTGTCTCCCTGCGCTCTTTGACCGAGAGCGAGATGGCCTCAACCTGGAATAGGACAACTATTAAGATTGTTGCTGTGGGCCCCTTTAACTTTTCAGATCTTGGTTTGTACTATCCAGCTTTTCCCACTTGGAACTTTACTCTTCTGTTTTCCTCCAGTTTCTAGCCCAATTGGTGTTTATATGCTCTCCAACATGAATGTTCTTGTTTTGCTTGGATCTCTTGTTTTTTGTGTTCTTGTAACTGTACTGTACTGTACTGTTCTCTTGTACCCCATTCCAGCAGTAAGGTACCCGTATTGAGCGAACTTTGCTCTTTATATAATAAAATGAAACCTGGTTGCAAATGGGGATTCTTTCACTACTGAACCTGTAAACCTCAAAGAAGTTGTTTCAACAAGTTTCCATCAATTTGCAGCTCTGCTCATGCGTTTGAAATCAATGTGTTAATCCAAGTTGATGGGGTACCTGTTTGAACCAATGCAGTCTTGTGACTTGAAGTTTCAGCCTGGAAACTCTTTATTTTAGCTAGAATCCTAGCAAAAAGAGTGTCCAAGATTCAAATTATCAACCCAAAGACTAATTCTGAAATATTTCAGAGAAGCTGTAGTTTTTTCGAGAACTTCTCATCAGTTTGCACCAAATGCAGTGTCAAGTTTTTGTTTGAACTAGATATTTTCTGCTCTTAATTTGTTAAAATCCAGAGAGTCCAGTTCCGCAGGCACTTCATACACTGGATGCAAAAAGAGCTTTGAATAAATAGACGCGTCTGCAAACTCATCAATTGTTGGTAGCTTATTTGGATAAGAATAGACTAGAGGCTATTTCAGGGCATGGAATAGCTTTACAGATTCTTGATATTGTAAAGTTCTGTTACGATGAGACAAATTGATCATTTCCTGGATGTTCAACAAGAAGCAAGGCTGCACCTTGTACCTTGTTTGGCAACGCCTGTTCCCGGGAAAACTGCAAAGCAGCAACCGGAAGTAATGTGTACATTTTCAGGAACTTTGACACATTCCTACGAGAACATGCCCACTTAGGCCAGGCATTGTTGAGAAATAGAAATTTGCTTTGCTGCATCCTTGTTTGCAGTACCAAGAATGGAAGGAATAATTCTTAAAATCTCCACTTACAGGTAAGTAACATATTCTTCTTTTCCACCCTCCATTGTGCTATTTGCAATCCATTAGTTTGCTCTTGAAATTGACATGGAAGGGATTTTCTTGCCTGTTTAAAAATCCAGCATACGGAACATGCTCTATAATGTTAATGCTCCAATTCTTCACTTTTTTTGTTTAATGTTGGATGAGTTGTAAATTGAAATTCTGTTATTTAATTAATTTTCCTGCCAGTAAGAAGTTTGTGTTCTTTTAGGTACCTAGAAGTAGAGTGGAAAGTTAAAAGAAAATCATCTAGAGAATTCAGCAGATCAAGTATGAGAGATTACTCTCCCAGGGTCCCTAAACAAGATAACAGCAGTGATTGTGGTGTGTACTTATTGCAGTATGTGGAAAGTTTCTTTAAGGTAAATATGTTGATCAGCTTTAACAATGATCTGCCATTAATGACCCCATTGTAAAAAGTAAACCAGTCAAGAGAGTGGTTTTTGTTTGTACTCTGCCTTATTACAGATTTGAAAAACTGCCACTCAATCATCTGTAAAGCAAAAATAATTGTCTGGTCAAGTCAGATTTGTTTATTCCCCTTTTAGAATATCGGTGGGACAAAATGTGTGAGCAATCCATGTTGTCCTGTCAATCGGCGAAACCCCACCTGCTAGATGTTTTTTCAAAATCCAGCAAGGATGATATTATTTTCGCAGTCTCAAGTGATATGGCTAATTATTTTTATAATATTAATTTGTATGGATTGAGTCTTCCAACATATTCCACATCTTTGACATGAAGTGTCCACAGTTGTGTACTTGGAAAACTTTTTCGGCAGAGGGTGTCCTGCATCGATGGCGTTGGGTCGATGTCCCTTGAAGGCCTCCGTTCACCGGATGTTATAAATGGGACGCACGGTGCCCATAGCCTCAGTTCTGTTTTTTCCACAAACGTGTTTGCTTCGGAGACTCGGCGCGCCTCGTGTATTTCTCGTGAATGTCTTCTTCTTCGACCCCTCCGACTCTGCTGTCTGGCTTCAAGACTTGCCGGGACTGCAAGTCTAAGATGTCGATAACCGACCCTCATCGCGTTTGTTTGTGGTGCCTGGGCAAAAGTCATGACACCGATGACTGTTCCAAATGCCAGTTGCTGACTGCTAAGGCCTTGCGGGAGCGTAAGGGGAAGCTTCAGGTAGGTAGGGGTTCTAAAACCAGTAAGTCCCGTAAAACATCTAAGGGGATGTCCACCGACGATTCGAGGGGAGACTCTCCGCTTCAGAAGGAGCCCCCGGGATCTCTGTCCCGGAGTGGTTCCCGCCATTCGTCGTCCTCGTTTAGGCATTCCAGGAAGCGCCGTCACTGGTCGCCTTCTCCGTCCTCCTCGGAGGATGGTGCCACGAGGAAAGTGGCATGTCCTACTAAGTCCTCAACTCCGGAGGAATGGGCTGCCTTCAGGGAGCAGATGCTGGCGATTTTCCAATCCCAGGGCACAGTTCCGTCCGCGCTTTCGGAAGTAGCCGGCAAGGAACGGTCTCGATCCGTTGCTCGCATGCCTTCGGGCTCGGGTCCTCGGCGCGACTCATCGGGAACCTTCAAGGTCCCATTCAGACAAGGCTCAGGATGGTCGCAAGAGACGTGCTTCCAGATCTCAGTCCTCGTCCCCAGCGAGACCACAGAAACCTGGCAAGAGCTTGAGGTTGACATCGACTCTGTCGGTGCCGTGTTCGTCGGATATGGACGTCGAAGCTTTGCCTTCGCACCAGCCCTCGCTGCCGTTATCGACGCTGAAGCTGTCAGCGCTCTTGACGCTGAAGCCTTCGGCGCCCTCGACTCCGTCGTGGCTTTTCGGCCATAATTTACTGATGAAGATCCCTGCTACTGTGGATCCTCCAAGGAAGGCTACTTCCAAGTCTGTGAGGCCTGTTAAGGACTCCTGACCCTCTTCTGTCCCGAGGGAGGCCTTTTACATCCCTCTGGATGACATCTATGAGGAGGAGGAGAGGTCAGACTTAGATTTTGACCCTCTTGAGCCTGATGTGGCTCCTGTCTTTTCTGGAGACAGTCAATTGGAAGAGTTGAGGCAATCTCTTTATGATGCTAGTGGCTTGGACACTTCTCCTGAGGTGGAATTTGGCAGGCCTGAGCCTGGGCCCATGCTGAGTCGTCCTAAAGGAGACTGATGGCTAGGGTCATGGAGTATCTTGGCTGGTGCAGTCCACCTGAAGCTTTTGTTCAGGATGACTTAACAAATATTTTGGACCAAGGTCCATCCTCTGACCCAGTGTTACCTTTTCATTTGACGCTGCAGAAAAGGGTGGCTGCTGCTTGGGAGACACCGGAATCCCTTTCGGCAGTTAAGAAATCGTTAACTAAAAAATACTGCCCTTCCGGTAGCGACCCCAGCTACCTTTCCTCTCACCCCACTCCCGAGAGTTTGGTGGTTCAGGCGGTTACGGCCACCTCGAGGCAGGCGGTGTACCCTACCATTCCTCCTGATAGGGACGACAAACGCTTCGGCGGTTGGGCATGTAAGGTGTTTTCTGTGGGGAGTATGGCGTTGAAGTCTGGCAACTCAACCTGTGTCTTAGCAAGATTTCACACACTCTGTGGAATTGTTTTTCTCTAGCGGCTGAGCATATTCCCGAAGGGAAAGAAAGGGATGGGTTCCTTGCTCTCGTGCAGGATGGCAAGGATGCCATGTGTGAATCCTTTCAGTCGGGTTTGGAAAAGGCCAACAGTGTTAGCCGGTCCATGGCTGTGAGCAGATTTGCGTGGTTGCAGAATTCTGGTTTTGCTCCGTATGTGAAAGCCCATCTTTTGAACATGCCCTTTGATGGCGCGCATTTGTTTGGCAGCAAGGCTGACGAGAGCCTTGAGAGATTGCAGACCCTCAAAAGCTGTGGCGAAATCTTTGAGCGCTGCTGTGCGTCAACCTCTGCCTTTTCGTCCTAGGGGACAGCAGTGGAGGGGAGGTTATTTTCATTACTACTCCTCCTTTGGTAGAATGAGAGGAGCGGCCAGTCAAAGGGGTCAGCGTAAAAGTACCTGTGGTGGTCGGTGAAATAGGGGTGCCACGGCCGCTCGGGCAGCTGCCTCTTTGCCAAGCTTATGGTGGTGGTGGCAGCATATTTCAGGCAATGGGGATTGAAGTCTACCCCTACCTGGACAACTGGCTGACCCGTGCGCATTCGCCCAAGCAAGCGATGGATCATCTCGGTCTCACCTGCCACTTCCTCCACAAGCTGGGCTTCTCCCTCAATTTCAAGAAGTCGCATCTGACACCTTCCCAACAGCTCCAGTACATCAGGGCTCTGTTGGACACATCCTTGGGGAAGTGCTTACCTCCCAAGGTGAGGGCTCATCACATTGTGCAGATGGTGGACAAGTTTCAAAATTGGCAAGTGTCTCCCGGCTTTCGAATTCTTAAGGTTTGCTCGGCCTCATGGTATCCTGCATCCTGCATTTTTCTGGTGCCAGAGGACAGACTGAGGATGAGATCCCTGTAATGGGTCTTCAAGATGCAGTGGTCACAATTCTTGGGCAAGATGTCGGATCCCGTTCAGATTCCACTCTCGGTCTCATAGGATCTGCTTTGGTGGACCAACGAGGGGGAACCTGATGAAGGGGAAGCTGTTTTGGCAACCATGGCCGGTGGTGACAGTTGTAACAGACACTTTCCTCACAGGATGAGGAGCTCATGCCCAAGATTTGACCACCAGCGGCCGTTGGTCTCCGTCAGAGTCCAAACTCCACATAAACCTGTTAGAGCTGAGGGCCATCAGGCTGGTCCTGAAGGCTTTCTGCCGTCTGTGCGGGGGAAGAGTGTCCTGATCACGACCGACAATACAGTAGATATGCATTACCTCAACAAAAAAGGGGGTTAGGGTCACTCCCGTTGTGCAGAGAGGCGATGCAGCTCTGGTTCTGGGCAATCCAGTAGGGAATATCACTCTCTGCAGTTCATCTGGCCGGAGAGGAGAATGCAGCGGCAGACGCTCTGAGCAGGCAGAGCACAGTCTCTCACGAATGGGAGTTGGCTCAGGAAGTCCTTTTGGAGATCTTCCCCCTTTGGGGAACCCCACAAGTGAATCTCTTTGCGACCAGTGCCAACCGGAAATGCGAGAGATTCTGCTCCAGGGAATTTCCTCCGAGCGGAGCCTTAGGCGACGCCTTCGTCATGGATTGGTCATTCCCACTTCTGTACGCGTTTCCGCTGGTCCCCGTCATTCCTCAAGTGTTAAGGAGGTTGCGGAGTTTCGGATCCCACATGATCCTCATTTCTCCGGATTGGGCCAGGAGAGCATGGTACCCGGACCTTCTAGAAATGTCCATCTGCCCTCCACGCCGTCTTCCCTACCAAGAGGATCTACCCTCTCTCTCACTCTCTCTCTCTCTCTCTCTCTCTTTCTTGCGCGTGTGAGTGGGGGGGTGGCTGGAGATGGGGGTCGGTTCTCCATCCAGAGGATTTGGACCTCCCGGATGACGCAATGGAGGTGTTGCTTTCGGCCAGGCGGCCAGCAACAAAATACCTGAACCATTGCCATTGGCGTACGTTTTGTGACTGGTGCAGAGGACAAAATGTTGCTTCTTTTCAGTGTGCCATTCCCATGCTTCCTTCTTTCTTGCTTTCTTTGGCCCACAGGGGCCTTCAAGTAGGTACCATTAAGGGTTACCTGGCTGCGCTGTCTATCTTCAAGCGCATGTCTGAAGAATGTTCTCATTTTAAGATTCCTCTGATTTCCCATTTTCTTAAAGGACTCACTAATGTGTTCCCGCTGTCCCCGTTCAACGTGCCGGTTTGGGATTTGCATTTGGTCTTGAAATTCCTGATGGGTGCTCCATTTGAACCTTTGCACTCTTGTCCTTTGAGACAGTTGTCTTGCAAGGCGGTTTTCTTGGTTGCGGTTACTTCCGCTCGCAGAGTGAGTGAATTGCAGGCCCTTACATCTAAGCCGCCCTTTACTGTGTTGCACAAGGATATGGTTGTACTGAGGGTACATCCTTCCTTTCTACCAAAGGTAGTATCTGAATTTCATTGAAGCCAGAAAGTGGTTCTTCCGTCTTTCTATCCTCCTCCTCATCCTGGTAAGGAAGAGGAGCGACTCCATAGGTTGAACCTTAGGAGAGCTCTGAACTTTTATATTTCTAGGATGTCCAGGGTCAGAGTGGACGATCAACTCTTTGTGGGGTATGCTGGACACCGATTGGGCCAGGCTGTTACCAAAAAGACCTTGTACAGGTGGATTACCCTCACCATTACGGAATGTTACCGATTGGCGGGCAAGGATCCTCATGAAGGGTTGCATGATCATTCCACTAGGGGCGTGGCTACTTCCACAGCCCTGCAGCGGGGAGTTCCTATTGGGAGTATTTGGGACGCAGCCACATGGGCTTCAATGCACACCTGTGTCAAACATTACTCCCTGGATATGCTCCGTGGTCAAGATATGACCTTTGGTAAGACGGTTCTTTATTCTGCCATCTGATTGGGTATGCTAAATTCTTTTCCCTCCTTTTCCCTCCTCCATTTTCTGGTACTGCTTTGGGAGTCTGTCAAAGATGTGGAATACGTTGGAGGACACAATCCATTCGAAGAACAAGTTACTACCAACTGGTAATGTTCTTTCGACTGGATGTTTCGCCATTGTATTCCACATCGCCCTCCCAGCCTGCTCCTCTGGAGAATTTCCTATGCTATTGCAGCTTACGTTCCCTCAAGGCTATGTGCAGTCAAGCAGGCATTGGATATGTGCATCTCGCACGTGATGGAGGAAAAAACATGAACTGAGGCTACAGTGCCGTGCGTCCTATTTATAACATCCGGTGACGTCTCCCTCGACAGAGGCCTTCGAGGGACATCGACTCAACGCAGGACGCTCTCTGCCGAAAAAGTTTGTGAAGTACACAGCTGTGAATATTGCATGTTAAAGATGTGGAATACATTGGAGGAACATCTAGTCGAAAGAAAGTTACCAGTTGGTAAGTAACTTGTTCTTCTAAATACAAATTTTAAAACATGTTGCTTCGAGTAATATGGCATTGCACATGGTAAGCAGTGTCCCCAATTCAAATGAAACCCTGGAGGGGTTAGTTGTCATTGGGAACTGAAGCATGGCAAGCATCGCTCACAATGAAAAGTAATCGCTGCTTGGCATGCAAGCATGCCTTGCAGCGTTTACTCACTTTGCACGGCAGAGTGCAAAGATGCAGGGCAAAAGATGGCATACACACGTGTATCCCGCCTTGCACCCAGCTGTGCAAATGAACACAATCTGGTGGTGCAGAGCCGATTACGTTCCAGTGCAATCGTAACTGATCTCCGCCGTCAAATTACTAATTTATTGAAAGAGGTCCTAAGTGATCATTTATCTGTTTCACTTGGAACTAGCCCTTAATCACCAATGGTGTCTAGATGACCGTTTCTCTATTTTTATTGACTTTATTCTTTAATAGTCATGAGGGTCCACACCTTTCTTGTTTCCAAAAAGAATGTATTCATAATTTCTTTCTTTACAAATCTTCTTTAATCTTTTTCTAAACATAGTGACATGGAAATGACAACCAATGATATACATGTAAGCAGGATTACATTTTTATTCACATCTTATGCCTTAATCCATGCAGCATATCGTTTTTTACTAATTCATAGCAAAATGGAACCATGCGTTTCTATCTAAGAACTTTAAAATGCTGTGTTCCGGCCCCTATTGAGCTAACAGACTAGTTGCCCCATGTGTGATGGCCTTCATCAGGACAAACACATATATTCTCTTCCAACATTAATTGACTCCCATATGTCTTGAGTCTACAGAAAAAACATTACTGTTTCAGTATTTGTTTTGCATGTACCCACAATACTACTCATGAATTCTCCTGATCTTCAAATCATAATTTACCTTCTACTCTGTCCACTTTATTCAGGATCATTAATCCTCACTTGCGAGATGTTAATGTCATTAACACCTATAGGGATATAAGGCACCAATCACACTCTGGCCCCTTGTTTTACCATTTTTGATGGTGGCTCCATTTGAGCCCATGCATTCATTCATGCCCTATCAGGCTGCTTACCATGAAAACGGCTTCTCTGGTGGCAATCAAGTCAACAAGATGTGTAAGTGAGCTTCAGGCTCCATCTTGCAAGCTACCTTTTCTACGGTTTTCAAGGAGAAGGGTTCGCTCAAGGTACATCCTAAATTTCTGCCAAAAGTGGTTCCTGAATTTCATGTGTCCCCGTGTCCCAGAGCAATGATTTGCCAGTTTATTAATCCTCCTCTGCATCCCTTAAGGATGAGGAGATGCTACACAGTTTTGACCCTTAAACAGCGCTCCATGTTTTACGTGGCTAGAACAGTGGAATTTAGGAGTGATGACCAACTCTTTCTGGTTTTCTCTCTGTCCAGGAAGTTTCTGGCTGTGTCCAAACTGACACTCTCTCACTGGATAATTGCATCATAGAGTGTTTTCAGAGAGCAGGTAAAGATCATTACTAGGCATTAGAGTACATTGCAGGTACGGTGTTAGTACGTCTCTGCATTTTGTGCTCTGTGCACTGTTGTGCTCATATTCTTTACAGCTAGTCCGTAGCTGTTTTACTTATTCTTAATTTGCTTTTACTTTTCATTTCCTTTTACGGTCCTGGATTCCCAGGTCGCAGCGTTTGACTGGGCGCTCATTTCATCACTCCCAGCATTACTGATTTCATTATTTGTATTCTTCTCGCTCTGTACTTCATTTTATTTATTGTGGTTTTCCTTGTAAGCCGTGATTGCGGCGGAAGGTTGCCTGGCCTTCGCATTGCCCCGGGGTTAATTCAGGTGGACTGTCTTTCTTTTCTTTCTTCCACGCATGCACTGGGCAGCAGTCTTTCCTTAGTGCCTGCTATCCTGAGCCTTGGGGGATTGGCCTCTGCGATAACATGTGTAAATATAGTTACTCTGCATCTAGGAGGCGCAGCGGGCTCGTGCCAAAGTTAAGCCCGCCTGTACCGTCCGTTGCACGGCCGCACAGGAGGCACCGTTCCTTGGGTACTTCAAGCGTACGGTAATGCAGTAACTTACTATCGCAATCAGTTACTTGAGTTGGCACCCCCTACCACTGTGCTGCACCAGGGCTGCACATTGCAAGGTAAAGTACTCCACTTCCTCTCTCCTCCCCTTGCTTCACTTAATTGTTTACTTTTTAACGCCCGCTCGCTGGTGGCACATTGTGCTCATTATTACAATCTCTTAAATGACTTCGGTCTCGAGGCCTACTCCCCAGGCCAACACAGTTTTTCGGCATGGCTGGCACTCAATTCCACAAGCCGACATTGTTGCCCAGATCTGTGCCAGACATTCTGGGCCCTTCACTGTGGATCTGAAGTCACTATCTGAAACCTTGGTAGTGGTAGCTGACTGCCTAACTCCTCTCAAGAGGTCCAGGCTGTCTGCACATCCTTCTCAATGGTGGTTCCCTGATCAGCTTCAGGCACTCCAAGCGCAGACAGCTAGAGCGTAAATGGAGGCTTCCCTATTGCCCAACAGCTAAACTTGCGCTATCCCAGGTTGTCTTGCAGCACCATCAAGCTATTATTAGTGCCAAACAAACTCACTATGCCTCTCTCATTGAGACATCTGTTAATCATCCCAAAGAGTTGTTTAAAATTGTTTGTAGCCTTTCCACCACTTTTCACCGGACCCAGTCCCTTCTTCGCAGGCTCTCTGTGATTCTCTGTCGCAATTCTTCATGGCTAAAGTCAGGA
Source organism: Ambystoma mexicanum (assembly GCF_040938575.1). Lineage (NCBI taxonomy): Eukaryota > Metazoa > Chordata > Amphibia > Caudata > Ambystomatidae > Ambystoma > Ambystoma mexicanum. Next base: position 934,158,433 of record NC_090939.1, read on the forward strand.
TTATCCAGTCTAACGTTGCCTCCACTCATACTATTTTTCCTGCTTGTCCTCTGCCTGCTGTTGAGCCCTTACCCACCTCCTCTTGGTCTGTATTTCCCACTTTCTCTGCTTCTGATATTGCTGCTGCCGTTACCAAACTCAAATCCTCTTCTCCTCATGATCCTTTCCTTCTTAGTATAATTAAGGACATTCTGCCTCACTGTATCCATTTGTTGACGGAAGCGGTCAACATCTCATTCTCCTCTGGGGTGATCCCTGCTTCCCTTAAACTTGCAACAGTTATCCCGCTGCTGAAAACTTCCTCTCTTGACCCGTTAGTCCCTGATAACTTCCGTCCGATTTCTCTCCTTCCTTTTCCCATGAAGTTTCTTAAATCCCATTGTCTACCCTCTGCTCACTACCTTTCATGAGGAATCCTCCTTCTTTCACTCTCCACAGTCTGATTTCTGTCCAGTGCGTGGAACCAAGAGTGTTCTGTTCTCAGTCATGGACGATCTAGCTCTGACTCATGACAAGGGCGGCATTAGTGCCCTGCGTTTGCTTGACCGTTCAGCCGCCTTCGATACCATTGATCATGCAGTCCTGCTTGATCGCCTGACGGGGGCCAGCCTCTCAGGTACCGTCCTAGCTTAGTTCTCTTCTTTTCTCTCAGACCACTGCCAAACTCTCTCCCTTCCCCCTTTCCTCTCCCTAACAGCGACCTCACTTGTGGTATCCCCGCCATCTCCCCGGTCTTATTTAACACCTGTGTTCAACCTCTGACCAAACTTATCTTCTCCCACGGCTTCCTTTGCTATTTCTATGCTGACGACACGCAAATCCTGGTACGCCTTGACCTCTCCATTCCTGAATCGGCGACCAGGTTTTGTGCTTGTCTGGAAGCAGTGGGGAAATGGATGCGCAACAACTGGCTCAAGTTGAATGGCGAAAAGACAGGTGTTGGTGGTGGGCCCTCCCCTGCCACCTTCTTTCTGGATGGCTGACTTCTGGCCTGCTTCCTTGGGCCCCTTCCCCTCACCGGTTTTGATTGTTAAAGATCTAGGTGTTGGTGAGAAAAACAGGTATGCCAGAGCTCTGGGGATTCGTCCGATTCCCAAGGGCCCATTAACGCTTTCCCCAGAATAAACGGAGGACTCGGCCAACGGCAAGTTAGAACTGTTGTTTTATTACTACAAACTGACAGAGACCATAGAGGACAATCGCGATTCTCCAGTACTTTAATTTTCGCAAAGCGTGTTTCACAGTTTTGATGCCACATGGTGTCATCACCTGGGCCCGCCCACAAAATCCTATCCCTGTTTCTAGTTGGGTGCTTGGAGTAGTATGACCAATAGATCACCTGTAGGTGTCTTAGCCGATTGGCATTCTCTTGTCAGGTGGCTAGTCTACCTCTTCCCCATGAGACTATCTATTACATTGTTGCAGACTTACCATTGGCCCTTGAGCTTTTGCTGTCCACCCCCGGGTGTCTGTCTCCTAATTGGTTGCAACTGGTCTCCCCAGGCCTTTAAGGTGATGTGATGTGATGTGACTATGTGCCCCAAATGTATCTGCTAGTAAACCACCTTTGCCTATGAGAGTGCGCGCCACGTAACACTTGGTTCACTTCTCGTCTGGGTTGCTAAGAACGGCTCGTCTTCCCACCACGGGTGAATGCCCGTTGTCTGGTTCAGCCGCATCACATGGTTGTGGACCATAAATTTGAGCCCTTTGTGTCTGCTTTTATGAGGATTTATTCTATTTTCCTGCAGCTAGCCCCGTGTCGTCCGTAGCTTGGAATGTGCTTGCTTATCTCCGACTTCCCACCTTGTGCAGCCTGAGCCTGCTTCCCTTGTCTGGTCTCCTGTGGCTTGAGGCCCTTTGTAATTTCCCTTACACTTATAATGCGATTTCTCTATGCTTCTACTGTGCTGTGTTTCCTATAGATTAGTCGTACGTGGTCCTGTCAGGCTCCACATATATTCCTGTAATCCCCTAGGGTTAGTTGCCATAAGCATCTGCAAGCTTGCTCAGGATCCCTTGTTGCCTTGCGTTTAGCGTTACTGCATTTGTCTAATGAGAAAAATAATAAAAGCTTTGACAGTATGTATATGTATCTGTCCTCTATCTACAGAACTGTGTAAGTATGTTCTTTGTGTATGAGAGTGAGTGTTGGGGTAAACTGTGCATGGTTGCAAGTGTTCTTCGTGGATAACGCTGCTACATCGTGGTGTCTTTACTGACATCAGCACAGTGGCTTCTCGGTACTTAATCGATGCAGTCCATTATGGTGTTTGAACCCACGATCACTGTCGCGTCACCTGTATCCTTGAGGACATGCACTGGATAAGGTTGGAATGGATGCCTGAGGGAATACCTCTCTGCAAACGTGCCAGTCAGTGGTGCACTTGGGGGTTGTCCATAGAATGAGTGACTTCGGTCATCCTTAACTCTTCAGGCCGTCCTGTTCATGGGGGTGAGGAGGGTCATTCCTGGGACCCTCTCTTCATAGGGGTGAAATTTACCATGTCTTTTTCCATGGAGCTCCAGGTGAGTACAGTTTGTCAGCAGGGCTACTTTCAGCTGAAACGTTTTCATCAGGTGTTTTCCTACATTCCTGCACACCTTTGTGCCCCTGTAGGAGCTGAATATCTTTTGGCTAAATTCCAACCATATGTCCCAGGCCAGGCTCTGCGCTCCACTGATGGCTGTCTTCTCACTCTTCCCTTGGTCAAATATAGTCGAATTGGGTGTTCTTTCTCAGTGGTTGTGGCGGGTCTTTGGAACTTCCTCCCGTTATTCTCCCTTAGAGTCACAGCTGCCCATCGAGCCTTTCGCAAAGCCCTGAAAACCCTTCTTTTTTAAAACTGTTCTCTGTCCTGCAAGAAGCACCAACATGCCTTCGGGCAGACGTTGCGCTTAGTAAATGTCCCACAATATAATACATTACACCAGGGGTGTGGTGGCATAATCCGCATTGCATAGCAGTGTGCCGGTTAAGGAAATATGTTGATCAGCGACGTGGTCGTCGCTCCACACGTTCACCAATCATTAATGCTTAGATGTGGCACGTGGTTCAGATGCTCCATTCGGCAGAATGGTGTTGCAGAGCTTCCTGGTCTGAGGGCTTTCATCCCGCCTCTGCACTCTGTACTGCTTTGGGAGACTCTCTGATGAGGAATATGCGGCAGAATGCAATCCATTGAAGAAGAAATTACTTACCAGTAATGTTCTTTCTATGGATTCTTCTCTCGCAGATGCCTCATCATCCTCCCATCCGGCCCTGCTATGAAAGTGTTCTGCTGTCTAGATCTTATCCTGTTCTAATGAGATGAGGATATGGCAATTAGGTGCTGGGCACAGTTTGATGCCTCATTGTATAAGTACCTTCAGCCAGTTGCTTCCGGTATGGTTCTGTTCCTCACAAAAACAAAGAAATTGTTGATTGTCTTCAAACCAAATCCTCCCCGGCTGCTAAGCTCAGGGGAAAAAAGGCGAGGAACCGATGTATGGGGGCATAGTGATGTAATATATATACGGCCGACATCACGTCCGTAGACGAGTGGCACAGTCAAATCGAGAGGATTCGACGGTCCATGTTAATTCGTATTACTCCCCCTGTTGGAAATGTTTCTGAGCAGCTGAAGCTGGAAGGATTTCTTTATCATGAGGAATTTGCAGGAGAAGAATCCATAGAGACAACATTACTGGTAGGTAATTTCTCAATCTTCCTCGTGGTAGGTGCAAGGCTATATATGCGTCCGATGCAAGACTGGTTAATGCAACAATGGTCACAGGCAGAAGGCAGTTGGGATGATCTCGTGGTTTTTATGTAAACACTGGTGCTGGCTCTTCAATAGTGGATAAAAGAAAACTTGTTACAGGGAGATGTTTTTGTTAATCCATCAGCACACCTTACAACAGACGCATCACTCTCAGGTTAGGGAGCCCATTGTCTGCTCAAACAATGCAGGGGATGTAGTCACGCAAACTTGCCATGAAACATATCAACACTCTAGAGTTGCTATTCTTAGAGGCGCTACAAGCTTTCCGGCATCAGTTAATAAGGAAGAATATGCTAATCATTACAGACAGTACAACAGACATGTTTTACATCAACAAACAAGGCAGCACTCACTGCCTCAATCTGTCCACACTAGCACAGAAGATCTGGCCCAGGAGCCTCAAAAGAGGAATACATCTCCAATCCCAACATGTTCCAGGGGAACACAACTGTCTAGCAGACATGCTAAGCAGAATCACATATCAGCCCACCGAACACAAGTGGATGTTATATTCAGACATTCTGAGCAACATTTTTACATGCTGAGGGCAACCAGACGCAAAATGCCTAAATTACATCTCCAGATTCAAACAGAAGGAATCCAAGGGGAATGCACTGTGGATCAGTTGATCAGGGATATTTGCTTGCGCTTTTCCTCCAACCCCACTATTAAACAGAGTAATCCACAAGATGCACCTGGAGAAGTTAACACTGATCCTAATAGCTGCAATGTGGGGCTCGTCAGACGTGGTTTTCCCACCACCTCAAAATGTCCATTTGCCCACCAATGGAACTAACACGTCCTTACAATGTGTTGAAACAGAATCAGGGGTTTACCATACTTGGCTCCTGAAGTCATAGCGTTTGGTCACCTTAATGTGCCTGTATGATGCGGGTAAATTCTAAAAGAAGTCTGTAAACCCAACACTATGCACTGCTATTTTAAGAAAAGGAAAAGGTTTGTACTATGGTGTAAACAATCACATTTCAATCCTATTTTACTGTTTATCGCATATAATGCACTACTTATTACACTTATTAAACTCTGGTCTTGTTTTTAATTAATTAAAAGTCCATCTATCTGCTTCTACCACTTCATAGAGTAAAGTCTCTTGGTGGAGACTCTGTCATCAAAGCCTTCATGGAAGGAGTCAAGCAACATTATACTCTGATTGGAAACCCACCCCTGGTTTGGCATTTAAATACTGTCCTAATCAAGCTCATGGGCACCCCTTTTGAGCCAATGCATAAAGCAAACCTCAAATATCTCACTTACAAGGTCGCTTTTCTCAAAACTATTACATCTATTTGGAGAGTAAGTGAGCTTCAGGCATTGTCCGTGACAGAACTCTTTGTCAAAATACACAAAAGCAAGGTGATCTTAAGAACACACTCACGATTCTCACTCAAATACATTTCCAAGTGTCATGTAAACTAGTCAATTGAACTGCCAGCTTTCTTTCAAAATCCACAAAATACAGAACAGAGAGCACTCCACACAATGGAGGTTTCGAAGGGTAGTCATGTACTTCCCTATTAAAACTAAACCACTCAGAAAGACAGAACAATTCTTTGTTTCCTTACCAGCCGGGAGAGAAGGGGATTGTGCCTAAAAGGCAACTATCTATAGATGGATTGTACGATGCATCCAGCACTGTTACACACAGTTAAACAAAACACTATAATTTACGCCTAAAGGACGCTCCATGCGTGGTACAGGTGCTACTTTAGCATCCACTGCTAATGTGCTACTAGAAGCAATATGCAAGGCTGCCATATGGAGTTCAGTACACACGTTCACACAACATTGTGCTGACACACAGGCCAGAAATGACTCACAGATGGGACAAGCAGTGCTAAAACATTTGTTTGTCTCTGTTCCTTCTATCATCCCACCACCTTCTTCTGGTACTGCTTGCTAGTCTTTGCAAAGCATTTGATTCTAAGCAGATCCACAAGCCTCAGAAGACCAACATTACATACCTGTAATCGTCTTCTGATGCTTGTTTCTGCTTAGATTCACATGCACCTATCAAACCTCCCCTCGTTGGCAGTAAGGGCACCATAGACAACATGTTTATTTAAGTTTTTTTCAAACAATTCTTCACATTGACACTTCACTATGCACTCCACGCAGGCCAGGTCAGAAAAATAACAATCTGAGGACCTCAACGCATGAGAGGTCATGGGTACAGTACATGTCATTGTAGGGATAGTATTAAAGGAACGCCCAGTCACAAGGTCCCTTTTCACAATCGAATATTCACTGAAAAAAGTTTAGTTTAGTTAACATTCCCAAATCGTCCGCAACACAACTCGTGAAATATAGCGTATTTGGGACATCATGACTGGCTTAACTCTGCACGTTCCCGTTTATGTCCCCCATAATGCCATGTCTCCCATAATGCCATTTTGTATGTCATTGTAAATCACTTCTCTTAGATGTTCATGGGCATTGCAACAGGGCTTTACAACATGGGCCTTACTCCTCACAAATTCCTTTGTTAAAGCCCTCTCTGATCCGGTTTCACCTCATAAGTCCTGACACTATCACATGTGTGAACACACACATTTTAAAAAGCTTTTTATTTATAATTAATCACTTATCGGGAGTATAAATACATATTGCTACATTGGTCACAGGGTTCATAAACCAGACCAAGGTTTGACATCTGGACCTAAGGAGAACTAACAGGTATAACATAAAATGGCCCAAAATAACAAGCATGGTGAAAGGTTTGAACCAATTCCAGGCTTGGGTTCCAGCAATGCCTGAAATGTCCCAGCATTCGGGTTATGGAAGAATTGTTTGTCTTTATACTGCTATTACGAGAGGGTCTTCTTTAATCAGAATTTGTGTTTTTTCACCCCCTTCTGGTTTCACTCACCCTTTCACTCCCTCTTTCTTAGCCTAGGGCTTGAGGGTCACCAGCACCCTTCTTTTCACTTCATGTGTCTTGCCATTCAGATTTTTCACATCCTCTTGCTTAAGCTCCTGGTTTGTTCTTTAGTTCTGATGTATTGTCATAAGCATATTTTTGGTATGGTTGACGAGCTTAGACTGTTTGTGTTCATTTGAAGAACATGTATGTCCTTTTCGATCACAAATTACTTATAATAATAGTTTCTTATGTTGTGCTTCATGCCGCCCCCAGCCTCTACCCGCAGTACCGGTACTGGGTACTAAACCTATACTGCTCAGAGTAGTCTTGTTTACACAACCAGAGTATTGCCCCTGAGCTATATAGTAGCAGATTTACAGATGGCATAGGCATTCCCACACAGTGCTTGTACACTACCACAAAGATGAGAAAAAGTAGTGAACCATTTTATAAGGGTGTGACAAGAGTTGGGCAAAGACCAGGGACAAAATATAAAACAGGTGACTTACAAATGTAATACTAACCCAGGGCAGTAAACTAAAGAGGAGTACTGTACAATTATACAAAATTACAATATTATGCCGCACAGGCAGAAATGAGAATGAGGGAATGGTTATGGGGTGCTCCTTCTTGGGCCAGTAGGAGAAGTTTAAACCATGCTTTGGTAAGGTCTACGTGCGGGATGGTTTTGATTATGAGGGGCCGTGAGTTCCAAATGAGTGTGGCGGGTAGGCAGAAGGAACGGAAGCGAGAGTGTGTACAATGGGTTTGCAACAGTGAGGATGGATACAGAGTTGGAGAGGAGGGAAAGAGATGGTGCGTAGGCGGGTAGAGTCGCTCCCATGTCTTTATAAGGACACCCTAATTAACGACATGCATTTTAAACTACACCTGAATAACAAAACACTTTTTTTAAAAAAAACAAATTATTTGGAGGCGGTCCCCTCCCAAACCCCCCATTTATACAACCTTTTTACCCTCCCCCCAACTACCCTGACAACTTTTTTTCAAATAAACATTGTTGGTGAATGAGCACAAATGGAACGAAAACAGTTCATGTTCGTATACACATATTAAGAGATTAATTATCCACATTTTCTATCCCCCCCTAACAGTAACTTAACTAAATTCTACCCCAACCTCCCCCCTTACTTCTACCGCCGAACACCCTCCATTCTAGCTTGGCCCATGGACAGCCATCACATTGGAGCCTACTTTGCAGGTTCCTTCCTGCATTTGCCCCACCTTTAGATTCGAAAGCATGTCGTAAAGGAGATCCGGTGGTTGTGAATATTTGGGTTGAAGAACTGGGTGAAGTGCTTGATCAGGGTTGCTGGCTAAGATGCTGTGGTAATGTGCGAATGGTGAGCATGGACTGGGGCCTAAGAGCATCACAAACCAAACTCCTCTTCAGAATTTATTGGACTCCGGAACGCATGTTCAAGAGACACCTTTTGGAGAACGAGCTATGTTGGAAGTGCAAGCAAGCAGGTGGAACTCAGTTATTTGATCTGGTTCTGTTGAAAAACTAAAACATTCTGGGAGGGGGTTTGTGAAAGACTGGGCTTGGTCCTGAGTTGTACCGTTCCAATGACTGCCACACTTTTGGTGCTCGGAGATGTATCTCTGTTACATGATATACAATTCAGTAAAAAAAAATGGCTCCTCTGTGCTTGATGATTGCTAAAAAATAAATTATTTTGAGGTCCTGGAAATAGTCTGCCTCTTTCTGCATTGACGATTGGGTGGAAGAGTTGCTGACCGTATCCACCTATGGGAGAGCAATTTAGAAACACGCCGGAGATGCTGATAAGTTTTAGACGCGTGGGGGAGCTTCCTTAATGTCTATGGTTAATATGTCCAATAGAAGGTATATACCGACCTGTTCTGTCAGAATTCATGTTGTTTGCAAGATGCAGCGAATAGATCTTTATAACCGAATAGGCCATTCATTTAAAAAAATGGTCATGTTTAGAGATATTATAGGATTATTACTTGGATCATACAGTGTATCTTATGTATCATTAATAATACTTTTTTTTTTCTCTTCCTCTCTTCTTTTTCTTCTTTCTTTGCTTCATTGTTAAGTACATTTTAGCAAGTTCATATTTAGTTACCAAGTTTTTTGTTCATCTGTAATCCTGTTCTTATTATTCGAATTTACTGTTGTCATGCAACATCTGTTTATGATATATAAAATAAAAAATGGACTTTCGGTAAATTCAAGTCTTTCTTCTGCATTCACTGGTAACTTCTATTAATTATCTCTCTCTCTGGGGCCTAAGTTGGGGTCTTTGTCTCTTTTCCCTTCCCTCTGTCACCATCTCCGGTCGCCTCTCCCCTTCATTTTCCTTTCTGTTCTTGCATCCTGCATTGAGCTCATAACTCCCCCTTGTGCTCCTCCATAAGCTCTGAACCTTCAATTCTGGCATCTAAGTGCGGTCTCTCTGGGTCGTACTCCCTAAGGAAGGCTGCCCACCCCATTTCCCTTGACGGGGCCTGTTTGTGCAATTGTCCGGTCAGATGTTCCATTCTATACATGTCTAGGGCCTTAGGGGCCCATTGTCTTTCACTGGGCAGTTCCCCCCTCTTCCATCCACCTGCCAGGCAAGCCCTAGCTGCCAGCAGCAAATAGTGTGGCATATGTGGGAAATTAACCGAGTCCCCCTCTATCTCCACCCCAAACAAAACAAGAAGAGGGTCTAGCTGCCTGTCAATCCCATCTAGGCTCCTTATCCATCCCAGGACCTCCTTCCAATATTTCTCTACCTTCTCACATGCCCACAACATGTGCCAATAGTCTGCTGAGTGCCCACATTTCCTCCAACAGTGGGGGTCCACTTCCGGTTACATCTATATCTTTTGGTGCCACCCTAGGTTCCCCTCCGGGTCTCCCAGATTGGATACCCATCTTTCTGCTCTCTGCGCCCGGAGCCTTGTGGCCAGTAATGCGTCTGCCTTGTCCCCTTTTTCATAATATTTCTGTTGAGATACCTCAACTTCCACATGGTCTCTCCCATCTGCAGGGCTTTGAACTCTGCCATTTTCGTAATCAGCTCCTCCCTCGCCTCGTCTATGTTCCCCTCTGTAGCATGCATCCTTTCTTCCCCCTCCACTATCTCTTTCCTCAACCTCCCGTCCCTCAGATTCCTTTCCCTTTTGCGCCTCTCCCCCTCTCTAATCAGCAGCCCTCTTCAGGTTGATTTCCCAGCATCCCAGACCACTTCTGTGCGTACCTCCCCGGTGTCATTTTCTTCAAAATATTCAGTGATTGCCTTGGCCAGTTGATCTGCAAAGAGGGGATCCCTCCAAAGCGTTTCATTACAGCGCCAGCCACTATCCGGCCTATACAGCCCTTCATTATCCAAGGTCATAAGTACCATTTCATGGTCGGTCCACCCCGCCGGCCTAATTTTGCAGCTCATCACCCTTGTCCCCTGTTTAGAAGTAGGTAGTCAATCCTTGTGTATGTTTTGTGCAGGGCTGAGAAAAAGGTGTATCTTTCCTCCTGTGGGTGCTGCCACCTCCACACATCAACCAGGCCACGTGTCTCTATTGCCCGCCATTAGTTGCCCCAGTTTCTCCTCTCTTCTCTCCCTCATGCCCACCCGCCCTTCTTCCCCAGGTTTCGTTCGCCCAGGAGTTAAAGTACCCCCCTATGATGTACAGGTCAGCCTCCAACTCCTATATTGCAATGAACGCATTGTGTATAAATTGCGCTTGCCCCTGGCTGGGTTCATATATTGTTGCCAGCAGCACTCTTGCCCCTTCAATGGTGCCTTGCAGTATCAACAACCTTCCATCCAGCAGGTTGATGGCTACACACTCCTGTAGTTTACAATGTTTGTGTAACACAATGCCAACCCCACCCCTCTTGAGTTCCCTGATGCACAGTGGACTTGTCCTATCCCTGCTCCTCTTAATGCCCGCTCTTCCCCTTTTATTAATCGCGTCTCCTGTAAAAGGAAGCGACCAGAGACCTCTTAGTCAGGGGGTTTAGGTCTTTTACATTCAGCGTCCCCACAGCCAGAACCCTATTGACTTCACCTCTCCCCATTGTGAATGCACCACCTTGCCCACCTGTTCCTCGTTTGCTTAAACTTGTGACTCTACCTTTTCCTTCTTTCCCTCGTCTTGGGGGCCACTTCGATGTCCTCTACCCCAAGGCCATACCAATAACAAAAACCCCTTAAAAACTCATAACTGTTTGTAACTTTATATTAAGTTCAGTAAGAGTCGTTGCGATGCCCTCTCTCCCACTGAGGGCCACTTTGGAGCAGAGATATTCACTCCCTCCAGCAATCCATTTTCATACCTGTACTCTCCACTCGGTGTTGCGATTGTCACTGCAGCCATCACACTGTTTTTTTCTGTAGAGTTCTCCGGAGGCTGCTCTGGCACTTTAGCTGCCTTGTGTGGCGATGGATCGTTCAACTGCATGTATTTCCTGCCCGTTTGTCCTCTCCTCCTCCTCTGTGGGCCAGATGCT